>NC_140590.1:95048788-97448788 GCF_964204655.1 Triturus cristatus | reverse complement strand
TGCTTCTCTTCTCGTTCATCTCGGAGCCGCATGTGCTCGAGGTTGAGTTTCTGTTCAGCTAACTTGAGTTCCCCATCCATCTTGAGTCGTGCCATTTCCAACTCGTGCAATCTGGTTCTTTCTCTTTCTCGGATCTCCTCCTGCGAGAGGCCCGCTCCCCGCTCCTCCGGAGCCGTGGCGTTCCCCTCTGGTGTGATGCTGCTTTGGTCGGAGGGTCCGGCGACCCCAGTTTCTGTCCACGACTCTAGGGCGTGCTTTAGATCATCTTTGGTACTCAGGCCGGTGGTAGCAATGCCAAGTTCTATGCAGAACTGCCTCAGTTCGCGGTGGTTGTATTCTTCTAATTTATCCATTTGGAATTTCTCGGTGGAGTTGCTATCTTTGGCTGACATCGTGTTGTTGTCGTGGGGTGAGCTACTCTCTGTACGATTGCGCGTTGATTCGGATCGCGCCGCTGGCCACCAATGTTAGAAAGGATAGACGGACCGGGAGGGTCGGCCGGGGTCAGGAGGAGAGGTCTCCGGGGAGAGCCGTCTCCAGCGATCGTACAGACAAGTAACTTCCCCCCCCCCCACAGACAGATTCCACACACGGATAAGGTTCAGTGTTCTTTATAAGCACTTCTTAAGGTACGGTTGGATGTTACAAGGAGGTCTGGACTCAGGGGTCCCCTCGATTCAAGTCTCTCAAAGCAGGGTAAGGGGTAGCGGGACAGTCTGTCTACCAGTCAGGTAGTTTGGATGAGATGATGATTAGCTCACAATCCTCGAGCTTAGTTGGTGCGGGCCGCGGCAGCGCCAGCAGGTCCCGGTGAGGATGGTCGTTACAACGGGCCGCGGCAGCGCCAGCAGGTCCCGGAAAGATGGTCGATATACGGTCCGCGGCAGCGCCAGCAGGTCCCGGTGAGGATGGTCGTTACAACGGGCCGCGGCAGCGCCAGCAGGTCCCGACGAGGATGGATGTTGTAGAAGGCCGCGGCAGCGCCAGCAGGCAGGACGATGGTTCACAGGAGCGGGCTACGGCAGCGCCAGTAGTCCGTCAAGGCTGAGTTCTCTCGGTGTCTCTCGACTCCAGGATACAACTGCCTTCCTGCTCCGGAGTTGCCCCAGTTATAGGGCAGGCGCTCTTTGATGTCCGGACCCTCGCACTTGGAGGTCGGAGGGCCCGGGATGAAGGTGTCCAGACACCCAGCAGGGGGTGGAGCCAGCGCCTGGGGGAGCTGGAGGCGATCGGCACCTGGCGGGGGAAGAGCTCTTGACACTTCGTCCTCCTATTGACCTGCCAAGTGGTCCGCTCACCTCCCGGGTGGATGGTGGTGCCGGGATGTCGGGGCCGGTCAGGCCCGGGGTTTAGGGTCGGGGCGAGGCCACGCGGCCTCGTGGTGCAGGGCCCAAGATGGCGGCTTGAACCGGCCGGGGGAGCCGGTGGGGCTGGGCCCCGTGATGAGTAGAGGTCCGAGGGCAGAAGATCCGTCGGGAGACGGGGTACGGGTGCTTTTCGTGGGTTAAGCCTGGTGGGCCGGAGCTCGGGCCCTGTCGTGCGGGGAGGGAGCAAGCCCTTCGTGTGGCCTGTCCAACATTTTATATTTCATCTTAGGGCCCGATTACGATGTCGGATGCACCGGAGTCCAACTGACATCTTTTGGGAACTGGAACCGAACGACCGCCTGTCATCGGTTCCAGACCAGCAAGTAGGATGCAATTCTATACTTTACAATGGGAGCATGCATTCCAAATGGAATGCATGCTCTCATTGTAAAAAGCAGAGGTGCAGTTCATCCCAGCACCCTGTGGCAGGCACCTCACAGTGCCTGCCATCGGGTGCAGGGATCAACAGGGGGGCAGCATAGGTGTCCCTTCTGCTGCCATTCAGCGGTCTTGCACCCATGAGTGCCCTGCTGGGGGCCATCAAAGATAGATTCCCAAAGCCTTTCTGCGTCGGAAAGGCCAGCACAGAAAGGCTGTGGGAATCTGCCATTGGAAATCCTCGGCTGGAAAGAGCCGGCTGTAAGTTTACTGAAGGCTTCCCGAATGGCGGCAGGGCTCTCCACGCCCATTGGAAGCCATTCGGAAATCGGATTCAGATTCCCTTCTGACCAAGCCCATCAAAATGGAAAGGAATCTGACCAGCCGATTATGATGCAGCTGAAGGATGGTCGGAGCCGTTTTAGCCCGCATCATAATCGGGCTCAAAGTAGAGTATCACCGGATCGGGAATCTGATATGTCTTCTCATTATTCTGTAGGAGAGCCATAAATAATGAGGCCCTCTTTCATGATGCCCAGTCTGAAAACACAGGTAAATAGATGCAGAAATGACCACTGTCATAACCAAGACACAGAACATCACATGTGGTTAATCACCTGCTGCAACCCACGTCTGCTCACACTACACTCAACAAGGCACACTGCGCTTCCGGCTCTCCACTGAGCACACTCCCCATCCCTCTCTGACACTTCTGTGCTTTGCATCCCCTTCAGCACCACCTCTTCGAGTACCCACTCAGCATACAGCTTCCTGTCTTCACCTCTTCTGCGCCTTGCGCCCCTTTCAGCACCTCCTCTTCGAGTACCCACTCAGCATACAGCTTCCTGTCTTCACCTCCTTCTGCGCCTTGCGCCCCTTTCAGCACCTCCTCTTCGAGTACCCACTCAGCATACAGCTTTCTGTCTTCACCTCCTTCTGCGCTTTGCGCCCCTTTCAGCACCTCCTCTTCGAGTACCCACTCAGCATACAGCTTTCTGTCTTCACCTCCTTCTGCGCCTTGCGCCCCTTTGAACACCTCCTCTTCGAGTACCCACTCAGCATACAGCTTTCTGTTTTCACCTCCTTCTGCGCCTTGAGCCCCTTTCAGCACCTCCTCTTCGAGTACCCACTCAGCATACAGCTTCCTGTCTTCACCTCCTTCTGCGCCTTGCGCCCCTTTCAGCACCTCCTCTTCGAGTACCCACTCAGCATACAGCTTTCTGTCTTCACCTCCTTCTGCGCCTTGCGCCCCTTTGAGCACCTCCTCTTCGAGTACCCACTCAGCATGCAGCTTCCTATTTTCACCTCCTTCTGCGCCTTGCGCCCCTTTGAGCACCTCCTCTTCGAGTACCCACTCAGCATGCAGCTTCCTGTCTTCACCTCCTTCTGCGCCTTGTGCCCCTTTCAGCACCTCCTCTTCGAGTCCCCACTCAGCATACAGCTTTCTGTCTTCACCTCCTTCTGCGCCTTGCGCTCCTTTCAGCACCTCCTCTTCAAGTACCCACTCAGCATGCAGCTTTCTGTCTTCACCTCCTTCTGCGCCTTGCGCCCCTTTGAGCACCTCCTCTTCGAGTACCCACTCAGCATGCAGCTTCCTGTCTTCACCTCCTTCTGCGCCTTGTGCCCCTTTCAGCACCTCCTCTTCGAGTCCCCACTCAGCATACAGCTTTCTGTCTTCACCTCCTTCTGTGCCTTGCGCCCCTTTTAGCACCTCCTCTTCGAGTACCCACTCAGCATGCAGCTTCCTGTCTTCACCTCCTTCTGTGCCTTGCGCCCCTTTCAGCACCTCCTCTTCAAGTACCCACTCAGCATGCAGCTTTCTGTCTTCACCTCCTTCTGCGCCTTGCGCCCCTTTTAGCACCTCCTCTTCGAGTACCCCCTCAGCATGCAGCTTTCTGCCTTCACCTCCTTCTGCGCCTTGCGCCCCTTTCAGCACCTCCTCTTTGAGTACCCACTCAGCATACAGCTTCCTGTCTTCACCTCCTTCTGCGCCTTGCGCCCCTTTCAGCACCTCCTCTTCGAGTACCCACTCAGCATGCAGCTTTCTGCCTTCACCTCCTTCTGCGCCTTGCGCCCCTTTCAGCACCTCCTCTTTGAGTACCCACTCAGCATGCAGCTTTCTGCCTTCACCTCCTTCTGCACCTTGCGCCCCTTTCAGCACCTCCTGTTCGAGTACCCACTCAGCATGCAGCTTTCTGCTTCACCTCCTTCTGCGCCTTGCGCCCCTTTCAGCACCTCCTCTTCGAGTCCCCACTCAGCATGCAGCTTCCTGTCTACACCTCCTTCTGCGCCTTGCGCCCCTTTCAGCACCTCCTCTTCGAGTACCCACTCAGCATACAGCTTCCTGTCTTCCCCTCCTTCTGCGCCTTGCGCCCCTTTCACCGCCTCCTCTTCGAGTACCCACTCAGCATACAGCTTTCTGTCTTCACCTCCTTCTGCGCCTTGCGCCCCTTTCAGCACCTCCTCTTTGAGTACCCACTCAGCATACAGCTTCCTGTCTTCACCTCCTTCTGCGCCTTGCGCCCCTTTCAGCACCTCCTCTTCGAGTACCCACTCAGCATACAGCTTCCTGCCTTCACCTCCTTCTGCGCGTTGCGCCCCTTTCAGCACCTCCTCTTCGAGTACCCACTCAGCATGCAGCTTCCTGTCTTCACCTCCTTCTGCGCGTTGCACCCCTTTCAGCACCTCCTCTTTGAGTACCCACTCAGCATACAGCTTCCTGTCTTCACCTCCTTCTGCGCCTTGCGCCCCTTTCAGCACCTCCTCTTCGAGTACCCACTCAGCATACAGCTTCCTGTCTTCACCTCCTTCTGCGCCTTGCGCCCCTTTCAGCACCTCCTCTTCGAGTACCCACTCAGCATACAGCTTCCTGCCTTCACCTCCTTCTGCGCGTTGCGCCCCTTTCAGCACCTCCTCTTCGAGTACCCACTCAGCATGCAGCTTCCTGTCTTCACCTCCTTCTGCGCCTTGCGCCCCTTTCAGCACCTCCTCTTCGAGTACCCACTCAGCATGCAGCTTCCTGCCTTCACCTCCTTCTGCGCCTTGCGCCCCTTTCAGCACCTCCTCTTCGAGTACCCACTCAGCATACAGCTTCCTGCCTTCACCTCCTTCTGCGCGTTGCGCCCCTTTCAGCACCTCCTCTTCGAGTACCCACTCAGCATGCAGCTTCCTGTCTTCACCTCCTTCTGCGCCTTGCGCCCCTTTCAGCACCTCCTCTTTGAGTACCCACTCAGCATGCAGCTTTCTGCCTTCACCTCCTTCTGCACCTTGCGCCCCTTTCAGCACCTCCTGTTCGAGTACCCACTCCGCATGCAGCTTTCTGCTTCACCTCCTTCTGCGCCTTGCGCCCCTTTCAGCACCTCCTCTTCGAGTCCCCACTCAGCATGCAGCTTCCTGTCTACACCTCCTTCTGCGCCTTGCGCCCCTTTCAGCACCTCCTCTTCGAGTACCCACTCAGCATACAGCTTCCTGTCTTCCCCTCCTTCTGCGCCTTGCGCCCCTTTCACCGCCTCCTCTTCGAGTACCCACTCAGCATACAGCTTTCTGTCTTCACCTCCTTCTGCGCCTTGCGCCCCTTTCAGCACCTCCTCTTTGAGTACCCACTCAGCATACAGCTTCCTGTCTTCACCTCCTTCTGCGCCTTGCGCCCCTTTCAGCACCTCCTCTTCGAGTACCCACTCAGCATACAGCTTCCTGCCTTCACCTCCTTCTGCGCGTTGCGCCCCTTTCAGCACCTCCTCTTCGAGTACCCACTCAGCATGCAGCTTCCTGTCTTCACCTCCTTCTGCGCGTTGCACCCCTTTCAGCACCTCCTCTTTGAGTACCCACTCAGCATACAGCTTCCTGTCTTCACCTCCTTCTGCGCCTTGCGCCCCTTTCAGCACCTCCTCTTCGAGTACCCACTCAGCATACAGCTTCCTGTCTTCACCTCCTTCTGCGACTTGCGCCCCTTTCAGCACCTCCTCTTCGAGTACCCACTCAGCATACAGCTTCCTGCCTTCACCTCCTTCTGCGCGTTGCGCCCCTTTCAGCACCTCCTCTTCGAGTACCCACTCAGCATGCAGCTTGCTGTCTTCACCTCCTTCTGCGCCTTGCGCCCCTTTCAGCACCTCCTCTTCGAGTACCCACTCAGCATGCAGCTTCCTGCCTTCACCTCCTTCTGCGCCTTGCGCCCCTTTCAGCACCTCCTCTTCGAGTACCCACTCAGCATACAGCTTCCTGCCTTCACCTCCTTCTGCGCGTTGCGCCCCTTTCAGCACCTCCTCTTCGAGTACCCACTCAGCATGCAGCTTCCTGCCTTCACCTCCTTCTGCGCCTTGCGCCCCTTTCAGCACCTCCTCTTCGAGTACCCACTCAGCATGCAGCTTTCTGTCTTCAGCTCCTTCTGCGCGTTGCACCCCTTTCAGCACCTCCTCTTTGAGTACCCACTCAGCATACAGCTTCCTGTCTTCACCTCCTTCTGCACCTTGCGCCCCTTTCAGCACCTCCTCTTCGAGTACCCACTCAGCATACAGCTTCCTGTCTTCACCTCCTTCTGCGCCTTGCGCCCCTTTCAGCACCTCCTCTTCGAGTACCCACTCAGCATACAGCTTCCTGCCTTCACCTCCTTCTGCGCGTTGTGCCCCTTTCAGCACCTCCTCTTCGAGTACCCACTCAGCATGCAGCTTCCTGTCTTCACCTCCTTCTGCGCCTTGCGCCCCTTTCAGCACTTCCTCTTCGAGTACCCACTCAGCATACAGCTTCCTGCCTTCACCTCCTTCTGCGCGTTGCGCCCCTTTCAGCACCTCCTCTTCGAGTACCCACTCAGCATGCAGCTTCCTGTCTTCACCTCCTTCTGCGCCTTGCGCCCCTTTCAGCACTTCCTCTTCGAGTACCCCCTCAGCATGCAGCTTTCTGCCTTCACCTCCTTCTGCGCCTTGCGCCCCTTTCAGCACCTCCTCTTTGAGTACCCACTCAGCATACAGCCTCCTGTCTTCACCTCCTTCTGCGCCTTGCGCCCCTTTCAGCACCTCCTCTTCGAGTACCCACTCAGCATGCAGCTTTCTGCCTTCACCTCCTTCTGCGCCTTGCGCCCCTTTCAGCACCTCCTCTTCGAGTACCCACTCAGCATGCAGCTTTCTGCCTTCACCTCTTTCTGCGCCTTGCGCCCCTTTAAGCACCTCCTCTTCGAGTACCCACTCAGCATGCAGCTTCCTATCTTCACCTCCTTCTGTGCTTTGCGCCCCTTTGAGCACCTCCTCTTCGAGTACCCACTCAGCATGCAGCTTCCTGTCTTCACCTCCTTCTGCGCCTTGTGCCCCTTTCAGCACCTCCTCTTCGAGTCCCCACTCAGCATACAGCTTTCTGTCTTCACCTCCTTCTGCGCCTTGCGCTCCTTTCAGCACCTCCTCTTCAAGTACCCACTCAGCATGCAGCTTTCTGTCTTCACCTCCTTCTGCGCCTTGCGCCCCTTTTAGCACCTCCTCTTCGAGTACCCCCTCAGCATGCAGCTTTCTGCCTTCACCTCCTTCTGCGCCTTGCGCCCCTTTCAGCACCTCCTCTTTGAGTACCCACTCAGCATACAGCTTCCTGTCTTCACCTCCTTCTGCGCCTTGCGCCCCTTTCAGCACCTCCTCTTCGAGTACCCACTCAGCATGCAGCTTTCTGCCTTCACCTCCTTCTGCGCCTTGCACCCCTTTCAGCACCTCCTCTTCGAGTACCCACTCAGCATGCAGCTTTCTGCCTTCACCTCCTTCTGCGCCTTGCGCCCCTTTCAGCACCTCCTCTTCGAGTACCCACTCAGCATGCAGCTTTCTGCCTTCACCTCCTTCTGCGCCTTGCGCCCCTTTCAGCACCTCCTCTTCGAGTACCCACTCAGCATACAGCTTCCTGTCTTCACCTCCTTCTGCGCCTTGCGCCCCTTTCAGCACCTCCTCTTTAAGTACCCACTCAGCATGCAGCTTTCTGCCTTCACCTCCTTCTGCACCTTGCGCCCCTTTCAGCACCTCCTCTTCGAGTACCCTCCAGCATGCAGCTTTCTGCCTTCACCTCCTTCTGCGCCTTGCGCCCCTTTCAGCACCTCCTCTTCGAGTACCCACTCAGCATGCAGCTTCCTATTTTCACCTCCTTCTGCGCCTTGCGCCCCTTTGAGCACCTCCTCTTCGAGTACCCACTCAGCATGCAGCTTCCTGTCTTCACCTCCTTCTGCGCCTTGTGCCCCTTTCAGCACCTCCTCTTCGAGTCCCCACTCAGCATACAGCTTTCTGTCTTCACCTCCTTCTGTGCCTTGCGCCCCTTTTAGCACCTCCTCTTCGAGTACCCACTCAGCATGCAGCTTCCTGTCTTCACCTCCTTCTGTGTCTTGCGCCCCTTTCAGCACCTCCTCTTCAAGTACCCACTCAGCATGCAGCTTTCTGTCTTCACCTCCTTCTGCGCCTTGCGCCCCTTTTAGCACCTCCTCTTCGAGTACCCCCTCAGCATGCAGCTTTCTGCCTTCACCTCCTTCTGCGCCTTGCGCCCCTTTCAGCACCTCCTCTTTGAGTACCCACTCAGCATACAGCTTCCTGTCTTCACCTCCTTCTGCGCCTTGCGCCCCTTTCAGCACCTCCTCTTCGAGTACCCACTCAGCATGCAGCTTTCTGCCTTCACCTCCTTCTGCGCCTTGCGCCCCTTTCAGCACCTCCTCTTTGAGTACCCACTCAGCATGCAGCTTTCTGCCTTCACCTCCTTCTGCACCTTGCGCCCCTTTCAGCACCTCCTGTTCGAGTCCCCACTCAGCATGCAGCTTCCTGTCTACACCTCCTTCTGCGCCTTGCGCCCCTTTCAGCACCTCCTCTTCGAGTACCCACTCAGCATAGAGCTTCCTGTCTTCCCCTCCTTCTGCGCCTTACGCCCCTTTCACCGCCTCCTCTTCGAGTACCCACTCAGCATACAGCTTTCTGTCTTCACCTCCTTCTGCGCCTTGCGCCCCTTTCAGCACCTCCTCTTTGAGTACCCACTCAGCATACAGCTTCCTGTCTTCACCTCCTTCTGCGCCTTGCGCCCCTTTCAGCACCTCCTCTTCGAGTACCCACTCAGCATACAGCTTCCTGCCTTCACCTCCTTCTGCGCGTTGCGCCCCTTTCAGCACCTCCTCTTCGAGTTCCCACTCAGCATGCAGCTTCCTGTCTTCACCTCCTTCTGCGCGTTGCACCCCTTTCAGCACCTCCTCTTTGAGTACCCACTCAGCATACAGCTTCCTGTCTTCACCTCCTTCTGCGCCTTGCGCCCCTTTCAGCACCTCCTCTTCGAGTACCCACTCAGCATACAGCTTCCTGTCTTCACCTCCTTCTGCGCCTTGCGCCCCTTTCAGCACCTCCTCTTCGAGTACCCACTCAGCATACAGCTTCCTGCCTTCACCTCCTTCTGCGCGTTGCGCCCCTTTCAGCACCTCCTCTTCGAGTACCCACTCAGCATGCAGCTTCCTGTCTTCACCTCCTTCTGCGCCTTGCGCCCCTTTCAGCACCTCCTCTTCGAGTACCCACTCAGCATGCAGCTTCCTGCCTTCACCTCCTTCTGCGCCTTGCGCCCCTTTCAGCACCTCCTCTTCGAGTACCCACTCAGCATACAGCTTCCTGCCTTCACCTCCTTCTGCGCGTTGCGCCCCTTTCAGCACCTCCTCTTCGAGTACCCACTCAGCATGCAGCTTTCTGTCTTCACCTCCTTCTGCGCGTTGCACCCCTTTCAGCACCTCCTCTTTGAGTACCCACTCAGCATACAGCTTCCTGTCTTCACCTCCTTCTGCGCCTTGCGCCCCTTTCAGCACCTCCTCTTCGAGTACCCACTCAGCATACAGCTTCCTGTCTTCACCTCCTTCTGCTCCTTGCGCCCCTTTCAGCACCTCCTCTTTGAGTACCCACTCAGCATACAGCTTCCTGCCTTCACCTCCTTCTGCGCGTTGTGCCCCTTTCAGCACCTCCTCTTCGAGTACCCACTCAGCATGCAGCTTCCTGTCTTCACCTCCTTCTGCGCCTTGCGCCCCTTTCAGCACTTCCTCTTCGAGTACCCACTCAGCATACAGCTTCCTGCCTTCACCTCCTTCTGCGCGTTGCGCCCCTTTCAGCACCTCCTCTTCGAGTACCCACTCAGCATGCAGCTTCCTGTCTTCACCTCCTTCTGCGCCTTGCGCCCCTTTCAGCACTTCCTCTTCGAGTACCCCCTCAGCATGCAGCTTTCTGCCTTCACCTCCTTCTGCGCCTTGCGCCCCTTTCAGCACCTCCTCTTCGAGTACCCACTCAGCATGCAGCTTTCTGCCTTCACCTCCTTCTGCGCCTTGCACCCCTTTCAGCACCTCCTCTTCGAGTACCCACTCAGCATGCAGCTTTCTGCCTTCACCTCCTTCTGCGCCTTGCGCCCCTTTCAGCACCTCCTCTTCGAGTACCCACTCAGCATGCAGCTTTCTGCCTTCACCTCCTTCTGCGCCTTGCGCCCCTTTCAGCACCTCCTCTTCGAGTACCCACTCAGCATACAGCTTCCTGTCTTCACCTCCTTCTGCGCCTTGCGCCCCTTTCAGCACCTCCTCTTTAAGTACCCACTCAGCATGCAGCTTTCTGCCTTCACCTCCTTCTGCACCTTGCGCCCCTTTCAGCACCTCCTCTTCGAGTACCCTCCAGCATGCAGCTTTCTGCCTTCACCTCCTTCTGCGCCTTGCGCCCCTTTCAGCACCTCCTCTTCGAGTACCCACTCAGCATGCAGCTTCCTATTTTCACCTCCTTCTGCGCCTTGCGCCCCTTTGAGCACCTCCTCTTCGAGTACCCACTCAGCATGCAGCTTCCTGTCTTCACCTCCTTCTGCGCCTTGTGCCCCTTTCAGCACCTCCTCTTCGAGTCCCCACTCAGCATACAGCTTTCTGTCTTCACCTCCTTCTGTGCCTTGCGCCCCTTTTAGCACCTCCTCTTCGAGTACCCACTCAGCATGCAGCTTCCTGTCTTCACCTCCTTCTGTGTCTTGCGCCCCTTTCAGCACCTCCTCTTCAAGTACCCACTCAGCATGCAGCTTTCTGTCTTCACCTCCTTCTGCGCCTTGCGCCCCTTTTAGCACCTCCTCTTCGAGTACCCCCTCAGCATGCAGCTTTCTGCCTTCACCTCCTTCTGCGCCTTGCGCCCCTTTCAGCACCTCCTCTTTGAGTACCCACTCAGCATACAGCTTCCTGTCTTCACCTCCTTCTGCGCCTTGCGCCCCTTTCAGCACCTCCTCTTCGAGTACCCACTCAGCATGCAGCTTTCTGCCTTCACCTCCTTCTGCGCCTTGCGCCCCTTTCAGCACCTCCTCTTTGAGTACCCACTCAGCATGCAGCTTTCTGCCTTCACCTCCTTCTGCACCTTGCGCCCCTTTCAGCACCTCCTGTTCGAGTCCCCACTCAGCATGCAGCTTCCTGTCTACACCTCCTTCTGCGCCTTGCGCCCCTTTCAGCACCTCCTCTTCGAGTACCCACTCAGCATACAGCTTCCTGTCTTCCCCTCCTTCTGCGCCTTACGCCCCTTTCACCGCCTCCTCTTCGAGTACCCACTCAGCATACAGCTTTCTGTCTTCACCTCCTTCTGCGCCTTGCGCCCCTTTCAGCACCTCCTCTTTGAGTACCCACTCAGCATACAGCTTCCTGTCTTCACCTCCTTCTGCGCCTTGCGCCCCTTTCAGCACCTCCTCTTCGAGTACCCACTCAGCATACAGCTTCCTGCCTTCACCTCCTTCTGCGCGTTGCGCCCCTTTCAGCACCTCCTCTTCGAGTTCCCACTCAGCATGCAGCTTCCTGTCTTCACCTCCTTCTGCGCGTTGCACCCCTTTCAGCACCTCCTCTTTGAGTACCCACTCAGCATACAGCTTCCTGTCTTCACCTCCTTCTGCGCCTTGCGCCCCTTTCAGCACCTCCTCTTCGAGTACCCACTCAGCATACAGCTTCCTGTCTTCACCTCCTTCTGCGCCTTGCGCCCCTTTCAGCACCTCCTCTTCGAGTACCCACTCAGCATACAGCTTCCTGCCTTCACCTCCTTCTGCGCGTTGCGCCCCTTTCAGCACCTCCTCTTCGAGTACCCACTCAGCATGCAGCTTCCTGTCTTCACCTCCTTCTGCGCCTTGCGCCCCTTTCAGCACCTCCTCTTCGAGTACCCACTCAGCATGCAGCTTCCTGCCTTCACCTCCTTCTGCGCCTTGCGCCCCTTTCAGCACCTCCTCTTCGAGTACCCACTCAGCATACAGCTTCCTGCCTTCACCTCCTTCTGCGCGTTGCGCCCCTTTCAGCACCTCCTCTTCGAGTACCCACTCAGCATGCAGCTTTCTGTCTTCACCTCCTTCTGCGCGTTGCACCCCTTTCAGCACCTCCTCTTTGAGTACCCACTCAGCATACAGCTTCCTGTCTTCACCTCCTTCTGCGCCTTGCGCCCCTTTCAGCACCTCCTCTTCGAGTACCCACTCAGCATACAGCTTCCTGTCTTCACCTCCTTCTGCGCCTTGCGCCCCTTTCAGCACCTCCTCTTCGAGTACCCACTCAGCATACAGCTTCCTGCCTTCACCTCCTTCTGCGCGTTGTGCCCCTTTCAGCACCTCCTCTTCGAGTACCCACTCAGCATGCAGCTTCCTGTCTTCACCTCCTTCTGCGCCTTGCGCCCCTTTCAGCACTTCCTCTTTGAGTACCCACTCAGCATACAGCTTCCTGCCTTCACCTCCTTCTGCGCGTTGCGCCCCTTTCAGCACCTCCTCTTCGAGTACCCACTCAGCATGCAGCTTCCTGTCTTCACCTCCTTCTGCGCCTTGCGCCCCTTTCAGCACTTCCTCTTCGAGTACCCCCTCAGCATGCAGCTTTCTGCCTTCACCTCCTTCTGCGTCTTGCGCCCCTTTCAGCACCTCCTCTTTGAGTACCCACTCAGCATACAGCCTCCTGTCTTCACCTCCTTCTGCGCCTTGCGCCCCTTTCAGCACCTCCTCTTCGAGTACCCACTCAGCATGCAGCTTTCTGCCTTCACCTCCTTCTGCGCCTTGCGCCCCTTTCAGCACCTCCTCTTCGAGTACCCACTATTAGAAAGGATGGACGGACCTGGAGGGTCGGCCGGGGTCGGGAGGAGAGGTCTCCGGGGAGAGCCGTCTCCAGCGATCGTACAGATAAGTAACTTCCCCCCCACAGACAGATACCACACAAGGATAAGGTTCAGTGTTCTTTATAAGCACTTCTTAAGGTACGGTTGAATGGTACAAGGAGGTCTGGACTCAGGGGTCCCCTCGATTCAAGTCTCTCAATGCAGGGTAAGGGGGAACGGGACAGTCTGGTTACCAGTCAGGTAGTTCGGATGAGATGATGACTAGCTCACAATCCTCGAGCTTGGTGGTTTAGTTGGTACGGGCCGCGGCAGCGCCAGCAGGTCCCGGTCGAGATGGTCGGTACACGGTCCGCGGCAGCGCCAGCAGGTCCCGGACAGATGGTCGATGTACGGTCCGCGGCAGCGCCAGCAGGTCCCGGTGAGGATGGTCGTTACAATGGGCCGCGGCAGCGCCAGCAGGTCCCGACGAGGATGGATGTTGCAGAAGGCCGCGGCAGCGCCAGCAGGCAGGACGATGGTTCACAAGAGCGGGCTACGGCAGCGCCAGTAGTCCGTCAAGGCTGAGTTCTCTCGGTGTCTCTCGACTCCAGGATACAACTGCCTTCCTGCTCCGGAGTTGCCCCAGTTATAGGGCAGGCGCTCTTTGATGTCCGGACCCTCGCACTTGGAGGTCGGAGGGCCCGGGATGAAGGTGTCCAGACACCCAGCAGGGGGTGGAGCCAGCGCCGGGGGGAGCTGGAGGCGATCGGCACCTGGCGGGGGGAGAGCTCTTGACACTTCGTCCTCCCATTGACCTGCCAAGTGGTCCGCTCACCTCCCGGGTGGATGGTGGTGCCGGGATGTCGGGGCCGGTCAGGCCCGGGGTTAGGGTCGGGGCGAGGCCACGCGGCCTCGTGGTGCAGGGCCCAGGATGGCGGCTTGAACCGGCCAGGGGAGCCGGTGGGGCTGGGCCCCGTGATGAGTAGAGGTCCGAGGGCAGAAGATCCGTCGGGAGACGGGGTACAGGTGCTTTTCGTGGGTTATGCCTGGTGGGCCGGAGCTCGGGCCCTGTCGTGCGGGGAGGGAGCAAGCCCTTTGTGTGGCCTGTCCAACATGCGTCCCCCCCAGCTGAAGGCGGGGAGAGTCACCCATCTCCTTGGGGACTCTCTTCGTCGAGGCGGAAAAAGCGGGACAGGCCATCCGCGTTGGCGTGGTCTTGGCCTGGTCGGTGCTCCACAGTGAAGTCCATTCCCTGCAGGGAAATGGACCAGCGCAAGAGTTTTGGGTTCTCCCCCCGCATCTGCATCAGCCACTGTAGGGGTCGATGGTCGGTTTGTACCCGGAAGTGGGTACCGAAGAGATAGGGGCGGAGCTTTTTGAGGGCCCACACCACTGCGAAGGCCTCCCTCTCGATGGTGCTCCAGCGCTGTTCTCGGGCCAGGAGACGTCGACTGATGAAGGCCACCGGCTGGTCATGACCTTCGGGGTTTAACTGAGAAAGGACGGCCCCGATGCCGTGGTCGGAGGCGTCGGTCTGTACCATGAATTCCCGACTGTAATCGGGGGCCTGGAGCACAGGGGCGGTGCATAGAGCGGCCTTCAGCTTCTCGAAGGCCGCTTGACAATCGGGGGTCCAGTTAATCCGCTTCGGCTGGTTCTTGGACGTGAGACCCGTGAGGGGCCCCACGATGCTGCCGTAGTCTTTCACGAACCGCCGGTAGTAGCCGGTGAGCCCCAAGAAGGCTCGGACCTCGGTCTGGGTGACGGGGGGCTGCCAGGACTGGATGGCAGCAATCTTAAGTTGTAGCGGGGCCACCAGCCCGCTTCCCACTTGGTGCCCAAGGTAGGTCACAGACCCTTGGCCAATTTGGCACTTGCCGGCCTTAATTGTGAGGCCGGCCCGCTGGAGGGCCTGTAGGACCTCGTGGAGGTGACGGAGGTGGTCGGGCCAGTGGTGGCTGTACACAGCGATATCGTCCAGGTAGGCAGCGCTGAACTCTTCGAGCCCCGCCAAGACCTGGTTCACGAGGCGTTGAAACGTGGCGGGGGCATTCTTCATGCCGAAGGGCATGACCTTGAATTGGTAGTGGCCATCGGGGGTAGAGAAGGCTGACCGTTCCTGAGCCCTGGGTGTGAGGCCGATCTGCCAGTAGCCCGCTGTTAGGTCGAAGATACTGAGGTAGCGGGCGGCCCCCAGCCGGTCGATCAGCTCGTCTGCTCGGGGGATCGGATGAGCGTCGGTCCGGGTGACAGCGTTCAAGCCACGGTAGTCGACGCAGAATCTCAGTTCAGGTGCGGTGCCGGGGGCAGCGGCTTTGGGGACCAACACAACCGGACTGGCCCAGGGACTGTCCGAGGGCTCGATGACCCCGATTGTGAGCATCTTGGCCACCTCCTCCTGTATGCAGGCCCGTACCCGATCTGGTACGCGGTAGGCCCGGTGTCGGACAGGGGGACTGTCCCCGGTGTCCACGTCGTGCGAACACCAGGGGGTGACCCCGGGGGTGAGGGAGAACAGGGTAGCGAACTGCAGTAGGAGGTTCCGGCAGCCCTGGCGTTGCTCCGAAGTGAGGGTGTCAGAGAGCCGGACCCCGTCCACGGAGCCGTCATTCTCCTGAGTCTTCAGAAGATCCGGGAGGGGTTCGGAGTCTTCCTCTGCCCCACTGTCCGTAGCCATCAGGAGGCTGAGTTCTGAGCGCGCAAAGTGTGGTTTGAGTCGGTTGGTGTGGAGGACCCGAAGGGGGTTCCGGGAGGTCCCCAGGTCGATGAGGTAAGTGACGGGGCTTTTGCGCTCGACCACTTTGAAGGGCCCCGTCCACTTATCCTGCAAGGCACATGGTTCGGTGGGGGACATCACCCATACTTGTTGTCCAGGCTCGAACTCAACGGAGGAGGCATTGTGATCATACCACCTCTTCATGTCCTCCTGGCTGGCCTCGAGGTTCGCCTTGGCCATCTCTCTGAAGCGCCGGGTCTGATTGCGTAGGGCCAGGAGGTATTTGAAGACGTCTGGAGGGGTCTTTAGGGGGCCCATCTCCCAACCTTCTTTTACTAGGCTGAGGGGCCCTCGCACAGGGTGCCCGTACAGGAGTTCGAAAGGGCTAAAACCAAGGGACTTCTGGGGAACTTCGCGGTAGGCGAAGAGGAGGCACGGGAGTAGTACATCCCACTGGCGACGGAGGGGCTCTTCCAATCCCCCAATCATCCCCTTGAGGGTGCGGTTAAAACGCTCCACTAGTCCGTTCCCTTGGGGGTGATAGGGGGTCGTGAATCTGTAGGTGACCCCGCATTGTTGCCAGAGGGACTTCATGTATTTGGATATAAAGTTCGTGCCTCGGTCGCTGACGACTTCTCGGGGGAAGCCTACCCGGGAGAAGATCCCCATTAGGGCCCGGCCAACCACCGGAGCTGTCACGGTCCGTAGGGGCACCGCCTCGGGGTAGCGGGTGGCATGGTCCACCAGTACTAAGATGAACCTGTGTCCTTGTGCCGTGCGGGGGTCCAGAGGCCCCACGATGTCTATCCCCACCCTCTCGAACGGGGTGGTGACCACAGGGAAGGGTTGCAGAGGGGCTTTCAGCTTCCGACCACTCTTCCCGCTGGCTTGGCATGTGGGGCAAGATCGGCAGTGGTTCAGGACGTCATTCCTCATCTTCGGCCAGAAAAAGTGGGTCACTAGGCGGTTGTACGTTTTATCTTGGCCCAGGTGTCCAGCCAGGGGGACATCGTGGGCCAGGTTGAGCAGAAAGTCTCTGAAGCGGAGAGGTACCACCAGTACTCGACCGGCCCCCAGCTCGGCGATTCTTTGCTCGCTGTATAGCAGGTCGTTATCCCAGTAGACCCAGTGAGTTCCGGTGGAGTCCCCTGTGTTCTGGGCGCTGGCTTGTTGGCGGAGTCCCTCGAGGGAGGGACAGGTCTTTTGTTCCTGGCGGAACTGTGCTTGGGTGGGCCCCCCCTCTTGACGCCACTGAGCCAGGTCAGGAAGGTCCTGGGGTTGCGCGTCCCCTTCGGCCGTCGGGTCTGGGAGGCCGGCCTCGTCGGTGTCTTCTACTGGGGCGACTGGGGGCGGAGGTGCTGGCCATTCTGGTTCTTCTGATCGAGGGACGGCACGGGCGGCCAGGGACCGGGTGGTTATGCAGGCCCAGTCCGGGAGGCCCAGCATCCCCAGGTGCTCTCTTCTCTCAACGGTGGCCCACGGGGAACTCTCGAGGTCATTTCCCAGGAGGCAGTCCACGGGGGCATCGTCCCGGACCGTCACCTTCAACAGGCCGGAGACCCCTCCCCATTCGAATGGAACGCAGGCCATTTGGCACAGACTTTCAGAGTTGTCTGCCGAGCGGACGGGGCAGAGAATGTCCGGCAGGATCTGCTCGGGCTTCACCAGGTGACAGCGGACGGCCGTCACACTGGCGCCTGTGTCACGCAAGGCCTCGGCTCGCTGTCCATTAATGGTCACCCACTGCCCATATTTCCTGGTGTTAGCGGGTAGGGGAGCCCGCGGGACCATGTCTCTTCCCCCTAAGCACGCCAGGACCATGGCGGCCGGTTCCCACTCTTGCTGGGCCGGCTCATACTCCTCTGGTTCCTCCAATGATCGCTCTTCCCCCAGGGCGGCGGCAGCTACCTGGCGGGGCTTGGGTGTTTGGTTCTGCGGGCAGCTCGGGTCATTGGCGTAGTGGCCGACTCGCTGGCATCGGTGGCACGTGACGTTGGCTCGGACCCCAGGACGCCACGGGGGGTTGCCCCGACCGGCCGGAGCCGGGGTGCTGGCCACGGGTGTTGCGGGCAAGGCGTCTCTCCCTCGCCCCTGGCCCCCTCCTCCTCCCCGAGGACGGTGCTGGCCTTGGTTGTTTCTGTTCTGTTCGTGTGGCCCCCTCCGGCCCACTCGGGTGCTTTCCCATCGGTCAGCTTCGGCGGCGAGCTGCCGGGGGTCAGTCAGCTTACTGTCGAGGAGGTGTTGCCTGAGCTCGACGAAGCAGTTGTTTGACAGGTGCTCCCATACCATCAGGTTAAAGAGTTGTTCGTAGGTGGTGACCTGGCTCCCCTTTATCCAACCCTCGAAGGCACGGCTGAAATAGTTCACGTATTCTACCCAAGTTGTACCTGGGATCCGGGTGCAATCTCTGAACCTCTGGCGGTACATCTCGGGTGTGAGGCCGTAGCGGGTGAGGAGGGCAGCCTTCATGTGGTCGTAGGACGACATTTGGTGATCTGGGAGCTGTAGTAGGGCATCGCGCCCCTCGTTGATAAACCTCCCCCAGAGTCCGGCTCCCCAATCACTCCGGTCGATCCGGTGGGAGGTCATGGCGATCTCGTAGGCTTTAAACCACTGTTGTATGTCGTCTTCTCGGACATACTCGCGGACAACATCCTTGGGGATGTGGACTTTTTTCTCGATTGGCCCCGGGGTGTGTGGTCGCTCAGGCACCCCCAGTTCTTTATTCTGTTTCCGAAGTTCTATTTCCGCCAGTTTGCGCTCGTGCTCGAGCGTTATTTTTTTCTCCTCCAGCTCTCTCTGTCTCTGCTTCTCTTCTCGTTCATCTCGGAGCCGCATGTGCTCGAGGTTGAGTTTCTGTTCAGCTAACTTGAGTTCCCCATCCATCTTGAGTCGTGCCATTTCCAACTCGTGCAATCTGGTTCTTTCTCTTTCTCGGATCTCCTCCTGCGAGAGGCCCGTTCCCCGCTCCTCGGGAGCCGTGGCGTTCCCCTCTGGTGTGATGCTGCTTTGGTCGGAGGGTCCGGCGACCCCAGTTTCTGCCCACGACTCTAGTGCGTGCTTTAGATCCTCTTTGGTACTCAGGCCGGTAGTAGCAATGCCAAGTTCTATGCAGAATTGTCTCAGTTCGCGGTGGTTGTATTCTTCTAATTTCTCCATTTGGAATTTCTCGGTGGGGTTGCTATCTTTGGCTGACATCGTGTTGTTGTCGTGGGGTGAGCCACTCTCTGTACGATTCCGCGTTGATTCGGATCGCGCCGCTGGCCACCAATGTTAGAAAGGATGGACGGACCTGGAGGGTCGGCCGGGGTCGGGAGGAGAGGTCTCCGGGGAGAGCCGTCTCCAGCGATCGTACAGATAAGTAACTTCCCCCCCACAGACAGATACCACACAAGGATAAGGTTCAGTGTTCTTTATAAGCACTTCTTAAGGTACGGTTGAATGGTACAAGGAGGTCTGGACTCAGGGGTCCCCTCGATTCAAGTCTCTCAATGCAGGGTAAGGGGGAACGGGACAGTCTGGTTACCAGTCAGGTAGTTCGGATGAGATGATGACTAGCTCACAATCCTCGAGCTTGGTGGTTTAGTTGGTACGGGCCGCGGCAGCGCCAGCAGGTCCCGGTCGAGATGGTCGGTACACGGTCCGCGGCAGCGCCAGCAGGTCCCGGACAGATGGTCGATGTACGGTCCGCGGCAGCGCCAGCAGGTCCCGGTGAGGATGGTCGTTACAATGGGCCGCGGCAGCGCCAGCAGGTCCCGACGAGGATGGATGTTGCAGAAGGCCGCGGCAGCGCCAGCAGGCAGGACGATGGTTCACAAGAGCGGGCTACGGCAGCGCCAGTAGTCCGTCAAGGCTGAGTTCTCTCGGTGTCTCTCGACTCCAGGATACAACTGCCTTCCTGCTCCGGAGTTGCCCCAGTTATAGGGCAGGCGCTCTTTGATGTCCGGACCCTCGCACTTGGAGGTCGGAGGGCCCGGGATGAAGGTGTCCAGACACCCAGCAGGGGGTGGAGCCAGCGCCGGGGGGAGCTGGAGGCGATCGGCACCTGGCGGGGGGAGAGCTCTTGACACTTCGTCCTCCCATTGACCTGCCAAGTGGTCCGCTCACCTCCCGGGTGGATGGTGGTGCCGGGATGTCGGGGCCGGTCAGGCCCGGGGTTAGGGTCGGGGCGAGGCCACGCGGCCTCGTGGTGCAGGGCCCAGGATGGCGGCTTGAACCGGCCAGGGGAGCCGGTGGGGCTGGGCCCCGTGATGAGTAGAGGTCCGAGGGCAGAAGATCCGTCGGGAGACGGGGTACAGGTGCTTTTCGTGGGTTATGCCTGGTGGGCCGGAGCTCGGGCCCTGTCGTGCGGGGAGGGAGCAAGCCCTTCGTGTGGCCTGTCCAACACCCACTCAGCATGCAGCTTTCTGCCTTCACCTCTTTCTGCGCCTTGCGCCCCTTTAAGCACCTCCTCTTCGAGTACCCACTCAGCATGCAGCTTCCTATCTTCACCTCCTTCTGTGCCTTGCGCCCCTTTGAGCACCTCCTCTTCGAGTACCCACTCAGCATGCAGCTTCCTGTCTTCACCTCCTTCTGCGCCTTGTGCCCCTTTCAGCACCTCCTCTTCGAGTCCCCACTCAGCATACAGCTTTCTGTCTTCACCTCCTTCTGCGCCTTGCGCTCCTTTCAGCACCTCCTCTTCAAGTACCCACTCAGCATGCAGCTTTCTGTCTTCACCTCCTTCTGCGCCTTGCGCCCCTTTTAGCACCTCCTCTTCGAGTACCCCCTCAGCATGCAGCTTTCTGCCTTCACCTCCTTCTGCGCCTTGCGCCCCTTTCAGCACCTCCTCTTTGAGTACCCACTCAGCATACAGCTTCCTGTCTTCACCTCCTTCTGCGCCTTGCGCCCCTTTCAGCACCTCCTCTTCGAGTACCCACTCAGCATGCAGCTTTCTGCCTTCACCTCCTTCTGCGCCTTGCACCCCTTTCAGCACCTCCTCTTCGAGTACCCACTCAGCATGCAGCTTTCTGCCTTCACCTCCTTCTGCGCCTTGCGCCCCTTTCAGCACCTCCTCTTCGAGTACCCACTCAGCATGCAGCTTTCTGCCTTCACCTCCTTCTGCGCCTTGCGCCCCTTTCAGCACCTCCTCTTCGAGTACCCACTCAGCATACAGCTTCCTGTCTTCACCTCCTTCTGCGCCTTGCGCCCCTTTCAGCACCTCCTCTTTAAGTACCCACTCAGCATGCAGCTTTCTGCCTTCACCTCCTTCTGCACCTTGCGCCCCTTTCAGCACCTCCTCTTCGAGTACCCTCCAGCATGCAGCTTTCTGCCTTCACCTCCTTCTGCGCCTTGCGCCCCTTTCAGCACCTCCTCTTCGAGTCCCCACTCAGCATGCAGCTTCCTGTCTTCACCTCCTTCTGCGCCTTGTGCCCCTTTCAGCACCTCCTCTTCGAGTACCCACTCAGCATACAGCTTCCTGTCTTCACCTCTTTCTGCGCCTTGCGCCCCTTTAAGCACCTCCTCTTCGAGTACCCACTCAGCATGCAGCTTCCTATCTTCACCTCCTTCTGTGCCTTGCGCCCCTTTGAGCACCTCCTCTTCGAGTACCCACTCAGCATGCAGCTTCCTGTCTTCACCTCCTTCTGCGCCTTGTGCCCCTTTCAGCACCTCCTCTTCGAGTCCCCACTCAGCATACAGCTTTCTGTCTTCACCTCCTTCTGCGCCTTGCGCTCCTTTCAGCACCTCCTCTTCAAGTACCCACTCAGCATGCAGCTTTCTGTCTTCACCTCCTTCTGCGCCTTGCGCCCCTTTTAGCACCTCCTCTTCGAGTACCCCCTCAGCATGCAGCTTTCTGCCTTCACCTCCTTCTGCGCCTTGCGCCCCTTTCAGCACCTCCTCTTTGAGTACCCACTCAGCATACAGCTTCCTGTCTTCACCTCCTTCTGCGCCTTGCGCCCCTTTCAGCACCTCCTCTTCGAGTACCCACTCAGCATGCAGCTTTCTGCCTTCACCTCCTTCTGCGCCTTGCACCCCTTTCAGCACCTCCTCTTCGAGTACCCACTCAGCATGCAGCTTTCTGCCTTCACCTCCTTCTGCGCCTTGCGCCCCTTTCAGCACCTCCTCTTCGAGTACCCACTCAGCATGCAGCTTTCTGCCTTCACCTCCTTCTGCGCCTTGCGCCCCTTTCAGCACCTCCTCTTCGAGTACCCACTCAGCATACAGCTTCCTGTCTTCACCTCCTTCTGCGCCTTGCGCCCCTTTCAGCACCTCCTCTTTAAGTACCCACTCAGCATGCAGCTTTCTGCCTTCACCTCCTTCTGCACCTTGCGCCCCTTTCAGCACCTCCTCTTCGAGTACCCTCCAGCATGCAGCTTTCTGCCTTCACCTCCTTCTGCGCCTTGCGCCCCTTTCAGCACCTCCTCTTCGAGTCCCCACTCAGCATGCAGCTTCCTGTCTTCACCTCGTTCTGCGCCTTGTGCCCCTTTCAGCACCTCCTCTTCGAGTACCCACTCAGCATACAGCTTCCTGTCTTCCCCTCCTTCTGCGCCTTGCGCCCCTTTCACCGCCTCCTCTTCGAGTACCCACTCAGCATACAGCTTCCTGTCTTCACCTCCTTCTGCGCCTTGCGCCCCTTTCAGCACCTCCTCTTTAAGTACCCACTCAGCATGCAGCTTTCTGCCTTCACCTCCTTCTGCACCTTGCGCCCCTTTCAGCACCTCCTCTTCGAGTACCCTCCAGCATGCAGCTTTCTGCCTTCACCTCCTTCTGCGCCTTGCGCCCCTTTCAGCACCTCCTCTTCGAGTCCCCACTCAGCATGCAGCTTCCTGTCTTCACCTCGTTCTGCGCCTTGTGCCCTTTTCAGCACCTCCTCTTCGAGTACCCACTCAGCATACAGCTTCCTGTCTTCCCCTCCTTCTGCGCCTTGCGCCCCTTTCACCGCCTCCTCTTTGAGTACCCACTCAGCATAAACCTTTCTGTCCTCACCTCCTTCTGAAAAGATATGTAATTATACATGTAGTTTTATAGTTTAGTAGAGAATGGACCAGTCTACAAAGTGCCTCAAAGTACTGTGCAGAAAGCAATTAGATTTAGAAATCGGAAATGAGACAATAAACCACTTCACTAACAGGAGAATTGCTCAAGTTCCCAGATGTGTACTCTGGAGCTCTGGAGCTCTGGATTTGACTAAAAGGCATGTGAACCTGGGCACTTTCTAAATACATCAGTGAATCTCCTGATGCCTCAGTTTATTCATATATAAGGTCATAGAAAGGTGGAAAAAGCTATTAATCATTGCATGGTGACCTTCGGCGCCAGCCCCAGAGCCATGGTTGAGGAGGTCGGTGTGATGAGTGTGCTCTTATCGAGGAGCACGAAAGAAAAGAGGCCCAGGTCTTTCAATAATATTCCATGGTGGCATGGGACAATCCTATTTCTGCCTTCTTTCCTATGCAGCGCTGTGTTGCCTTTCAGCAAGTTTCATGTTGTACACCTACCACACACAGACAGTAATACAGAGGTAAAGCAAGGCTGAGCCATCACATGACAGTTGGCGCACTCGACCATCATGGACGTCAATTTACCAAAATGCAGGAGTAAGGGAAGTGACATCACATGCCCTTTACTTTCACTCACATACAACAATGCTTAGGCATACACACGCTTTCATACTTACACACACTCTCTCTCACGTGCACACAGCCCTCCCAGATGACGACGAGCTGCCACAGGTCTCCTGACACGGACGTTGCTGCATCTGAGCCCAGGGGTCGCACAGGCAGTGCCCGGGGTCACAAAGGGGAAGCTGGGCACTGCAGCTGCCCTCATGCCAACAGCCTGTTGGTGGATGAACAGTAAAGGGGACACTGCTGATGCCCCCCTTTTCATCAGCAGCAGACCCCTCCGTGCTCCCTACTGTTGTCAATGGTTTAACATGTCGTTGGACACACAGCTGTTCGGTTCCCAAAGATGGGGAATAACATAGTAGTGCTTGGTATCCTTCAGAATCGTTACAAGTCACAAGGGTCAAACTGTGGAGCACATTTGCAATGATTTTGTGATGGGATTGCGTTGGTATTTAGAAAACAACACAAATGGCGGTTTGCATTGGTTTGTTTACCAAAAGTCACACAACGCAGCACAATACAGTGCCTAGCATTACTTTGCATCAGATCCGAGTTAGGTGGTGCACAGGCATTCCTGTGTGTCCATCAATGGATCCTGAGAAAATCTATATCTACAAAGACTTATAGAGAAGGCCAAAGTCCTGCACATTCCAGAGGCTGGCATAGCAATGAGAAATATTTGTATATGTACTTGACCTCTTTGTATTTGTGCTGCATTCTGCAGCATGCATGCAAAGAGGTAATTGCTTTGAAGCACAGTTTTGGTGCCCGAAGGTACCTCTTTCTGCACAACATCTATGCTGACCACAATGCCAGCACCTTTGCACTACAGCACAAGGGTGCCTGAATTGGTGCGTGGCTGCGGTCAGTGCACCAGCACAGGAAGGAAGCAAAACTGAGCAACTTCTTTGTAGCTATATCTCAGACCCGCACTCTTCAGTTGATGCAAGACAGCACAGCAACTTTGCTTCATGACCTGCGTTGTGTCAAAGCTTTGTAAATATGGACCTATGAGATGTGGTAAAATTACAAAACACTCATTTAATTCAGTGTTTGGCAATGTAGGTCCAGGAGGGCTGGGTCCATGCCAGCACTCTACCATATCCTTATTAATACATTCATGTATATTTATTGGGAATGTATTGGCAGTCAGTGATTCATCTGACACTGTGCTAACTATCTCTTCATCCTGGGCCTAATTTGGACACCTCTGGAATCAGGCACACATAAACCAAGGGGTAGTTTAGTGAATATGGGTTTCATATGAGTCCTCTGCTGGTGCACAAGAGGCCTCATGCATTTGGACAATGAAGAACCCCTACTGCATCACCCTCCTGCCTGAGGGTACTGCATCAGCTGCATACACTGACCTTCCCTGCCAACCTGCTCAGAGCAGGAGGATGATGACCAGCCCTGAAATGTCAAAGCAGGCTCCAAGAAGGAGCTGGACCGTGCCCTGCCATTTTCTCGCTTTGTGACTTAGGCTTTGAGCCAAGGCAAGGACATCCAGGTCTCGAGAACATTGTGGCTCAGCCTGCAGCTGTGGGCCAAGATGGAGATCTCTGTTCCTGGTGGCATGGCTTTGGTGCAGGATGTGGTTTCATGGGTGCAACACCTGCCACGACTGCGTAGACTCAGACTCCAAGGTCCGGCATTACTTCTGTACTAAGAACACGGTGATCTGATACCATTCTGTAGACTGCAGGAACTGTTCCTTCCACCTGAGCCTGCAGAGCGGGGCGTCTGCGGGATGTTCTGCTATGTACAGATGGGAGAGATGGGGACAGGGTCTTGAGTGAGTGCACTGTGTTCTCAGCACCTTTGCTGACTGGCCGCAGCCAGCTGGTGTCTCAGCGCTTGCTGTGCATCTGCATGACGTTCGAGACCCTCTGGCTTTTTAGGCTGGTGACAGGATCCCTCAAAACCACAAAAGTTCAAATCTTTCATAAGTGCAATCTGGAGTACTAATCAGAATGAAACTGGCAAAGCCGCAACGACCAGCCCCCCTGCTTAGCTTACAGACCAGCTCACCATCTCTGGTGGTTCTCAGCACGGCCGTAGCCTGGACACCATCAGACTGCAGACCAAGCAGAAGAAACAAGACAGCAGGCCTTTTCCATCTATGTACCCAGGATCTGGAGCAGCATCCCTGTATCCACCAGGACCACCCCAGCATCTGTGCACCCAGGATCTGGAACAACATCCCTGTATCCACCAGGACCACCCCAGCATCTGTGCACCCAGGATCTGGAACAACATCCCTGTATCCACCAGGACCACCCCAGCATCTGTGCACCCAGGATCTGGAGCAACATCCCTGTATCCACCAGGACCACCCCAGCATCTGTGCACCCAGGATCTGGAACAACATCCCTGTATCCACCAGGACCACCCCAGCATCTGTGCACCCAGGATCTGGAGCAACATCCCTGTACCCACCAGGACCACCCCAGCATCTGTGCACCCAGGATCTGGAACAACATGCCTGTATCCACCAGGACCACCCCAGCATCTGTGCACCCAGGATCTGGAGCAACATCCCTGTATCCACCAGGACCACCCCAGCATCTGTGCACTCAGGATCTGGAGCAACATCCCTGTATCCACCAGGACCACCCCAGCATCTGTGCACCCAGGATCTGGAACAACATCCCTGTATCCACCAGGACCACCCCAGCATCTGTGCACCCAGGATCTGGAAAAACATCCCTGTATACACCAGGACCACCCGAGCATCTGTGCACCCAGGATCTGGAGCAACATCCCTGTATCCACCAGGACCACCCCAGCATCTGTGCACCCAGGATCTGGAACAACATCCCTGTATCCACCAGGACCACCCCAGCATCTGTGCACCCAGGATCTGGAGCAACATCCCTGTATCCGCCAGGACCACCCCAGCATCTGTGCACCCAGGATCTGGAACAACATCCCTGTATACACCAGGACCACCCCAGCATCTGTGCACCCAGGATCTGGAACAACATCCCTGTATCCACCAGGACCACCCCAGCATCTGTGCACCCAGGATCTGGAGCAACATCCCTGTATCCGCCAGGACCACCCCAGCATCTGTGCACCCAGGATCTGGAACAACATCCCTGTATCCACCAGGACCACCCCAGCATCTGTGCACCCAGGATCTGGAGCAACATCCCTGTATCCACCAGGACCACCCCAGCATCTGTGCACCCAGGATCTGGAGCAACATCCCTGTATCCACCAGGACCACCCCAGCATCTGTGCACCCAGGATCTGGAGCAACATCCCTGTATCCGCCAGGACCACCCCAGCATCTGTGCACCCAGGATCTGGAACAACATCCCTGTATACACCAGGACCACCCCAGCATCTGTGCACCCAGGATCTGGAACAACATCCCTGTATCCACCAGGACCACCCCAGCATCTGTGCACCCAGGATCTGGAGCAACATCCCTGTATCCGCCAGGACCACCCCAGCATCTGTGCACCCAGGATCTGGAACAACATCCCTGTATCCACCAGGACCACCCCAGCATCTGTGCACCCAGGATCTGGAGCAACATCCCTGTATCCACCAGGACCACCCCAGCATCTGTGCACCCAGGATCTGGAGCAACATCCCTGTATCCACCAGGACCACCCCAGCATCTGTGCACCCAGGATCTGGAACAACATCCCTGTATCCACCAGGACCACCCCAGCATCTGTGCACCCAGGATCTGGAGCAACATCCCTGTATCCACCAGGACCACCCCAGCATCTGTGCACCCAGGATCTGGAGCAACATCCCTGTATCCACCAGGACCACCCCAAGGCTGTGAGACTTCAGAAAAGAGCTGAAGACTCACCTTCTCAAAGAACACTACATCAGAATGCATCAAGCTCCCAGAGCCCAGCTCCCTCCCCCATCACTCCTTGACATTATGTTTGCCTTTGACACTGTACAGCGCTCTGCTGCCTTTAAGCTAATGTGTGTGCGAAAGAAATACCATCTACATACATACATATGCTTACAATGGCAAATGCAGTTCTTTTGGAGACAGAGCTGTAAATATGTAATTTTGAGCCCATTGATATGAAAAGTGTTAATGCTCCAGGCAATTTAATAATATAGCTTTAAAGTTCGCTTCTCGGGTTGTTAAAGGCCCTCTACTGAGTTACAGGCCAAAGCCTCAGGGAAGGTGCTGCACTGAGAGCCAAAGGCTATAATGCTATTAGACCAGTTCATACACGGAAGGAGGTGGAGCATTCGAAATAAAGCAGAGTGAAAGAATAAGACAATCACTGAAATGTTATAACAGAAGGCCTGCACTAGCCGTTATTGGTCCTCTATCTCTCCTTTGGCTTCAATAGATCTGCCAATACTCTAATCTTCTATTATAAATATTGATATCGTTTCAGCTCCTCTTCCACTTGAAGGATGCTTGGAGTGCAGGGTTGTGCATAGAAGTGGTACAAAGGGCAGGCACTCGAGCTGTGGAAGCATCCTTCAGGTGTTCTCCACCCTTCCACCAAGGCCGGACATGTTGGGCTACTTTCCAGCAATGTTTACAGAAGAAAATCATGCTGAAAAAGTTTACCTATGACTACGCAAAGATATGGACAGACTGAAAACAAAACCTAATAGATATGTTTAAATATACGTGACTCTGTAAAAACCATGGAAGAACATTCATAGCCTTTTGGACCAGAGCATAATTGAAACATTGAAAGAAGCCACCCCTAGGGATTCTCCCATCATCCGAGGGCTCAGGGGACTGTCTGAAGTACTAATGTATGCATCTGTGGACATGCCTCAACCAAAGCAAGACACAAGGAGAGCAACACCTCCCTTCAGGCACCCAAGACATGATGCATCCCTGGAATGGCACCCAGTTAGTTCTCAAAAGTGAACTTAGGAAGTGCTACCTTGAGCTGGAGCTTGTGTTATGTTACCATACCTACTATTAACAGGTGTCCTCTCACATGCAACCAACTCAGCTTGGGGGTTTCTTCTGCAGCTATATTTTTTCGGGAAGAAATATGAAGAATAATCAAATTCTAAACAACAGGGATGGCATTCTCTCCTTCAAGAAAACCAAGGAGTCCCCAGAGCGTCTACAGGGCATTCAACGAGGTGACTCAGGTGTGGCATCTGCAAGCTCTCTCTCAGGCGCCAAAGGCAGAACCTTTGGAGGAATGGCAAACATCAAAGAAGGACAAGCGATTGCCTCTCCAAGCTTCATCCCTCAGGTCATGGCTGGGAATGCCAGCCCTTGGTCTTGCCGCCATCCTGCCTGGTATGATCTTGTGCCCAGACACACCATTGCATATGCCAGTCGAAGCCTGCGAGGCCCGGAGAAAGCATATTCAAAAGCAGGGAAGGGCGGACTGGTGCTGTACGGGCTTGTGAATTGGCCTTCTGATCATGTCTCACTGTTCAGTATGTCCCGTGCCAGTTTGTACAAACCACAAGGCAAGTCCCCACGCTTTGAAAGAAAGGTCCTGAGATTCCATCAAAAATGCTTTTAAATTGTTTAACAGAGTGGGAAATCTGGGAAGACATCGCTATTGATTTCTTGAGGCGAATGGCCAGCGCCAGCATCTCCCATCGGTGACAGACTAAGACATTTTAAGGCATGGGCAATTGCTCATGGCCCCCACCATCCAAATCCCCCCAATAAAGTGACTGCTGCAGTAAATAAGTCTCTCTCTTTCTCTATCTCAGCCTTTCTCCCTCTAACCACCTTTAGATAGCTATACCACACCAATCTAGTCACCTCTTTGTCCATTACTTAGGGGCTGATTATGAGTTTGGCGGTCCGAATGGCGTAAAACTGCCTGCACCGTGCCACCACCATGCGGGTGCAAGGCTGCCTGTTGTAGCACAAGTTACACCTGCAGATCTGCCTCTGTTGGCTTAGCAATCCAGCCAGTGGTCTTGCGCCAGCTTCGCGGTTGGGAAACATGTCATCGGTTCACCGCCGAGGACCGCCTGCGCCACAAGCCTGACCGCCAAGCGTATCACGAGTACAAAAAGGCATTGGCGGTCTGATAGTGGTGCAGACCAATAGGTGGTCCTGTGCCATCTTCCAATGCCTGCGTTATAAGCAACAAATCGCAACACAATTTCAAATGTCAAAGAACCATCATCCAAATTCAAACACCTTATCCACATGAAGTAACATAACACATTGACATGTTTTCCGACCAGCCCATAAAACAGCTTCAAAATTCAGACAACAATCCCTTTCGAAGACTACCAAAACGCCATTATTTTCCATCGTCCTCATTATCATTACCATTACCTTGAACACACATTTAGTATCACCCACAAACCATGTGTGTCACTTCCTTGTCCCAATCCTGCAGGCTAATCCCATACATCATATCACCCCTTTCTTCATTCACATTGTATTAGTTGATTGCACAACACCAACATGCCTCCCATAAAACCTGCATTCAGCACAGAGGAGCCCACCATCATGGTGGATGAAACCATCCGAGCAAAACCCTAAATTTTCGGTACCCAAGTCCAGACTACTCCTCACACACGTAACCAGGAAATGTGGACCAGGATAGACAACAAAGTGAACAGTGTCGGCAACACCCTACACACATAGGGAGATATCAGGAAGGGGAAACATCCTTTACCACGCAACCATTACAACGCAGTATGGTTACATCGTGGTTTTTACAACGAAATGTCGTTACACCGACTTGCACTGGAGGGCGCTCTAGACTAAGGAATAGTGTGAATTACTATTCCAACACCTTCCCTACTGTACGTAGACTAGAGTTGGAATAGTAATTCACACTATTCCTAAATCCAGCGCCCTCCAACGCAAGTCGATGTAATGACTTGCGTTGTCAAAACCGCGATGTAACATACCGCGTTGTGATGGTACGCGTTGTATCATCATACATCCATCAGGAAGTTTTGCAATGACCTCAGGTCCCGCATCAAGAGCAAATATACCAGCTATCACAAGGAGGCCCAGAGAATTGGTGGTGGCCCTCCCAGTGCACCATATCAACTACAACCCTGGGAGGAGAAGGTTTTTTTTAAACTTTCACACTGAGGGCATGACTGGAAAATCTGGTGAAATCGACACTGGTAAGTGATTACAATCCAAATGTCCCGATTACACATGAATGTGTCTGTTAACAAGATTACCCTGCCTATCCACTTCTCTATCGACCCTTACAATACGCATTACTGAAACTACTGTATATAAAAGTCTCTTTTGTGGTTGCATATAAGGGTAAATGACTCACCATGCACAGAAATTCGTGCCCAGCCAGATATGCAAATGGAGTCTGTAAGTGCAGTACCATCCCAACCTTTTGTACACTAGTCACTTCAAGACTTACCAATGATCACAAATGCATTTCAACAACAATAGTCACAACTGTACATAAATAAGTGTAACAGTATGGGAAATGCAACCTAACATACACATAAAATAGGGGCTGTTGCTGGGACACTGCACATGAACATATAGATGCACAGAACCACAGAAATCACACCTGTAACAGTACTGTAAGTTGACATCCTGTTGTACCAAACACCAATATGTTCCTGAACAGTGTCCTTGCAACATCCCTTATCTTTTGTGGGAGTGAAATGGCCTCCGAGTTCTAGTCATGTCAAAGACTTCCTGCTTGAGATGTGTGGGTCACGATTACAAAAGCTATATTATCCCACACGTCCATGAACACCACCTGAAGAGGCTGTTATTTGGCACCCAATAGCACTACTCCCTCAATACACCCTGGGATATAGTTAAGAAGAGACACATTTTGAATGTTTGCAGCACACTTCACACCAAAAACCTCATATAAAAACAACCAGAAACTTGTGTATATGTGTCAAAATGTAAGATATTCAAACACAGTGTTTTATGGCATTAAAACATAAAAAATGATAAATTATAAGACGTCTACATTTCTACAAATTAGATAAAAAATAGGTCTGTCAGTGTATCATGCAGATGATCCTTCCACCAACCCACCCTTACAGAAGCAAAGCATGCATGGAAATGGAGAGGCACAGATATCCAGTCACTAACAGACCCCCTATACCTGCATGCATAGAAACAACTCAAACATCACACACATCCCGGAATGTCTGTCTTCTACACTTTTTCACCAAGGAATGAGAGCTGCATACAGTATTGGCAATTGCAACATCAAAAATCTGTGGATGGCCAAAACACGCTGGAATCCCAGACGCAATGAAAGATGGTAATGCCTTAGCAATATGTCAAACATGGAACAATGTTAGCTGACACCTCAGACCATGTGCACAAAAATTGCCTGGTGAATCTCGAAAGAACTCTACAACTACGAAGTCCAGTGACTTGACAGTCAATGAGTGTCACAAAATAATGTAGCTCAAAGTGCAGAACACAACAAAGAACTGCAGACAGATAGGTATACAAATCATTTAATGGGACAATGATTAAGGAACGTAGATTAAGCAGAGTAACACAACAAAGAACTGCAGACAGATGGGTATACAAATCATTTAATGGGACAATGATTAAGGAACGTAACACAACAAAGAACTGCAGACAGATGGGTATACAAATCATTTAATGGGACAATGATTAAGGAACGTAGATTAAGCAGAGTAACACAACAAAGAACTGCAGACAGATGGGTATACAAATCATTTAATGGGACAATGATTAAGGAACGTAGATTAAGCAGAGTAACACAACAAAGAACTGCAGACAGATGGGTATACAAATCATTTAATGGGACAATGATTAAGGAACGTAGATTAAGCAGAGTAACACAACAAAGAACTGCAGACAGATGGGTATACAAATCATTTAATGGGACAATGATTAAGGAACGTAGATTAAGCAGAGTAACACAACAAAGAACTGCAGACAGATGGGTATACAAATCATTTAATGGGACAATGATTGAGGAACGTAGATTAAGCAGAGTAACACAACAAAGAACTGCAGACAGATGGGTATACAAATCATTTAATGGGACAATGATTGAGGAACGTAGATTAAGCAGAGTAACACAACAAAGAACTGCAGACAGATGGGTATACAAATCATTTAATGGGACAATGATTAAGGAACGTAGATTAAGCAGAGTAACACAACAAAGAACTGCAGACAGATGGGTATACAAATCATTTAATGGGACAATGATTAAGGAACGTAGATTAAGCAGAGTAACACAACAAAGAACTGCAGACAGATGGGTATACAAATCATTTAATGGGACAATGATTGAGGAACGTAGATTAAGCAGAGTAACACAACAAAGAACTGCAGACAGATGGGTATACAAATCATTTAATGGGACAATGATTAAGGAACGTAGATTAAGCAGAGTAACACAACAAAGAACTGCAGACAGATGGGTATACAAATCATTTAATGGGACAATGATTAAGGAACGTAGATTAAGCAGAGTAACACAACAAAGAACTGAAGACAGATGGGTATACAAATCATTTAATGGGACAATGATTAAGGAAACAAGATTAAGCAGAGTAACCTCCTCTCTTCGCCAAATTGTCTAGTGAATCAGAATTGGTTGCCAAAAAGTCAGTCCATTTACTTGCACCAAATGATTTCCAACATACTTCTGCAACCATTTTGACTCTGAAAGTAAACCGTGCAAGTATATGTCATAATCCCAGACTTCATTAAAAATTAATTGATCTATTAGCGACTAGAAGTGCTAGACACTGCAATCCTGAATCAGATTCTGATGCCATAATAAATTCCACTGCCCATTGTATGAATTCCAAATTACTGACATTTATATTTTATTTATTTTTATTAAGTGCATGAATCATCCCCAAGGGGATTTCGCAGCACCTGATCCTGATCTCCACCCATTCCTGGGATAGGTGACAACTGACCTTCAAACATGTCAGTTGACCACCCAATCAGGCTGCTGTGTGTCAATGCACGTTCTTCAGGTAACATCAGTGGCTCCAACCTCGCATCATGGAGCAATTGCAAGTCAGATTGACAAATTAAAAAATGGGTCAGTAATGGACTCATCAGCAGCACCAAGTCCTGGGCACCAGAGGCAGGTGAACATAAGCAAAGATGCAATGCCCACTGAAAGGGACTCCATAGACAGTGGAACACAAGCTGCATGCATCCAAAACAGACTGTTGGAAATGTGAGGGACCAATGATGCTCCAGTTCTTTCAAAACCATGATGTTGAATATCTGTAGCATCCTGTCACGACACAGTTGAAGCACCTGTTCCTCAAGGTGGCCTAGAGATGATGCATTTATTGTTGAACAGTCGAAAGTAGTAAAATGCTGCAACATTTGATCAGTAAATGAGATACAAGGTGTGAGACCGGCCTCGTGGCGTGGGCCCTCCCGACCAGCAAGTTACACTACAATCACGCCGAACCTCGTGGGCACGGCCTCCCGGCTTCCGTGGGCCGACCAGATCCCCAACACGCATGCCCGGCCGAGGGAGAACGAAACCCCTCCCCCCCAAACTAGACCGAGAGGCGCCGACCCTGTCACACCTCTGGTCTCTTCCCCGAGGGAGGTTTCGATCGACCACCAGGCCCCCGGTGAGCGGGCGCCTCTCCTGCTGAGCGTCTGGAGTCCCTCCCGGACACACCTGAACAGATCAAGGGGCCGAGCGACAGGAAGCCCCAACACACCGCCCCCCAGGACCAGACCCCTCTCCGCGAGGACTCCGGACTTCAAAGAGGAGGGGGAGTATAACAAGGGGTGCTGAGGGGACGAGAGGCAGAGAAGACCTGGACTGAGGAGAGCCTGCGGACTTGGTCGCGGCTCGATCGCTCCCCGAACAGAAGATCGCTACCCGAACTCCGAACCACCTGAGCCCTGCGGACGCTATCGCGGCTCCCCGAACTCTGAACCATCTGAGCCCTGCTGACGCTGTCGCGGCTCCCCGAACTCCGAACCATCTGAGCCCTGCTGACGCTGTCGCGGCTCCTCGAACTCTGAACCATCTGAGCCCTGCTGACGCTGTCGCGGCTCCCCGAACTCTGAACCATCTGAGCCCTGCTGACGCCGTCGCGGCTCCCTGAACTAAGACCCTCCGGTGCCTGCTGAGTGACTCGCGGCCCGCTCCTCCAAGAGAATCGGCAGAGATCGCCGAGAGAAGCAACATCCCCTCAGCTCGAGGATTGAGAGCTGGGCGCCGGATACCTCGCAGAGACACTGATTGAAAGACTGTCCCGCTACCCCTTTTCCCTCCATCATAAGATCGCTACCGCTTGTGGCATTAATTCTGCACCTGCCTGCCGGATCATAAAGATCCCTGATAACCACCGATAAAAGCTTATTATCTTACAACGATTTACTGTGTGGTGTCCCTCTATCCGAAGAAGAGAGAAGCGTAGCGTGTGCGATCCTAGGTGTGAGACCCTTCCAGGAAGGGCCTCCCTGCTCTTGCTCGGCCTAACTCTGGGAAAGGTGGGCCTCAGGGTGGTCAGGAACACATTCCGCAGCCTCCCCGGGGAACGCCTTCCAACACAAGGTTCACAATAATAGCTAGCATGGTAACTCCTGATATATTACCGAACAGATGACAGTTGCACAATGAATCTACAAATACAATAGTGTCCAAAAAATACCTTAGTTCATTACTTCCGTAACAGGTAAGGTGAAGGTGAAATACTGTGTTAGAAGACCTAGCATCAACACAAGGATACCGACACACTGATCCATGTGATATGCATAATAGGGAAATAAATAACCAGAATTTGCCTTACAAAAGACACTATGTGACAACTACACAGCAAACTGACTGTCTGCTACATGCACTTCATAGTGCCCCATATTTCACAATGCATAGCATGGTAAATGTACATGTTACATGCCAAAGAATGTGAGGATGTATGTAATTACAAAAACCTCTACTGTAGATTACAGTCTGGCCCAAAGATGTATGACATTGAGTCTGTGACTTCTCAACAGGGTTAGTTAACCATAATTCAGTTGGCACATATTCAGATACGTGGCAATGAAAATCATTGATTATCAATAGGATGCAATCAACATCTGACAGGCGTCTACAACATATGACAAACTCCATTTGCCTGATATGTGTGAAAACAGATGCCAGGCAAGTAACTACATTTAGTTTTATGTTGTGCATCCCAACAATGGTAAAAAATTACTTAACATGTGAATGGGTTCCTGCTACACAAAATCACTTTATACAGATATTCCTGAAAATATCTCTCCATGGTTGGACCGATCTTAAGTCAACTCATTCACATCAAGAGATTGCATGTAAGCATGTGTACCACAGTCTCCCAAAACTGTGGTTAAATGGGGGAAATTACCAGTACAGCCTCTGCAATGTGTACAATGTTTGCCGTTTATTATTCAAAATGTAGCACAGTACACCACATATGTCATACACTACCGTGTAAAGTTACATATTACCTGTTACTATGCATGATCATGTCACGTTAGCATTGGTGAACAATTTTGCAAACATCACCATGCCAAGCGTTTACTGAATCATCAATGTTTGTACTTGAGCTGATGAGCAGAGATGAATGATAACATGAAAATGTGTGACCTATGTGTGTCGTGGAGACATGAACCTGTTAACTTATAAATCTTTAAATGCCAAATAATGACATACCAATAGGACAAGAATCTGGACACATATGATAATAGTGTCAAACTATATAACTATCCCAACATTGATCCTGTGCCAAAAACCTTTTACAGTACCTCGGCAAGGACTTCCAGAAGGTTAACACACTCAATGAACAGTAACTGGACAAGTAAAGCAGCTTATAATCACACCTGTTGAGAATAAGTCTCTCAATTTGTCAACTAGCCCCTGGAAATACATTTGCCCTATAGTGTACGTCACTGATTATCAACACATCAGAAATCACTAAAATGATATCAGGTTCTAAGTTAACACTACATCGTTGGTTCAGTGATACAATATCGACCACCATAAAATCAACCTACACAATTATCGAGTCACTAATATCGAATACAAAAATATCGACTACCAATCCCCAAAATTAAAATGACACAAATATCGATAAAAAAACTATTTTCTAAAAAAATATTGACTACCAATTCATTGTCTACAAAGCTATCATACACAGAAATATCCGAAAAGTAAGTATAACATGTATTCCAACAAAAATATTTACATACATAATATCGACAACAAAAACATAATTAAAATACATCTTAACACAACATAAAAATAACATTTAAACATTAGAAATAAATACATTTAACACTTTAAAAATAGTAAATAAAATGAACATTTCAAACATCAAAATATATATAAAACAAGCATTTGCAATGCAATAGGTCTCGCATTTATAAGACTTTGAGCTATTGGCATTGTAAAATTACAATGCCTTTTATTTATGTTTACAATGTCAGTAGCATAAACTCGCATTAAAGCAGTGTGCGGCGTGCGGCAGGGTGAGGCGTGCAGCAGTGTGAGGCGTGCAGCAGTGTGCGGCGTGCAGCAGTGTGCGGCGTGCAGCAGTGTGCGGCATGCAGCAGTGTCGTGCAGCATGCAGCAGTGAGTAATGCAGCAGTGTGCAGCAGTGTGTGCCGTGCAGCAGTGTTTCGTGTAGCATTGTGTTTCGTGTAGCATTGTGTGGCGTGCAGCAGTGTGTGGCGTGCAGCAGAGTGTGTGGCGTGCAGCAGAGTGTGTGGCGTGCAGCAGAGTGTGTGGTGTGCAGCAGAGTGTGTGGCGTGCAGCAGAGTGTGTAGCGTGCAGCAGTGTGTGGCGTGCAGCAGTGTGTGGCGTGCAGCAGTGTGCGGCGTGCAGCAGTGTGCGGCGTGCAGCAGTGTGCGGCGTGCAGCAGTGTCGTGCAGCATGCAGCAGTGAGTAATGCAGCAGTGTGCAGCAGTGTGTGCCGTGCAGCAGTGTTTCGTGTAGCATTGTGTTTCGTGTAGCATTGTGTGGCGTGCAGCAGTGTGTGGCGTGCAGCAGAGTGTGTGGCGTGCAGCAGAGTGTGTGGCGTGCAGCAGAGTGTGTGGTGTGCAGCAGAGTGTGTGGCGTGCAGCAGAGTGTGTGGCGTGCAGCAGTGTGTGGCGTGCAGCAGTGTGTGGCGTGCAGCAGTGTGAGGCGTGCAGCAGTGTGAGGCGTGCAGCAGTGTGAGGCGTGCAGCAGTGTGAGGCGTGCAGCAGTGTGAGGTGTGCAGCAGTGTGTAATGCAGCAGTGTGAGGTGTGCAGCAGTGTGTAATGCAGCTGTGTGTAATGCAGCAGTGTGTGCGGCGTGCAGCAGTGTGTAGTGCAGCAGCGTGTAATGCAGCAGTGTGTAATGCAGCAGTGTGTAATGCAGCAGTGTGTAATGCAGATGTGTGTGGCATGCGGTAGTGTGCGGCATGCAGCAGTGTGAGGTGTGCAGCAGTGTGAGGCGTGCAGCAGTGTGAGGCATGCAGCAGTGTGAGGCATGCAGCAGTGTGAGGCGTGCAGCAGTGTGAGGCGTGCAGCAGTGTGAGGCGTGCAGCAGTGTGTAATGCAGCAGTGTGTAAAGCAGCAGTGTGTAATGCAGCAGTGTGTGCGGCGTGCAGCAGTGTGTAATGCAGCAGTGTGTAATGCAGCAGTGTGTAATGCAGCAGTGTGTAATGCCGATGTGAGTAATGCAGATGTGTGTAATGCAGATGTCTGTGGCGTGCGGTAGTGTGCGGCATGCAGCAGTGTGAGGCGTGCAGCAGTGTGCAGCGTGCAGCAGTGTGCGGCGTGCAGCAGTGTGCGGCATACAGCAGTGTGCGGCGTGCAGTGGCGTGCAGCAGTGTGCGGCGTGCAGCGGTGTGCAGCAGTGTGCGGCGTGCAGCAGTGTGCGGCGTGAAGCAGTGTGTGGCGTGCAGCAGTGTGAGGCGTGCAGCAGTGTGAGGCGTGCAGCAGTGTGAGGCGTGCAGCAGTGTGTAATGCAGCAGTGTGTAATGCAGCAGTGTGTAATGCAGCAGTGTGTAATGCAGATGTGTGTGGCATGCGGTAGTGTGCGGCATGCAGCAGTGTGAGGTGTGCAGCAGTGTGAGGCGTGCAGCAGTGTGAGGCATGCAGCAGTGTGAGGCATGCAGCAGTGTGAGGCGTGCAGCAGTGTGAGGCGTGCAGCAGTGTGAGGCGTGCAGCAGTGTGTAATGCAGCAGTGTGTAATGCAGCAGTGTGTGCGGCGTGCAGCAGTGTGTAATGCAGCAGTGTGTAATGCAGCAGTGTGTAATGCAGCAGTGTGTAATGCCGATGTGAGTAATGCAGATGTGTGTAATGCAGATGTCTGTGGCGTGCGGTAGTGTGCGGCATGCAGCAGTGTGAGGCGTGCAGCAGTGTGCAGCGTGCAGCAGTGTGCGGCGTGCAGCAGTGTGCGGCATACAGCAGTGTGCGGCATGCAGCGGCGTGCAGCAGTGTGCGGCGTGCAGCGGTGTGCAGCAGTGTGCGGCGTGCAGCAGTGTGCGGCGTGAAGCAGTGTTTCGTGAAGCAGTGTGAGGCATGCAGCACTGTGTGGCATGCAGCAGCGTGCAGCAGTGTGCGGCGAGCAGCAGTGTCGTGCAGCATGCAGCAGTGAGTAATGCAGCAGTGTGCAGCGGTGTGTGGCGTGCAGCAGCGTGCAGCAGTGTGTGGCATGCAGCAGTGTGTGGCGTGCAGCAGTGTGCGGCGTGCAGCAGTGTGCGGCGTGCAGCAGTGCGAGGCATGAGGCATGCAGCAGTGCGAGGTGTGAGGCGTGCAGCAGTGTGAGGCGTGAGGCGTGCATCAGTGTGAGGCGTGAGGCGTGCAGCAGTGTGTGGCGTGCATCAGTGCGCGGCGTGCATCAGTGCGCGGCGTGCAGCAGTGCGCGGCGTGCAGCAGTGCGAGGCGTGCAGCAGTGCGTGGCGTTCAGCAGTGCGAGGCATGAGGCATGCAGAAGTGCGAGGTGTGAGGCGTGCAGCAGTGTGAGGCGTGAGGCGTGCATCAGTGTGAGGCGTGAGGCGTGCAGCAGTGTGAGGCGTGCAGCAGTGTGAGGCGTGCAGCAGTGTGTGGCGTGCAGCAGTGTGTGGCATGCAGCAGTGTGTGGCGTGCAGCAGTGTGTGGCATGCAGCAGTGGGCGGCGTGCAGCAGTGGGCGGCATGCAGCAGTCTTTCGTGTAGCAGTGTGAGGCATGCAGCACTGTGTGGCGTGCAGCGGCGTGCAGCAGTGTGTGGCGAGCAGCGGCGTGCAGCAGTGTGCAGCGTGCAGCAGTGTCGTGCAGCATGCAGCAGTGAGTAATGCAGCAGTGTGCAGCAGTGTGCGGCGCGCAGCAGTGTGCGGCGTGCAGCAGTGTGCGGCGTGCAGCAGTGTGTGCCGTGCTGCAGTGTGTGCCGTGCATCAGTGTTTCGTGTAGCGGTGTGCGGCGTGCAGCGGTGTGCGGCGTGCAGATGTGTGCGGCGTGCAGCGGCGTGCAGCAGCGTGAGGCGTGCAGCGGCGTGCAGCAGTGTGAGGCGTGCAGCAGTGTGCGGCGTGCAGCAGTGTGAGGCGTGCAGCAGTGTGAGGCGTGCAGCAGTGTGTAATGCAGCTGTGTGTAATGCAGCAGTGTGTAATGCAGCAGTGTGTAATGCAGCAGTGTGTGCGGCGTGCAGCAGTGTGTAATGCAGCAGTGTGTAATGCAGTAGTGTGTAATGCAGCAGTGTGTAATGCAGATGTGTGTGGCGTGCGGTAGTGTGCGGCATGCAGCAGTGTGAGGCGTGCAGCAGTGTGCGGCGTGCAGCAGTGTGCGGCATGCAGCGGCGTGCAGCAGTGTGCGGCGTGCAGCAGTGTTTCGTGAAGCAGTGTGAGGCATGCAGCAGTGTGTGGGGTGCAGCAGTGTGAGGCATGCAGCAGTGTGTGGCATGCAGCAGTGTGAGGCGTGCAGCAGTGTGAGGTGTGCAGCAGAGTTTTGTGTAGCAGTGTGAGGCGTGCAGCAGTGTGCAGCGTGCAGCAGTGTGCGCAGCAGTGTGCGGCGTGCAGCAGTGTGCGGCGTGCAGCAGTGTGTGGGGTGCAGCAGTGTGGCGTGGTTTGTAAACAACAAGAAAAGCGGACATCAAAGGAAGGGTGGGAGGGAACGAGCATATGGGGTGTGAGTTATAACGAAAGTTCTGGCGAAAGCAGTTTGCTGCTTTCAAGTAGATGCCAGATGCCAGCTTCGCGCTTGAATGCCTCACATGCACTGGCCATAAACCGCATTCCTAAGGTCTTGTGCCCCTTACTAAATCTCTCTGAATGCGTGAGGCGGTGCACGTGCAGGAAATAGCTGGTGGCAAATGGAATGCGCGTGGTTGTGTGCGTAACCGCCACCCGATCCGCCTGGGAAGCCTTTGGGAGCATTTTTGGAATCCCCTACATAAGTCTCGCTGAGCAATCGCTTACGCGATAGCCAGGCGAGACCTAAAAAGGTTGCTTTTGCTAGGGAGGGGGAGGTGTAAGGTAGCTGCGAGTTATCTCTAAATCTCTGGGAAAGAAATGCGTGCCTAGTGGGAGAGCAGTGGAGGAGGGGTGGCAGCTGCTCGTGCACTGCAAGCCCGGGGCGGAATATTGCCCCATACACAGAAAGCACATGTCTGGATTACGGGGAAAGTAGCAGCGCCGGCAGTGCCTGCAATGTGCTGGGGGGACCGGAGCAGAAAATGCGCCAAAAACATCGCTGGGGAAAGGAAGCACAAGAGGCGAGGGCACGGCAAAAGTTGCTACATTTAATGATGCCCAACCCAGACGGTGCTGGTCACAGTTTCTCCAACAAAATGTAGATTTTTAAATGAATACCGAGCCATAGCCCAGCATCGCGAGGGAGCTGTTATGTACATTTCCCCACCATGTAAATACACTGTCGCGTGAACACGTAATAATTGTTAAGCTTTAAAGACAGCTCTGAATGGGTAACGCTGAGCCTACTGCTATGTGTATGCATAAACCTCCAGCTGCCATTTACTGTAGCTTTAGCCGGCCGAACGCAGCTCTGTCTGGCAGTATGCAAATTAGCCCCGAGCATCCCAGAGCCTGGAGCTAAATCACTGAAAGCTGAAAATCAGCGGCTCCTGCCGGAGTCATGGCATGCTTGGATCAAGTCAGTGCAGCGGAGGGACCCAGCGGCTTCACACCAAAACCGCGCATAACAATTAGCATGCTGAGCTGCAACAATAGTATAAAAGAGTTCTCCTCAGCAACACATCAACCATGCCAGCGGACGGAAACTATAGTTGGGTAGTGCTGCTTCCGGAATTAGCGGAAGTGACGCATCGGATCTACAGCAAATAATAAGACCGCTAAGAAAAGCAGTGCCAGATTTTACTAATGGCAAGTGGCAGGAGAAATTCCCCGGAGTTTCACCCCTGAGACAGATTACTTGAAGTCTCGGAGAGACAGCGCATGCGCGCTGCCTTGCGAGACCTTAAAAAATGAACAACTGCAAAAACCAAACATCTTACTAATACACTAAAAAAGACACCTTTAAATAAATACACAAAATCAAAACATGAAATATTAATTACCACCATCGAATATAAACAAATGTATAAAATACTATTACAAAAAATATTCATCACATATAAAAAGTCATATTCTCACTAAATAATAACATAAAATTTTAGAAATGGGGGTATCTAGTTGGCAATGGTTTGCACCTTTGTCCAAGTAGGGACCCTTCCTTCTAGTCAGGATAAGGGAGTTACACTCCTAAAATAACCACTTCGGTACGGTCCAGCTAAAACATGGACAGACTCATACGTCACGGTGCAAGCAGTGCCTCGGTGATGGCGGCTTTGGCCGTCGTCGGTGCGGCCAGGGTTGTGTTGCAAGATGCGGCGGTGCCTTCTGTGGTGCCTTCAAGAGACAGAGCCAGCAAAGAAGTTGGTGACAGAGTCGGTTGCTTTTCCCTTCTCTGTGGCAACTGAAACAGTGGTTCCAGAAGCGGTACCCAGAGGTTTGTGAAATCTTTGCAGTTCAGAACAGGAGACAAGCTCTACTCAAGCCCTTGGAGATACTCAGCACAAGTAAAGAAATTTTAGTCCAGTCCTTTCACTGCCCAAGGCAGAAGCAGCAACTGCAAGCCAACTCAACAAAGCAACAACGCAGCAAAGGAGCAGTACTCCTTCTGGCAGCTCTTCCAGATCTTCTTCTTGGCAGGTTCCTTGACTCCAGCGAGTTCTAAAGTTCTGGGGTCTGGCCCTCAACATTTATACTCAAAATTACTTTGTTCTCTCAGGCAGACAGTGTCTGTGCTTAGTCCAAACCAGTTCTGTCCTTTCTGGCCCAGCCTTCTGGCAGGAGGTTGAAGCAGCATTGTTCAAGGCAGACCCGGCCCCTTCAGGTGAAAGGAAATCTTCTCCCACTACTCGAAATGCAGCTCAGGTCTATTCAGCCCAGCCCTGACTCATCCAGGAAAGGAAGGACACACCTTGACCCCCCTTCCCCAGTGACTGTCGGAAGAGAATGAACATCCCCAGCATCTGTCACTCCAAAGCCAGATAGTCAATCCACAAACCCAGCAGAGGCACATAGGATGGCTAAGCAAGAAAATACCCACTTTCTAAAAGTGGTATTTTCGAACACAGAACATAAAAATCATCTTTACCAACAGATGCATTTTTACTTACTGAGTCCAGTCATACTAAACTCCATTTCCCTATCTTGTCCCAATATGAGATGTTGTAAGAAGAACTCCCATTCTTCACTATAGGACAGATAGCCTTTCCATAGTGAAACACAAAATGCACTGTAATTCACTACCAGGACATGCCACACACATCAGTATATGTCCTACCTTTAACATACACAGCACCCTACCCACAGGGGTACCATGGGCCTATCTTAGGAGTGACCTATATGTAAGAAAAAGTAAGATTAGGGCCTGGCAAGTGGGTGCACTTGCCAGGTCAACATGGCAGTTACAAACTGCGTGCAGACCCTGCCAGTGGCAGGTCTAAGATATCTTTTCAGGGCTGCTCATGTGGGTGGAACAATCAGTGCTGCAGGCCCACTAGTGGCATTTCATTTACAGTCCCAGGCACACTCAGTGCACTTTACTGGAGGCTTACCAGTAAATCAAATTTACTAGTCATGGAACCACCTATCCATAATAACAATTTACAACAGGAGCACTTGCACTTTGCACTGAACAGCAGTGAGAAAATGCACATCGACACTAAACCAGCAAAAACAGAGTGACAACAAGGAGGTCAGAAAGCAAAAAGACAGGGGAAATACGCCAAAAGATGTCAGGTCTAACACAAAATCTAAATTTTGAATTTTAAATAAATACATATAACATTAAAGAAATAACATTATAACTGTCAAAATGATCACACAGGCACTATTCCAACCAATAAAATAAAACTACAACAACATCAATAGAAAGCTGTAACAATTTAAACTAAAACTTAAAAAAACGAAGCCATTTAATTAACCTAAATTTACCTTAAAATCGACAAACATTGGAGAAGGACAAAACTCTGCCAGAATGCCAAACCAACGAAAAAATGTACAAACACTACTACACCTACAAAACTTTTTAAATAACTAAATAACCATAACTTAACTTAAAAATAATGAAACATAAACATTTACTGAACAAATGCTTTTTATTTATATATATTTTTATGTAGACTAAATTTACAGATTTACAAACTTTACCAAAACTCAGAGAAATCTCCTGTTCATCATTTATTCCCCAAAATAATACGAAAATCAACAATAACAAAAGATAGAAAATAAAGTAAGTATATATCTAAATTTTTTGTAAAACTTAACTGATTAAACTTAAAGACAATCCTAAGAAACAAACTATAACTAAGAAACAATTTTATTTTGCTTTCCTCTCTACAGCTTACAACATTTCCAAACCAAAAACAATATAAAAGAAATCAACTAAATCAACATAAAATAGTACGAATTTAACCTGACATAAAAAATAATTAAATAACAAATAAGAACTAACAGCTTACAATATTTCCAATCCAAAAACAATATAAAAGAAATCAACTAAATCAACAAAAAATAGTACGAATTTAATCTGACATAAAAAATAATTAAATAACAAATAAGAACTAACAAAATTAACTAACAAAAACTATGTAACACTTCAATAAAACTAACAACTATGGGCCTCATTCCAATGTTGGGCAGAAAGCCTCCAACCGACAGTCGGATTCTCCTAGACCGTGTCGGAACCCATTCGCCCGACTCGGTGGGATACAATTCCGACCGACCGATTTGGTCGGCGCTGATTCGTACAGCTCTACAGACAGCATTTTCGATCGAGCGATTATAATGTCGGATTCTGACAGCCTTTCCGAGTCGGACTGTCCGACACAAAAAGGCTGTTTGATACAAAAAGCTTGTCGAAACTGACTTTGATGCCCCCTAGCAGGTCCCCCTTCATCCTGAGGCCTCTGGTTACCCCTTTTTAAACCATGAGGTGCCCACGACAGTGTGCAAGGTTTCCACAGACACCCATTTTCCCCATAGGAGCCTGTGTTTTTGGTAGGAACACAGGCTCCCATGGAAGTCAATGGGAGTCCTTCCAAACAGTGTTTGGAGGCATTGCAATCAGTCTTGCAGAAAAGCCGACTGTGAGTCGGTCGGAACCGAATCTGACAAGGAGTCAGACGGAAAGGTTCTGCCTGACATTGTAATGAGGCCCTTATTTTTTAAACAAACAGAAAATCGAAGCAGGAAAACAACCAGTAAACTTTTAAAAACCATAAAAAAGAAGAAACAACATATATGTAAGTATTATTAAAATGTTTTCACTTATTAACAATTAACGTATATATATATATGTGTGTGTGTGTAACATATATACAGATATATATGTATATATAGATATATATATATATTCACTGAAAAAAACATAGGTTTCAGGGACGTTATAGTTAGAAATTAGCATTTAAAAACCTTAGAAATTAACTGAAAAAACCATAGGTTTCAGGGACGTTATAGTTAGTTGGACATTTCACTCGTACAAAACCATAGAAATTCCCCCGTTATAGCTAGATCAGCTAACTATAACTCGCGCCTACGCAATGCACTGCTGATGACGTCACATATTACATCATTCATGACATGTCAGTGACATCACTGATGACATCACTGATTACATCTCAAATGACATTACTGATGACATCATCCAGTGACTGTGTTTCTGTAAAGTTTAAATCTGTTTTATATATATGCCAAGGTGTATTGAAGAATGAGTGGGTGTATAAGTGTCTGGATGAAGGATTTAGTAGCCCACCAGGTACCTCCAGTAAGCACCACAGAGCTGCGTTGCAGAGAGGTGTAAAAAGAGGTGTGGCCTCTGAACAACTCTCTGCAATGCAGCTCCCAGGGACCCTCAGTATTCAAGGGGAATTAATTCCCCAACTTACAAAGCATCAGGGGGTGCATTTGCTGAGTGCTGCAGGGAGGGGTCAGGGCCTAGCCACGATGCCAGCTTTAAAAAAACAACATTTTCTAAGAAGGGGGGCTGTGTGCCCCCCTTCTCTTTCCTTTTTATGGGCCCTGGGGACCCCATCCTCCATGGCCTGACCCCTTTTTTTAACAAAAAAATGTAAACGGGAAGGGGGCCGCGTGGCCCCCCTCCCAAGGACATAAATGGTTTTTTTTTTAATGTCGGAGGGGGGCTGCTTGGCCCCCTCCTGAGGCCTCTGTTAGCGCCAGGGACCCCATCCCCCAGGGCTATGCCTCTTTTTTTCTAATCGAGGGAGGGGGGCTGTGTGGACCTCTCCTAGGCCACTCATGGCCCCGGGGACCTGGCCTTTCTGTTGGGGACAGTGGGGGGACCCAAATTCCCCCACGGTCCCGCCGGCTCCCCGCCTCCTGCGGGAGCCGGCACTGCTTTTCCACATGGGGAGCTGCTGACATGCAGCTTCCCTTGTGGAAAAGCAATCCGGTTTGGATTTTGAAAGTGAGAGCAGGAAACCTGCTCTCACTTACAAAATCCGAAACAGTGTTTGCTATGACAGGGCGGGAGCCGCACGGCTCCTGCCCTGCCATAGCAAACAGCAGTGTCCCGGGTGCGGGCAGCCCGGGACACTGCAGGAGCTGGCCCTGGGGGATGGCGGTCCCCTGGGCCATAAAGGGCTCCACGAGGGGGGGCGCGTGGCGACCCTCCCTAGAAGTGCAAAGCCCTGGGGAGGTGGTGGTCCCCGGGGCTTGGGAGTCCGTAACAGAAGCCCAAATTTAAATATACAGTGCCCCGGGGAGGTGGTGGTCCCCGGGCCGTGTGGGGGGGCTCGTGCCCTTCCCACACATTTTTTTTAAACTGAGCCCCGGGAAAGGGGCGGTCCCCGGGGCTGCGGTGGGGCTGCATGCCCCCCCAAAACTCACAAATCTTGCCCCAGGGAGGTGGCGGTCCCCGGGTTAGCGTGGGGGGCATTGGGCTCCCCACGCTTTTTTTTTTTTTTTAAATATTAAAATGAGCCCCGGGGAGATGGCGGTCCCCGGGGCTGCGGGGGGGCTGCATGCCCCCCTGCAACTCATAAATCTTGCCCCAGGGAGGTGGCGGTCCCTGGGGCAGTGTGGGGGGGATTGGCCCCCCCCACACATTTTTTCAGTGCCCCCGGGACCTGGCCCACCCAGGGGTTTAAATACAACGAAGCACAGGAACCCTGCGCTTAATTTTTTTTTTTTCTCGGCCGGATCCGCGACCCCAGCGCGAATTCGGCCAATTTGTTTTTTTTTAAATGCTTTTTTTGGCCCTGGGGGTCCTTGTGGGACCCTCTGAGAAGGCCTAGGGGGTCAGGGTGTTTCTACCCTGCCCCCTTTTCTTTTTTTACACCCTTGTTTTTCTGTTTTCTTGTGACTCGGCTCTACTGAGTCACAAGATGGCTGCCAACACTTCCTGGTTTGGAGTGTCTTTACTTTTTGAATTTCTCAGCAACTACTGAACGGATTTACACCATTTTAAAAAAAAGGTCGCTTTTTGATCCAAGCACTACCATTTTGCCAAATTTGGGGTAATTCCGTTCAGTAGTTTCGGCTGTAGCCTTGCCCAAAGTTTCCTACGGAAAATTGATTTTTTTACTCTTTTTAAAAAAAAATCTCAGCAACTACTGAACGGATTTACACCATTTTAAAAAAAAAGGTCGCTTTCTAAACCAAGCTCTACCTTTGTGCCAAATTTGGGGTAATTCCGTTCAGCAGTTCGGGCTGTAGCCCGTCTCAAAATTTCTTATGGATATTAACATGAGGAAAACACGTTTTGGGATCCCCCTTTTTTCTCAACCCCCGCTTGACGAATCACCCCAAAACATTCAGGATAGGAGCTGACCTGGAAAGACTTTGTTTTTGGAGAATTTCGCAAAAATTTGTCAAATGACGCCAAAGTTATTAGCAAATCAAAAAATGCTTTTCCTATGGTTCTAATATCTATATATATTTATATATCTATATATATATATAGATAAATATTTTCACAGAAATACAAAGAAAATAACAGATTGGTCTAAATTCATGTCTTAACAGAAAGGAAAATTACTACTGTGTTACAGGGGCTATAGTTATACACAAGAAAATGTATCAGACAATAAAATAAATTGGAAATGTCCTAAATGCTACTCCAATTCTTGCTATGGGAGGGCAACCATCAGGGAAACAACAGTAATTAACATTAAAGAACACAACCACTCCCCTACTTTGCAGAAATAGAGGCTAGAGATGTTCTAGAAACCATCAACGAAGCAAGCCCCAGCTCACAGTAAACTAGCACACAAATATTAAAAAACGTCCTACCCCATGTTGCAGAGCATGTAACTGAACAATTACCAGCCGTCCCAACCCTTAAATGCCTCATAGACAGAACAAAAAAACAAGGAGTCAAACACCACCACCCCTAAATCTTTCTCTGAAATAGAAATCCAACCAGAATATACAATGACACACAAAGATGAAAAATTAATTCTTTATGGCATCAATAGTCATGAAAAAAGAATTATCATCTTTGCCACCAATACGAACATTTAAAAATTAAAACAATGTGAAACTTGAATGATGGATAGCACATTTAAAATCTGTACATAGCCATTCTATCAACTTTACACTATCCATGGCGAATACCAAGAAATGAGCATCCCTTTCATATATGCCCTTCTTCCTAACAAACAAACTACAACCTATATAGAACTACTAACGATAATTAAACAACAAACAGAACATTTCTTTCCATTAACAATAATATTAGACTTTGAACAAGCAATGATTCAAGCAACTTTAAACATATATATCCACATTCAGCAATCCAAGGATGCTATTACCATTTGAAACAAAATATATGGAAGCATGTCCAAAAATCTACACAAAGGGGCCGTTTACGATGTTACGTGTTAAGGCTCTGACATACCATCAGAGCCTTTACAACCTCATCGTAATGGGATGTTCGGTTTCCTTTCCAACCACTTCATCATGATGGAGGCGATTGGAGAGGAAACCGGTGGGTCATTCCGATTCGCTTCAACGGGCTGGAAAAGTCTGTCCTCCAGTCGGAATGCAGCCTGTAATCTCAAGGGCGGCTCTTTCCGCCCTTGAGATTACGATGCATGCTTCCTGACATGGTTTCCATGCCGGTCTGTCTGACATGGAAACCATGTTGGAATGCATGTTAGAAGGCCTCTTGCAAGGCCCCATTTGGTGCATGGCCTCTGGGTGGATCCCTGCACCTTGTGGCAGCCTGCCACCGTGTGCAGGGATGAACTGCACCTCCCATTTTACTATGGTTGCATGCATTATGGCCGGTTTACAGCCAGAATGCATGTTCCCATAAGGAAGGCCTTTCAATCCTGAAGGCAGGGTGCCCGGTTCTATGTGTGAGGATGCCCCTGTAAAAGCAGGGCACCCCTACAACCTTCAGAGTCCATTCTCCCGGATTCTAGGTGCAGCAGCCATTATGGCGTATAGAGTGGCCACACGTCATTATGCGATGACCATCTCTAAACCCTGTCATGTTTGGCATCAAACATGTTGAAATCATACCCTCACACCATATACAGAGTCAGAGGTATGATTCCATGCACTGTAAAGCTCCTCGGGAGGCCCTCATTGCTCTGGTACAAGTCTTCCGGAACCGAACAGCAAGCTAGGGCTGCTGCCGACCAAATACATGTTTCTGCCCTCCTGCTGCTGAGCCAAGCTCGAGCAGGGGAAGGCAGAACAATAGATATCCTGTCACAGGGAAGTGCGACCACCTCTCAGACAGGGTTTAGTGTAGGTGGGGGTGCTTGCTAGTGCCACTGAGACTGCTTGAAGGGCACATTTGGTGCCCTCCTTGCATACTCCAGTTCAAACCATTTCAGGGAGCTGTTGGCTCCCGCTCTGGTACAAAACTGTAGAAAGGACATGGGAGTATCCTCCCCACCGCCCAGCCCTTCCTCAGGGAGGGACCCCTGAATCATCACAACCCTTTCCTTAGGGTATTTAAGGGCATACCTCTGGGTGGGTCCTTAGATTCATCGTGAGATTCAATTCCGATTCAACTCTGCGTCCTCTTCAACTGTCTGGACTCTCTGACCGCGTCGGACTGACTGTCTTGGACCGACCACATCGAACTTCGATCTTGGACCCAAGACTGCAACCGGGAAGATTCTGACTGCTCCAGGTCTCCGCATCCTGGAAGTCTGCTGCAACGTCAGTGTCCACGCTCCATACAGGCCCCTCACAGCCAATTTGGACACCCAAGACATCTGTAGGAATCTCCCTTGGAGTGAAGGAGTCACTCCCCTGCATCTGCAAGAACTGCAACATAACTGACCGGTTTGCAGATCCTGTGCTCCTACGGACTCCAACAGGTTCAGTAACACAGGCGGCAGTTCTACAGCTCCATCGAGGCCTTCAAACCAAGTCTGCAGCCAGTATCCATCATCAGCAGTGTTGGAACCGAACCCCTGTGCACAGCGCCGGCTGGCCGTTGCCTAGGCTGGTGACTCTTGTCTCCAGACATCTTTGGGTCCTTTCAAAGGAATTTTGGGGATTCCAGTGGGCTGCCCCAATGGCTCGGGGCCTACTCTGACTCTCCTGCTTGTGGTGAGTCACTTGAGCCTTGCAGGTCTTAACTCTGCACCTTTTTCGATTGACATGTTGTTTGCGGTTGCCAAGGCTTGTTGGTCCTCCCGACGGCCACCGACCTTTCAGCTCTCGTCATCCGGCGTGGGACAGCTCGTGAATGGCTTCTGGTCTTTCACACCATCGCCTGGTCCACACAGCTGCAGCTTTAAAGTCATCGTCAACTCTCCTGCATTTCCCAGCATCGGTGGGCATTCATCTCCTGTATCCCCTGTCACTCCTGGGTGGCATAGACTCTGTCCCCTCTGCTTGCAGGTACTTCTTAACTCAAATCCACCTTTAGGTTCCAACAGACACTTTCACCTTCTTAAACAGCGGCATCTTCCTGAAGTCCTCCATCGAGTTTGACGACTGTTTCTGACGGCACTTCACACCTATGCACCCGACTTCCCTTGTGCAGGTATCCTGGTTCCTAGGGTATCCACGGGTGGGTTGGCTCTCCAACCTTCTGTCTTCCATAGGGTTTCTTCAGGGTCTACTGGGAAGAGTCCTTCTTTAAAATTGCAACTGCGACTTACCCACTGACTTAAATTGAGCATGTGGTTGTGTCCCCACTCTGCACACAGCCTCCGTGGGATTCTTGGCTACTTACCTTGGGTGGATCTTTGGTCCCCAGCATTTATACGTCTTCTGGGTATAGCCCTGATTCGCATACCCCTATATTTGTGTATGGTTAGCTCTCCCCCTGGGGACCACTGTGAATTCATGCTACTGACCTGTTTTTATTGCAAAGTATTGTGTGCAACGTGTTATATCTCTGGGTAGGAGATATTGTTGTGTGTTAGAAAGTGTCTTATAATAAATACCTATTTTTATAAATACACTATGTGTTTTTTTTCACTTAATCTATACCTATAAGATTGTATTCTGGTAAAACAAGCTGCTTTACACTCCTTCTGGCAAAGCCTTAAGGCTACTCTCCACAGCTCAATATAAGACAACCCTACACAAAAGGGGGAGTGTGGGTAAAGAGGGTCCAAGGGATGTGTTTAGAGACCACCTACAGTATAAATCCCCAATCAACAAGCATTATACCAAAGAATACTGTGGGTCTACAAAATATATTCTGTGTGGATACCTGATATATTCAGAAAAGTGAAAACCATCTGGGGTGTACCCAAAGAGGTTGAGTTCCCATCACCCACAAAGGTGGCTATTCATCATTTGGGAGCTCTGAACTAAACCATAAAAACCAACCACTTGGGTAATAGTGGCGGTTGTATGGTAGTCCCAGTCGTGGGTGACCAAAAGTAGGGTGATGGTTTGCAGTGCCAAGAATATAAAAGGAAAAAGTGCTATTAAAAATGGCTACCAAGACACAAACAATTTTATTCTGGTGCTATCTTGATGCCACTTTAAAAACAGTGCGTGGACAGTGTAACAAATGACTGTCAGAGTGGTGGTCTACATGTTTCGGCTATCGGACTATGAAGTCCAAGCTCTCATCAGGACCTTTAGCGCTACTGCAAAAACGTGAACAAAGGAAACTTATGTAAATTAGTAGTTGGGATGAAATCCCAATACGACCTTTTATGTTAGTCCGTTTCCCTGGAATTTTTGGGAGGGGAAATCAGAAACCCGTCAATATTCGGGTATGTACCTCGCCTCGCCTGGCATCCGCTCAGGACAGGAGGCACCGCTCTCTCCGTCGGTACCCCACGCTAGAGGTCCCTTCCAGCTCAGCTTCTAAAACCCTGCAGTGGCACACATCAGAGTAACAGAATACCTTGCTTTGGTCACAATCCCCACAATAGTGATGTCCCATATCATAAACATTAGCTAGTGCAAAGAACGCATGATAAACAAATGTACCTTAGAAGTCAGGAACAAAACATCGATTTGTTGTGAAAAGTGCCTTTCTTGTGGGTCTGTACAGGCCACCCCAATACTTATTTCCTACAGGAATCTTCAAAGTACACTTTGTACATCAGCATTGCAGCACAAACACACTGAAGTCACGACTCAGAAACGACCTAGTGAAGAAGACGTTGTGTAGACACCTGTAATACAACAACACAGATGCTATTAACCTACATACAGATTTTTTACAAAACATCAATTAATACTTCACGGATGCACATTGGTCACTACAGGAGTGTCACATACATATGTCACAACCAATCATCCTATTCAGCCCATATCATCTGTCTCAGGCCATACATTGTCACAATCATTGGATACTTGACGTTAACATCCTTATCCGTACATCACTGCTACAGTGTCTGCATCCACACTCGTTAACACACACCTGCTATTGTGAAAAGTAGTTTTGTATAAGGTGCTGTCTAACATCTTCTCCTTCATCTTCCTCATTGTCGTCTTCACTAGGCATTTTGTGTGCCTCACCACGTGTGCTTCTGTGGCCTGCTCCATCATCAATGAGTGTTACTTCACGTCTCAGGGCAATGTTGTGTAGGATATAGCAGGCCACGGTGATCTGACATACCTTGCCGGGCGAGTAGAGGAGGGCCAAAACAGTCTTTTTCAGGCATCAGAACCAGGATTTAAGGAGCCCTAAATCCCGCTTCAATGGCCAACGTGTACTGTCATGGGCCTCTTGGTAGCCGACTTCCCCATGCGTTGTGGGATTCCTCAGCAGTGTCAATAGCCATGGCATATTTGGATATGCTGAATCACCTACAGGTAACAATGATAGTAGTGCACAATGTGGAGTATTGAACACAGTGCAAGAGATGTCACAATGAAGAGTAAACATACATTACACCTACCCACAAGCCAGGCCCTCTGTGGTCTGAATCATGACATCATCTGTGGAATGCGGCTCTTGCAAAGAATAAAGGCATTATGTGCCCATACTGGGAGCTTGGCACAGACGTGGGTCATATACAAATCTGCAAGGCAAACCACTTGCACATTGGTTGAATGATAGTGTTTCCTGTTCCTATACACCTGCTCATGGCCGTGTGGTGGAACCAAGCCGATATGTGTACCATCTATGGATACGTTGGGGATGTGACAAAGTGAAATAATTCTCCCTTCACATGTGCCAAATCGTCATATTGTGGAAACTGTATGTATGTGCCAACATGCTTCAATAGAGCTTGAATGACTTCTATGAGCACCAAACTGAATTTTGGTTGTGACATCCCACCTGATGTGGCAATCGTGAATTGGAATGTCCCGGTGGCAAAGAAATGTAACGCAGCCAACATCTTCACAAGTGGTGTGATATTGTGAGGATTATCCAGTTCTGGTGAAATGTCTGGCTTCAGGTGCTCTGTAAGATTCAAAATCATTTTTCGATTTAAACTGTACTACTGGATCACATGTCTAACTTGAATGGTGAGAAGATCTGGGAAAGGTCTATAAACCAGAGGCTCACGTCTCCTCCTCCTCGGATACCTAGGTGAGAGACAGAAGCAACATGTGCAACTGAGGCAAGAAAAAGATGTACAAATGTGTCACATGGATGCATAATTTACAGCTAACACAAATAAAACCAACATTAAGTTAAACAACATATGCTTCCTACCATTAACCCAAATTTCTGCATACATCACTTGGCTACTTCACATATGTTTCACAGAGGCAAGTCAATATCTGTCACCATATCACTCAAAATATCTACAGGACAAAATATTCATTTAAATGACTTGATTGTGTGCAACATTTTCATTCAAGGAATAGCAGACAATGTCTGACAGAGGTGAACATCCCTACTGGACACTGCATCCTGCTAGCGATGGGCAAAATGTGTGTGCACTGATTACACAACTTGTAATTGCATGGTCACAAGGTATAGCAGTGGTCCAGGTAGTCATTTTGCCTAAAGAAGTCCCAGATTTAAAAAGAATTTGCAATGCAATCGGTCTCGCCTTTGGGACCGTATATGTATTTAGCTATGCAGGACATTAGCCTGGGTGCTGAAACATCTTCTGTTCTTTACCATGGAGGGAAGGTAAGCACCAAACTATGTGACACACCAGGTATGGGAACACATGGAGAGAAATATTCCCTTCCAGTTGGAAATGGTATAGTCCAAAGCTATGTTTTTAATATAAAATAAGGGCCTTCGTGGTCATATCACTGAAAATACAAGATGTGAAAAACATATTATTGTCTACGGGTGCTCGTGGAAGATAATTTCCATGGATTGGAATCTAGAGAATGCTTCAGTGATTTTCGTATTTTACTGACCTTTGGTAGTTTTCTATCAAGAAAGTTAAATAGGGGCAGTTGCCAGAAAAAGAAAAAAAAGAAAGTCCGACATCAGAAAGCAATTCTGGTATTTTACTGCCCCCTGCTGGTCATTTTCGTTAAATGGAGGCAGTTGAACAGAAAGAAAATGTCCCTAAGCGGAATCAGACAAGTCCTAGGGCTGATCTCCAGAGCCCACAAAGGACATACACATATAAGTACATAATATGTATATACTAAAGTATATACAAGAACTCTTGAATGCTCGACCTAAAAATTACAACGAAAGGTTTCAAAATGACACAGCCTCAAGGATGGAGCATGCCCTACATACCAAAATGTTCTCAAGGAGGTCCCTAACATCGATGGTCGAAGACCGCAAGTATGACGCAATCTCCCACGACAGTCTCTTCCATAGGGTAAGGTTGTAGAGTGTGACCGTTGCAAGCCACTCACTGTGCACATTTACACTTAGATGTGAAACAATGCACTATTGCCTGCAGAGGCTGCAGCCATACACAACTCATCACCATCAGCTGCTGTGTATCTCCACTGCGATCAACACTGCCAAGCCAGACAGGTGTGAGGGCCCCTGCCGTCACCACGGAGGAGATACTAATCATGGTGGAAGAGGAGCTTCCCCTGTATGCCACGCTTTATGGCTTTTCAGAGGAGCAGGTGAGATTTGCTAGATGTTTGATGCTCAATGATGTCACAGACTATACACGTCTTGTGATTTCAAAATGTCAGGTAGTGTTTTATGGTCAACAAATATCCACATGTCATATCTTGTCATCTCTGGCAAGGTAATGAATGTGATGGATGATGATTGAATGTGTTTCTCCTACTCACTGCAGACTACAATGTGTCTGACTTCCAACAGCTTCCTACTCAGGACCATGCATGATCTTCAGGATGCATTTGTCAAAGTGCACAAAGTTGTCATGCATGAGGCAAACTAGTGGCCAATTGTCAGTTATTCCAAATGTTGCTATGTCAAAAGAGTAGTCAATGTGTCTGTGTATGGACAGAACCAATATCATCTGATATCACTATTCACAACAGTTTCTCAGGGACAGGTCAGAACACTGCCTACACATGTAGGAAACATTTTTATATGAAATTGTGGCAGACCACTCATTATCTCCCTCTGTTGTATCAATGCAGCTCATCGCCAATTCCAAGGGGCATAACTGGAAAGTAATTGCCCTTAAAGTGCGGTCCTTGGGAGTCTATCCCCGTTGCAGCATCCATTGTAGAAAAAGGTGGGAGGACCTATGATGGAGTTGTTACAACATCGCCCAGTTCCAGCTTGACGGTCCTCCCCATGTTGTAGGGGCGCACGCAGGACCTGAATCCCATGATGGACCATATACTGGCGGTGGCCTATCCGGAGCTACATGGGCTGTTGAGAGCTCAACAACAGCAAGGAGGGGATGAGTAATGTACTTCAAAGACAACATACAACATGACACCTTTGGTCCGTCACAGGTGATGTCATTCACAGGCAGCATAAGTGTGGATGCTCAACAAGGGTGTGTCTGCTTGCGTAATGAGACAACTAAATATATGTCTGTCAGCATGGCCACAGGTGTCTCTGAGCATTTTCATGTATGATTCTTCAGCTCATTTTGCAATTCAGATTCATTGAAATGGAAGGAATTCCTTCAAGCACAAGGGTGTATACTGTGGAGTAACATGGTAGGCCGCATCCAATGTCAGGGTCTACTCTACAGTAAAGTCTTACAAACAGGAAGGAAGACACTGTATTGAATGAAATTATATGATGATAATATTGAGCAGGATGTACACATGGTCAAAGGTATGACAGTAAAGTCTCAAAGGTGAAGTGCTAGCTTTTCACCTGCCATAACCCATGTATGTGACTTGAAAATGACAATACATGTGAACAGTGTTGATACACCAACTTAAATCCTCTAATGAACATTGTATCCATGTGACATCAATTATGTGTACACATGTAAAGGCCTACAAAAGCATTTTATTGTGTTGTCAGTTGAACAGATGTACCTTAGCACAATATTGTGTATGACTAGACAATTATCAGCATTGCCAAAACTTCTAGATAATAAAAAAGTCTTCAACATTACACATGATGTACAATATACATGTACCTCATGTGTAACATCATCTTGTGGTTTAATACTTCTTTGTTGTAAGTGTATGACTTGTGGAATATTCTAGTTGACATTTAGAACAGATTAACAGGTATGGTAGAAATATGAGTGAACAGACACAATAAATGTAATTTTCACTTTGAATGATTGAGCTCACCTTAAAAAGATGAAGTGAGCACATATTCGACAAATGACTTACCAAGACACTATGGCATGATTAGATGTCACTGACATTGCCATCTAACATTGAACAACAAGGTATATTCTCAAGTTTATTTGTACATGAGAAAAAAGGATTGAAAGCTACCTTTGTTATGTTGAAATGTAATGATGCATATTATGCACATATTATGCACATATGTTGTACTCATACTCTAGGGACTTAAAAAAAACATGAACATTCAAAGCTTCATCAAATTTTAACATGCTTGCAGTCATGGGGAGAGGATGTAGCCTTACGGCTAGAGCGGTCGAGCTTGACGCTGGGAAACCGGGTTTGAGTCTCGGCAACGACGCTCAACATCCTGTGATTCTGGGCAATTCACTTAATCTCCCAGTGCCTAACAAAAATGAATGTATTCTCATGTAATGAAACTGGTGCTATGTAAAGCGCTCTGATACCCGATATCTTCGGGTCTAGTTTGCACTATATAAAACTCTAAAAAAATAAAATAAAATAAAATTTAAAAAATGTGCAGTGTCTACAGGTTTGAACCACATGTGTGTCATTACTGTACATAAACCTAGTTACTTTGTAATTTCTGCAACCAGCCAGGCAAGTGGAGGAGACATGGTCCTGGATCCCCGTGATGCAGCTGGCACTAGTCAAATCTGGATTCCGACACCAATGGACCCAGTTACCAGGAGGGCAATGGGAGTGCCACGGAGGACACAGACACTTCAACATCTGTTGAGTTGGACTCCAGTGGTCCCTCCCTGGTGGTGGTGGCTACTATGCACCCTGAGGCAGATCTAGCTTTGTTCCCAATGCCCATTCTATCTCTGCCCTCCCTGTTGCTCCCCAAGCAGTTCCCAGGCACGCTACATTAAGAGGGGAGCTGTATCCACACTTCCAGGAACCTCTGCCGCTGTGCCCCCAGCTGCCCTTGGTGAGAAGGCCACGGGCCTTCTGAAACAGATCTTTGTCGAGCAGACTGCACTCATGAATGCCACCCAGGGTCTGGGTAGCCAACGTACACAGTTGGCTGCCTACTCGGGTGGCATTCATAGTGTTATGTGTGCCCTACAGGAATCTTTTCAGGCTCTGGCTTCCTCAACAACAGCAGCATTAACCCAAATCCAGCCTTCCCACTGACATCATCCATCTTCCCAATCCTAAGTCCGCATCCCTATTTCTGTCCAGACCCACATTACACACACCCATGCATGCACCCAGACAGACAACGGTAGCACACAACAGTCATACCTACCCTCAGTCACCCATCCCACAACACATCCACACAAACAGCCATCCCCACTCAGTCACCCAACAACACCTCCACATAGCCAACCATTCCCACCCACTGTCACCCAACCCACCACACCTCCAGACAGCCAGTCATCCCCACTCACGGTCACCTAACCCACCACACCTCCACACACAACACATGACAACACTACAGTGCATTCCACTCCCTCTACGTCCCAACCTGATCACAACTTTGTTTTACCTGGACCCTCTGTCCAAGCCCAATTCCTCATGTGTTTTGGACTTTGCCCTGTAGGAACCATCTCATCCATTCTGCCATCCAAGTCCGCTTTTACCATACCAAATCCGTATGCCACCGTGCCAAGACCCACCAGCAGCAAAGTTGCCTCCAAAAGGAGGAGGAAGAAGGCCCACCCTCAGAAAAGGAAAAAACCTTCAAAGGCAAAGTCCAACCCCCCAACTCCAACACCACAGCCCCCCTCTCCGGAAGAGTCGTCTGTCCCTCCATGTGTGGTCCATGAGGTGCCTAGGCTGCTAAAATATTGTCCCTCCGAGGTACAGAATTTTGTGGCATTCTACAATAGGCACTGGTTTAGGCACAGATGCCAAACATACATGTGTTAGCCAAGTTGATATGACCCCATGCCTTGTTCTTGTACATAGCTCTTTGTTCAGTTTATTAAAGCTAATTTTGGATAAGTACGCTTGAATCCTGCCACCCTTTATTTAATATCTAGTTAGTTGAAGTGATGAAATTATTGGCTATTCATTTTTGCACATGTGATGACCTCACAAGTAGGGATTGCCGGCACGTGTTGGGATGCGGTACGAAGGGCAGCGCTGCGGTGTACGGTGCCCTCAGGTTACGTGGAGGCAGCTGCTGGGTGATGGTTGTCCAGTGGCGTCAGTGAGACCAGGGCTGCGGTGTGAAGTGATGAGGGGCTTGTCGCGGTGTAGGCAAGTCACGGTGCAAGCAACGGCACTGTTGTTGCGGTAGCGATGTCATCGGCTGACAAACCGGAGTCGATGGCATCGGGGTTGATAGTTAAAAAATGTGGTGCTGGAAAAGTGCGGTGCATCAGGTACCTTACAAGTGGTGACCTTGAAATACGGTCCAAGAAGCGGCATTGATATTGTCATGGAGCTGCCTCATCTGGGATAACAGGGTGGTGGCTTGAAGTGAGGCAGTGCGAAGTACGGTGCCCACAGGTCATAGAGCAAGCAGCGGATTGGTGGCCGCGTTGAATGACGGCTTCAGAGAGACCAAGGTTGCTGTGCGAAGTGCGGAGGTGCCCTCTGCGGTGCCTTCAGGACATGGAGCTGGCAGCGGCAACAATGACAGCATTGGGTTGCTTTTTCCTCTGTTGCAGCACAAAACACACAGTTCCCAGTGAGGTAGTAGATGAACCTGAAGTCTTTGCTGTTCCTGAGACTTCTTGAACAGGCCGCAAGCTCTACCTCAAGCCCTTAGAGAAACTGAAACAAAGAAGTTGCGGAAAGTTCAGTCCAGTCCTTTCCCTGCCCAAGACAAAAGTAGCCACTGCAGGCCAACACAGCAAAGCACACAGCAAAGTAGGAGGTCCTCCTCACAGCTTCTACAGCTCTTCTTCTTGGTAGGTGTCTGAGTCCAAAAGAGTTCTAACGATCTGGGCCCCAATATTTATACCACATTTCCCTTTTTTCTCTTATGGCAGAGAGTGTCTGTGCTTAGTTCAAACCAGTTCTGTCCTCTCTGGTCCAGCTTCCTGGCAGGAGGTGGAGACAGCATTGTATAAGGCAGACCAGGCCTATTCAGGTGCAAGGAAATCTCCTAATGCCACTCTAAATGCCGCCCAGGTCTTTTCAGCCCAGCCTTGACTCATCCAGGAAAGGCAGGACACACGTCAACGACCCCGCACCCAGTGGCTGCTTACAGTGAATGTACATCTCCAGCCCTTGTCAAGCCAAAGCCTGATAGTCAATCCACAACCCAGCAGAGACGCACAGCATGGTCAAGCAAGAAAATGCCTACTTTCTAAAAGTGGCTTTTTCAAACACACAATTTAAAAAAAACATCTTTACCAAAAGATGTGTGATTAAATTTTGAGTCCTGGCATACTAATCTCCATTCTCCTATCTTGTCCCAATGGGAAGTTATACTTGTAAGATGTTACAAAGGATCTCCTATTCCATCCTATGGGACAGATAGCCTTTTAATAGTGAAAACTGAATTGCACTGAATATAGGACATGCTGTACACACTAGTACATGTCCTACCTTTCACCTACACTGCACCCTGCCCATGGGGGTATGTGGTGCCTACCTGAGGGGTGCCTTACATGTAAGACAAGGGAAGGTTTGGGGCCTGGCAAGTGGGTGCACTTGCCAGGTGGACATGGCAGTCACAACTATGCGCAGACACCTCAATGGCAGGTCTGAGAACCCTTTGAAGGGCTGTTTGTGTGAGTGGCACAACCGGTGCTGCAGGCCCACTTTCAGCATTTGATTAACAGTAAATCAAAGAAATCAAACATGAAAAAGCCTAACCATAAACATAATTTACCTGGCGAGCATAGGCACTTAACACTGAATAGCAGTGGTAGAGTGCCAAGAGCCCCAAAACCAACAAAAACAAGGTCAAAAACTGGAAGCTAAAAAACAAAAAGTCTGGGGGTAAACCCACTGAAAAAGCCCAGTCTAACATACATTTATGATGTAACTATTCTAGATCTAACATCCATATGTACGTAGCCAGTCCCTGATATGTTTGGTAAACATGTGAGCAGTTCAACACTTATGTTTGTTTGCATGTCAGAAGAAGCATAACAGATGTGTCCTGTCTGTGTACTGTATGACGACACTACATGAGCACTTAGTGCATGGAGTCAATTTTGTGTGGAACATTCACACACAACCATTGAGAGTACAAATGCTTCAGTGACTTACATGACTAACTAGTATGCTAAACCATAGGTGTCATGGTATGTTTCAATGTACGTATACATGATGATACAATCGGATATATACATAATGATACAATTGGATTATGAAACTGAAGACTTCCAGCTGGTGTTGAACATTTTTGGTTATTGTGCATCAAGTTGACAGTCATGCAGCATGTGGCATTATCTGTGTGATGTTGTGCCAGATAGACACAGGGTGTGTTCAGACATGGCTAAAAAGTCAGTTCCATCATGTGTTGGTGATGTGTTTATATATGCCGCTGTAACACACAGAAGGCAACGCAGACCATAAACAAATATGTTTGTTGATGTATGTGTACCAGGACGGTGTGTTCTGGCATGTTTCTCAGAGGCTGTAGGACAATACCAGTGTATTTGTACATTAAAAAGTGGGCAAACAGATGTGAGGCCTCCTAATGCACAGGAATGTTCCTAACACCTGATATTTGTGCTATGTTTCATCAATGATTCATTATGTGAGTTGCTTTGTTCATGTCAACTTTTAGACTGACATTGACTAGTTTATTATTGTACTTACATACAGGTCAAAGCCCATCAGAAGCAGGCATTATGGAAAGCCATCGCTTGGAATGTGTGGGCCCTAGAAGTTTTTAAATGGCGCAGAGTCCACTGTCGAAAGAGCTGGGAGGACTTCAGACGTAGATGCCGCAACATCGCAGAGTACCAGCTAGGAAGGTCCTCCCTTCCGGAGCAGGGGCGTGCAACAGCCCTTTACTCCCCTGATGGTCAGTGCCCTGGCGGTGGCCTATCCGGACCTTGTTGGGCAGTTGAGTGCGCAGCAGCAGCAAGGAGGGGATGAGTGTTGCACTGAGTCTACACAAAGTTCACTGACATGTTACTCCCTTTCCAGAAAGTGCTTCGTACAGGAGGGAAGATGGTATACTCCACAATTGAGGCTGGTGTGTCATGACATGGCTGGATGGGGAAAGATGGATATATTCTACTGGGTCACTCATATCTGATGAAGGTATCCATTCTATGAGGACATTGACATACATACAATGTAAGGTGCCACATGAGTATGTGATGGCCCATAATGGAAACAAAATTGTGATGTTGGGATTGTCAGGTAACCCACTCATGACAGTTCACAAGTAATTATTCCTGTATTTGCTACAACAGATATGTGTTAGATGTCATGTCGAATAATCACAAATGTCGTACTTGAAAATGGGTCGTATATTCCCATTGTTCCAACTTTGGCCTTGCTCTAATGATGTTTGATCCGTATGGTGCAGTCTGTATACGCGCTTTAATAACATGCATTGTTTAACACCCGTTGTTTTGTGTGGCTCTGAGTTGATGTTGATACTTAATTGACCATGGACAGTTCAATGTGTATTGGACTGCACATATGTTAGCAAGTAGATTGGGTAACCTGCTCCTGTTTTGACAGGTATATAAAGTACACTGTGTTATCACTATGATTTTGTGTGCAATAGTCTACACACATACAGTGTGCCATGTGTAAGTTGATCATTCCAACAGTGTAACAGTATGTTGACCATTTCTTCATGGTCTACTGTGTGGCCTGTGTCTGTATCTGACTGCGTAGTCACAATTGAGCTCCACATTCTGATCATCTATGTGTGGTATGGGACATGTTATGGCTAGGTAGAGTAATTTATTCCACTGTTGACGTAGGACGCACATGACACAAAGGTAACTGACATATTGAGGACTGATGGAGTCTGGTAATGTGTTAGTATGTGTCCATACAATGGTGGGGGCTAACAGTTATTTTGGCACATGATATATGCAAGTTGTTTCCCTTCCTTGTTGGTGGCAGGTGTGCCACTTCCTCAGGTAATGGCACATCCTAGGGATTGGATATCTCTGCGGTGTATTAGAGCTGTAATGTGGTGATGATGTTGCATATGTGCCGGATGTACTATGAGCATGTCCATTGTTTTGGTCTCCTGCCAGGGAAACTGTGTGTGAACAGGTAGAGTGACAATAAACCAGTGGTGGCCCTGATGATATTACTGGGTGTTGTTGAGTTGATGCAGTACTGTATACCACTTTGATTTCACTGTTGTGCAAATGTTTGGAGATGAGTATGTACATATGTCTCACACCAAATTCCACAGTTTTTTCAGCATATACCGAGCCTGGCAAGAGACACCGTGCAGACTACATTGTGGAGGCAGCTGGACAGAGTGGCTCTGGTCAGGAGACTGATGGCAGCGGAGTCATGGAGTCAGAGGGCGAGAGGCATGCCCTGGAAGAAACAGACATCATCATCCGTGGCAGAATCAGGCTCTGGTGACAGCCCTGTAGTGGTTGTGGACCCCACAGAAACTGTGTCACAAACACCCTTGGCCACCACCACCTGTTCCATAACCACCCTCACAGCAGTTCCCCACAAAGTTGCCCTCATTCGCTCCGGTAAGGGCTGTAACGTCTTCTTTGCCACGGGCATCTCTTCCCCAGCCCTGGTGTCCACAGCTGCCTGAGTGAGGAGGCTGTATCACTGTTGAAACAGATCTCTGTTGGACAAACTGCACTGCTGAATGCACTCCAGGGGCAGTCCTATGTTATGACACAGAAACTGGAGTTCCTCGAGGGCATTAATAGTAGTATGTCTGCTCTACAGAGATCTTTGTCGACAATGGCCTCCTCACTGATGGCAGCCTTCCCCCAAACTCATCATTCCACCCCACAACCAGACTCTTCCACATCCTAGGTCCCGTTACCTGTTTCTGTCTATAATAAATGCAGACATCGACACACTCAGACCCCAACATCCACAAGCACAACTTTGTCTTCAAAACACAAGAAGATTGGCATGCATGCTTCCACTAAGCAGACACCGACCTCCCTTCGGCATCCCCACTACACACACACCTACAGACCACCCACTATCAGACACAGTCCAAACACAAGCAGCTTTAGACCCACAGACACACCCATATCACAGCCACAGACTAACTATGCCTCCCAAAGCACACCCCTTCTTAGTACCTCTCCCCAAAGTGTAGTTGGATTATCTCAGAGTCCCAATGTGTTTCCCTCTGCCTTAGCCACTACCCCTCCTTCCACTTTTGATCCTGCTCATAAAACTCCTGAACCAAGTTTAGCCTAATCTGAATTTGATGAGGTGACTGGAATGGAATGGCCACATGATGGATCTACCTGGGGAGGTTTTCTTGGCAGTGTGCTTTGACAAGTTATGCTGTACAGCACAGTGTTGGATGCCACATCACCATTGGTGCAGCCTTTGTCATTCATGTGATGTTTCTTGTTTGTTAATAAAGTTTGCCCATCGGATTCCACCTTGGTGGATTCATTACTCATGACAGTAAATGAAGTGATGCTATTATTCTGTTGATACTACTACATTGTTTTACTCTGGAGCTGCAAATAGGTGGTCCTTACTCAATGGTGCTTGTGATGGTAGCTTTGCATCCAAATGTGGCTGGCCTTCTCCTAGAGACATTGTTAGGACAGGTGTGCTGTGTCTTTTTATGAGAGGTTAGAGTTTGTCCACATGCAGTGTGTGTGCTTGACATATGTATTTTTAAGGTTATTTTTGTGTCCATTAGATTGTGAGTATGAATCAGCTACTACCTGTAGTTTTTGAAGATGTGATTGCTGGCATAAGGTGCCAGGACACATTTCGTACACATGTGGGACAGTGTGTAGCTAATGTCTGTCCCTGAGTGCACATGTATTACAATTGCAAACTTGTGTGGTTTCTCCCTGTCCTCAGTTGTGTGCTTAGTTTGAAATATAGTGTGATTGCTAATCTGCCTGAAGTGTTTCATTTGTGCTGTTGGATATATTTGTCATGGTTTAGATGTTGTGCCTTTAGGCAACCATGTATTTTGCAGTAAAATATGTCTGTGACTGTTAGACCTGGCACCATTGGCGTGGGTCACCCTTCCATTTTTGTCTGTGCCTCAATGTGTTTTTGTGTTGGTGTTAGCTGCTCAGGGCACTGTGCCACTGCCATCCAGTGCCACAGTGCAAGTGCTCCCTATGGTAAAATGTATTATGTGAATTGACTTCCACGTTTGGCATATTTGGTTTACTGTCAGTCCCTTGTAGAGTGCACCAGGGGTGCCAAGGGCTTGTATTTCCAAATGCTGCTAGTGGGCTTGCAGCACGGATTGTGCCACCCACCGAAGCAGCGGGGTAAAATGTGTCTAGGATCTGCCACTGCAGAACCTGCGCGCGGTCTGGTACCATCGCGCTGACTGAGCAAGTGTCCCCACTTCCCAGTCCCTAAACCTTCCCTTAACTACATGTTAGTCACCCCTCTGGTAGGCCCAAGCGCAGGGTGCATTGTAGGCATAAGGTAGGACATGCCCTGATGTGTGTGGCATGTCTTAATAGTGAATTACAGCCATTTTCGTTTTTCACTATTGAAGGCTACCTGCTCTCCGTAGGCCAGAATGGGCTGCTGGGATCGCTACACGCTGTGACCCCAGTGGACTCAGAGAGCATGGTAGAAAGTCATGTTTAGTATGCCTGAACTCGGGATAATAAAATACATCTTTTAGTAAAGGTTATTTTAATATCCTGGGTTTGCAAATCCTACTTTTAGAAAGTTAGCCTTTGCGTGCCTGACCATCTCAGTCCGCCTCTGCTGTGGGTGTGTGTTCTGCCTAGCAACAGTACAGGAGCAGGGCTGGGGGATTCCGGGAGACAGGTTGGCTGCCAGGTGGTGGGTAGAGAGATCGCACCAGGATGGGTGGGAGGAGTCCACCCTGACTCTTGAATAGACCTGTGCTCTGCCACCACAAAGCCGGCTCCGCCCCCTGTGGAGCGGCTGATGTCTCTGACCTGCTGCTGAAAGGAAAGAGCAGAGTCACCAAAACAAAGTACTCCAGAACTGGACTGAGCCAGGCCCCCTGGCGCTAAAGAACAAAAGAATCACTGTATAAAAGTAGGAGCCTGGCTCCTAAGAAATCAGATCCAGATTGAACCACGAAGGAACTCTGCCCGACTAGAAGGACCTGGAAGAAGCTGAAGAAGAAGTAACTTTCCCTGACCTGAGGGACTGGCCTGCAGTAGGTGCCTTGCTGAGGAAGGAGAGGAAAAAGACTGAAAGAGACTTTTGCACTTTGTTCTTCAACTATCTCCAAGGGCTTGGAAGAAGAGCTTGCCCCCTGAACTGAACCCCAGGACCAGTGGGTTCACCGTGTCTCCGCTCGTCTGAGAACTCGAGCCGTGTGCTTTCTCCCGCCGGAGTACTCTGCGCACCTTGCCACCCCTCCTAGGGCCGTGACACCCAGAAGCCTGGCCGCCTCCCCTCGCTGAGAGCCCCGCTCTACCTGAGTCGCTCTGGACCCATCGAGGCTGGCCGCCCCGCTTCCCTGTCACCTGCCTGCCACTGAAGCGTGCCTGGTGCCCTCTCGCCCTCCCGCCGGATTTCTAATTGGGAAGTGAAATCAAGCCTCGGACAGCCGCCCGTACGTCGTAACGTATCCGGCCGCCCCGCTTCACCTCCCAGCCTGAGTCTGACCGTGCCGCCCTCCGCAGTGACCTCCCGCACAGTCCGTGTCGGAGGCCCTGGGCCGCACCTGTCTACCGAGAGCCGCCCGCTGAATTCTTGATCCGGAGACCCGCGAGGTGCCGAACCTTCATCTCCCCCGAAGACTCGTCCAAGCACATCGCACGTTCCCAGGTACAGTGAACTCTCTATCGGACTCGGGGTCCGCAACGTTCTGATTTCCCCGTATCACTGTACATCGGGTGCACTGCGCATCATCGGGACTGGACCGACTCAACCGAGCTCTGTGAAGCGCTCGTGATCGAATAAGTTACCAAAGACAAGAACAGTGCCTAATTATCATCTTGTGGCTTCCACTTCGCAACCGTTATTGATGGTCTTGCGTAACAAAGAATCTTTTATATAAAGCATCCGTATTTTTTATACAACTTACGCCTGGTGTCCGTTTGTGGGGGATCGTTGTGGTTTACTGTGTGTGATCATAAATGCTTAACTGACTAGCGCCCTGAAGTTTAGCCAGGACTGCTCGCGCCACACTACCTATAGGGTGAGCAGGGGTTGTTCTGAAGGGGTAATTCTCTCGCCCTGAATAGAAGAAGGGACCACTGCTTGTCACAAGTACCTACCTGTGCCAACCAGAGGTTCCCCATTCTAACATTGGTGGCAGCGGTGGGATTTCGAATTTGCATTTATGATTTACATACAGTGAATTATTGATCACCACGTAGAGCAGACCTATAACGCAGCCACAGATTGATTGACAGTTGTTGCTAAAGAAGAATCTCCACCTTAAGAAACCATGCCTAGCTCAGTCAGTGGAGGCGGAGCGTCCTCTGTATTCTCTGGAGTGGATGACATCAATTGGGAGCCCGAGGCACTGAGGAAGTGCACAAATGATGTCCTGAAGGGATATCTCTCCAAGTACAGAATCAAGCAAAGTGGACTAAGCACCAAGGATCAGTACGTAAAAGCGCTGAGAGCCTGGCACGAATCAAAGTTCCCCGAGAATGCACGGGAGGTGATACCCCCAGAAGGTGTTTTCGAGCCTAGCAGAGGCCTGTCGCCAGAGGAGATGGCCGACAGGAGTGCTGCATGAGCACATGAGGTGGAGATGGCAAAACTGCAAATGGAGATGGAAAGGCAAAAACTGGCCATGGAGCATGAGGTAAAAATGAGGGAGTTGGATCTCAAGGCCAGGAGTTTAGACAACTCACCCTCTGGTGGCAGCAATTCAACAGAGTCAAGGGTGCACATTCCTAAAGATGTAGTCAAAGAATATTATAAGCAGGATGATATTGGGCAGTGGTTCAGGGCCTATGAAGTAGCCATGTCCTCCCACCGGGTCCCTGAGAAGGATTGGGGAGCGGGGTTGTGGGGAAGGTTCCTAAGTGAAGGGCGGGACACACTGCTGGATCTCCCCTCGGAGGTCAAGACATCCTATCCACACATGAAGGAGGCTCTTATGACAAGGTATGGGTTAACTCCTGAATTGTACAGACAGAGGTTTAGGGATTGCACCAAGAAACCTGGGACCACTTATGTAGAATATGTGACCTTTTTTTGCAGAGCGCTGGATGGTTGGGTGAAGGGTAGCAAAGTAAATGATTACCAAGGGCTGTTTGATTTAATTGCATGGGAGCACTTGTCGGATAATTGTTTTCCTGAGCTACGCCAGCACCTGATCGATAGCAAGCTGTCCAACCCGGGGAAGCTTGCTGAGGAGGCGGACCGCTGGATCAGCACCAGGGTCCACAAGGGTCCCGTGGGAGGCCCCGCCAAAGGTGTTCAGGGTCCCCAGCAGAAGAGTGGGGGGGACAAGGGTAAACAGAGGGAGTTCTACAGAGGGCCCCAAAGTAATTCCCAAGGGAACCAAGGGAAAGGTTCTCAGCCACCCCCACCCCCGAAGCAGACCGGGGCCCCGACAGGTAACCCTGTTCAAAGAGGGCCCCACAGATGTTACAAGTGTAACAACCTGGGGCACATTTCCGTGGATCCCAAGTGCCCCCTGTATGGTAAACCAGCACCCTCTGGTGCTCCACCCCCCAAGCAGGTGAATAGTGTAGCTTTGGGGAGGGAGATAGATGTCCAAGGGGCGGGGGATCCCGTACAGATGACCCTAGTCTCATTAGGAGACAGTGAGATGGTCGCTGAGGCCCAACTGCCCCCCAATACTCAAAAGTATGGGCAGTGGGTGACCATAAATGGCCGAAGGGTGGGGGCTCTTAAAGATACAGGAGCCAGTGTGACTGCTGTCAAGCAACACCTGGTGTCTCAAGAGCAGGTTGTCCAACACGCATTCTGCCGTGTTGTCAACACCGACAACACAGAGAGTCAGTGTCCAATGGCTCAGGTTCCCTTTGAGTGGGGGGGGTCTCTGGTACTCTGCAAGTGGCTGTGAGAGAAGCAATGCCTGTTGATTGTCTCCTAGGTAACGATTTGTAGAGCTCCCCTTGGGAAAAGGTGGAGAAGACAACTCACCTGCGGATGGTGGGCTTGCCTGATTGGGCGTGCTTGACCACCCGGTCAATGGCAGCCGGTAGGAGTGTTGAAGGAACCCTGGAGCCTGAGGGAGAGGCCCAGGAACCGGCCTTAGAGAGAGGGCAAGGGAGGCACGGGAATCCGGCTCCTGAAGTTCCCACGGCCCAGGAGGAAGCAGACCTTGAGGGGGATGCCCTGGAGCCTACCGGGGAACAGATAGCCGAACTGGGGGACCTGCCTGAGCTGACCCATTGGCAGCAAGAAGGAGGCCCCACCAGGGAGGAATTCTGCAGGGAGCAGAAAGAGTGCCCCTCTCTAGAGGGTATGCGGCAGCAGGCTGCAGCCCAGGCCAATGGTGATCAGTCCGGAACTCACTTGATCTACTGGGAGAACGACCTCCTATACTCAGAGCCTAAGGTTGCTGAATCTGGGTCAGCCCGTGCGCTGGTGGTACCCCAGAAGTTCAGAGCCTTCCTACTGGGGCTGGCTCACGACGTACCGTTAGCAGGACATTTGGGGCAGGACAAGACCTTTGAAAGGCTTGTCACCCACTTTTATTGGCCCCAAATGCGCAGGAGTTCTGACACTCACTGCAGGACATGCCAGACTTGCCAGGCAAGTGGCAAGAGTGGAAGGAAGCTGAGAGCTCCACTCCAACCTTTCCCTGTGGTCAGTACCCCATTCCAGCGGGTGGGGATTGACATTGTGGGGCCACTGGACCCCAAGACAGCCATGGGCAACAGGTTTATCCTGGTCTTGGTGGACCATGCCACCCGGTACCCTGAAGCCATCCCTCTGAGGACAGTGACGGCCCCCGTGGTGGGACGGGCACTGATGGGAATTTTCTCACGAGTAGGATTCCCTCTAGTGGTGGTGTCTGACAGGGGGACCAACTTCATATCGAAATATATGAAGTCCCTTTGGCAAGAGTGTGGTGTGACCTACAAGTTCACCACCCCTTACCATCCCCAAGGAAACGGGTTGGTTGAGCGCTTCTACCGAACCCTGAAGGGCATGATTATGGGTCTCGAGGAACCCATGAGGCGTAAGTGGGACGTCCTCTTACCATGCCTTCTCTTTGCGTACCACGAGGTGCCCCAAAAGTCTCTAGGGTTCAGTCCCTTTGAGCTTTTGTACGGCCACCCAGTACGAGGACCTCTTAGTCTGGTCAAGGAAGGCTGGGAGCAATCTCCCAGGAAACCTCCCCAGAATGTATACAGTTACATGCTGGCTTTCCGGAACCAGACTAGGCGTTTCAGGCAACTTGCTGAGGCAAACCTGGAAGCCAGCCAGGAGGAAATGAAGCGGTGGTACGACCAGAATGCCACTCTGGTTGAGCTTCAACCTGGTCAAAAAGTGTGGGTCCTGGCCCCTGTGGAGCCTTGTGCACTCCAGGACAAGTGGACAGGACCCTTTGAGATTGTGGAGTGCAAGAGTTCTGTCACCTACTTGGTGAACTTGCGGTCTCCTAGGAACCCCTTAAGGGTCCTACATGTCAATCGACTTAAGCCCCACTTGGAGAGGTCCGAAGTGGGCATGCTCTTGGCCACCGATGATGGGACGGAAGAGGAGTCCGAGCCTCTTCCTGACCTCTTGGTAGCCTCAGAGCGAGACGGGTCAGTGGATGGAGTTAACCTCTCACCCACCCTGACCCCTGAGCAACAGGGCGACTGCCGCCAGCTGCTGGGGCAGTTTCCTGACCTGTTCTCACTGGTTCCTGGTATCACAAGTTGGTGCGTCCATGATGTGGATACAGGAGACAGCTTACCTGTGAAGCACAAAGCCTACCGGGTAACTGACAGGGTCAGAGCCTGCATCAAAGAGGAGGTCTCGAAGATGCTTGCTCTAGGGGTGGTTGAGTCCTCCAGCAGTCCTTCGGCCAGCCCAGTGGTCTTGGTCCCAAAGGCTGCAGCGCCGGGTGCCACGCCCGAACTCCGGTTCTGTGTGGACTACCGAGGACTCAACTCAGTCACGAAGACTGACGCGCACCCCATCCCCCGAGCTGATGAGCTCATCGATCGGTTAGGGGCTGCACGGTACCTCAGCACGTTTGATTTAACGTCTGGGTACTGGCAGATCGCCTTAACTGATGGGGCCAAAGAGAGGTCCGCATTCTCTACACCAGATGGGCATTACCAGTTCCGGGTGATGCCCTTTGGGATGAAGAATGCCCCTGCCACCTTCCAGAGGTTGGTCAACCATGTGTTGGCTGGGCTGACCGAGTTCAGCGCCGCCTACCTGGATGACATCGCAGTGTTCAGCGGCACATGGGAAGAACACCTGCCACATCTCTGGGAAGTGTTGATGGCGCTTCGCAAGGCAGGCCTCACGATCAAGGCAAGCAAGTGTCAGATCGGGCAGGGTTCAGTGGTGTACTTGGGACACCAAGTGGGGAGCGGCCAGGTGGCGCCCCTCCAACCCAAAGTTGAAACCATCCTGACTTGGGAGCCCCCCAAGACCCAGACGGAGGTGAGGGCCTTTTTAGGACTCACCGGGTACTACAGGAGGTTTGTCAAGGGGTATGGCAGCATCGTTGCCCCCTTGACAGAGCTGACTTCGAAGAAGCAGCCCAGAAAAGTGATATGGACTGACACCTGTCAGAAAGCCTTCGACACCCTGAAAACTGCCATGTGCACGGCGCCCGTGCTCTTGGCTCCTGACTTCTCCAAAGAGTTCCTGGTGCAGACGGATGCATCAGAGCATGGTGTAGGGGCTGTTCTCTCACAGATCACTGAGGAGGGCTTTGACCAACCAGTAGCCTTTATTAGCAGGAGGCTACTTCCCCGGGAACAAAGGTGGAGTGCGATAGAACGAGAAGCATTTGCTGTGGTCTGGGCACTGAAGAAGCTAAGACCCTACTTGTTTGGGTCTCACTTCCGGGTTCAGACCGCCCACAGGCCCCTCAGATGGTTGATGCAAATGAGGGGTGAGAACCCAAAACTGTTGAGGTGGTCCATCTCCCTACAGGGTCTGGACTTTACGGTGGAGCATCGCCCTGGCACAGATCACGCCAATGCTGACGGTCTGTCCAGGTTTTTCCGCCTTAGTGATGAAGAACTCCCTGGGGTAGGGTAGTTCTCCCCACTCTTCAGCTGGAGGGGACACGTGTTAGACCTGGCACCATTGGCGTGGGTCACCCTTCCATTTTTGTCTGTGCCTCAATGTGTTTTTGTGTTGGTGTTAGCTGCTCAGGGCACTGCCATCCAGTGCCACAGTGCAAGTGCTCCCTATGGTAAAATGTATTATGTGAATTGACTTCCACGTTTGGCATATTTGGTTTACTGTCAGTCCCTTGTAGAGTGCACCAGGGGTGCCAAGGGCTTGTATATCCAAATGCTGCTAGTGGGCTTGCAGCACAGATTGTGCCACCCACCGAAGCAGCAGAGTAAAATGTGTCTAGGATCTGCCACTGCAGAACCTGCGCGCGGTCTGGTACCATCGCGCTGACTGAGCAAGTGTCCCCACTTGCCAGTCCCTAAACCTTCCTTTAACTACATGTTAGTCACCCCTCTGGTAGGCCCAAGCGCAGGGTGCATTGTAGGCATAAGGTAGGACATGCCCTGATGTGCGTGGCATGTCTTAATAGTGAATTACAGCCATTTTCGTTTTTCACTATTGAAGGCTACCTGCTCTCCGTAGGCCAGAATGGGCTGCTGGGATCGCTACACGCTGTGACCCCAGTGGACTCAGAGAGCATGGTAGAAAGTCATGTTTAGTATGCCTGAACTCGGGATAATAAAATACATCTTTTAGTAAAGGTTATTTTAATATCCTGGGTTTGCAAATGCTACTTTTAGAAAGTTAGCCTTTGCGTGCCTGACCATCTCAGTCCGCCTCTGCTGTGGGTGTGTGTTCTGCCTAGCAACAGTACAGGAGCAGGGCTGGGGGATTCCGGGAGACAGGTTGGCTGCCAGGTGGTGGGTAGAGAGATCGCACCAGGATGGGTGGGAGGAGTCCACCCTGACTCTTGAATAGACCTGTGCTCTGCCACCACAAAGCCGGCTCCGCCCCCTGTGGAGCGGCTGATGTCTCTGCCCTGCTGCTGAAAGGAAAGAGCAGAGTCACCAAAACAAAGTACTCCAGAATTGGACTGAGCCAGGCCCAGGCCCCCTGGCGCTAAAGAACAAAAGAATCACTGTATAAAAGTAGGAGCCTGGCTCCTAAGAAATCAGATCCAGATTGAACCACGAAGGAACTCTGCCCGACTAGAAGGACCTGGAAGAAGCTGAAGAAGGAGTAACTTTCCCTGACCTGAGGGACTGGCCTGCAGTAGGTGCCTTGCTGAGGAAGGAGAGGAAAAAGACTGAAAGAGACTTTTGCACTTTGTTCTTCAACTATCTCCAAGGGCTTGGAAGAAGAGCTTGCCCCCTGAACTGAACCCCAGGACCAGTGGGTTCACCGTGTCTCCGCTCGTCTGAGAACTCGAGCCGTGTGCTTTCTCCCGCCGGAGTACTCTGCACACCTTGCCACCCCTCCTAGGGCCGTGACACCCAGAAGCCTGGTCGCCTCCCCTCGCCGAGAGCCCCGCTCTACCTGAGTCGCTCTGGACCCATCGAGGCTGGCCGCCCCGCTTCCCTGTCACCTGCTTGCCACTGGAGCGTGCCTGGTGCCCTCTCGCCCTCCCGCCGGATTTCTAATTGGGAAGTGAAATCAAGCCTCGGACGGCCGCCCGTACGTCGTAACGTATCCGGCCGCCCCGCTTCACCTCCCAGCCTGAGTCTGACCGTGCCGCCCTCCGCAGTGACCTCCCGCACAGTCCGTGTCGGAGGCCCTGGGCCGCACCTGTCTACTGAGAGCCGCCCGCTGAATTCTTGATCCGGAGACCCGCGAGGTGCCGAACCTGCATCTCCCCCGAAGACTCGTCCAAGCACATCGCACGTTCCCAGGTACAGTGAACTCTCTATCGGACTCGGGGTCCGCAACGTTCTGATTTCCCCGTATCACTGTACATCGGGTGCACTGCGCATCATCGGGACTGGACCGACTCAACCGAGCCCTGTGAAGCGCTCGTGATCGAATAAGTTACCAAAGACAAGAACAGTGCCTAATTATCATCTTGTGGCTTCCACTTCGCAACCGTTATTGATGGTCTTGTACATGCCTGCGTAACAAAGAATCTTTTATATAAAGCATCCGTATTTTTGATACAACTTACGCCTGGTGTCCGTTTGTGGGGGATCGTTGTGGTTTACTGTGTGTGATCATAAATGCTTAACTGACTAGCGCCCTGAAGTTTAGCCCGGACTGCTCGTGCCACACTACCTATAGGGTGAGCAGGGGTTATTCTGAAGGGGTAATTCTCTCGCCCTGAATAGAAGAAGGGACCACTGCTTGTCACAAGTACCTACCTGTGCCAACCAGAGGTTCCCCATTCTAACAGTGACCATGGTATAGCTATGCATTTTTTTGAGTTATCTGTTTTTGCAAGACATATGGAATGAATCTGGTTTGAGGACAGAGCCTACACAGTGGTGTACATGATGAGAGATGGTGACTGGGTCTTATTGTTTGTGTTTCTGTGTTCCTTGGGTAGGTGTGTTTGGTTCATGGAGACTTGGGGATGCGTAGGGTGATGTTGAGCAGCAGGACTAGTGTCGTTCTGTGTGTACCAGGTTGTAGGGTGTTTTTGGATGTGTATTCATGGGTCTGCCATTTGGCTGGGGGTGTCGAGTGTTGTTTGTCTCCTTTTACTACAGTCCTCACTGACAACTTTCATTGTTAGATAACACAACTCTTTCGGTGCATGGTATGTATTTGTGATTTAGGGATTGTGAGAATCCACTTCGACTTCTATTGGGCATTGTAATTGTAGTACTACAACCTGTATTGCCCATGTTTTCCAGAATGTGGTCTTGTCAGTGCAATGTGGTGGTAGAGTGAGGATCTTCTACTATAGTGCTGGGATGTGGCTTGGGTCATACTACAAAATTGATAGGGTTCCTGAGGATGGGATGTTGGACAGTGGTAAGGGTGAGGTATATGTGAAATCATTTCGACGTGATATCTTAAGGCAAAGATTGTTTACATAGGGCTTGACTGTCCATTTTGTGAGGTTGGGTAAATGGAGTTTGTCACATTTTTTGCGTTTAGGTCTGTGTGGCATGCCACTATGCTGCGTCCGACTATAGGCCTTCCTTTTACACGACTAAAAGCACATGCTTCCCAGGCCCTCATTGGTGTGTTGCACCGAGCCGACACAGATACGATGCTGGAAGTGTAGACAGAACTGCGCTGGTGCACATGTATGCTCATAACACTACTCGTATTATGGTAGATGGAGGACCACCGTAGAACCGCCAGCGCAGAATTGCGGTCTTCCACCTGCAAACTCGTAATCAGGCCCATACTTCTCAATCTACCATTCCTCTCTCTCTTGCTCTCTCTCTACCGCGCTCCCTCTCTCTTTTTCTCTCTCTCTCTCTAGCTCTGCATCTCTCTCTCACTCTCTTTTTCGCTCTCTGTCTCTCCCCCTCTATCTCCTTCTCTCAGTCACTCGCTCTCTCTCTCTCTTGCTCTCTTTCTCTCTTTTACTTTCTCTCTTTCTCTCACACTCACCCACTTTCTTACTTCTGCTCTCTCTCTTGCTCTCTCTCTCCCTCTCTCTCCTTCTTTCACTTTCTATTTCTCTCTCTCTCTCTCTCTCTCTCTCTCTCTCTCTCTCTCTCTCTCTCTCTCTCTCTCTCTCTCTCTTTCTCTCTCTCCTTCTCTCTCTCTACTTTGCATGACCTTCCTTATCAGTCTCCACTTCTGTCTATATCCCTCTTACTCATATCTCCCCCTGTCCACTCTGAACGTCTCCCTAAGTCTCCACTCTCAAGTGCACCCTGCTCTACTTAATCTCTGCACCTCTCTGCCTTTTTGTAACTCACCTCTCCAGTTCATGAATAACTGAATCCCCCCTCTTCTTTCTGCGTCTCGTTTCCATTCCCATCTCTGTCTCAGAATGCCGCTCTCTCCCTGCCTTACAAAGCTTTCTGTCTCACATCTCTCTCCTTACTTCACCCCATTTCTCTCTGCCTGATCTCTATTTTAATAGACTTCTCTAACTGTCTCTCACATTATCATCTGTCTCTCTGTAGCTAAGGCTACCTCTCTACGACTTCTCTCTACCTCAACCCCCACTCTGCCTATCTCTGCTCTGTTTACTTTTCCCCTCCGTGTTTCTCTTCATTTCCTTCTCTCAACCTCATCTTTCTTGACCTCACCCCTCTATCTCAATTTCTCTCACCTGACCTCTCTCTCTATCCTAGTCACCTTGCCAGCTCCACCATTCTCTTACTTTGCAGAACCAGGGGTCAGAGAAGTGCACACACCGAAAGAGAAGCAGAGGGACAAAGCAGGGGAGGACAATGAAAGAACAATTATCAGACTATAATGGAGAAAATCAACGGATAAGTGCTGTGATTTTCCCTGTTGCAGCTGAAGTACTGGGTATTTTAGACCCAGCGGTGCAGGGGCACACACCCTATGACTTCTGGGTTTCACCCTGTTCCGGACCTACAGAAACACAGAGTCTTCTGGGTGAAGTCAAAGAATCGTTTATTGGCTGCAGACCAATTACAGGTATCCTAGAAGTACAACAGCGTGTATGTTCTCAGGAGACTGCTGAAAATCATGGAAACGGACTTCGTCTTAAATAGGCCTTTTCCGGCCTCAAGCATACATTCCTAGGTTTTATGATACGGCAATATACAAGGATATGTTACAAAGAAAAGGCAAAGTCATGATGACCATCCCACATTCCAGTTCGGCCAGTTCACAATGATTTACACAACAAGGTTCAGATCCCACGTTAGATGTGAGCAGACCCCCCAATAAACATGAGCATCTCCTGTTTTGGGAAACAAGTCATAAAGCAGGAACAAGCAGGTGTGGAAGAGATTAGCCGGAGGTTGAGGGTAGAATGAAAGGGTTTTATGATGGGTCAAGCCCTGATGCTAATCACAGGTGGAGAGAGGAAGGGGAGCTCGTGAGACCAGTTTGACCCGGGGCAGCAGAGCCAGCTGCCCAGGTCACAGAGAAGTCACGGGAAAGCACATGTACTGTGAGGCCCGTATTTGCTCCATTATAGCCTATGTGAGGGCAATGACAAGATGGCCACTGCTTCCAAAATGGAACCCGCGTAGTGAAGCAGAATAACATGTACACAGTGCATCCATAGCTAGAACGACAAGTAAAGCACTCGTACATGCCGCATTCACCATTTGCGGTTCGCTAATACCAAGATAGACAGGGGTAGGGCCCTGTCCCCTACGCGGTGACAGAGATTAAAGTACGACAGACCCTCCTTTTGCCCTTACATAGGCAATCACTATACTCATCTCAATCCGAATCTAGGTCAATGTCTGCAAAGTCATGGAGATGTTGCTGTAGCATCATCCTATTACTTAGCTCATCCCTCGATACAGGTTTCCTTACACACAAGGTAGCACAGAGGCCACACATCGCAGGAGCACACTGTATGCACAGACAGAACAGGAAAAGAATGGCTAAGATCATTCCAATGACCATCAGAACTTTCCAACCCCAGGCAGATATCAGTTCCCAGAACCATCCCACCAGTGACCAATCTCCCTTATCCACGTGTATGGCTTCAGATATTTTATGGAGTTTGGAGATGGCCTGATATACTGTTGGAGCGTTATCTGGTATGAAAATGCAGCAACTGGATTGGATAACCTTGCATACCCCACCACGGTCTGCAAGAATAACGTCTAGAACCATGCGGTTCTGCAAAGTCATAAGGCGATCCGCTTGGAGCTCAGCTGTCAGATTACTAAGGGCACCAGCCGTTACATTTATAGTGGATTCAACCACACGTGTCAGCTGTCTCAGGTTCCTACTATTGACCATAGGTCCCCAAAAAGGCAGGAAACCCAAGAAGAAGTCTCCTGCTTCCTGACCGGCAGTGTCATCCTTACTTATCACACCTCTCACAACTCTGGTCTTGTGATAATCAGAGGCAGCAGTAAAGGTCGGCGGTAGCAGATTCGCAATATAACATGTGCCCGAGAAATCAGGGGGCAACCATGTATATGCTCGATCATTACAGATGAAATATGTGCCCTTGGCAGCTAGAAACGCAGGGGAAAACTGTGACGGGAAAGTGTACGTTTCAGTACAGTCACTTCTTCCCAGTTGAGCCCTAGGGTTCTGACCATTACCCTGTAAGCAGAACCGACCCATGTGGGGTACGACCCAGATTGGAGATGAGATTTGTCGCTGTCTTTCACCCAGACTAATACTATACCCCGTCGCATTCCATCCTACATAAGGTCTCAGCTCTTCTCTGGGAATGGACGAGTATGCGTCAATATCTCTACTCATATCGGCAATTCCTTTCATCAAAGCCTTATTATTGGTGATGGGTCTGATGGAACGCGGTTGGCGAGGGGAGTACGTATCTAGAGCATAAAGAAACATGGTCTGGAATGCCCATGACGATCCATTTGAACTATACGGCAGCACCAGGTAGGGAATACCCTTGTTAATGGTATGTGGCATTAACCCACAGACCCAGCAATTGGTCGTATTCACTACTAGCTGGTGCTGGTGCAGGAGCTGGATAAATGAGTTATTTACGAACTCCGATCGTCTGGTCTGTTCGTGCTCAGGCAAAGGGTGAAAAGAGTGAGAGGAGGCGGTAGAAAGAGGTGTAGGCTGTTCAGTGGGTGCAATGGGCTTTTGAGCGGAGAAAAACACAAATCCTACAATAAACATCATGATACTACACAGTGTAAAAAGGCACAAAAAGACAAAACATTTACTTTTTACAATTCTACACATCCTGGCTTTAAAGTTCATTTCCTCAATTGGTCTCTCCATCTTAAAAAACTCCATCCTCTACTCGGGCCGCTCGCGGCGGATGAGTTTCTTCTGCTGAGGAGTACGCCTGTCAGTCCAGGGAAACGCCCTAGACCAACCAGAACCGTTGACCTAACGTCTTCGGCCTGTACCCCAAAGTCTTGACACCGCGACCCTGCGGCAGAACCCGGATGGTGGTTCGAAAAACAAAAAATCAAGAAAGTCTTTCAGATGGGAGAGTAAAAAATGTCAAAAAGGAAATAGTAAGGAAATCTTTATTTGTCCATGGGCCTAGGTCTCAAATTATAACGGAGACGGCCAGGTGCTGTTTGGTCTCGAAACAAAAGTTCAGGCTCAGTGGTGTCCAGTCGACTTGACGGTGGCACAGCTTCCTGCAGAATATTGTCACTCTCTTGGTCTGAAGCTGTGTCTCTTAGGCGTGCATCACTGAATGGTATGAAACGAGGTACAGTGTCTGTCTCAGAGTCGGCCATACCCTCTTTGACCCACTGGTCATATGGCAAAGGCAAGGGGACTACCTTGCAGTGGGTACCATGAATCCAGTGCTTCTTCCCTTTCACTCGCACTGCTGATCTTGTCGACAATAGAACAAGATGAGGGCCGATCCAGCGAGGCTCGTCGTTGCTCTTGCGCTGGAAATTCCGGACCAGGACCCACGTACCAGGGTTGATAGGGTGTCCAGGAGTTTCAGAGGCTTGAGGGAGAGTATCATGTACCTGTTGGTGCAAAACACGCAGTTTAACAGTCAAATCATACAGGTAATCGAGCAGTACTGGATGTTCTATTTCACTAAATTTCGTGGGCCTTGGCACACCCCATACGTTAGCCGGGCGGCCAAAGACGATCTCATAAGGACTAAGTCCCACTCGTGAGTGTACGGTCATTCTGGTGGACAGGAGTGCTAGAGGCAGGGCATCAGGCCATTTAAGACCAGTGCTCGCCTGAATTTTGGCCAACTTGAGCTTCAAGGCTCCATTGTAGCGCTCTACCAATCCAGCTGATTGGGGGTGATTTGCAGCGTGAAACTTCTGCTGGATACCTAATCCTTCACATACATTCTTCATCACTTTACCCACAAACTCACTCCCATTATCACACCATACCATTCTCGGCATTCCAAACCTGGGGAAGAACTCTTTCACGAGGGCTTTGGCTGTGGACAGGGCAGTGTTATCTTTTAGAGGATAAACCTCTATCCATTTTGAGAAAGCACAAACAACCACTAGTACATACTTTAGGTTGTTGCATCTTTCCATGTGAATAAAGTCCAGCTGCAAAACTTCGAATGGACATGATGGGGGTGCAAAGTGACCGGCTGGAGTTGGGGTTCCCCTACCAGGGTTGTACTTCAAACATACCATACAATTCTTGACCACATTCTCTGCACACTTGGGAATCCCAGCATTCTGCCATACTGGAGCCAACAACTTACAAATTCCTTTCGTACTGATGTGTGCCATTCCATGTGCCATAGTAACTACTGGAAGCACATATGCATCAGGCAACAACCATCGCCTATGTTCTGTCAGATCAATCCAACAACCATTCTCATCCAACTCACCCATACTCTCTCTCCACTTGCTCAACTCTTCCTCTGGGGCTTCAGCCTGAAGCGACCTCACACTCTCTATGGTGTTTTCACACATTCCCACATCATTAACCCATCTTGCGGGGCCTGCAACATACATTCTAGTCTTCACATTCTGTGCCGTTTCTCTCGCGGTCTCATCAGCAAACGCATTCCCACGACCAACATCATCAGTGACTTTCCTGTGCGCACTGCATTTCATGATCGCAACTTGCAACGGTAGGGTCAGTGACTCAAGGAGATCATTCACCAACTTGCCATTCTGGATTTTAGCTCCATGTGACGTCAGGAACCCACGCTCCTTCCACAGTCGCCCAAAATTGTGAGCCACGCCAAAGGCGTACTGGCTATCTGTGTATATATTCACTCTCATTCCTTCAGACAACACGCATGCACTCGTGAGGGCGATTAACTCTGCTGCTTGGGCCGAATTATGTGGCACTCGTGCAGTTTCCACAACCGTATGTAACGTCGTGATAGCATATGCAGCAGTCGTGTCACCATTAGGGAGCTTGAAGCATGAACCATCCACCCATAAGGTACCATCACACTCAGTCAGGGGAGTATCTTTCAGATCCACTCTTCCTTTCGTCTCTTCTTCCGTTCTGAACAGGCAGTCATGTTGCTCAATCTCATCCGAGTCTGCTGGAATCGGCAACAACGTAGCTGGATTCAGCGTATTGCATCTTTTTATGTGTATGTGATTCGCTAACAGTGTAAGCTCGTAGCCCGATAAGCGTGCACTAGTCAAGTGTTGTGTCTTAGTTCTATTCAATAATGTGTCTACAGCATGTGGAACCATAATGATCAATGTGTTGTCCATTACCAAACCAGCAGATTGTCGGATAGACATTGCTGCAGCAGCTGTCGCTCTCAGACAGCTTGGCAATGCCCTCGCTACAGGATCTAAGGTGGATGAAAAATATGCGCATGGGCGCGGTCTGTCGCCAAAAGGCTGTGTTAACACTGACAACGCACATCCATCTTTCTCGTGGACATACAATGTAAAAGGTTTGCTGTAGTCAGGAGTACCCAACACAGGAGCCGAACACAATGCATTACGCAATTCCACAAAACTTTTCTGGCACTCTTCAGACCATGGGATAGGATTCGGTGTGTCTTTGCATGTTAAGGCTAACAAAGGTTTCGCCAACAAGGAAAAGCTAGGGATCCAATGCCTACAGTATGAGGTAATGCCCAAGAAAGCACGCACTTCTCTCTGTGTTTTTGGCACACTCAACTGTGCAATGGCTTGAATTCTCTCTGGGGTCAGTCTCCTTCCCTCCTTCGACAAGAGATGACCTAAGTAGGTCACTTCTTGTCGACAATATTGCAGCTTAGAGAAAGACACCTTGTGATGAAAAGCAGATAAGTGGCGCAGCAGTGACAATGTAGCTTCTCTGCAGATCTTTTCAGTATCCGCAGCAATTAGTAAATCGTCCACGTACTGAATCAGGATAGCGCCACTAGGTAAAACAAGTGCATCAAGCTGCGCTTTCAAAGCTTGACTGTATATGGATGGACTCTCACAGTAGCCCTGGGGAGCGCGTTTGAAGCGGAAGCTTCGGCCTCCCAGACTAAAGCCAAAAATGTCTCTGCTCTCTTCTGCAATTGGGATACTAAAGAAAGCATTCTTCAAATCGATCACGGAAAACCATGCAGCAGAGGCTGGAATCATCGTTAACAAGGCAGTTATATCAGGGACAACTGGAAACTGTGGCACAACAATCTTATTAACCTCTCTAAGATCAATCACGAATCTGTAAACAGGTGGCTGTGAAGGGTCCGTTCGTTTCAAGACAGGTAAAATCGGACTATTGCAAACGTTGCCTCTTGTTTCTTCAATCACACCCTTATTAATCAAGTCGCCGACAATGTCTAACAATGCTTTCTGGCCTTCATTAGAGATTTTGTACTGGGGAATACGTGGCAGTCTGACATTAGCCTTTAAAGTCACCACGTATGGCGGTATCTCCAAGAGGCCCACATCATTGGGACCAGTAGCCCAAAGGGCATCTGGAAGGGATGACAATTCAGGTGGCATTGTATTTTTGGACAAGTACATTGGGGAAATCACTTTCTTGCCTAATGTAAGTTGCACTCCCGAAGGAGAACAATACAATGTAGCATTCAATCTTTTCAACAAATCTAATCCCAGTAAATTCTCACCACAACCTGTCGTCAGGATTAGAGGTGCTTTCAGCTCGCAAGGTCCAACAGAAAGTGACATAGGACTAGAAATCGGGTTTCTAACCGGGGCGCCAGAAAAACCTACTGAAACATTTATATCGCCAGACAAAGGTGCGCCAGGGAGTTTGGAATGCATAATTGAACTCTTTGCAGCACCAGTGTCTAACAGAAAAGGCTCCGTTTCATTTGCTGTAGTCACCTCAACATACGGTCCGCTCTGATCCACTGGCACTGAAACAACTCCCTCTCTCTGTCTACGGCTGTCCTAGTAATCATTATTTTCTACATCGCCATCCTCTGCATAATAATCATTATTATAATACTGGGCCGTATTACTAGTCGCGTTAGCTTGCTGATCAAAGCTATTAATGGTATTTTGAGGCGGCAGAGGACGCGCGTTCTGGGGAACATTTCCACGCCCTCTACCTCTAGGAGCTTGCTGACCACCTCTACCTCTTGCGCCATACATATTACCATTCCGCTGCATTAATTTAGGGCAACTATATTTAAAATGACCTTCCTCTTTACAGTATGAACATTGGTTGGGACCTACAGGGACACGTGGCTGATAATACCCGTTCATTTGCTGATTGTTCTGAAACTGTTGGGGTTGGTGATAGACACCTGGGGGCTGCCTATAATTGTTCTGACCTCCACGCGGTGAATAGGCCTGCTGTAAAAGGACCTTTGTCTTCAATTCCTTCGTTTTCTTCTCTGTTCTATCTTTCTCGTCTTTATCTCTGTTTTCATAATACTGTGCAGTAGCCAGTATTTGTGCTGAAGAAGAAACAGCCCAAGAACTCTCTGAATCTTTCAACTTTTCACACAGGTCAGGAAGTAAATTCTGCACAAACTTATCCACAAATAACCGTTGGCCACCCTCAGTACTCATATCCTGCCCACTGTGATCAATAAACGTTTCCTCAAACCTAGTAAAGAAGTCTGACACTGTCTCATCTTTCTTCTGCTTACATGCAGATAACTTGTCCCAATTTACGCGCATTGCAGGCATTAGGGTCTTCATATACGTGATGATTCTACCAGGGAGTTCTGCTACTAGAGGCTCCGGTTTCGCACCACCAGTTTGCCTTGCATCAGCAGCAATAATGTTAGCCCATGTATCCCCTAATTCTGCATCATGATCCGCATTACGGATTGACCCCCATAGGGGCTGTGGAACAACATTACCAAACAACATGTCTATGTCGGCCAGATTCATAACGCATGACCCTGCCGTCTGTGACAACTCTTTATAATAACCTGCTGGGTTTTTACGGGGATCAGGTAAGGACTGCTTAAGCGCTAACACCTCAGAACGCTTCCATGGAACATGCACCCAAACACGCTGGAAATGTGCTGCCACAGCGGGGTTACCACCGGCAGCTGCAACCGCTTCCTTCCATACCGGGGGAACTTCTCTCATGGGGTATTGTCGCGCCTTTACCTTTTTCCCCACAAGGACATCTTGTTCGAACAATGGCTGTTGACAATCATCATTCCTGAAGGACAATACAACTGCAACTGCTTTATCTATATCGCGGTCCACAATCATACCAGCTCCAAAATCAAACCTCACTCTACACAATTCCTGCGGCCTCGGATTTCTACCACTATCCTCCAATTCTTCACAGAGAATTTCGCACATTTTCTCGAACACATATCTCTGCTTCGGGGAATCCCACTGATGGAAAACACTAACAACTGATTCCACATCATACAATGAAGGGAAAACAATCCATCTGTGCGCCATGCTGTCTATTACCTTCTTCTCATCAGGGGTAGGCAACTTTCTACGCAATTGCTTACGCTGCAAACCAGGAGCCGCACCAGACAACTCAAAGAGAGGCGACATTAATGAAGTAACCACATTAGCTAAACGCTGTCGCGCTGAAGGAGAAGCTGAGGCAGAAACAGGGGGGAAAACAGAGGGAAGAAAAGAGGACGTAGGAACAGGTACCGAAGTGGTGCAAGGAAAAGTGTTGGGAGAGGCAGCTGCTGAATTAGGCAAAGTCACAGGAAGTGCGGGGGCAGTTGGAAGCACAACTGGCGGCCCTTGAGAGGGCTGCGTTACATGAATAGGAGCCGGCTGTGCAGCAGCTGGCGGTTGCGGCAAAGCTTGCAATATATTAACTGGAGGCGGCATATTCACCAGCTGGGGAGGTGCCGTGGCATTTTGCGCATATGGGGGTGGCGAACTCAACAAATGTGACATCAGGGGATCTTTCTCCTTGTCTTCGGACTCATTCTGCTTAGAGTGTGGTAAAGCCGGGTAACATTTGTCAATCCCTAACTTACGCTGCCTGTTCAATTGCTCGCTCATCTGCTCCTCCTCATTGTCCCTAAATTGTACAGCTGCCTGCATTACTGACATACCTTTCTCTCTTTTATTCTTTTTCGCTAGCTTAATTTCTTTCTGTTTGGCTTCCTTTCGCCATAAGCGGAAAGAGTCAAACATCGCCGGCCGGGCTTTCTTCTTAAACAATTTAATTTCTAAATTATCTAGAATGTCGGTATCAAAACTACCATTTTGGGGCCATTTTAGAACACCGTCTTTCCTAGTGTAGTGGATCCATACTTCGTTATATGCAATGGGGCCTACGCCATGCTTCACATAGAGCTCATAAGTTGGAGTTCCAACCGGAGGAATCGGACATGATTCCTCTAGCTGGAAATCTTTTCCACAACCCAAACAGAATATTCTACCAAATATTCCAGAACCAGGCATCTTCGCTCACTAGTCGAGATCCAAACGTCAAAGGATTATCGATTACGATAGTCTCGTGAATACACGAGTCCTCTGGCTTTGGGGTTTGCAAACACCAAATCACCAATTACCAAATCAAACCAAACGATCCCGAGGGATACCAAAACAAATGGGAGACGCTCCACTTATACTTAACTGAATATTGCTGATCGATGACGTCACCAGAAGACTCTCTCGATTGTTTCGCTCTCTCAAACTCGTCAAGGGTCCAAAACAGGTCGATTAATCAGGGCAGCAGTCCGTCGTAGCCGTCGGGACGCGGAGAACCTCGCAGAAAAGACTTTCGGACCACGTCGACATGCAGGGGTCGATGAAGTGGCGGCCTTCCTCCGGAATTTCCACACGAAGCTCCTCACGAACCTCTGGCTTGGACTGGTACCGCTGAAATCGAGCCCCACGTTGGGCGCCAAACTGAAGTACTGGGTATTTTAGACCCAGCGGTGCAGGGGCACACACCCTATGACTTCTGGGTTTCACCCTGTTCCGGACCTACAGAAACACAGAGTCTTCTGGGTGAAGTCAAAGAATCGTTTATTGGCTGCAGACCAATTACAGGTATCCTAGAAGTACAACAGCGTGTATGTTCTCAGGAGACTGCTGAAAATCATGGAAACGGACTTCGTCTTAAATAGGCCTTTTCAGGCCTCAAGCATACATTCCTAGGTTTTATGATACGGCAATATACAAGGATATGTTACAAAGAAAAGGCAAAGTCATGATGATCATCCCACATTCCAGTTCGGCCAGTTCACAATGATTTACACAATAAGGTTCAGATCCCACGTTAGATGTGAGCAGACCCCCCAATAAACATGAGCATCTCCTGTTTTGGGAAACAAGTCATAAAGCAGGAACAAGCAGGTGTGGAAGAGATTAGCCGGAGGTTGAGGGTAGAATGAAAGGGTTTTATGATGGGTCAAGCCCTGATGCTAATCACAGGTGGAGAGAGGAAGGGGAGCTCGTGAGACCAGTTTGACCCGGGGCAGCAGAGCCAGCTGCCCAGGTCACAGAGAAGTCACGGGAAAGCACATGTACTGTGAGGCCCGTATTTGCTCCATTATAGCCTATGTGAGGGCAATGACAAGATGGCCACTGCTTCCAAAATGGAACCCGCGTAGTGAAGCAGAATAACGTGTACACAGTGCATCCATAGCTAGAACGACAAGTAAAGCACTCGTACATGCCGCATTCACCATTTGCGGTTCGCTAATACCAAGATAGACAGGGGTAGGGCCCTGTCCCCTACGCGGTGACAGAGATTAAAGTACGACACAGCTAGAATGCTAGTCGTGAAAGGGGAATTTATTTCTGATTATGGATATCTGATAATCAATGCTAAAATCACAAGTGCTGTATACAAATGTCTACATTTAATTCATTAAGTAGTCCACTAAAGATCCACCAAGTCAAGGGATGGCCCTGGTCAAGGCTTGCTCAAGCCATTCTTTGGTGATTTTTGGTTGGTGCATTCCGGGAAGCATGAGGTTTTGTCTCTTTGTGTGCCCTTCTTGGGGAATTTAATGGGCAATTCGGTATTATTTGGCATCATGTGCTTTTGAGTTAACTGAAGATTGGTAATAAATAACAAATATGTCTGAGCAAGTAACTCCAAAATATGTCTTGCCAAAGACCACAAAAATCCTTAAGATGTGTCTCGTGACGGATGAGATTTCCAATTTCCAGAGGTTGCTGCTGTTCCTACCATGTCAATGAAGGTTGTGTACACAAAATACTTGATACTTTCAGCACTCCTCTAATTGTCGGGCCGGCTAAAGGGCCACCAGTCAGTGAGAAGAACTTTTAGGGGCGTGCAGAGTTTCTGGGGTTTTACTACTGATAGATTGAATCCTTATGGACTGAGGCGAGTTCCACTCTGGAGCACTTTAAGGCACTTTAAGAACGTTATGCAGAATTCCAAAGTGTTATGCCATACTTAGAGAGATTATTACCATGACACCCACACAACATAACAGTAATTTCACCATCACCAGAGGTGTTTGCTCAGTATGCAAGTTCCATCAGAATGACATCCTGTGCACAGTGAAATTCAGCAATGGGACTGTCAGGAGAAGAGGAAGATTAAGAACTAGGCAGAGCACAGAAGAAAGTGTAACATTATAGGCTCTGCCATGGGGACCTGGTGTCCATTCAAAACCACCTCTGGTTGGCAAAGCTTGGAACAACCTTCCCCTGCACCTCATTACCGCGTCATTGCTCCAGAAATTCAGGACGGGACTCAAGACCTCGCTGTTCCAACAAACAAATAACCACAAAGCAGTGAGCAGCTCTCGAGCCCTGAGACCCGCATGGGTGATTTGCAACACTTTATAAATCCTTGATTGATTGAGAATGCTCCTGTAACCAAGACCCCGCATTCATTGCTCACTCACAAGGACAAAGAACCCATGCTCATAGGCTGGATTGGGAGATACATCATCACCTGAAATCCCTCGAACCTTCACATGCTGAACAGAGATCCCTGCAAACTCCTATTGACCGACCAACTGTCAGACAACAAAGAGATCCCTCAGGACAAATCCTGGTATCATGGTCTATCTTGGTGTCCAACCGTATTTAATTTTCACCCTCTGTTTCCAATCCCCAAACTCTAAACCTGGGGCCTTCCCATCTGTGTTGAAATATTCCACCCTTGCGAAGCACAGCCCTTTGAGATGATGGAGCAAGGTTTCGTATTTAAAGAAACTTGCTTGTATGCAATCCTCTTAAATAACATGTAACCACGTAACCAACACGTTTTGTAAACAATAATATTGCATTACACGACATACAGTATCCAGGGGAAGCTTTCCTATGTGTATTACTAACAAGTAACCCGAGTGTCTTAAAATGGCCACCAAAAACATGGGAACTTCATTGCGCATGCGTCTATTGCATCTACGTAGAATGAAGTATCCTTTCGCTTGGTGGGAAAACTTTGCAGCTGCGCAATAGCTTTAAAAATGGCCGCTTGAAACTCACATGTTAACACATATGCTACTGCTTGAACGAAAACTTGTAAGTTCTATTAAACACTAATGCAAAAGATTAAAATAAGTAAATGGGGATAGAGTAGAGATAAGTGGTATACAGTGAAATCATTTATTGCCACATTCTAATGTGTCTTTTTCTGACTTTATTATCAGTTCATGTTTGGGCCTCGGAGGGTGACTGAAATCCCTAACTCACATGATCCGTGCACATGCGCTTAGAAACTTGCCGGAAACTAGGATGACATACTTGAAACACAGCCAAGGCCACATTGAACGAAGACGCCTGGGAAAGTAAAACCCTGAACCAAACGAAAGCAACAATTTTGAATAAAATGTATTGATCATATTGTGAAATGCGGGTGGGGCTAAAGCTATGGGAAAGTAAATTATGGGGCGGAAACATAGAACAATAGTCCACAATGAAATTATTACTTTTAATATGGTGTCATGAACTCACCTACTCGCCCTGACCAATCAGATTAGGGGAAAACACAAATATTGCAATTTTGGGGGGTGGTACATGAATACAGAATAGTATAATTGAGGTAAGTTAGCTAGAGACTTTGTAAGCCTTGTCAGATCCGTCAATCCGACTCGTCACCGACCTTACACGTATGCTGCTACAGACTCTGTCTGAGACGCTGTCTCAGACCCTGCTGCTGCCAGAAACTCTGCTCGAGAAATTGAGATACTGATCGCTAATCTAATCATCTAGAAGTTGATTTCGGAAGAGGGACACCCGAGGAGAGTAGCATCAGAGAGGGGTGCGACGCTGGCATTGCACTTAGAAGAAGTCACCTTCCCAGATCCGAATCTGTCCAATCCTCTGTCTGCATCCTGTCCTGGCAGATTCTATATGGCCCATCTTCAAAGAGTTGGGTTCATCTATCACCTTAGGTAAAAATAATTCTGCAAAAACTGTCATTGTACCTGCTATCTCTCTCTTTCCTTTTTTTAGGTACCATCTTCATTGATCATTATTATGACTTTAATTTGCCTCTTGGAAGAATGTGTTTAAGCTGTGATTGATTCTAACTCACAAAATTATTGATTTAGATAAAGTTTTTTTAACTTTTTGAGTTTGTGGTTATTTCAAGTTTTAAGTTAAATGTCATTTTCTACCTTAAACTATCTCAGAAACCTGATTCATTGAGAAAGGAATTATTAAGGGGATCAAATTGGTAAGACTTGGTAAAGGTGAAATTAAATTGCAGGTAAAACTCAAAGATGGATATCAGAGGAGTTTGCTAGCTCATTTGCGTGAATGGTTTGGGCCCAGGTGAGTATTTTGGTATGTGTGTGTTTAACCCGAGCTGGTGACCCGCGCTCTATCAGAGGTACTGATTCATGTAGGTTGTTGCTTAGTTCGGTGGAGATCCCACCACACAGTGATCTCAACAGGCTCCACCAGATCGAAATCCAAGGAGCATCCTGAAGTAGATTGCCTTTTACCTCACAGAAGGAGCGTAGAAAATCATCCTCCCTCTCTACTCCTCTCTCCCCAAACACAACACCTGTGGGGTACCTCAAGGCTCATCTCTCACTTCAACCCCCTTTAACACATACATGACTCCCTGGCCAACATAGTCAAAAGCCATGGCTCATCTCCTACACCGAAGACACCCAATTAATCGTCCTTCTGCCTAACAATCCAAGAACCATCAAGGACAAGTTCCAAAGTTTCATGAAAGATGTTGCCGACTGGATGAACAATGACTGTCTCAAACTCAACACTGACAAGACAGAAGTACTCATCCTCGGAAAGGGCAAGGACACACACTGTAACAAAGAATGGTGGTCCCCAGGTTTTGGCTCAACCCCGAAACTCATGAACACACCCCAACCTCTGCATCATCTTAGACAGCCATGAAGAAGCAAGTCAGCACCATCTCCAGCGCCTGCCTCCACTCCCTCTGTATGCTCAGTAAGTTTTTCAGATGGTTTCCAACCAACACCAGGCAAACTGTCATGCAGGCTCTCGTCACCAGCAGACTCGACTACTGCAACTACTTAGGAATAACAGCCAAATTCATGAAGAAGCTCCAGACGATCCAGAAGACTGGGGCCAGGCTCATCCTCAACCTCCCTAGATGGACGCACATTATCCCTCACGTCAGGAAACTTCACTGGCTACAAGCAATGCCACTACAAGCTATTCACCCACATATACAAGGCATTACACAACGAAAGACCTGCATACCTCATCCAAGGAGTGACCTTCCGCCAGCCCGCCATGAAACTCAGATCCAGATCCTTCACCCTAGCTGCCACCCTTCGCATCCACCGGACAAACAGTGGAGGCTGCTGCTTCTCTCATCTGGCCGCCAAGACCTGGAGCGACCTCCCCCTGCACCTCACCACCGCTCCAGCAACTCAGGAAGGATCTCAAGACATGGATGTCCAGCCAATAGGTGAACAAGCAGAACTATACGACAGCGCCTCAAGACCCTCAGGGGTGAAGCAGTCATGTTATACAGATCCTGATCGATTGATTGATTGAGGTGTAGTGCTGGCAGTCTGGTGCGTTGCTCGAGGCACCCATATCCAATAAGCACATCCTCACAGCACCTGAAGAGGAAGCTGAGGGATGGGGTCAGATGAAGGGGTCCCTAGCAGGGAATGAGCGAGATGCTAGTGAGGGGTCCTGCTAGCCACATCTTCACAAAGGCCCTGCCATGACTCTAAGCTGGATTCTACATTTTAATGTACCACAACCTGAAGCTTGTTGTTTGCAATGTATTAGTTTGGTATAATAAAGCTGTTGTGTTAGGCCTCACTGTGTCAGTATCTTTGAGACAATACACCATCTGATGGAAGCATGGCCGTGACAGCTTTGACCAAAGAAGACAAGACATGGTTTCAGCTGATAGTATTCAAAGTGAGATGCCACCAGATGAACTTCTCAGTGATCATTCAGGCTATGGATGCCTTCTGGATGCTGATTGATCAATGACAGTCAGCAGGAGAGGTGAGATACCTCACAGACTCCCTGACTGCACTCACAGGCCATTACTACAGCATTAAAATTGCACTGCCACCCCCAGATTGCAGGAGTTGAGGGTTTTCCTTCCGCCATTTTCAAACTGCGTTCTTACACTTCAGAAGTTTTGCATATACATGGCTCCACCATCCAGCGAACTATGGGACAATTCAAACACACTTTCAAAAGAAAGTGTCCGGAGAATGGTCATTGCTGTTATGCAACCTGTGGCAGCTCCTGTGTCTTCTGGAAGAAGGAATGTGTCCACAAGAAACTCTCCCCCCTTCAGGTTTCACTCTAGAATGTATCCCTCATAACCAGGTTGTGCATTTTCTAGGAATTCTCCAGGACTCTGCATCTACTTGGCTACTTAGGCACCACGGGCATCTGTTTGCCACAGTGGTCTAGTGCTTTATTAATCAGGTGATCTTGGAAGCCCGGGTCTTGCTACCCCTCTAGTTAAGCAAGCCTAAAATGGCCGCTTCTGAGCTGCCTCACCATTGGCTGATTACTGTCCTGTCAGTACTTGTCAAGCTGCTGGAAAAGCGTTCATTCAAATGCTGCAAGCCTTATGGGGCATGAGTTTTGTATTCACTGGTCACTTTTCTTTCAGGTCACACTGAAGTACAAAAAAACGCTTTTGCAATGACGCCTTTTTTTCCATAGAACACGGAGTTGGATCCAAGTCCATTCTAAGAAAAACGATAATAGTGTGGTGTGTTTTTACTATTTCGAACGTAATGCCTAATTTAGATGTGTTTTAACTATCTTGATTAGGCCTTAAACACTTTGCAATCGCATTGATTCATATTTGCAGAAAAAAAAAACTTTTTTAATGTGAAAGAACCTTTCCACGTGCATCTGTGCTTTACCATTTCAGATCAATATTGAAAAATAGAAGTCTGAGCCATGGACTCTCTAATAATACTTTGTATTAATTAATGTGTGTTCCTTTTGAGGAAGCCGTGGTCAAGATCTTCCTACCTATCTAACTGTTAAGGTCCTTCGCTTATTAGCTGTCCTTCATTTCATATGCACAGCCCACTCATTAGTACCTTATAGAATATATCTAATGTATTTGAATGTTCGTTGGTCTGTGTTTTGGGACATTGATACTCCAACCATGTCAGACCATTGGAACCCACTAAGGGGCATATCATCAAGGACCGGCGATAATTATCGCTAAGCGCACTTAGCGCTAGGATAATTATCGCCAGCTAACATGGATTTTTATCACTACGATAGCGTGCTATTAGCAAAGCTTATCTCAAAAGCGATAAAATTCCTAGCGCTAACTGCCAAACGTGAGATTATCGCTGGAAATCCAGCGATAATCTCACAAAGTTTGTCGTTAGCTTGATGATAGGGCACGGCAAGCTTAGCCATGATATCCACCTTCCATAGGATATCATGGCTAAGTCAGTCTTGAAGCAGGCGTAAGGAAAGTAGTGATAACAGGGGTTATCGCTACTTTTCTTGCCGCTATGCTTCTTAGCGTGGGGCTTGATGATAGGAGAAATGTCGCTTAGCGACATTTCTCCAGTCATGTCAGGGCAGGAATGCCCACTTTGCATCTCATTAGAGATGCAAAGCTGGGCATTCAGATTTCAGGCGCTAATGCAAGGTTTTACACGATATCGTGACCTTGCTGATTAGGTGATAAAATTATCCCTGCTTTTCGCCCAAAAACAGACGCAAAAGCGGCAATAATTTTTTATTGCCTTGTTGATGATATGCCCCTTAATATGTGTGTTGTTTCTGGCTAAAACCCTCCAAAAGATGTCCTTGGGATAAGTGCCTGAATTTCTTGTGCTTTCTATTGAAGCAGACTGTATCTCAGTCCACTTGTGCAAATTTTATATTTGGGTCTGGTTGCTTACTTACTTTGATGTTACCTTATGTTTATCCTCTTGCATTATTTGGGTTTTCTTTTGAGAGATGTATTTCTAATTCCCTAAATAGTTTTGAATATCTGCAGTGATCATCGTTTTGAATAACCTTGATGTTTTTGACTTTGTGCCTTGTTTCGTGAAGGTTTTTTTTTATTGGCTTTGTAGTCGGTCTTTATTGGAAGACCCATAAATTCTTATTAGTCTCAGTTAGTCCCGTTCCTACCTCTCGAATCTCTTAACTTAATCAGTGCACCAACACTATGTTTTGGAAACAATAGGTGGCTCTACAGTACACAGCTAATCCTGTTTGTAGTAGAGAACGATGGGGCATATCAGCAACAACCGGCGATAATTATCGCTAAGCGCGCTTAGCGCTAGGATAATTATCGCCGGCTAGCGTGGATTTTTATCGCTAAGATAGCGTGCTATTAGCAACGCTTATCTCACAAGCGATAAAAATCGTAGCGCTAACTGCCTAACGTGAGATTATCGCTGGAAACCCAGCGAAAATCTCACCAAATGTTGGCGTTACCTTGTTGATAGGGACTCACAAACTTAGCCATGATATCCACCTTCCATAGGATATCATGGCTAAGTCAGTCCTGAAGCAGGCGTAAGGAAAGTAGCGATAACAGGGGTTATCTCTACTATTCTTGCCGCTATGCTTCATAGCGTGGAGCTTGATGATAGGAGAAATGTCGCTTAGCGACATTTCTCCTGTCATGTCAGGTCAGGAATGCCCACTTTGCATCTCATTAGAGATGCAAAGCTGGGCGTTAGGAATTCCTACGCTAACGCAAGTTTTCACGCTTTAGCGTGAGCTTGTTAATTAGGCGATAAAATTATCGCCGCTTTTCGGCTGAAATGCCCTCTAAAATTGGAACAAGCGAAGCGAGGAGCATTTTAAAGGTGCCCCTTAGCCTGAGGCTGTGAAACTTTCACAGAAAGGGGATTGTGTAAGAAGAGGGAAAGGACTAAGGGGCATATCATCAATGAGGTGATAAAAATTATCGCCGATTTTGCGTCCGTTTTCGGGTGAAAAGCGGCAATAATTTTATCGCCTATTAAGCAAGGTCACGCTATCGCGTGAAACCTTGCATTAGCGCCTGAAATCTGAACGCCCAGCATTGCATCTCTAATGAGTTTGGCGTTAGCTTGATGACAGGGCCTCAAATACTTAGCCATGATATCCACCTTCCATAGGATATCATGGCTAAGATAGGGGCATATTATCAAGCCAGGCGATAACATTATCGCCGCTTTAGCGGAAGAAAACTGCCGCTAAAGTGGCGATAATGGGCTTGATAATATGCTCTATGGAATTCCAATTGAAGCCCATATTAGATGTGAAGGACATCAAACATGGGCTTCAATTGGAATTCCGTAGAGCATATTATCAAGCCCATTATCGCTGTTTTAGTGGCAGTTTTCTGCCGCTAAAGAGGCGATAATTTTATCGCCTGGCTTGATAATATGCCCCTTAGTCCTGAAGCAGGCGTAAGGAAAGTAGCGATAACAGGTGTTATGGCTACTTTTCTTGCCGCTATGCTTCATAGCGTGGGGCTTGATGATAGGAGAAATGTCGCTTAGCGACATTTCTCTAGTCATGTCAGGTCAGGAAAGCCCACTTTGCATCTCATTAGAGATGCAAAGCTGGACGTTAAGAATCCGGGTGCTAATGCAAACGCGATAGCAGGACCTTGCTGATTAGGCAATAAAATTATCGCCGCATTTCGACCGAAAACGGACGCAAAAGCGGTGATAATTTTATATCGCCTCGTTGCTGATATGCCCCTAAATTCGTTGCTAAAACTGAGGGGTGTCTATAGTGATACTGTTACAGGTTTTTTTATTGACCATTTTTTCAAGCGAAAAAAATAGAAGTCTCAGCGATCTCCTGTCGAACAACGAGACCGTACGACAGAACAAAACATAATTGACTATCTAAGTCTTGGAAAAGAAGTAGAAAGGGGCCCATTACTTAAAATATGGCACGGAGGAAGTGCTAAAATAAAGTGCGACAACAACTGATGTACATCACCTGCACCAGACTCCCATCTAGTGGCTCGAAGGTGAACAGCGTGCTAGAGAAATAAAGCAGAGATTCGTATAAAAGAAAAGTGATTAAAGTAACGTTACCGATCAGACCGCTCAAACGCAGCTGAACGCAGAAGGGCTCAAAGAAGGAATAAACCCAAGCATACCAGGGCCTGGGTAAACCGAGCTGACACATCAATCGCACTTTATTAAAAGATTAAGATTAGACAATATCAAAGGCTAAGCGACAGACACAAACCTCAATGGGGAGGGTAGAATTTAGAAACCCATGACGTCCAATTAAAGCATTGATTGACACTTATGGTGGCGGCTGAAACGACAAACAATGGTGATCACCACAGGCAGACTGGGACAGAAAATTGGGCCCCCCCCAGAAAATTCAAAGGGGCCCCAAATAACGAATGAGGAAGCTAAAAAAGTGCAGCTTGAAGTCGATTTATTTATTTATTTATAGAGTGCAACATTCATCCTTATGGATATCACGGCGCTAAGACATCATAAATGAGGGCGGGGTTATGACCGAGGGTCTCTAGGGGTTAGTGGTCAGATCTTAGGAACCGGATGCGCTTTGAAGTTGTTCCTGAATGCCAGGCGGTAGTCGGTAAGCCGAAGTTCTAATGGTAGTTCATTCCAGTGAGTCGCTGCTAGATGTGAAAAGGAGCGACCCCCCTGCCCTGGTCTTCTTGATGCCTTTAGCTTGTGCTTGCGCCTGGTGGCACGACCTCGAGTTCCATGGGGGTGCGTAGAATTCGACTCTATCTTGAAGAATTCTGGCGCCAAGATGGTGTAAGACTTTGTGCGCATGGCCTACCAGTTTAAATGTGGTCCTTTGTCGCACAGGGAGCCAATGGAGCATCCTCATGCATTCTGATGCCGAGCTGTACTTGCTCTTGTTGCACACCAGTTTGGCCGCCGCGTTCTGGACCATCTGCAGTCGAGTGAAGAGGTAGTCCACCATTCCCATTCCCGTAGTCTAATTTGCTTATGAGCAGGGCTTGGGCGATCTTTTTCCTACACTCTAGAGGGATCCATTGAAAGAGTTTTTTTTAGATATTTTAGTGATGCAAAGCTTACCCCACAGAGTGCACGGACCTGGTCCTGAATGTTTAGTGCATTGTCAACAAGAATACATAGGTTTTTTACAACCAATTTGGGTGCGGGTGCAGGGCCGTCTCTAGGGCGGTGCGACCGGTGCCATCGCACCGGGTGCAGACTTTGCGTAGGGCTCCTGTTTGTTACTTTAATTTGTTTTTTAAAGCACACGCTACCGCCTTTTTGGCCTCCGGCAATTTTAAGCAAATAATAAAAATGTCAAGTTAACTCCGGTGATTAATGTTCTTCCCCGGAGAGAGACCGCAGTTTTGTCTAATGGAAGTTTTGACTGCTGGAAGTTTTGATTCCTCAAAAGGTAGTGCAGAGGGTTAATACGCCTGCTGCAAATAATGTGTACCAGGCAAATAACAAAGTGAATATAACATAAATGGGTCAGTGGGTTACTGCTTTCGTCAGAGACTTTCTTTTGTTACTTGCCGTTTGCAAGTTAAACTTCTAATGTAAAACAGTGAGCTACTAACTGTCAGAGAACTGAAAGGCAGACTTCAATTATAGATTAGAGCGTACTGATTTTTTCCCCCAGACTTTCATTATCCTAATGTTTCACAAAGGGCTCATTTGGGGATAAATAATTTCTGATTATTAAAGAGAACCCCCAAACATGGTGTTACGTTTCAAATTATGAGTTTGTGCTTCTCCAGACCAAGCCCCCCTAAACTCTCCTGCCTACCAGTATGGATGACATATACATCCTACCCCTTGTAGTCCTCTGTCTTATGTAACGTTTCCTATACATTGACTTACACATATATGATTGATTGTCTCTGTAATGTGTGTGCAATGTAAAGTGCTCTGACACCATTCACTTTTATGAGCCACACCATAAAACTAATAAAATGCAGCTGAGAGAGAGTGGTTAAGGAGACAGTTAAAGGGTGGTAGTGTGGGAATCCATTGCCGAGGTGGTCATTGAGGGGGGTCGCCAAAACTCGTTGTCACACAGGGCGCCACCAGGTGCCTTACCCAGAGATGAGGGCCACCAGGTTCCATTCTAGACTGAACGCGCTCCACTAAAGAGTAGAATCCCTGACTTGTCTGCATTCAGTTTCAGACAGTGGTCGAACATCCAGTCCACCATTTCGGAGAGGCAGCTGGTTAGTCTTATCCTCGTATCTTTATGTCCATCAAGAGCAATCAACAGTTGTGTGTCATCTGCGTAAGTGCAGATACTCATTCCTCATTTTTCGCTGATCTTAGGACATTAAAGAGGGTAGGGCTCAGGGAAGCTCCCTGTGGGACACCATACTTAATGGGTTTTTTGTTTGAGGAAAAAGTGCCCAGTTGTATAGTCTGTGTTCTATTACTCAAGAAGGAGCAAAGCCACTGGCGGGCTTTAGAATGTATACCTTTTCCATGAAGGATTTTCAACAGGCGATCGTGTGAGACAGTGTTGAAAGCTACCAGTTAATCCAGCAGATCAGGGTGGCATCTTTGCCCTGGCCGCTCAGGTATCTGATGTTGTCTAGTACTGCCAGGAGGGTGATTTCAGTGCTATTAGTGGCTCTAAAGTCTCGAGGTAGTTGGGTGGTTGTTTATTTACCAACATCTCCATCACTTTAGATAGGTATGGATGCTGAGATATCTGTCGATAGTTTGCCGGGTTTTGAACATCTGTGCCCAATTTTTTCAGTAGGGCAACCATGGTGGCTTTTTCCAGATCTCTGGAAATACTGCAGTGTGTAAGGACTGGTTAAATATGTGGGTTAGGTAAGGGCATATAGTTGGTATAATCCGGAAGAAGATAAAATGAGGATATGGGTCTAGTGGGGACGCTGATTTAACTTCAGCCATTGCCTTTTGAAACCTGGTCCTCTGTGAAGGGATCTAAGGTTTCCCAGTCTGTATCATCTGGTAGGTGCTGATCTCTGAATGAAGAATAAATCACAGAGATTGCCTCACAGCCCTCTGTTGAGGGGGACAATACCTGGGACAAACTAGCTGGATTACATAGCTCTTTAACTATTTTGTAGAGCTCTTTAGGTGAGTTGCTATCGTCGTTCACATGCTTTGCAAAGAAAGACTTTTTAGCCGTTTTAGTAGCATTGTTGTAGATTCTCATTTCCATTTCATATGACAATCCATCCAGTCTCCACTTTTGCTCTAGTGCTTTGCATTTTGTCTTCAGTATTTTAAGATCTATTGAGTACCATAAAATGCGTTGCAGTGTTTTGCAAGATACAAAAGACTGCATGCATGTTTGCTTGCTGCCGGCCAAGTTTGTATGATTGTCACAGAAATCAACTGTGCAAACTGACCCACTAGACCAGGGGCGTAGCTTAGTCACTGAGATCCGGGGGCGCAGGGGTTTGGGGGGGTGAATCTCAATCAAATTTCTTAACTAACAAAGCAGTGGAGTGCATGGTGGAGGGGTGAGATAACCAAGGTTTAGGAAAGACTGTTCTCATGAAGAACAGGAGCAGTGCTGATGAGCATTAGGTGGGCATCTGTCTAGAGTGGCACAGTGGGTGAAACACAATTGACTGGAGTGCTACAGCGAGTGATTGCTACTGGTTAGACTGTTTGTAAATATTCATTGCATCACAAAAATCCACAATACAGTACTAAAAATGTGATTCTTAAAAGGTAGAAACTGTTCAGTTCCAAGAAAATGTGAGATGCATCACTTTTAAACATAGTACCTTGAATGCATCGAAAAACTAAAACAAAAAGGGTCGCAGGGAAGGTGATGCGTCAGTTCCTTACACTCAGGGAAGGTGATGCACTGCTTCATTGTTCCGTGGGAGGTGATGCGTCGGTTCCTTACTGCTGCGCAGGGGAGGTGATGTGGTGGTTCCTTACCGGAGAGGAGTTGATGCGTCAGTTTCTTACTGCGTAGGGAGGTGATGCGTCTGTTTCTTACTGCGACCCCCAATAATGCGACAGGCTTGGCACTTCGATGTGATGCGTGACGATCCAGTACGATGCGTTGGTTCTTCTCCAACTGGGCCTGTGTCAGAATCGGTGCTGTGATCTCAGATGTCGGAGATTGTTGCACACGATTTGTTGCACGGCATACACTTCAGCCGCTAGCAGGCGCTGCGTCGGAAACGTTCTCTCTCGCACTGTTGCGTTATGTTGGAAACAGGCGATGCATCGCTTTTCACAGTTCTTGCAGTTTCTAGTCCCTAAACAACCTCCAGAGGCCCAGAACACTGACAGGCACCTCTCAGCAGGTCAGAACTCCCAGCAGAGGAGTTCAGGGGGAACTGGGGGTAAAGTCTTTGGAGGAGATTTTCAAAAAAGTCGCGCAGCCCAGCCCCTGCAAGGCTGCGCCGCAATGCACAACAGGGAGGGAGCAGGAGAGCGCCATATTTTCAGAGGTGTGGCTCTCTCCTCCCCTTTCGCCGGCGCTGATTTCAGCTGTCATGTGCCATGCACACATCTTAGCGCCGCAGCGCTAGGCTGTGTGCATGAGTGGAGCATAGGTTTTGTACAGGAAGGGTACCCTTCCTGTACAAAGTACTATGCCATACACGAGGCAAAGCTTTTCCCATTTTGCATGTGTGCTGCAGAGTGCAGCACGCATGGAAGGTCGGAAAAGGAAGGAGAAACAAATGCATTTCTCCTGTTGGTGCCTCCTTTGAAGGGACATTAACGTGTGGCGCAAAACCATGTTTACAAATATTTGTAAATATGGTTTTGCATCAAAAGGCATAGGTGGTTGCATGGGCACGCCCATGTACCCACCATGTAACTCCCCCTCTGCACAAAGTAATGCAAAGCATTGCTTAGCGCTGCTTTGCGCTACTTAAAGAGTGCTTTCCAGCAAAATAGCAACAAAAACAATTGCGCTGGTTAGCGTCACGTTTGTGATGCTAAACCAGCGCAAACATTTTGAAAACTCCCTCTTTGTGTCCCTGAGGCTTCAGAACAGGAGGCAAGCTCAATTCAAGCCCATTTGAGATCTTCCTCGAGCAGGGGACACAACAAACAGCAAACTCCTTTCTCCTTTCCTGGGCAGCAAGTAGCCACTGCAGGCCAACCCCGGACAGCAAAGAGCACAGGCGCAGTATTCTTACTCAGCTTCTCCGGCTCTTCTCCTTGCAAAGGTTCCTTTTGATTCTCAGATGTGATCTAAAGGTCTGGTCGCAGGTCTTGTGTTCCTCTGTCAGATGCCTTCTGATAGTGATGAGTTTTGGATACCGAGGCAGTGGCCTCATTACTACACAGTAATTTAGAGGTTTTTTAGTCACTGTTTTGGTTTCCTTTTGATGTGTGACACTTTGTCACAATTGGAGCAGGTTCACAAGGTCAATGCTGCGATGGGCCGGTGGTAGCGGTCAAATGGGTTTGCAGAAATGTCAGCAAGTTTCATCGCAGAGTCTGGTCTTTGTCTGTCAGATGCCTTCTGTCAGTGATGATTTTACGTTGCTGAGGCGGTAGCTTCACTGCTCCACATTAATTTTGAGTTTTTTAGTCACTGTTTAGCGTTCATAAGGTCAATGCTGTGATGGGCAGCGGGAAGTGGTCAAATCGGCTTGCAGAAATGTCAGCAAGTTTCCTGATCAGTGGGTTTTCTTTTTGATCCAATCCTTTGTAGAATGTCTCGTTGAGTTTGCGGAGATTGTCGTTCAACATTTCAATGCCTACATCTCTGTGGAGGGCTGCTGTTCTTGTAAAGCAAGGAGCACCTGCTGCAATCCGTATGGCTTTGTTCTGTAGTCTCTGCAGGCCCTTCTAATACAGTGGGTGGCAGCCACTCCAAACTGGTGTAGCGTACGTCGTTGTTGGTCGAATTATTGCATTTATTGCCCTCTTTTTATATAGCAAAATCCTTTGTTCTCTGTGGCAGAGAAGCTCTTTGCTCAGCCAAAACCAGCACAGATTTGTCTAAACCCACCCTCACTACTAAAGCTACGTTTTTATAGATGATTGATCTCTGGGTGTAGTGTAGTGGCGGACCCAATGCCTTAAAATACATAGATGCTTGTTCTACATCCCAGCCAGCATCGGACTCTCGTCTCAGGACCCTTGCTCTGTGTGCCAGTCTCCTCTAGTCTAATCCAGAATGACATGTCCTGGGTAATAGGACAAAACATTAATGTTCAAAAACAGCAGCTGGGCTGCTTTATTATGTCTAGTTGCTAGTGTACGACCAAAGAGAATAACAAGGAGCAATGTTGTTTGACCTTGCATAGGCTGGTCAGACTAAGGGCCTGATTATGATCTTGGCAAGACAGGGTTCTTCGTCACAAACGAGAAGTCCACCAAATTACAATTCCATTATATCCTATGGTACTTGTAATATGACAGACAGTGTACCCCTCACGTATATTACAGCCGCCAAGATCATAACAGGCCCAAAATACCAGGAAAAGAATAAAATATGAAAATGTGCTGACTATGTGGAAAAATACAATGTGGTACAAAGTAAGCGTGCCATTTGGTAATGTGTGCAAAGCAGAAGCAGCTTACAATTTGCATAGTCAGGCTTATATAAGGAAAACAATAATGGGCTATAGAGGGAATAGATGACACTAGCTTGCCTCCTGGTTTAAGACTCAGGGATACCAAAGTCTGACAGGAATCAACGCATCCTCTGCTGCATGAAGCAGAATCGACACATTACCTCTGTTGCGGGAACAGAAGAGACGCATTGTACTTGGAACCAGGGAATTGCCATTGGAAGCGACTCATCTGAACCACCGTTTTGTTGCCACTGCCGTGAGAGACAATCGACTCATCCCCTTCACTGCATGGAGAAACCCGGTGCACTGCTCTCGTAACCAATGCATCTTGATACAGGAGCTTCCTCTTCAGAACCAGTCCATCACCATTGTTGCATGGAGAAAGTCAAGTCATCACCTCGACTGCAGGATCAACATTGACACATCGCTTGGCTGCACCCCGAATCTTGATGTTACAACCAGGATCATGGAACTTTTGTTCAGGCGGCCTTGCCTGGCTCCTGTATCCGGCCTGCGCTCCATCACAGTCTGCCAGAACTCTTGGCTTTGAACTGACCCAGCACGACCAGATAACCCTATAGGCGCTTATTGCTTCTAAGCAGTAATTTTCACTTTTAATTTTTGAAAATTTGTATAATGACTTCTACTTATTGGATTTTTGTCATTTTGGTCTTGATTTTCCTGGTTTCCACAATGATGTTTTTTAGGTCTCGCCTACACAGCGCCATTGGTTCCCTTTTTCTCCCAAAAACGTGCAAGCGTTGCATTCCTTTTAATGGCAATGCGTGCACGTCTGGTGATTCCCTTGCGGGAGCAAGCAGCAGCGCCATATGTTATCAATTATCGCTCCTTGCTGCTCTCTCCCGCAAGGGAATCGCACAGGCCCCCTCCTCTCTCCCCTCCCCCTGCTGCCGCACGAGGCACACGCGCTTGTACTTGTTTTCTTTGATGTCGTCTGTTGCGCTTCCTCTCGCTTCACTGTTGCCAGTTATGTCCCTCGCTTTTTCATTTGACTCGTGAGTTGGATATTAGCGCGTGGGCTTTGTTAGTTGAGTTGACATTGCTGTGCTTGCCGAAATGTTTTATTGCTGGTATATTGTTGTAATAAATCCACGCGGGCAGTAGACTTCAGCCCGAGCCGTAGGGCCCGATTCACAGAACTAACTTAAAACAAAATCCTAAACTTACTACCATTTTGGTATTCACAGAAGGCACTTACTCATTTTAGTATTCACAGAAGGCACTTACTCATTTCGGTATTCACAGAAGTTAGGAGTCCTAACTTTAGGACTCCTAAATGCCTTCTGTTAATACCGAAAGTCTTAAAATTAGGATTTTTCTCGGTTTAGTAGTAGTATAGTTAGGACTTCTAACTTTAGGACTCCTAAATGCCTTCTGTGAATACCGAAAGTCTTAAAAATAGGATTTTTCTCAATTTAGTAGTAGTAAAGTTAGGACTCCTAACTTTGGGACTCCTAAATGCCTTCTGTGAATACCGAAAGCCTCAAAATTAGGATTTTTCTCAGTTTAGTAGTAGTATAGTTAGGACTCCTAACTTTAGGACTCCTAAATGCCTTCTGTGAATACCGAAAGTCTTAAAATAAGGATTTTTCTCAATTTGGTAGTAGTAGTAAAGTTAGGACTCCTAACTTTAGGACTCCTAAATGCCTACTGTGAATACCGAAATCCTTAAAATTAGGATTTTTCACAGTTTAGTAGTAATAAAGTTAGGAGTCCTAACTTTAGGACTCCTAAAGTGAGAAAAATCCTAATTTTAAGACTTTTGGTATTCACAGAAGGCATTTAGGAGTCCTAAAGTTAGGACTCCTAACTTTTGTGAATACCGAAGTGAGTAAGTGTCTTCTGTGAATGCCAAAATGAGTAAGTGCCTTCTGTGAATACGAAAATGGTAGTAAGTTTAGGATTTTGTCTTAAGTTAGTTCTGTGAATCGGGCCCTTAGTCTTTATTTAAAGCCGGTCCGCTAGGTGGCGCTGCTTTGAGCCGCCAGACAGTTACTGAGCACGTCGCGACCTGACAGGGCAGCTCGCTGCACCCTTCAGATTCGTTAGAGGCGTGTTATGGAAATTTGTAGCAGGTAACCCCATTGGGCAACCTTGACTACCTTTTTCTCTCCAACCGTGGCTGGCAATTCCACGGCGGTTGGTTTCCGTTTTCTTGGCCTCCCGGACGTTGTTTCATTTCCCACCTAGTCGTTGTGGCATCACTTCTGGAGCACCTGCGAGTGGGCTGCCCCATAAGAGTTTCACTGGGCGAATTTATTATACATTTTTTGCTCAGTCCCTCCCTAACATGGAATCTTATAGAGACCATGGTGATATTCCAAATCTTGCATTAGATAAGGAATGGTCTCCCCAACCTTGCTTTCTCACAAGCCGTTTTGAGGTACTTGCACCCCTGCAGGAAGAAGTTGACAAGTTATTGCACAAGGTATCTTAGGGTTCTGGCAACTACTATGCAGCAGGGGCAGGGCCCAGGGGATTATGCGCCTGACGCAATCTATACCAGAGGCAGTGGGGTGAAGCACGGCCAGTTTAAAGCTGGCAACCACCAGCAGGATGCTGTTTGGCATTTCAGTGTTTGGCGCTGCAGCTTCCTGCCGTCGGTTCATTCAACTGTTTCTTCTGGGTCACTGCACAGTGCATCAGCGCCTTTGGCGGTCTCTCATTGGGTCTTCCTTTAAAGCTGTATTCTTTTGATGTTCCGGAATTACTTGTTGTGTTCACTCCTGCTCAGCTTCTGAAATCCCTGCAAAAAAGAAAACAAAGACTAACGCACATGTTCAAAGAATAACAAGCATTGGCATAGCCAATATGTCTCGCCTTTGGGACCGTATAAGTGTGTAGCCATCCAACAGTTGATGTTGTTGCACGAAGGATTTTGTGCTGCATAACTAAATACTTATAAGGCCCCAAAGGCGAGACCTATTGGCCATGCCAATGCTTGTTTATTTCTGCACTAAGCTTGACTTGAAATAAAGCCTGTGGTTTCTTGTGTGCTTACACTGTTGGTCAAAGGATTTCCAAACTCACTACAACAATACATGAATATGCCTGACAGTCTCTGACATTGTTACATGCCCAACAGGGGCATTATCTCCGGGTAAACCCGGGGGGAATGTACAGGACATACCTTGTCTGTCCCTTCTGTCCGGAACTGTCAAGCTGGTTCAAACCTATGGTTGACAAGGAACCATTCAGCTCTCTCATCCTCCCTTCACATTCAGTTGGTGAACATCCTTTACCATTTCTCTCAAATCTTCTCCCTCAGGGCCCTTGTTTCTTCTGCATGATACACCTTCGACACTCCAAAGCCTCCAGAACATCACTACCCTGGTTGCTTAGCAGCAAGTGTAACAAACATGCAGAAGTGTTTTCTTTCTCAAACATACTACAACTTGTAGTTAAATCCCTATAGGTGAGAATGTCATTCAGTAGTTCACAGTGTAGCTCGGCGAGTGAACAATTCTAACAAGGGCTTGCGGTTGGTACTGAGGGCAGATTTTCAAATGATGCACTCACCACTAACAAGAATGTGCCCCCCCTTAGTACCTTGAAAGGATACACCAGAAACTGTGCCCTGGATTGAATCATCGTCAGAAGGAGGCAACACACATAATCACTGTCATTAGAACCCAGCCTGGAGAACCTGGCCCAAAGAAGGCCTCATGTGCAGTTACATAACAATGACTTACGTGCCAAAACTATCACCTGGGCCAGGTGCTGTGTTTATGGTTTTCTTCTTTTCCAATCACACATAGCCTGACTTGATCGTTTCTAGCGCCTGAGCTCCGTACAATAAGCTAGGCTTCTCCAACACGTAGCTCATGATCTACTGGCAGCTCTCCAGCTACCTATAAGTAGCTCTCTTGTATAAAGCCATCCCTACTAAATTAGAAGACATTGCTTGGTTAATTTAATATATGTATACCAAAATTGAAAAGTGTGCATTCAAGATTAAAATGTGTATATTTTCAAAACTCATAAGTTGATGTTTAGAGAACATAGTGGGATTTCCAAATTAAATTTAAAGAAGATTTTTATTTTTATTTATTGATTTTATTGGACTGCATAATACATATAACTTAGAAAACCATTATATCATGTACATACATGACAGCATAACAGTACATATGGCTGTTTACAATCTGATCCATAACAAAGCAGACATCTGGGTGATACATCTTATACAGTTACTACACCTGGAGCCAATCATGCACCCACATGCTATCTACCCACCAATTCTGATGACAGTAGACATATCCAAGGCCGAGCACTTTCTGAGCAGCTCTACTTGTGGGGCCCCTCTACAGCCCCCATGCTCCGTGCTCCACTGCATATGGGACTCCTGGGATAAAGTCGTGTTAGTGTTGTCATTTGGGTCTAACTCTGTACTTACACTTTTACTCAGGAGATATGTTTGATATGGACCCCAACAGCTTTTGGGTCAGCTCATGGGAGGGAGCAGCTCGTTGTATATGTCAGCGTGCGTGCTACAATACAGCATGTCAGCATGCCATTCCTGTAAGGTTAGTAACGGGCCACCTGCCCATCGAATTGCCAGCGGCGCTACTGTAAAAGAAGTCCAATAGCTAGTAAAGGGCGCAGTGTTTTTCCCTCGGTTAAATCCCTCCCCAGCAACGCCATCTTGGAGTCCTGTTCCAAATCTGCACTAATAATGGTCCCTAGTTCCCGGAACACTGTACTCCAGAATATCTAAATCCCAGGACACTGCCAAGCCAGGTGCCAGAAGTCTGCCCCCCCCTCCCCTCACCATGCATCTTGGACAGCAGGAGCTCTCTGATAACCCATATCGAAACTGCTGCTCTCGGGTACTGTAATAATGCTCCAAGCAGGTTCATTCAAGTAGAAGTTTATTGAAGTAAGCAGGTACATCCTTCCTTGACGAGTTCCCACTGCAACTGAATCCATCCCCCACGATCTAGAACACTGATAGCGTCTAGCAACCGTAACCATAGTAAAGCACATGTAAATATACACATACCACATCTCCCTCTTTTCCAGAACAACCTAACTAATTGTTAAATAGAGTTACAACATATCTTTACAAGTAATTCTTGCAAGGTATTGTTCTCATAAGTTCAGACAATAAATGATTATAGGAAAAGTAATTCAGTAACTATAAATTATACTAAATTCATGAACCACTCTTTTCCCTTCTTCCATTTTGAACCACATAATTCCGATATTTCAACGGCATGTTAATCGCTCTCCCAGCTCGTGTTGTTCTCATCACCTCACTAGAGGTTCTCGCCTTAACGCTGGAAAATTTGCTATTTGACTGTGTCAAACTATTGCTACAATTCCCAACGTTAAAATTAGGAACTTCATCCCACAACCATTTCATGTCTGATCCAATACTAACAGTATCATTTTTTTTTTTAAACATTGTATTTTGACAGTCTATTAAAGTGCCAAATTTTCCCATCACTCAACTTTGCAGATCTTGAATACGTTGCGATTACCTGCAACGGTGTAGAAAATTTACTATGGCCTTTTCTTACTTTGTTAGCCAATTTAACTTTAACCCAGTCACCAACATTTAGTGCAGAATCAAAAGAACTATGAGTTCTGTCAAAATTGATCTTGTAATTTTCTTGCATTTTCCTTAAATTGGCCCTGACCAATGCAGGTGACCATTTTCCATAAGATTGCATGTTGGACCATGCCACATTATCTATACAAAATGGTTCTCTGCCTCATAGTATTCTAAAAGGGCTATAACCTGTTCCAGTTGGAGTGATTCTATACGCCCAAATTGTACTAAAAAGTTCTCTTTTCCAACTTTTACCAGCTTTAAATGAAGCTTGTACACTTCCCATTATGACCCTGTTAAACCTCTCTACTATACCATTACCCGCAGGGTTGTATACAGGTGTCTTCTTCTCACAAATTCCGCTCCAAGCAGGTTCATTCAAGTAGAAGTTTATTGAAGTAAGCAGGTACATCCTTCCTTGACGAGTTCCATCTGCAACTGAATCCATCCCCCACGATCTAGAACACTGATAGCGTCTAGCAACCGTAACCATAGTAAAGCACATGTAAATATACACATACCACAGGTACAATAAGCTCTATGTAAAAATCTAAAGTGAATGAGCCTATGTCTACCGTTGAGAGAGACGGACCGGGAGCATCAATGTTGCCATTCTTTATCGCTCAGTAGAGCACCCAGGTGCCGTTTCCTATCCAGCCTGACCTTCAGGGCTTCTGCCCGACGGGTTTCCTGCATACTGGTGTAGAATCTAGAAATCAGTTTAAAGGAATCACTGACTTTAATGAGAGTGGTGAGAGACCCCATGGCTTGTGGTTTCAACATATTATCACCCAGGAGAGCATGCCAGGTGTGCCTAGCCCCGAAAAAGTGAAACAACGCTGTACCTGCCGGCTGCACTTCCTGATGTTGTAGAGCCTCCCAGTTGTCCAGTGCTCCATCCTTGAAAAAATCTCCCATTTTGTGAATACCCACAGTCCGAAGTGCTCACCTTGCTCCCGCATCCTGCCCCAGTGGGAACCATAAGCACTTGTGTAGTGGCATATCTGGCGAGTACAGGGAAGCCCCTTGCATGTGTAACAATGTCTGCCACGCCTGTGATGTGATGGCCAATGAATCAAAGATTTGCGGTCGTCTGAGGGCTGGCTGGAAGAGTTTCTGGGTTAATGTAAGTGGTTCTGCCACGGTCCTCTTCAAATTCAAAATGGGTGTGTCCTGTGGGCCATGTATCCAATAATGGGTGAATGTGCTGTTTGCTGCTCTGTAATATTTCTCTAGTTCTGGAGCACCTAGCCCCCCAACTCGTAAGACAAAGTGAGAGAATTAAATTTTTCCAGGGTTGCTTCCCCGCCCCAGCCAGCTAAATCAGTTGTGTGTGCAAATGCTTAAACAGTGTATGCGGTAGAGGAATTGGTATGTTTTGGAATAAAAAGAGAAATCGCGGAAGATTCACCATTTTCATTATAGCAACTCTTCCCAATAACGATAGCGGAAGCCTAATCCATTCGTCCTCCTCTTCAACTAGTTTTTGCGCAGCCTTCCCGTAATTTTCATGGATTACCACGGCCGGGTCAGTGTGGATTTTTAAACCTAAATATCGCACTGCCTAAGTGGTCCATCGCAATGGGAACTCCATAGTCCTACAGTGGCTGGGGTGAGCGGAAAAATTATGGACTTGTCCAAGTTGATTCGCAACCCCAAAAACCCTCCAAACTGAACTAACTTGAGTAGTATGGGGAACAGATTGTATTCTGGGTTATGGATAGATATGCTGAAATGTTCAGTGTGTACTCAGGAAACCTCAGTCCTTCGTGCGCATGATTTTCACAGATGGCACAAGCCAGTGGCTCAGCCACTATCGTATACAGCAGTGGGGACAACCGGCATCCTTTTCTCGTGCCTTGTGTGATGTTGAAGAAGTGTGAGACAGCATCTCCAATCCTTACTCTGGTAGTGGGTGATGTATAAAGCACTGACACTAAGCGTAGGAAAGCACATTCTACACCTATTTTGCACAGTACTGCAAGCATGAGCTCCTACTCCACAGAGTCAAAGGCTTTCTCGGCATCGAGAAATACTGCCATGGCCTTGACTTCTGGGTTAAATCTCTGCACTACTACAAATAATTCGTGTTTGTTGGTGCTTGCAGACCTACCTGGACGCTACGCTGCTACAAGGGGGCAGGCTGCGGACTGCTACTGCTGTGGGACTGCGAGGACCACGGTGCACAGCGCCCCTCTGATTCGTCTCACCTGGTTCCTCTTCCCGTCTTTGGCTTCCTCCACACACGCAGCGCCTCGCGGCCCCCGCTTCGCGGGAGCCGCTCGCCGGCCTCTTCAGTATAAAACCCTGGCTGGTGATCACTTCGTGTGTGTTTGTTGGTGCTTGCAGACCTACCTGGACGCTACGCTGCTACAAGGGGGCAGGCTGCGGACTCCTACTGCTGCGGGACTGCGAGGACCACGGTGCACAGCGCCCCTCTGATTCGTCTCACCTGGTTCCTCTTCCCGTCTTTGGCTTCCTCCACACACGCAGCGCCTCGCGGCCCCCGCTTCACGGGTGCCGCTCGCCGGCCTCTTCAGTATAAAACCCTGGCTGGTGCTCACTTCGTGTGTGTTTGTTGGTGCTTGCAGACCTACCTGGACGCTACGCTGCTACAAGGGGGCAGGCTGCGGACTCCTACTGCTGCGGGACTGCGAGGACCACGGTGCACAGCGCCCCTCTGATTCGTCTCACCTGGTTCCTCTTCCCGTCTTTGGCTTCCTCCACACACGCAGCACCTCGCGGCCCCCGCTTCGCGGGAGTCGCTCGCCGGCCTCTTCAGTATAAAACCCTGGCTGGTGCTCACTTTGTGTGTGTTTGTTGGTGCTTGCAGACCTACCTGGATGCTACGCTGCTACAAGGGGGCAGGCTGCGGACTGCTACTGCTGCGGGACTGCGAGGACCACGGTGCACAGCGCCCCTCTGTTTCGTCTCACCTGGTTCCTCTTCCCGTCTTTGGCTTCCTCCACACACGCAGCGCCTCGCGGCCCCCGCTTCGCGGGGGCCGCTCGCCGGCCTCTTCAGTATAAAACCCTGGCTGGTGCTCACTTCGTGTGTGTTTGTTGGTGCTTGCAGACCTACCTGGACGCTACGCTGCTACAAGGGGGCAGGCTGCGGACTCCTACTGCTGCGGGACTGCGAGGACCACGGTGCACAGCGCCCCTCTGATTCGTCTCACCTGGTTCCTCTTCCCATCTTTGGCTTCCTCCACACACGCAGCGCCTCGCGGCCCCCGCTTCGCGGGAGCTGCTCGCCGGCCTCTTCAGTATAAAACCCTGGCTGGTGCTCACTTCGTGTGTGTTTGTTGGTGCTTGCAGACCTACCTGGACGCTACGCTGCTACAAGGGGGCAGGCTGCGGACTCCTACTGCTGCGGGACTGCGAGGACCACGGTGCACAGCGCCCCTCTGATTCGTCTCACCTGGTTCCTCTTCCCGTCTTTGGCTTCCTCCACACTCGCAGCACCTCGCGGCCCCCGCTTCACGGGTGCCGCTCGCCGGCCTCTTCAGTATAAAGCCCTGGCTGGTGCTCACTTCGTGTGTGTTTGTTGGTGCTTGCAGACCTACCTGGACGCTACGCTGCTACAAGGGGGCAGGCTGCGGACTCCTACTGCTGCGGGACTGCGAGGACCACGGTGCACAGCGCCCCTCTGATTCATCTCACCTGGTTCCTCTTCCCGTCTTTGGCTTCCTCCACACACGCAGCGCCTCGCGGCCCCCGCTTCGCGGGAGCCGCTCGCCGGCCTCTTCAGTATAAAACCCTGGCTGGTGCTCACTTTGTGTGTGTTTGTTGGTGCTTGCAGACCTACCTGGACGCTACGCTGCTACAAGGGGGCAGGCTGCGGACTGCTACTGCTGCGGGACTGCGAGGACCACGGTGCACAGCGCCCCTCTGTTTCGTCTCACCTGGTTCCTCTTCCCGTCTTTGGCTTCCTCCACACACGCAGCGCCTCGCGGCCCCCGCTTTGCGGGGGCCGCTCGCCGGCCTCTTCAGTATAAAACCCTGGCTGGTGCTCACTTCGTGTGTGTTTGTTGGTGCTTGCAGACCTACCTGGACGCTACGCTGCTACAAGGGGGCAGGCTGCGGACTCCTACTGCTGCGGGACTGCGAGGACCACGGTGCACAGCGCCCCTCTGATTCGTCTCACCTGGTTCCTCTTCCCATCTTTGGCTTCCTCCACACACGCAGCGCCTCGCGGCCCCCGCTTCGCGGGAGCCGCTCGCCGGCCTCTTCAGTATAAAACCCTGGCTGGTGCTCACTTCGTGTGTGTTTGTTGGTGCTTGCAGACCTACCTGGACGCTACGCTGCTACAAGGGGGCAGGCTGCGGACTCCTACTGCTGCGGGACAGCGAGGACCATGGTGCAGAGCGCCCCTCTGTTTCGTCTCACCTGGTTCCTCTTCCCGTCTTTGGCTTCCTCCACACACGCAGCGCCTCGCGGCCCCCGCTTCGCGGGAGCCGCTCGCCGGCCTCTTCAGTATAAAGCCCTGGCTGGTGCTCACTTCGTGTGTGTTTGTTGGTGCTTGCAGACCTACCTGGACGCTACGCTGCTACAAGGGGGCAGGCTGCGGACTCCTACTGCTGCGGGACTGCGAGGACCACGGTGCACAGCGCCCCTCTGATTCGTCTCACCTGGTTCCTCTTCCCGTCTTTGGCTTCCTCCACACTCGCAGCACCTCGCGGCCCCCGCTTCACGGGTGCCGCTCGCCGGCCTCTTCAGTATAAAACCCTGGCTGGTGCTCACTTCGTGTGTGTTTGTTGGTGCTTGCAGACCTACCTGGACGCTACGCTGCTACAAGGGGGCAGGCTGCGGACTCCTACTGCTGCGGGACTGCGAGGACCACGGTGCACAGCGCCCCTCTGATTCGTCTCACCTGGTTCCTCTTCCCGTCTTTGGCTTCCTCCACACACGCAGCGCCTCGCGGCCCCCGCTTCGCGGGAGCCGCTCGCCGGCCTCTTCAGTATAAAACCCTGGCTGGTGCTCACTTTGTGTGTGTTTGTTGGTGCTTGCAGACCTACCTGGACGCTACGCTGCTACAAGGGGGCAGGCTGCGGATTCCTACTGCTGCGGGACTGCGAGGACCACGGTGCACAGCGCCCCTCTGATTCGTCTCACCTGGTTCCTCTTCCCGTCTTTGGCTTCCTCCACACACGCAGCGCCTCGCGGCCCCCGCTTCGCGGGAGCCGCTCGCCGGCCTCTTCAGTATAAAACCCTGGCTGGTGCTCACTTCGTGTGTGTTTGTTGGTGCTTGCAGACCTACCTGGACGCTACGCTGCTACAAGGGGGCAGGCTGCGGACTCCTACTGCTGCGGGACTGCGAGGACCACGGTGCACAGCGCCCCTCTGTTTCGTCTCACCTGGTTCCTCTTCCCGTCTTTGGCTTCCTCCACACACGCAGCGCCTCGCGGCCCCTGCTTCGCGGGGGCCGCTCGCCGGCCTCTTCAGTATAAAACCCTGGCTGGTGCTCACTTCGTGTGTGTTTGTTGGTGCTTGCAGACCTACCTGGACGCTACGCTGCTACAAGGGGGCAGGCTGCGGACTCCTACTGCTGCGGGACTGCGAGGACCACGGTGCACAGCGCCCCTCTGATTCGTCTCACCTGGTTCCTCTTCCCGTCTTTGGCTTCCTCCACACACGCAGCGCCTCGCGGCCCCCGCTTCGCGGGAGCCGCTCGCCGGCCTCTTCAGTATAAAACCCTGGCTGTTGCTCACTTCGTGTGTGTTTGTTGGTGCTTGCAGACCTACCTGGACGCTAAGCTGCTACAGGGGGGCAGGCTGCGGACTCCTACTGCTGCGGGACTGCGAGGACCACGGTGCACAGCGCCCCTCTGATTCGTCTCACCTGGTTCCTCTTCCCGTCTTTGGCTTCCTCCACACACGCAGCGCCTCGCGGCCCCCGCTTCGCGGGAGCCGCTCGCCGGCCTCTTCAGTATAAAGCCCTGGCTGGTACTCACTTCGTGTGTGTTTGTTGGTGCTTGCAGACCTACCTGGACGCTACGCTGCTACAAGGGGGCAGGCTGCAGACTCCTACTGCTGTGGGACTGCGAGGACCACGGTGCACAGCGCCCCTCTGATTCGTCTCACCTGGTTCCTCTTCCCGTCTTTGGCTTCCTCCACACACGCAGCGCCTCGCGGCCCCCGCTTCGCGGGAGCCGCTCGCCGGCCTCTTCAGTATAAAACCCTGGCTGGTGCTCACTTCGTGTGTGTTTGTTGGTGCTACCTGGACGCTACGCTGCTACAAGGGGCAGGCTGCGGACTCCTACTGCTGCGGGACTGCGAGGACCACGGTGCACAGCGCCCCTCTGATTCGTCTCACCTGGTTCCTCTTCCCGTCTTTGGCTTCCTCCACACACGCAGCGCCTCGCGGCCCCCGCTTCGCGGGAGCCGCTCGCCGGCCTCTTCAGTATAAAACCCTGGCTGGTGCTCACTTCGTGTGTGTTTGTTGGTGCTTGCAGACCTACCTGGACGCTACGCTGCTACAAGGGGGCAGGCTGCGGACTGCTACTGCTGCGGGACTGCGAGGACCACGGTGCACAGCGCCCCTCTGTTTCGTCTCACCTGGTTCCTCTTCCCGTCTTTGGCTTCCTCCACACACGCAGCGCCTCGCGGCCCCCGCTTTGCGGGGGCCGCTCGCCGGCCTCTTCAGTATAAAACCCTGGCTGGTGCTCACTTCGTGTGTGTTTGTTGGTGCTTGCAGACCTACCTGGACGCTACGCTGCTACAAGGGGGCAGGCTGCGGACTCCTACTGCTGCGGAACTGCGAGGACCACGGTGCACAGCGCCCCTCTGATTCGTCTCACCTGGTTCCTCTTCCCGTCTTTGGCTTCCTCCACACACGCAGCGCCTCGCGGCCCCCGCTTCGCGGGAGGCGCTCGCCGGCCTCTTCAGTATAAAACCCTGGCTGGTGCTCACTTCGTGTGTGTTTGTTGGTGCTTGCAGACCTACCTGGACGCTACGCTGCTACAAGGGGGCAGGCTGCGGACTCCTACTGCTGCGGGACTGCGAGGACCACGGTGCACAGCGCCCCTCTGTTTCGTCTCACCTGGTTCCTCTTCCCGTTCACGCCCCCTCCTGCCTCCAGCACTATCCCAGGCTCCTCCTCTGGCGCGCTAGCGGGACGCGCGCGGGTCGCAGCACGGGGCGAAGACCGGGCAAAGAGCGGGCCGTTTGTGGCCGTTCGTGGACGGCCGAGGACAGGTCGGGCCAACATATTTGCTCGTGCCATCGCCAGTGCCACTTAACCCCCAGTACTTTATATTTTAATTCTCCCTGGAAGCCCCCTCTACCGTGTGCTTCTTACCTCAATAATGACATCATTGAGGTCAGGTAGAAAGACTGCGTGGGACAGCGTAGGGGGTTGTGTCACTGGAACATTGGACAATTTTATCACCAGAGCTGCCCGGATCCTCGAACAAGAAATAATCCTAACAGAAAATAGACTGTCTGTTGAACTTTCTGCCAAGTGATCGTCACTTGGCAAAATCATGGCTGTTCCCTCTCCTGTATGTGGATTACCCCATTCTATTCTTGACCAACTACCTAGTAATGATCTAGGATTAGCGACTCCCCCTGCCCCGTGTTCGTTGGTCAATTTACCTGCTACTTCAAATGCTTCTGTTTCCAGTGGTCCGCTCCCAACTGCTGGCGACATCCACCCTCAGCCCACCAACGAGCCGTTAGGTATTACTACTAAGCCATTGGCCAGTAAGTCCCGCCCTATCCAGGGGAAGTCCAAACATGGGGGTGTGCACCCTAAGGGTAAACGTGCTATAGTGTCCAAACCGTCCAAAACCACCCAATCTCGTCATATTTCTCTTCACAAATTACCACTCAGCGCCCCTGTTGTCGTTGAGAGCCCCGTGCTATCTCAACCCTCTGATATCCTGTCCAACTCCCTCCCCCTGACTCCCGATTATGTCGAGCCCATAGAACAACTACTTAAGTCTTTTTTTCTACCCTTATACGAAAGAGTCAATCGGCTGTCGCGTTCATTAGAGAAATTAGAGGGTATGATGATTACAAACCTGGCCCTATTAGAGAAACACATTGTGATCCCATCCACTTCTAAGACCCTATTAGCACCTGAAACTGTTATTGACGCAGGGGCTGCCTCTAGCGGCAATACCCCCATGGTTTGTGTACCCACTGATCGGCCAACCCCTGTTGCCCATACGGCGAATCCTTCTCACTCATCTACCAGTAACGTTTCCAACATTGACAAAGATATTAATGCTGTCACTAGTATCCCTATAACCAGTCATTCTAATAGTGAAGGTACTGGCTCCTTTTTAAAATTCCCATGCATTAATCTCCCACCAGAGTCGTATCCATATACTGTCATTTTAGTGGGAGTTCCATGTCTCTTGCAGGACAAGTCCGAGTCCCACAGTGAACTGAAGAACAAGGTCATCCACTGGTTAAATCGAAATAGACCTTTACCGGCTACTTCCTGTGCTGAAATCTTGACTGTTCGCAGAGTGTGTTGGTTGGGAAATGGGGTCAAAAGAGTGGAGGGTGATTGTGTGATCATTAATTTTCGGGACCCCAGGATAGTGAGTCACATATGTTCCCAGCCAAATACTTTGTGCTCCACTGGTATATCTGCCCTGGATTTGTCACATTTTTATCCTCGTGACACAGGTGATCTACATGGTGCCATGTCATCTGGTTGGGAAAGGGTTAATAGGGGTTTCCGCCGCCCGCCAGGCTCTGACTTTCACCTCCCTTTGTCCAACATTTATGCTCCTCTGTGCAATTTAGACGGGGTTGATTGACCATTCTCTAATTCCCACATGGAGGGCTGTGTGTCTAGGCCCTTCGCTGGCCCAGTTCCCTATTGTTTTGCTGGTTGGAGTGGGTTTAGGAGAATCAATGTGGATCGGGGTGTTTTTCCTTTTGGTTTTGTCTGTGCTGCTCAGGTTGCCCACTACAAGGATTCTAACTTTTCTACTCCCGATATGGCGAGTTTGGTCACCTATCCGCCCCCCAGCATCAGCAGTGCTAACGTCTTAAAAACCATGTCGGTAGCAGTTGATGGTGAGTCGCTTATTGTTAAATCTCCCACCCTTTCCATTGATTTTTGTGTCCCTGTGGACGCGAGTACGGCATCTGTAAATATTGCAAACTTTCAAGGTGCCTTGAGTCCATTGCGTACCCCACTGCCCTCAGCCCCCCATAGCTCCCCTGCCCTCACCCTGGCCTCGTGGGATATTGCTGGTCTCCGCAGTAAATTAACCATAGAGGACTGGTCTGCGTGGGTAACTTCCCACGATATCCTGGCCTTTCAGGACACGTGGGCTGTTGACCCTATCTTCTATCCTGGGTATGTGAACTTTTCAAAGGGGGCTTTTAGTGGTACGAGGGGCCGCCCCTCTGGCGGACTTTGTATTTGGGTTAGGCAAACCCTGAAGTATCAACTTACAGAACTGGCAATTGACAATCCCGATCTACTGATCATTTCTCGTCATTGCAATGATGAACCTCTAATCTTAATCATCAACGTTTATAACAGGGGACTCCCTGGTGGACGTGGCACTAACACCTTCTTACAACTGGACGGGTTTCTGGACACTGTTGACCCCCGTTCCAATGTTGTAATAGTAGGTGATTTGAACTGTTGTTTTGAGCCGATGCTCCCTGATTGGGAATCCCTGACCCTGGAAGTTGATTCTACTTTTAAAATTCCCCCTCTTGATCTTCCACCCATCAAGCGGTGGACCGAATCCGCTGTCCAGTGGATGAGCCTTTGTATGGAGCGAGGTTTTAGGGCTGCCAACGGACGTACCATTTCCAATGTGAATGGCAAGGCAACATTCTCAGATGGTCGTGGTCGCAGTAGCAGAATTGATTATGCTTTAATAAAAGTGGAGTTCTGTTCCTCCATAAGTGACATGGTGGTTTGTGACCATCCAGAGAGTGACCACAACCCACTAGTCCTGTCACTTCTGCTCTTTCCCCGTTACAGAAGTGCTCATTCCGAGATTGTGACTGCCAAAGCCCTCTTAACCAACAATCAATGGAGAGTGCGCTGGGAAAAGGTTGCCCTCGATAGTGTAATACTCTCCGAGATTAGCCATAAAGTTTCCACCGCGCTGGAAGATCTTGAGCTTCTTCGGGATATCAACGATGTCGTTGGTAAATCCACAAATATACATACAAAATTATTTTCTGACCTTAAGTCCCTCTTTTCCAAACCTTGTAAGGCCACGATACCCACCATTTCTAAGCCAGGCTCCTGGTACAATAAAAACTGCCGGGAGTCTTATAGTAAATTAAAAACAGCTATTAAAACTAATAACCAGGCAATTATTAAATCCGCAAGGAAAGTTTACACCAAGGCCAAAGTTCAGGCGAAACGTGATTGGGACAATGACCACTGGAGCGACCTTTTGTCTGCTAGCAAACATAGGAACCTCACCATGTTTTGGCATATTTTGAAGTGGGGTAATACACCCAGTGCACAGGTCCCCTCCAATAATGTTTCCCCGGATAACTGGGTATCACATTACAAATCCCAGTTTTCGGAAAGTAACTTGGCTGCTCAGCCTGCTCTCCCTTTAAGTTGGGATTTGACCTCTTCCACGAACCTTAAATTTGATATTGAAGAGGTTAAGATGGCCTTATTGAAGGTACCTAGTGGCAAGGCTCCAGGAATTGACTGTGTCCCCGCGGATCTTTTTAAATCCGACCTTAGCAAGTGGGCGCCCTACATTGTCTTCTTGGCAAATGCTATTGCCAAGGGGGCTGCCATCCCAGAATCTTGGAAGGGTGCCGAGATTCTGCCCATTTTTAAAAAAGGTGACCGTTCATGTCCAGGGAACTACCGCCCAATAAGCCTCATAGATTCGGTCCAAAAAATAGTTGCAAGAATGATCCTGGTTAGGATCCAGTCTTGGGTCGAACAGGAAGATATCATCTCGCCACTGCAGGCAGGTTTTAGATCTTGCACTAGCACCATAGACCAGGCATTCAAATTCCAACTGATTGTCTGGAAAACGGTTTATCTCTGTTGTGGCACAATATATGCTGCTTTTGTAGATCTACGGTCTGCATTCGACCTAGTCAATAGGACCAAACTATGGGGCGAATTAGCGGCGCTTGGGATGCCTCTGGATCTTCTAAACATCATCGTTAGGCTGCACGAAAATAATTTTGGTCAAGTGCGTTGGGGGAACCAAGGTCAGGTTACCGACAGATTTAATGTTAGTAGAGGTGTCCGACAAGGGTGCGTCCTTGCGCCAACTCTATTTTTATTATTTATAAATAGAGTCGTGCAATATTTTTCTAATACTTCAACGGACGCCCCCACGTTGGGTGGTTCCAAAATACCCCTCCTTATGTTTGCCGACGACACCCTACTTTTATCCCAGACTTTGTCAGGGTTGCAGTCGGCTCTAAATGTATTTTCCACATTCTGCTCTGATTATGACTTGCTAGTCAACGTCTCTAAAACCAAATACATGGTTTTTAATAAAGGGAAAACCGTGAAAGGCCAGGTGTGTATGAACAAGGACATATTGGAACGAACCAATGTTATGACTTACTTGGGGATTGTCTTTGAAAATAAACTGAACAGGAGGCCTCAAATAGACGTACTTGCTCTTAAATTTGCTCAACTTTCGGGTTGTTTGGCCAAGGAACACAAGCAATCCCAGACAAAAATGATAGGTCCCCCCATCAAAATTTATGAAGCAAGAATTAATTCAGCAATCTTGTATGGTGCGGAACTCTGGAGTTTTGCTGACCCCTGGTCTCAGCACAATACAAATTTTTTAGAAAACTTACGGGCCTCCCCAGCTCCACCCCAGTGAAACCGCTTTTGCTGGATCTCGGTTGCCACTCCTTTGATGATATCGCCAGGTTCAAGCCACTGGCTTTTTGGAGGAGACTGTGGACAACACCAGAGTTAGGCTTTTATGCTAAAGCTTTTCTGGATGTCCGCTCTATCCTGGGAGCCGGCGACATCTCCTGGTGTAAGCACGTTCGACTATTACTGGAATCTATGGGACTAGGTATCCTTTGGACAGACCCAGCTAACAATCCTTTTCCACCAAAAAAACAATTCAAAGATCTCTATTGGTAATCCAAAAACATATTTCCTCAGTTTCCCCTGAGTCATTGTCTGGTAGGTTCTTTGAACATAAAACAGTCCCCTTGTTAGAAGATTACTGGGACATTATTACCAGACCCAGCGATAGAAAACTCTATCACCAATTCAGGGTCGGCTCCCTTCCCACCCATTTATTTACAAAAAAATGGAAGGGTGGGTCTTGCGATTCCTGTAGTTGGTGCTTAGGCTATGTTGACTCAGTTGGGCATACATTTTTTGCTTGTCCAGCATATGCAGCACCCAGGGCTAAATGGCTGAAACCCATCTGTCATACCCTGGGAACAAGACAGCGATATGTTGCCCTCAGTATCTTAAGATATGATTCAGCCGAATGTGTTGTAGTCGCAGTGGCCAAATTTTTAGGCTGGGTTTGGACAATCAGACATAGGAGGCAACTGACTATCTAAATGACATTGTGTTCGTGATTTTCTTTTTTAACTACTGTGATTGTATTTTTTTTATCTTGGCTGTAAAATGTCTTTTATGATTACATTTTATCGAAATAAAGACTAATGAAAATGAAAAATAATATCCTCGGATTATGTGACAAATTGCGATCAGGGATGAAACCAGCTTGCTCAGGGCGGATAATACCAGGCAATAAAAGGGCCAGCCTGTTAGCTAAAATTTTCGCATAGATTATAGCTTCTATATTTAGCAGAGACAGGGGCCTGTATGAGGAGCAGTGGTTAGGTTGCAAGCTTGCCTTCAATAGTGTGACAATTACAGCTTCACGCAGTGAGGGGGGCATAATTCCTGATTCAGCCATCTCTTCATAAAGCAGTTTAAGGAAGGGGGATCAATAAATCTCTGTAAAAGGCCACTGTGAGCCCATCCACCTTCCCTGCGGCCATACTGCACAGTGCGTCTCTAATCTTATCTGATTTCAGGGGCGCCATCAGGTGCTCTCTGTGCTCCGTCATTAGCCATGGCATCTTAATATAAGCCAAATACTCCTCAAGGGCAATGCTATCTGTCTGGATTTTTGATGTATATAGTGTCTGATAATAAGAGCGAAAATGGTCTACAATTTCCTCGGTTATGTGCAGAGGATGTCCATCGTTATTATTATTATTATTATTATTATTATTATTATTATTAATAAAGCTTGTAGAGCGCACGGCTACCTCCAACGGAAGTGTCCCGGCGCTAGCATCCTACCTAAGGGGAGAAGAAACCAGAAAAGTTCATCGTCTCTAGGGCAGGCCGAAAAGCCATGTCTTCAGTGCTCTCCTGAACAGGATTTCCGCATCTATTTTTCTCAGGTGATTGGGCATAGTGTTCCACAGGGTAGCAGCTTTTACAGAAAACGCACGGCCACCGGTCATTGCCTTCACAAAACGAGGAATGACCAAAATATTACGACTATTAGATCTAAGTGCCCTAGCTTGGTTATATTTCTGAAGTCTCCGCTTCAGATATTGAGGTCCGGTCCCGCTGATTGCTCTGTGTGCGAGTACCAGAGCTTTAAACTGCACTCTTCTCCTAACTGGGAGCCAATGAAGGCTGCGTAAATGGGGGGTAATGTGATGTAGCAGTGGCACATTCCTGATCAGCCTGGCTGCCGCATTTTGTATAAGCTGTAGTCTCCTTATCAGGAAGACCAATATGAAGGCTATTGTCATAATCAAGTTGTGAAGTGATTAAAGCATGCACTATTGACTTCCTGCAATCCATCGGCAGGAAGTGGAGAAATCTGCGCAAAGCCTTAAGTTTCCAAAAGCACCGAAAGGAGACATGAGCAATTTGTGCCTTGCCAGTGAGTTGGGTGTCAAACTTGAAACCCAAATTTTTGGCAGAGGAACTGGTAGCGGAGGCGGGTTTAACTCGGTTGGCTACCACAGCGCAGAGCAGGGGGGAGTCGGTTGGTTAAAAAATAAGACCTCCGTCTTATCAGTGTTCAATTTTAGGCAGCTGTCCGTCTTCAAAGATGAGATATTTAAGAGACACTGTCTAAAATTGACGAAGGCTGTCTCGTTGTGTCAATCATGCCTACCATTTTATCTAATTCCTTTCTAGCTCTCAATATCCCGGCTAACGTGTGTCCAGGTCTTTCCTGCTCCCCGTAACAGTGTGATGTGGCGTACTTCCCCATATGCTTAAGTTCATAATTTTGAGTGTCTAAAAAACTCTACTAGTGTCTCCTTAGGATTTGCGGTTGCTTCGGCTCTGCCTATCCCAGTGAGTTCCCTTTCTATGTGCGCAATATCTTTTTCTAAGGTCTCTAACCTACCACAAATGGACGGCAATACTCCCACATGTGTGGAAATAACGACTCCACTAATATATACCTTAAAAGTTTCCCAGACAGTAGCAAATGTTGGGACCAAGCCTAAATTGTTTGCAAAGAAGTCCTCTATTGATGTTGTCAAACCTGCTTTAAAGACAGTGTCTAATAAAGAGTAGGAAGGAAACCGCGTCGTAAATGCCGGGACCCTTGGTGATCTATATTGTATTGTGAGCTGAACTGGGGAGTGGTCAGACAATGTCCTGGGACGAGTGCAGACCGTGACTCTGGTGTTTAATCTCCCCGATATTAAACAATAATCAATGCGAGTGTGAATGTCATGGGCGGAAGAGTAGTGCGTGTAACCTCTCCCTGAGGGTGATCTATGCCTCTAAACGTCAATGAGGCCCCCAGAATGCATGACGTCTATTATAGCTACAGACGCTGCCACTGGACGTCTGGGCGGCCCTTGGGATCTGTCAATGTCTGGATTAGGAATACAATTAAAATCCCCACCCCGCACCTGCGGGATACCCTCCCATTGCACCAACTTTGCAGCTAACGAGCGATAAAAATGAGGATCATCATGATTCGGTCCCGATACACCGACCATGAGGAATTTAAGATCCTTTTATTACAAAGGGCTACCACGAACCTGCCCTGAGGGTCCTTTAATAGTCCAGTCATTTTCACCCCTGCTCTCTTATCCACCTCCTGGCATGTGAGGTATATTCTGCAGAGTAACACTGCCCTTTTACGATGTACCTCCCTGGTATGCCCTGCAGCAAGGTGTGTCTCCTGTATAATCAAAATAGCCAGAGAGTGTCTCTTTAAGTAGGCTGCCACTCTCTGAACTTTCCTGCTATCGTTTAAGCCGCAAACGTTCCAGGTCATAAGGTGTAAGGACTGTACCTTCCCGCCCTGAGAGGTCATTGAGTGAGTATGTCAACCGTGAAAAATGAGCCCATATATGTACGTAATGCTTAGTACTGAAATCTCGTCTCTTGAAATGCATTCAAACCTTCATGTAAAATTAAACATCCCACCCAGGCCACGAGAACTCACACCTTTCATGACTGTTCTGAATCCCTCCCCCCTCCCCATTACCCCCTTAACATAACGAAACACCCAGCAAACAAGCAATATAGTGTGGTAGACTTGGGTGCAGATTTTGCCATCGCTCCTGGAAACCCAGGCTACCATATCTCACCCCTCATTTGCGGCCAACTATAATAATTAACGCTGTGAGGGGTACTACAGTATAGTCATTTTGCAAAATTGGTGCAGTATCCTAGGTCATTTATTCAACCAACCACTTCAAGAAAATTATTTATTTTAAGTCTAACACATAGTTAACAGATCCATACAACTCACAGAGGTATGTTAAATCTAATGGAAAACGAAACCTGGACTGTGTACCCCAATCGCAACATTGTTCAACAGTTCCTACCGCACCGGAGGCTCATGGTGTGTATGTTGCATGTTACACTCATTCTCGCTTCATCTCCCATAGCACCCCCCATGAGCGTCCGTTCCAGCTCCTTTCAGTCTTCACCTTCTTCATCTGTGTCCGGGGGGTCATCAGTGTGAGGCTGGGAAGTACCAGGTGATCCCCGGCGTTCCAGGCGCTGTTCCTTATCTTTAAGAAAGTGCAGGATGGCTTTAGGGTCTGTGAAAAAGTGAACCTTACCGTCCGATCTGACCTGCAGTTTGGCGGGATGTAGCATACTGTATTCCAAGTTCAGTCTCGGAGTCTCTTTTTGGCAGGGGTGAAGAGCTGTCTTGCTTCCTGTACTTGTAACATGAAGCTCAGGAACAGCGATATGTCCGCACCCTCATGGAGAAGAGTTCCCAGTTCATGCGCTTTTCGCAAGGCTACATCCCAATCCCTGAAGTTTAGCAACCTTGTAATTCTAGGTCAACGGGGTGCCCCTGGTAACGGACGAGGCGCCAGGGAGCAATGGGCCCGCTCCACAATAAATATTTCTGAAAAATTGTCTCGACCTAGAAGTGTGAGGAGCAACTTCTCCACATGCTGTTCCATATTTCCCATGTTGGATGACTCCGCCACTCCCAAAATACGAATGTTGTTCCGCCTTGATCTCGCTCCGAGATCCTCCGCCTTAGCTTGTACCGCACGCAGGATTTTATCTCTTTCTTTGTCCTCCCAGCATCCGCCCCCATGACATCCTCCATATCAGATATTTGTTGCTCCACTGTATTGAGCCTGTCCTCATGTTTATCAAGATGCTCTGACATCCTATCCATGCGGAATGACAGTGCATCGATTTTACTGTCAATTTTTGAGAGACTTTGCTGTATAGTGCATAACGTGTGTTTCACTTCTATGTCTGTTGCTGCGTTCTGATCATCAGATGTGGCATCTTGCTCAGTAGCTGTGGGACCCCGTGATCTTGGGGTTTTGCGGAGTTTAAATTGCAATTTTGAATGAAGCTTGTCTGTTTTACCCATGGTGTAGCGGGTTGATTCACAAAGAAGTTCACTCTATGGCAGAGCTTTCCAAACTGTGTGTCCCGACACAGTACTGTGTCGCCTGCAAATGGTGGGTGTGTCGCGGGATGAGACTGGTATTAACGGGCACTTAGCACATAACTGCTGCTTATTAAGAGGCATTCCTTTGACAGCTTTGTTCCCACTATGCCTCATCTATTGCATAAAGTCTCCCAGTAAATGGTCTTTTAAAGACCTGTGAAGTACTCGGGTGCGGCTGTGTGTGTGCCTGGGAAGCTGGGGTGAGGTGACAGAGGGTGACAGACAGAGGGAGACTGACAAAGGGAGATAGAGGGAGGAAGACAGAGGGAGGGAGACAGAGAGAGAGGGAGATAGAGAGAGAGGGAGACAGAGGGACGGAGAGAGAGGGACAGAGACAGAGGGACGGAAACAGAGGGAGACAGAGGGAGACAGAGGGAGGGAGACAGACAGAGGGAGACAGAGAGCAGGAGATAGAGGGAGGAAGACAGAGGGAGGGAGACAGAGAGAGAGGGAGATAGAGAGAGAGAGGGAGACAGAGGGAGGGAGACAGAGAGAGGGAATAGAGAGAGGGAGACAGAGGGAGAGAGACAGAGGGAGAGTGTTAGACGGCGACCTCAGAGGAGCCCGGAAAGGGGGTCCTGACTACCCTGAGACCCACCCTCAAAGTATCGTAGCCGGGCACTGGCGGGAGACTCCTCAGGAGGAGGAATCTCGTATCTAGGATCGTACTTCTGGCACCACACGACACAGAAACACCACACCGTGCGTTCTTAGGAATCAATCTTTATCAAACAGGTTAGCACGGCAAATATGTACACGGAGAGCGTGGGCTCAATGAGTTTCGGAAGGGATAGGGGGTAGCGGGACAGTCTCTGGTAAAGGTTCAAGGCAAGGACGTACCCGGCGCACAGCTCTCAATCCTCGAGCTGGGGGGTAGGCTTGTTGTCGTTGGGGTCCGGCGGGACCGGTGGAGTCTGTGGAAGCCGCGAGTCACTCAGTGGGCTCAGGTACAAGTTCGGAGGTCTTACGATCTTCAGGGAGCCGCGAGTCACTCAGCAGGGCTCAAGGACAAGTTCGGAGGTCTTACGATCTTCGGGGAGCCGCGAGTCACTCAGCAGGGCTCAGGTACAGGTCGGAGGTCTTACGATCTTCAGGGAGCCGCGAGTCACTCAGCAGGGCTCAGGTACAGGTCGGAGGTCTTACGATCTTCAGGGAGCCGCGAGTCACTCAGCAGGGCTCAGGTGGTTCTAAGTTCCAGGAGCCGCGACCGCGTCAGCAGGCTCTCGTTGTTCCAGCGTTGAATCTGCCGGACAGTCTCAGAGCACCCCTTGTTATAGGTCGACCCCTCTTTGATGTCCGGAGTCTGTGTAGGCAGGGGTCTTGTCACCTGGGGGTCGCTTGTCGGGGTTTCCTGCCATTGTCTTTTGATCCTTTCAGGGCCGGGTCGGGAGGAGTCCCAGACACCCAGCAGGCGTGGAGCCAGCTCTCAGCGAGGCCGGAGGGCCGATCGAAACTCATCGTCCCAGGGGAGTTTAGAGGTGCGATAGAAACTGCTCCTCCCTCTCTCATCCCCTGGCAAGCGTGATGTCCTCCAGCCGGAGTGGCGCCGCTAGGCCCGGGTCGCGCTGGGGCCGGGCGGCCATCTTGGTGCATGAAATGGGCACGCGGGCCCGGGGTGGCCGAAGGGAGAGGGGCCATGGATGAGAATGTCCGGGTCGGGTGCGTGTGTTCTGGTGGAAAGGATCGGCTAGGCCGTGGGCTCGGGGCTGCAGGTACCAGGTTAGGTGGTGCGGGGACAAGTAGAGCCATGCTACGAGGCCGGGTCCAACACGCGTCCCCCCCAGCTGAAAGCCGGAGAGAACTGCCCATCATCTTGGGGGGTTCTCTTCGCTGAGGCGGAAGAACCGGGAGAGGCCGTCAGCGTTGGCGTGGTCCGTACCAGGGCGATGTTCTACGGTGAAATCCATCCCCTGGAGGGAGATTGACCACCGCAGTAGCTTGGGGTTTTCTCCTCGCATCTGCATGAGCCATCGCAAGGGCCGATGGTCGGTTTGGACTTTGAAATGGGTGCCGAACAGGTAAGGGCGTAGTTTCTTGAGTGCCCAGACCACGGCAAAGGCTTCGCGCTCAATGGTGCTCCATCTCCGTTCTCTGGGCAGCAGCCGCCGGCTGAGGAAGGCGATGGGCTGGTCTAGGCCTTGGTCATTCACCTGGGACAGGACGGCCCCAATGCCATGCTCGGAGGCATCGGTTTGGACTACAAACTCCTTGGAGTAGTCGGGAGCCTGGAGGACGGGGGCAGTACACATGGCCTTCTTTAGGGCTTCAAACGCCTCCTGGCAGGCAGAGGTCCACTGCACCTTCTTTGGCTGTTTTTTGGATGTGAGTTCTGTAAGGGGGCCGACAAGGCTGCCATACCCCCGGATGAATCTTCGGTAGTAGCCAGTGAGGCCCAGAAAGGCTCGGACCTCCGTTTGGGTGGTGGGGGGTTCCCAGGCCAAGATGGCGTCGATCTTCGGCTGTAGCGGAGCGACCTGGCCACTCCCGACCTGGTGCCCCAGGTAGACGACTGATCCTTGCCCAATTTGGCACTTGCTGGCTTTTACTGTGAGGCCTGCCTGGCGCAGGGCGGTTAGCACCCTCCGGAGGTGCTGGAGGTGCTCACTCCAGTCGGAACTGAAAACGGCGATGTCGTCTAGATAGGCTGCGCTGAACTGTTCCAGCCCGGCCAGGACTCTATTCACCAGTCGCTGGAAGGTGGCCGGGGCATTCTTCATTCCGAAGGGCATTACGCGGAAGCGATAATGCCCATCTGGTGTGGAGAAGGCGGACCACTCCTTGGCTCCCTCGGTGAGCGCAATCTGCCAGTATCCGCAGGTGAGGTCGAATGTGCTGAGGAACCGGGCTGCCCTGAGTCGGTCAATGAGCTCGTCGGCCCGTGGGATGGGGTGGGCATCGGCTCGGGTGACGTCATTGAGCCCCCGGTAGTCCACACAGAATCGGAGCTCGGGGGCGACACCGGGGGCCGCTGCCTTCGGGACTAGGACCACGGGGCTGGCCCAGGGACTGTCAGATGGCTCGATCACCCCCATGGTCAACATCTTCGAGACTTCAGCTTGAATGCAGGACCGGACCCGGTCAGGGACCCGGTATGCACGGTGTCTCACCGGCGGGCTGTCCCCGGTGTCCACGTCATGGACACACCAGTCGGTGACTCGGGGGATCAGGGAGAAGAGGTCGGCAAATTGTCCTAGGAGTTGGCGGCAGTCCTCTTGTTGCTGGGCAGTGAGAGCTGGGGAGAGGTTCACTCCTTCCACGGAGCCATCCTGCTCCTTGACACACAGGAGGTCCGGGAGGGGATCGGACTCATCTTCGGCCCCGTCATCGGTGGCCAGCAGGAGGCTCAGTTCTGTCCGCACGAAGTGAGGCTTGAGGCGGTTCACGTGAAGGACCCGAAGGGGATCCCGAGGCGACTGGACGTCCACCAAGTATGTGACTTGACTCTTCCGCTCAATCACTTTGTAGGGTCCGGTCCACCTGTCCTGGAGGGCGCCTGGCTTCACGGGGGCCATGACCCATACTTGTTGGCCCGGCTGGAATTCGACCAGAGTGGCATTCTGGTCGTACCAGCGCTTCATCTCTTCTTGGCTTGTCTCTAGGTTGGCCTCGGCCAGTGCTCGGAACTTCCTGGTCTGGTTCCGGAGGGTCAGAACATATTGGAACACATCTCGTGGGGTGGTCTGGGGTGCCGCCTCCCACCCTTCCTTAACCAAACTGAGGGGACCTCGGACGGGGTGTCCATAGAGCAACTCAAACGGGCTGAACCCTAGGGACTTCTGGGGGACTTCTCGGTAAGCGAACAAGAGGCAGGGGAGCAGGACGTCCCACTTACGCCGGAGGGGCTCTTCTAGGCCGGTGATCATCCCTTTCAGAGTCCTGTTAAACCTCTCTACTAGGCCGTTCCCTTGGGGATGGTACGGGGTGGTGAACTTATAGGACACTCCACATTGTTGCCACAGGGACGTCATGTACTTCGAGATAAAATTAGTGCCGCGATCGCTCACGACCTCGCGGGGAAAACCCACCCGGGAAAAGATCCCCATCAGGGCCCGGCCCACCACGGGGGCTGTGACGGTGCGTAGGGGGATAGCCTCAGGGTATCGGGTGGCGTGATCCACTAGGACCAGGATGAAACGGTGACCTTGGGAGGTGGGGGGGTCCAGGGGCCCCACGATGTCGATCCCGACTCGTTCAAAGGGGGTACTGACGACCGGGAAGGGTTGGAGGGGAGCCTTGCGCTTCCCCCCACTCTTCCCACTAGCTTGGCACGTGGGACAGGACTTGCAGTGGGCTTCTACAGCTGCTCTCATTCTAGGCCAGTAAAAATGGGTCACGAGACGGCTGTAGGTCCTGTCTTTACCCAGGTGGCCGGCGAGGGGGACGTCGTGGGCTAAGCCCAGGAGGAAGTCTCGGAAGCGGAGGGGTACCACCAGCACCCGTCCGGATCCCAGCTCCACCGACTTCTGCTCACTGTACAAAATGTTGTTTTCCCAATAAATTCGGTGCATTCCAGTTTGGTCGCCTGCGGCTTGGCCCTCGGCCTGGCGCCGCAGTCCGACCAGGGAAGGACAAGTGGCTTGCTCCCGGCAAAATTCCTCCCGGGTGGGGGTTGCCCGCCCTCGTGGCGCCATTGGGCCAATTCGGGTAGATCGCCTAACTCGGGGACCGGGGCGGTGTCGGACGGTGAGGGTTCGTCGCTGGCGACTGACCCTTCCGATGGAGGGACGGGAGGACCCTCGGCGGTTACTGTTCTGACTTCTTCGGTCGGGGCGTCTTCGAATTCACCCAGGGGGGGAAGTCGAGCTGACATAGATCGGGTGGTGGCGCACACCCACTCGGGGAGTCCCATCATTCCTAGGTGGGCCTTGCGCTCGACGTGCTTCCAGGGAGAACTCTCTAGGTCGTTCCCTAAGAGGCAGTCGACCGGCTGGGAGGTTCTTACGGCAACCCTCAGTTTACCTGTCACCCCACCCCACTCAAACGGCACCAGGGCTACCTGACACATACTCTCTCTATTATCTGCGGAAATTACCGGGCAAAAGACGTTGGGGAGGATCTGCTCCTCGGGGACTAAGTGCCTGAGGACACCGGTGATGCTGGCCCCGGTGTCCCGCAGGGCCTCTATTTGGTGGCCATTGATCTTGACGAGCTGCCTGTATTTCTTCGTGTTGGAGGGCAGGAGGCTACCAGGGACCATCTCTCTATCTCCTAGGGATACTAGGGCCATAGCTGCGGGTTCCCACTCCCCGGTTTCCTCAACCTCCTCCCCCAGAGCTATGTTTGCTACCTGTCTTGCAGGGGTGATTTGGGTGGCCATGGGGCACTCTGGGTCATTGGCGTAGTGCCCGGGCTTCTGGCAACGAAAGCAAGTGACGGTTACCCGGTGTCCCCGTCTCCCGGGGGGTCCGGTTACTGGTGGGGGGGGCGCTGGGAAAGGTGGAGATTGGGTCTTTGGGGGGCTAGGCTGGGACTCTCGCTGCCCTCCCTGGTTCCCTCCTCCTCTCTGGCGGGGTGGTCCCTGACTGGCTCGGGGGTATTCTCCTACCATGCCCCGGGGGACCCGGGTGTTGGTCCAGCGGTCTGCTTCCACCGCCAGCTTCCTGGGATCGGTGAGTTTGCTGTCAAGCAGATGCTGGCGTAGTTCCACAAAGCAGTTCGCAGCCAGGTGTTCCCACAACATGAGGTCGGTGAGTTCCTCAAGGGTGGTGACTTTGCTGCCCTTGATCCACCCATCGAAGGCCCGACTGAAAAAGTTTACATATTCCACCCAGGTGGTGCCCGGGATTTTCCTGCAGTCCCGGAATCGCTGACGGTACATCTCGGGGGTGAGACCGTACCTTGTGAGTAGAGCCTCTTTCATGTGGCTGTAGGAGGTCTGCAGAGAGATGGGTAGGTCGAGCAGGGTGTCTCTTCCTTCGCTCAGAAACCGTCCCCACAACCCTGCCCCCCAGTCCTTCTGCGGGACCCGATGGGAGGTCATGGCGACCTCGTAGGCCCTAAACCATTGTTGAATGTCATTGTTTTTATAATATTCTTTGACCACGTCCTTGGGGATGTGGACCTTCTGCTCCGCTGGGGAGGCCGCCTCTCGGTTTCCCGGGGGCCTCCCTTCCTCGCTTCTGGCCTTGAGCTCGATTTCCTTCAAGCTGCGTTCGTGCTCTAGTTGGAGCTTCATTCCTTCGTGTTCCCGTTGGAGCTTCTTCTCTTCTAGCTCGCCTTGCACGCGCATTTGCTCTACTGCTAGCTTTTTTTCGCCTTCGATTTTGAGTTTGGCTAACTCGAGTTCGTGATTGCGGCTTCTCTCTCTGTCCGCGAGTTCTTTCGGGGATAGGCCCCCGTCTGGTACGATGCCTCGCACCTGATTGCTGCTGCTTTCGCCTTGGGGGGGTTCGGCTTCGTCGGGGCGCTCCCCTGTGCCTTCTGGGCGGGAGGCCCCGGCATCCACCCAAGCTTTCAGTGCTTTCTGCAAATCTTCTTTGGTGTTGAGACCGGTGGTAGCGATTTTAAGTTCTTTGCAGAATTGCTTTAGTTCTTTGTGCGTATATTCTTCTAGTCGTTCCACCTGGAACACCCTGTTGGCGTTGGTTTCTGCGGGGATCATGGCGTTTCCTTCTGCCATCTTTGTCGGTAGTGCGTCCGTCGTTCACGGTACGATCTCTAGGTGATGGGCCCGAATCCCGTCGCTTGCCACCAATGTTAGACGGCGACCTCAGAGGAGCCCGGAAAGGGGGTCCTGACTACCCTGAGACCCACCCTCAAAGTATCGTAGCCGGGCACTGGCGGGAGACTCCTCAGGAGGAGGAATGTCGTATCTAGGATCGTACTTCTGGCACCACACGACACAGAAACACCACACCGTGCGTTCTTAGGAATCAATCTTTATCAAACAGGTTAGCACGGCAAATATGTACACGGAGAGCGCGGGCTCAATGAGTCTCGGAAGGGATAGGGGGTAGCGGGACAGTCTCTGGTAAAGGTTCAAGGCAAGGACGTACCCGGCGCACAGCTCTCAATCCTCGAGCTGGGGGGTAGGCTTGTTGTCGTTGGGGTCCGGCGGGACCGGTGGAGTCTGTGGAAGCCGCAAGTCACTCAGCGGGCTCAGGTACAAGTTCGGAGGTCTTACGATCTTCAGGGAGCCGCGAGTCACTCAGCAGGGCTCAAGGACAAGTTCGGAGGTCTTACGATCTTCGGGGAGCCGCGAGTCACTCAGCAGGGCTCAGGTACAGGTCGGAGGTCTTACGATCTTCAGGGAGCCGCGAGTCACTCAGCAGGGCTCAGGTACAGGTCGGAGGTTTTACGATCTTCAGGGAGCCGCGAGTCACTCAGCAGGGCTCAGGTGGTTCTAAGTTCCAGGAGCCGCGACCGCGTCAGCAGGCTCTCGTTGTTCCAGCGTCGAATCTGCCGGACAGTCTCAGAGCACCCCTTGTTATAGGTCGACCCCTCTTTGATGTCCGGAGTCTGTGCAGGCAGGGGTCTTGTCACCTGGGGGTCGCTTGTCGGGGTTTCCTGCCATTGTCTTTTGATCCTTTCAGGGCCGGGTCGGGAGGAGTCCCAGACACCCAGCAGGCGTGGAGCCAGCTCTCAGCGAGGCCGGAGGGCCGATCGAAACTCATCGTCCCAGGGGAGTTTAGAGGTGCGATAGAAACTGCTCCTCCCTCTCTCATCCCCTGGCAAGTGTGATGTCCTCCAGCCGGAGTGGCGCCGCTAGGCCCGGGTCGCGCTGGGGCCGGGCGGCCATCTTGGTGCATGAAGTGTGCACGCGGGCCCGGGGTGGCCGAAGGGAGAGGGGCCATGGACGAGAATGTCCGGGTCGGGTGCGTGTGTTCTGGTGGAAAGGATCGGCTAGGCCGTGGGCTCGGGGCTGCAGGTACCAGGTTAGGTGGTGCGGGGACAAGTAGAGCCATGCTACGAGGCCGGGTCCAACAGAGAGAGACAGAGGGAGGGAGACAGAGGAAGGGAGACAGAGGAAGGGAAACAGAGTGACACAGAGGGAGACAGACAGGGGGATAGACAGAGGGAGACAGAGGGAGACAGACAGACAGAGGGAGGGAGACCGAGGGAGACAGACAGACAGAGGGAGGTAGACAGACAGAGGGAGGGAGACAGAGGGAGACAGAGGGTGGGAGAGAGACAGAGGGAGAGAGACAGAGGGAGGGAGACAGAGGGAGAGAGACAGAGGGAGAGAGACAGAGGGAGAGAGACAGAGGGAGAGAGACAGAGGGAGGGAGACAGAGGGATGGAAACAGAGGGAGACAGAGGGAGACAGAGAGCAGGAGACAGACGGAGGTAGATAGACAGACAGAGGGAGGGAGACAAAGGGAGACAGACAGACAGAGGGAGGGAGGGAGACAGAGGGAGGGAGAGAGAGGGAGGTAGACAGACAGAGGGAGGGAGACAGAGGGAGAGAGAGGGAGGGAGAGATAGGGAGGGAGACAGAGGGAGGGAGACAGAGGGAGAGAGACAGAGGGAGGGAGACAGAGGGAGGGAGACAGAGGGAGGGAGACAGAAGGAGGGAGACAGAGGGATGGAGACAAAGGGACGGAAACAGAGGGAGACAGACAGAGGGAGACAGACAGAGGGAGACAGAGAGCGGGAGACAAAGGGAGACAGAGAGGGAGACAGAGGGAGAGGGAGACAGAGGGAGACAGTGGGAGGGAGACAGAGGGACGGAGACAGAGAGGGAGACAGAGGATGACAGACAGAGGGAGGAGGGCGACAGAGGAATGGAGACCGACAGAGGGAGGGAGGGAGACATAGAGAGAGGGAAACCGTGGGAGACAGAGAGAGGGACACAGAGTGAGGGAGTCCAGGGTAGACAGAGGGAGGGAGATAGAGAGAGGGAGACAGATAGAGGGAGACAGAGGGAGACAGAGGGAGGGAGACAGCGAGAGAGGGAGACATAGAGAGGGAGACAGAGGGAGGGAGACAGAGAGAGAGGGAGACAGAGAGAGAGGGATACAGAGGGAGGGACACAGAGGGAGGGAGACAGAGAGAGGGAATAGAGAGAGGGAATAGAGAGAGGGAGACAGAGGGAGAGAGACAGAGGGAGAGAGACAGAGGGAGGGAGACAGAGGAAGGGAGACAGAGGGAGGGAAACAGAGGGACACAGAGGGAGAGAGACAGACAGAGGGAGACAGACAGGGGAATAGACAGAGGGAGACAGAGGGAGACAGACAGACAGAGGGAGGGAGACAGAGGGAGACAGACAGACAGAGGGAGGTAGACAGACAGAGGGAGGGAGACAGAGGGAGAGAGAGGGTGGGAGAGAGACAGAGGGAGAGAGACAGAGGGAGAGAGACAGAGGGAGAGAGACAGAGGGAGGGAGACAGAGGGACGGAAACAGAGGGAGACAGAGGGAGACAGAGAGCGGGAGACAGACAGAGGTAGATAGACAGACAGAGGGAGGGAGGGAGACAGAGGGAGGGAGAGAGAGGGAGGTAGACAGACAGAGGGAGGGAGACAGAGGGAGAGAGAGGGAGGGAGACAGAGGGAGGGAGACAGAGGGAGGGAGACAGAGGGAGCGAGACAGAGGGAGGGAGACAGAGGGAGGGAGACAGAGGGAGGGAGACAGAGGGAGGGAGACAGAAGGAGGGAGACAGAGGGAGGGAGACAAAGGGACGGAAACAGAGGGAGACAGACAGAGGAAGACAGACAGAGGGAGACAGACAGAGGGAGACAGAGAGCAGGAGACAGAGAGCGGGAGACAGACAGAGGGAGACAGAGGGAGGGAGACAGACAGAGGGAGGGAGACAGAGGGAGAGAGAGGCCGCAACTCATTCCACCCCAATCACTGTCAGCGTCAGTGCAGCCTTGTGCCAAAAAAGTAAGTGCTCAAAAAGTTGTAATGAGGGGCGTGGTCTAACTGGCGATGCAGTAGGACGCACGCTGGAGGAGATACGGCAGGCCGCCGCGCACCAACACTATCACAGTGGAGCTGGGGGTCCCCTGACGCTCACCTCAGGGGTGTCCTAGGTGCGGGGGATCTGTGGCACCCCTTGGCAGGCGGAGGATGGCGAGAAAGCTGTAGCAGCGGTGTCTGGCGGCGGTGCCTCGATCAGGCGGTTGGTGCGCCTGCCATTTTGAGACGCTTGTGCCGGAGGCTTCCAGTCTGGTAACGCAGGCGGACCTTATATCCCGCGCAGACGCCTGACGCTGCCTGCGGCCTCTGGCGGTGAGGGAGCCATCGCAGGAGTAATCGTTCTGATTGTGGAGGGTGCAGGCGGCGGACCTGGGACACAGGCACGGGCGGACGGGCGGTGAGCCTTCAGCCGACCCGGACCCGCCATTTCCCACGCCGCACCGGTGAGGCGCCTTGGAACCCGGGGCCCTGCTGGGGGGCTCTCCCGGCCCGGGGGGGCCTCCACCTGCATAGAGAGTTGTGGTGATCAGAGAGTGCTAGTGGGAGGCCATCGCTCGGCTTCCTGCCGCCACTTCGCCCCCCCTGCTTTGAGGATACCAGGACAGCACCTTCGGGAGTGTGATGGGCCTGGGCTGCATCAGCTTGCGGTTGTGCGGCTCCTACGTGGAGGAGCGCACACATCCAACTGCCTTGGGCCTGGCTTGAGTGGAGACCAGCGGGGACAGCGGCGGCAGTGTGGGAGTCTCTCAGGTCCTCAGGAGTTCGTCACAGCGGCGCCCGCTATATTGCCTGGAACTGTGAGTACGAGAACTGCTGGGGTGCGCGTCTCTGACCCCTCGCTGTGGGACCTGTGGGGGCAGCACTTCTACCATCAGGGAGGCTCAGCTATCATCGTGCCACTCGCTGGTGTGGGGCGGGAGATGCCCTTGGGGCTGCCTCTGGCCGCAATTTGTAAGGTTGTTGACCGGGACTACATCGCGGGTCGTCGAGCTGCCCAGCGACAACGCTTGTGGCCTGCCGGTTGGTGAAGCGTGGGGCCCGGACGGCGGCGGTTGGGGAAGAGGACTGGCCATCGCTGATGCTCGCCGACCTGCAGGTGACGAAGGTGTCTGGCGGTGAATGACGATCTCAGGCGCAGGGAAGCGGCAGAGGTGGACTGGGGGTGGCCTTTGCATGTGGAGACTCCGGTGAGAATTTTTGCCTGTGCGCCATGGGGGGGTCTTGTGCCGGGGGTTGCCTGGGGCTCAGGCCGCCTTCATGCAAGACTCAGGTGGAATACCGATCGGGGGCTCCCTATGCTGGGGGTGTCCTGGAGACTTGGATGTTGCCTGCTCCCCGCTGGGTTGCCTGCGCCAGCCCCTGGCTGCCAGTTGCCAGTTTGATCTACTTGCCTGGTCTGCTCCTCCTCCTGGTTGGTATCTGCCCTTGCTGTTGGGGGGATGCTTAATTGCCGGTGGGGGGGGTCTGCTCATTTGACTGTAAGTTGTCGTCGGCAGGTGTTGGCCACTTTGCTGGACTGCTTCACCCCATTGGTCTGCGACACCCCCTGCTTGGAGGCTTACTGCTGTCATCTTGCCTGCTGCTGGTGGTGTCGGGCGGTGGCGCCTTGGACGTCACTTGCCTGGCCAGAGCCTAGTCTGATAACTCTCGCTGTGGTGGGGCGAGAGCTGGGGCTCGGGCCTGACTGCATGTTTTTATAGGGCGCTCACGGGCTCTCACGGGCTTTTCACGGGCTGCGGGGGGGCTGACAGGGGCTACTGACGTCTTGAGTGACTCAACATTGCGGAGCTGTGGTGGTGGCTTGCTTGCTGACACCCCCACTCGGCAATACTTGGGTCTGTTGGTCCTGCAGGGAGACTGTGCACCTCTGACGGAGTCTGTGGTGGAGAGGGGGATCTCTCACGAGGCCAGTGCTTTGCAGTAATGGTGGGGGGATCTCCGTTACTTGTCAGGTCTCCACGTCGGCTGTCTCACCACACCTCCAGTATGACGCGCACTAATAGAGTCAAGGATGCCCCGGGGCCAGCCCAAAGGACAACTCGGTGGCAGCCCTGTGGGGCAAGATGGGCTCGTCTACGTCCGCGGAGGGACAGGCGCCGGCTGGGGGGGACTCGCTCCCAGTGACACAGGCCTTTATGTCCTCCTTCATGTCTGAACTGAAATCTGAGATTGGCTCCCTCCGCACGGAAGTGCATTCCTGTGTCCGAGAGCTCCAGAGAGAGGTGGCGGGTCTTAGGGGACGGGTAGATGGCTTGGAGCAGACTCTGGATGCTCGGACGGAAGACCAGGAGCAGCTCTGGCAAAGCCTGGCTGTCCTGGAAGACCAACACATAGAGTTGCAGCTGAAGCAGGAGGATTTGGAGAATCGAAGTCGCCGGAATAACCTCCGCATCCGGGGGGTCCCTCTTGGTGCGGAAGGGAAAGACATCCTGACGTATGTGGCGCAGTTGCTGCATGAAATGTGGGGGGATGACAACGCATCCCCCCCGGCCCTGGATCGGGCCCACCGGGTCACTGGGCCTGCAGGCAGACCGGGCCTTCTTCCTGATATATTAACCAGGGTCCATTTCTTCACAGAAAAAGAAGCTATTCTACGGGCGGCACGGGCCAAGCAAGACCTCACATATGAGGGACATAGAATTCAGATTTTCCAGGATCTGGCCCCCACTACCCTTCGGCGCCGTCGTACCTTCAAACCAGTGACTAATAAGTTGCAGAGCCTGAATATCTCCTATCAGTGGGGTCATCCCTTTGTGCTTATATTTACCTGGGAGCCTCGGCGGAGGGTGATCCGGTCCTACAGGGATGCGGCGCAGTTGCTTCGACTCCCCGACTCCTGGCCCGACAGCCCCGCGCGCCCTTCATCCTCTGCAAGGGTTCCAGCTGAGCCAGCTTGGTCGACCGTGTGCCTGCATAGCGGCCCTCTCCTCTCAATGAACAGGACTCCCTGCAGGCTAAGCAGGACATTATAGAACACATTAAGTCCTTAGAAGGTGACAAATCTGACTCTGGCCCAGAAACTCCACCTCCGTGATCAAAAGTCTGGATGTTTGAGATAACTCCTGGAGCTCTTCTCTACGACCACAGCTCCTTATGGTCTAGTGTTTCCTAGATGGGTTTGGTCTATGGGGTGGGGGGTGTTCTTGCAGTCCCCCAGCTCTTAATCCTTCTTTCTCTTTTGTGTGTGGGGTGGCCAGAGCCTGAGCCCACCCTTTAGCTGACCTCGAGGCCGGTGGACAGCGTACCCCCCTCTGTGCCTGGGAGAGTGACATCTCTTGGCTTGTCCGAACCCTCGGGTGTAGGCTGGCCGGCGATTGGAACAGGGACATGTGGCCCGGTTGGCCGATGTTGGGTTAATCTTCTCTCATTTTCTGCCCTCCTACTTACCTGTATCTCTCCTTCTTCTTTTCTGTAGGTGCTGGGTATGGTGGGCGGTTGCTTCAGCTATCACGGCGCGCACCTGGGGCTAGAGTCGGCGCGCTCCTGGGTTTCCTCCCTACCCCCTGGAAGCGCTCTCTTCGGCGGCATGATGGACTAACTTGGAACTTGACTTCCCCATGGCTGTTTCTGGCCCCTTAAAGATACTAACCCTTAATGTTAAGGGCCTGAATTCCCCCAACAAGCGGCAGCAGGTGTGGCGCTACCTGCGACAACATAGCCCGGACATTCTTTTTCTGCAAGAAACTCACCTGCTGCGCGTAGACACTCCCAGCATGGCACACCCAAGCTATCCCCTCCAGTTCTGGGCGTCGGCAGACACCAAAACCGCCAGGGTGGCTATTCTCTGTAGGCCTGGTATCAGGCAGGGGTGCACTAAAGTTTATCGCAGTCCGGATGGACGCTTCATAAGGGCGGAGGTGCGGGTGAGGAGACGCCTTCTTACACTGTGCAATGTTTATGCTCCGAATCCAGATGCAAGACTCATTTCTCCAAACACTTATGCGAGAACATGTGCCATATGGCGAGCCCTCCTTAATCTTGGGGGGAGATTTTAACCTTGTGTAGGACCCTGCGATGGACCGTAGCGAGGCTTCCTCCAATGGGGCGGGAGCCATGTTCTCTACACTACGGAAACAGATAACGGACCTTGGTTTGCTGGATGCTTGGCGATATCATTCACCGGAGGTGCGGGATTACTCGTACTATTCTCACGTTCACCGTTTGTACTCGCGTATTGACTATTTATTCATCTCCCATGACGCCGTGCGGGAGTCGGTGGGGGCATCTATGTCCGACATATCGCTATCTGATCATGTCCATGTGGAGCTATTACTGCAGGATCCATCCGCCTCTCCTGCCGCTCTCGGCAGTGGCGCCTGCCACTGCACGTCCTGCGCGACCCGGTGGATGTGAAGAACATACGGTCCGCCATTGACTCCTATTTTGTAAACAATGATCTTCCCGAAACGCATTTCCAGTGGTGTGGGATGTGTTTAAGGCTACCATCCGCGGTCACATCACATCCTTAGCGATTGTGCGTGCCCGGGAGGCGCGCCACCTAGAGGACACCCTTTCCAAGGGCATAAAGGCGCTAGAGCAACAGGATCAGGGTCACTCCTCGGTCGCGAATCGACGACGGCTTGCTAATCTACAGGGCCAGCTCCGCACGCTGCACACTAATAAGGAAGAGCGATCCCTGCTAATCTTAAAGCAACAATATTTTGAGGGGGGAGATAAAGTGGGCAGAGTATTGGCGCAGCGCCTGTGGGCACGCGCGGTGAAGGCTGTCATGGAACGAGCTAAGTGTGAGGCCTTTTGGGCATATTATGCTGCCCTCTATGGAGCGTACGATCCCTCGTCAGCTGATATAGATGATTTCCTAGCCCAATGCCCCTGGACACCAATTCACCCACAACATGCCCAACAATTAGAAGACCCCCTCACGGTGGAGGAATTGCAGACGGCGCTGAAGGAGCTGCCTCTCGGGAAGACGTCGGGGCCAGATGGCTTGCCATTAGTCTTCTACTGTATGTTTCTGCCGCAGCTCCAACAACATCTCTTGCGGCTGTACAACTCCTTCTCGGGTGCAGAGGGGCCGTCGTCCTCTATGGGAATGGCGGAAATAGCCCTTATTCCTAAACCGGGCAGGGATCCCACGCTGTGCACATCTTACCGCCCTATAGCTTTCCTGAACACGGATCTTAAAATCTACACCAAAATGCTCGCTAGACACTTGGACCCCCACATGCCTGGGCTTGTGGAACCGGACCAAGTTGGCTCCATCCACAGCAGACAAGGGGCGGACAACGTGCGCAGAATCGCGCACCTGGTGGGAAAAGCCCAACACTGGAAAATACCCGCATGCCTTCTCTTGCTGGACGCGGAGAAGGCGTTTGACTGAGTGGAGTGGGGCTTTCTTCGAGCGGTATTACAAAAAGGTCGGACTGGGTGAGAATATGATCTCAATGATCATGGCCCCTTATCTTTCTCGGCAAACTCGGGTTCGAGTTAATGGGCATCTTACGGACCCCTTCTCCATCTCTAGAGATACACAACAGAGCTGTCCCTTGTCACCTCTGCTGTTTGCCCTGGTGGTAGAACCCCTAGCGGAGATGATTCGGCAACACCCGGACATACATGGGATCCCCCTTGGGGGCCGGCAAAACAAGGTAGCACTCTTTGCGGATTACCTTATTCTGAACCTGTCACGCCCGCATACGTTTCTTCCGGCGCTCCATACCCTTCTGCAATCTTTTGAGAAAGTCTCGGGCCTCAAAATGAACCATGGCAAGTCCTGGGCTCTGAATCTCACGATCCCGCCAGATGAGGTGCCGGTCCTGAAAATGCTCGCTCCTTACCAATGGGCCACGGAGCACATCCGATATATCGGCCTCCAACTGACCCCCACCTTATACACATGGACACAGGTGAATTGGCGAGAGGGCCGTACTGGAAGACCTGAGGGGTTGGAAAAACCTCACGATCTCTTGGCTGGGTAGGCTTAACGCGGTGAAAATGTCAATACTCCCTAAATTCTTATATTTATTTCAATGCCTCCCCACCCCAATACCGCAACACCAAATACAGGGCCTACAGTGCGATCTCATTCGCTTTATCTGGGGCGGGCGCAGGCCGCGATTCTCCCACAAGACCCTCATGTCACCGCACGACAGAGGGGGCATTGCGTGTCCTAACCTCTTGGACTATTATCGGGCCTCGCATCTCCGTTTCGTGTCGGAATGGATAGCCGTTGAGAGTGAAAAGGTGTGGTTCCACATGGACAGGACGGCAACCGGAGGCTCGATTTGGGACCTTGCCTGGCATTCTCGCACGGCACGCTCGCGCAGTGCCTACATGGCAGTCCCTACCAAAACGGTGCTGGATATATGGGACTCGGTTGCAGTACATAAGGGTTTAACGACCTTTCCCTCCCCCCACACTCCTATTTCAGGCAACCCAGATTTTCCCCCGGCCCTTCATTCGCCAGCCTTTGCAAATTGGTTACAGGGGGGATGTAGGGTGATTGGTGATCTGTACGAGGGTGGCATGCTCAAGACGTTTGTCCGGTGTCGGGAGGCCTTTGGACTCCTGATGAATGCAGGTTTGCAGCACGCGCAGCTGCGGCATTGGGTGTCCTCCCCAGAGATGAACAGGGCCGCTACCCGCCCGTTCACCTCATTTGAACGGCTGGTCCGTTCCTTTGATGAGTCAAAGGGCCTGATCCCTCGCACATACCAGATTCTACAACATCCCCCGGTCCTATCCCCGCACCCTTACCAGCATCAATGGCAGGCGCTCTCAGCCACGGAAATCACTCCAGCGCAGAGGCATCGTCTTTGGCGGGATATTCCTGGGGTTTATCACAGTGTCCCACAGAGGGAAAATGCATATAAAATCATGACGCAATGGTACTATACGCCTACTCTCCTGCACAAAATGTTCACTAGCGTGTCCCCATTGTGTTGGAGATGTTTGAAAGCTCCTGGAGATTTCATGCACATCTGGTGAGCGTTTCCGCTCCTGACCCTGTTCTGGAAGGAAGTCCTTAGCCATATTAAGGGGGTGCTGGGGTTTCCGCTGCCTGATTCCGCTACTGTGATCCTTTTGGGCCTTAAGCCTGTCATTCTGAAAGCCCTAACTTGTAGCGATTGGACCATAGCACTTTATATGCTAGGGGCGGCCAAACAGACTATAGCGTTGCACTGGAAAAAAATGGACACTCCTCCAATAGCGGCTTGGTACACAAGTTTATGGCATGTGTTAACTATGGAATTTTTTACAGCGAGATTGCAGTCGCGTGACACACGCTTCACTGATGTTTGGCGGCCACTAGTTCAGTACCTTTGTAAAATAGAGCATGCGCGTTACTTAGAACGCTGCACATTTTTGAAGATGCCCTACTTCCATCAGATCCCAGTAGACTCCTCGCCTGATCAGGTCATTCTGCCGAGACGGCCCAAGCGACAAGCCCCAAACCCACGCACGTGATCTGCGCTGTTGCGTACACACGCCCGTCCGTCTGCCTAGTCACTACTGCTGCTGTCCTTCTCTTCTCTTTTTTCCCCTCTTTCTATCTGGCCTACCCCTAGCTAGTGTTCTCTATCGACCTTTGGCGGGCCTTGTACCCGCGTTCTTATTGTTTTAGTTCCTGTATTGCAAAGGGTCCCGACGCTTCACATAACGTCTCTATGTTGCCATGTGTTTTGATACGCGGCCGGCCCCATAGGGGTTGTAGGTGGCATGCTGTTTTTAAAATTGTTCTATACTGTTTTCATATAAGCATCCTGAGGAGCCTTGAATGAAACGCGGCCGGCCCTAACTGGGTTGTAGGCTTAACGCTGTGTCAATGTGGACCTCGGTTCCCTTTTGTTTGTAAGGGAAAAATCAAATAAGAAGAAAATATCAACAACAAAAAAAAGTTGTAATGATACTACAGAGGCCTGAGATTTCTCAGGGCCCTACCCCCATCTTATACATGCCTCACCATCGCGCTGGGTTTCCTTCCTTTGGTGCTAGCGGGGTATCACAAGGCAGCGTGTCCTAGTCAGCTCCAGCAATCAGGCACACAGGAATGCAGTGCAAGGTGGGGCTGCTCGACTTTAAGCGATCATGGGCCCAGAAGGCATCACGCACTTTATTAGGCAGGTCCCGGCATCGATACAATGCTGCCAACACTATCACCCTTGGGCCTCCACACCTATTGGGGGCTGTGTTTCCGGGGAGCGGAGGGCGCCCAGGGGTCAGTGACGCTCTCCACTTACTGCACTGGTGCCATTCCCTGGGATGGCTCCACATCACTGCCTCTGTCCGACTCTGCCGATCACTGGACTGAGCCTCTTTCCGTCGTCCGCCGCCCGATGTGCCTACGCTTGGCACACTGCGGCGCCCCTGCACTCCGTGCACCGCTGTCATTGCTGATGGTAACTCTCACTAGACGCCTTCAACTAAGGAACGCTGGGCTCTTCTGGTGGCACCCATCAGCAGCAAGTTTGCAACCCCTCTTGTGAGGGTCCCTAGTTGCAATCATGCCAGGATTATGTTGGATTGTTGTTGTAAATCTGGGGAGCTGCTCGGCCATCTTCGAATCAGGCAAGCTCCGCCACCTTTAAAGCAGTTATTTGAGTGATAAATCATGCAGCACTAGGGAGACTTATCACTAATATTATTGTTTTGGTGCCAGGCGCATTTCACCTATGTAGAGGCATTCCACATTGATAAAGCCATTTTACATTACACTGCTGGCAACCATGCCTGATGAACATAGGCGATCACTGCCCGTAACTTTGCATTTGATGCCCCCTAATGTAAGCTTGACTGATGTGATCACTATGCAACACTAATATTAGTAGCTCAGGATGATTTTCATTGAATATGAGTAGCTCTCATTTGACAAAAGGTTGGAGACCCAGAACTATTGGCCCACTGACAGTCACTGTTACCAGAATCAGGCCCTGGATTTCAGTCACTCTCAGCAGAACCAGGCCATTTGTGCAAACACCATAGCTAGGGCTCGCAAACAAACTGTATCACCATGACCTGTCGATGTGTTCAATTACCATCAACCAGAACTATAGCCACTTTAGAGCCTCTATAATTGGGCTCTGGGTGCATTCACTCCCACTGGAATTCCACAATATTTTGATTGAAACCAGGCCCTGTGCAAAATCTCCAGAACCTGGCAATGCTCACTATTGTCAGGGTTCAGAGCTGGAGGCCCTCTGCCTCGCCTAAGCTGTGCACTAGTGAAGACATTCATAAGTATCATCCCACACAGCAACCAGAGGAGAACAAGTGATAGAGATGAAGAAGGAAAGCTAGGAATGAAGCCCACTCTCTGAGACTTTGTCACTTTCAAGGGTCAGCACCACTCTGCTTGATGGCGTGAATCCTGGGAACATCTGCCCATTTGTAAGACTCAGGGCAGAAGGTTGGCATGTAAAAGAATGGTGACAACTGAAACAAGGCTTACCAGTCCCAGCAGCAGATGATGCAATGAACTTGGAGCCCACCAGGGAACTGATAGGGAGATAACAACAAACAGAAAGGGAAGCAGAGTGGCAATCGAAAACGTCTAGGCAGCCATGCAACTCATTGCCAGACACTGAGCTATGGTATCAGAGGGTCTGAATAGGGTCGTACTCCACCTGACCTTAACGCAGGAAGTGAGTGAGCGTGCATTCCCAGGAAGAGAACATTCCAGTGTCCCCCCTGCCCAAGCTTACACTTCCTACTCTCCAGTGCTTTCAGCCATCGGAATGCCTGTCGCCTAGCATTATTCCTGAAAACTATAACCAGGACCAGGTCTGAAGCTGTCATCAATGGCATCAATAAAACCAGGGGCCGTATTTATGACCCAGTTTGCGTCGCTCTTGCTCTACGCAACATGGGGCAAAAATGACACAAACCTTAGGTCATGTTTTTTTAAGCCACAGAAAGCCACATTGAGTGGCTCCAAAAATATGTAGTAACACAACGCGGCGCAAATTGCTGAGTTAGGTTACTCTGCCCTGGGTAAACACTACATGGATGTTGCATGGGTTATCCCAAGTAATCCAGGTGGTTTATAACTCATTCCCAGATTTATAAGACCGTGTCATTGTAGTTAAAATTACAATAATGGAGATCTTGCTAACCTTAATTGCATATTATGGCCCCAACCAAGATGGCCCCACTAGTTTGAAGTATATTTTTTTTACATTTATTGGACTTCCCGGAACCGATAGTCCTGGCAGGGGATTTCAATATTGTCTTGAACCCTGTATTGGATAAAACTCCAACTAATAGAGCTGTCGTGTTTTTTAAATCTCGGGAGTATCTACTTGGGGCTATGATACCGTTTACACTGACAGATATCTGGAGAGACAGATCAGGGCAGCACTTAGGGATGTCATATCGTAATTATAAATATAGGCACCAGTCAAGAATTGACTTTGTCCTGATCAGCTACTCATTAAGGAACCTGTTTAAGAATATTGCATACTTGGCACCCCATCTTTTGGATCACTCCGGGGTCCTCCTGGTGCTGAAATGTCCAGTTCCTAGTTCAATTAGGACTTGGTCCTTTAATCAAGCCATACTCTTGGAGGAGGAAGAAGTCTTCTTTCTCTCACAAGAAGCGGAATGGTTTCTGGAAGTGAACGTAGGCACTGCCTCAATAACTTCAGTATGGGACTCTCTGAAAGCCTTTTTATGTGGCCAAATCACTAGCAGGTCTTGTTACAGGAACAAAAAATATAAGGAAGAGATTATAGATATTGAAGTTAGGCTGAAGGACGCAGAGGTAGAACTTTCTGGCTCAGTACCCCCCGAAATTTTGCAAGAGAAGTGAAATAAGGTCAGTGGATTAAAAGCCCAGCTCGAAGATATTTTGAATATCAGGCTTACTTGAAGATGGGAAGCTAGTAAGATCTCCCACTTCGAGTATTGGGAAGGAGCAGGTAAACTCCTTGCATGGAAGAGTAAATTGGACCGAGCAAGGAGTTATATTAAGGAGATCAGGAATGATAAGGACATTTTGGTTACTGGTGAGGAAATTCGGGACGCCTTCCAGGCCTTTTTTCAATCTATTTACCAGGAGGATGGCAGCGTAGATAACCATAGTGCACAGAGGTGGCTTGGAAATGTTCCGCTTCCCTCCCTTAGCCAAGAGCACCAGCAATTTTTAGACAGGGCCTTTTCCTGTGCTGAGGTAAGGGAAGCTATCCTCAATGGCAAGAACGGGAAGGCCGCAGGGCCGGATGGGTTACCAGCCGAGATTTACAGAGTAATAGGGGACCAGGTTATTCCTATCATGACTAATCTTTTTAACCAGATCTTACAACAAGGACTGACTCCGCCAGATTCATGGAATGAGGCCACTATAGTCCTGATCTTGAAATCAGGGAGAGCGGCAAATAATTGTGGGTCTTATAGACCCATATCTATATTGAATGCCGACTATAAAGTTTTCACCTCTATATTGGCAGCAAGACAGAGTATAGTGGCAGGGGACATCTTGCATTCAAACCAGAAGGGCTTATAAAGGGCCGCCAGCTATCACATCTAACATATGATCTAATTGGAGCAATTGATCTGGCTTCTTCATACTCCATCCCCTTAGCAGCTATGACTTTAGATGCCACCAAGGCCTTCGGCAGGGTGAATTGGACTTACCTGTCGGAGGTCTTGGAGAAATTCAATCTTGGTGAGAAGTTTCGGCATACAATACAATCTATCTATAGGAGACCCTCAGCCAGACTATTAGTAAATGGCAGTACCACAGAGCCCTTTAATATATCTAGGGGTACTAGGCAGGGCTGCCCACTCTCCCCTCTCCTCTTTGATCTATATATTGAGCCATTTGCTCAACGGCTTAGAGAGGATTCCAGCATTAAGCCTTTCAAGTATGGGGAGTGGGAGAGGAAGGTAGCCCTTTATGCCAATGATATTTAAATTTTAACTGCTGGTTTAGATATGGAATTCCCAGCTGTCATCGGTCAAGCCCAGGAGTATGGACTAGTCTCAGGCTATGAAAGTAACACTGCTAAGACTGAGATAATGGTTTGGAACCAGGCAGCAAATCATTATCAACACCAGATAAGCCCCAGAATGAGATATCTGGGGGTAAATATTGTGCAAGACATAGCTAAGTTGGCTGAAACTAATTTGACTATGGCGGCGAGAGAGTGTGTGAAGCTAATGAAAACCTGGGCTTCGCTCCCCCTCTCCTTCATTGGCAGAGCCAACTTGGTTAAAATGTCAATACTCCCGAAAATTACCTTCTTTTTTAACTGTATTCCTCTTCACTTTGAGAAGTCCCAAATTGATAAAATTCAGAGGGATATAAACTCACGCGGTTAGCTTGGAAAATGCTAAGACGTAGGAGGGAGAAGGGCAGTCTTGCCCTCCCAGATATTCAGCTTTATGCTTGGGCCTTTCAACTCTCCCATGCACGTATGTTATTGAAAATGCCGATCAATACTGGAGTAGGAGGGATGTTTTTAGCTATGCTTCAGGGGGCACATTTTCCGGTGGAGGGTTTTCTGTTTAAATTTGGGGATGCTAAGTTTTTTTTAAAAGTCAGACTTAAGGTTTTGCATGGTTTGGCTAAAACATGGGCAGATTTGAGGAAGTCGGTTGCTCTTGGATACTTTTCTAGCATGCGCCCTTATGGGTTTCTCCCAGAGGTCCAGAGTGTCTGAGGGACAGTTTGGTGACTCCTTTGAGGGAAGCCGGTCTGGCAGTTTTGGGGGATCTGATTTCAGATGGTACCCTAGTGACATGGGAACAACTTAGAGAGGGAAGCAGAGTGGCAATCGGAAACGTCAAGGCATCCATGCAACTCATTGCCAGACACTGAGCTAAGGTATCAGAGGGTCTGAATAGGGTCGTACTCCACCTGACCTTAACGAAGGAAGTGAGTGAGCGTGCATTCCCAGGAAAAGAACAATCCAGTGTCCCCCCTGCCCAAGCTTACACCATCCTACTCTCCAGTGCTTTCAGCCATCGGAATGCCTGTCGCCTAGCATTATTCCTGAAACCTATAACCAGGACCAGGTCTGAAGCTGTCATCAATAAAACCAGGGGCCGTATTTATGACCCAGTTTGCGTCGCTCTTGCTCTACGCAACATGGGGCAAAAATGACACAAACCTTAGGTCATTTTTTTTTAAGCCACAGAAAGCCACATTGAGTGGCTCCAAAAATATGTAGTAACACAACGCGGCGCAAATTGCTGAGTTAGGTTACTCTGCCATGGGAGTATGGAGAAGGAGCAGGTAAACTCCTTGCATGGAAGAGTAAATTGGACCGAGCAAGGAGTTATATTAAGGAGATCAGGAATGATAAGGGCATTTTGGTTACTGATGAGGAAATTCGGGACGCCTTCCAGGCCTTTTTTCAATCTATTTACCAGGAGGATGGCAGCGTAGATGACCATAGTGCACAGAGGTGGCTTGGAAATATTCCGCTTCCCTCCCTTAGCCAAGTGCACCAGCAATTTTTAGACAGGGCCTTTTCCTGTGCTGAGGTAAGGGAAGCTATCCTCAATGGCAAGAACGGGAAGGCCGGATAGGTTACCAGCTGAGATTTACAGAGTAATAGGGGACCAAGTTATTCCTGTCATGACTAATCTTTTTAACCAGATCTTACAAGAAGGACTGACTCCGCCAGATTCATGGAATGAGGCCAGTATAGTCCTGATCTTGAAATCAGGGAAAGCGGCAACTAATTGTGGGTCTTATAGACCCATATCTATATTGAATGCCGACTATAAAGTTTTCACCTCTATATTGGCAGCAAGACAGAGTATAGTGGCAGGACATCTTCCATTCAAACCAGAAGGGCTTATAAAGGGCCGCCAGCTATCACATCTAACATATGATCTAATTGGAGCAATTGATCTGGCTTCTTCATACTCCATCCCCTTAGCAGCTATGACTTTAGATGCCACCAAGGCCTTCGACAGGGTGAATTGGACTTACCTGTCGGAGGTCTTGGAGAAATTCAATCTTGGTGAGAAGTTTCGTCATACAATACAATCTATCTATAGGAGACCCTCAGCCAGACTATTAGTAAATGGCAGTACCACAGAGCCCTTTAATATATCTAGGGGTACTAGGCAGGGCTGCCCACTCTCCCCTCTCCTCTTTGATCTATATATTGAGCCATTTGCTCAACGGCTTAGAGAGGATTCCAGCATTAAGCCTTTCAAGTATGGGGAGTGGGAGAGGAAGGTAGCCCTTTATGCCAATGATATTTAAATTTTAACTGCTGATTAAGATATGGCATTCCCAGCTGTCATCGGTCAAGTCCAGGAGTATGGACTATTCTCAGGCTATGAAAGTAACACTGCTAAGACTGAGATAATGGTTTGGAACCAGGCAGCAAATCATTATCAACACCAGATAAGCCCCAGAATGAGATATCTGGGGGTAAACATTGTGTAAGACATAGCTAAGTTGGCTGAAACTAATTTGACTATGGCGGCGAGAGAGTGTGTGAAGCTAATGAAAACCTGGGCTTCGCTCCCCCTCTCCTTCATTGGCAGAGCCAACTTGGTTAAAATGTCAATACTCCCGAAAATTACCTTCTTTTTTAACTGTATTCCTCTTCACTTTGAGAAGTCCCAAATTGATAAAATTCAGAGAGATATAAACTCACGAGGTTAGCTTGGAAAAGGCTAAGACGTAGGAGGGAGAAGGGCAGTCTTGCCCTCCCAGATATTATGCTTGGGCCTTTAACTCTCCCATGCACGTATGTTATTGAAAATGCCGATCAATACTGGAGTAGGAGGGATGTTTTTAGCTATGCTTCAGGGGGCACATTTTCCGGCGGAGGGTTTTCTGTTTAAATTTGGGGATGCTAATTTTTTTTTAAAGTCAGACTTAAGGTTTTGCAGGGTTTGGCTAAAACATGGGCAGATTTGAGGAAGTCGGTTGCTCTTGGATACTTTTCTAGCATGGCGCCCTTATGGGATTCTCCCGGGGGTCCAGAGTGTCTTAGGGACAGTTTGGCGACTCCTTTGAGGGAAGCCGGTCTGACAGTTTGGGGGGATCTGATTTCAAATGGTACCCTAGTGACATGGGAACAACTTAGAGAGGGAAGCAGAGTGGCAATCGGAAACATCAAGGCAGCCATGCAACTCATTGCCAGACACTGAGCTAAGGTATCAGAGGGTCTGAATAGGGTCGTACTCCACCTGACCTTAACGAAGGAAGTGAGTGAGTGTGCATTCCCAGGAAGAGAACAATCCAGTGTCCCCTCTGCCCAAGCTTACACCATCCTACTCTCCAGTGCTTTTAGCCATCGGAATGCTGTCGCCTAGCATTATTCCTGAAAACTATAACCAGGACCAGGTCTGAAGCTGTCATCACTGGCATCAATAAAACCAGGGGCCGTATTTATGACCCAGTTTGCGTCGCTCTTGCTCTACGCAACATGGGGCAAAAATGACACAAACCTTAGGTCATGTTTTTTTAAGCCACATTGAGTGGCTCCAAAAATATGTAGTAACATAACGCGGCGCAAATTGCTGAGTTAGGTTACTCTGCCCTCAGCAAACACTACATGGACGTTGCATGGGTTATCCCAAGTAATCCAGGTGGTTTATAACTCATTCCCAGATTTACAAGACCGTGTCATTCTAGTTAAAATTACAATAATGGAGATCTTGCTAACCTTAATTGGATATTATGGCCCCAACCAAGATGGCCCCACTAGTTTGAAGTCTATTTTTTTTACATTTATTGGACTTCCCGGAACCGATAGTCCTGGCAGGGGATTTCAATATTGTCTTGAACCCTGTATTGGATAAAACTCCAACTAATAGAGCTGTCGTGTTTTCTAAATCTCGGGAGTATCTACTTGGGGCTATGAGACCATTTACACTGTCAGATATCTGGAGAGACAGATCAGGGCAGCAGTTAGGGGTGTCATATCGTAATTATAAATATAGGCACCAGTCAAGAATTGACATTGTCCTGATCAGCTACTCATTAAGGAGCCTGGTTAAGAATATTGCATACTTGGCATCCCATCTCTCGGATCACTCCGGGGTCCTACTGGTGCTGAAATGTCCAGTTCCTAGTTCAATTAGGACTTGGTCCTTTAATCAAGCCATACTCTTGGAGGAGGAAGAAGTCTTCTTTCTCTCACAAGAAGCGGAATGGTTTCAGGAAGTGAACGTAGGCACTGCCTCAATAACTTCAGTATGGGACTCTCTGAAAGCCTTTTTATGTGGCCAAATCACTAGCAGGTCTTGTTACAGGAACAAAAACTATAAGGAAGAGATTATAGATATTGAAGCTAGGCTGAAGGACGCAGAGGTAGACCTTTCTGGCTCAGTACCCCCCGAAATTTTGCAAGAGAAGTGAAATAAGGTCAGTGGATTAAAAGCCCAGCTCGAAGATATTTTGAATATCAGGCTTACTTGAAGATGGGAAGATAGTAAGATCTCCCACTTCGAGTATGGAGAAGGAGCAGGTAAACTCCTTGCATGGAAGAGTAAATTGGACCGAGCAAGGAGTTATATTAAGGAGATCAGGAATGATAAGGGCATTTTGGTTACTGGTGAGGAAATTCGGGACGCCTTCCAGGCCTTTTTTCAATCTATTTACCAGGAGGATGGCAGCGTAGATAACCATAGTGCACAGAGGTGGCTTGGAAATGTTCCGCTTCCCTCCCTTAGCCAAGAGCACCAGCAATTTTTAGACAGGGCCTTTTCCTGTGCTGAGGTAAGGGAAGCTATCCTCAATGGCAAGAACGGGAAGGCCGGATGGGTGACCAGCCGAGATTTACAGAGTAATAGGGGACCAGGTTATTCCTATCATGACTAATCTTTTTAACCAGATCTTACAAGAAGGACTGACTCCGCCAGATTCATGGAATGAGGCCAGTATAGTCCTGATCTCGAAATCAGGGAGAGCGGCAAATAATTGTGGGTCTTATAGACCCATATCTTTATTGAATGCCGACTATAAAGTTTTCACCTCTATATTGGCAGCAAGACAGAGTATAGTGGCAGGGGACATCTTGCATTCAAACCAGAAGGGCTTTGTAAAGGGCCGCCAGCTATCACATCTAACATATGATCTAATTGGAGCAAATGTTCTGGCTTCTGCATACTCCATCCCCTTAGCAGCTATGACTTTAGATGCCACCAAGGCCTTCGACAGGGTGAATTGGACTTACCTGTCGGAGGTCTTGGAGAAATTCAATCTTGGTGAGAAGTTTCGTCATACAATACAATCTATCTATAGGAGACCCTCAGCCAGACTATTAGTAAATGGCAGTACCACAGAGCCCTTTAATATATCTAGGGGTACTAGGCAGGGCTGCCCACTCTCCCCTCTCCTCTTTGATCTATATATTGAGCCATTTGCTCAACGGCTTAGAGAGGATTCGAGCATTAAGCCTTTCAAGTATGGGGAGTGGGAGAGGAAGGTAGCCCTTTATGCCGATGATATTTTAATTTTAACTGCTGATTTAGATATGGAATTCCCAGCTGTCATCGGTCAAGCCCAGGAGTATGGACTAGTCTCAGGCTATGAAAGTAACACTGCTTAGACTGAGATAATGGTTTGGAACCAGGCAGCAAATCATTATCAACACCAGATAAGCCCCAGAATGAGATATCTGGGGGTAAACATTGTGCAAGACATAGCTAAGTTGGCTGAAACTAATTTGACTATGGCGGCGAGAGAGTGTGTGAAGCTAATGAAAACCTGGGCTTCGCTCCCCCTCTCCTTCATGGTTGGTTAAAATGTCAATACTCCCGAAAATTACCTTCTTTTTTAACTGTGTTCCACTTCACTTTGAGAAGTCCCAAATTGATAAAATTCAGAGGGATATAAACTCACGCGGTTAGCTTGGAAAATGCTAAGACGTAGGAGGGAGAAGGGCAGTCTTGCCCTCCCAGATATTCAGCATTATGCTTGGGCCTTTCAACTCTCCATGCACGTATGTTATTGAAAATGCCGATCAATACTGGAGTAGGAGGGATATTTTAAGCTATGCTTCAGGGGGCACATTTACCGGTGGAGGGTTTTCTGTTTAAATTTGGGGATGCTAAGTTTTTTTTTTAAAGTCAGACTTAAGGTTATGCAGGGCTTGGCTAAAACATGGGCAGATTTGAGGAAGTCGTTTGCTCTTGGATACTTTTCTAGCATAGCGCCCTTATGGGATTCTCCCGGGGGTCCAGAGTGTCTGAGGGACAGTTTGGCGACTCCTTTGAGGGAAGCTGGTCTGGCAGTTTGGGGGATCTGATTTCAGATGGTACCCTAGTGACATGGGAACAACTTAGGGTAAGGGTTGGGGCTGGCCTTTCCAAATTTAAATACCTTCAGTTGGCCAGTTGGGTCCAGTCGCACTTACAAACAAATCACAGAAGCTTATTAGGGGGAGGCAATGATTTGGAATATAATCTTGTGACTATACTCCGAGGGAAGAAGGAAGTTTCCTTCAGGTATCAGGCAATCCTGGAGGAAGTGGCCGGTGACTTTAAACTTGCCAAGGAATTGTGGGGAAGTTCTGTGCCAGCTCAAGACTGTGACACATTGTGGAAGTGTTCATGTAAACTCTTGCATGAAATAGTAATACCGGCGTGGTTAAAAAGGAACCTCCTTTTCACTATCCACAGGGCTTATTTTACCCCACTGAGACTTTCCCAAATTAACAGGGAGTCACCTGTATGCTGTAAGAAATGTGGACTGGCCTCGGCTTCCGACATTCACATGTTCAAAGAGTGTCCAGCTCTGACTTCCTTTTGGGATAGTATTGGTAAATTCTTGACGGGCATAATAGGTAGCCCTGTTATTATTGATTTGCCCTTGATTATTTTTGTCTTACAGGATTAACATCAAAGGCCCTGCAAGATCGTTATTTTTTTATGCCATGCTCCTAGCTAGGAGACAAATATGTATAAAATGGACCGACTCTATCCCTCCCTTCTTCTTTGACTGGCAATCTTCTGTTCTGGCGACTTCCAAGTTAGATCTATCGAGAACAGGCAGCAAAAAGAAGAGAACATTTTGGAACTTACTGAAAGCAAGATGGGACCCGGAGCCGATTGTGTTTTTTCTTTTTTCTCTCTCTTCGGGTCCTAAGATTAAGCTGCCTAAATGCTCTATGGGGCAGGTCGGAGACTTCCAGTAAAATGCTGGAATTCTTATGACAAAGCCATCTAGTTCCTGGAGCTCGTGAATAGAGTTATCTCGGTTGGTGTCTTTGTATACACATAAGTAAGTCTAGAAGCCGGTAGGCGGGCTCTATAAATCTCTAGCTGCCTAAGCCTCTCAGCTTGCTGAGTGAGGGTATGGACTACTTGAGTGTGTATTCGAAGCGGGATTGGTGGCGAATGAGGACAAAAAGGAAAATTAAAAAAAAAAGACCGTGTCATTCTGGGAATGTGCCAAAAAGACACACCCCTCTAGGGGAGGCGTAACAAGGACAAGTATCTTTATTTCTTCTGGTTTTTTCCTCTTTCGATGTGTCCTTCACTCTGCAGTACACGTGGAAAGAGGGATGAGCCTTTCAGGAATGTTTTTATGCAGGAATATGTTCCTTCCTGCACAAAAACAATCCTGCCTACAACACAGGCACCCTTGCGTGATGGTGCAAAGGTGCCTGCTTTGGCACTAGGCTGTCGAAATGGTGCCAGCGCAAGGGAAAAGGACAGGAATGTGCCGTATTGGATAAATACAGCGCATTCCTCCCCTGTTCCTGTGAGGTAGGGCAGCAAGTTGACTTGTTGTGCTGCCCTGCGCCACAAAATGCTATAAATATGGCCCCTTGTACACAACCACAACCACCTTTACCAGGCTTTAAGGTAAATTGTTACAATCAGGCACTGTGCACCTCATTGCACCTATCTTGCTGTTCTTTGATAATTTTTCGGGGTACGTAATAATGAGTGGCGACTCTTCGAGCTCCTAGATTCTTATCTGTGAAGGACAGGCGCTATGATGCCAGGGGCACCAGAATGTGGCCACGATTTATTCACAGTTTCTCTGGTGAAACTCTACCAGGTAGGTCCCTCAACTAGTCGTGTGCACCTGAAGTCCTAGGTGGGAATTTTAGACTATATGAAACGTGCTTTATAAGGAAGAATCTAACAAACAGTGTCCTCGAGTTCCAAAGACACACCTTGATAAAGGTTGATGGGCATTAAGGCATTCACAGCCTTGCCTTAAAGTTCTATATCAAAACGTAACCCACTGATGGGAAAATAAAAGGTGTGAGTTAGAAGAAGGAAAGAAGCACGAGCTGATGGAAGTTTGAGTGAAGAATGTAAAAGGATTGAGTTATCAATTCGGGAGACCATATTGAGAGGCGGAGAGAGGCGTGAGCTGAAGAGCAAAGCAGCTTTGGGAACAGGTAAAGGGAGAAGGGAGGAGGAAGGAAGGGGAAGCAGAAACAAACGAAGGTCTCCTGGCTGGAAGGGAGTTACAAAGTGATGTGACTGCTCTGCGAAGGCTTGCGGGATTGCCCTCCACATGTCCACGGTGGGCCACGGTCCAGGGATAATTCTATAATCACCACGAATGCCACACTATGTGTAGGACGGGCCATCTACGAGTCGTGAGCTCACAAAGCTCTAAGTCAAGACTGTTCGCAGTGCTTAGCACAGTGCCGGGCCCTTCGGAATCTGCAAGAGAAAGTTTCAGTCGGCTTAAAAAGAGCACATTTGATTCTGCCCTCCTGTATTCTTTTCATTCGATACAGATATGATCTTGTTTTTTTTTTCTTGCGTCATGTACTCACGTAAGCTGGTCATTCCAGCGCTCAGTGGCCCGATCACTCAGCGTTCAGTGCAGAGCAGAACCAATGACGTCTTGCACAAGATGTCCCCAAGGCGACAACAATCTCTGGCTCTAGGAAACAGCACTTTAAATGAAACGACACCAGCAGGGAGCTGCCCGTGATGCCCTGGGATGCTGCCAAGGCCGCCATTAGGCGGGTGGTGATACAGATCAGAGCCCATTACAGAGAGAGCAGCGCGGGGCCCTCAGAGACCTCATTACCGGCAGGAACCCGGAGTACAGATAATGCCACCCGTGCCAAGGATCAGAGGGTTTAACTCTTGTTCAGGCAGCTGAACCGTGTCTTCGGGAGCTGCAGACGCTGCCTCCAGTCCTCGGTTTTTAGCCTACAAAGCACTGCTGTTAGGAGGCGGTCTGATCAGGGCCGGACTGGCCGTAGCGGGCACCGGGCAATCCCCCGGTCGGCCGCACGGGTTGGGGCCGGTTTTGGGCCCCTGGGGGCCGTTTTTGTTATAGGGCCGTTTTTGCAGCGTAGCTGCAAAATCGACCCGGTAACAAAATCGGCCGAAAACCGGTCCTGGCAATTAGCTCGGCCGCACTCTCAATCCCCGGAGGGAGGGGGCGGCCGAGCACTTTGCCAGGGCCGCTTTTGGTTCCCAGTCCGGCCCTGGGTCTGATTGGGATCGGAAATGTTTATTTCAGAGAATTCATCAGATAAAAAACATGGGGGCATATTTACAAGCCCCTGTCGCCACGGGAACGTCAATTTTTACGACGTTCCTGTGGCGATAGGGGCTTTGCCTAATTTACAAGGTTGCTTAACCCCGCCTTGTAAATAAGGCCCCCTATCACTCTATGGTTAGCATGGGAGGGGAGGGCAATGGGTGTTGCAGTGGGCGTTCCACCGCAACACCCAATGATTCAGATGTTCTCCCCTATTTACAAGGAAGGCGTAAATACGAGGCAGCGCCAGAATTAAGACCAGGGGGAACCTGGTCTCACCCTAGCGTATCTTTTCTCCCCACTTTTTGCTGGTGTTTCAGGGCTATTCAGGGCCCCAGCCTAACTACTTCCTCTCTAAAATGATTCAATGTACTTTAGGTACAGTTCAGATTGGATCTGAGGTGCCCTTATAAGCCCCTAGTATATGGTATACTATGTACCCAGGGCATAGGTACCCCAGAGGCCTACCAGGGGCTGTAGCATATATTATGCCACCCCTGGAAAGCCACCCAAAATGACACCACAGGTCTGCAACTGCAGCCTGGGTAAGGTGGTGCATGCACCCCTTACTGAGATATAGGTTCACTATATCTCACCATATACTGCACATACAAACATATCAGTAACCCCTATGACATGCCTTATCAATCCTGAAGGTAGGGTGCTTGGTTATATGTGAGAGGGTGCCCAGGCATGAGCTGAGCCCCTCTGCAGGCTTCGGAATCTCTTCTCCGGGGTTGTAAGTAGTGCAGCTTGACCATATACTCTTAAGTGCATTATAACCAAAAGGTAAATGCTATCTTTGGACTGGCTGCACGGAAACATGTTGTGTTTGGTGTCAAACACCTTGGAATCATACCCCACACCAGTAACTGGTGTTGGAGTATGATCCCACCCTTCTAGAGGGAGAGACATGACAGCACTGGTATACCCGGTAGAAACTTAATAGAAGGAAAAATTAAAAAAAGGAAAAAACAAAGTGGGGGGAGCTGGGGGCTCCATAGCGCTCAGCGTTCGCCCCATCACTCAGACCGGTGAGGTCTGGCTGCTCTCACATGGAGGGGGTGGGGGGAGGGTTGTAGGGCTCAAGGGAGGGGGAGTAGAGGTGATTGGGAGGGGTTGGGTTTTTCTTTTGGTAATGAAAGCAAACCACAGATAAAAAAATTGATGTGCTTTTTTTGTATGTTTATGCTACTAGAAAGCAATCTGGAAAAATACTGAAAGGCACTAAATGGGAAAAAGAGAAAAAGATATATAATCTTGACGATGTGTTTATACAGATATTTTTGATTGAGATTAATAATTTGCATATGAACTGTATGATCATTTTGGGGAGCTGTGCGTAAATGATTTATGGCTAAATTGCGCATTGCGACTGTAAATATTTGTGGTCTCAATGATGGGGCCAAGAGAAGAAGGATCCAAGAAGATCTTAAAGTTTTACATGCAGACTTGATCTGTCTCCAAGAGACTCATATAGCCTGTAATGATGATAAAATATTAGATAATTTATGTTTTAAGTTAATAGCTTATACAACACAAGACGCTAGGACTAAAAGGGTGGCAATCTTGATAAAAAATAAAAATATTACAGGTGCAAGACAAATTGTGGATAAATATGGCAGATGGATAATAACGGAAGTTAGAAGTGTTACTAGCTTGTTTGCTTTGTGTTCAATCTATGCCCCTGTTTTAGATGACCCTTTGGTGTTAAATTTACTAGCTATGGAGCTTCCGTCCTGGCCTGAACCTTATATAATTTGTGGTGATCTTAATATTAATGGAACAAAATATATGATCGATCAAGCAGTGGGAGTAAATAGGAATCGCAAACCTCAATCATCTAAGTCACTTAAAAATTTGATCAAAGACATAGGCTTAGTGGATGTGTGGCCTAGTTTGAGAAATTCAGAGTCTGGGTACACTTACTTCTCTGCGCCTCATCTTAAATTTGCTAGACTAGACTACTTTTTGGTGTCTCCCTCTCTCATGAAGGACGCTAGGAATGAAATGTTTCCAAGGATAATGTCGGATCATAATCCTTTGGTTTTTGAATTTCCTGTGTCAGGAACGAGAGTAGGACAGAACAAGTGGAGCTTTGAGAGAGCATTACTCACTGACCAAGATTATGTGAGTCATATGAAACACTGGATTGTTGAGTTTTTTAGTTTTAATAAAGATAGCGCAGTCCCAGGAATGATCTGGGATGCTTTTAAAGCTTCTGTGAGAGGGGAGACATTGCGATACAGTTTGATTAAGCACAAAAAGAGCTCAGAGCAAATTAAAGGCTATTATCAGAATATTGCTTTTTTAGAGACGGAATTGATTGAGACTGTTAACAAAGGTGGGGATCACATCGCGGTCATGCTCTGAATGATTTTTATTTGGATAAAACAGCTGGGAAGTATCTCACAAAAAAGCAACAATGCTATGAATATAGCGAGACAGTTGGTCGAGTATTAGCTGTTAAGGCAAGACAAAAAACAGCTGTAGGATATATTAAACGGATCAGGAATCTTCAGGGAGATGTAGTTACGGACCCTACAGAAATTAGGGAAGCTTTCAAAAAGTATTATGAGGAGTTGTATACTGTTGCTGATACGCCAGAGGAAATAGGGAGGTTATATGAATATGGATTTTTACCTAAAACAAAAATATCTCAGGAGGAAGCTCTTTTTTTGGGCACTGAAATCTCGCAGGAGGAGCTCTATTTAGCTGTAAAAGATCTTCCATCAGGCAAGGCTACTGGCACGGATGGTTTACCATTAGAATTCTATAAGACCTTTTTTAGTGAGGTGGGGCTTGAGGTATTGGGGCTATTTAAGAAAGTTAGGAATGGGGCAGCACCACCAGCATCTTGGGGGACCGCTAATATTATTATTTTTGTAAAGAAGGGGAAGGATCCTTTGAATTTGGGCTCTTATAGACCTATTACACTATTAAATAGTGACACAAAATATATTCTAAAATATTTGCATCCCGTCCTAACAAGATCATGCCACAACTAGTGACAGCTTGGCTTCATTCAAGGGAGAGGGACAGACGATCATATTAAGCGCCTCATTGCTTTATTTGATGCAACAGATGTTTTAAGAAAACCTATGGCTGCTGCCTTTTTAGATGCCGAGAAGGCTTTCGACCGCGTGTCATGGACATTTCTTTGGAAGTGTTTGGAAGTTAATGGGTTGGGGTCGGAGTTTATTGCAGCCATTCAGGTATTATATGCAAAACCTACTGCTTGTTTACAAATGATGGGAGGGGAGTCTGAATCATTCTTAATAGAAAGAGGAACAAGGCAGGGTTGTCCTTCTTCCCCCTTGCTGTTCGCGTTATATATAGATCCTTTTTTGCGCTGCCTGGAGTCTTCTCCTAATATCTCCCCAATCATGCTGCATGGCTGGGAGGTTAAACCAATGGCATATGCCAACGATGTACCAATAATTACATCAGAACCCGATAGAACTATGGCTTAAGTTGAACTATTGGCTGACCGTTTTGGTTCACTCTCAGGCTATCGGCTGAATAGATCCAAGACTCAGATCTTGGCCAATAGATATACCACCTATGTCGATAGTAGGCTGGTTGATGAGGCCGCATATTTAGGGATACGTATAAAAGCAAAGGTTGACGGCATTATTGATATAAACCTTACCCCTATAATTGGAGAAATAAAAAATGATATGTGCCGATGGGACAACTTAAAACTATCTATAATTGGCTGATGTAACCTAGTTAAAATGACCATTTTGCCAAAACTATTATATATTTTTCGTACGATCCCACTCAAAATATCCAACGATTGGTTTAAACTAATTGAGCGGGAGGTTTATAGGTTTATATGGTCATATAAACGCACACGGAGATCGAATACTTACTTATCCCTTCCTAGAGATAGGGGAGGTCTTGGTTTACCTAATTTTTAATTTTACTATATAGCAGCTTCTTTACAGTATTACTGGCCACTTTTTGGTGCAAGAAAAAGGAAGTAGTAACAGATTTCAATTCTGTACCATCAGTCTTTGAATACTTAATTGGTTCATGCGCTAATGGTTGTCTTTTAAAAATATATGAACCTATTTATTGCAAGAAGGCCCGTTTTAAGACTTTGCTAGCGGCATTCCGAAATTGGACTGGTATTAGGAAGAAAATGGGGATTGGCAGATATAGTAGATACACACCATTGATCGAAAATGAGCAGATACCTGAGGCCTTGTCAGATTGGCATTTGCAGAGATGGGATAAATTAGGGGTTCATAGGATAGGAGGTCTTTTAAAAGGAGAACATATTGCATCTTTTGAGGAATTGAGGATTACATTCAATATAGATCATCGAGATTTTTTTAAGTTCTTACAAATAAGAGACTTTCTTCTTAAAAAAGCTGGCGGTGCAATACCACTGATGGAAGTCCTAAGTCATACATCTAAACTCTCAATTTCTTCTCTTTATAGTTTATTACTTAGAATTGCTACGGATGATCTTGAAAAGCATGCATTGAAATGGCAGGTTAGGATTGACGTCGTAGGTCCATGCTTTTTAACGTCTTTAGAAATGGGCAATTTGGCTTTACGGTCTGCCAATCTGCGGGCACAACATTTTAAGACTTTGTTTGATTTGTACATTACGCCCGCGAAAATTGCTAAATGGGGGGCACAGAAGGAACCCACTGCTTTAGGTGCAAGGTTTATGATGCAGATATAACCCATATTTTTGCAACATGCCCCATTTTGGATTTATTAAGAAGAGAAATTTCAACTTTTTTGCGAATTGTGCTGAAAAAAGATACTCTGCTTTCCCCTCAGTTAATGATGCTTGGGGTAACGATACAAGATAGCCATAATAATGATTTTTTATTTATAGCTATGGCAGTGTTTAGAATATGTATCGCTTCAGCTTGGCTTGATCCTTCTCCCCCAACTTTTTTGCAATGGAAAACACGGCTGGTTCATATATTTAATCTTGAAAGAGCACGTTACGTACAAAAGGGCAAAAAGAGTAGAGAATTAGGAATGAAGATTTGGAATCCATTAAAAGACTGGGTGGATGGACTAACCCAGGAATCTGACTAGAGTATATTTTTAAGTATATTATAACCCGTTTTCCTCTTTTCTTCCCACTGATGTTGATATTTTCCTTTTTTTTATGATGATTATAGTTTAGATCAAAAATGGGGATAGAAAATATGTTTTTTTGCTTTCTGTACATTTGAATCTTTAAAAAAAATAATAATAATAATCTTAATAGAGCCCTGGCATCACCAAATTGATGCTGCAGCCACAGACACAAGTCTGGCCTCCTACTGCTGACCAAAACTCCGGCAGGGGAGGCCTGGACAATAGGTTTCCTGTCACAGGGAGGTGTAACCACCTCCCAGACAGGATTATGTGTATTGGGGCTGGGTGGGAGCACTCTCTGAGTGCTTGAAGTCCTGCACTGGGGGCACATTTGGTGTCCCTGTGCCTAGTCCAGCTCAGACCGGTTCAGGTGCTCCCAGTCCCTGCTCTGGCATGAAACTGGACAAAGGAAATGGGTATAGCCACCCCTCTTTCCAAACCCTCCCATAGGTGGGTCCCCAGAGCTAGTCCAACCCCTTCCTTAGGTATAAGTAAGGAAGCTCTGTAAACAGAACTTTAGATTACCCTGGATGAAACTCTGAGGCTGAATCCTGGACCTTCGACGCTCTGCTAAAGACCAGAGGACTGAAAAAATCTCCTTCGGGGTCAAGGAGTGACTCCCCTGCTTGGCAGGCACCAACAAAGCAGTTTGCTGGTCTGCATTATTGAAGCTCCTGACGGACTCCAAAGTATTTTCAGCCCAGGAAGAGGATTTCCAGACATCTCAGAGGCCAACCCAAGTCCCCAGCAAAGCTGAGACCCGCAGCCCTCGTGAGTAGCGTGGAACCGAAAATCCTGGTCACAGTGCACTTTTGCAAGTGCATTGATTTCTCGACGTCTCCTGAAGTCGTGCTTGGGCTGACTGGTAGCCCCCACCTCGAGCACTGAATCCACTGAAGATTGTCAGCCTGGTCATTCCGAGTGACCCGTGGGCAACCATTTTGTGTTTCATCTCGAGGTCCCTTCGCGATCCCTGGTCCGTTAACTGGTAGGTCCCTGAGGGGGTAACTTTGATTTTCCATGGGCTTTGCTGGTTGCTCCAGAAGTGCCCCGACTTGCTACCAAGTAGTGAGTCCCACAGACCTTGCTGGTCTGCACCGAAGTATCTTTCTCGTTTCTGCGTGGGTTGCTGTTGCCAAGGTTTTTTGTGTCCAATTCAGACACCGATGCTGCAGCACTCAACATCCTTCGTGGGACAGCTCGAATCCAGCTCCTGGTCATCCTCAACGCCTCCTGGTCCTCGTGGCTGAAGAGTCAAGCCTCACCTCTTTCACCTGAAATTACCCGACATCGGTGGGCATCTGTCCATCGCCTTCCTGGTCACTGGCTAGTGCCCCAGACTCATTCCCCTCTGCTTTCAGGTTCTTCTCATCTTTGATCCAAGCTTGGATCTCTTTGGACACTTCGCATCTTCACGGCAGTAGCAGTTCTTCGCAGCTCCCATTGAAATCGACGACGCGACCCAACACCAAAAGACACCTATGCACCCGGCTTCCCTGGGTGAGGTAACTCAAGTACTACGGTGCTCCCGTGGGTGTTAGCCCTAGAACTTCCTAAGTCTAAAAGGGTTTGGTCCTGACTCATTTCTAAGTGTCCCTAATCTTTAAAGATCTAACCGCGACTTTCCCCATAGAAGCTAATGGGAGCTCGCGGCTGTGTTCACACACTGTCACTACCTTGGGTGGTTCCTTGGGGTCCCAGCGATTCTACAGGCTCTAGGCCTTGTGTCTAGAAAAGTCGTGGTTCTTATACCACTATTTTAGTATATGGCTTGGCTCGCCCCTAGGGCCTGACGTGTATTTTTGCTATTTAACTGTGATTATTGAAGTGTAACTTATGTGTTTTGACCTCTAGTCTCATAAAGAGACTAGGAGGGTGTGTTTAGTAATAAATACATATATTTTATATATATACCTGGTGTGGATATCTTTTATTTAGTGACTCAAGAGATTAGAGACTGGTAAAACAAGCTGCTTTACATTCCTTCAAGACTTAGCCTGAAGGCTGCTCTCCACAGCTACCACTAGGATAGCTTTCAATAAAGGTTGTCTTTAACCTATAACCAATAAGGGGTTGTTTGGACTGATACAAGGTGCCCACAATAACTAGTGGACAGCATATATCAGGCCAACTTCTCACAATATCCATGCCTCCATCACAGACTAGAACAGCCTGAGTTGGAGCATTACCACCACCAATTGTAGCTGTACTAGGGGGAACAGTTGCCTTAGGGTCAATGGTGGCTGGAGTAGTTTCAGTTTTAATTCACGTTTATTTGGACCATTGGTCCACAAACATTACATATATTTGTTAAAATACATCTAAAAGTACACATCCTTAAAGATGCTAAAACACATCTTAAAATGCATTCAATTATAAAACCCTCCATTAACTAAGTCAGGGTAAATTATTTTGCTAGAACTCATTTAAAAAGGGTAAAAAGAAGTGCCTTCACTCTTTGCATAAATTTCCCAATAGCAACGGCATTTTCTAAATGGATCATTTCAGTCACCAAAATTACAGCCTGGGCCCTAGTTTTAATCTCATATTTCCTAAATATCGGTCTTAAAAACATAATTTGAATATCAAGAAACTTCTGGCAATCTATTAAAATATGTAACAAATCACATGAAGTGCCCAAAGTGCAAATACATCTTCCCGTCTTATCAATCATTGAGCTTTTTACCACATTATTTACATAACACGGGTTCACCCCAATTCTTACCCTTAAAACCTCTCTTCGTAAATGACAATCGGGTAACCTGTCAACACAGGGAAAGCATTGTTCATTTTTCCATGCAGCAGTCATAAAATGCACTGAGATTTTATTCGCGAGGTTCTTTTTGGTCCTGTACCTGCGATATTTCCTTCCCCAGAGTCCTAAGTACCTTCTTATCAATACTAATCATGTAGGTAATGGGGCACAATTTAACCTTCATCATACAACACAGCTTCATCATGATAGCTCTAATCTCTCTTGCCCATTTTAATTTGCTGTTCTGAATTTCGTTTTTACACCACTGTGATATTTTGGTGTTCTCACCTACTCCTAGACATTGCCAAAAACGGAGTAGGGCAATACCGACTAAAATGCCCCATGAGGTCAGTCCTAATTCAAGTCTTACGGCCTGGACCATTGCCGACAAGGGGAGTGTGAATAGGAGTTTTACATTTTTGCCTTCCTCGACATCCCAACCCCCTTTGCCACTCAAGTATAACAGTTCCATGCCATACAGAAATTGCGGGGGTACCATGGCCGATTGAGCTTTTAGCACTAGTCTATCTGACATCGCGCCATAGGCTTTGTTAAGCAATTTCAGTCCGCTAATCAATGCTGATGTTCTTAATTTTAACGCATCTAGGTGGGTATGCCATTTCAAACTTCTTTCAAGCCATAATCCCAAATACCTATATTATGTGACCGTTTCTACTTTCTCAGTCCCCAACCAACATGTGAACCCGACTTTCCTCCGGCCAAAGGCTTTAGTCTTGTCCATATTAACCACAAGTTTTTTCTTGGAACCATAATCAATAAATATATTTAGTTTCCTTTGCAGGCCAATTTCGGCCTGATCCATGATCACCAGATCGTCCGCATAGAGCAAACATGCAATATGTTTACCATCCTGTTTCGGGCTTGCCCCGTTGACGTTCCCCAAGGTCAACGGCAAATCTGCTAAGAACAGAGTAAACAGCAGGGGGGCCAATACATATCCCTGCCACAATCCATTTCCAATCTCAATCTTCCCAGATAAACTTCCATCTATATCTAAAATTATCTGGGCCCAGTTCTTAGTATGGAGCATTTGAATCAGACTTAACAAATCTTTTGGGGTACCATATCTAATTAGGGCCTTCCACAACAGCTCCCGGTCAACCAGATCGAAGGCTGCGTGGAAGTCCACAAAACAACAGAATAAACTTCCCAGCTGTTCAATTGACTTCCGCGCTATGGACCAGAGTGCAAAGCAATGGTCAATTGTGGAATGGCCTGCTTTAAACCCCCCTTGCTCCGGGGGTATAATCTGATTTTCCCCCGCCCAATCTTTAAGTAAACCTAAAATGGCTTTTTCAAAGAATTTTTCCCCTATGTCTAGGAGATTTATTAACCTATAGTTCTTCTGTAGTTTTAGATCGCCCTTCTTATGTATTGGTCTTATGATTGCACCCCTCCAGCTTTCCTGTACAATTCCTGTTTCCAAGATCACTTGGAACATCTTTGCGAAAAACTCTGCCCACCATTCTGGTCTAGTTTTTATTATCACTGCTGGAAGATTATCTGGGCCTGCGGCACGAGTAAGGTTCAAACTTGCTATAATTTTCTTTATATAACTAGAAGTAAAATATTCTTTTATGTCAACCCTCACCCGTGACCAAACTGGCATCCTAGCCTCTTCTTGTATTGGCCATTTCCCATATATTCCTCCCAGGTAGCCCACCCAGTCATCTTCTGGGACCATACAGTCTAGGGAACCTACTTTTCTACCCACACTTTCTTGGACTAATTTCCAAAATCCTTTGACATCTCTAGTTTCAATTACCTCCAACATATTTGCCCAGCAGTTATCTTTATAAGTTCTTTTTTTGTTCCTAATTAATGTTTTATATCTTAACCTTAGTGACTGGAGGGACTGAAATAATTCCACATTAAACCTGACCCTAAATCTTCTCTCCTTCTGCCTGATCTGTGCCTTAGCTACCCGGCATTCATCGTCGAACCAGGCATGCGTATGTTTATTAACCCCTTCCATGTGGGGCGGATTCCCCCGCGGTGCTGACCGTTACCTGCGCGGGTGTGGTCATGACGGAACGGTTCCGTCATGAGCACAGCTCAACCGACGCTCATGACGGAACCGTTCCGTCATGAGCGTCGAAGGGGTTAACTCTATGGCTTCCAGGCCCTGACTTTCTTGATTTGACTTTAAGGTATCCACCAACTTGCTTATGGTGGATTCAAACCAGATATTTCCATTTCTAGATTGAATTTCTTCTACAGGGATAGCCTGCTGGGTTTGCTTTAACTTCTCAATATATTCCTCTGTTATACTAGTTATCAACCGTTTAGGGTAATCCACATGTACCTGTAAAACCCTTTCGTTATTTTTACTACTTGATAAATGTAATTCTGTCCTCAATGGGTAATGGTCGCTGCCTTTCATTTTAACCACCTCAAAATTTTTGATTAGCCCAAAACACCAGGCCTGGTAAAACACATAATCTATTGGGCAGAGTTGCTGGCCCTTCATAAAAGGACGTCTCGCTGGCCGATCCGACTGCATTCTCCCATTTACGCATACCATGCCTAAGGAGCCCATCAGCTGAGTAAAAGTTGCATCCTGTGGCGAGAGCTCTCCTCTAGGGAAGATGGACACTTCAATATTATAGGATGTTAATAATTCCTTGTGCCAACTATCCACCCTTCGGGGTAATCTATGATTTAAATCACCTAACACCAATAATATATTCTTCCGATAATTTACGCTAACAGACGCTATATCTTCTTTCAGCTTTCCCAAGTTCTCCTTATATTCATGGTCCTTTCATAATACATATTCCATCATAACAGGGATCCGATTTCTGCAGCAGAACCCTACAGCCTAATGCCCAATCACAGTGTAGTTTCATATTTTCAACCTTCCTAGCTATCTGAGTGAAAATCAGCGCTAGTTGCCCCCCCCGATGGCCTCCCCAGAATGTTTTTCTTTGCTGCTTTAGAGTGTTGGGCGAATCCTTCTGTAACTAGGGTTGCAAGGGTATCGTCACACAGCCAAGTCTCCTGTAGGCACACAATATCGTTACTCTTAATGAATTTATCAACATTATCTTGAATAGATATTTTCTTGTAGCCGTTTATATTCCATGATAGGACTGATAGGCTGTGTGACGACCCATGCTCCTAGTCGATTTCACTCAGAAACCCCTCCTCTTCGTACTCCCTAGATTCTGGGGATGCTGGGACGTTAAACCTGTTTCCAGTAAATATATCTGTTTCGTATCTTGCAGATTCGTTATCAGTTATGGTTATCGCATAATCCTCCTTCTTATTCCAACTTGAGTTGATTAACCTTATTTGCCATTAAGCCTAGTCCAGCATGGTTCGTAAGGAAGTGCTGCCCCTGGATTTCCTCCCTTCTTACCAATCTAATCACCTCCTTTTGCAACTCATTTTTAGCTTTTTCCACCGCGGCTTTCACCAAGGCAGAGTAAAAAAGAACCTTGGTCACTTCACCCCCTTTACTACTTGTAACAAACCCTACTTCTCTAAGGTCCTCTGTGCCAATGCTGCCAAGGCTTACACATTTTGACAGGGAGAATAGAAGCTGTGATCGATTTAATTTCCTAGCTTTTTTCCCGCCTTTACCCTGGCCGGAAGGTTCTAGGAAAACCCATAAGTCGGGTGCATTCTTGCCTTACGCCGTGGGGGCCCCCCATTAATCCAACTTCCCTTCTCTTTGTTAGGATGTCTCCCTTATCTTTTTCCATAAGGACCTTACTACATCTAGGACTTCCGGGTCCCAATTGTGCAGTTATCCTCTTTTCTGTACCTTTCCCCTCCTTCCCTTTCGTTGTTGGCACCAAATTGCTTTTGCTAACTTCGGTCTTTCTAGCAAATTCCAGTGTCCTTCTTGTTCGGCTAGGGGCTTTACCTTATTCTCCTTTGACCTTTGCGTTTGCTTCTCTCTCTTGGGCTTCTTGTTCATTCCTTTCTCCTTTCCCTCTTCTCCTTACAGGTTGTCTTATAGTTTGTCTATTTCTAAGGGTGACCTCCTCCCCCTCGACCTCGGGAATCCCCTCATATAATATCTTGTTTTGCCCCATTTCCTTACAATCATTGGCTGTCGGTATATATATACAGTTGGTTCCTCTTTCTGTAAGTTGGGAGCCCTTAACACAACTTCCTCTTCCTCTTTACTACCTACCCCATCCTGTTCTTCACCAATCGGTCTAACTAATGCCAGCATTAACCCTTTAATTTGTGTCAATTCGCCCAACATTGCTTTAAACTGCTCCCCTTGTGTTTTTAAGAGTTCATTATTTAATACAGATACCTCTAACAGGCCTTGCAGGGTTTTTTGGAGGATCCACATAACCTCAAGCATAGAAGCACTCAAGGTTCCTGTGACCTCCAGCCAGCGTTCTCCTTGATTTGGGCTATTGTTCCATTATTGTCTTTTATGCTCAATTCCTTGCTACTTGGCGTTTCATCTTCGCCTTCACCCTCAATTTCGTGCTCAAGTGACCGCTGGAACATTCTTGGTGAGGACAGCCATGGATTCAAAGAAAACCCAGAGATATTAAAGATGGTCTGATTTGGAGAGACTAAATCACCCCTCGCCCATGGACTCCGAGGTTGGGTATGCCACCGCACTTGTCTCCTTGTCCGTCATATCCTTCCCCTTGAAATGTCTTCCCAAAAAATCTTTAATTGAATTAGACACTGATGAACCACCATTTGTTATTTTTCATTTTGCTGATTGCGGTGTTAGCGTCAAGGTTTGTGCATTTCTTGCTACTTGTTTTTTCCTTACAGTTGGCTCGCTTAGCGCCCCTTTAGACTTACAAATTCTGCTCCCTTCGCCTGCCGCTAGAGTATTCATCTCATTATTTTTCCCAGTTTTTAAAGTCGTACGGGCTCTTGCTTTGGCCGGTGGCATCTTTTTGATTTCTTTCTTTGTTACTCGCCCTCAGGTCTCAGATCACCAGTCCTATAGCCTGTTTAAAATACTACCTCCCTGTCACAATCCTCCACCGGGGTTACCGAGCCCCTTTTTCCAGTTCAATCACTTGTATAACTTGTAACTGCTACAGTCACTTTTCGTTCAGATTTAATGTCCTTAATTATTAAAAAACACACACATCTCTTCTACAGTTTAACCTTATGCAAAGCCAGCTGCTCCTCACTTACCTCTATTCCACGGTTGCCGCTGCGCACTCCGCTCTTTAGACCCCTTGCTACAGTCCTGATTACGAGGTGCTGTCACCAACTCTAGCTCAGCTGGTGCCAACAGCACTCCTTAGGACCCGCGTATTTGGGAATTTTTGTACCGGTGCCAGGCTTCACAGCTAATCTCTGAATATCGCCCCCGGACCACGGCTGTAATTCGCGGCCTCCAGCTGGGCGCCTCAGGACCTCCGTACAGCTCGGCGTTTAGCGGGTGCAGGTTCAATGGGATCAACGGGTGCGCGCATGCACGAGCTCATGTGCGTGAAGCGTGATACGTCAGGCGTCCGGCGTCCGATGCTTCCAATGCGGCTTCTGGGGCGAGAGCAGGTAAGGCTGCATGCAGTCAGTCAACCGGTAGTAAGTTTAGGATTTTGTCTTAAGTTAGTTCTGTGAATTGGGCCCATAGATTGTGCAGCATGGTTTCTTTTGGCCTTTTCCTTTGTTAGACTATGAATCCCCACCTGAAGAAGATTTTTGGGGCCCTTGTCAAGACTTCTGGTTTTTACCGTTCTCCCCACCCTTGTCAGAGGTTTTAGGGTCTTGCTTCTTGGGTTCACCACCTTGGTTCTGTACCTCCTGCCTCACCCTGGTTCTGACTCACGTGTCTGCCTTCTTTCCCTATTCTTGTGGAGAGGTCAGATCTGAGTCTACCAGGTACTGGTGCAACAGCTGATTCTGACAATTATTAAATATCTGCTCCCTCATAATTAAATTGTACAATCCTTGATAGTTTGCTGCCAAGTAACCAACCTTCCAGAGCCTTAGTAGCACAATCTACAAAGTCTACCCAGTCTTGTTTCTGTGCCTTTTGGATATCCCTGAACTTTAACCTGTATTTCTCAGTGGTTGGGCCAAACACATCTATCAAGGAATTCTTCAGACTGTTGTAATCATCTGCCTCCTCCTCTCTAACAGTGAGGAGATTATCTCTACCTTTGTCTGCAAAGGAGAGCCATAAGATTGCTGCCCACTGCTCCTGGGGGACCCTTTGTACTTTACAGGCCCTTTCCAGTGCAGTTATCCATTTGTGGATGTCATCCCCACTCTGGTAGGGAGGGACAATCCTATTCAGATTTCTATGGTCATAAGACCTCTCCCTATCTCTAGGGATGTTGCTGCCACCATGGGACTCTAGTCCCTTCTTTTTTCTAGCTCTGTAGAGCTCTAGGGCCTCCCTGTCTAGGGCTATCTCCTTTCTTCGGATTTCAATCTGAGCTTCCTCATACTTAAGCAGTCTCTCCCTTCTCTCATGAGAGGTTTCCCTCCTATGAGAGGAGATTGAGGTCCCTATGGATGAGTTAGAATGGTTAGACTCCCTGGAGGAAGATCTTGACCTTCTAGGCCCACCACCAACTCTTCCAGGAGGGACAAAGAGGAGTCCATTGTGGTCCTCTTCATCACCTTCTAGGGGAATTGGATTTTCCAGGTCCAGATCATAGTCATCTGCCTGGCCAGCCTCAGAGGTCAGGTCATGGGGAGTTACACCCATAGGCCTTCCCTCAGGTGCTGTCCCACCCACTCTGCCTAACCCTTCAGATCCTAAAGATCTGCTAAGGTTATCCAGCCTGAGTACCTCTATGAGATGCTGGGTGGTTGGACTTTTGCCTGTCTTCAGTTTCCTAGCTGTACATAATGCTCTCAGTTCCATAAATGGGAGGTCATCATACGGGGAATCTTGAAGTCCATTGGCTTCTGGCAAGGACTTACTGGTTGCTGGCCTTGAAGACATTACTAGTGTGGTGTGGTGTATTGCACTACCTACTCCAGTGTGGCCTACTAAAAGCTCTTGAGTTGTAGAACTTACTGTATTATAAAGCTTGTATTACATATACCAAGGGTTACTTTAGTGGTTTTCAGTTAGTCACTCAATTGAGATTATCTGGTAAAACAATAGCAAGCTGGAATCCCACACGCTGCACACCAATGTGAGAAGTTGGCCTGATATATGCTGTCCACTAGTTACAGTGGGCACCTTGTCTCACTCCAATCAACCCCTTCTTGGTTATAGGTTAAAGACAACCTTTATTGAAAGCTATCCTAGTGGTAGCTATGGAGAGCAGCCTTCAGGCTAAGTCTTGAAGGAATGTAAAGCAGCTTGTTTTACCAGTCTATAATCTCTTGAGTTCCTAAATGAAAGATATCCACACCAGGTATATATAATAAATATATGTATTTATCACTATACACACCCTCCTAGTCTCTTTATGAGACTAGAGGTCAAAACACATAAGTTACACTTCAATAATCACAGTTAAATAGCACAAATTCATGTCAGGCCCTAGGGGCGAGCCAAACCATATACTAATATAGTGGTATAAGAATCACGACTTAACTAGACACAAGGCCTAGGAGCCTGTAGAATCACTGGGACCCCAAGGAACCACCCAAGGTAGTGACACAGGGGACCCACGGGGGCCGTGTGCAGTGTGTGAACACAGCCGCGAGCTCCCATTAGCTTCTATGGGGAAAGTCACGGTTAGATTTTTAAAGATTAGGGACACTCAGAAATGAGTCAGGACCACACCCTTTTGGACTTAGGAAGTTCTAGGGCTAACACACACGGGAGCACCGGAGTACTCGTGTTACCTCACCCAGGGTAGCCGGGTGCATAGGTGTCTTTTGGTGTCGAGTCGCGTCGTCAATTTCAATGGGAGCTGGCGAAGACGTGCTGCTGCCGTGAAGGTGCAAAGTGTCCAAAGAGATCCAAGCCTGGATCAATGATGAGAAGAAGCTGAAAGCAGAGGGGACAGAGTCTGGGTCACTAGCCAGTGACCAGGAAGGCGATGGACAGATGCCCACCGATGTCGGATGATTTCAGGTGAAAGAGGTGAAGCTTGACTCTTCAGCCACGAGGACCAGGAGGTGTTGAGGATGACCTGGAGCTGGATTCGAGCTGTCCCACAAAGGATGTCGAGTGCTGCAGTATCGGTGCCCAGATTGGACACAACAAGCCTTGGCAACAGCAACTCATGCAGAAACAAGAAAGGTGTTTCGGTGCAGACCAGCAAGATCTGAGAGACTCACCACTTGGTAGGGAGTCGGGGCACGTCTGGAGCAACCAGGGAAGCCCAAGGAAATTCAAAATTACCCCCTCAGGGACCCACCAGTCAACGGACCAGGGATCGTGAAGGGACCTCAAGATGAAACACAAAATAGCAGCCCATGGGTCATTCGGAATGATCAGGCCGACAAATCTTCAGTGGATTCAGTGCTCGAGATAGGGGCTACAAGTCAGCCCAAGCACGACTTCAAGAGACGTCAAAAAGTCAATGCACTTGCAAAAGTGCACGGTGACAAGGAGTTCCAGTTCCACGCTATTTACGAGGGCTGCGGGTCTCAGCTTTGCTGGGGACTCGGGTCGGCCTGTGAGATGTCTGGAAATCCTCTTCCTGGGCTGCAAATACTTTGGAGTCCAGCGGGACCTTCAGAAATGCAGACCGGCAAATTGCTTCGTTGGTGCCTGCCAAGCAGGGGAGTCACTCCTTGACCCCAAGGGAGATTTCTTCAGTCCTTTAGTCTTGAGTAGAGCGTCGAAGTTCCAGGATTCAGCTTCAGAGTTTCATCCAGGGATATCTAAAGTTCTGGTTACAGAGGTTCCTTACTTATACCTAAGGAAGGGGTTGGACTAGCTCTGGGGACCCACCTATGGGAGAGTTTGGAAAGAGGGGTGGCTACACCCATTTCCTTTGTCCAGTTTCACGCCAGAGCAGGGGCTGGAAGCCCCTGAACCGGTTTGAGCTGGACTATGCACACGGACACCAAATGGGCCCCCAGTGCAGGACTTTAAAGCACTCAGAGAGGGCTCCCTCCCAGCCCCAATACACATAACCCTGTCTGGGAGGTGGTTACACCTCCCTGTGACAGGAAACCTATTGTCCAGGCCTCCCCTGCCGGAGTTTCGGTCAGCAGCAGGAGGCCAGACCCGTGTCTGTGGCTGCAGCATCCATTTTGTGATGCCAGGGCTCTTTTAAGTTTCTACCTGGTAACCCAGTACTGCCTTGTTTCTCCCTCTATAAGGGTGGGATCATACTCTGTAGTGATCAAGTCCACTCAGTTGAGATGATATAAAGAGGTTTATTAGAAGATGGTACAAGATCACAAGAAGATTAGAACAGGACCAGATCAGGATCAGTTCAGGTCCAGAGGGAGACCATAAGTAGATCAGATCAAGACCCCACCAGGAGCAGCCAGCAGGCAGCTCAGCCCAGTCAACTGTCATTACTCTCTGCAGATTCCCAACATTCTGACAGCATCATCATATTAACATTCCACTAGTGGTAGAATGGCATTGCATTAGCATAAGCAGGATGTAACATATCCCCCTTTCTTATACGGGAAAACAACAAGCTAGAAACAGAAGAGGAGAACATGAGAAAGTGAAAGCAAAAGAATTAGACCAACAATGGGAGAACATCCATCAAAAGAAGAGCTGTGTGAGAACAACAATAGAAAGAAGAGCAACAAGAAATCAAACATAGAAACCACCCTCCCTTCTTACACAATAGCGAAGAAGCATCAACGTAAGAGAAAAGGATAAAAGAAAGCACAAAAGACTTCCCCAAAACGCACCTACTGTCCAGAACAGGAATGAAATGGGGCTGAAAAAGGAAAACTAACAGAACACAGGGCTACAGGCTGCGACAAACCAGAGGAAGGAAAAACGACAGAAAAGCAAAGTAAAGTCCAGAATCCAGAAGAGACACGAGAAGAAGACAACAGAAGGAAAACAGTAAAGGAGAAAGAAACAAGGAAGATGAGGAAAAGTATAAGCCTAAACCTCACCCTTCAGAAACACCATCATCAATACAAAATTTGCAATATAATGTAAAGACAACAGTGCATAATAATAATAATTCTTAACCATATGTGAGGTTCGGGAGGACTATAACCCGAAAACACGCCCTAGAAATATAAGGCAAAACAACAGTAACAGATGGGGCTAAGACCCCTATGAACATAGTCCTTGTAAAGTTGACAAGATGTCAAAAAAAATATATATATATGGGTAGGAACCCATATAGTAAGAACAGTAAGTGTTTGGGTAAGAACCCGCACTGATGCAAAAGGACTGTAACCTTTGCATGGGAAAAGACAGCGTATGGGTGGGAACCCATATACTTAATGCAAAGGGGCTACACCCTTGCATAGCTCCCAGGAGGGAGAACAGAGTTGTGCACAAAAGAAATACACACCCTATGTAGGGTAAACAGAAAAAACGAGAGGTGTATGGATAACTAGTGTGGAGCTACCACACAGTGCACCAAAGCAACATAATTGTTAGCTTTTCGGGCAAGAACCCGAATACATGGGTAGGAACCCATGACTAATCTCTTGAAATAGACATACGTAAAAGAATTGAAAAAAAACGGTGTGCAAGAGTACAGTGAGCATATGGGACTTAGACCCATTGCTGGCATATGGGACTAAAACCCATTGCAGACCCTGAGTAAGGAGATAAGAAGCATGCAAAAAGAACAGTAAACCAATGGTAAAACATTTGTTAAAGAAACAGAAATGTAATCACATAGACCTGTGACATACGCAGGTGAGCGACTACACACCCGAGTAACAACTGCCTGGAACATCCCTTCTGGAAAGAAACATAACATAAGCATGCCAAGAAACGAACATGCAAGTACAAGCTGGATTTCACAGCGTAATAAAAAAAACCAGACAGACTTTAAACTGAAGATCAGAGTGTTTGAACGTTGGGTACCCAGCCAAGAGGAACAGGCAAAAAATAAATAAAAAAATCCCCCACAAAAAAACATCAAGTCACAAGCGAGTAACAACCGTGTTGCTTGAAGACATCAGCTCATGGAAAAATGTCACTGTTGGAGAACGAAGCATCAGTAATAACATGCGTGGTGAAAAACATTATCCAAACAAGAAACTAGTAACCAGGGATGGCAGGAAAAGGCACCAAGAAGAACGACAAGAGGCAACTTTACCTCAGCAGAGACTGATGAAAAGAATGTCTCGATGTGCGTGATCCCTGGACTCCATCAAGAACAAATGAAACTTTAATCTAGCAAGCGTGAGACATCACTGCCAACGCTAGTCTTGCATTGAGTTGATGTGAGGTAACTGACCACGAGTGCCGGAGAAGAGCCAGTGTCACCGTTGAGTAATCATGGACGCGCAACGTTGTTGGCAGGAAGGACAAGTTTCAATGAGGAAAATGCCAATCAACAAAATGGCAGCACGTTGCACAGACGCCGTGCCGGGTAGCTAGCGGTCAATGCATGCCGCCAAGCGTAAATGAAGGGTTGGCAGTGCCGCGACGTCACAGAGTTCCCCAAAGCTGAAAATGACGAGTTGTACACGTCGGAAGATGTCAGGACACTAGAGAGACTGCACGCGACAATCACAGAGAACAAAGGTAGGCACGTGCATTACTTGACTAGTGGCATGAATTTTGAATTATTAAAGCGGGGGTTGTACTGCCAAAAGTTAAGCGGACGCATGGGGTCCAAAAATAAATATAATTAACTTACCCCCACACGTCCGAACAAGCAGCAGTAAGGTGGAAGGCCGCGAACGGGATCACTGTCAACGCGGCTTCCACACACCAACACCAAAATGTACACAGCATAACTCAAACTGCGTGCATTGAAGCGACCGTTTCTATGAGCGTCACCGTGCTCCACAGCAGACCTGCGCTTCTTGTGGAGATTCATAGAAAAACATCCACGGCTGTCTGTATATTGAAGAGAGTCCTCATCGTTGTGCAAGATCAAGAGGAGCGTTCTCTGTACACATTGTAGGAACTCGTAGGATGTAAAGCATTAAGGGAAAGCTTGTAAATAGGACAACAACCTCTTTTTATGGATCCACAGTTGAAAAATGTAGGTTGGTTAGAAACTTATACAGGGTCCAAGAGACGCTGTAACCTTGTTGTTGAGACGATGTAGGAACAACATCAGCAGGAAGAGATTTGAACAGTGTAGAGACTTGAACTGGCACTTTGACGTAGAGTGCAGATGTAGGCTTACCCTCACTGAAAGCACAGCACAGATGATAGACATTGGCAGGCTTACCCTCACTGAAGGCACAGCATTTCCCCAGACGTTAGTAGGCTTACTCTCACATGAAGGCGAAGCACAAAGCGAAGACGTTGAAGATGTTGGCAGGCTTACTCTCACTGAGGGCACAGCACTTACGCAGACACATAGGAACAACTGGCAGACAGCTGTGGGCGACTGATGGGAGGTCACTGGTGGGGTCAGGATGCCAGTTGAGGTTCCTTGACTTGAGTTGCAGGAGGTTCTTTATTTTGAGTTACTTGAAGTCCTTGAAGAGGTGACAGAAGCAGGTTCTTTACAAGATTGTCGCCAAAATTCTGTAGTGATCAAGTCCACTCAGTTGAGATGATTTAAAGAGGTTTATTAGAAGATGGTACAAGTTCACAAGAAGATTAGAACAGGACCAGATCAGGATCAGTTCAGGTCCAGAGGGAGACCATAAGTAGATCAGATCAAGACCCCACCAGGAGCAGCCAGCAGGCAGCTCAGCCCAGTCAACTGTCATTACTCTCTGCAGATTCCCAACATTCTGACAGCATCATCATATTAACATTCCACTAGTGGTAGAATGGCATTGCATTAGCATAAGCAGGATATAACATACTCCCACACCAGTTACTGGTGTGGGGAATGTGTCCAAGGTGTTTGACACCATACACAACATGTTTCCGTGCAGCCAGTCCAAAGTTAGCATTTACCGTTGGGTTATAATGCACTTAAGAGTATATGGTCAGGCTGCACTTCAAACAGCATCGGAGAAGGGACTCTGAACGCTGCAGAGGGGCTCTGCTCATGCAGGGGCACCCTCTCACAAAAGAACCAAGTACTCTGCCTTTAGGATTGACAAGGCCTGCCATATGAGTGACTTATAGGTTGATATGTGTGTACATATGTAGTGATACAGGGAACCTATATCACAGTGAGGGGTGCATGCACCACCTTACCCAGGCTGCAGTAGCAGACCTGTGGTGTAATTTAGGGTGGCTTTCCAGGGGTGGCATGATACATGCTTCAGCCCCTGGTAGGCCTCTGGGGTACCTATGCCCTGGGTACATAGTATACCATATACTAGGGACTTATAAGGGTACTCCAGATCCAATCTGAAATGTACCTAAAGTGCATGCAATCGATTTAGAGAGGAAGCAGCTAGGCTGGGGCCCTGAATAGCAGGGTCCCAGCCAGACTAAAGTCGAAAAACAGTGAAACACCAGCAAAAAGTGGGGGTAAACATGTGAAGCAGATCCTACTCTCCTACAAGAGGTGCAGAAAGAAGCAAGAGTAGTGCAGAAAGAACCAACATAGGTGCAAAAAGAAGCAAGAGGGGTGCAGAAAGAGGCAAGGGAAGTTCACAAAGAAGCAAAAGAGGTGTAGAAAGAGACAAGAGAAGTATAGAAGGAGGCAAGAGAAGTGCAAAAAGAAGCAACAGATGTGCAGAGAGATGCAGGAGGGGTGCAGAAACAGGCAAGAGATGTGCAGAAAGAGGAAAGAAGTGTGCAGAAAGAGGCAAGAGGGGTGCAGAAGGAAACAAGACAGGTGCAGAAGGAGGAACAAGAAGTGTAGAAAGAGTCAAGACTGCAGAAAGAAGCAAGAGAGATGCAGAAAGAGGCAAGAGAAATACAGAACAAAGCAAAAGAGGTACAGAAAGAAGCAAGAGGGGTACAGAAAGAGGCAAGAGAAGTACAGAAAAAGGCGAGAGAGGTACAGAAAAACGCAACAGAGGTGCAGAAAGAGGGAAGAGGGGTGGAAAAAGAAGCAAAAGAGGTGCAGAAAGAAGCAACAGAAGTGCAGAAGGAAGCATGGTAGGTGCAGAAAGAGGCTAGAGGGATTCAGAAAGAGGCAAGAGATGGGCAGAAAGAAGCAACAGAGTTGCAGAAGGAGGAAAGAGAACTGCAGACAGAGGTAAGAGAGTTGCAGAAACAGGCAAATGAGGTGCAGAAAGAAGGGCAGGGGTACAGACAGAGGCAAGAGAGGTGCTGAAAAAGAGAAGAGGAGTGAAAAAAGAGGCAAGAGGGGTACAGACATTTGCAAGAGCAGTGCAGAAAGAACCAACAGAGATACCGAAAGAGGCAAGAGGGGTGCAGAAAGAGGCAAGAACAGTACAGAAAGAGGCAAGCAAGGTGCTCAAAGATGGAGGAAGGGTGCAGAACCAGGCAAGTGGGGTGCAGAAAATAGCAAGCGAGGTGCAGAAACAGGCATGAGGGGTACAGAAAGAAGCAAGAGAGGTACAGAAAGAGGCAAGAGAGGTGCAGAAAGAGCGAAGAAGGGTGCAGAAAGAGGCAAGAGGGGTGAAGAAAGAAACAAGAGAGGTACAGAAAGAAGCAAGAGAAGTGCAGAAACAAGCAAAAGACATGCAGAAAGAGGCAAGAGAGGTACAGAAAGATGCAACAGAGGTGCACAAAGAGGGAAGTAGGGTGCAGAAAAAGGCAAGAGGGTGCTGAAAGAAGCAAGAGAGGTGCAGAAAGAAGCAAGAGTAGTGCAGAAAGAGGCAAGAGAACTCCAGAAAGAAGCAAAAAAGGTGCAGAAAGAGGCAAGAGGGATACAGGAAGAAGGAAGAGAAGTGCAGAAAGAAGCAACAGACGTGCAGACAGAGGCAAGAGAAGTACAGAAAGAGGCAAGAGAGTTGCAGAAACAGGCAAAAGGGGTGCAGAAAGAGGCAAGAAAGGTGTGTAAGGAGGAAAGAGAACCGCTGAAAGAGGTAAGAGAGTTCCAGAACAGGTAAAAGAGGTGCAGAAAGAGGGAACAGGGGTATAGACAGAGACATGAGAGGTACAGAAAGAAGGAAGAGGGTTGCAGAAAGAGGCAAGAGGGGTACAGACATTTGCACGAGAGGTGCAGAAAGAAGCGAGAGCAGTGCAGAAAGAACCAACAGAGGTGCAGAAAGAGGGAGAAAGGGTGCAGAAAGAAGCAGGAGAGGTACAGAAACAAGCAACACAGGTGCAGAAAGAGGCAAGAGGGATGCAGAGAGAGGGAAAAGAAGTACAGAAAGAAGCAACAGAGGTGTAGAAAGAGGCAAGAGAAGTACAGAAAGAGGCAAGAGAGTTGCAGAAACAGGCCAAAGAGGTACAGAAAGAGGCAAGAAAGGTGCAGAAAGAGGGAAGAAGAGTGCAGAAAGAGGCAAGAGGGGTACAGAAACGTGCAAGAGAGGTGCAGAAAGAAGCAAGAGCAGTGCAAAAAGAACAAACAGAGGTGAAAAAAGAAGCAAAAGGGGTGCAGAAAGAGGCAAGGGAAGTTAATAAAGAAGCAAAAGAGGTGCAGAAAGAGGCAAGAGAAGTGCAAAAAGAATCAACAGATGTGCAGAGAGAGGCAGGAGGGGTGCAGAAACACGCAAGAGATGTGCAGAAAGAGGGAGGAAGGGTGTAGAAAGAGGCACACGGGATGCAGAAAGAAACAAAGACAGGTGCAGTAGGAGGCAAGAGAACTGCAGAAAGAGGCACGACTGCAGAAAGAAGCCAGAGGGATGCAGAAAGAGGCAAGAGAAGTGCAGAATGAAGCAAAAGAGGTTCAGAAAGAGGCAAGTGGGGTACAGAAAGAGGCAAGAGAAGTACACGAAGAGGCAAGAGAGGTACATAAACATGCAACAGAGGTGTAGAAAGAGGGAAGAGGGGTGGAGTAAGAAGGGAGAGAGGTGCAGAAAGAAGCAATAGAAGTGCAGAAGGAAGCAAGGGAGTTGCAGAAAGACGATAGAGGGGTGCAGAAAGACGCAAGATATGTGCAGAAAGAATCAGCAGAGGTGCATAAGGAGGAAAGAGAACTGCTGAAAGAAGTAAGAGAGTTGCAAAAACAGGCAGAAGAGGTGTAGAAAAAGGGAACAGGGGTACAGACAGAGGCATGAAAGGTGCAGAAAGAAGGAAGAGGGTTGCAGAAAGAGGCAAGAGGGGTACAGACATTTGCAAGAGAGGTGCAGAAAGAAGCAAGAGCAGTGCAGAAAGAACCAACAGAGGTGCATAAAAAGGCAAGAGGGATGCAGAAAGAAGCAAGAGAGGTGCACAAAGAGGGAGAAAGGGTGCAGAAAGAAGCAGGAGAGGTACAGAAACAAGCAACAGAGGTGCAGAAAGAGGCAAGAGGGATGCAGAAAGAGGGAAAAGAAGTGCAGAAAGCGGTAAGAGGCATACAGACATTTGCCAGAGAGGTGCAGAAAGAAGCAAGAGCAGTGCAGAAAGAACAAACAGAGGTGCAGAAAGCAAAGCTAATGTGGCCTGTGTCGTGCACATTAGACTAACATAGGGAACATACAATCAGCCCTGTGATAAACATATGACAGTAATAAAGTAAAAACATAACACAAGAGAAATCCCACACCAATTTCAAAACATTTCGTATTTTTTTCAAATAACATGGCATCAAAACAAACTCAATCCAATCAGTAGAACCAAAGTTTAGTCTAAAATAGTGCCTAAAAGATCCAAGTGCCATCCTTGGGTATCTGGTTTGATAAGAGCGGGTCAAAGTCAAAAGTTGTGGCAGACCACGATGGAGTGTGGGTCTGATACAAAGGGTGGATTGTGCCTGGTGTCACACTTCGGACTTAGAAAAAATCCTGAAGAAAAGGTTCTGAGAAGTTAAAATTCAGTGGGGTAAGACAGAAGGCAGTCTCTGAGGATGAGGTTGTTAGGCAGTGAAAGACAGGAAAACAGTGGTATTTATTATTTAAGAGACAGGGTGTGTAGGGTGGTGGAGGAAAGAGGTGGGGTGAAGAGAAAGACAGTAAAACAGTGGTACTCATTGGTTAAGAGACAAGAAGTATACGGTGGTGAAAGAAAGAAGGGATTAGGAAGAGAAAGACAGGAAAACAGTGGTATTCATGGGTTAAGACACAGGAAGTATAAGGTGGTGAAAGAAAGAGGTGGTTAGGAAGTGAAAGACAGGAAAACAGTTGTATTCATGGGTTAAGAGACATGAAGTGTAAGCCTTAATGGACGATGTTTTTTGCTAAATGCCTCGTAATGGATTTTGCGGCTTGGGTGGATTCCAATGGTCTGCCTCAAAAATCTTCTCTGGATCAATTCAGCAATCAACTACCTTCATAATAGTGATATCCTTTGGTTACAGGAGACCTGGACCACTGAAATCACAATCCTGCCAGGTTTTCATGAGCTCCACACCACAACCACAAAAAGCTACATTTTTAAGTGGGCGTACAGCGGTCTCTTTATCTTCATTAATCATGCTCGCAGAATAGCGACCACAGTAATTGCAACCAAAATGACAGACCTGCAAGCAGTACTCATCAGTGGGCTAAAAAACAAGAATCATCCAATCTGTCTATTGATAATAAACTGCTATGTCAACACAGCTTCCCACCTAAAAAACAAACTTTAAAATGATTTGCAACAAGAATCGATGATCTTTTAAACAGATACGTTTCAAACTTTCCAATAATTGCCTCGGACCTGAATAGTCGTAAGTTGGGGAACTTGCAAAATCCTCCCCGACCCCCTACAGTGGCAGCCTCTCTGCAGCGCCTTCTCCACAGTCATAGCCTGGCCTTCATGCATGCCATCAAAGAGGCCCAGGATCCCAAATGGTTTCCACTCCCATTGTTCAGGAACAAATCTATTACATTTTCATATCAAGCCAACTAACAGCAGATCTCAGCGACTTCAAAGTTGATAAAAGGGTTGAGAGTGACCATAGACCTCTGAGGGCAATCCTCCAACTAGATAGAAAAGCTGCCCCAAACAGCAAACATCAGGGGGCCCAACCAGGGAAGAGTGCTATGAGGCCCTGAGCAGAATCAAATGGTCTGCAAAACTTGGATAACATCCAAGTAGTCAAACCCCACAGCAACAGGAACTGTCACTCTCCTGGAGTACTGGGAAGCACTCCTTGCAGATCTCCAACAAGCTGTAGGGGGTGGACCCGGAACCATTCCGACCCCGGCCACCTATGCCCACCCATTCCACCTACACATCAAACCGAAGGAGTTACATACAAGCAAACAAGGTAAGAAGAAAAGGGAACAAAAACCTGCAAACCCAAACAACCGCTGCACTTCGTGCGGAGCACAGGAAGGAAGTCTATGAGCTAAGACAAAGGTGATTGAAGCAGGATGGCTGAACATCTTCACCCTCCTCAAAGAAGGGGAACACACTCAACTCTGGAAGTACATCAACCAACATAGCAGCACTGGACAGACAAAGGAGAATGTAGTGGCAGCAATGAGTGGGTCAATTACATCAAACAGTTGTACTTCGACAATCAGAGTATACTATATACCAACCCTCATCAATCTCCCTCAGCACCAGGTTTGGTCCCCCAAATAACCAGTACCTCGGAGGCCAATGGTAACCGATTCAATCAAAAAAATAAGGAATGACAGAGCCCCAGGACCCAAAAGGTTCCTGCACCAGTGTACTGGCTTATTGCTCTACTAGACCTAGAAGCAAAAGCGTACACCAGAATATTAATGAGAGAACTAGAAGCCTGGGCAACAGACAACAACATTCTCCCATTTCTCCAATCAAGATTCAGGCCCGAAAGCTCTACCACGGATAATATTCTAGCACTGGTTCACCTGCCACATTGAGCCACACAGCCAAAGCACCCACATCTTTTTTGTTGTTTGGTAGACTATAGTTCAGCATTTGAGCAGGTTGACTGAGGTCAATTGTGGGAGAAACTAATTACCTGGGAAATCCATCGACAGCTTCTAAAGGTTTTAACTGCACTATACCAGGCGACATGGGTCTGAAAAAAAACAACTAAACTATTGCAACAGCAAAGGTGCCAACTAACAATGGCCTCAAACAAGGCTGTGTCTTTGCCCCCTTCTTTTCAATCTCTATAAGGCAGATCTGGGTAAAGCCTTTAAAGGTGCTAGCTTATTAACTCCAAGGATGGGAAAGTGCGGCCCCACATCCTCCAGTATGCTGATGATATTGTCATAATGGATCACTTACGGATTGGTTTACAGAGAGTCCTCAATGCACTCTACAGGTACAATTAAAACAACAGACATTTGGTGAACCAGGGGAAGACCAAGGTAGTCATCTTTGGGAAATGTCCACAAAAGAAAACAGCTCAGTGGCAACTAGGTGACCAGCAAATTAAATCATGCATAAATTTAAATTATCTTGGCAAAACTAGGGGCCCACCTAAAACACCTTAGAAGCAAGGGAGCTGGGATCATCCATAATTTGAAAAGTGTAAGTCAGCAGCTTCACAGCCCAATCACGGAACCCATTTTACAGGTTTTGAGAGCCAAACTAGTCCCCTCCCTCAACTACGATCACCTAGTTTTCCCTGGTACACTGAACAAGTACCTCACAAATTTCCAAATCGCAGCTTGCATTTACCACTTCTCCGGCAGGCCAGGAGAGCCAGGGTGAGGCTGGAGCTGGGTCTTGCTTTTATGGCCATCATATGCTCAGGGGATCGCAGCATCCTCACTGAATAGCACAAATCAAAACTATATTTGAAGAGGCAGGCTCCCCCTGGCAGGCACATCTGGCAGTAGCCACAAGCATTCTTGAAATTGAAGTCTGCAATCTACATAACCCGGACATCCCTGGAATAAAACAGTGAAGTCTCAGGTCAAGAAATTGTAATTTGAAAGGGACATGGAAAGTCTATGTCATAGATCAAACCTCTCCGCATTGAATGCCTCCTATATCTTGGGCAAAGCTCAGCCATATTTCGAGCAAGCACTGACAGCCCAGGCACGAAAGAAACTCACCTACATGAGACTGCTCACACTGCTATAGTGGACTTCAATCCTGCGCCAAGCAGGACAACACAGTTGCCTGTCGCCTATGCAGCTACAAACGTGAATCCGGGCTTCACCTGCTGTTCTACTGCCGAAAGATTGCCTGCCTGAGAGAACAACGTTGCCTGCTAACTCCACTTTGCAGGTCTTCATTGGCGTAACGTAACTTGAGGGGGCCCCCCTTGCAAAGCATATGGAGGGGGCCCCCCGCAGCATGGCCCACCACCTACCACTTTGCCCTACCCACCAGAAATCTAGGCCCTGTAACATGGCCACCACGTCTTTCTCAACAAAGATGATTCCCATGTTACCTCTCTGGAGAATGGGTGTAGTCAAAAAATCTTTAATTCATAGAACCATGCTACAAATTCCCCCTTCTTACTCAATCAATGTGTTGTCAATAGCCAAAATCCAAGTTCTGTAAGTTGCAAAGTCTCGAGGTTTACTCAAAGGGAGAGGATAGTCAGCATACATTTCTCACCAGTGTTTCATTAGCTAGTGGTCTGAATGCCACAATAAGTATCTTTTATAAATCAGGCGAACATATAAAGACAAGGGCAAAGATACAAGTTGTATATCAAGTGAACAAACAAAGACAAACAGTGCATGTGCTTCAATACTATTTTCTTCCACCATGTTATCTGACTTTCGGTGTGAGGTAGCAAATAAAACAAAAACATGGATGTAGCTTGTGTGCAGTCCAGTGGCCATCTCTTACTTTTTAAGATGGGTGCTGCAGCAGTGAGTTTGGAGGGGGCATAAGGCAGTCTAAGGATGCAGTCCATCAGTGTTGAAAGGCAAGCAGTAACAAGTCTATGGCGAAGGGGGGGGACAGATTAAGGAATGAGGAATAAATATGGTGCCTTGTGCCTCATGACAATGAGGAGGCTGCCTTTGTAGTACAGCACATCAAGAGAGGAGCAGTCTTTGAAAACGTATTCCAGAGCTAACGGAACGGAAGGGAGATGAATGGGCTGTGTCTTCTCTCTGCATCAGTGTGGTAGACCTTATAAGAGGTGAAGTTGGGGACTACTTTAGTTCAAACACTGTTGAATATAGAAATCCAAAGCACAATACATGATTGGTTATACAGGTTTACAATCACCTCACAAGTCATGCGCACTTTTAATTGCGCTGCGCAATGCGCATGACAATGGCATTGGTCACCAGCCCCAACCTGAAGACTGCGCAGACGCAGAGACAACTGCGCGCCGCGCACCGTTCCAAACCCAACATTTAATTAAATTAAGAGCCCAGAGGCCCTGCTCTGCTGAAGATGCATGCAAGAGCACCACCTTTTAATTAATGAGGCTGCGTAGGCACAATTTAGGCTTGCTGGTTCCGCTGAGAGTGAGGGGGCCCCTGGAGCGTGGGGCCCCCCCTGCAACGCGGGGGCTGCGGGGGCCTGTGTTACGCCCCTATATGGAGACACATTCCTGAGTACTCTATTGATTTCCTGGTTAACAAGCTTATTTAGCGTGACAGCTACCCACTCAGGGTATCCCAGCTCTTGTGGAATGCTTCTGAGTCTACCCATAGTTGTTGGTAGACAATTTCTTGCATACTCTGTAGATCTTCAGGGACCTCCTGCAGTTTCTCCAAGACATGTTTCTGGGTACCCTATGGATCTCATGGTAATGTGCTTCTGAGGTTGTCCCAGGTTCTTTGGTAATGTGTTCCTGGGTACTCTGTAGGCCTTGGTGGGACAGTCTCCTGGGCGCCTCGTGCTCTTGTGTTGACATAGTGATTAAGTCGCTGGTTGTGTAGAGGATAAAGTTAAGTCATATGCCTAAATCTCTCTTACGTTTCTTATGAGACTCTTAAAGAAGCTGCTCCTTGATAGAAGTGGCCCACATGACCTTATCTACCTCAGTTTGAGTTCAGCTCAGACTTGCTAGAATGAAGCCCAACACAATCCCTACAGGAAGTTAGATCACACAACTGAAAAACTGTGTTATCTTGGTGGGATTAGGGACCCTAGTGACAAATAGTTATACGTTTGACTGTTTATCCGACTGACACTCCGAGTTTTCTCTTTTGAAGTGTACGGTTTTCATATACAATTCTAGAGTGTACAGGTTTTTCCAGACCCTGCTTGTGTGGCACCCCTACAGTGTAGATAAACCACATGCATAGGGTTCGGACAGTACAGGACCTGGGTTGCTTAGTGGTACCCAAGGGATCCCCAGGGATGTCGGACATAGCTGTACTTTTGTGGAAAGTCACACCATAATGTGGTGAAATATTCAAGCCTCTTCACTAACAGTTAACATTTATTTTCCTTTTTTTGTTTTGAATAAATTGTACAATTGTATTACAATATAACAATATTCCTTTAAACGTTAAAAAGAAAAACGCGTTATATATTTTTTAATCAAAACACCCACTTGGTATATACTCACAAAGGGATATGAGATGGAAGGGAAACTATCATAAAAGTAAGACTGCTAGTCACAGACTTTGATAAAATATAGATTATAAAACTATATAACCGTGAAGTACTCAATAAAAATCCCAAGGGCCACACTTACCAGTGGCCCGCAAGATATGTTTCAAATAAGTCAGTCGGCAACGGAGAAGGTTCTGAAGCTTTATTGGCCAAAGCAAAACTCTATACAGAGGAGCCTCATCGATCCTCACCCATCAGGTGCGCCGAGGAAGACTGCTGGCTCCTTGACAAAACCACACTTATATACATAACAGATTCAGCATACAAAGCCATACAAGTGGAAAAATACCAGTTAGTCCATGGGCTCCTGGATGAGCTCATACAGTGTTAAGTTTCAGGCTCACACAAAGGGTTGCTATCTATACAGAGAAGGTCGGCAGGGTTACTCCCTTTTCGTCCCGGGGCCTGAAGGAATCTGCTTGATACTCCCTACAGCAGATGTGACCTTGGGCCTCGGCCGTAAATACCACTAACCTGTCTCTGGGCTGGTACGAACTAAATCATGAGAATGGTAGGCAAAGGATAGACCACGTGATCTGACACGTGGTCTATCACAAACCAAGTTGGCTACAGCATGGTTTTCGCCCCTTTTTGTCGTGCAGTAAGACTCGAAAGGAAATGCGTCTTCCAGAACATATCAATAAGTGTTTATATGGTCAGAATACCGTCATAGATACATTTTGCTAACTTTTACATGATATGAATGAACAGAACGAATGATTTTCATCCTTCAAACAGTGTATTTAAACATAAACTGTTCAAATTCTATCACATAAAGCCAAGCAGCCCTTTAATTCAAGCCTCCTGCTTTTTGTTGTATTTTAGCCCCTCCACAGTTTTAATACGGGTGACATGTGAAAAGTTTCTTACTCGTCTTTTGCCTGTGACAGTTTCTCATTATGGTCCAAAAGAGACATTTGATGCTGCTCCTAGAAATTGCCAGCCTGTGTGCGTTTTTTTCAGTTCTCTGAATAACTAATGGATGTCGTTTTGCAAAGGAGGGCCCCCCTGCCACCATCCCATGACATATGTTTAAAGCCTCCTCCTCGGTGACAATTCCAGCTGACACCCTCGTCTCCCTAACTCACACGTTTCACTTTGGTGGGCCAAGCAGCATGCACAAATTTCATTTTCTTCTGATAGTTCTTTGTGGCGAGCCGCGAGGGTGTACGTGTGTAGCCTTGTTTCAATAGTCTTGCCTTCAAGATCTTTACAGTGAGTCAACACGTGCATCATTGTAGATTTTGCTACTTAGTTGGAAAACCCAACCAGCAGCTTAAAAAGACAAGCATTGGCATAGCCAATAGGTCTCGCCTTTGGGACCTTATAAGTGTTTAGCCATGCAACAGTTGCATAACTAAATACTTATAAGGTCCCAAATGCGAGACCTATTGGCTATGCAAAGCGGCCGTGCGGCCGCGAAAGTGAAAGTGATCGCGATCACGATCAAACATCAAAGCTGCCGTGCGGCCGCGAAAGTGAAAGTAATCGCGGTAAAGCGCGGCGCGCGCGCCCGCGCACATGTGCCTGTGGCTCTAGGCTGGCCTGGCAGCACTTTTTGGAGCCCTCTCAATAAGTCTCGCCTGACCCAGCGCGTGCGCTGGGTCAGGCGAGACCTAAAAAGTATAACGTTGGCATGGCACGCCTCTTACGTTCAACTGTCCACAGGTGACGGGGTCCGGGCCGAACCAGTCGGACAGAGACTTGCAGCTTCAGAGCAGGCGGGTGCGAGTGGTGGGCAGCAGAAGAGGGCAAGGCTTAGCCAGGCAGGCGGCCCGGGGCTAGTAATAATTAATAAGAGGTCAGGCCCCAGGCGTGCGCATAATTAATATGATGAAGTAAGGAGCATGCCTGTGTGCACCACCATTTCAAAGAGGCCGCGTGCGCACCATTTAAGCTTGAGGCTCCGCTGAGAGTGAGGGGGCCCCTGGAGGGGGAGGGGGGCGCAACGCGGGGGCTCTGGGGGCCTGTGTTACGCCCCTGCAGGTCCTATGACCTCAGACACTGCAGAGAAGTATCAGATCTGTGCTTTTCTGCCAACAGAACACAAACCCTGGCCAGACTGGGGACATTCACTGACGCAATCCAGGCCTCTTGCTGCAACTAACCAAAATCATTGACAGCAACTAGCAGCCCATAAAGACCAAACAACAATGCTGGAAGGGACAGCAAAGTACTTTATCCTTCTGGCATTAGTCTTAAAACTAAAGTCAATCTTTACTGTTTTTCAAATAGTTTTTTCTTTTTATGAGTTTTACAATGATAGATTGCCAAATTTGTTTTAAAGGTGTTTACGTGCAAAGATTTTAAGTAATCGATCATGAATACATATATACTTTAATACCCAATGCTCTGCTGCAGAAAAACCAGACCAGCTTCATAAAAGGAATTGGTACATCCCCCAACATCCAGATGCTGGCGCGAGCAATAGAACAAGCAAGGCATTGCTCAGTTAAACATTCATGTGTGTTATGTTGACTTTTATTGATCATTCAATGCTGTAGAAATATCCTTTGGGTAAAGCTAACAAACTGGGGAATTTCTTCCTCCCTATTCCGAGCGATCCAACTTGTGTATACCAATACTGGACGAGAGTCAGACTGGGCTGCGGTTCAACAGTCTAAAAAAAACTACACCTATCGGTTTAAACCAAGGCTGTGTACTGGTCCTCCTTCTGTTTAATTAGTACCTTGCAGATATTTCCCCTGCTTTGAAAAGAATTAATTCGCACTCCTCAACTGTGGCTGGTTATAATGTTTCCAATTTAGTGTACGCCGACAATATTGTTCTCACTAGCTATGCAAAGTTGGGGCTCCAGCGTTTAATTAACACAACTGTACAGCATGCTACTGATCATGGGGTAAAAGTAAACTTAAGCAAAACTAAAACCATGCTCGTTTCAAGGGGAATAGTTTCTCACCCAACATTTTGTATAGAATGGGCAGCGTTAGAATCAATATAAGAGTACAGATATTTGGGGGTGATATTTGACTCTAGAGGTTCATTTAAGAATCAGTGTGCTGCAATTTCAACAAGGAACAATTTCCTTAAGCCACTTTTGCAAGTAATGGCAGCTAAACAAGCTCCTTCCTTGATGCACGGTGTGGAGATACTAAGAAGGAAAGCTGATAAAACCATAGATAACCTCATGGTAGGAACTTATCATCGCCTTTTTAATCTACCTCCGCAGGCCTCGCCAGCCCAAATTCGAGTGGAGTTTGGTCTTAGGAGACAAAATATATGTATCCTTGGAGCATACTTGAAATTTTGTCATAAATTAAAAAATGATACAAGATCCAGACTTAGTACAACAGCATGAGAGGCTACAAGTGATTCTAGAAATTCTGCCGCACATGAATATTTTAAACTGGCTGTTTCTACTTTTAAAGCAGAGGAACTTTGGTCTCTTTCCCGTTCACCTACTTCAGTTAATAGTTATGAATGATACCAGCAAAAAGGTCTCAGGTTTGATGGACAGAGAGGTGTTAGCAAAAAGAGGCAACGCATGGATGATTATTGCTTCGTGTGGCCCGTTAAAATCCAATAATTATCTGGGTGGCTTGAACGGATTTGATGCAAAACTAAGAGAAAGGCGGGGCCGGGATCGGCCCTGCCGCAAATATGGCGGGGCACCGACCCCCGACCCCCTCCTCGCTTGTGCACCCGGCGGCGCGTGCCACCGCGTAAATTGTAAATGTCAAGGTACTTATAGAGCGCACTGTCACCAGACGGCCACCTTGCGGTGTCGCCTTTTGCGGTTTCCTGGCGCTGATACTCATACCGCTGTGGAACCCCTCCTGGCTTTCCCTGTGAAGCGTCCACTCCTGGGCACCCCCAGGGTGAAGCCAGGCATCCTCAGCGCTGTTGGGGCCGGTGTGGAGGCTAAGCAAGCTATTGCCCAGAGTTGCAGCGTGGGGCCCGTGATTAGAAGAGGCACCGAGGCGAGAATAGACAGGTCCGAGGAAATTGAGCCTGAGACCCGCCGAGGCGGGAATCGAACCCTGGTCCCTGGCCAGAACTCTGCTTCAGGGTCTGCCGCTCTAACCATTGAATACTGACAGGGTGAGAGCCTGTATGTAACTGTGCACTATTCACAAAGTGTCTAGTCTGACACTATACCATTTTTGAAATCAATGTATGCTTTTAATTCGCAAAAAGAAAATCATCAAATTATCTGGAACATTTCGCGTTTTAGGTGCGAGACAACAGAAATGTATTTACAATTTGTTTCAAAAAACAGTTTGTTCAATATTTACATGAAGAACGTAGTTTCATACAAAGATCATGTGTAACATAGATTACATGTTATAAGCATATATTAATGCATCAAAATTTCATCACAACAAAAGTGTGTCAATGCCCAATGCATTTCGGAACCAGCCGGTTCCTTCGTCAGGGGACAATCTGAAAGATATAAGATAAACCATTTTCTAGTGAATGAAATGTATTATGGCTCAATCTCTACTAATCTGAAGATGTACAGACGTCACTCTGTGAGTTACCTGTTTGTGTTTTCAATTTGATTTGCTCTGAAAAAAACAACATTGTGTAGGTGTCAACAACAGATAATGCAGAAGCGTGTGCGAAAATAATGGCAATAGGTGTCTGAAGGACTCGCGCTTACCTTAGTTAATGGAAACTCGTGTCTCTGAAAAAGTAATAATAAAATACCGGATTGTGTTGAGCAAATGTGAGTAGCAAGACATTAGTATAATGAGGCTAACGTGAACTTATAAAAAGTACGATAAGACGGAGTGGAACTCTTACCTCAAGAAGGAGGTACGTGTGATGCTAGGAAGAAAAGAAAGCAAAACGAAGTGTAAGTTACAACCGGGATAAACATGAGGAAATGTCTATAACGGAAACCCGTGAGAGAACCCTTACCTGAAAAAGTAACCGAGGGGGAGAGAAACCAACAAGCTCCACACAGGATAAGCAAGTGAAAGAACACGAGCCGGGGGTGCTATTTCAAGCGTGAAACCCGGAAGACAACCGGAAAAGCTAAACAGAAACAAGAGACTAAAGAGAGCCGGATGCTATAGACGAACTTACAAAAGCGCCATCTTGGAATGGTGACATATTAACGTGCAGATAGATATATAACTGTGTAGAGTTTAAAGGATGTTATCATGAAAATAATAAGCAGCCAACCAATATAGGAGAAAAACAATGTATACATGATGACAGACGATTAGAAGAGGGAAAACGCTGTAGGTAAGGTAAACAACATGCCCGAAAACTGTAATTCGTGTCGCAGAGGCTAAATAAAATAATATAATATAATATCAACTCATCTCAGCATGGAAGAGAAGAGATCGAGGAGCAAACTATGCGAAAAAGAGATTAAATGAACTTCATCAGAGAGCGGTGAGAGTCCATGTGGGCATGTGGGTATGTAGGTGCAAACCGATAAGTAATGAGGATCAGAAAGATCAAATGAAGAACAGGAGACAATCCGTGCTGTAATAAAGATAGTAAAGAAGATCTCTGGAAGAAACAGTAGTGTGCTGGTGAGCTGTGTGTTCTTATCACAATATGTTGCTCTAGTGGTGTTGTAGTGCATGAGATCCCGTCTTTATCTCGAGAAGCCACATGGGGCTCGTGTGCATAGTAAATATGATTGGATTCAGATAAAACATGCCATATCAAGCCTGTCATTAAGACCTTTTGGTGTCATGGTGTCCAGAAACTTGATCCAATAGACCTCCCTCTGCAGAAGTCTAAGGTGAGTATTGACTCCATGTTGTGGCTCAACGTGTTCAATGATTTGAAATCTGAGCTGGGATATTGAATGACTCGCTTCGTGCCAATGGGTCGCCAGAGGTGAATTTTTGTTCATGGTTCTAATTCGACTTTTGTGCTCTGTAAGACGGACTTTCATTTTTCGCTCGGTTTTCCCAATGTACAGTTTGCCACATGGGCACTTGATCCCATATATCACATTCGTGGTGTTGCAGTCGCTAGTATGTCTGAGCAAAACATCCTTGCCCGTAGTTGGGTGTTTTAAGATGTTCCCTGGAATAATGTTATTGCAATGTGAACAGTTTTGACATTTCAAGGTGCCTTTTTTGGTGGTTGTCGTATGTGATTTTTTCGTGGGAGCTATTAATTCCCGAAGGTTTTGACCCCTGGTGTAGGCATGCAGAGGCAATTCCCGAAAGATATTGTTGAACTCAGTTTCATTAGATAGTAGTTCCCATCGTTTATTGATGATTTTTTTGATGGCAATAGAGCTGGTGGAATATTTGGAGATGAACACTGAGTTTGATTTGTTGGGTTTCTTGATAGGTGTAAGAAGTTCTCCACGGGATTTTGTCATCGCTCTTTGTGCGCATGAATCAAGAATTGCGAGGGGATAACCACGCTCCTGGTATTTCCCCTTGTAATCATTGATTTTTACTGTACAGTCCTGTGTTTCTGAGCAGATGCGTTTGATCCTAATAAACTGGGAGTAAGGTAGATTGTTGATAAGATTACTGGGATGGAAACTGGAGTATTGTAGTGCATTATTACGATCCGTAGGTTTAGTGTAGACTGTTGTCGTCAATCCATGTCCATCTGGATTTTTGTTGATGGTAACGTCGAGGTATTGAATAGACTGTATGTCAATTTTATGATTGAATTGGATCCTGGGGTTGTGTGAATTGAGAGAGGTTATCATTTGTTCAAGGAGTTGTTGTGAGTTGGTCCAAACCAAAAAAATGTCGTCGATATAGCGACAATATGTGTAAATGTTTGACCACCATTGGGGGATGTCCATAATATGTTCCTGTTCAAACATTGCCATGAAGATGTTGGTGTACGATGGAGCCCCCGGAAAACCCATGGAGGTTCCCGAGAGTTGGGCGTAGAATTAGAGGAGAGGACAAACTCCTACATAACTGCAGCACCGCTGTTCTAAAACTTCCTCAGAACTTCGCTAAAAATTGGTGTACTACACATACCGGAGTGCTCTCCCTTCTTAACCGGCTCTAACCATTGAGCCACACTCCCCACCGCGTCACCATGACGCGGTGGGCGCGCCACGTCCGGGATTGGCTCGCGACGGCCACCCCCATGGCCCGGAAGCGATTAATGCGCTTCCGGGTCATGGGGGGGGCTGGGGACAGGCCAGTTAGAACTGGTCTGCCCCCAGTACTGTGATAAAAGGCCGGGGAGCGCGGGACTCGGTCTCTTTGTCCCGCGCTCTCCCAGCATCCGGACGCAGCCCTAGGAGGCTGCTCACGCTTTATGATTGATCTTCTGAAGAGACACAGTCCTCCTCCCACTATCGTTATTTTACATCTGGGGGGCAATGACTTGGTGACGTTGGGCAGGAGGGTCTTGTTTGAGAACATAATCTCTGAGATTACTTGGTTAGCCAAGGCGTGCCAGGGTTGCTACTTAGTTTGGTCGCACATGATACCCAGATTTAAATGGAGAGGGGGGGACTCTGTGAGGGCTTTGAACCGCTCGGTAAAGAGGGTCAACAATAAAGTAGGGAAACTGTTCAGATCTTCTAAATTACAGTGCATTCCACATGGATGTGTCAGGGGGGAACCGTGCTTCTTAAAAGACGGGGTCCACTTGACTAGGTTAGGTAATGACATAATGTTAGAGAATTTCATGGCCTGGTTGGAGGGTCTGAGAGAGGGGGCATGACCTTTCTGAGGGATAGGTTGGGGGGGCCAGATAGTCGGGCAACTATGCTGGCCTGTGGCGGTAAGGTAATGACTAGTGAGCAGTAAATTTAAGGTCCTTGGGGGCGGCCTCATTCTCGGATGGGGTCGCCCAGGGGAAGGGACAACGGGTCTCTCCTATAACTCCAGGGGCGGTACATCCGGTTGGCTGGATGGGTGCGGGGAAAGGAGGGAGTCACGCTTTCTTTTAGGCTGGTTGGCCACCCCGCACTGGCATGGACGTCACTAAATGGCACAGAGTGCAAGACCCCCCAAATTTGCATGGAGTTCAGGGAACGTATGGGGGTAACCGGGCGGGGGAAGTACCCTCTCGGTAAGCGGGCCCTCTGCGCATGCGCAACCCTACGGGGGGGCCTGGTAAATTGATAAGGATCTGACACCAGTTAGTGACCTTGCCGTAGGCCCAAATAGGATACGCAGAAAGTAATTAATGTATGATTATGATTGTTATGTTAGATTCGGATAGGAGAACATTGTATTAGAGATATGTTAAGGTTAGCCATCTGAAATCTGTGCATATGAATTGTAATCAAATGTCGGGTTATGTTTCTGCGTATAATTTGTGTAAATAATGTTTATTTCAAAATTTTTAATTTTGTTTTCATATTTTAATCAATACGGCCAGGGGTTGTTCGACCCCCGCCTCCAAAAAGTAATTACCTCTCATATCCCTCATTTAAAATGTGTTTATGCGCAGGGGGAGGAGGAAATTCGGTAGTCCCAGACCATAGAGAAAGGCGGGGCCGGGATTGGCCCGCCGCAAATATGGCGGGGCACCGACCCCCTCCCCCCCTTGCTTGTGCACCCGGCGGCGCGTGCCACCACATCACCATGACGCGGTGGGCGCACCACGTCCGGGATTGGCTCGCGATGGCGACCCCCATGGCCCGGAAGCGATTAATGCGCTTCCGGGTCATGGGGGGGGGGGGGGCTGGGGACAGGCCAGTTAGAACTGGTCTGCCCCCAGTACTGTGATGAAAGGTCGGGGAGCGCGGGACTCGGTCTCTTTGTCCCGCGCTCTCCCAGCATCCGGACGCAGCCCTAGGAGGCTGCTCACGTTTTGTTTTCCCACCCTCCATCCCCTGTTGCAATGGATTTGTTGGTGTTTGAAATTGACGGTGTGGTTTTCTGCCATAGGCGTTTTTCCCATTTACAGGTCTTCAATCGTCGTATTTATTGCTATTCCTTGGTCAGGCGGTAAGGTCATGACTAGTGAGCAGTAAATTTAAGGTCCTTAGGGGGCGGACTCATTCTCGGATGGGGTCGCCCAGGGGGAGGGACAACGGGTCTCCCCTATAACTCCAGGGGCGGTACATCCGGTTGGCTAGATGGGTGCGGGGAAAGGAGGGAGTCACGCTTTCTTTTAGGCTGGTTGGCCACCCCGCACTGGCATGGACGTCACTAAATGGCGCAGAGTGCAAGACCCCCTAAATTTGCATGGAGTTCAGGGAACGTATGGGGGTAACCGGGGGGGAAGTACCCTCTCGGTAAGCGGGCCCTCTGCGCATGCACAACCCTACGGGGGGCGTGGTAAATTGATAAGGATCTGACACCAGTTAGTGACCTTGCCGTAGGCCCAAATAGGATGCGCAGAAAGTAATTAATGTATGATTATGATTGTTATGTTAGATTCGGATAGGAGAACATTGTATTAGAGATATGTTAAGGTTAGCCATCTGAAATCTGTGCATATGAATTGTAATCAAATGTCGTGTTATGTTTCTGCGTATAATTTGTGTAAATAATGTTTATTTCAAAAATTTTAATTTTGTTTTCATATTTTAATAAATACGGCTGGGGTTGTTCGACCCCCGCCTCCAAAAAGTAATTACCTCTCATGTCCCTCATTTAAAATGTGTTTATGTGCAGGGGGGAGGGGGAAATTCGGTAGTCCCAGACCATAAGCTTTTGCGACTCCGGGTTTGTAACTTACAATTTGACTGTAATTTACCAGCTTGGAAAAGGCTGAGCAAAGAAATGTCATGTCGTCTTTGTAATTATTGTGGAGAAGACATCTGTCACATTGTCTGCTGTTTCCCAGCCCTAGCAGATGAACAGTATTATAACCAGAACACTATGGGGCAGATTTACAAGCCCCTTCCGCCTCATTTCCGCCGCCGTTGCGTCACTTTTGTGACGCAGCAGCAGCGCAAATCCTGCACCATGGTGCGGGGTGCTTACAGCGTGACGCATCTGTGAGATGCGTCACGTTGTAAATCCCTGCGCCACATGTAGATGTTCCTGCACGAGGGGGGCGATCCGGCGCAGGAACGCCTCCTAAAAGTGGCTGAGTGAAATCTACAAGATTTCACTCAGTCACTTTTAGACCCATGCTGCGTCAAAACCCTGCGCCTGCCTGAAACAGGCGTAAGGATTGACAAGATAGGGCCCCCCAGAGCATAGCTGGAGCTGCGTCGCCAATGCGCCACTTTTACGGCACAGATGCATCACGCATCTGTGCCGTTTTTGCCCCATGGTGGCGGAGCTGTGGTGCACAATAACTGGCGCATCCCTGCTGATATGCAGGGATGCGCCAGTTATTGTAAATATGCCCCTATATCAGGGGTCTTCAAACTGTGGGGCGCAACCCCCAGGGGGGACGTGGAGTGATGCAAAGGGGGTCGCGCCTTCCCAGTCACACTTCTGCACAGGCCCAAGGGCTTCAGCCCCCCCCTCCGTCTTCCCCCATCCTGTGTCTCAGTCCAGGCTGCTGCAGTGAAACTCGAGCTGCTGGGGGCTCAGCTGGGCAGTGTCTGGAGTCTTATCTCCAGCACTCCCGTGTTTTTCACAGGTCTTTAAAGACCATTTGCATTTTTACATGCCTTTCCAACTAGTTACAGAGGCTTAGGTTTTATCCCTGGTTCTCCAGTACCCCCTGGGTCCCCACTCAGCCTATTCCTTACATTTGTCTTTTACATTTATTGCTGTAGTGTGAGAATGCATTTCATGGAAAGGAATATAAAGTAGGTTTGCCAAAAGAAAAATGCCTGCCGTGTTTTGTTTAAAGAGCCTGCAAAGATCTCCTCTTGGCACTAAATAGACTTAGAAATAAAAAAGTATGTATGCATTTGTTATATGACTTTTCTGTCTTTGTTCTCTTTAATTATCAGTCATGAATCATTGAGGCAGCCCTAGGACACAATTAAAAGTGCTTTCTATTTATATTTGCTGTTCGAAGTATGCACAGATAAGTACTGAAAATACAGCTTTAGGTGACTGCTTTTTTTGTACCAACTGGGCCATCAAAATAATCTGCTGGCAACCCTAACCATAGGGCTGGAAGTTTGTCGCAGGTTCAGCACATTATTTATTTCCTTCACCCTCGATTCCCGATTAATGCCGCAATAGTTTAACTTAGATCTTAAACTCTACGCCGCCGTCAATAACATGCTGAGTTACTTCATGGGTCTGGGAATGTACCCTGCATTCAGACAACTCATTCCTCATTCTCGCCCTTCACTTTCACGCTCACCCAGCATGCACAGCGATCACAATGCACTCACACTGATCACCATGCACTCGCACCATTCACCCGCTCACCTTGCACTCACAGTGATCACTCTGCACTCACAATGCACTTGTGCTGGTCACCCTATACCTCACCCTGCAGTCACATGAGTACACTACTCATCCTGCACTCATGTGACACTTCACTCACCTGTCCCCCTCACTACTCAATATGCAACTCACTCAAACAAGCCCATCCGTAATCAAACATTCATTCATCCCATTCTGAACTTGCATCCACACCCAAATTCATACGCCACCTCACTCACCCTGCAGTCACTCCTCTTGCCCTACTCTCACACTGTTGCATCGCTCACCGTGCACTCACATGGGCACTCTTGTCACCTACACAGTGCAGAGGGTTAATGTGCCTGCTACAAAGAATATGTACCATGCAGATCACAGAAATGAGAGTGAGTAAACTATGAGTAGTGCTATAAAAAATGAAATGTTTGTCAGAAAGGTGCTATAGAGAGATGTGGTGCATTGTTGGTGAGTGGTAGTGAGGGAATTCATGGAGAAGGAGGAAACAGGGGTGAATGAATGAATGAATGAAAGGAAATTTATAAACGCGCAACTAAGCCCGAAGGCATCAAGGCGCCTAACCAAATAAAATCATAAAAGGCAAATCAAAACTAAGGGTAGGCTTTGGCAAATAGCCATGTCTTAAGGGCCCTCCTAAAGGCTTGCTTTGAGGGAAGGGATTTAATTTCCACTGGCAGAGTGTTCCACAACTTAGAAGCCAAAGTTGAAAAAGCTCTGCCACCCCACTTGGCTCTACGAACCCGGGGGACTGATAGCAAGAATTTGTTAGCAGAACGGAGAGTTCTGGAAGGGGTATAAGGGGCCAGCAGGTCCCTTAGGCCTCCAGATCTATTTGTAGCCAAAGCCCTGTAGATCAAACACAAAGACTTAAAAGAAATCCTGGCCTCAATTGGGAGCCAGTGCAGTGTCTTTCTGGCAGCCAAAGCAGAAGCCCGCTTAGGCAAATCTAATACAAACTTAGCGGCGGCATTCTGCACCATTTGAAGTCGCATTAACAGGCCCTTGTTAATGCCTAAGTATAAGGCATTACAATAATCAAGTCTTGAGCCTATTAATGCAATAACAATTTGTTTTCTGGCTTGGAGGGACAGATAGTGTTTAATCTTCCGTAGGATATTTATTAGACCCCAGCAAGTGGAAATAGTCCTCTTTACTTGCTGACCCATCCCCAGGGTAGGGTCAATCATGACTCCTAGATTTCTGGCCAGTGTAGTAGGTATCGGATACAGCCCCAGCGATGTGGGCCACCAATCCGCCGACCAAATGGCCTCCTTTCCTCCAAACACAAGAATTTCTGTCTTTTCGCCATTAAGCTTCAATGAGTTGCAAATCATCCATTGAGCAACTGCCTCCATACAGTGTCTAAAATTGGAGGCAGCGGAGATGGCAGGTTGGGCGAAAGACATCAATATCTGTGTGTCGTCGGCATAGGAGATTACCTCCATCCCGTAGGATCTAATAAGCCTGGCAAGTGGGGTCACATAGATGTTAAAAAGGGTCGGACTTAGTGCCGACCCCTAAGGGACCCCACAATGCACAGGAAGGGATGGAGATAGAAACTCCCCCAGCTTAACTCTCTGTTCCCTCCACCCCTATTTCCCTCAGCCTAGATGTTAAAACTGAAGGAGACAGGGTATCAAACGCAGCCGTAAGATCCAACAGGATAAGGAGAGTGGTCTGACCCTTATCTACTCTAGTGCGGATGTTATCAAGCACAATAGTAAGGGCAGACTCCGTACTATGCTCTCTCCTAAATCCATGCTGCGAATGATCTAACAGGCCAGAGGTTTCCAGAAAGGCTGCAAGATGCTGGTTAAGATGGGTTTCCAGCATCTTTGCAGGGGCTGGGAGCAGCGAAATGGGGCGGAAGTTTTTGAGAACCCCCGGATCTAGAGAAGGTTTTTTTAACAAAGGTTTGACCACCGCTTTCTTCCATTGAGAGGGGAAAGTCCCATCCCTCATTGCCCTGTTCATAATATCCAATAATGGAGGCAGAAGACTCTCCTTACATTGTTTAAGGAGTTTCAGGGGGCAGGGGTCTAAAGGGGAGCCCGACCTAGTCTTAGTCAGGAGAACTTCAAGTTCCTGGAGGGAAAGGGGAGGAAAGCTGGAAAGACACCCTAAAAGCACCTCCTCGGGTAATGATGACAATGTAGCAGGAATGCATGAAGAGGTAGATAGTGTTAACCTCTGAAACTCTAGTGCCGAATATATGTCAATAATTTTAGATTGAAAAAATTGTGCGACATCATTGCAAAGCTGCTGTGAACTGACAACAGGACCAGGCATCTTCAATGAAGTGAGCGTGTCTACAATTTTAAACAGCTCTTTTGGCGAGGGTGGGGCATCAAAAAAGACTGTTGCACCGGGTGCAACCAGTGTTAGGACCAGCCCTGACTCGGAGTGTTAGCACCCCCCCTGAAGTTCTGGTCTAGTGGCTCCCCTGCTTCTGCCTATTATTATTTACATCTGTAATGCACTACTGTTACCAAAAGATGTCCTGGGGCTAATAACCATCTACTGCCTGAAGGCAAATGATAAACACACAGAAGGAGAACCAGCCAAATGGGGTAACCTACAGAGCATAGAGAAAGGTTTTTATATCTTCCTAAAGGATAATAGATTCTTGGTGGAGCGAAGCAAAGGAGGGTGCACATTCCATAACTGCGCGGCCTGCATCAAAACAGCGACACAGACATCTCATGCCTTCTTGAATTAGGGAACAATAAGCAGAGTGGCACATGCCGAGAGGAGCATACGGGTCCGACCAGTATGCTTGGTGAGGAGAGATGAGAGGATGAGAGAGCACAGCAAGGGAGTGAGAGAATTTGATTGAAGAGGTCAGGGATGAGGAGAAATGTGAATTGCCAAAGAGAAGTGTGGACACGCAAGAAGTGAGTGTGATCCAAAGGTGAGGGCTTCTGTTAGAACAAAGGGGAGATGTGAAAGAGGAATGGGGGGACTGGAGAGGTGTAAGATACAAATAGGCAAAAATTTGAATGGAGAGACGAGGTGAATGAGAAGTGCTGAGGGGCACAGGAGGTGACAGGGCCAGAGAGGCCATGAGATAAATGTGAGAGACTGTTAGAGATGAGGGCAGTGAAAAGACAGAATGGCAAGAGGTGATTACAGGTGAAGTGAGAGGTTGAATGGGGAGAATTCAGAAGTTGTAAAAAGGGGTGAAAGAAAATGGCCTGCAAAGTGAGAGAGGGATCCGGGGTTAGGAGAGGAGAGGGGGATGGAAGGGAGGGGGTGAGAGGAAAGCTGCATGGGTAAACTGTTTAACTCTGCACAAAACCGCCGAGTTTTAAGGGACCCCGCTTCTCCCGGTCAGGGCCAGGTGAGCTTCTAATGTGGCAGCACGTATTGCTGCAGAGTGGAAGGCCCTTCACAAAGGTTGACTTGAAATCTTTCTGATGATAATTGCTGTATTTTGGCTATAAATGGGTACTGATTGGGTGAAATCTTTCCTCGGTGTTACTGTGTGTAAAAAATGTCACAATAATGAAGCAATGCTATCCCAAAATACCCGGCATCACATAACCTCATTTACATTTTCATCCCACACAATTTAGTCAACAGGTTTAGAAATGTTTGTCAGGAGGGGGTCCTTACCCCTCAAAATGTTGACAGGGGGTTCTCGGCATCCAAAAGTTTGAAGACCTCTGCCCTATATGTACATGTCGACAAGCAATCATAGCTGGTCTTCAAAGAGAGGACCTAATCTTTTCTGTCAAATTTCTAAAAAACATTTCCATAGCTGAGCCGAAACTTGTAAGGTGCGAACAGTAAGGCCTGCTCACAGGGACGCTAGAAGACCGTACGAGGCACAACTATAACAAGTATTTTCTTTTTTCCAATAAACGCTTCTGATAAACGATTAAGTGGGAAGGTTTTTTAATCAACATATAGTATTAAGACGAGAAATGATTTTATAAGAGGCATGCTGCACTTTAATCATTTTGATAAATGATATACTTGTCCTCCTCTACCAGGATCAGTCTCTAACTCTAAGTGCAATGCTATTAAAGAACAGGCAACAAGGTCAATGAAATGCAACACTGCACAACTATAATGAGTGTTTTCTTTTTTTTCTAATGAGCTTTTCCAATATTTGATTAAACAGGATTTTTTTAACCAATATATAGTATTAAGATGAGAAGTGATTTTATAAAAGGAATGCTGCACTTTTAATCAGACAATAGAGAGATCCGGCAGACATCTTGGCACTTTAATGCCTATTTTGCATGAAATGACCTATATTTTCACTAATAAGAATGTAAATAGGATACCTGAGGCAACAAGATCTATGACATGAAACTACTGTAGATTGTGTATTCAAATTACTCTTTACTTTGAAGCCTCGAATAGATCAAGAAGGTTTTTAACTGTATTTTAAGATGTATGTTTTTTTTAATGATATTTATGCATGATATGTTTTACCTTTATCAGATTGTAAGTTTTAATTAACTAAACAATAAAGGTATTCATTCATATAAGGAAATGTACACTTTCCAGATGCCCACAGAAGTGGATGAACCTATCAAAATAGTTTCTGCATGTACCAATAAGTTGCTATGCTTCCCTGTAGTCTACTTGACTGTTATCAGCAAATCCTTTTTTGCTGCTGCTAATGGGTGAGCAAAGTGTCCTCTCTTACATGGTTTTTTCTATAAACTTATGTTATTGTTCTGCTGTTTAGCATGTTAAATGTGTATGAATTTGACACACATGTGTTTTCCCTTTTCTCTTTATTGGTTTGTTCCCATGGCACACAGCTCCACAAGACATTTTCGGGTCCATACCACCTCCCTGAGTGGTGACGCTGCCCAGTTTACTTTAGTAATATATCACCTCTCTTCTCTCCCCCTCCCTTTCAGCCAGCATGCCTGCTTCCTCCTATCCAACTGTGTGAAAGGAAGCTCAGGGAAGTTTTCTCATTTCAGTGTTTCATAATGTTGGCACAGCAACAGGTTTGTGAATGCCCAAAGCTCACAGAGACATTTTTAGGTTGAGCATTCAAGACCTCTTGTGTACTGCTTTTTCATTTGTGTTTTTCAGGTAATTATCCATTCTGCACTGGGCAAACACGCTCCTTGTTCGCCTTTTGTATCCTGAGTCTTTGCACTTTCAATGCTAATATTCCCACAACCTCCTGCCCATGCCACCCCACTGCCAATGTCCATTCCAGCTCTGCCCGCTTCAGAACATCAGTGGTGTGGTGGACACAAGGCACACGCCACGGCTGGGCAGCAGCTCATTCAACAGCCACAGCCACCCATTCTTGAAATGCTCAGTACTCACCACTGCCCATGCTTGGCTAAAGAGGCGTGTTTATATTAGTTTCCACCCAAGCCAGTGCCATCCTCTGCAATGTCAGGTCTTCCTGTACAGAGAGCCCTCATTCCCCTCCTCAAAGCATCCCTGGGCCTCCTTGCATGGCTAGACTGGCCAGCCTCCCCTCCCTTCTCAGATCCAGCTGCCCCTCTAGGCTGTCTTTAAAAGACTATAGGACTGTTACCCAAGGCCTTTCGTTATGTGGTAGAACCCCATATTTTCTTTCGGCTCCAAGTCTTCTACAAGGCTCATGGTGTGTAAATTACAACACCTTGGTCCACCAGCTGCCTGAAAGTGCCTTTGGCAGCTCTGATCTTATGTGAGGCCCATTAACTTGTAGTTAGTGACAGCCGCTCTAGTGTCCTTCACTACATTTGCAGTAAGCTCACCCAGCCTTGCCTTTCCTGTTTATGCCCTTCAAATGAATTAGAAGGGCAACATAGTGTATTTGCAATTAACCCCAAGTCTGCCCATCCTACTCGCTTCCCTCGGCGGATCCCAATAATGTCAGATATTCTGCCGCAGGCAGACTTCATACAGCACTGGTCTTCCAATCCACTTGTTAATGGCAGTTAGTCTCCTTTGCTTTGAAGATGCCCTGGCACTGCCCATATCATCTCATACTATCCAAGGACATGGCTTATGCCAGTTAATCTTTGTTTATCAAGCAAAGCTTCTAGCTTGTGCTGTGTGTTTGAGAGCAGACAACCAATAGCAAACCTCTCATGGGACTAAGAAAATAAATAACAAACATCTCATGGGACTAAGAAAATCAATAACAAACATCTCATGGGACTAAGAAAATCAATAGCAAACATCTCATGTGACTGGCATCATTGCCCAAGTTATTTTCTGCTGATTCGTATTGACAATAGAACCTCTGTACCGGCAGAGCTTTCTGAAGAAAATCCCACACCCTAAATCATAACTCCCCTGCCTGCATGTAGATCCATAAACCTTCAGGGTCATATGTCCTGTCTACACTAGACTACATGTGTGCTGCCCCTTTGTTCTACATACCTACACTTGTTCTTCTGTCACCTCGTGGACGCTCTGGAGGGCGGGTACGTTCAACCCAATGTATGCCACCTCTCTTTAAAAGAAGATACTTCTTTGATGACTCCCTTTGACCATATCTGGCCCCATGCCAAGAGATACAGCTACTTTTGGACCTGCCTCTAATTGGCATTTAGGATAGGAGGCACCAAACACAATAGTCATATTAGTTATGGGGGTATTTTGAAGGCATATTTTCAATCCACTTCTTGAGATTACTGGGGCATGCAGACATATTTTATACACATGTAGGTGTAGATGACAAATAAGTCTGATGATAATAGAGCAATGTATAAGCCAACTGACTGTGACTGTAGAAATACCTGTCATCTAGCTCAGTCTCACAGGCCTGTCTCAACAAGCTCTACTTCCAGTAAATGCCTGACAAAAGAGCAAGAGATGTCAGTATTGAAACCAATCTATTGCTATCCTAAGATCATACTGTTCTAAACTCTTCTCAGTACTGAACTGAGCATGTTTCGGGCAGGGGAGCCTGGATCCAATGGCCCATGTCCTTAGGGTATTCAACTCAAAATGCGGATTTTGTGTGGAGCACTGATGATGTCCATGATTGCAGCATTCTAGAGAGGCTAAGTGTGATTAAGCATTGTATTGATTTTAAACCGTTTATGATTTTAAGACATTGGACTGCTTTTTATTTCCCAGAAATGCTAAAAAATCCCATTAAATGGTGGGCGGTAACTGAAGCATGCTGATTTTCAAGTGTCTTTCAACAGACGATTTAATAATTTGCCAATAATGGGTAACACATTTTGATACCCTCAACACATGCACGTTTCCCTCGCCAGAGACATTTAGGGGGTCATGCTCTCCATAGCGATAATAGAACAGCACTTAATGACATGGTCTATATGTTCCCCTTTGTAAAGTGACTGCAAAAAAGGTGAAAGAAATCCATTATGGTTTGACATATGTTTGTTAGGTTTGAACCCGACCACAAAGTACCAGAACAAAAGACATTCAACAAGAATTTTTTTTTTCTAAACAATGGTTGAAGATCATATTAGCAAGTTTAAAACTCCCCAAGGATACAATAGTTGGCAGTTAGGGTAAGTAGAGTTTTGAATAACGCAATTGAATTACCTACGTCCTGTAAGGTTACAGTTTGTGTTGAAATATCTACACCTGTCTCTGTGATTGATCCAATGAATTATAATTGTCATTCAGTAAATAAAACTTATTTTTCTTTTCTTTTTTTTAGCTGGCTATTAATTTGTGCAGATGTAACAATATACTGCTTTTTGTCTGAGACTTACCGTACTTCTGTGTTTACCTAGAGAAAGATTTCCCCAGTGGAAACGCTGTGACATTTACATGTTGTGGTCTACGTGACTTGTATTTCCAGTTGGAGTGTTGGTATCTTAGATGGTACGTCATATTGCTGTTACCATCCGATTTAGCTGACTGTAAGCCTGTGGAAAGTTTATTGGCTTAATCCTGAACAACTGGTATCATGTGTTCACTGCATACACAAAACACACTCTGTAAATAGTGTATCGTGAGCTCAGTGCAGCCAGACACAGACTGTAAATAATTCTGCAATACCAGTCTCAAAGAGAAGATGACTATTGGTGGCGCTTTATCTTTTCAATAACGATTTTTGGATCTCTCTAAAAAGTGCGTGTCTTTGTTTAATCTAGGTGGTGTAATGTCTCTGGTTTGCTCTGCTCATCTACTCCTACTGCCACCTCTCCACTCTCCCTTGCACTCCTACTGACCCTATCATAGCTCACTCGCAATCCCACTGCCTCCCCTCAGCTCTTCCTTGAACTTCCACCAACCCTTTCAGCTCTCCCCCACACCGCCAATGCCCCTCTCATCTCTCCCTCATACTCCCACTGGCCCCTCTCATTTCACACTCTCACTGGCCCCTCTCATCCCTCTCTTCACACTTCCTGTCTCCTCTCTGTGCTTCCTGCTCACGAATGCTGCCTTTCTTTACCTCTTCACGATGTGCACTTGTCCCCCCATCTGGGTGCAATTCTACCTCGCCACAGTGCTGGTCTCACTTATACTAAGGAACGGGAAGTTGTTCACAGCCTCTATCTTTCCTTGATCTCTCTGTTGGCTCACACGCCTCTCTTGGTCTGTTGCCCGTCCTCGGTGCTCGGCCGTCAGCTGGTGGGTGGTCATTGCCCCTCTGAACACCTGCCTTACTTTGAGGTTAATGAGGTTTCTTTGGGAAGAGCAACCAGTCCCTCTCTCTCGTATTCTCTCACCCCTCTCTTGCTCTCTCACACACTCTTCCTGCCTCTCTCATGTGGTCGCTCCAGGTCTTCGAGCACACTTTCTTTCCTGTGCCTTTTCAAGTTTTCGGTCCCTCAATACCACACTTTCCCCCTCTTTCTGGGGTGTCTTCTGCGTACAGAGGCACTCCCTCTCTATGAGTCTGTCGCCTGCTCTCCCCTTCTTTTTCTCTTTCTCAGACACTCTTTCTGTTCCTCTGTCTCGAGCTCAATCATCACTTAATGCACAAACTGCCTATCCTTCTATGTCTTCCTCTCCCTTGCACTCCTACTGACCCTATCATAGCTCACTCGCAATCCCACTGCCTCCCCTCAGCTCTTCCTTGAACTTCCACCAACCCTTTCAGCTCTCCCCCACACGCTTATTCTATTGCGCACTCGCTGCTGCTGGCGCTGCTGCTGGCGCTTCGCTTTTTAAAACTCCTGATTTTGTGAATTTGTTTTATTTTACTTTGTTGCACTTCTCCCCTGTTTTTAGTAGGGTCTTGCCCCCTTCCTCATTCCGCATATAATTGGCTCCCTCACTGCCGTTTTGGCGGGCCTGGATCTCGGGGGTGGTTCACTGTGGGCGCCATTTTGGGTAGGGCTGTAAATGTAGCTTCGGGCGCCATCTTGGAGCGTCCTCGCGCTCGCGCTGGGATTGGTGAGCCTACTTAAGGCGGACTCAGTTTCGAGGCGGCCTTGACAGACGCTTATTCTATTGCGCACTCGCTGCTGCTGGCGCTGCTGCTGGCGCTTCGCTTTTTAAAACTCCTGATTTTGTGAATTTGTTTTATTTTACTTTGTTGCACTTCTCCCCTGTTTTTAGTAGGGTCTTGCCCCCTTCCTCATTCCGCATATAATTGGCTCCCTCACTGCCGTTTTGGCGGGCCTGGATCTCGGGGGTGGTTCACTGTGGGCGCCATTTTGGGTAGGGCTGTAAATGTAGCTTCGGGCGCCATCTTGGAGCGTCCTCGCGCTCGCGCTAGGATTGGTGAGCCTACTTAAAGCTCCCCTCTCCCGCGCAGCGGGACGCGCAGGTGAGGACGCCGTCGCTTAGCCGGAGTCGTGCCAGAGTCCCGCTCGTCCGCGTCGAGGCAGCGCGAGGCGGGGCAGGCTCTGTTTCTCGTCGCGGTGTTGCTTCGCCGCTTCTGGCAGGTATGCTGTCTTACACACGGTCCGAGCTGCTGTACATAGGGCAAATGTCCAGAGGATGTGTCTGTATGCCTGTGGACCCTTTAGTCGGCCCTTACAGCTGTGCCTGCAAAGGCTGGTCACTTAAGAGCCCTACTAAAATCCGTTCCTTGGAAGATGCTATTCCTGTCACGCGAACGTGTGTTGCATCTCGAGATCTTCGTATTTGGTGTCTAAACATTAGATCGCTGGTAAAACATCACCTGTCCATTTATGATTTGCTTGAGAAAGAGGACCCCGATGTCTTTCTAATGACAGAAACCTGGCTTCAGGATTCGGATTCTGCCATATTGAATCTTGCATTCCCTCAGAACTATACCGTCTTCACTTCTAATAGGACCACAAGAGGAGGTGGTATTGCTATGGCAGTCAAATCCTGTTTTCCAGCTGAATGGAAACCGTCGGGACTACCTGCATGTGAAAGTGCTATTTTCAAAGTCGCTTTCTCCCATCAATTCACTTTTAGTGGTATGCTCATTTACCGTCCTCCCGGCAATGATTCTGTCTTCAGGTCCGCACTGGCCGATATGGTCAGTCCTATAGCACTCGGTTGTGCCAATTTCAACATCGTGGGGGACCTTAACATTCATTTTGATAATAGGTCATCCACTACTGTGAGCACTCTGCTGGCGAACCTTGAAGCTCTTCAACTCACTCAGCTCGTCACCCTTCCAACCCACTCAGGGGGCCATATTTTGGACCCCTTCTTTTCCACACTTGATGGGGTGAGGTTGTCAGATCCGAGGCTGATGGGGTGGACTGATCATCTGCTGGTAGAAGCCTTTTGTCCGGTCCACGATAAGCCTTTTATAGCTGTGGACAGACCTATTCTAAAAAGGCTTTGGCACAAGCTTAGGCTTGAAGAGTTTTATAGCATACTGGAACAGAAACCTCTGAGCACCTTTATTAATGTGGAACAAGGTTACCAACAGTTCTGCGCTTGGATCACCGATGCCCTGGACTCTCTCATACCTTTACGGTGGTCGAAAGGCCGGACAAAAACACCTAGTCCTTGGTATAATGAGTCACTCGCAGAACTGAAAAAAGCTTGCCGAAAAACAGAGAGGGAATGGAGAAGATCCTATGACCCTGCTCTGAAAACTCGGTATTTTACTGAGCTGAAGTTCTACCATAGAGCTATTTGCAGAACACGAGCTGCATTTTACGCTCAAGAATTTGCTACCAGCCCTAACCCATCAAAACTGATCTTTAAGGTACTGAAGGATCTTATGAAAAACAGATCCACCTCAGAGGTGATTTGCACAGATTCCCACTGTGATAAGCTGGCCTCCTTTTTTGTGGAGAAAGTGAAAAAAATCTACCAAGGTTTTGACACATTCCACCAGAACCGAGAGGTTACTGTCCCCGATACGATGGGATATGAGACCCTTGCTATGCTACCTGAACTGACTATTGAGACCTTTGACAGGCTTAGCCTCAGGGTCAAGTCAGGTTCTCCCTCGGACCCGTTAAAGCCAGCCTTTATCAACACACTTTCCCCACTGTGCCGTGACCCCATATTGAATCTTATCAACATGTCATTGTCCAACGGAACGGTACCCACGGCATGGAAACAGGCAGTGGTTACTCCTATACTAAAAAAAGCCAACTCTGACCCCCGGTTGCCAGAAAATTATAGACCCATATCCCTGTTGCCTTGGATTGCCAAAGTAACAGAAGCCCATGTCAACTTTGTTCTGTCTGAGCATCTGGCTCGCAACCAGATATTGGATCCCAGTCAGAACGGCTTCCGGTCGGGACACAGTACCGAGACGGCATTACTCTACATCACGGAACTTCTTCGCCAGGTACTGGACTCAGGTCGTACTGCAGCGCTTTTACTATTAGATCTAAGCGCTGCCTTCGATACTGTGTCCCACCATATATTGATCCAACGCTTACAGGAGGCGGGAGTGACTGATCTCGCTCTCCAGTGGTTTCGGTCTTTTTTATCGGATCGATCCTTTAAAGTGGCTATACCACCTGGCCAATCCGCCACTTATCCCCTGGAGCTGGGGGTACCACAGGGATCCTCTTTGAGCCCTACAATGTTCAACCTCTATGTGAAACCGTTGGCTGGTGTCGTCAAACAGTGGGGTCTTACGATGGCCTCATATGCGGACGACACACAGCTAGCGGTGACACTTAGTGGAGACCCTGAGGTGGAGGCCCCCAGATTCCGAGCGGGTCTGATGGCAGTAGCAAGCTGGCTTCGCACCAACTGCCTTCAGTTAAATGCCACCAAAACAGAGGTGTTGGTACTAGGGAAGCACGCTGAGCTATGGGGTAACCAGTGGTGGCCATCAGAGTTGGGTGTCACTCCCATTCCAGCTTCTGGAGTGAGAAATTTAGGCATCTGGTTGGACTCTGCGCTCATCTTCAGGGACCACACTAAGAAGGTGGCTGCCACGTGCTATGGCATTCTGCGGGGAATAAGGCCGGTTTTAAAGTACTTTGATCCCCCTACCAGACAGCTTGTGGTCCAGGCCTCTATACTATCTCGGCTGGACTACGGCAGTTCACTGCTGTTAGGGGTGAATCAAGCGGAGGCCTCTAGGCTCCAAAGGGTACAAAATGCCGCGGCACGGGCCATTGTGGGCCTCCCTAGACATTGCTCAGTGTCTGGTACCATCACGGCCTTACATTGGCTCCCGGTCAGACAGCGAATCCAGTTCAAAGCGCTGTGCCTGACCTTTAAAATTTTGAAATCTTCTTCGCCGCCGGCACTTGCCAACCTACTCACGCCCTATGTCCCTTTGAGATCCTTGAGATCGGAAGGGCTTCACCTGGCTGTCTGTCCACGCTTTAAATTGAGCAGAATGGGTGGCCGCTCCTTTAGGGTGCTCGCGGCAGGTTTATGGAACTCGCTCCCGGTACACATCCGAGCTCTTGAAGACCTGCTCGCCTTCAGGCAGGCGATTAAAACTTTCCTGTTTCCCGTGTCTGTTTAATTTCTTTTTCTTTTATTGTGTGTTATGTTGTAGTGTCTGTCATAGCGCCAGGACGCCCCTTTGCTGGGGCAGCTGTGCGCTATAAAAATATAAATAACATAACATAACATAACATCTATTCTGTGCAGCTTTCACCCCTATCTAGCCACCATGCCACATAATTCCACTACACAGATCCACTCCACACCTCACAGTTCCACCCACACAATCCCTCACTGCCATTGTAAGACAGCACTGACTCAGCATAATATACTACGCTGACAACACCCAGCTCATCATATCCCTCACCAAGGACCCCCTCACCACCAGGCTCAACTTCCAGGAAGAAATGAAGGACATCGCATCCTGGATGAGCAGCAGCTGCCTGAAGCTAAATTCAGAGAAGACAGAGGTCCTCGTCCTCAGACCCTCCACCAAGGCATGGGACAATAACTAGTGGCCCTCTGTCCTCGCTAGCCCCTCCACCCCCACCGACCATGCCCGAAACCTCAGCATCGTACTAGACTCCTCCCTCTCTATGATCCGATAGGTCAACGCCACCTCCTCCACCTGCTTCAACACCCTCTGCATCCTCCGTAAGATCTTCAAATGGATCCCACCTTAATCAAGAAACCCCATCACCCATGCAGTCATCAACAGCAGCCTGGACTACGGACATGCCCTCCACACCGGGATCAATAAGTTTCTGCTTCACAAACTCCAGACCATACAGAACACAGCAGCCAGACTCGTCCTCAGCATCCTTCAACACAAACACATTTCCCAACACTTGTGCAGCCTCCACTGGCTCCCTGTCGGAAAGCGGGTAGCTTTCAAGATACTCACCAATGTCTACAAATGCCTACACAGCACCAATATCTCAATGACAGAATCTCCTTCCACAAACCCAAGAGTAATCTCTGATCAACTAACCTCGACGAAACTCCGCGCATCCCAGAGCAAGAATGGGTGAAAGGTCCTTCTCCTACATTGCGGGAAGACCTGCAATGAGCTCCCGAAAGACATCAGACGTGCCCCCACCCTGCATATCTTCAGGAAGACCCTCAAGACCTGGCTCTTCGACTGACCGCCTCTTCAACTGACGGGAACTGCCCCCCCAGTGCCTTGAGACCCTCACAATTGATTGATTGATTGATCCCACAACTACCAATTCCACTCCACACCACATATATCCACTCCACTCTAAACCAAACCACATGGGTAAAAGACATTGTCATTTACAAACCAAAAGCTCTAACTCTCGCAAATGCGAGACCTATTGGCATTGGCAATGCTTGTTCAGTTTTCATACCAGCACCTTTGGTGACCATTTGGTAAGACAGTTTTTACAAACTGGTTTGTCTCTTTTCCTCTTTTATGCCTTAATTTGTTGTAATTGTGCTTATAAAAAAGACTATTTCTGAACATCTCAGAAAGATACAAGTGCAAATAACTTAAAGAAAATGAGTGATTTCATGCTATAATAACAGTCCACATAGAGAGAGAATATTAGCTGTCTCTGTGTGGGAATCACCACTCAACTTCTTAACAGACTCCAAACCATCCAGAATGCAGCAGCCAGGCTCATCCTCAACCTCCCAATCCCCCCACACCTCAAAGCCAAACACTGGCCCCCATCAGCAAATGTTGCCAGTTCAAGCTGCTCACTCACGCCTACTGAGCTCATCATAACAAGGGCTCAGCTTATCTCAACCACAGGGTGAACTTCCACCAACTCACCTGGAATCTTTGCCCCTCTTCTCTCTTCAAATTACACCCCTCCCACATCCACAGAAGCAGGAGCAGTGGCCACGCCTTCTTACACCTGACAGCCAAGTCCTGGAGCGCCCTCCAATTCCATCTTCGCACATCACCCACCCAGCAAAAGTTCAAGAAAGACCGGCAACCCTGCCACCCAAGGGCCATGATAACCTCAGGGGTGATAAGCAGTGCTTTACACGGCTTATTTAATTTGATTTGATATTCGAGGCACAAAGGGGTAGCTTTACTAAAGTTCTGTAGGGCACTTGAGTAGTGCAATACAACATAAAATGTAGCAATGACTTACCATGCAATATGTAGGCCCGCTTCTGCACTGTACAATTGTAGTTCTTGCCTACCCAAACAACGCACATGTTTTGTCAGAAATTTTAAAAAATTTAAATTTTTGTTGAAAGAAAGAACGGAAAACTGAGTGGGTAAAATAAATAAATGAAATAGAAAAATGATAGAAACAGGCAAGAAAGCCATGAGGTCTTTTTCCTAAATCTATTTGCGAGTGTAAATCAGACTGACGCAATGAAACTTACCAGTGCAAAACAACTTTTAAAATTACAGAATGTCAGTTTTGTATTCATAAATGGATTTTATTGAATGGAGGAATTACATTTGTTGCTGTAAAAACATAGTTATACCAGGCAAAGAACTTTATATAAGAAATATAAATCAAGATGAAAAAATGTGTGAACGTGGTAATAACTCCTCGTGTATGTCTTTCTGCACCTAATATAAAAAGATTGGTCACACTATATAAAGCCTATACGGACATGACATCGCTGCTACCAATGGATATTGATTGAAGCCAGCATCTAGAATATAGCAGTGATTTTTGGTACTCAAATAACACAACCCCATGATGAAAAATATGCATTTTTAATTAGATTAGATGTATATTTGCAAGAGAAACCTGGCACATTCTAGGCCACTCTAAAACCAAGATATCATGTGTTTAGTTATTTTTTACATTGAGCCTAGGCAGTGCATGCGCTGTCTGCAAGACATGGTGTATCTCTTCTTTGGGCTTCAAGCACATGCTGTCTTTTTAGTCGCTCATAGGTTGTATTTGTCCCTCCGTTGGGTGCTCATTTCCCTCCCATGGAACTGCCCGTGTTACATGTATGCGGTTGCTTCTTACCCAAGGCCGGACTGGGAACCAAAACCGGCACTGGCAAAGTGCTCGGCCGCCTCCCCCCCCGGGCTTGGGGGTGCCGCCGAGCCCTCCGCCAGGGCCAGTTTTCGGCCGATGTTGTTACGCAGCTATGCTGCAAAAATGGCCCTGTAGTAAAAACGGCCCCCAGGGGCCCAAACCGGCCCCCACCCGTGCGACGCACCGGGGGATTGCCCGGTGCCCGCTACGGTCAGTCCAATCTTGTCTCATTTGCTCTGAAATGCTGCTGAGACTCGAACCTGAATAACCAGTTCCAAAGTCGACAGTTCTGGATGTTATGCCACATCCTTGCTCCAAGACAATCTGTTTCTGGGGGGGTTATCTGCGTTTTCCTCCCTGAGTACCCCAACCATGCACCCACCCTTAAACCATTCCTACCTTTAGTTTACCTGAGAGCCCCCCCACCTGTGAGGGCATGGGAAGGACGTTCCCATCGTTGCACAGAAGTGTAGAACAAGTGCTTTCGCTGTAAATTTACAGAGCCTCAGACTCTAAAGAGACATATTCTCAAGGATCTAACACTGAGTCATCAGCACTTTATCGCAGCCAAAGTCGCGATACATTCATCGCCCCATTCACAAGCTGGTGCTAACAGCCCATATCACCAGTTTACCTGCGATAGCACTCGCAAAAAACATCGCCACAGATGACAACTGCAACTAACTCTAATAATATGCAGAGTAGGCGTTCCCGTGCAAAAAGCCATGACAACACCACGCCACAACATTCTCAACAACCAGCCAGATTGGTGATAAGATCACAAAACAGACAATAAGGCGCGTTAGCAGCAGGATTTTAACACCTACTCTGTCCTGGTGTAAAGTCGGACGACAACCGAGAAGGGAGCACAGTCCATAGTCAAACATGAAGAACAACAGATGCCCCCGAGCAACTGAACATGCAGCCCGGAGCCCCAACAGGGCAACAACACCCACCGCCACCACCCCCAGGACCCCACCCCCCCTTTGGACAATGATAATGCAGATCAACTCCACTAAACCATGAACCAAACAAATCACCTGAAGTCGCACAATCACAACACCTAACATACAGGTGTGGCCAGAAAAAGGGAAATCATACATTCATATCATATAATCCAAATAAAACGTTTATTACAGATTAAACCAAAAACAACAATTCTGAAGAGGCACGGCAGGTCTTCTCAGGGCATTCTGTAAGTCACAACCTGCAAGACAGAAATACATATAAGAAGGTGTGTCATGTGCCCATCAAAGTACAGAGAGAGAGAGAGCGAAAAAGAGAGAGAGAGAGAGAGAGAGAGAGGGGGAGAGGGGGAGATAGAAAGAGAGAGAGAGAGAGAGAGAGAGAGAGAGAGAGAGGGAGAGAGACAGAGAGGGAGCGAGAGGGAGAGGGAGATAGAAAGAGAGAGGGAGAGAGAGGGAGATAGAAAGAGAGAGAGAGAGGGAGAGAGAAAGAGAGTGAGAGAGAGGGAGATATAAAGAGAGAGAGGGAGAGTAAGAGAGAGAGAGGGTGAGAGAAAGAGAAAGAGAGAGAAAGAGAAGGAGAGATAAAGAGAGGGAGAGAGAGTACCGACACTGCGGACCCAGGCTTCACTACTCACCTGCTGCCACCGGTGTGTCGCCAACCACGTGCTGGTACACACTGCAGTCCCCCAGGTCCCTTATCTGAAACAGTTCACAGAGACATGAATGGCAGAGTCCATACAGTTGCACACGCCATCATCACTTGCCCGCCCCTGCACACACAGGCTGCCACACCCCAGCCCCTCCCACCACCCAGCAGTGATTGCCCGCCCCTGCTCAACCAGACCTCACTGCTCACCTTCCGACACCGCCGTGTCTCCAAGAGGGCACACCATGTGCTGGTAGGAGCTCCAAGCCAGGGGCCCACAACAATGGCACCCTCCACATCATGCAGCCCCGCACCGCGGGACACCAGGTCACACACTTGATTCTGGGTCTCGATTACGCAATGGCCATGACCATATCAGTACACACGGCATCATCGCAGGATGCACACCTGCTCAGCCCTATAGGTGCCACTAACTCTGTGAACCGCGAGGCAACGCCACGTGGCGGGAAGCCCACACTGCCCGCTGGCTCAGGCCTACACTGCGGTCCAGCAGAGCGCACACCAATCCCCAAGAGGCAGGACTGCCAGGACGGCGCATCATCGCAGGCTAAACACCCACTCAGCAGTTCAGGTGCCCCTATCTCACTGCACCGCAAGACACCGTCCTGTGGCAGTGTGCCTGTGCCTGCCGCAGTGTATACGGTGCCACCAAGTCTGTGCACCGCTAGCCATGGACCCTTCATGATTGAGTCCTGTGGTGCGGACGGCATCATGTCACCCCCAGCCTTGGGCAATGTGAGGTGGCAGGGTCCTAGGCCCTCTTGCATAAATGAGAACCACATGGAGACACCCAGTTAGAGAGTGGAAATGGCATCCAGAACGTGCGCCCGGCCCTTTTTATTGGCAGGGTCACATGTCCTGTGATGCCTGTGCTGGATGGGTGTGGTGTGGGTGTAAACCAGCCATGAGGGAGTGGCTGTGGCATACTGACAACTAGACCTGTGAGCAGCAGATCCCTACAAGGAAGACCTGGTACATGTAGCGTTGTCATCCCCTCCTGTGAGCGTAAGTGGAATGGGCTGTCCTGGCATATGCCAGTCCAGCGTAAGGGTTTGAACAATGACCCCGGGGCTCTGGGCATGGTTCCATCCTGGGCTGGACAAGGAAGTGACTAATGGATGTGTCCCTGTTGTTTTGTTGGCGCCACCCAGACCACAATCTGCAATGTGTCACCCTGTTACCCAAGTCCCACAACATGAGCAACATGGGCGCAAGGGGGAATCACTGACCCTACATTCATCCATACTTCCACACTTGAAGGATCATGGACATGACACCTCTGTGTTAACATGAATATTTATTGCACATTCAGTGGAGTGTTGCAGCTGGAGCAGTACAGGGCCATGCAAACCCCACTTAACATTGTTGGGCCATGGAGGGCAAGCCATAGTCCTTCAGTGAATGACAAGTACATCAGTAGAGGAGGAGTTCAGTCCGCAGTCTGATAGCTGTGTCATTGATGACCAAAGAGAATATGGCAGTCCATGTCGAGGTCCAAGATGAGTGTCGCAGAGTGGGGGACAGTGGAAGGTGATGATTCAGAGGGCAGAACCAAGCAGAAACAGGCCATATGGTGGAGATAAATGCTACCGCTTCCTTCTGACCACGAGGGCAGATTCATCCGCATCTTTGTCCACTGCTGTTTCATGTGCCTCACATGTGGGTGGTGGTGTTCTGTCTCCAGCACTGTGTGGCAGTGACACCTCAGGGGCCGGAGATGTAATGGACTGGTAGCAGCAGCATGCATCGGCGCCAGGCCTTGTGGCAGCAATGCCATGAGGAGGCTCTTTATGGCATTGAGGGACACAGCTACCTCTCGCTGGTGTGCAGCCGTGGCAGATGCTCTTTCCGCCCGCGTCCGCTCCATGTTCTCGAAGAGCCTCTACATGAGTCCCAACTCCCGGACGAGATCGCTGGAGGCACTCTGACTAGACAGTCATTCTTGACGCAGAGCCAGAACTCTAGCGATGTCAGACATGGTTCGTAGGAGAGCATGGAGAGAACTGTGGGTGTCCATTAGGGACTGTGAGTGGTCCCTGATGGGACTTAGACACCCATGTATGGCATCTAGTTTGGCTGCCATGCAGTCGAACCACACCTGCACCTGTTCATCCTGCTTCTCCTGGCACCACAACACACGGCGTTGGAAGGCCATGTGTTCGTCGTGGGGGTCCTGGGAGGCTGCTGTGGTGGTGGGTGCTGCCTCCTGTGTGTTCTGTGCAGTGGGTGGGTTCTCCTCATAGCAGCTGGGCTGCCCTGCTCCTGGAAGTGGGCTGCGGAGGCTCTCCACAAGCTGTTGGAGAGCATCGGAGACGAAGGTGTGGTGTCCCTCTTAGTCATCAGAGAAGAGAGTTTCAGACGGCTCTGCAGGAGGTGTTGGATTTCCCCCTGCAATGTGAAGGGGAGATGCAGTTTAACATTGTGTTCACATGTATGTTGACGCATTGTACATGTTTACATTCAGACTGCATGACAGTGTACATTGTGACCGTTTGAGGGTAGCTACCTATTTGATGTGGGACAGTCGACATGCTTACTAAAGCACGGATGTGTGTTTGTACTTGTACTTTGTGAACTCACAATTCCCTGCAATGCCAAATCCCTGCAGTTTCTACGCACATGCGGCACCAGTTGTTTTCCTCTGTTCTGTTGCGGTTTGTACCACATCGTTGTCAATGTTGATGTACTCTGCATGTAATGTGTGTGTGCCGCATTTTGGGTGAGTTGCCACTGCAGCTCTGATTTGGCTGCCCCTTGGCCCTTACATGAGGTGTGCCTCTGGCTTCTGTGCTTCTGCAGTGCTGAAATGTTGCATAATTGGGTGCATTGGACTCTTGGTGGGATTTGGGGGTCTGGGGCATGGTTTGTCCACAGATGTGCTATGCTTACTTGTGCATGTGTGCCATTGTGCCCATCTCCCCCCGTACCCCCAGTCCCTGGTCGTTACACACCCTGTTACTGTTGTGTCCGGTCATGTTGAGCAGTGTCCGGTCCCCCAACTTCTGCCGCCGTCTCCCCACTTATGACTGTGGACACCATTTCCTCCATCTCGTCCAGCTCCACCTGTGGCGCTAGATTGCCACCTCCAATCTGCTTGGTTTTGCACTTGACATCATTCCAGTGCCTCTTGACCTCTTCCATTGTCCTCTTCAGCACTCCGACTGCATTCACCTTGTCCATGAGGGTCTGCCATATTCCATTTTTAGTTGCCAGTGACACAGTGGAGTTGACAAACAGTAGTTCATGGTGTTCTATCACCTCCATTATCAGGATCCTGTTTTCCTGCCGAATGAACCGCTTCTTCCTACTCTTCTTGTCCTTGCCCTTCCTTGACCCTGAGGTCCCAGGCTGGTCCTCAGGGGTCCTTGTGGGGTTCTGGTTGTCCTCTGCACTTGCTCCGGCTTCCTCCATTGTGCTTTGTTGTTGTTTGGCTTTTGTTTGTGGGGTTTTTTCCGACTTGTATGGTGCATTTTCCCGCATGACGTGTGGGATTTGCAGGCCTGTGGCAGGTTTTCGCTGATTTTTGTATCGTGATTGGCGTCATCGCTACGATTTTCACGTATGTGTTTCGCGTTTTTGCAGTGTCGCATTGATTTTAGCGCGTTTATTTGATGTGTTGTCATGGGTCTATCACATGGTACCGCTGTGTTGAGAATACCACGTTAACACAGAGTTAATTTCCCATGATAGACTGCGATGTGAAGAGTTGCGTTAAGGTAAATTTGCGATGGTTATCACACGTTCTTGGGAATATCCCCCTAAGTCTCTCTTGTGGGGCACCTTCCTGCCATCCCTCACGACATCCACACACCGTTCATTAGATGAGGTCATATCATGTCCACAGGGAGCGATCTACACACACCGAGATGGGTAATGATGGAGCATTACACTGAATGAGTGGTGACTGTGCTTGTTATTTAAATCATTGTTGAGACGCAACATTATTTTTGATCAGTTTATCTTTAACTTTATTATAGGAAGTGTGTGTTAGCTGATTGCTTGTTGTAGTAGTAGCAGTGTATGACACCCTTTATGTGTGGAAAGGGTTGCAGTGTGATGGCAGCTTTCAAGCTTTCCTATGTTGGCAAACGTGGATTTAACTGTACTGGATCCATTACATCATAGAAAATAACCAAACTGTACCACACGAGGGCAGTGCACACACCCACAGTCATGAATGGTACCTAACAGAAGATTATCCTGTGTTATAATAGCATGTTTCAGATTCTTTGTGGCAGTTTTGTTATAGATCATCTAACAATGCACCAGTCCTTTGATTGCCTTCCCTTTATTTTCACTACATTTTTTAAAATCGCTGCATGATCTGCTTCCCCTACCACCACACAGGAGGAAGGCCTATAGATAGCATCAGGTGATTGCAAAACCTATTGATTTCCTTTCTGAGATTTACGTGCACCTTTTAGTAGCTGTGAATTTTGCAATATATTTGTAGCGTTTGGCTGAACCAACTACATTAGAATCCCAGCAGGATCTACTTAGCTGAGGGTACCAACAATAAAGCATCTAGCATAGATTTCAAACGTAGAGCTGAATCACACTGCATGACCCAGTGTCTAGTAATTGTATAACTCGTCAATCCATGGCAGCACAGCACCCAGGATGATGTGCTGAATGGCTAAACACTTCCAAGGCCCCAAAGGTAAGACCTATTGGCTATGCCAATGCCTGTTTTACTTCTATTACTGACAGAGCAAACAGTGAAGCTATCTGTGCATGTACGTCTGGATTACACCAACCAATAGAATTCTTAATGAGTGTAAAAGTTATTTTGCAATTCCCAATAGTCATTTTCACATTAGTAAAAGCATTTATTCACATAGAAGGTTCCATGTGACTGTGTGTAGGAATGCCTTGGAAGTTTGTGAACACCAGCGTTTTTAAGTATTCACACTTTTCTATCTATGCACATAGTACAATAGAAACAATTGTAGGGATATTGCTGATGAAGGTAGAAATAAATGCCTTTTTATGACTGGTATGAAGTTGGAACAGGGTAATTCCCCAACATAAGGCAGAGCGCATAAACAGGAATTGCTTATTTCTATAGAAATAGACCTATAATGATCCTCAACCTCCCTCGTCGCAGCCACATCACCCCCCACCTAAGAGACCTGCACTGGCTCCCCGTCAACAAGAGGATCACCTTCAAACTCCTCACCCACGCACACAAAGCGCTCCACAACTCCAGACCAACATACCTGAACAGCAGACTCAACTTCTACACCCCCGCCCGCCAGCTCTGATCTGCAAGCCTCGCCCTCGCCGCCATCCCCCGAATCCAACGAACCACAACCGGAGGCAGATCCTTCACCTACACCGCGGCCAAGACCTGGAACTCCCTCCCCACCCACCTGCGGCAGACCCAGGACCTGCTCACCTTCAGGAGGCTCCTCAAGACCTGGCCCTTCGAGCAGTAGCAGCAGACACCCCCCCTTCAGCGCCTTGAGACCCTCGCGGGTGTGTAGCGCGCTTTATAAGTACTGTGATTGATTGATTGATTGATTAAAAGAAGAGCTATTTTGAGCAGCCCAAATTTTTTTTATATAATAATATAATAACAGCTATAATGAATCTAACATTGGTATGGTTTTGAATTTATCATAACTATTCTTTTAAGTCGTTGAACTATATTTTCAGCTCACCATCGCATCCATCCTGGATGCTGTAACTCACAACGCTCCGTTAACTGGATTTAAGGTACTTTGTTCGGCGGGCCTATCCTGGTCCCTGTATACGGGCAGCGCTCCATCCTGGTCAATCCAAACCTATGAGTTTGTCCCAGTTCGGTGTGGCCAGATAACCACAGTTAAAGATTTGTGCTTTACAGCCCTGTTCTTACATGAATCTTACATGAATATTTAAAATTGCATATCTCTGGTTCTAACGACTGAATTTTTGCTGTTTTGTGACAAATAATTTATTAATCGTTACTCTATGTTTCTAAATTGGTGTGGTATTTTTCTTGTGTTGTGTTTTCACTCTATTACTAAGTGAAGTGCTGCCGAAATACTTACATATTGCCTTTAAGATAAGCCTGACAGCTTTTCTGCCAAGCTACCAGAGGGTTAAGCACAGGTAATTTGGGGTTTGCTTGTTTTTCACCTAGACAAGAATTGTGGTTGCTGCTTGAATAGGGTTTCACCTCACTCGACTACTAGCACAATTTCCTACAACTGTTATTGAAATTTTCAAATCGATGACTACAACCCTCAGTTCGAGATTATGGTACATCCGAGTAAGTGCAGCAAGGACAGGAGACTGTGCCTAGTTTGCGCAGTGCAAATACCATCCTTAGCTTCCTGAGCTATCACATGTGACATCAATCACTTCAGTTGCTGCCTTGATAACAAGAAGTGCTAAGTTCCTCAAAATCTCAGGATGGAGTCAGCAATTTTACTGGAATGGCCTCAAAGACACAGCAACTATCACTTGGCTTCAGCCATTTTTAGTACTCATCTCACCAAAAGAAGTGCCACCATCTATGGTCTAATCAATTCTGGATAGACCGAAGGGCCTGCCTGAGCTGTTCAAAGACTACATTGGAAGTTGACCAAAGGCAATATGCCCAAAACTAATTCTCATTTCAGAAAGGGTGTGTCAGTTTACATAATATATTACCCAATGAAGTTGTTGGTAGAGAGAAGTGCATTACTTCAGGACAGCCTGTTCTTTCAATAATGTGTTGGGTGGAGTGATGGTTAAGAGGCCTGAGATTCACGCCCAATCACTGACCAGCAGAAAATAACTAGACAGCCACATCAGCACTCAAGCAGGACCTCTACTCCATCCACTGCAACTGAATAAATGCAATGGCCAGACAATCAGATGTTGAGCAGGCCTGAAGAACTTCTGCACTGCCCAGCTCCATTCTTCCTCCAACACCATGAGGGTGTTCCTCACCGCCGCCATCTTTCTCGCTTCTGGGATCACCGAAGGTGAGACCTTAGCAGCGTCTCAATATTTTTAGTTCGCTTCGTAGAACTCAAGATCACATAGTCTAAAAGACAAACTTTAAAGTCTTCTGCCAGAAAACAACTCTGATTGACACACGAAAAGGAAAAACAGTACATGCTTACAACATATACCAGAGTGCTAAACAACCCTTCCAGCAAGGTACATGCCATCTGATCCTAGCAACATTTGAGTATAGGGCAGGGACCCGTTCCCTGTGTATGTTTGATAATGAGAATGCACAGGGAAATGATTCAATTAGTGGGGAATAATGGAGCTGGAGTAGTTTCATGTACAAGGTATTTCTTCCAGTAGGATGCATGGCTTCTGTGTGGGTAGATGCGAATGATGGGTAAAGTAGAAAAACAGTATTTCAACAAACTAATTACTTTCCAATGTTTTACATAGATGTTTTCTAAAAGACAGGTATTTTCAATAATCATGCATCTGAACTTACTGAACGTTTTTCAATTTTTGCAGATTTTTTTCACCTATTTACAGAAAGAAATGATTTTGTCTGTTTGTATACATCCATGAAAATAGCAAAAATGGAAACTAAGGGGATTTCACCACCATCGTAAAACACTTCTCCGCCCGACAATTACAATGGCAGGTGGTGTGCTGGTGGACGCCATATTATGATGCTGCCTCCCCACCAGCAGGTGTACGGCGGTGTAACCGCCATTCACAGGCTGGCAGGGATTGCATTTGGGGGTGGTGGGTGTGCACTGGGGACCTATGGTACCCCCTACATTTCTCTGCACGAGGAGGCTTAGCACAGGGAAATGCAAACAGTGTATTTCAGGCATTGCAGGTGTGCTGCAGCCAGCAGCACCCTCTGCAATGTCACTGATACACGATGCGACCGCCACAGTGGCGGTGACACCATAATCTCATGTGCGGGACCATAGCATTACAGGAGGACGGTCCCACGCCCCGGCACGCTGGCGGATGGACAGAAGTCCATCTGCCATCGTAATGATCCCCTAAGCTTTTAAAATGCTAGCTCCTAAGTCTTCCAGTGGCTATGCAGTTTCACTGAATGGAAAACATGGGACGTTTAGATCCAGTTTTCAGGCAGATGCCTAAGGTTGTCAATGAAAAATTGTTTCCATCACTTTAGACAAAATTAACATTTCACCTTTCCTCAGGTGTTCATCCATGCCCAACTATATAGCACCTCCTTTGCAGTGTTAGTCTATTTGTCATCACGCTGTTGGGGCTTTGGGTGCTTTAGAAAGAACTAAAAACGGACAATAAATGAATAAATAAAGCTTTGTAAATGGCTACTTAAATAAAGCAAACGCCTTGTGGTTGGTCTTGTGCAATTGTACATGGAAAGGACAAATAAATGTGTAAAAATACGTGTTCATTTTCTTGCACGGAACAAAAAATAAATGTTGAAAAATTAATAGAAAATGGTAAAAAATAAATGCAGGTGGAATTTTCTGAAAATAAAGAAACATTGAATGGGGAGTCTAATCAGCAGCTAATCACATTGAAAGAGGACATAAAATGTAGCTTGATCCTGGATTGTCAGACTAAAGTTTGCACAGTAAATTTAGGTGAGAATGAGCACGAAAGCAGACAGGATGCGGTGATGACTTTCACTCTAGTCTGAAGGTGACTGTAGAATTTGGGTGCTCAGAGTCTGAAGATGATTGTAGACAGTGGGTGCTCAAAGTCTGAAGATTACTGTACAATATGGGTGCCCATAGATTGAAGGTGACTGTAGAATGTGGGTGACGAAAGTCTGAAGGTGACTGTAGAATATGGGTGCCCATAGTCTGAAGGTGACTGTAGAATGTGGGTGCCCAGAGGCTAAAGGTGACTGTAGAATGTGGGTGCCCAGAGGCTAAAGGTGATTCAAGGATGTGGGTGCCCATAGTCTGAAGGTGACTGTAGAATATGGTTGCTCATAATCTGAATGTGACATAGTCTGCTGAGATTTCAGCCATATTGAATTTTGGAGGAATAGTGTTCTCTGGTAAACCATTATGTCACACTTTGCAGGAAGTGGTCCTGCTCTGGGGTGTTGCCCTGCCCCACAGTAAAGTGTGTAGAAATCCACAGGCAAGAGAGTGTCTCTTCCTTGTACAAGAGTTTTTAAAGGGAAGAGGAAGGTTCCAGGAAGACCGCCCCCCTTGGCAAATAATGGGGTGCCAGATCACCTCTCCACTCATGTCCCAACCTTCCTGCACAGCATGTTGGGACAATCCAAAATGGTGTCATCCAGGAGGCACTGGTCACAACAGCTCCTGGGGTCTCAGCTCCACCACTCACTGACATCACTGCCAGGAGCTTGCACACTAGAACTTTAAAGACAGCCCCCCTCTGAGTTGGCTCCAGTTTTCTAGACACTCTCCTTTGTTCAGTGAGCAAGGGCTGGCCCATGCCTGGTACATTGTGACAGCTGAGTGATTAATGGAGATCATTCCACCCACCGCTTTCTTCCTCATGAGATGGGAGAAGAAATGTACTTATGCTCCTTTTGTGTGGGGCAGCCTTTGTTCCTGCTGATGGAGAAAATGTAAAGGGCACAGCCGGATGACGAGGGGCGGGGCTCTGATCCTGACATGAGCCAGGAAAATATGAAAACCTGTACACTTCCTGCACAGGTTACATTCCAATTGAAGACATCAAAGGTATCAGTAGGCCAAGGGGTAGTGAAACTACACTTTTAGGCAATTCTCTCCCCATGTGTATAACGGGTGTGCCACTACAGGAAAAACAGTAAAGCACACTGACTTCCCCTGTTAGTGTACACTATCCTAATAAGGTCTATCTCCGGTGAATACCTAACCCTGCAGAGTGCCTGTTCATAGGGCTGGGCACAACAATAATCTAACCCACACAACCCGCAGACGTGTATACAGCCAAATGCTTCTTATCCTTGCTGTATCGCAGCGGCCTTACTTTAAAAGGCAGACACTGGTGGTAAAAACACTCAGTCTGTTCGACATGTGATTATCAAGGGTCAGACACCAGTAGTGAGACTCACCCACCGTAAAATGTTCTAAAATTGGGTGAACAAAAAAGCAAAACATCTGGGTGTATTGAAAAGGCAGAACCCAGTGCAACAGGAGTCATGCAGAGTAGAGTTAAGGACCCCTCAAGGTTGCAATTGGAAAGGAACCATTAGCCAGGATAGGCATTAATACCTTCTAAGCAGATGATATACTGCTTTTTTAAGGGTATGCAGTCAGGGTTAGGGCCATGTATGGAAGGTATAGAAGAATTCAGGGAAGCTATTGGGCATGAAGGCTAATTGGCCCATATCAAGCGTATTTCCAGTTGGGCTTGTGCAGAGCTGTGGAATGTATCCAGCCTCTTGCTTCAGAGCGTCACATAGAATGGAAAGGGATATTATAGAAAGCAATATAGGGCAGACTAAAACATCTGTCAGAGGCCAATATTTCTCAGAGTCTCCCAATTTGGAACCTCCTTGGAATAGGTGGACAGTGTGGGTCACATGGTTTAGTATGCTGGAGCTCGATGGGTGTGACTACACATGGGAAACTTCTACAACAACAGGGTTCTCAAGCATGTGATACGTGAAAATGGGTTTTCAGGTATCAGGGTGACAGTTCTTTTTTGATAAACAATTTTTATTGGAGATTTTGAAAACACAGCAGGAGAAAACATTGCACCTGACAAACCACCTCTGTACAATCACACAGAGTGAGATCCCCCCCCTCTCCTCCCCCCCCGAAGCCCCGTCCCCCACCCCCGCCCCCCCAAAGCGCCCGATCAAAGTATATTGCCCAACCATTTCCCCCATACCCTACGATATTTCTTGGGGCAGCCCCTCGCCTGATAGAGAGTTCGTTCCTGGGCCGCGCACCAGGCCACGCCAGCACTCCATTTAGCCAAAGTAGGCGGTCGCGGGTGTTTCCATGCCGCTGCAATGTCTCTTTTTGCCACCATAAACGCTGTCATGAGAAACAGCTTCTCTGCGCGGGTGCCATGTAGACCATCTGTGATGCCCAGCAGGGCGTGTCTAGGGTTGTGTGGTACCTCCCAGCCCAACAACTCCGTGAGGTCAGCCTCTATGCCCCTCCAGTAATCTCCTAGGTCTGGGCAGGACCACACCATATGGATAAAGTCGGCCGGGTCAAAGCCACAGCGGGGGCAAGATGCGTCAGCAGAGAGACCCGCACGGTGTAGACGCTCCGGTGTGAGGTATGCAGTGTGGAGATAGTATATTTGAATCAGCCGCAACTTGGCGGAGGCCGTCACCAGCCGGGGGGCCATAAGGGCGTCCCTCCAATCCACCTCATCCAAGGGTCCCACCCAACCCTCCCATCTCTCCCTCAGGCCGTCCCGAACCGCGGGGGTATTGTTAATAAGAGAGCGGTGTATACGGGAAATACCCCCCCTCCCCAGGTTACCCAGCAAGACCTGCGCTTCCGGGGGACTGTGGTCTGGCAATCGAACGTCTAAAGGAGTATAGGTGCGTATGGCATGGCGCAGCTGGAGATACTTATAAAATTGTGACGAGTGAAGGGAGAAGCGGTCCTGCAGCTCTGCGTATGAGCACATGCGCCCCCCTCGCCAGACATCTCCCAGCTGGGAGATGCCGAGCAGGTCCCATGACCGAAAGCCCTCCAAGGCAGTAACATCCCGCAACAGCGCCCCGTGCCAAAGGGGAGTGGCGCGAGTCAGCCGTCCTGTCCACCGGGTATGGCGAAGCGCCGCTCGCCAGGCCAAAAAGACCGCCCTGGTGATTCCGGGGCAAGAAGCGGGGATGGGAGCACCGTATAGGCGATCCAAAATGCAGGGGAAACCCAAATCTGTTAGTTCCACCCTGTAGGCCGAGTCTGACCATCCCCCGCCGAACCAATCGTGAATGACGAGAAGGCGAGTGGCCAAATAGTAGAGGTAGAGGTTGGTCATACCGAACCCTCCGTCAAAGGTGGGTAGACGACACGTCGACAAAGCCAGCCGCGGCCTCCCACCGCCCCAGAGGAATCGAGTCGCCAACCCGTCCATCTCGCGGAACCAAGGCCTCGGAAAGGACACGGGGGTATTTTGTAATACGTAGAGGAACCGGGGGAGGATCATCATTTTGTAGAGTGCCACCCTCCCCAGCGGGTTGAGTGGGAGCGGTTGCCAGCGCACCAGGTCAGCCTTGGCCTTCTTGACCAGGGGAGCCACGTTAAGGGCCCAGCTCAATTCCGGGAGCAGGGAGACCCAGATACCCAAGTATTTAAACGACAGCCGGCGGAGGGGAATCCTATCCTGCCAGTCAAAGCATTCCCGAGAGGGGTGCAGAGGCACAAGGACCGATTTATGCGGGTTTACATAGAGGCCCGACGCACGGCCAAAAAGGCCCAAAAGATGGAGGGCACGGGGACCAGATCGCGCCGGGTCGCTAAGGTACAACAACACGTCGTCTGCATAAAGGGCTATCTTGTCGGGCGCAAGGCCCGGCCACTCCCAGCCCCGAAGAAGAGGGTCCGCGCGGACGAGGGCAGCGAGGGGTTCCATGGCAAGGGCAAAGAGGAGAGGCGACAGTGGGCACCCCTGCCGCGTCCCCCGGCCGATCCGAAACGGCTTCGACAACGCCCCGTTAACTAGCACTCGGGCACGAGGACGCGCGTAGAGGACCCGCACCATTCCGACAAATTTGGGGCCGAAACCCATATGAGCCAGGACCTCAAAGAGATAGGGCCACCCAACCGAATCAAACGCCTTCTCGAAGTCGGCGAGTAGGAGCGTGAGATACGGGGATATGCGGTGACGATGGGCCAGGGCCACGTGAAGTCAACGGAGGCAGTGGCGGGTACCACGATCCGGCATGAAGCCACATTGGTCCGGATGGACCAGGGTGGACAGAAAGGGCCGAAGCCTCTGCGCCAGGACCGCCGCGTAGAGTTTGATATCTGTATTAATGAGGGAGATCGGCCGGTAAGCTGATCTGTCACAAGAGGGCGGCGCGGACTTGGGCAGAACCACGATCGTGGCCACATCGGCCTCAGGGCGGAAGGAGCCGCGTTCAACCGCCTCAGCATAAAGGGCGCTCAGCCGAGGGGTCAAAAGGTCCTTATAGGCGGCGTAAAATTCTTGCGGAAATCCGTCCGGCCCCGGGGTTTTCCCCGCCGACGTGCGCCCGATCGCCTCCCCGATCTCCTCCAGAGAGATGGGCGCCTCCAGACTCTCCCAGTCACTGGACCGAAGACAAGGAAGTTTTAAACTGTGAGCTGCAAGCAGCGAAGCTAGGGATAAGTCCGACGCCCGGGCCCGGTACAGCCGAGCATAGTATTGAGCGAAGGCATTGGCCATGGCCACGGAGGTGGACTGAAGCTGGCCGTTCGAGTCGGTGATCGCCGGGATAATGCGCGATGCCCCGGGGTAGGTGACCAACCGGTGCAGCAGAGCCCCATTCTTGTCACCCCACCTGTAGACCCTCGCCTCCGAGGACTGCCAAAGAAGTTTCGCCGCATCCAGTGACCGCTGGCGAATCTCTTCCCGCAGAAGCCGCAGCTGACGATCCTCGGCCGGACCCACATCCGCGGATAGAGATTGTTCCAGACGTAACGCCCGGGCCTCGCAGGCAGTGAGTTGCTGAAGCTGCGCCTGGCGGTGCCGCACCACCAACGCCTTGGCGGCCCCCCTGATGGTGGCCTTACCCGCCTCCCAGAGGGTGCCCGCCGAGGAGACTGACCCATCGTTATCACCAAAGTACTGCGCCAGCGCGGACCCTACTTCCTTGCAGAGTCTTTTATCCCGGAGAAACCAGGCGTTGAAGCGCCACATCTGACGGGCCCCGTGGGGCGGGGGCCCCAGACCCAGGAGGACAGGGGAGTGATCGGAGATCCCTCTGGGGAGAATGCGAACGTCCTGGATGCCCGCACATTCGGTGGATGGGACAAAGATTGCATCAATCCGCGCGTGAGTATGGTGGGCGGCCGAAGTGTGGGTGTATTGCCGCACACGCGGATGCCAGACACGCCAGGCGTCGCACAAGCCCTGGGCCTCCGCCCACCCCACCAGCTGTTTAGCCCGTGCGGCGCGAGGCGTCGAGACCGGGCCCGAAGAGTCGAGCAGCGGGGCAGAGACAGCGTTGAAGTCCCCACCCAGAACAACAGCACCCGGCGGGAGAGCGGCCAGACAATGCTTGGGCCAGCCCTGTGGGCGGCGCGTATAGCGACAGAAAAGTAAGCGGCCGACCTTCCAGCGTGCCACTGACAGCGATCCCCATCCCCTGGGGGTCACGGGCCACCCGGGTAAAGACAAAGGGAACAGAATGGCGCAGCAGGACGGCGACCCCCCGAGATCCGCGAGAGAATCCCGAGTGCCACACCCGGTCGTACCCGTATCTGGCCATGAAGGGACACCTCTCGCCCAGCAGGTGGGTCTCCTGAAGAAGAAGTACGTCGATCTCGTTGCGTTGAGCATACTTAAGGACTGCAGTGCGCTTGAGTCTATCCAGCAGACCATTCACATTCCATGACAAAATGCGCATATGGGCCTTGGGGGGGAGATCAGCCATGGGAGCGATGGGAGCAGAGCACGCCAGAGAGGAAACGGCCAGAAGAAGCCAGGGCCACGGGTCCTGCACCAGGGAGGGCCAGTGGAGCGCGCATGAGGGCAAGCGGCGGCGGGGCCAGCACGGGTGAGCGCAGGGAGGGGCACAGCAGTGTATCGAGTGTGGTGCAGTAACAGACGCCCAAATAAAACCAAATCCAACCCAAACAAAACAATTCCCCAAGAGAAAACGGCCAACAGGCCCCCAACCCCAGACCCCCACCCCCCACCCTACACTTCAGAACGGAAGCATCTGTCGCCCGAACAACCCAACAGTCACAAGACCCCAAGCCTAGATGCTCAGGTGTAAGGAGCGTAGTGGACCCCTCCAGAAGTACGGATTTCAGTGATGCGTCCTAGGTATTTGCGGGAAAGCGTAGGAGTGTAGAGCCCCCTCCTCCCTTCCCTTGAAGAAGGTTGTCACCTCTCCCCGTGGAAACTTGGATCCGACAACAAGTTACATGGCGGGACTACGAGAGAGGTCAGACAAGTCAGACTGTATAGTGAGGGGGGCGGGAGATCCCCCCGGCCTGGGTGACAGGCAGCGCCGGGGTCCCCCAGCCACATGAGACGATGCCCCAGAGGAGGCCGAGGAGTCTCTCACACGTCTCTCAGGAGCATTGGCAGACCGGGTCCGGGTCGTCGCCCCTCCGCGGCGCAGCCGGGATTGCGTGCGTTTCCTGCGCCGTGGTCGTCGGGCGCCAAGTACCTCCCCGCCCCGGGCCCCCGCAGTGGACGACACCGCCGCGGTTTGGCGCAGAGGCTTTTCCTCCATGAGCCAGGTCCAGGCTGCCCGGGGGCTATCAAAGAACAGAGTCTTGTCCTGAAAGATAACACGAAGGCGGGTCGGGAACTGGAGCTGGTACTGAAGACCCAGGGAGCGCAGCTTTTGCTTCACCTCTGTGTAGGAGTGGCGCTGCTCCTGGACCTCCCGGGTGTAGTCCGGAAAGATCATAATGGTGTGGTTGTTAAAAGTCAAGGGGCCACGCACACGCGCCTCACGCAGGATAGCGTCTCTGTCCCTAAAGTTGAGGACCCGCAGGATAAACGGGCGCGGGGGAGCCCCGACCGGAGGCTTGGCCGCCAGAGACCGGTGCGCCCTCTCCACCACAAACCAGGTCGACAGCCCGGTCTCCGGCATCCAGGACTTGAACCATCGCTCGAGGAAGTCGTCGGCGCGGCCAGATTCCACTCCCTCCGGAAAGCCCACCAGGCGAAGGTTGTTGCGACGGGCACGATTTTCAGCATCCTCTGCCCGCCTGTGCAGTTCTTTAGAATGGGTTGTGAGTTCTCTGACCTGGTCTTGCAGCAGGTGGATGTCGTCCTCCGCCGTGGATATCCGGGACTCTGCCTCTGTAATGCGGGCCGTGGCGTTGCGGAGATCTTGCCGCAGGAGCGCGACATCGACCTTCACCTCGCCGACCATCCCCTCCAGGGAGGTACGGGAGGCATCAATGGCCTGAAGGATGACGGCCAAGTCTTTGTTCGGGGCCGGAGCCCCTCCCCCACCCGTAGGGTCCGAGCTGGCAAACTGGTCGATCCTCGTCTGATGGGACGTGCCCGGCAGCTTGGGGCCTTTTTCCTTACCCATGGTGGACCGGGGGAAGATAGGCCCGATCCGTGAGGGGACCCCGGAGGGCAGCCGGTGACTCCCGCTTTGCGAACTGCGCACTTCCCCGCACCAGTTCAACAAGGGATGAGGTCGAAGATAAGGGCACGGGCACCACCCAACTGCTTCGTCGGGACCGGACCAGGGCGTCGTCACAACGGCGGGAGCCCCAAGCTAGAACGTCCACCCAGCATTCAACGGTCAGCCGCGGGGGGGGCCACCGAGGCGTCGTCCGACCAGGACAGCAGGCAACTCCAGGGCCGACAGCCCAGCACCCTCCCAGATCCGGGGGCACAATGCGGCACCGGAGAATGGGCGCGACAGGGGGGCCCCTCCCCTCGCCGGCAGCGGTCCCAAGGCAGTGATTCAGGGCCTCAGGGGGTCACCCCAGCAGTCCGCACAGGTAGGCGCCGTAGAGAGATGAGTATTCCAGGCGCTGCACCCCCCGATCACCCCACCGGGAGTCCGCCAGAAGAGAGCAACAGGGGGGGCCAACAGGGGGGGTTCCCACGCAGGCAGCCACAACACGACAGCTCCGTCCCACCAGCCTGGGTCTCTCCGCGCGGGCCGGCCTGCCCGCCGACGGGGGCCTCGCCACCCCCAGGAAGCGCCCCTCCAGCTGCACCCGTCCCAGCTCACCTCGAAATCGCCGCCATCTGGGGCCCGGATCACAGCTCCTCCGGGCGTGGGGCATTCAACGACAGCTCCTCTCCCCCGTGTCACCCCCGGACTCCGGCAGTCAAGGACTCAGCAGGGGGGTACAGCGGGGCGATCTGGGCGATCCACCTCCCAGGAGGCGACAGCAGGGCCAAGCGGCCGGAGAGAACGGGGACAAGCAGGCACTGACCCCCAGACGGCCCAGCGCCGCCGAGGCGAATGCGGGTCGACCCCCCCGCCGAATTGCGCCCCTCCTCCGCCAGGCGAGCGCCGGTAATCTTCAGCAGGGGCAGGGCAGCCAGCGACAAGCGTGGGGCCCGCGCCCCTCGTGGCGCGCCGGGGCCTCACGTAGCGGACAGCGCCGCGCACAGAAGCGGAGGGATGCAGTCAGTGTCCGGCGCGGCTCACGGGCCGTCTAACTCCACCGCTGGGGCGCCGGATCCGGTGAAACTCGGGCTGAGGGTAGGGCTGCAGTTTCCCCACCCGTGCCGGTCTGCAGATGGGACCTAGGACGGCATCCACGAGCAAGGATCAGCGCTGAGGGGTCCGGCAGCCGAGAGCCTCACTCTGTTGCGGCCATCTTGGCCAGCGCCACCTAGCGCTCCCCAGGGTGACAGTTCTTAACTCACAATTAATATCACCAAAGTGGTACAAGAGCTTTGGGGCAGCAAAAGTGAAGAATCCCCGACACATGAAATATGGAATCTATTAACCATGATAGCAACTGGGAAATGAGCAGTTTCACATCTATTTACAGTTCTAATAGACTGAACCAAAAGAGTTCTGGCTGGTAGACACAGTGCCTTGAAGACGTGGACTGCTCAGTTATATTGAATTGTATACCAATGGTGCCCAGAAATACCATATTAAGTTACTCCAAATCAATATTCTATATAGGATATCTTTAACCCTGAAGAGGGTAGTTAAAAAATGTTCATTGCCTCTGGCGTGATGCCCACAATGTTAAGATGAAAATGCAAACTTCTGGTGCATGCACCGGATTATTGTATAGTACAGGGGTGTTCTCGCTGGAAAACGAACTAAAATAACTGAAAAACTAATTTAAATACTGGTGAAATGTGTGATTTCAGTTTGATGCCAAATTTTAGCAACCAAAAACCAGCTTGCCGATTTTTAGAACGTGTTTTTTTTCCTAGCCCAAAGGGGGATAGCCATGAGCTGGAAGTAACCTAGTGCACCTGCTATTGCTCTATGACTGAAAGGAGTGGAGGACTGGGCTATCCAGGAAAGAGCCATGTTACACATAGAGAAAGGCATAGGCCTTAAGATATACTCCTAGTAGAGTTTTAAGTGGGAAAGAAGGAACTGAGTGATAATCTGAGAAACCGGGGCGGCTATAAGGCCTAGGATAAGATGCAACATTTATGACTGAATCAATGGTCGCCCGGCTTGCACCACCAGTTCTAGTAGACTCAAAGATGCAGTAGGGAAAGCAAATACATTGAATTCCTGGCTATTTGGAGCTATTTGACTATGAAATTATACAGCCTCTGTGTAAATGAACAGTAATCGGAGTATCTAATAGTACTGTGTAGCTCTGACATTTACTTACACACATGTTGTAAATACTACCTCTTGCCTGCTGTACCCCCAGATTTTTGCGCTGACTGTTTTTTCTGGCTGTAAACTCCTAACCAGTGGTAAAGTGCCTGTGCTCCCTCTTTCAACATGGTGACATTGGCATACCCTTAACTGGCATACTTAACTCATCTAGAAGTCCCTAATATTTGGTACCTAAAGTGTACCCAGGACCTATAAGTTAGAGGCCAAGAGTGGGCTACAGCACATATTTTGGCATCCTATGTAGTGACATAACAAATGACTGCAGGCCTACATATATAACATTACGTTATAGTTAGGACCTATTTTCCACAGGAAAAGCGTTTTTTGTTTTGTTGATAACTATGGTGCTGTTGTGCAGTTCCTATAAACCTATATAGGATCTGCGCGTTTAGACAACATACACTATAGGATTCGTGTCAGACTGATTCTAGACACCCCTACCGGGTATGTAAGCCTGTATACCTGCTAGCTCACGGTGCCACTAGAAACCCCCTCTTACCAAGGAGAGAATGGTAACTATCGAACATGATGACCCTGTCCCATCGGGGATCATGGAAACAGTGTACTAGTTTTGCTCAGTCACTCGTGCTCACTTTGTCTCAGAGAGATACACAGAATAAACGGTGGGGAAGTTTTTTAATACGCATTTATTGAACCAGAGTTATTCTAGTGTAAAATAGGTGTGCTGAAACAACCATCAGAGAGTAACAGATGTAAATGATTAAAGATACTAACAGAGTAAAAGGATGGTAGATTTCAACCATCGTGCTAAAACAATGAATACAGGCAAGTATATAAAATACATTACAGTAGAATGCATACTTCTACGATGTGACCATGACTAGATGTACCTAAATGTATGTAGCATGTATGTAGGTGTAAAAGCCAAGAATCCCTCTAGGATAAAGTCAACCCCATTACCTGAAGTGAGAGACTGTTGGACCCCATCTTGGTCTTGAGATGGACAGCCCGCAAGGGATGTCAGACCACTGCCAGCTGGAGTGTCTGCATGCAGGAACCTCAGCGTCTGGGGTCAGTGTGTCGGCATGTAAGTCCTTTTCTCCTCTGACTACCTCAGCAAGATATGGTGTATATATACCCAAAGTGGTGCCCCCTGGGATCTACCTTACTGTGTCATGTCGGATTAGGATAACGGAAGGAATGACCCTGATACACAATTATGCAGGAGATGGTAGGTCTGCTATCTTGCTGTGGTTCCAAGAACACTCATGCATAATGAATGAGGCTTAAGCTTTTCGGAAAAAACCCCATGTCATCTTTGAACATTACCGTAACTAGGTAAAAGGTCAGTACTAAGAACCTTTATGTAGTGTAATGATAGGGGAGAATAATGGTAAAAGGTTAGGTGACTGCCTGAGCCTATATTGTGGCACCTATATGGAACATACCAGTGCTGTTTCACAAATCTTCATGAAGTTTTCATTCCCATTTTGCCACTTACTACAGCTGTAGTCTGGAAAGATTTGAGGTGATTCGTCAAGTGGGGACCAAGAAAAAGGTGGGGTTCCAAAACGCGTTTTCCCCATGCAATTACCCAAGGGTATTTTAGAGATGACTACAGTCTGAACTGCTGAACAGAAGCACACCATATTTGGCATAAAGCTAGAATTTATCCAGAAAGTGCTTTTTGGAATTTGCTGTAAATCTGTACATACGTTTTGGAGTTATTAAAGAAAAAAAAATTATGTATATATAGAGACGATGATCCGCCACAAATCCACTATGGTGGATCCTTGGATCCACCACCGGCAGCAATGCTGTGATTGGCTGGCTGCAACCTGAGAGAAAAGTTGTGGCTGCCATTTTGTCAATTGGGACATAGTTGCCGGGGGAGAAATCCTGACCCTCTGGGACTGATGGAGGAGTCTGTGAAGGACCCCTCGTGGGCAAGGAATTGTTAAAAATATACATATATGTGTGCTAGCATCCACGGATTTACCAATGTTCTCAGCGCTGCCGACCATGTGAATCCATGGTAGATTCATGGATCCAAATCCCAATTTAAACAAGCATTGGCATAGCCAATAGGTCTCGCTTTTGGGACCTTCTAAGTATTTAGTTATGCAGCACAATATCCTTGGTGCAACCATATCAACTGTTGCGTGGCTAAACACTTATAAGGTCCCAAAGGCGAGACCTATTGGCTATGCCAATGCTTGGTGTGGTTGTGTGTGTGCGTGTGGTTGTGTGTGTGTGTGGTTGTGTCTGTGTGTGTGGTTGTGTGTGTGGTTGTGTGTGTGTGGTTGTGTGTGTGTGGTTGTGTGTGTGGTTGTGTGTGTGTGTGGTTGTGTGTGTGTGGTTGTGTGTGTGTGTGTGGTTGTGTGTGTGTGAGTGTGTGTGTGTGTGTGGGTGTGGTTGTGGGTGTGGTTGTGTGTGGTTGTGTGTGTGGTTGTGTATGTGTGGTTGTGTGTGTGTGTGGTTGTGTGTTTGTGTGGTAATGTGTGTGTGATCGTGTGTGTGGTTGTGTGTGTGGTTGTGTGTGTGGCTGTGTGTGTGTGGGTATGGTTGTGTGTGGGTGTTTGTGTGTGTGTGTGGTTGTGTGTGTGGTTGTGCATGTGTGTGTGGTTGTGTGTGTGGTTGTGTGTGTGGTTGTATGCCTGGTTGTGTGTGTGGTTGTGTGTGGTTGTGTGTGTGTGTGGTTGTGTGTGTGGTTGTGTGTGTGTGGGGTGTGTGGTTCGGTGGTTGTGTGGTTGGCTGTGTGTGTGTGGTTGTGTGTGTGTGTGGTTGTGTGTGTGTGGTTGTGTGTGTGTGTGGTTGTGTGTGTGTGGTTGTGTCTGTGTGTGTGGTTGTCTCTGTGTGTGTTGTTGTATGTGTGTGTGGTTGTGTGTGTGTGTGGTTGTGTGTGTGTGTGGTTTTGTGTGTGGTTGTGTGTGTGGTTGTGTGTGTGGTTGTGGGTGCGGTTGTCGGTGCAGTTGTGGGTGTGGTTGTGTGTGTGTGTGTGTGGTTGTGTGTGTGGATGTATGTGGATATGTGTGTGTGGTTGTGTGTGTGTGGTTGTGTGTGCGGTTGTGTGTGTGTGGTTGTGTGTGTGTGTGTGGTTGTGTGTGTGGTATGTGTGGTTGTGTGGCTGTGTGTGTGGTTGTGTGTGTGGTTGTGTGTGCAGTTGTGTGTGTGGTTGTGTGTGTTTGTGTGTGTGGTGTGTGTGGTTGTGTGAATATGTGTGTGGTTGTGTGGTTGTGTGTGTGTGGTTGTGTGTGTGTGTGTGTGTGGATGTGTGTGTGGTTGTGTGTGTGGTTGTGCGTGTGGTTGTGGGTGTGGGTGCGGTTGTTGGTGCGGTTGTGGGTGTGGTTGTGTGTGTGTGTGGTTGTGTGGATGAATGTGGATATGTGTGTGGTTGTGTGTGTGGTTGTGTGTGCAGTTGTGTATGTGGTTGTGTGTGTGTGGTTGTGTGTGTGGTGTGTGTGGTTGTGTGGTTGTGTTTGTGGTTGTGTGTGTGGTTGTGTGTGTGGTTGTGTGTGTGTGTGGTTGTGTGTGTGTGGTTGTGTGATTATGTGTGTGGTTGTGTGGGTGGTTGTGTGGGTGGTTGTGGGTGGTTGTGTGTGTGTGTGGTTGTGTGTGCGTGTGTGTGTGGTTGTGTGTGTGGAGTTGTATGTGTGGGTGTGTGTGTGGTTGTGTGTGTGGGTATGTGTGGCTGTGTGTGTGTGGTTGTGTGTGGTTGTGTGTGTGGTTGTGTGTGTGTGTGGTTGTGTGTGTGGTTGTGTGTGTGGTTGTGGGTGCGGTTGTGGGTGCAGTTGTGGGTGCAGTTGTGGGTGCGGTTATGGGTGAAGGTGTGGTTGTGTGTGGTTGTGTGTGTGTGGTTGTGTGTGTGTGGTTGTGTGTGTGGTTGTGTGTGTGGTTGTGCGTGGTGTGTGTGGTTGTGCGGTTGTGTGTGGGGCTGTGTGGTTGTGTGTGTGGTTGTGTGTGTGGTTGTGTGTGTGTGGTTGTGTGTGTGGTTGTGTGTGTGGTTGTGGGTGCAGTTGTGGGTGCAGTTGTGGGTGCGGTTGTGGGTGAAGGTGTGGTTGTGTGTGGTTGTGTGTGTGTGGTTGTGTGTGTGGTTGTGCGTGTGTGTGGTGTGTATGGTTGTGCAGTTGTGTGTGGGGCTGTGTGGTTGTGTGTGTGGTTGTGTGCGTGGTTGTGTGTGTGTGGTTGTGTGTGTGGTTGTGTGTGTGGTTGTGTGTGTGGTTGTATGTGTGGTTGTGTGTGGTTATGTGTGGTTGTGTGGTTATGTGTGTGGTTGTGTGGGTGGTTGTGTGGGTGGTTGTGTGTGCGTGTGGTTGTGTGGTTGTGTGTGTGGTTGTGTGGTCATGTGTGGTTGTGTGGGTGTGTGGGTGGTTGTGTGTGTGTGTGTGGTTGTGTGTGAGTATGTGTGGGTGTGTGTTTGTGGGTATGGTTGTGTGTGTGGTTGTGTGTGTGGCTGTGGTTGTGTGGTTGTGTGTGTGGTTGTGGGTGTGGTTGTGTGTGTGGTTGTGGGTGTAGTTCTGTGTGTCGTTGTGGTTGTGTGTGTGGTTGTGTGTGTGGTTGTGTGTGGGTGTGTGTGTTATGTGTGTGGTTGTGTGTAGGGGTTGTGTGTGTGGTTGTGTGTGGTTGTGTGGTTGTGTATGTGTGGTTGTGGGTGTGGTTGTGGTTGTGTGTGTGTGGTTGTGGTTGTGTGTGTGTGTGGTTGTGGTTGTGTGTATGTGTGGTTGTGTGTGTGGTTGTGTGTGGTTGTGTGGTTGTGTGTGTGTTGTTGTGTGTGTGGTTGTGTGGTTGTTGTGTGTGTGTGATTGTGTATGTGGTTGTGTGATTGTTGTGTGTGTGTGGTTGTATGTGTGTGGGTGTGGTTGTGTGATTTTTGTGTGTATGGTTGTGTGTGTGTGTGGTTGTGTGTGTGTGGTTGTGTCTGTGTGTGTGGTTGTCTCTGTGTGTGTTGTTGTATGTGTGTGTGGTTGTGTGTGTGTGTGGTTGTGTGTGTGTGTGGTTTTGTGTGTGGTTGTGTGTGTGGTTGTGTGTGTGGTTGTGGGTGCGGTTGTCGGTGCAGTTGTGGGTGTGGTTGTGTGTGTGTGTGTGGTTGTGTGTGTGGATGTATGTGGATATGTGTGTGTGGTTGTGTGTGTGTGGTTGTATGTTCGGTTGTGTGTGTGTGGTTGTGTGTGTGTGTGTGGTTGTGTGTGTGGTATGTGTGGTTGTGTGGCTGTGTGTGTGGTTGTGTGTGTGGTTGTGTGTGCAGTTGTGTGTGGTTGTGTGTGTTTGTGTGTGTGGTGTGTGTGGTTGTGTGATTATGTGTGTGGTTGTGTGGTTGTGTGGTTGTGTGTGTGTGGTTGTGTGTGTGTGTGTGGATGTGTGTGTGGTTGTGTGTGTGGTTGTGCGTGTGGTTGTGGGTGTGGGTGCGGTTGTTGGTGCGATTGTGAGTGTGGTTGTGTGTGTGTGTGGTTGTGTGGATGTATGTGGATATGTGTGTGGTTGTGTGTGTGTGGTTGTGTGTGCAGTTGTGTATGTGGTTGTGTGTGTGTGGTTGTGTGTGTGGTGTGTGTGGTTGTGTGGTTGTGTTTGTGGTTGTGTGTGTGTGGTTGTGTGTGTGGTTGTGTGTGTGTGTGGTTGTGTGTGTGATTTGTGTGATTATGTGTGTGGCTGTGTGGGTGGTTGTGTGGGTGGTTGTGGGTGGTTGTGTGTGTGTGGTTGTGTGTGGGTGTGTGTGTGTGGTTGTGTGTGTGGAGTTGTATGTGTGGGTGTGTGTGTGGTTGTGTGTGTGGGTATGTGTGGTTGTGTGTGTGTGGTTGTGTGTGGTTGTGTGTGTGGTTGTGTGTGTGTGTGGTTGTGTGTGTGGTTGTGTGTGTGGTTGTGGGTGCGGCTGTGGGTGCAGTTGTGGGTGCAGTTGTGGGTGCGGTTGTGGGTGAAGGTGTGGTTGTGTGTGGTTGTGTGTGTGTGGTTGTGTGTGTGTGGTTGTGTGTGTGGTTGTGTGTGTGGTTGTGCGTGGTGTGTGTGGTTGTGCGGTTGTGTGTGGGGCTGTGTGGTTGTGTGTGTGGTTGTGTGTGGTTGTGTGTGTGTGGTTGTGTGTGTGGTTGTGTGTGTGTGGTTGTGTGTGTGGTTGTGTGTGTGGTTGTGGGTGCAGTTGTGGGTGCAGTTGTGGGTGCAGTTGTGGGTGCGGTTGTGGGTGAAGGTGTGGTTGTGTGTGGTTGTGTGTGTGTGGTTGTGTGTGTGTGGTTGTGTGTGTGGTTGTGCATGTGTGTGGTGTGTATGGTTGTGCAGTTGTGTGTGGGGCTGTGTAGTTGTGTGTGTGGTTGTGTGTGTGGTTGTGTGTGTGTGGTTGTGTGTGTGGTTGTGTGTGTGGTTGTATGTGTGGTTGTGTGTGGTTATGTGTGGTTGTGTGGTTATGTGTGTGGTTGTGTGGGTGGTTGTGTGGGCATGTGGTTGTGTGGTTGTGTGTGTGGTTGTGTGGTCATGTGTGGTTGTGTGGGTGTGTGGGTGGTTGTGTGTGTGTGTGTGAGAATGTGTGGGTGTGTGTTTGTGTTTGTGGGTATGGTTGTGTGTGTGGTTGTGTGTGTGGCTGTGGTTGTGTGGTTGTGTGTGTGGTTGTGGGTGTGGTTGTGTGTGTGTGGTTGTGGGTGTAGTTCTGTGTGTCATTGTGGTTGTGTGTGTGGTTGTGTGTGTGGTTGTGTGTGGGTGTGTGTATTGTGTGTGTGGTTGTGTGTAGGGGTTGTGTGTGTGGTTGTGTGTGGTTGTGTGGTTGTGTATGTGTGGTTGTGGGTGTGGTTGTGGTTGTGTGTGTGTGGTTGTGGTTGTGTGTGTGTGGTTGTGGTTGTGTGTGTGTGTGGTTGTGGTTGTGTGTATGTGTGGTTGTGTGTGTGGTTGTGTGTGGTTGTGTGGTTGTGTGTGTGTTGTTGTGTGTGTGTGGTTATGTGGTTGTTGTGTGTGTGTGATTGTGTATGTGGTTGTGTGATTGTTGTGTGTGTGTGGTTGTATGTGTGTGGGTGTGGTTGTGTGATTTTTGTGTGTATGGTTGTGTGTGTGTGGGTGTGGTTGTGTGGTTGTGTGTGGTTGTGTGTGTGTGGTTGTGTATGTGGTTGTATGTGTGCTTGTGGGTGTGGTTGTGTGTGTGGTTGTGCGTGTGGTTGTGTATGTGGTTGTGTGTGTGTTGCTATGTGTGTGTGGTTGTGTGGTTGTTGTGTGTGTGATTGTGTATGTGGTTGTGTGATTGTTGTGTGTGTGTGGTTGTATGTGTGTGGGTGTGGTTGTGTGATTGTTGTGTGTATGGTTGTGTGTGTGTGGGTGTGGTTGTGTGGTTGTGTGTGGTTGTGTGTGTGTGGTTGTGTGTGTGGTTGTGTATGTGGTTGTGGTTGTGTGTGTGGTTGTGGTTGTGTGTGTGGTTGTGCGTGTGGTTGTGTATGTGGTTGTGGTTGTGTGTGTGGTTGTGGTTGTGTGTGTGGTTGTGTGTTTGGTTGTGTGTGGTTGTGTGGTTGTGGTTGAGTGTGGGGTTGTAGTTGTGTGGTTGCATGTGTGTGTGTGTGGTTGTGGTTGTGTGTGTGTGTGGTTGTGTGTGTGTGATTGTGGGTATGTGTGATTGTGGTTGTGTGGTTGGTTGTGGGTGTGGTTGTGTGAGTGTGGTTGAGTGTGTAGTTGTGTGGGGTTGTGTGTGGTTGTGTATTGTGTGTTTGGTTGTGTGTGTGGTTATGTGTGTGGTTGTGTGTGTGGTTGTGTGTGTGGTTATGTGTGTGGTTGTGTGTGTGGTTGTGTGTGTGGGTATGATTGTGTGTGTGGTTGTGTGTGGTTGTGTGTGTGTGGTTGTGTGTCTGTGTGGTTGTGTGTGTGGTTGTGTGTGGGTGGTTGTGTGTGTGGTTGTGTGTGTGGGTATGTGGTTGTGTGTGTAGTTGTGTATGTGGTTGTGTGTGTGATTGTGTGTGTGGTTGTGGTTGTGTGTGTGTGGTTGTGTGTGTGGTTGTGGGTGTGGTTGTGTGTGGTATGTGTGTGGTTTCATGTGTGGTTGTGTGTGTGCGGCTGTGTGTGTGTGGTTGTGTGTGTGTGTGGTTGTGTGTGTGGTTGTGTGTGTGGTTGTGTGTGTGTGTGTGGTTGTGTGTGTGGTTGTGTGTGTGGTTGTATGTGTGGTTGTGTGGTTGTGTGTGGTTGTGTGTGTGTGGTTGTGTTTGTGGTTGTGGTTGTATGTGTGGTTGTGTGTGTGTTTGTGTGTGTGGTTGTGTGTGGTTGTGTGTGCGGTTGTGTGTGGTTGTGTGTGTGTGATTGTATGTGTGTGGTTGCGTGTGTGGTTGTGGTAGTGTGGTTGTGCATGTGGTTGTGTGTGTGGTTGTGTGTGTGGTTGTGTGTGTGGTTGGTGTTGTGTGTGTGTGTGGTTGTGTGTGTGATTGTGTGTAGGGGTTGTGTGTGTGGTTGTGTGTGGTTTTGTGGCTGTTGTGTATATATGGTTGTGGGTGTGGTTGTGTGTGTGTGTGGTTGTATGTGTGGTTGTGGTTGTGTGTGTGTGGTTGTGGTTGTGTGTGTGTTTGGTTGTGTGGCTGTGGTTGTGTGGTTGTGTGTGTGGTTGTGGGTGTGGTTGTGGGTGTGGTTGTGGGTGTAGTTCTGTGTGTCATTGTGGTTGTGTGTGTGGTTGTGTGTGTGGTTGTGTGTGGGTGTGTGTGTTGTGTGTGTGGTTGTGTGTAGGGGTTGTGTGTGTGGTTGTGTGTGGTTGTGTGGTTGTGTATGTGTGGTTGTGGGTGTGGTTGTGATTGTGTGTGTGTGGTTGTGGTTGTGTGTGTGTGGTTGTGGTTGTGTGTGTGTGTGGTTGTGGTTGTGTGTATGTGTGGTTGTGTGTGTGGTTGTGTGTGGTTGTGTGGTTGTGTGTGTGTTGTTGTGTGTGTGTGGTTGTGTGGTTGTTGTGTGTGTGTGATTGTGTATGTGGTTGTGTGATTGTTGTGTGTGTGTGGTTGTATGTGTGTGGGTGTGGTTGTGTGATTTTTGTGTGTATTGTTGTGTGTGTGTGGGTGTGGTTGTGTGGTTGTGTGTGGTTGTGTGTGTGTGGTTGTGTATGTGGTTGTATGTGTGTTGCTGTGTGTGTGTGGTTGTGTGGTTGTTGTGTGTGTGATTGTGTATGTGGTTGTGTGATTGTTGTGTGTGTGTGGTTGTATGTGTGTGGGTGTGGTTGTGTGGTTGTTGTGTGTATGGTTGTGTGTGTGTGGGTGTGGTTGTGTGGTTGTGTGTGGTTGTGTGTGTGTGGTTGTGTGTGTGGTTGTGTGTGTGGTTGTGGGTGTGGTTGTGTGTGTGGTTGTGCGTGTGGTTGTGTATGTGGTTGTGGTTGTGTGTGTGGTTGTGGTTGTGTGTGTGGTTGTGTGTTTGGTTGTGTGTGGTTGTGTGGTTGTGGTTGAGTGTGGGGTTGTAGTTGTGTGGTTGCATGTGTGTGTGTGTGGTTGTGGTTGTGTGTGTGTGTGGTTGTGTGTGTGTGATTGTGGGTATGTGTGATTGTGGTTGTGTGGTTGGTTGTGGGTGTGGTTGTGTGAGTGTGGTTGAGTGTGTAGTTGTGTGGGGTTGTGTGTGGTTGTGTATTGTGTGTTTGGTTGTGTGTGTGGTTGTGTGTGTGGTTGTGTGTGTGGTTGTGTGTGTGGTTATGTGTGTGGTTGTGTGTGTGGTTGTGTGTGTGGTTGTGTGTCTGTGTGGTTGTGTGTGGGTGGTTGTGTGTGTGGTTGTGTGTGTGGGTATGTGGTTGTGTGTGTAGTTGTGTATGTGGTTGTGTGTGTGATTGTGTGTGTGGTTGTGGTTGTGTGTGTGTGGTTGTGTGTGTGGTTGTGGGTGTGGTTGTGTGTGGTATGTGTGTGGTTTCGTGTGTGGTTGTGTGTGTGCTGCTGTGTGTGTGCGGTTGTGGGTGTGTGTGGTTGTGTGTGTGTGTGTGATTGTGTGTGTGGTTGTGTGTGTGGTTGTGTGTGTGTGTGTGTGGTTGTGTGTGTGGTTGTGTGGTTGTGTGTGGTTGTGTGTGTGTGGTTGTGTTTGTGGTTGTATGTGTGGTTGTGTGTGTGGTTGTGTGTGTGGTTGTGTGTGGTTGTGTGTGCGGTTGTGTGTGGTTGTGTGGGTGTGATTGTATGTGTGTGGTTGCGTGTGTGGTTGTGGTAGTGTGGTTGTGCATGTGGTTGTGTGTGTGGTTGTGTGTGTGGTTGTGTGTGTGGTTGGTGTTGTGTGTGTGTGTGGTTGTGTGTGTGATTGTGTGTAGGGGTTGTGTGTGTGGTTGTGTGTGGTTTTGTGGCTGTTGTGTGTATATGGTTGTGGGTGTGGTTGTGTGTGTGTGTGGTTGTGTGTGTGTGGTTGTATGTGTGGTTGTGGTTGTGTGTGTGGTTGTGGTTGTGGTTGTGTGTGTGTTTGGTTGTGTGGTTGTGTGTGTGGCTGTGTGTGTGGTTATGGTTGTGTGTGTGGTTGTGGTTGTGTGTGTGGTTGTGTGTGTGGTTGTGGTTGTGTGTGACAGTAATACTAAAAGCATCTCAAAATAAAGGAACACAAACATTGAGTTTGTGGAAAGAAAGCACATTGTGGTTGTGTGTGGTTGTTTGTGGTTGTGTGGTTGTGTGTGTGATTGTATGGGTGGTTGTGTGTGTGGTTGTGTGTGTGTGTGGTTGTGTGGTTGTGTGTGTGGTTGTGTGGTCATTTGTGGTTGTGTGGTTGTGTGGGTGGTTGTGTGTGTGTGTGTGGTTGTGTGTGTGTATGTGTGGTTGTGTGTGTGGTTGTGTATGTGTGGTTGTATCTGTGTGTGTGACTGTGTGTGTGGTTGTGTGTTTGTGTGTGGTTGTGTGGGTGGTTGTGTGTGTGGTTGTGTGTTTGTGGTTGTCCTAAAGTTCTAAGTCCTAAAGTTAGGAGTCCTAACTTTACTACTATTAAATTGAGAAAAATCCTAATTTTAAGACTTTTGTTATTCACAGAAGGCATTTAGGAGTCCTAAAGTTAGGAGTCCCAACTTTGCTACTACTAAACTAAGAAAAATCCTAATTTTAAGACTTTCGGTATTCACAGAAGGCACTTAGGAGTCAGTCAAAAGATACTTTATTCGGTTCATAGCAAAAACCATAAAAGCATGATGCACCAAAGACAAAACCATTATAAAAACATACATTATAAATATCATTTTAAATAGACAATACAAACGTAATAAAAAATACAATCAATAACACTCGATCAGAATTCATGAATTTCCCGTTCTCTGCACTATAGCCAAATAATTTTTTTTCTTAATCTCATTGATATTGCCAAAAAATTAGCTAAATTAAATATCTCCCAGGTAGTACCCAACAACTGGAGATACAGGAGAGCAGGTTTAACTTGTTTAAAGCCTTTATCTTTAATAAGAGGGATAATAAACTTTTTACGGACAGGGCACAGATGTTTACAAAAGAAGATAAAGTGCGCAGTATCTTTAATGGAGAATCAGTCACAAGAACAAATCTCCAAGTCCTTCTCCTATGTCCACCCTGGGCATTCGGTAGTCAATAAAAAGTGATGATTCATATTATTGACAATAGCCAAGTAGGGTTCAATACTACTAGAAGTAATTAACAACTGGTGAGCCCTTACTGTTGGCTTAAGTAGCTCCTTTTCTCCTCTTGCGAAGTTAGCCCACTGCTTGTGTGTATCTTTCACCCATTTCACGTCCCCCTTTAATAGATTATTTGGGTGATCAAACAACTCTGGCCGACCCATTTCTCTGGTTAATTTCTTGACATAATTCAACCAGGGAATAGCATTACCATGCTCAAGGGATAAACAATCCCTAAGAATCTCATGATTCAACTCCAGCTCAGGGTTTAACCATATTGATATCCATTTCAATAGCGGGGCTAGAGCTATGCGATCTTCTAGATATTCTATCCCACATTCTTGATGAACAATATAGCCGGAGGTTGACTGGGGAACAGATAAGATAGATTTTAAGAACTTGTCCTCTGCCACCTGCAAGTCCTTAACATTTTTAATCCCCCACAAATCAGCACCATACATCGCTATGGAGGTACATTTAGCAGCATAAATTTTCAACATAGCCTGCAGGGGCTTCACCCCCAATTTGCGCGCGAAGTCCAAAACAGCCAAAATAGACCTGGCAAAGGAATTACGTTTAGCAGCTAGTTGAGGGGACCAGGTGGACTTATCATCGAAAATAACCCCCAGGTAAGGGAATCTAGTAACCCCAGATAGAACATTCCCTTCACAGTGCATAGTCTTAACTCTTTTGGGTTTACTGCCCACGATCATTACATGCGATTTCGAGAAATTCACACTTAAATCAAGTGTTTTCATAAAATTAGCAAATAAATCTAAAAGATGTTGCAGCCCCACTGCTGTGCGTGCTAATAAGGCGGCATCATCTGCATATAATAATGCCGGGATGTAATACTTGCCCGCCCTTGGGATGTCCTTACACGCCCCAGTTAGAGCAGCACCCAAGTCATTAATATAGAGCGTAAAAAGCAGGGGGGCTAAAATACACCCCTGCCTAACACCATTACTAATTCCGATCTTGCCCGTACAGTTGCCCAAACGATCATATCTAACTGTGGCGGTAAGATCCCTATGTAAATCAGCAAGAAAATACACGATGTTTTCGTCAATGCCAAGCTTAAGGAGCAGTCCCCACAGTTTTGACCTATTCACTCGGTCAAAAGCCGAGGACAGGTCCATAAAAGCTAAATATAACATGCCTTTTTCAGTTTTTTGGCGATGGTGTATTTTCCAATTAGTAGGTGAAGGTTGAGGCTTTGGTCTATGGTACCACGACCCTTCCTAAACCCATATTGTAAACATGAAAGGGTGTCAGTGTCCTCCAACCAAGCTGTTAATTTGCCCAAAACCACTCGCCCCAACACTTTCACTGCAGAATCAATAAGGGAGATAGGACGATAACAACTGGGATCCCCCCTGCAGCCTTTCTTAAAAATGGGTGCGATGACAGATTCGGACCAAGTGTCCGGAATACCTGCTGTACATACCCGGTTATAAACATTCGTTAGAACTATGGACCAGGTCTCAAGATCTGATTTAAAGAGGTCTGCTGGGACGCCATCGGGCCCCGGAGCCTTGTTGCTCGTCATCTTCCCGGTGGCCTCAGCCACCTCGGTCTTAGTAACCTTTAAAGTATAAGGATTCGCAATAGGGAAAGGCATATTCACCTCCCCATTGTTATCCCCTTCATAGACTGACTTAAAATGAGAGCACCACAACTGTTCCTGAATACCACAATCTAATTGGTCATTACAAGGGTCACGAAACAAAGGTTTGTTTACCACGGACCAAAACTTGGCACTGTTTCTGAGGACGTCTACAGAGGATAATTCTTCCCACGCATCCTCCCGGATCTTCTGTTTTCTAGTTTCCAGGGCTTTATTATATTCTTTTCTTAACAAGGCCACAATGGCCCTATTCACTGGTTTACAGTTCAGGGCGGCCTTCAGCTTTCTATTAGCTGATGAACAGTTTTTGTCAAACCACCCCAACTCAGCATGATCCTTAACGTTCCCTGGACGTCTAAGATCTACTGAGATCTGGGAACAAATTACAGAATACGCCCCTAAGACCTCCTCATTCCCAGCTTCCAAATCCAGACACGTATTCATCTCGGATTCCACCTTCCTTTTTAGGTTAGTGTGAAAATCGCCCGGTATAACTCTGATCCATCTAATCCTACGGTCCTGATGTGTAGGACGAATATCAGATTTGTCTGTTCTATCATGAACTATATCGGGCTTTATAAACAGGTCCGAGACGCTAAGGGCCACTGGGTTATGGTCACTAAAATGTGTCCAAACCGCCGTATATCCATGGATCCTTTCCCCTAGTGCTGAACTAACAAAAATATAGTCAATGACCGAATGTCTGCCATTCCCTTTAAAGGTAGATATTTCCTCATCCACGATGGGTGGAAGCAACAAACCATTGTCCGCCAAAATTATTTCAAGGAGATCTCCCTGTGCCGAGTGTTCAAAATGAGTTTCCCCTTGCGCCACCGGACCTAATGGATCTAATGACAAACATTTATCTAAACATCCATGAATGTTAAAATCACCCATGACTATAATAAAACAGTGGTTTTTATTGACCTCCTTGTAATCGGCCAAAAAACAATTTAACGTGGCCAGGTGATCAGTCGTGTCAACTCTATCAAACGAGTTATAAAAATTAACAATTAAAATATCTCCTCCGCCACTGAAGGAGATTTGTACTGCCAAACAGTTCCGTGATCCCGTATCTAATTGGGTGTGTATGCCGGGAATAATAGCAGAAATTAAGATAGCCAACCCGCCCTTTGCCCTCCCCATATTAGACGGTTCCGCTGAAATAAAAAAGCTCGAATAACCATCCACAGTCAAGGTATTGTCTGTATCCCAAGTTTCTTGTAAACCTATAATATCTCCCAGACCTATAAATTCTCTCCAAGCTGGGTCATCTACTTTATTTGTCAGGCCAGCTACATTCCAGGTAACCAACTTTATTTGTGTACCCAATGGCCCTTGATCAGACCCGGCTATACTAGGAGCGTTTTTCGCCAATGTCACTACAGGAGGAACTGTAACCGGGATATCAGAGATAGTAATATCTTCTTGTATCCCTAGTCACTCATTTTCTCCCAGATTGGAAAAAGTATCAAATCTGTTGAAAACTGGGACAGCGTATTCATAAAAGCCACTTCCCTTAGGTTGGTCATTAGGCACTGACCTGATGTGAGATGGGGGATAAAAAAAAACCCAGAGGGAGTACGTTAACATACTCGTTCTGAATTCTCACTGACCCAGCCTGCCTCAATATATCGTCAACCAGCCTGGGTGATCTAAAGCTCATAACAATACAATCTCCCTCTAAGTTTTCATTTGTCTTGCCCACCCACGGAACCCTTCTAATCATCATAAAATGATGTTGTCCCAAAACAGTTTTATTGGACAAATAATGGAGGGCCTTATTTTTTAAAGAGGTCCAATGTTCCTTTTTTCCACCCTCTAATTTAGGGACATTAGCAAGGATTATTGTGTAAGGACATGCCTCTGCTGGTAAATGTAATGGCATTTCTCTCTTAGCAAACTGTGCCGGAGAGCCTAACCTCCCCACTGTATTCCGAGAGCCCCTTTCCTCTCCCTGAATTATCCCCGAGGCTTTTGGCACTGGAGGTGGAATACTTAATCCTATGCCCTGAGTGGTTGTTGAAGTGGAGTGATTATAGAGTCCAGCAGATTGTTTACAGAAGCTGTAACTACACTTAATGAGTCAGCTACTGATGTGCTTGGCCCAGTCTTTGAAGCCTTAAAATTAAGATGAGATTCAATTACATTGATGCGATCCTCTATTCGTTTCAAGGTAGCCATTAAGGGCAAAGTAAGTAATCTAAGACGTGCATCCAGGATCGTAATGAAAGCTGACATAGATCCCTCACTAGTATTTTCAATATCCAAATTGATACGGTCATTTGTTCCCTCCCCCGTATCCTCACTTACTAATTGAGGGACACTAGCTTTAGCTTGATCCAACCCAGAAGCAAAGTTATTAGATCTCGATTGTTTTGCCTGTTGCCGGCTACCATGTGGGTTATTCTTGGCCTTCCTTTTCCCTGGAGCAGTTTTACCGCCGTTAGTCATCAAATCTGGTCTAGCCCTCAACTGCCTAGTACGTATAGCCACGGGTGAAGGGGCTACGCTAATTACAGGTAATGGGGTAGGAACGATCGTGAGACTATCATCAGCAATTGACCCATTTGGAATCACACAAGAATGCACCCCGTCCAAAGGTACATCACTAGAGGCAAGTTCCACTGTAGGTAAAGAAGAAACTGTGTGCCTAATAGGATCTAAGGACAATCTGCGTTCAACCGATTCAAATTCTTTAACGACGGCTGATTCTGCCTGCTTCAAATAGCTATCTAAAGTCCCCATACCCGCCACCCTCATACTTGTTTTAGAAATCACCTTTGCCATGTTAATTAATGAAATATATCCAATACGACCTTCCTGACAATAACACCCACAAGGCCTAGGTCACAAGATGAAACACCCAGACCCGTTCCACCCCAAAGTATCAAATGGCCTATAAATGACCACGAATCGAAGGGGGATAGTCCCAGCCCAGCCTCTTTCGGCCTCTGAGGGCCTAAGAGGGCCCACCCTTTGCCCGGGCTTAGCCCGGCACCGTGCGCGCGCGTCCCGCGACGCGGAGGAGGCTTGTCCGTATTTGGCGCCTCCGGGTGCGGAAGTGGGTCTGTGTAGGGGCGGGACCACAGCCGGGAGTTCTGGGGATTGTAGGCAAAGACCTCCGCTCGGCGGCTGCTGCGACCAGCAACTACAGCAGCGGCAGCGGGAGGGAGCGGCAGGGCGGACCACGAGCGTCCAACAGCCCAGCCACTCCAGCCAAAGTTCCCAGGTAAGAGTACTGTTGGAGGGAGGACCACCGGGGAGTCGGGAGGACCGCTCCGGGGCACCTTCCTACCGCAAAGTTTATAGCCGAGCGCCGCTGAGAAGCCTCCTAGGAGAGGTCCTTCTCCTATGATCGTACTAGGCCCAGTAACACCACCACACAGGACTCCGTATCAGTTGCTTATCTAGGTACTTTATCAATGGTAGCACATTCGAAATATTTACAGGGGGATCGAGAGATCCAGAGAGAGAGTCTCAATGTCTTTGTAGGGACAGGGTAGCGGGACAGTCTTAGTACCAGCCTGGTACGGGGAAGCTCTGCGCCAGACCTTGCGTTAGGCCGAAGGTGGCTCCGGGGACCGGAGCGGCAGGTGCTGGTCTCAAAGCAGCTCGGACGTGGAGAGCCGCGACGGTGTCTGCAGGGCTCGGGTGGTAGTTCCGCTTGGGTCGAGCCGCGACGAGGTCAGCTGGGCTCTGATGGCAAGTTCAACAAGGTCGGGCCGCGACAGCGTCAGCAGGGCCCCAAAGGTTCGTGAAGGTCTTTAAGCACGGTGGAGCTGCGACGTAGTCAGCAGGGCTCAGAGCGTGGTTCCAGGATGAGTCTTTCTCCGTAGGGTCATCCGCGATCCGATCAGCAGGGCTCTTGACTCCGGGATACAACTGCCGTCTTGTTGCAGGGTCGCCCCAGATATAGGTCTGGAGCCCTTTGATGTCCGGACCCTTGCGCCCGGGGGGCAGAGAGGCCGGGTCGGGAGCGGCCAGACGCCCAGCAGGAGAGGCGCCAGGCCCCAGAGAGCTGTGGGGCGATCACACCTAGGTGTGGGAGGACAGTTGGGGGTCCCATCGATACTGCCCTCCGCCGGGAGTGGGGAAGTGTTCACGTGGTACCCCCCTGGCCAGGGGTTGGCGCCTTGATGTCGGGCCTCGCTGGGACCGAGGCCGGGTTGAGCGGGGTCACGTAGGCTGGTGCGCAGAGTCACGTACCATCCAAAATGGAGGAGCCCCGAGGTGCAGGGGACCTCTTTCGGCTTAGCGAGGGGGAACAGGACCACGCCACGAGGCCGGCTCCAACACGCGTCCCCCCAGCTGAAGGCAGGGAGAGTCACCCATCTCCTTGGGGGTTCTCCTCGCCGAGGCGGAAGAATCTGGACAGGCCGTCAGCATTGGCGTGGTCGTTGCCGGGCCGGTGCTCCATGGTGAAGTCCATCCCCTGCAGCGAGATGGACCATCGCAACAACTTGGGGTTCTCGCCCCGCATCTGCATTAGCCACCGCAGGGGCCGGTGGTCAGTCTGGACTCTGAAGTGGGTGCCGAAAAGGTAGGGCCGGAGCTTTTTGAGAGCCCATACCACGGCGAAGGCCTCCCGCTCGATGGTGCTCCACCTCTGTTCTCGGGGCAGCAGTCGGCGGCTGATGAAGGCCACAGGTCGGTCGAGGCCCTCGGTGTCCATCTGGGAGAGGACCGCCCCAACCCCGTACTCCGAGGCATCGGTCTGAACCACAAATTCCTTGTTGTAGTCAGGGGCCTGTAGCACAGGGGCAGTGCACATGGCCGCCTTGAGGGCTTCAAAAGCGGTCTGACAGCGGGGCGTCCAGTGCACCGCCTTGGGCTGCTTTTTGGAAGTGAGCTCCGTGAGGGGGCCCACAATACTGCCATAATCCTTGATAAATCGCCGGTAGTAGCCTGTGAGACCTAAGAAGGCCTGGACAGCTGTTTGGGTTGCGAGGGGCTCCCACGCCTGGATGGCATCAACCTTCAACTGGAGGGGCGCCACCTGGCCACTCCCCACCTGATGGCCCAGATAGGTCACGGATCCTTGACCGATCTGGCACTTGCTGGCCTTAATCGTGAGCCCGGCCCTTTGGAGAGCGGCCAGGACTTCTCTGAGGTGTCCTAGGTGTGCGGCCCAGTGGTTGCTGAAGACTGCAATGTCGTCTAGGTAGGCCGCGCTGAAAGCTTCTAGCCCGGCCAGGACCTTGTTCACCAGCCTCTGGAAGGTCGCTGGGGCGTTCTTCATACCGAAGGGCATCACCCGAAAGTGGTAGTGCCCATCGGGGGTGGAAAAAGCGGATCGTTCCTGGGCGCCGGGGGTGAGCCTGATCTGCCAGTACCCAGCGGTGAGATCGAAGGTGCTTAGGTAGCGGGCGGCCCCTAAGCGGTCGATCAGCTCGTCTGCCCGTGGCAGGGGGTGGGCATCGGTCTTGGTGACTGCGTTTAGGCCCCTGTAGTCCACACAAAATCTGAGTTCCGGGGGGGTGCCGGGGGCGGCGGCCTTCGGCACCAAGACCACAGGGCTGGCCCATGGGCTGTCGGATGGCTCGATGACTCCGAGAGCGAGCATCTTGGAGACCTCGGTCTGTATGCAGGCTCGGACTCGGTCGGGCACTCTGTAGGCGCGGTGTCGCACAGGGGGGCTGTCCCCGGTATCCACGTCGTGGACGCACTAGGGGGTCACCCCGGGTGTGAGAGAGAAGAGGGCAGCGAAGGGTTGCAGCAGCTTCCGGCAGTCATGGCGCTGTTCTGGGGTCAGGGTGGTGGAGAGGTGGACGCCCTCCAAGGAGCCGTCTTGGCCCGATGACCCCAGGAGGTCGGGTAGGGGCTCGGAGTCGCTTTCGCCCTCATCGTCGGTAGCCAGCAGCAGGCTTAGTTCAGTTCGGGCAAAGTGGGGCTTGAGCCGGTTGGCGTGTAGGACCCGGAGGGGGTTCCTCGGGGACTCCATGTCGACCAAGTAGGTGACGGGGCTCTTCCTCTCAACCACCTTGAAGGGCCCGGTCCACTTGTCCTGCAGGGCGCAGGGGTCCACGGGCGACATGACCCAGACTTGCTGGCCCGGCTCGAACTCGATGGTCGAGGCATTTTCGTCATACCAGCGTTTCATGTCTTCTTGGCTGGCTTCGAGGTTGGCTTCTGCCAGGGCCCGGAACTTCCGAGTCTGGTTCCGCAGGGCCAAGAGGTACCTGTAGACGTCGGGGGGGGGGGCATCTTGGACGTTCGCCTCCCAGCCCTCCTTGACCAGGCTGAGGGGCCCTCGGACGGGGTGCCCATACAACAGTTCGAAGGGGCTGAAGCCCAGGGATTTCTGTGGAACCTCTCGATAGGCGAACAGGAGGCATGGCAGCAGGACGTCCCATCTCCTCCTCAGGGGCTCTTCCAGGCCCTTGATCATCCCCTTCAAGGTTCTGTTGAACCGCTCGACCAGTCCGTTCCCCTGGGGGTGGTAAGGGGTGGTGAATTTGTAGGTGACCCCACATTGTTGCCAGAGGGATCTCATGTATTTCGAAATAAAGTTCGTACCCCTGTCGCTCACCACTACTCGGGGGAACCCCACCCTGGAGAAGATGCCCATCAGGGCCTGGCCCACCACTGGAGCTGTCACAGTGCGGAGTGGGATGGCCTCAGGGTATCGGGTGGCGTGGTCGACCAGTACCAGGATGAAGCGGTGGCCCAGGGCGGTTCGGGGGTCGAGGGGCCCCACGATGTCGATCCCTACTCGTTCGAACAGGGTGTGGACGGCAGGAAATGGTTGGAGGGGGGCCTTGACTCGACCCCCAGTCTTCCCGCTAGCCTGGCAGGTCGGCAGGACCGGCAGTGGTGGTCCACGTCTCTCCGCATTCGGGGCCAATAGAAATGGGTCACTAAGCAGCTGTAGGTTTTGTCTCGCCCGAGGTGTCCGGCGAGGGGCACGTCATGCGCCAGGTTCAGGAGGAACTCTCGGAATCGGAGGGGAACCACCAACACACGGCCGGCTCCTAGTTCGGCGACTTTCTGCTCGCTATATAATAAGTCATTGTCCCAATAGATCCAGTGGGTTCCCGTGGGGTCCCCCGAGGCCTGGGCGGCCGCTTGCTGTTGGGCCCCCTCGAGGGACGGGCAGGCCTTCTGTTCTTGTTGGAATTGTTCGCGGGTGGGGCCCCCGTCGTGGCGCCACTGGGCCAGCTCGGGGATCTCGCTGAGGGAGGCGGCCTCCTCGGGTGAAAGTTCGGATGGCCCGGCCTCATTGTCAGGCTCCTCCGTGCCGGAGGAGGGTGGCAGTTCTCGACCCGCAGGCTCGTCGGGGGCCGCTGCAGCGGCTGGTTGGGCGGTCATGGACCGGGTGGTGGCGCAGGCCCACTCGGGCAGCCCTAGCATCCCCAGGTGCTCTCGGCGCTCCACCTGGGCCCAGGGGGAGCTCTCCAGGTCGTTCCCCAGGAGGCAGTCCACTGGGGCGTCGTCGCGGACAGTCACTTTTAGGGTGCCTGACACTCCTCCCCACTCGAAGGGGATCCGGGCCATCCGGCACATGCTTTCGGTGTTGTCCGCGGTCCGGACAGGGCATAGGACATGCGGCAGGATCTGTTCGGGGGTCACCAGGTGGCAGCGGACAGCGGTCACACTGGCCCCAGTGTCCCGGAGGGCTTCGGCCCATTGTCCATTGATGGTGACCCACTGCTGGTACTTCTGGGTGTTGCTCGGGATGGAGGCTCGGGGCACCATTTCTCGGGAGCCCAGGCATACGAGCGACATGGCAGCCGGTTCCCACTCGGGGGACCCGTCGTCGCGGTTTTCCTCCTCTTCCTCTCCTTCCCCCAGGGCTGCGGCGGCTATTTGTCGGGGAGGGGGCCCAGCGGTCCCGTTTCGTCGGTTCACGGGGCAGGCCGGGTCGCTCGCATAGTGGCCTGTCTGTTGGCAGCCGAAGCAGGTCACTGTGGGTCGGGGTCCAGGCCTGGCGATGGGGGTCCCCCTACGGACCAGGGTCGGGGACGTGTGGTTGGCGACTTGGCCTCGTGGCGGGCTTCGGGGCGGCCCGGCCGGGAGTTCTCGACTGCGGTGGGATCCCCCTCCTCCGCCCCGCTGGCGAGGAGGTCCCGTGGTACTCCGTTGGTAGTCCCCCACGGGGTTCCGGGGGACCCGGGTGTTGACCTATCGGTCAGCTTCGGCGGCGAGCTTTCGGGGCTCGGTCAGCTTGCTGTCAAGGAGGTGTTGCCTTAGTTCGACAAAGCAGTTGTTGGCGAGGTGCTCCCAGACAATGAGGTCGAACAGTTCGTTGTACGAGGTGACCTTGCTCCCTCTTATCCACCCTTCAAAGGCTCGGCTGAAGAAGTCCACGTATTCGACCCATGTGGTCCCGGGGAGCTTCTTGCAGTCCCGGAAGCGCTGCCGGTACATCTCGGCTGATAGTCCGTAGCGGGTGAGTAGGGCCTCTTTCATGTGGTCGTACGAGGTCATCACTGCGTCGGGGAGTTGCAGCAGGGTATCCCGGCCCTCGCTGAGGAACCTCCCCCATAGGCCGGCACCCCAATCCTTCCGGGGTACCCGATGGGAGGTCATGGCTACCTCGTATGCTCGGAACCATTGCTGGATGTCGTCGTTTTTATAGTACTCCTTGACGACATCCTTGGGGATATGAACCTTTGGCTCGGTCAGTGGCAGCGCGTCCCGGGATCCGGGGGTGCTGGTCTCCCCCGTTTTGGATTTCAGTTCGAGTTCCTTGAGGCCCCTCTCGTGCTCGTGGGTTAGCCGCTTCTCTTCTAGTTCCCGATGGCGTTTCTTTTCTTCGATTTCCTCCTGCAGCCGTAGTTGCTCCAAGGCCAATTTTTTCTCCGCCAGCAGGAGTTCACCGTGCGAGTTCCAATTCGTGTGTCCGGACCCTCTCCCGTTCTCGCATTTCTTCGTGGGATAGGCCGGCTTCCGGGATGCTTCGCCCCCCATCTGCCGGGGTTATGGTCGGCATGCAGGTTTTCGTCCCGGGCCGAGGTCCCTTCGGCTCGGGTGGAGTGGCCTCGGATTCTGCCCAGGCTTTCAGGGCTTTCTGCATTTCTTCCTTGGTGCCCAATCCTGTGGTTGGGATCCCTTTGTCCTTGCAGAATTGTTTCAGTTCTTTGTGGGTGTATTCTTCCAGCGGGGCCGGTGGTCAGTCTGGACTCTGAAGTGGGTGCCGAAAAGGTAGGGACGGAGCTTTTTGAGAGCCCATACCACGGCGAAGGCCTCCCGCTCGATGGTGCTCCACCTCTGTTCTCGGGGCAGCAGTCGGCGGCTGATGAAGGCCACAGGTCGGTCGAGGCCCTCAGTGTCCATCTGGGAGAGGACCGCCCCAACCCCTTACTCCGAGGCATCGGTCTGAGCCACAAATTCCTTGTTGTAGTCAGGGGCCTGTAGCACAGGGGCAGCGCACATGGCCGCCTTGAGGGCTTGGCCGGCTCCAACAAGTACGCAAAGAGACAAACAAGAAATGAGGCTCCCGCTCCACCGAGGGATCTTGTCTGTATTTGGCGCCTCCGGGCACGGAAGTGGGTCTGTGTAGGGGCGGGACCACAGCCGGGAGTTCTGGGGATTGTAGGCAGAGACCTCCGCTCGGCGGCCGCTGCGACCAGCAACTACAGCAGCGGCGGCGGGAGGGAGCGGCAGGGCAGACCACGAGCGTCCAACAGCCCAGCCACTCCAGCCAAAGTTCCCAGGTAAGAGTACGCAAAGAGACAAACAAAAAATGAGGTTCCCGCTCCACCGAGGGAGCTTGTCCGTATTTGGTGCCTCCGGGCGCGGAAGTGGGTCTGTGTAGGGGCGGGACCACAGCCGGGAGTCCTGGGGATTGTAGGCAGAGACCTCCGCTCGGCGGCCGCTGCGACCAGCAACTACAGCAGCGGCGGCGGGAGGGAGCGGCAGGGCGGACCACGAGCGTCCAACAGCCCAGCCACTCCAGCCAAAGTTCCCAGGTAAGAGTACGCAAAGAGACAAACAAGAAATGAGGCTCTAAAGTTAGGAGTCCTAACTTTACTACTACTAAATTGAGAAAAATCCTAATTTTAAGACTTTCGTTATTCACAGTAGGCATTTAGGAGTCCGAAAGTTAGGAGTCCTAACTTTACTACTACTAAACTAAGAAAAATCCTAATTTTTTCAACTTTCGATATCCACAGAAGGCATTTAGGAGCCCTGAAGTTAGGACTCCTAACTTCTGTGAATACCAAAATGAATAAGTGCCTTCTGTGAATACCAAAATGGTAGTAAGTTTAGGATTTTGTCTTAAGTTAGTTCTGTGAATCGGGTCCAGTGAACGTTGTCCAGTTTCACAGTAACATTTCCTTAATGTTCTTTAAGTCACAAAACAGTAATACTAAAAGCATCTCAAAATAAAGGCACACCAGCATCGAGTTTGTGGAAAGAGAAAGCACATTGTAAATCAAACGGGCGCAGCAAAGCATTAACACAACAATATGTTCTTTGATGTTTGATGTTCTTTGAACGAGAACATCAAAGGGGCGCCGCGAAAGTGATCGCAGGTGAAAGTGAAAGTGATCGCGGGCGCTTAATGAGTAAGACGATGTTTGCCAGCCTCTGCTCCTAAGCGCGCGCCCGCGCTCATGCACTGTAGCTCTAGGCTGGCCATGGTAGCATTTTTTAGCCCTCACAAAATGTCTCGCCAGACCAGCGCATGCGCTGGGTCAGGCAAGACCTAAACAACTACATCCACTCATAGACCCACTCACACTCACTCAAACATCCACTTACGCACTCACACACCCATTTACACATCCATACAGCCATTCAGAAAACCAGAGCACCACTCACAGACACACTCACAGACCCACACAGGCACATATACAGTAATCCCAAGTAACTATAATAGGTGCCCTTAGATAACTCTTCTATGACATCATTGATAATATCGCTGCAACATTTGAAGTGAAATTATTGGTGAGAAAACTGTACATGCTAGGTGTTTGAGTTCTAGTTACCTTAGAGTAATAGTTTTAGTTACATGAGATAACTATAACTATAATTGCTGAATTTCTTTAATTTTGTGCGTGTAAAATCTGAAGGCTAATGGGGTTCGCTGTGGAGGGAGATGGTTTAGATATTACTACCCATGCCTGAAAAGAAACTCCTAGCAAATTGGATAGGCCTATATCAGGGACTGGAATAAGTGACCCCAGTGACATGGGTTGGACAAATGCATCATATAAATCTGTTGAAAGCATGGGAGGGGCCACCTCCTGCTCAAATGGGCCCAGTAGTCTCCATAAGCTACGTGAACACTGGTAACTCCCGAGATATTTCCATTCAGCCATTTTTGGACAACAAAAATGAGTTGGTTAAAATGGGGAATATCTTAACCACCGAGCATAAACAACAGGTAGCTACATTATTAGACCATAATTTCAGGTGTTCCTGGATGCACGTTCCTAGTGTCCCACAACATCATCAAGGACAGGACCTGTGTGGTTAATCTTAAATCATGCCACAAACCAGCTGCAAGATGACAGACAGTGGAACAGGAAGTGGAAGACATGCCGAGAGCTCACACAATGGAACCCTCCCAGAGTGCTTGGTGTTCACCCATGCTTTTGGTTCCAAGAGGGGACAGGAGTCTTTGTTTCTGTATTAACTTTTGACAATAGAATGACTCTTGCAGTTTAATACCGATCCCATGCCCCAGGTAGATGAACTGGTAGAGGGGCTGGGAGTAGCAGGTGTCATGTCCACGACTGACCTCAAAATGTATATTGGCAAATACCCCTTATGCCTGAAGAACAGGAGACGACAGCCTTTGCGACCCTTTCAGGAATGTATCACTTCAAGATTCTGCCATTTGGCCTTCATGGGGCCCCTGGAACCTTCCAGAGACTCATGGACATATCGTTACGGGCTCATCAGTCCTCCATAGTGGCATACTTAGACTATATTGTCGTAAATAGTCCTAACTGGGGAACACACCTGCAGCACCTAAGACTGGTTTTACATACACTGAATCAAGCAGGGCTCATTTTGAATCTGAAGAAGACCACCTTTGCCACTGAACACATCGAGGATTAGGGTTCACCTTACATGTAGAGGTCATCTGACACAGCTGAACAAACTCAAGGCCGTTCAAAGGATTCCATGGCCAACAACGAAAAAGGAGCTATGCTCCTTCTTGGGAGTTTTGGGAAACTATTGCATGATTGTTCCATAGTTTTCTGAAATCACGGACCTTCTACCTCATAAGTTTAAAGGAGGAAACATGTGCCATGGACTGAGGTTCAGGAGCATAGCTTCCAAACATTGAAATTGGCACTATGTCAAGCCCCTGTTCTCAAGTGCCCTAATGTTGACAGGACTTCTGTGCATCAGGCCGACGTCTCTGTTTAGGGCTTGGGTGCGGTTTTATCGCAGCCTGATCAGCAGTGTGACCTGCTCCCAATCTTGTATGACAGTCGCAAATTGTTTCCCTGGTAAGTTCATTATGCCACCATAGAGAAGGAATGTCTTGCCATCAAGTGGGAAATGGAAGTACTACAGTATTACCTAATGGGTCATACATTTTTTCTTTTGACAGATCATGCCCCCCTCACCTAGCTCTGATTTGTTGACTGGGTGCGAGTGTTTGATTGGTTCTGATGCTCCGTCCATCACCACCCCCTTTTGAGCCGCTTTGTTCGCCATAAGTTGGCAGGGTATGCTCAGACGTGAGTCCCTTGCACACTTTGCCACTGGATTCAAGTAAGCCTGGCTGAAGAGGGCTGAAATGCCAAAAACCGGTCCTAGGAAGCTTGTTTCCGGTCCAGGGAAGGCATGGCTTGGCAGTTCGGGCTGGACTGTTCCCATGAGGCACAGGATCAGACTGATTTGCATATGGCCATGTCTGAACTGGGGTGGCAGAGTGGGCTAATTAACAGTGATGGATCAAACCCAGATCTGTTGACTGGGTGCGAGTGTTTGATTGGTTCTGATGCTCCGTCCATCACCACCCCCTTTTGTACCCCTCAACTAGCTGGCGCTGCATAAAGATTTGAACCTTAAGGTGCTCCTTTGGTTCATGGCCTTGGTTCATGGCCTTACAGCCTTTTTAGTTTCAGGCAGTCCATGTTCCGGGCAGCTGCAGGATAATCTGGATTTCCTGACCCTTTACCTCGTCACTAAATGGCCCGACGTCCATTCCTGTTAGAAAGTGTTAGAGTCGGGGATCTCTGGTTGGCGCAAGGTTGCCCTTGTGTCAAGCAGGAACCCTCTCCTCCACGTCAGGGCGCAGGATAACCCCTTTGCGAATGACCGTTGCTCACCCTCTAGGTGCGTGGCGTGAGCAGCCAAGGCGATTCCTCAGGCGTTGTTGGTTAAGCACTTACAATCGCGCACACAGTAAATACATCAATCCCCCCAGAAACGGACACCAGACTTGGATATATATAAAAATACGCTTCTTTATGTAAAAATAGGTATATATATCTCAGCAGACTTATCACAAGACCAATAACGTTTTCGCTATGCCACCAGGTTGTAAAGCAGGCAAATGTTCTTTGTTCGTAGTTCCAAATGGACACTTTGTAGTCTCTTGCAAATGTTACTTGTGATTCCAGTACTCACAGAGATCGGCTCCTGCGAACGGGGAAATAAGGCGTTGCGGGCCCCGAGCCCGATACTGGAGCTTCTTTCGTGATGTGGAGAGTCGGCACCGGTCGGGGCGACTCTCAGCTTGGGAAGTGTTCTTGGGTCCTCAATCAGCAGGTGTGGGCAAGTAGGCAGGCGCGGCCTGCGACCCTTTAGCACGGTGGTGCAGGGGGGTCTCCACAGCGGGGGCGGCGCGGCCTGAAATGTCCGGGGATAGCGAAGCGGGGTCACAGGGCACGGTCAGTGCAGCTGGATGACCCGGCGTAGATCACAGTCGTCGGACGGCTTCCGGCGGGAGGGGTGATAGCGCGTTCAGCGCGCTCCAATGGCAGGCGGTGACAGGGGTGCAGGCGGCCTAGCCCGGGGACAGAGAGCGGCTCCGGACGGAGCGGGGCTCTCACGGGGTTGCGGCAGGCGAGCTCCTGAGTGTCACGGCCCTAGGAGGGGCGATGAGGGGCGCAGTCTCTTTTCCAGCGGGATGCACACACGGCTCGAATTGGAGGACGAGCAAGAAGCACAGAGAACCCACTGGTCCTGGGGTTCAGTTCAGGGGGCAAGCTCAGATCAAGCCCTTGGAGAATGTTCAAGCACAAAGTAGCAAAGTCTTTTCAGTAGTCTCTTCCTCTCCTTTCTCAGCAAGGCAGGCAGCAGGCCAGCTCCTCCAGCGTCTCCTTCTCCTTCTAGTCGGGCAGAGGTTCTTTGTGGTAAACAGGATTCCGATTTCTTAGGAGCCAGGCTCCTACTTTTATACCATGGTTCTTTTGTTCTTCAGCGCCAGGGGGCCTGGGCCTGGCTCAGTCCAGTTCTGGAGCACTTTGTTATGGTGACTCTGCTCTTTCCTTTCAGCAGCAGGGCAGAGACATCAGCCGCTCCACAGGGGGCGGCGCCGGCTTTGTGGTGGCAGAGCACAGGTCTATTCAAGAGTCAAGGTGTACTCCTCCCACCCATCCAGGTGTCATCTCTCGACCCACCACCTGGCAGCCAACCTGTCTCTGGGGATTCCCCAACCCTGCTCCTTACTGTTGCCAGGCAGAACACACACACACAGCAGAGGCGGACTGAGATGGTCAGGTCAGTAAATACTAACTTTCTAAAAGTAGTATTTACAAACCCAGGATATTAAAATAAACTTGACTACAAGAAGTATTTTATTATTCTGAGTTCAGGCACACTAAACTTGACATTCTACCATGCTCTCTGAGTCCACTGGGGTCACAGCGTGTAGTGACTCCAGCAGCCCATTCTGGCCTATGGAGAGCAGGTAGCCTTCAATAGTGAAAAACGAAAATGGCTGTAATTCACTACTAAGACATGCCACACACATCAGGGCATGTCCTACCTTAGGCCTACAATGCACCCTGCCCTTGGGCCTACCAGAGGGGTGGCTAATATGTAGGTAAGGGAAGGTTTAGGGACTGGCAAGTGGGGGCACTTGCGCAGTCAGCGCGACGGTCCCAGACCGCGCACAGGGTCTGCGGTGGCAGACCCTAGACACATTTTACACGGCCGCTTTCCGTGGGTGGCGCAACCAGCGCTGCAAGCCCACCAGCAGCATTGGCATTCACAAGCCCTGGCACCCCTGGTGCACTTTACTGGGGACTGACAGTGAATCCAATAACCCAATCATGAACATCCATTACAGGTACACTTTACCTAGGGAGCACTTGCACTGCGGCACGGATTAGCCGTGGCGCAGTGCCCTGAGCGGACAACACCAGCAAAACAATCGAGGCACACCATCAAAAAGTGGAAGGGAAACTCACGCCAAGGTGCCAGGTCTAACAGAAAGGTAGTGTAGTCAGGTGGCTACCACGCCCGGAGACTTCCAAGATGGCCGGCACCATTGACACAGTAGAAGGGAGCTGCAATGCTCCTGTGGCTCGTGAGATTTCATGTGGCCTCCTGAGTGAGTCGACACCATAAAAGAAGGACCATAGTGGTTCAGGGAGGACAGCAGCGTTACAGCGGAGGAAGACCCTGGGGTGTGAGCAGGAAGAAAGCCAACATCGGAGGTGCTGTCTGTATGTAAGCAAGGGAGGAGACACCGATGACCGTAGGGAAGTGGACGTAGAGGAAGGGGAGACCGAAGCAGAATGCAGCAAATCTGAGGAACAGGGCAGCAATTGTACCAGGTTTAAGCCACGGATACCTGATAGCACAGAGGGAGGAGAGGAAAATCTATACTTGACTTGAAAAGCTTGTAGGAAAACTGCAAAAAACACAAAAAGCCCAGCTCTGTACTTCTATAATAGAGAATAAAATCACATTTACGGCCGGGAGTGTCCAGCAGAGGGAAGGGGCTGAAAGGGCTGGGCCCATTATTTCTGGACCTTTTCTAGAGACACACTCCGATGATTCCTTTTCGCAGCATGAAAGCATAAAAGGGAGAAAAGTAGTTAGTCAACAGCTAATTAGCCAATGATACTCTCTGATGCATAATAACTCACAACTACATAAGGTTAATTTGTTTATTACAAAACCAAAAATAACTGGACATAAAGACACACCAACAGGAGCACATATAAATACAAAGGAATTGGCATGAAGTCAAATCTATGAATCCAATTTAGATGGTGATGCATGAATAAAATTAATCTTTCAAGAAGTAGAAAATAGAAAATTAGGAAGCATAAGTACACATTTTTCCTACATCGAGGGTTGGTGAGTGAAAAGCATTAAATCTATCCCTACTCTAGCTCTAAGGTGACACCCCTACATAAGCAGTCTCAATAGGAAGGTGTCAGTACATGGAGTCTTCCTAAGAAGTCTCTCCACCATCCATGAGTAAACTAGCATAAAGCCACTATCTATATATCAAACCATAAAACAACATGGTGCAGTGCGCCAGATGCCAATCGAATGTTATCAAGTTTTTTCACATAAATAATGTAAACAGCAGATAAGACACTCTATAAATAAATTCTGTGCAAATGTGTTTTTAATCAAAGTTTTTTGCACACATTAAAATAAACAAGATTCTCACGTGTTCAAAGTGCTGACTGTGCAAAGAAAGTGCATCTCAATTAATGTAAGAACAAAACATAATAATTGAATGATAGATGTTTTCAAAATTTAAAAGCGATCTCACCTTTTTAAAGTGCTAGGTTGTCCAGGGTAAATGCACCCTCACTAGTTTAGGCACAGCTTTTAAACTTTCGAAAGCTGAGTTGTGCCAATTTTCATCTACAGTTCACAAAAAATGCAATAGGTCCTCCCTCATGCAATTGCACAGGCAACAAGCAGTCTTGATAGATGTTTACAGTACACCCAACCGATTACGATGTTCACGGTCGGAAGGTAAACCGCATGGTCATTCCGAATAGGTTCCGACCTACTCTCGGAGGATTCCGTTCAGTCAGAACTGCATTGTACACCCCTATGGACAGTGTTTCGACCTAGGGATTATGATGTCAACAGCCTTTCTGAGTAAACTATCAACCCCTCAAAACCAAACAAAATACATCAAAAAATAAATAGAAATTAAAATTTTATAAAATGCATTTATTTAAAACAAATGTATTTTGAATTACTCCCGCTCCTAAAAAATATAAATGAAAAATAAAAAAATATAGTATTTCCTAAAAATAAATAATAACATTAAATAGCTACAAATAACATAAACAAATAAACTTATATATTATACTTCAAAATAAAATTGCTAAAAAGTTGATATTATGAACAACTATATTTTTAACATCCATATTTTCAAAGCCGATATTTCATACTTACACAACTTTCTATATTTTTACCACACTATTCTTGATTCTATATCCATTTAACTTGATATTTATGGTTCGATATTCTGTCTCTGCATCTTAGCTGATACGTAGATGGCTAGGCCCAGTATTTACATTTTACTGCCAGCTTCTTAAATCATATGTATGCCGGAATGTGTGATGGAGTTAGTGCCTATGTTTCCTGCAGTGCTGCTAAATGAAAAGCATTTAGATAATACAGAAATTGCCATTCTTCAATTTTGGTCTGTATTCCCTCTAGATTCCATGAGAAAATTTAAAAATGTTCCCGGGACTGGGATACAGGAATTATATTCTCTGGACAATAGCTAGCACTGTGGTTGGAACAACAGTGCAACCCCCCCCATCCCGAAGCCATGCCAAATCCAGTGGATCCACAGTTAGTTTGTACTTACCCTTTCCGTTGCTGCCACAATTGGAAACTACTTCAGCTGATGACAAAACTGAGTGACTTCTTGCTCCTTTGAGCACTGATATTGTAGGAACCACTTCAACATTGCATCTTTAGCAAACAAAAACATGCATCAGGGGTGGACTAAAGAGACCGCACCTCACTCAAAGTTCCAACAAATTGTTGCCCCGTGCGCTTCTTCCCTGGTATCCGCTGTCAGTCAGAACCACTGTCCAGCAGAAATAGATAAGAATTAAAAATGGAAAGGTGCACCCAGAAATATTCTAGTACATTAAGATCTTTGAGTCACCATCTAGATACTTGCGATTCTATAGGACCATAGAACTTTTTAATTTTGTAATCAATGTTTAATGTGATGCTTGTTTGTTCTTTTGTAATTCTTGTTGCCTAAATTTAGGTTCATCGCAAAGTATTGTCATGTTTTATTTGTGTTGACATAAAATTGTTTTGTATTAAGTTTTGATATATGTGTGGCAGTGAACAAATATCGTGTTCTGTTTTCCCTCAAGTATTTGTACATAGTGTTGTATTGGTCCAATGTGCCATTAAGAACTGTGATCCTCTTGTTTTTTGTATGTTACTTGCAGCCCTGACAAAGCTCAAAATCCTGTTTGAACAAAAGGTGTTGGCTGGATGTTCAATGTATGAGAAAAAGGTTTCTATGGACATAAAGTAAAGAAAGAATAAAACATACACTTTGAAACATATAAGCGATCTTTATCGACTACAATATTTCCGATTGCACCTTTCCATTTGTAATTCCAACATTGCATCTTTGTTGCCTTCAGCTTGGAGCTAAGAATGATGAATATATGCAAGTTCCTTGTGTTGTGCAATTTCTATGCCCCTCTTCTCAAATGTTGTTTTCTCATTTCATACCTGCTGTGGGATTTGATTATTTGCCTAAGTTATAATGGTAGATTCTTCCATGTTATTCTGCTCTGGTAGCCAGAATGCAACTGTTAAAATGTCAGTGGTTATGATGTGCCATAGAGAAGGGTTTTCCTGGTTCATAAGTAACCTTGAGCCTTTATTATTTACATAATTTTGTCCCCGGGACTTGTATTGAGAGGTGAAAATTAAATCCAATCTTCAAAGTAAGCAGTAGATCAAACTGAGCGAACTACCAACTGATCGTGCTTATCAACGTTGAAGCCAAATTGTATGCCTCCAATCTACTATTAGACCTTGAAGCTTGTGCCACATCCAGCATCATTATTTCAATTACATGAATGGGATTTAGAGCTGGCATGAGCACAATAAGCAACCTTCTTGCCCTGAGTCTCCTCGTTGAAAAAGCTATTCACAAGGCCTCTAAATTGTACACCTGCTTCGTTGCCCTAAAAACGGCCTCTGACATAGTCATGAGAGAATGCCTTTGGGCAAAAATGGCCAGATGGGACGCATCACCAAAGCTACTAGCGGCCATACTCAACTTACACTCAAAGAGATGGGTTTCAGTCAAACTAGGCAAGGGTGATGGAACAACAGGGAAGATCCCCACACACAACAGCCTAAAACAAGGGTGCTTGCTAATTTAACATTTTCATGGGGGACCTGGATGAATGGTTAGATGAAGTACAAAGCAATATACCCAAACTAGCAAACAGCATGGTGAGGTGCCTACAATACGTGGACGACATTGTTCTATGTAGCCAGACCTCAATGGGTCTTCAGCGCCTGATAACCAAATTACTTCCATACACAGAAGTGCTGGGTCTATAATAAAACAAAGGTCATCTGTTGCTTCGCAAACCCCCATCTTCACAATATCAAATTCAAGTGGAAAGCAGCAGGGAACAAACTAGAGCTGGTCAGATCCTACAAATACTTAGAATGGTGTTGTGTAGTTCCTATAAAACCTATATAGGATCTGCGCATTTAGACAAAATACACTGTAGAATTGGTGTCAGACTGATTCTAGACACTCCCACCCCCACTGTACCAGCTAGCTCACAGTGCCACTAGAAACTCCTTTAGCCAGAGAGAGAATAGGTCTTGGCAACTATCGAACATGACAACCCTGTATCCCTCAGGACCGTGGAAACAGTGTACTACTTTTCACTCAGTCACACGTGCTCACTTAGTCTCAGAATAAACGGTATGTATGTTTTTTCAATAAGCAGCATTTATTGAACAGTTGTTATTCTAGTGTAAAATAGGTGTACTGAAACAACCATTAGGCAGTAACAGATATAAATGATTAGAAGCACTAGGAAAGTAGAAGGATAGTAGATTTCTACCATTTTGCTATAACCATGAATACAGGCACATATATGAAATACATGACAATAAAATGCGTACTCCTACGATGTTACCCTAACTAGATGTAACTAATTCTACCTAGCATATATGTAGGTGTTAAGCCAAGAATCCCTCTAGGATAAAGTCAACCTCATTACCTGAAGTGAGAGACTGTGGGACCTCGTCCTGGTCTCGAGTTGGACACCCGGCAAGGGATGTTAGATCACTGCGAGCTGGAGTATCTACATGAGTATCAGTGAGTGTCTACAGGGAAATCCTGTTCTTCTCTGTTTTTCTTAGCAAGATGTGATGTTTATATACCCAAAGGTCTCCCGGGGGTTCTACCTTGCTGTGCCACTTGTCAGACTTAGGATGATGTCAGGAACGAACTTTATACATAGGTATTATACAGGCGATGGTAGTCCTGCTGAGTTTCTGAGAACCCTTAAGCATAATGTATGAGACTTTTTCCAGGGAAAATCCCTCGTTCTGTGTGCAGTGTCGTAAAAGATCAATCCCCAATAAGTTTTATGTGTGTAATGTAGGGGAGAGTATATGTGAAAGGTTACAATGTTACCTGAACCGATACTGGGGTACCTATATGGAATATAACAGTGGTCCTGGACTCCAGACTAAAGTTTAAAGAGCACCTAGTTCATAGAAGGGCTCAGGCTAATAAATTGCATTTCTCACTTAACACACTAAGAACAAAGCTGGGGTGCACGTCCCACTCCCATCTACTACAAGTAGTAGCAGCTAAGTTTCTCCCTAAACTTACTTATGGCTCGGAACTTTTAAAGGGAAGGGATATGACTACTCTAAACCAACTTCGGCCTACCCTATTCGAATGCATTTTTTGCCTTCCGTCATATACTTCTCAAGCTCAGGTTTGATTGGCATTTGGGTTATTCCATCAATTGAGATCTGCACAACCAGATTTACTGGCTGCCTTGTGCTGGACAAAAACCAGCACACAACCAAAAATGACTGGCCAGCCGTGCTTCAGGAAGCATTGACCACCCTTAACCTGTCCAAAGCATGGGCCCTAATCATCTGTTTTACTGCGTTAAAAACAATTGCTAGTAAAGAAGCCAAATTACAAGCTGGGACACTCGACAAAGCCAAGATGGCTTGAAAACCACATGGATGGAGGGTTCTGCAAACCTTCGTAGATTGGGGCCCACAACTCTACCTCATAAGTCATATATCCCCATCAATCCAACATTTTCTGCTTCTGATCCGTCTGGGAGTCTTCCCATCAAAAGACCAGGTTCCAGTCTGGAAACAAACCTCATTGGACCCTTACTGTCGTGTAAGCAGTGAGACAGTATTAAATTTTTTTGTGCACTTGCCACGCCGTCAGCCAGCTGAGACAGAAACTGCTACGATCAGCCCTCCAGACCCTCTAGAAAAGATCCTGCCACCCCACTGTGATGACACTCTTGAGCAATCAGTCGCTCCAGCTCACTTGCAGGGCAACAAAGTTCATACTACAAGTTAATAGACTGTCACAAGAACAGCAGGGGCACAGTGTGGGGACCGTGAGTTGCAGCCCAGCGCATGGAATGCAATCTCAAGCTTCTGCCATGCAGGTCTTTAGCTTAGAAACAAGAGTACTGCATCCTAGTAATTTATATTGGGTGAAAATTAATATATTCTGCAAAGTACAAGTGTTCTGCCCCTTCACTGCGTTCTGGTTCTTGATCTCAGCGTTCAAGTGACTCTGATCATCATTCGATTGGAGTTTTATTGTGACCTACAGGATGGCACTGTTGCTTTGTTCTGTTAACTCCATGATGCGTGGTAGGTCTGGAGGTACCTCACTTGCTCTACTGCACATATAATACCTTCCTGCACTGGTGGTTTTTAGAGCTGCAGTACTCTTTGATCTGGATTTAAGATCCGGTGGCCTGTCCATTTAGTGGTGTTAGGTGGGCACATTCTCACACTTGTCCAATTGCTGATGGTGGTCACTGTGACCTGTTTCCTTCTGGATAACCCCTGGTTTTGCTTGTATCTCATGTACTCTTGGTCACTTCTTTTGTTTTGGAAGGACGAGGCACACCCACTTTTTTACAGTACAATTATTTGGCAAGATGGACCTTGCTATTGTTTTTGAGAACTCCAGCTTATTCCTCTTGCTATGGCCTCCATTGGTAACTCCACAGCTGGCACTACTTCTTGTGGGTGCTCTTCTGAAGATGGAATATATTTGATGCATCTATTTGGATTTTCCCCCTTGAGAGGGCTGCTTGTTGTGGGCCTTTCTTTGTCATTTGTGTTGGTTTTTTGACAGAGAATAACTAGTTAGCCATGGCCCAAGAATCAGTTGTTCCGACTACATGAGGAGGTCTCTTTGGAAAGATCTATAGACGCGACCTACTCGGAGTTTGGGGTCATTAGGTACTACCATTATCATTGCAGTTCCTGGCTTAAGCTGGAATTTCATATCGTTCAGTACCCCATCAAATTATACAAAAGGGTGAATAATTTGTCAATCAATTGACCACAGGTACAGGCAACTGAGGATTGTGCCACATCTGCTTGTGCTCTCAGGATCAGATTAATTAAGGCCACTACTTTGGTATCAATCGCAGTGACATAAATTGCCAATGTAGGACGTAAATTATCCCGCAGGTCAAGTTTGTTTGACTCATACTTTAGAATGCCTACTGCTGCTTGGAATGAATTTAGCAGAACCTCCCAAGTCCCCTGCGTTTAATCTATTTGATGCTGCTGCATTAGGGAGCTTTGAGTGCTGTTTAATATTACACTAGTTTCAGCCAGATCTGGAGATGACACGCTATTGTACGTGTTTCTACCAGACACATTTCTTGCAACTGGGGGGGTAACTTCCAACGTAGAGGAAAATGAAATGGCAGAAGAGGCCAGCCTGCCCAACAACCATCTAGAGTCATTTGTAGGTTAGTTAAGTGTATGCTCTGGGGGCCAAGGTACACTTACTGGTGGATACTGTTTGCTTGTCAATTGATCGAATGGAGCACTAAATTACTCCAATATAGCTGCTGGTAATAATGGAGCTTGGTGTAATTAATTAAATACATGCTCTCTATTTTCAATGGGAAGTGTGATTGAGTCCAGTTTGTATTTCTCTGATTAATACTGGGGCTCCATTCGATAGTCCCACCGGGTTGTTTATCTGAGGTTTGAGAGTACATACAGGGGCTTGCTTTCAATGTACTCGACCACTTCTCTTTTGCTTTAACACTTCTTAGTGCCCATTCTTCCCATTGGAATGATGATTTTCTATGTTTTCTGAATTTATCTTCTGCACTGAGACAACCTGAGACAACCTGATTGGCTTCAAATTGCAATTCATTAGAGGGAGTAGTGTGTGGCTGAAGGGGAGCCTGCTGCCCCTTGACTTCTTTATTGTATGCAAATATTACATCCATTGTTTTAAAAAAAATACATTTATTCCACGATCTCAGCTTAGCTCAACTGGACTGTTCCACTGCAGCAGGTGAAAAAAAGGGCCCCTCCCCCTGCTGTACCATTTGCGTAGACCTTCTGGAACGCTGTTCATGTTAGCAGCATGTGTGCACCTCTGCTTCCGCCCAGTAGTTTTCAGTGCCACCAGTGTTTTTCCAGACCTCATTTGACCCTCACTAGAGGGTTAGGTTTGATGCCACCAAGCACTTTTGAGTATCAAGGGAGAGTGGGATAGATGGCCTCTAATTCCAAAGAGGCACCTGTCTCTCTCCCTCTAAATCGTTAGATGATGTTTGGATGTTGCCCTTGCACGGGTCTTATTGGGGTTGCAGAAGGGAGCAACTTTTCTCTTGTCCGTGAGTTGTAAGCCAAACATTGTGTGCCTCTGAATAGACAGCCATGTACAGTTCTTGTCAATCATCGCACTCTGTAGTTGAAACTGATACTGTGTGCCCAGAATAAAGCTGAGGGTGCCTTCATAGAGCAGAGATCTTGTTTTTTTGCAATATGTGGTGTATTGTATGGGCATGTGAGGAAGGTTGTGGTACGTTAGCATAGGACCAGATGTGGGAGCACACAGTGGGGGGGGGAAACGCTGCACCACGGGCCTAGCTGGGCCACTTCTACCCTCTGCCAGCTCAACGCTCAGAAAGAGCGCTAAAGCTCTCACCCATGCTCCAATGTACCTAGCTGCACAAGGAGTACTGCCACCTACCTCTGCCATCTCACGTCTTGTTACCCGTCAGGATCTAATTTTCTAGCTGCTGGTGCTGTTGCTGTAAAGCTGCGTGGCCAGTCATGCTGCCTCTGTGCCTCACACTGCTTCTTATTCCTTGGCCTTGGTGCTGATGTGGGCCTTCGATTGGGCCGACTTACAACTATTCTGTGGGCCTGAAGGTGGTTTTCCACCCCATGGGTTTAAGTTGCCCCCTAGGGAGGTCCTGGAGATCCAAAACGCTGGGGCATAGAGGCGGCCTTGATTATGAAGTCCCTTGGCCTCCATGTACTAGTAGTACTTGCAGCTGCCACTGCTGTGGCAGTGATGTTAGAAGCTCGAGTAGGCGGGACAGGTTCACCAAAACATTTCTGATGTTTCCTGCACGTCATCAATCTATCCATCTGTCTCCCCACTCATAACACACACGTCCGTGCACTCACCATGCTCCACTCACACATTTGGTCCTGAAGAAACGCCAAGGATCTTTCAGACAGTTTCAGGCGTGAAACATGTCGACTTTAGCATAGTTACCTGGGCACATTGCGCCCATGCTGTTAACCTCTAACCTACGGTTTTTTTTATTCTGCCAAGGGTACCTCTTCATTAAAACCTCTTCTTTGGCAACCCTGAGGCATTTTTAATTCGCACTACACGCACGCACTGTCCCTCACACCTAATCTGTTACCCACACACCCACATGCACCCATCGGCAGCTCTCTAAAAAGATCTCCGTCAAAGAGACCCTTCGGGGGACCCGTAGGGCATTGCGCCGCCGGCCCGACGAGGAGCAACTGCCCGATGATGAAGCATGACATCCCATGGGATGTGTGAGGGCAACAAAAGACACTTTGTGTCTCTCCCCACCCCTTCACCTGGCACCCCTCTTCCTCCCCTGTTTCCCTCCCTCTTTTTTCTCCTATGTCCTCCCATTTATGAGGACTGCGTGTTGACTCCTTGCATACACCGACCCTGGAACAGTGCCCCTTGTTTTATTTACGTATTACCCTTGCGGAGCACGGGCACTGGACCATTAATAGGCTCCCGGTCCCCCCTCTTCCATTTTTGAATGAAGGACCTCAACTTCCACCTTGACAACCAACTGGACCCCAACAACACATCGCTCCTGGACAACCTCCACAACATTGGACTCTGCCAGATCGTGACAGAACCCACTCACTCAGCAGGACATACTCTCGACCCCCTCTTCAATACAGGAAACTACATCACTTTCAGCCACACCACGAACTCCCATGGACAGACCACCAATGTGTCTGCTTCACTTACAGAACACTCACCATCCACAGACACCAGCACCTGCTCCCACGAAGAAACTGGACCAAAATCACCGACGACCAGCTCACCTCCTCCCTCAGGAACTCCACCCCAACCATCGCAGAAGACGATGACCCCAACACTGCAGCCCGAACTCTGCACAGATGGATATCCGACGGCGCCAATACCATAGCCGCCCTCAAGAAAAACAACAACACTCACGCCAGGAAAGCCAGATGGTTCACCACTGAACTTCGAGTGTCCAGATGCACGTGCTGCCTCCTCAAAAAGGCCTGGAGGAATTCCAAATCCACAGAGGCCCACAGCGACTTCAGAGCCGCCACCAATGCTCACCACCAACTCATCAGATTAAACTCTTCAGCATCATCAAGGAGTTCGCCCAACCTACCAGCGAGTCTACTGACATCCCTCCCTCACAAGACCTCTGCAACAAACTCAGCACCTTCTCCCACCTCAATATCAAGAACATTTATGACAACTTTGATGAAGACAACCAACACACTGAACCCTCACCAGCCACCCCCAATACTCTGAAGCCAACGATTGACAACTGGACAGCCCTCACCACCGAAGACATACTGAAGACAATAAAGTCAATCCACTCCGGGCCCCCCACAGACCTCTGCCCCACCACATCTTCATCAGAGCCGCCGACCCCATTGCACCCATGCTCCACCACACCATCAACCGCTCCCTGATGAACGCCTTGCTTCCCGACGACTGGAAACACGCCAAGATCAACCCCCTCCTGAAGAAGCCCTTGGTAGACCCCACCGACCTCAAGAACTACAGACCCATCTCCCTGCTCCCATTCCCAGATAAAGTCATTAAGAAAGCCATTAACAGCCAACTCGCCACCTTCATCAAAGAGCACAACATCCTCGACGCCTGTCAGTCCGGCTTCAGTAAAAGCCACAGCACAGAAACCGCCCTCATGGCCGCATCAGACAACATCCGCTCCCGACTGGACAGAGGAGAAACAGTAGCCCTCATCCTCCTCGACCTCTCAGCGGCGTTTGACACAATCTCTCACCGCACCCTAATATGCAGACTTCACGATGCAGGGATCCGGGACAAGGCCCTCGACTGGATCCACTCTTTCCTCTCCGGCAGAACGCAGAGGGTCAGACTGCCCCATTTCCTCTCGGACCCTACACCAACCACCTGCAGAGTGCCCCAGGGGTCCTTCCTCAGCCCCACGCTCTTCAACGTCTTCATGGCTCCGCTCGCCCCCATCATCAGAACCTACGGACTCAACATTGTGTCATATACAGACAACACCCAACTCATCTAACGAACCCAACACCTCCAGACACAACTTTCAAGAAGGCATGGAAGCCGTCGCCAAATGGATGAAAAGCAGCTGCCTACAACTTAACATCGACAAAACAGAAGTACTCAGCATGGGCCCAAACCCCGATGCCTGGAACAACACCTGGTGGCCCCCACCCTCGGAGGCCCACCCACCCCCACGGACCACACACGCAACCTTGGAATCATCCTGGACTGCGAGCTCAAAATAGACCACCAGATCAACTTCCGTCGCATCCTCCTGCTTCTACACCCTCTGCATTCTATGTAAGACCTTCAAATGGATCCCCCTTGAGCACAGAAAGACCGTCACTCACGCCCTTGTCACTAGCAGACTCGACCACGGCAACGCACTCTACGCCGGACTAAACAAAAACCTCACCCGCAAGCTACAAAACATCCAGAACGCCGTCGCAAGACTGGTCCTCAACCTGCCAAGACACTGCCACATCTCCCAGCACCTGCGCATAGTCCTCTGGCTCCCATCGAGGCTAGAATCACCTTCAAGATTCTCACCCATGCACACAAGGCCCTTCACGATGCCAGAACAGCATACCTGAACAGCCGACTCAAATTCCACGCATCCCAAAGGACCCAACGATCATCCCAGCTCTCCTACGCCGTGGTCCCCCGCACCAGAAAGACAAGATCGGGAGGCCGCTCCTTCTCCTTCATCGATGCCAGAACCTGGAACGCCCTTCTGCTTCACCTTAGACAGACAACATCGCTCCCCATCTTTGCGAGAAACCTTAAAACCTGGCTCTTCCACAGACCCCCTCCTTGATGGAACCTGCACCCCCCCAGCACCCCCAGCGCCTTGAGACCCTTATGGGTGAGTAGTCGCGCTCAAAAAACACCTGATTGATTGATTGACTGCGGGCTTCTGTGCAAGACAGAGGCCTCAGTTTGTTATGGCGATAACTCAATAATGAAGACTATAGTCTTGATCGGTTCTTTGGGAAAATTCTGCCAAATGCCACAGGTCTGATACGTTTATTATTAAACATTACAAAGAGAGTAGGCCTGGCCTACTTATTGTGAAATACATATATTAATGCCAAAAGGGCTTTACGGGTGGGGTGTTTTGACACTGTATTGAAGGCGGTAGGCTGATATTTATTTTGTTTCATGGAATCTCACAGATACCTCAGATAAACATTTGAGGGGAAGACTAGCATTGTAGTAATGCGTGTTAGGCCTTCTTGAGTGGAGTGATGCCAGGTCCTTGTAAAAAAAAAAACTCTCCTTACATACATACAAGAGGGGGCCCTTGGGCCAGGCCTCTACTAACTGTTCAAGTGTCATTCTTATTCTGTTTCTCCCCATGACAGCATATTGCATGGGGCAATTGTTTTACCCATTTCTGCAACTGGTAGTGAGAAACAGCATTTGAACTGATCATATGAGCACATCCATCTGAAAATGAGGGCACTTCTTTGTCTGGGCTGGTGACCAATCCATTTGTTTTCCATGTTTTCATTTCATAGGTCAGCTTTAATTACTTTCATTCTGTTTCATGAGCGTCCTGCAGCTCACACACACTCCTACTAGCTGCACGGTTGCCCCAAAATTCCATTTGCTGCATCCTCTGCTGTCACAATTTCTAAACTGGTTGCCCATCTTGAAATGGTATTGCCTATAGTGTATCATTGTTTTACAGTTCCATATATTATGTTGGCCACCTTGGTTTAATACAACATTGATACAATATACACTTTAGCATTCTTAGACTGTATTGTGCCCATTGGGTCATTGCTTTTACCACTCTAACGTTGCCAACACATTGCTACATAATGTAGCATCTACGCAGTTCTGTAACAAAACTCTAGGGGGCGCCTTTGTTACGCCACTGATGAAAATGTAAAACAGTTGTACACTGTGTACAATACCATTGCAGGATGACTGCCTCTTCCTATGTTCAATGTTATATTTGTATTTTAAGCATTTGCTCACCAAGGTTAGGAGATGGTATGTTTTCATTTGCTATGTGCGCTGTTTTTATTTATCGTACATGCAGGCATTTGTCAGTATGTGTGTGGCTAATTGGTAGATGCAAGAATTACCCATTGGGTGAATGAGTGCATCTATCAGTTTAGGAATGAGTGACAGAGTGCATTCATGATTACTTAGTGAGTGCCTAAAATACATCAATGACAGAAAAGGAACTTTCAGTTATAAGCCAGACTTATTAGCATTGACAGTGCTGGTCTCTTTTTTAGCAATTTCCTTCTCACTCCAATTCTTATAATGCATAAAATGTAGAAAATGATTCACCACCCTGTGGCTCACCATCTCTTAATGTGCATAGTACCCAGATTGGACAATAGACTCAAAAAGAGAAATGTAAGTAGAGTTTAATCAAATATCATTATATATTCTACAATATGTAGTACAGTTGAGCCAGGGTGTACCTTTGAAAACGTTCTCAGAGCCAACACATATCATACATATAATTTGCTGACAAACATGCTAGGCCCAGTAACAAAAAAGTTGAATAATGGAAAATCTAACAACAGACGAAATCTGACAATATAAACATTCCTTTGTTTTCAGGGAGTTGCCTCATTTGTGAGCAGTGCTTAAGAGTCAAAAGCGACAGTTGCTCTGGCAGTTTTGGACTTTGCCCCAAAGGAGTCACTCACTGCATCTGTGGCGTGGAGAATAAAACAATAGGTACGTGTCCATGGATGCATGGATGAATTGTGTCTTCATTGCTCACCTAGGCACATTTTCCACATTGTGCCCAGGGGGCACAAAAGGCATGTGTGCCCTCTTTGGTACAACAGAAGGAGCCGCTTGTGCATGCACTTCTGTAATCCAGATAGCGCTGGTGCACAAGTTGCCCGAGTGCTATCATCAGAGATCGATTCCAAATTTGCTTTGTGGCTTGGCTCCATGCAAACGAGGGAATCACTTTGCCTCTGCGTCTGTGCCTTATTACCGATGTGGGCACAGATCTAAACATGCCTTTAAGTGGTGTACTTAAAGTGCCCCACAAAGAGGTAGCACACTTTCTGTGCACCTCCTAATAGCAGCCCTCTCTTGGGGAAGAATCAGGGTCCCATGGACCACCTCAGACATTACCCTGCATGCGGGTGCAGTCACTCACTGCACACGACTGCAATGGGATCTCTAATCTCCCTTAAAAGTGCAGATGGGTTGCCTCCTGCACTGTGAAACACGAAGCAGCTTTGAAACAGTTGATCTGTATTTCACTTGAATGCGCTGCCCCCAGGGCAGCGCAAGTTCACGGCTGCCCTGGAGGCAGCACATTAATTTTAATATGGCACCCTTTCCTTATTTACTCAGGGTGCAATTCAGCACAGCGTGTGAAAAGTAAGACTATACAAATTTGATGGAAAGCTTGTGTAATCTATGTAATTTTCTATTATGTATACTTTGCAAAATGTCAGAGGTTATGCTATTGTGTAATTAGTACATTTTCTGGCGGTAAACTGCTGAAGCATAAAAAGTCTTGTAAGAACATTTTTCAATATGAACCTTTCCCCTTGTCGGCGGCTTTTGAATGCGAAGTATGCACCTGCTTTCAGTATTCACTTGAGATAACCCAAAGTGCGTGTTGTGTACATTGTGTAATTTTCCATAATTTTCTGACATATTACATAATTCTGGGATAACAATTATGAGATTTTGCACTCCTTTTGTGTGGAATTTATGGAAGATGCACATTTGGCTCAAACTTATGGAATGGGCTGGTCGGATATAAACCTAAATGCATTCGAACTTGGTTTAAAGAGCATAGATGAGAAGATATTCTGGAAATTAGGTTGGAAAGACCACTTACAAAATGCTGGAAGAAGTTGGTGAACAGTGCAGTGGGAGACCAGCTGAGAGTCTTGAATTTGCTACAAATGTGTTGGGATTTATGGGGGTGAGAACTGTGTGTTACTCACCCACACACTACTATCTCAATATTTAAATGTAATTGTATGTCACTTTGTTTGCATTGCACATCAATCAGTTGTGCCCTCTTCCACTTAACATGAAATGGTGCTGCTTTTAGAAGAGTAGCTGCTGGTCTCAACAACACACATTAAACTGAGAGAAGCAAGTTCATAATGTATTGAAAGGCTAGAGAAAGAAATGAAGAAATTCTAAAAAGCAGTCTAAAAATGATCCAGGTTGCCACAGTGATGTTCAGAGATAGAGTGCCAGTGTCTATGTAGGTGTTAGAAATTAGGCTGCTTGTTGCTGCTTTTCTATTAACCATAAAATGTATTATTTTCAAGTAGGGCCCAAAGTCGTCTTAACTGCGTTCAAGGGTTGCGTGGTGCCCGGCAAACGGTCCACCTGTGCAAACGAAGTTGTGTTCAGGAGCTCTGGTGTTTCTGTGCGGATCACACGGAAGTGCTGCAACTCAGACAAATGTAACGGTCAAAAAATCAAAGGTAAGGAACATGCCTGATCTGGCCATTGAATATGTGTGACCGGGCTTTTGAAAATGAAAAAGATTTAGAAATGTTTAAAGGGGACCTCAATTTGTAAAATCTGTACTTATAAATTCACCATAGTAGCATCACCAACACAAACTTTTAGATCTAATAGGGCTGCTTTTTGGAAGCCCATAAAAAGTAATCCACCTACCATCACCGAAGAATCCAGGAGGGAGTTCAATCCGCGGACTCATTATTTGATGCATTTGCAGTTATTTGGCAAATCTCAATAGGACTGTGAAAGAAGAACTGCGCATGCACCAATTAAAGGACAGGTGATCAACTGAAAGCAGCCTGTACAGAATGCTGCCGATATATGATATGCATGGCTGCATAAGGCAGATTTTTGGGTCTGAATTTTTGGGGTGACAAAATGCCAACAATGTAACAAGTGTTGGAGCGCTTTGCTCCTTGAAATTTCTGGTACAAATTCAGGTTCGGGAGGCACTCTCCGATGAATCTTTAGTTCCGACTGAGGCTGGCATCAAACATCAATACAATTCAATAATGTGAAGTACATTTGGTTCTACAATTAAGACCGAGACTGGTTAAGTTTCAAAACCACAAAGGTTTATCAAAGGGTTAGCACTCAAATCATCAAATCTGTTTTTAATCAATAGATAAATGTGCTAGTCAATATATTAAAAGCAAATCAAAGATCATGAACAAACACTATTATATGTCTCAAAGGCAAAGTGAAAAAGGTCAGTTCTATGATAAAGAGACCAACCTGCTCTGCTAAGTTAGGGAAAGGTTCTGCTAGGATGTCAGGAAAAAGGGTTCTGCTGCAAAGGCAGGTGAAAGGACATCTGCTGGAAATGCACCTTCAATCTCTCTCTACATTGCATTAGTTTAAATCACACAATTCTAACACTTGATACACCTACCCATGATTCCCACACGAAGGGCCAGTCGCTTTAAGGTACATGAAGATAACACAAATTTATTGTTTTCACAGGCTACTGCAGAATGATCCAACTCTAAACATACTTTGGACTTACGGTTATCTGCAACATAATGAGATACGCTTGGTCCAAGAAGGACTCTGCACGTGCTCGTTAGTGTGTTCTAACGGAATTGTTTAAAGAAAACATTTCACACAGGAACAGAAAACAAAAGCAAAAACATTTGAGATTGCTGGTTTAGTTTCTCCTGGAATAAAGAAAGATACACAAAATGGAACAAGATGGCAGCCAGTCACTAACCATTTTAAAATGTGGCCTACATTAGCTTTGGTCCATCTAAACGCGTATAGTACACTTGTGTATTACATGTTGCTATCAGTATGTATTTAAAAACATTTAATAGTGAAAATATTGTCATCACCAGCACAGAAATAAAAGTAGGTATAGTCCCCTTAGATACTGACCCTCTACCCTTGCTATTCCTGGGCCCCCAGATTGCCCCACTGGGTACATACCTAGTCCCGCAGCAGTTCTTGCCCCCATAGATAGAGCTGCACACTTTGAAAGATAAAGGGAGAGGTGGAGGTTCAAAGAGGGCGAGTGAGATATAGAGTTTCAAATAAATGAGCAAAGGCTTGCTAGTGAAAAAGAAGTAAAGCCGCACGGGATAAAACAGAATGAAAGGGACCAAGAGGAAGACATTCAGCAGAAAGAGGAAGATGCAGGAGATGAAGCTTGCAATTGCCCTAGAATTGAGACATTATGAGCTTCCAACTGGCACTGTAGCACCTTCCGGGGAGAGAGGCATCTCAGACTAGTACTACTCCATGTCCAGGAAGTGCATGGGTGAATGTTTTTTAATTGGCACCTAACCTGTTTCTGTTATGTGTAGATGAGCATATACCTGCTGTACAAAGCACTTTCCTTAGCAGGCAACATGGCTCCAATGAGGTATAGTAGAACCACCTGCAGGTTTCCATCATTTTCAGATTTGGGTGGGACATGAATCAGTATTAAAACGATTTAAGGGTCCTAAATTGTAATTGAAAAAACATTTATTTGTGGAATTTTTAAACTTTCTGTGGTATGTGAAGGGAGAGAAACTGTCAATCTTCCATGGGGTGTTTAATCTTATGTGCATAAATCAACTTTGCTATGTCTGCCAAGGAAAGCTTTGTCATGACTTCACAGAGCAGTGGCATTACATTATTTACAGCACATTCTAATAAGTGAGCTGTGAACAGGGAGGGCAGAAGAAGCAACCTTGGTGACAAGAACATGTGGCAAAAGGGTGAAATGTCAAGAATGAACACAGTAAATTCCCTTTCTCAAGTATCTAATAAATGTGAATAGCGGTGGTAGGAATGAGGCACCTCAGATCAACAAGGATAGGCATTATTGTTGTGGGACAAAGGGTCACTTGAAGAGTGATGTCCCAAATATTCCCCCAGCTGAACAGATTTCAGTCCTGCAGTTTCATCGAAGTTGCTCTAGAAGCCCCTCGGAGTAATAGAGCTGGCTGTGAATGGCTTGGATGGGTGGTAAGATACCAAACTTCAAACCCCAACCAACAGCCAGGAATACTTGGAGCCTGTGTTTGTAAATGGCATCAGGTTGACTCACTTGAAACACCACCACTCCCTGTTCAACTATGTCTCTTGCAGAAACAGTCAGTCAGCCAAAGAATTTCTCACAATACCTTGGCACATAATCATTGCAATAGATGAAGCTATCAGCAATGTCAAGCTGAATATGGGTGGTGAGTCCAGGCCAGCTGCTCTTGCCCTAAAATAATGTCTAAGTCTGAAATGCCTGGTGGACAAGGGTCTTAGAAGCAGACAAAGTGCTAACCAGAGCACAAGCTGCCACAAGAAACCCAGTGACGTGGAAGTGCCTTGGTAGGTCTAGGTATGATAGGAGGACTATCTCAGGTGCCTTCCTATGTGGTGGAGGAAGAGAAATGCCAGCAGTTGATCCTACCAGAATGTAAGTCATTGCTGTAAGTTAAAAAGTCCCGGCAAAGTGGAATTTACGAAAACTCAACAAGAATGTAGCAGCACAAGCCCAATCGTGGAAAACCCGTGAATTCAGAATGTTTACGAATATGGACTACCCTCCAGTGAGATAGCATACCTTGAGCCTATAGCCTAGAAGAGACAGTTGTTCTATGGTCATCGGAGAAGCCTGTGGAAGCCAGACACAATGATGAGACGTACTTTACTCTGACTGAAAAGAGGCTGGCCTATTAAAATAAAGAAGCACTTCATTGTGTCAGACTTCTTACCGTGATCACTAAACCACTGAAGGGGGATACAACTCTGGAGGGCCTTTCATTCAGACATCTTTGCACCAGCTCAAAACAAGTGCATTACTTTGAAACAAACTTCTGTAGGATTTATATTTTTCTACCCCGGTTGGGGACAAAATGTGTACTCTTAGAATATGCTTGGCTGGTGTGACCAGTGAGGAGTAGAGGAGGTGACTTCCTCTGCGAAACAAGGAGCTGAATAGAGGCTGTTTTAAAAAGGGATGATTTGCACAAGGCCCAGCAGGATGGAGAAGTTGAAGGATGCAACGCTGGATTGGCCCTACCGGATATCAGGTGTTTCTGCTGGAGTATGGAAGGGTGTGGGTGTGGTTTTGTTAGTGGTGGGACAGTTTTTAAAATACTGCAAGTTTCTTGTGTATTCAGCAGTTTTTAGGCAACAATTAACGTGTTAAGATTACTCTGGTGATTAAAGTACCTGCTGGAGAGGGATGGGAGTTTTTGTCTAGTGGCAGTTTTGACTCATGAAAGGTAGCGCAGAGGGTGAATATGCCTGCTGCAAAGAACGTGTACCATGCATTTCACATAACAGTATTTTATGTGCATAGCTCATTTGGTTAATTCTTTTGTCACAGAGATTCCTTAATGACTGTGCAGTTCATAAGTTGCAATGGTAATCTAGCACAGTGAGCTATGAACTGCCATTAAAGAGCTTCCTGCAAGCTGAACGGTATAGGTTAGAAAGTTATGTTTTTCCCAGTCTTTCTTTATCCTTATGTTGCTAAAAAATATTTGTTTGGGTAGAAATAAATGCTTACTTGTAAAGTCAACCCTAACCACTGTGTTATGTTCTGAATCCTGGAAGTGTGCTCCTCCAGATCAAGCACTCTTAAAACGCGCCTAACATTATGGATGGTGTGAATCCTCCCCTTTACCTTCTGTAGCAATTTGTATATGCTGATTTACGTATATATGATAAATTGTCTCTGTATGTGTGTGGTGTAAAATGCTCCAACACCCTACACCAGTATGAGAGGTGGTATGAAACAAATAAAATACATGTGAGAGAGTGGCTGTAGAGAGATGAGAGGCACTGTTGGAGGGTGCTAGTGAGGGAATCATTAAAGAGCCCCAATTAAGAATGTTGTATCCTGGTGCACAGTAAGGTCATCATTTACTATGCTTTAAAAGCTAATCCAATTGAATATATAAAGTGAAAATGTGTTATACAATGCACCATTTTCCCCCAAATGTTCTCGATGGGAGAACCTCCCCACTCAGGCTTCCCTTTGTAGTGGTTAGGCTCTCTATGCACCGTAGAGGGGCTGGTTTGACAAAATTTGCCAGGGCTGCTTTGGATTCCAAGTCCATCCCTGGGTAAATGCCTGAATGAATAGAGCCCACCCCAGAGCCATCAAGCTCTAGATCCAAGGACGCAAAGAAGAACACTAGATGGTGAAACTTATAGAGATGATACTATTGTTTTTGTGCTGGGTCTCCACCCTAAACTCTTGTTCCCATGGGGGCTGAGGTACCTTACAACTGGAAGATTTCAGGCCACAGAGTTGTGGTCTGAGGTTCTTGAGAAAATGGTAATCCATTCTTCTATCAAGATGCTGGCACAACTGATACATTGCAGATCAATAAATCAATCAATCAGGGTGTTTGAAGCACGCTACTCACCCGTAAGGATCTCAAGGTGCTGAGGGGGGGGGGGGCTGCGAGCAGCTCTATAGGTTATTAAAAAGACAGGTTTTGAGGTCCTTTATGAATTTGTACAGTGTCGGGCTTTGTCTGATGGAGAGTGGGTGTTCATTCCAGGTCTTGGCCGCGAGGTAGGACAAGGATCTGCCACCCGATCTGGCCCTGTAAATGCGGGGGACTGGCGCTAGGGCTAGGTCGGTAGAGAGGAGGTTTCTCTTGGGGGCGTGAAGGGATATTAGCTTGTTGAGGTAATGAGGTCCGGTGTTATGGAGGGCTTTGTAGGCATGTGTGAGCAGTTTGAAGGTTATTCTTTTTTCGACGGGAAGCCAGTGGAGGTTGCAGAGGTGTTGGGTGATGTGGCCATGTCACAGGATGTAGAGGATAAGTCTGGCTGCAGTGTTCTGCATGATCTGGAGTTTGTGGAAGAGTTTTTTGTTTATTCCGGTGTAGACAACATTTCTGTAGTCCAGTGCGTGGGTGACGTTCTTCCTGGTGTTGGGGGGTTCTATTTGAAAGTCTTACAAAGTATGCAGAGGGTATTGAAAAAGTAGAGGACACAGCGTTAATCTGGTGGTTCATGCTCTGTGAAGAGTCAAGTATGATGCCAAGGTTGCGAGCGTGGTCCGTGGGGGTGGATGGGTTCCCGAGGGTAGGGGGGCACCAAGAGTTATCCCATGTGGTGGGGGTGGAGCCAAGGATGAGGACCTCTGTTTTTCCAAGCTGAGCTTCATTCAGCTGCTGCTCATCTAGGTTGCAATGTCTTTAATCCCATCTTGGAAACTGCACCTGGTGATGTTGGTGAGGGAGAGGATGATCTGGGTGTCATCGCGTATGAGACTATGTTGAGTCAGAGTTTTCTGATGATGTTTGCGGGGGTCATGTAGACATTGAAGATTGTTGGCCGGAGGGAGGATGAGACTGGTATGACCCTTGATGCTGTATGGCCCCATTAGAGGCGATGTACAGATGGGCTTGGTTATCCACTGTTTGGAAACTGCATATTTGTCCAGGAGTGCACACTGTGCCTCCCTTTATTTGGGAGATTTGAGAAGTGAGCAGCTACCTCTTGGAGGTGGCTAACTGCGACAGTCTTACTGGGAGTGATATGGTGCATGTAAGGGCAGGTCCTCATCCTGTTGCAGGTGGATCAGACATCATCACCTTTGTGACATTTTTTATTCCTCAAATGCTGTGGAAAAACCCCTGAGATGTATTTTCCTTGTTCCTTTAGTGTATCCTGCAAAAGTGGAGGTGAACGGATACAAGTGTCCAGCTTGCTTCTCGGACCAGTTCCCTGATGGATGCACACCTACGGGGGACATTCTCTGTGTAGGCAAGGAGAAGCAGTGTGCCAACTGCAGTTTATTGGCCTACAGACCAGGTAACACTCATGGATGATGCATCACACATGATTCTGATGGTGGCTCTGAAAATGCATTTTGTGTCTTCAGGTGCCCATAACATCAGATTGCAAAAACTCATGAAAAAGCCTTTGCTTGTACGAAGGCGAAAAAATTGAGAAAAGGCTGCATTCCTAAAAAAAAAAAAATTATTTGTATCCAACCTAAGTGTGGAAGCCATCTTATATGTTTCCTTTTAATATTTATTATAATTTAATAAAAATGTAATCATATGTGGCTACAGTCACTTCATTTCAGGGAAAATCTTAAAATGCAGTAAACAATTCTAAAGTGACTGTGGCATATTTGGGATTCATCAGATGTGTCCCAATGGGACAGGAATTCCCTTTAATAAACCCTAAGGGTGTATGTGTGTTGCAGGAGTGGGAAATGGTGGCAAACAATGATATTGTCACACACAGGCAGCATTTGCATGCCCTTATGAGTACGCATAGAGAGGCCAGGTACAGTAGTACACATTAGTAGTAATGCAATAGTAGGATATGAATGTTCTCAAAAGAACACATACAGGGTCAGAGGGGCCAGCTATACTAGGTGGCCTTACTGCTATTGTCCGGTAAAAAAACAATGGCTCGGGTGTGGCCAAAAGGTCCAATAATAAAGTGATCCTAAGGAGAGCACTTATGATTAGAGAGTTGAAGATTAATTACTTTAAAGGAGCAAAAAAATTAATAATGTACATAGGGACATAAGTCAGTTCATGTGAAACATTTATGTCCACAACAATAGAATTCAGGTGCTCACACAATAAGTGAAAGAGGCGTGACATGCAGAGTGATGGTGACGTTTAAAATAACGGCATTGCATTGATAACAATAGTGTAAAACTCCTCAAGCAACTTTATAGAATAGGAAGAGTTTTTTGTTGTAAAGGGTCAACGGCGTTTCGATCTCAACTGTTCGAGATCATCATCAGGACATATAACGGTTGAGCAAGCTGAATTGATGCAATTATTTGTAGCGCAAGGAAGAGCAATTGAGGGCTTCAGAAAACAGCTGAGGGTAGACGAGTTCACCCAGATTAATTCGCTGAAGGTACGAGCGTGAGAATATCACATGAGTAAACTTGAAGTGCAGGGTCAGCTGTATAAGTTGCGCTTAACGATTTGCTGCCAATATGTTTAGTTAAAGTAACTCCCAGTTCATATTTGGGAAGTCTTGGGAGAGGAGCTCAGCGTGTCATGCTGCTTGGGCTGTCCGTGTTTCGCACTAAACGCACTAGACGCGCTGGGCTCCTCTCCCAATACTTACCAAATATGAACTGGGAGTGACTTTAACTAAACATATTAGCAGCAAATCGTTAAGCGCACCTTATACAGCTGACCCTGCCCTTCAAGTTTACTCACACGTGATATTCTCACGCTCGTACCTTCAGCGAATTAATCTGGGTGAACTCGTCTACCCTCAGCTGTTTTCTGAAGCCCTCAATTGCTCTTCCTTGCGCTATGAATAATTGCATCAATTCAGCTTGCTCACCCGTTATATGTCCTGATGATGATCTCGAACAGTTGAGATCGAAACGCCGTTGACCCTTTACAACAAAAAACTCTTCCTATTCTATAAATTTGCTTGAGGAGTTTTACACTATTGTTGTCAATGCGATGCCGTTATTTTAAACTTCACCATCACCCTGCACGTCAGGCCTCTTTCACTTATTGTGTGAGCACCTGAATTCTATTGTTGTGGAAATAAATGTTTCACATGAACTGACTTATGTCCCTATGTACATTATTAATTTTTTTGCTCCTTTAAAGTAATTAATCTTCAACTCTCAAATTATAAGTGCTCTCCTTAGGATCACTTTATTATTAGACCTTTTGGCCACACCCGAACCATCGTTTTTTTACCGCATATTTTACCCAAATTCACATATTGGGGTACCCTTGTTTTTCTTAAAACTTACTGCTATTGTCCAGCCACACTTTTTGGCCATGGGAAAATACTCTTTAGGTGTCAATAAAGTTTTAACGACTCGAAAAATGGGATAACAACTGGGTAGTGGTTCGATATTTAGAAGTGGTGTGTCCCTTCGAGATACCAATATTAAGGTTGCAAACCATTGAAAAGCTACTAACTCTCAAGTGGGAATGGTAACTCATTTGCACAAACGATAGGGTTCCCTTTGATTGCTTTCCCCTTTGTAAATTGGGGTAAAGGTTTCATTGGGATTAGGCATAGGAAGTACTCCAATAGACCACTGCCAACTCTCACTCAAACTTTTTGGGGGAAACAAGCAGTCTCATTTCGATCAACAAAACCGTCTGTTTAAAAACAAAACAATGCTCATATTTAAACTCAATCAAAGGTATCATGGTCTGCTGATCCTTTCAGGCCACCATCCTGCTGAATTTGAACAATGGTATCTTGCTTACTAAATGATCACGGGGTTCGTAATGGATTATTTATTATGTTACTTATTAAAACGTCCCAGTAAAAAGCTGAGCATCATGTTATATAACTGTACAGCATGCTTATACACTGTGGCTAAGAGCACTAGATAAGAACACTAAAATAAAATAAGCATTTATTTATTAAATAAAATCAAATATGCGTTAATTTAAATTCAGCAGCAATTAACTTTTTAACAAACAGTGTTGTACATTAAAGAAAGAATACACTTAGTACCTGGGAGTGAAAATGGGTGGAGTGGAACAGAAAAGAACAGGGTCATAGATATGTGAGTACCCTAGAACCTGAAACATGTATAACAGGTCAATGTGATGGGAAAAAGACTGCTTGCTTAAGGTACATAGTCACAACTGACATAGTTGTACTCTTAGGAAGAACTGCATGCAGAGTTAAAATGGGATAAAAGGTGGGGGGATCTTTGAAAGGAGTGTGCCCTATGCAGTTATAGCCGTGACTTAAACACAAACAGTTTCTGCGTGTGTGTGCCACCCAACCAGTATTTTGGTTTCTCTCTGAGCTTTCTGTTATTGTACCCCATATAATAACACAACAACCTAAGTACACCGAAAACTAGACAAAACTGTTGGCTTTGTCAAAGGTTGTTTGTGTGGAGAAAAGCCAGAGATTGGTTGACCATTGATAGGCATTGTGAGAAGCTCACACTGCCTTTAGTCTCAAGCTCAGAGCCCTCAGTCGTGGCTGTTGTAAACACCTGAAGATGGCTTAGTCCACACCACGCACCATACAAGAGCAATATGCTACAAAAACATACACAAAAAGCAACATCCCAGAAATAGCTAACACTCTAATGGAGTGCAGGATTTGGGACAAGATGTGAAATATAAACCAGAACAGAATCACTGACTTGGATTACCTAAACCTCAATTACATTTATTGTTTAGAAATCCCAGGAAAGGCAAGGGCATGAATACAGCGACCCATTTCAATGTTGGCTCTGATGCAGCGCGGAAAACCTGTGTAACGGGAATCAGGACAAAAAACCCCGTACCTATTTTCCTCCCTTCGTCACAGACCAAATATCACATTAACACATTCACTCATACAATCATTGGTGGGGCCCATAACACCAACATTCACACTTCGCTTCTCACTGGTCTGCACTTACAGGAGAAATGAATGTTCCAAGCGCTGAAATGAAAGGAATACCTTATAACCTATAGAGAGAAAAATTATTTACATTTCTATACACTAATACCCTTATCACTGCACATCATAAACCTAAACATTAAGATACTCCTCCCACGTGATCGATGGATCAATTAGTTGATTTGATATTGATGATTTAGTGCAGCTAAAGCATACTCAAAGATCCTGATCTACCTCCTTTCAATAAACGACCAAACACATTTTCTTGTTAATCAATATATTTGTTTATCTAAATAATGCAAGAATTTTAGTTCCATCTAGTAAATGTATTAATCATTACGCAAATCACAGAACACCATATTTACCTATTCTGGCTATCGGTCGTCCTCTAAGTCATCTAATTTAGTCGTCAGCACGCTACAGTCCCAGAGATCGGGTCAAGCACCAGAGACGTGCAAGTATCGATCAGTGCCCATAGATTTTTGGGAGTCCTTAGTTCATCAAGAAATAGGGCAGCAATTCAGTCTGTCAAAAGATTCAGGAACACAACGGTCACGTAGCGTCACCGTCGTCTCCGTCAGCAAAGGAAACACACAATCTAACCATCCTCTAAGTCTAACGTCACTTTTATGTTGGAATAAGGTCTAAAAGATACAATTTAGAGAATTTGGGCTCATCCCATTGGATGGTTGGGATCGTCCGGTGAGGTTTCACACAATTCAGGAGGTTAGGTCATCCTACATGTTCCATCCGGTTTTTATAAAAGTCTTTTGTCGAAACACTTGGCAGACATCCCGTCTTGACCTTGCTTGGGCACACCGAGTCTAGGGTCATGTCGAGGCCACTGGTACATGGGGTTGGCGCAGGGGCACTTTGTCTGAAACCTCATGGAATGGTGGCCATCGCGTTGAGTATGTCAGGCGGCCATCTTGATTTTAGGCCCAAAGGACAACTTAAGCGAAACAAACACAAATAGTAATTAAAACATAGAAATAACGAATAAAATGTTAAACACTCACTAATTCCCCTATGTGCTTGTAATTATCTAGCATATGGCGAAATTTAAAGCATTCATATTCGCCCATTGATGTCATCTGGTGCAACATACGATAACGTCACAAAAGCAACATATATCATGCGATATTCTATTTTCCTAGTATTAGTATGCGTACATATGTTAATTACAAATTATTTTAGCCATGCAAAATGCAAATCCCACGTATATTTCGTATATTAGTAATGTTTGTTAAACTTCACACAAACACATTAATAGTATTATAATTAATAGATTATTCTAATTAGTATAAATATACAGAATAGGGAGGGTATACAACATTTTGTACTACCCGCTCCATCAATCCCCCCTTTGGTGATTATATCACCACACCATTAACATTTTGTAATACTTTTTGTGGAGTCGAAGTGAGTTCTTGCTTTTATTCATAACTCAGTCTCCCCAGTCTCTTTTCTTTTTGCTGTCTTATACATATTTTCCTTAACTTCTTCTAATTCTATTTCTTCAAATTCCCTCTCTTGTTTCTTATCTTTTCTCCTTAAATTTTCTCTTTTTAACTTTTTCTGAATTTTCTTCTTTTATGGCAAAGACACCCTAATCTTAATATTAATACTAGGAAAATCACACATGTTAATGGAAATAAGATTTTACCTAAAAAGGTACTACCTAGGTTTACTAAGAAATTCCTAATAGCAGATATTTTCTTTCCAATCTTTTCCCAAACACCTTCAACCTCCAGTGGTGCAATTTCGTCATGCAGATCAGTTATATTTTTAATATAAGTTTTCAAATCTTTACTTTCGTCTGGAATGTAAGTACAACAATGTTGAACTTTCAGCATTCCACAGACTCCACCCTCCTTTGCCAATAATATATCAAGGTCAAATCGATTTTGCATTAGCATGGCACGCATGGCAACCATTTCTGTGTTTACCAATAAAAATCCTCCAGCGGTGCTTGTTGACAAGCGATCCACTATTGTTGATAGCCTTCTAATTTTGTTTGCATTCAGAGATATTCCCACTGCTGGTATCAATGCTCCAAAGGTATCACCCACAATTTCTGACCAAGATTCTCTCTTCCTACGTGCTAAATACCTACCTAAATTAGGTACACCATCTTCTCCTCTTCCCATATGAAAAATCTTCGGGAAAACCAGGTCTACATAACATGTCCAATACCAAAGGTCTGGCAAACGATAATACGCCTTGTTCCCACAAATAAAGTATAATCCATGAAAAACTGGATCATGTCCTACTTTAAATCCCCATCCACCCATGATTCGGTATGTATCATATCACTCACTATTACCTACAAAGTAATTATCATATGCAGTTTGATTCCTTCTAATATACAATTTCCCTTTTTGAGGCCAATCTAAAGCCATAGTCGGGCTAGCTTCTCCTTTCAAGTGTTTTTCCATTTCTACATCCCAGACTATCTTTTCCACCTTTCCTTCAGATGCCTTCCTTTGCATTTTCTATCTCCTTTCTTCAACCATATCCAAAAATGTCTTTTCTTCTTTCTTTCAACTTCAAGTCAAATTGTTTCTAAATATATATTCTAATGTTAGTTCTTTAGTCTCTAAGAAAAATTCACCTAATACCTTTGCAGGTTTTACCTTGTTTAGCTTGTTAATTGATGGTACTTGTGAAAATATGTTATCTACATCTGAAAAATAATACTCTAACTTCCCTGTTTGGTAAAATAAACTAGCTATTACACTAGATGTTATTGTCAGGATGGGTCAGTTAAGTGCTAGAGCCCGTTCTGTAGGCAGTAGAAATCTTCGTTACCTGTGTGCGAGGATGCGTAGATCCATTCCAGTCAAGCAAGTGGCATTGTGGCTTCGATTGTATACTGCGCTCAAATCGCGGAATTTCAAGATGGCCGCCGCAAAGGAGTAGAGGTTGGCGGTCTAGTTTTTTAGCAGCTTTACTCTCTGCAGCTGTCTAGCTCGTGCTCCACATTAGCGCGGCGCACTTCAACCGTTTTTCTGAGGAGAACAGGCAGCTTAGTTCCCGCTGCCAATTTTCCTGAGCTTTGAGTAGTTTGGGCAATTTTCAGACATTCTTTTATCTATCGCAACTAACATAGAATAGAGAAGGAATACCAGAGCAGTTTTCGAGTGATGTCAGAGAAGAATTCTCAGGTGCGCCAGTCAAGTCCAGCTTCAGAAGTCGTCCATGTAACTTGGTGAGAGGGATAAGGAGGGTTCCTGGACACCAAGTAAGTTTAGAGTTTATTCGAGAATTTTGATTTGAGAACGCGCCAATTGAAGGAACTTAAAATATTATTGGGGCATTTAGTTTGGCAACAACAAATAGCATGGCATCAAGAGGATTCATATATCTATTCCTAGGCCAGCCACTGATAGTAGGAGCAACTTTGTTCCAACCACTGGCAATATGTCCACAAAATTGGCCTGGCCTAGAACCTCTTAAGTGTGTTGATTAAGATAATCTGCAATACAACCCTTCGAATCCTAGCAGAAAGTGTACCGCCACAGCTCACCCGGAAGTGGTGAAACTCGTGAAGAATAACAATAGAGAAATGTGAAAAAATTGTGAGAAAATGAGAGGGCACCTCACGTATGCAACACCAGGAAGGCTGCCAGCTGGTTCTCTCTGGTATGCCCACGTTTTGTCATCATCGGTTGCCAACTCAATAAAGGAGGAAGGAGGTGTCCAGTAAAAAAGAAAGGTAGAGAGCAAAGGTAGTTTTAGCAGAAAAACTTTGCTGTCCCCCTAAGCAAAGAGTGAAAGTGAAGAAACCCAATAGATTGCTAAGAACAAAATGTTCAGAGCAAAAGTAAAATTGAGGTACAAACTCACTGTTAAATCAAAACCTTTATTCTCAACCAGTGAGTTCACTCAAAGTAAAAGCACTAAATGTCGCTAACCTTTTTAAAGAAGGCCAATATGTTTCATTGCCACTAATCTTTCGGCAATTTCATCAGGGCATCGAGGTTTTTTGCACTCGTTTAACTGGACATCCACTTTACTGTTTACAGAAGGGCTGTATAAAAAGCAGACAGGAAGACAAATAGATTAACTATTTTCTATTTATACTTCAATAAAAATTGGACCAACCATTCAAAGACTATACCAAACTGCTGGTTCCCATGCATATATTTACCATGTAAAGGCCGAGGACGTTCATACCAGCCTTCACAAAGCCAATCGGAATTATAGTTACTTTTCCATTTTCCGATTCTTTATAATGCGCTGCAACTAGCGCGTGTTCCACCTGTGGAAAAGGGAGGTTTCAATTCCTCATCAAGTCACAGTTCACACATCAGACGGCGATCTTGGCAATTCTCTACCCCTTGTATCGCCACCCCTTTCATTTTTGCCTCTGAAAGCCAAATGAACTTGACTCCGGCCAGACATTAAAAACACACACATCTCTAGCCCCATTCCACTATGGAAAAATGGGAGGTACAATCCGTCATTGCGCTATTTGACAATCAACACCAATCTCATCTTGTCTATATCTGAAGCCGAATGGACTTGATTCCGGCCAGGCATTTACCCAAACATGCGTTTTCAACTCCATTCCATGACTAAACAACAACGCCCGTTTTTAACTCATTCGATGCCGCCCAAAAGTCGACGCGGTTAGTGATATCAGCATGGGACATCCATTTCCATACCCACGACATCCCACTGCATATACGTGCGAATGCCTAAATCTCACCGTAACCTTTACCGGAGCAATCCTTGTCTCGTCCCCGCTTCAAATCAAAGTCAGTATCCCGCCTCTAATGTAGTTGAGCTGTGCCACACCCCTTAGTCTTACGTGGTTCACGGCCAGCACTGAGGACTGTTAGAAACTCGGATGATCGTGGCGGCCATCTTAGAGCAGTATGAACCACAGGACGCAAACTCCTCACAGACCCCTTACTGTTATTTAATGAGTCGGAAGGACCCTCAAGTGCGCCCCAAAACACTCTCCTAAGTGTTTATCAGTTAGAGCTGGAACAGACCAACTACATAGTTTCCGAAAAGGCTCGTAATGTAACAACACTCCAACTCGTCACCAATAAAGCATGCCTCAAGTCACAATCTATATCCAATCTCCGATCTAGTTGTACTGAGCCCACACCCCTTTTTTTGTAATTTTTCACATCACATCGGCATCGAGGGCTGCTCAAATCTATGATAATCATGGCGGCCATTTTAGAGCAGTGAGTCCCACCCCACAAGGCTTCAACCACAACCTATATAAGATTTACAGAGTCCGAATGCCAGCACTCTTTAATTATGCCACGCAAGGAACTTCCTTTGTATTCTTTAGGTGCACCTCCAAGTCCCAAGTCAGAGCTGGAAACGGCCCACTACTCAATTTCATAGAAGGACCGATCCTGCAACTCTCAGTGCAATGCTCTTAGCAAATCGTCCTCCAAGTCTAAAGTCAGAGCTGAAAACGGCCCACTACTTAATTTCATAGCAGGAACGATCCTACAACTCTCAGTGCAATGCTCTTAACAAATCGTTACCAATAAAGCACAGATGTTCAAATCCAAATTATTGACAGATCAACCATCAGATCAAAAGTTCCCACAAAGTGGATAATCTGTAGTTTGGAAAAAATCATGTTTCCGATCAATCCACTCTTGATGAGAGACTTCTCCCAATTACAAAGTGTGCTAATAGCTACCTACTTTGTTCCACTCAATGTGGTCATTCAATCCTATAACATCCACCTGCTCAGTATAAATCCAGCGGGCTTCCCTGGTAGCCAGAATTTTATCTAAGGTGTCATTGCTAGCTGTCACCCTCTCCAGGACAACCCATCTCAAGGCTTGCAGATCATGTTTGGATTCACCAAAATGATGTACCAGGCGCGTGGTAAGCTTTCCCGCTTTAATGGTGCTCAAATGTTCCTGAATTCGTATCTTTATTTTACGAGTGGTGAGACCTATATACTGTAACCCGCATTCACAGGTCAATCTATAGATCACGTTAGTGGTGTTGCAATTAGAGAACGAATTCAAATACCATTTTTTGCCACTGGTGAGGTTGACATAATTTGTTTTTTCTGTCAATTTGCAGACTGAACACTTTCACTCTTTGCTTAGGGGGACAGCAAAGTTTTTCTGCTAAAACTACCTTTGCTCTCTACCTTTCTTTTTTACTGGACACCTCCTTCCTCCTTTATTGAGTTGGCAACCGATGATGACAAAACGTGGGCATACCAGCGAGAACCAGCTGGCAGCCTTCCTGGTGTTGCATACGTGAGGTGCCCTCTCATTTTCTCACAATTTTTTCACATTTCTCTATTGTTATTCTTCACGAGTTTCACCACTTCCGGGTGAGCTGTGGCGGTACACTTTCTGCTAGGTTTCGAAGGGTTGTATTGCAGATTATCTTAATCAACACACTTAAGAGGTTCTAGGCCAGGCCAATTTTGTGGACATATTGCCAGTGGTTGGAACAAAGTTGCTCCTACTATCAGTGGCTGGCCTAGGAATAGATATATGAATCCTCTTGATGCCATGCTATTTGTTGGTGTCAATAGATTTTGATCGGAGGGCAGCATGGCATTTTTCCCTCTAGAGCTCCAATTTGTTATGGGTTACTGAACGGCGGATCAGCCGTGAGAGCTACAAACATTTCTCCTGTTTTTAGAAAAGTGGTTGGACTGACTATTCGGATGAAATACTAAAATTCTTATTGATTTGAGTGTACACCTGTGGAATCGTGGTAATTGTCATTTTGCATTGATAGTAATGGATAGAAACTGTTTGGCGTTTTCTGACGACCAGATAGCTGCAATTCTAGCAGGTCCTTCCCTCTTCCCAGATACATCTTTGACTAATGTAAACACAGCCAGGGAGGAGTGGGATAAATTAAGCAATACGAAAAAACGCCAGGTTAGAATAGCCCTTCATGGGGCGTTGATGACAGAATATCTCCGAGCTGGAGCTGCCCCCGCAAGCCTATTAGTTAGAATAGAACCTCGGATTTTCCTAGAGGATAAGACATTTAGGCTTGATTGGAGTTACATTGCCAATAAGTGTACAAGAGATTGGCTAATTCTAATTATTAATACTGCAAAAAGACTTAGTGATGAGTTGTTGGTAGAGATTCTGGAGTTAGAAGAAACTTTGAAGAAAGACACAACCATCACTGATACTAAAGAACAACTACAGCGGATTCAGGCAGATTTAGCAGATTACAAGCACTATATGGTAAACCAGAAAATCAAAGGTTTAAAAAGAAATCTCGAGAGATTCACCCATGAATGGGCGTTTCCCTATGTGGACGATAAATATTACCAACAGGGTAACGAAGCGGCACCACAGCCTAGTTATCGAGGGAGGGGAGGCAAACAACAACAGCGTAGGACCCCCTTGAACTGGACTTTCGAGAACACCTCCAGTGAGGAGGAAGAGAGTGCCCCAACGTCCAACCAGGGTGGTGGTAGACCTGACGCTCAGTATAAATCCAACGAGGACTTGGGGGCGTTGTTCCGGTCTTTTTTAGGACACACCAACAGGGGCAACAGAGGGGGTGGACAAAGGGGCAGAGGAAGGTCAAGACCCTTCCACAACCAGGGACAGCAATGGCCTATGTTCTCCCCTCGGATAACACGCAGCAGGGGCAGGACCCCCGTTTGAGTAATATTGTGATGAATTTGTCTGATCACACACTTACTGCGGATGAGTTGCGTGTTCTGAATAAAGGGTTGGGGTATGTCCCTACCCCGAGACATGATTCTTTTAAGTGTAGGACCGAGTTCCACGCAACCATGAGAAAAATCAGACTCAAAAAATTTTTTGCCGGTAAAGAATTGGAACCCCAGTCACTGTTTTCCACCAACTTACGCCGTCCCTCCCACTTTTGTCCCCCGGGCTCCACTGTGGGTCCCGAGGTGATGGTGTTTGAACAGAAAGTGTTGGAGGAAATCTCTAAATTAGAACAGTCTGATCAAAAGGGTCGCCCCGTTAATAACATGAGCCGGGGAGATTGGAAGGCGCTTAAGACTCTTCAGAATAATGCCGCAATCACTATTAAGAGTGCCAATAAAGGTGGGGCCATTGTGGTAATGAACACCTTAGACTTCAATCAGGAGGTGTTAAGATTGCTAGGTGAGCGGAAGAATTATCACCCCCTCCCTAGAGACCCTATTCTTGAATTACAGGAGGTGATCACAAAAATGGTGGCGGAAGCTAGGAGTAAAAACTGGATCACGAGCAAGGAGGCAGAGTTTTTAGTCAACACCAAGCCGAGAACGCCTGCCTTCTACATACTCCCAAAGGTTCATAAGGCTGTACGGCCTCCTCCCGGGCGACCGATAGTCTCAGGAATTGCTTCCATTCTTGAGCCACTGTCGCAATTTGCTGACTTCTTTTTGAGAGAATCAGTCTTGAGACAAAAATCATATGTCCAGGATACTACTGACATCTTGAATATTCTTGGTGATTTGGAATTTGACTCATCACAGCAGTTCCTTCTCACCATTGATATTGAGTCACTTTATACTAGCATCCCCCAGGAGGCCACGCTGGTGGCAGCAGCTAAGGCCCTGGGGGATCAAGATTGGTTTTATGACACGCCCCAATCATTTGTGCTCCAATGCATTGAGCTTGCCTTGACACGGAATCATTTTCGTTTCAAGGATGACCTCTATCTACAGGTGTCAGGAACATCTATGGGCGCAACTTTTGCGCCGAGTCTGGCCTGCATTTATGTAGGCCAGTTTGAAGAAAATTTCTTGTATCACACATCGAACCCCTTCCAGGGGCACATTTGCCTCTGGAAGAGGTATATCGATGATGTGTTGTGTATTTGGAAAGGGGATCAGGATTTACTTTTGGAATTCTTGAACTGGCTCAATAGCCTTGATCCGTGCCTCAAATTTACCTGGACGTTCAGTAATGAATGTGCGGTATATTTGGATCTTGACATCAAGGTGCATGGGAAGGCTCTGAATACAACGGTACATCAAAAGGGGTCAGACAGGAACTCACTGCTACATTATAACTCATACCATCCGAGAGCCTTACGTGACAATGTGCCAGTCGGCCAGTTCTTCAGGTACCGGCGTAATTGTTCTACCGTTGAAACTTTTGTCCAACAAGCTGACGAGCTTTCTAATAAACTGACACAAAGAGCATATCCTAAAACTGTTATCAAGAGAGCGTATAAGAGAGCCCGCAATACACCTCGGGAGGCGCTCTTAGAAAGGAACAAAAGGGAGAGTGGTGACTGCCTTACAGTGGTCATGACTTACGACCCCCTGGCCTCTAAAATTAGGCAATTAATGAGAAAACACTGGTCACTGCTGTCCACCGCAGACTTCAGAATGCCACAACCGAGATTTGCATTCAAGCGTGCCACGAATCTCAAGGACAAACTTGTGCACACGCGACCACAGGTCAAACAAAGTCACACTTCATTGCCGGCTGGACACTACCCATGTGGTGGTTGTTCAGTCTGCAAATTGACAGAAAAAACAAATTATGTCAACCTCACCAGTGGCAAAAAATGGTATTTGAATTCGTTCTCTAATTGCAACACCACTAACGTGATCTATAGATTGACCTGTGAATGCGGGTTACAGTATATAGGTCTCACCACTCGTAAAATAAAGATACGAATTCAGGAACATTTGAGCACCTTTAAAGCGGGAAAGCTTACCACGCGCCTGGTACATCATTTTGGTGAATCCAAACATGATCTGCAAGCCTTGAGATGGGTTGTCCTGGAGAGGGTGACAGCTAGCAATGACACCTTAGATAAAATTCTGGCTACCAGGGAAGCCCGCTGGATTTATACTGAGCAGGTGGATGTTATAGGATTGAATGACCACATTGAGTGGAACAAAGTAGGTAGCTATTAGCACACTTTGTAATTGGGAGAAGTCTCTCATCAAGAGTGGATTGATCGGAAACATGATTTTTTCCAAACTACAGATTATCCACTTTGTGGGAACTTTTGATCTGATGGTTGATCTGTCAATAATTTGGATTTAAACATCTGTGCTTTATTGGTGACGATTTGTTAAGAGCATTGCACTGAGAGTTGTAGGATCGTTCCTGCTATGAAATTAAGTAGTGGGCCGTTTTCAGCTCTGACTTTAGACTTGGAGGACGATTTGCTAAGAGCATTGCACTGAGAGTTGCAGGATCGGTCCTTCTATGAAATTGAGTAGTGGGCCGTTTCCAGCTCTGACTTGGGACTTGGAGGTGCACCTAAAGAATACAAAGGAAGTTCCTTGCGTGGCATAATTAAAGAGTGCTGGCATTCGGACTCTGTAAATCTTATATAGGTTGTGGTTGAAGCCTTGTGGGGTGGGACTCACTGCTCTAAAATGGCCGCCACGATTATCATAGATTTGAGCAGCCCCCGATGCCGATGTGATGTGAAAAATTACAAAAAAAGGGGTGTGGGCTCAGTACAACTAGATCGGAGATTGGATATAGATTGTGACTTGAGGCATGCTTTATTGGTGACGAGTTGGAGTGTTGTTACATTACGAGCCTTTTCGGAAACTATGTAGTTGGTCTGTTCCAGCTCTAACTGATAAACACTTAGGAGAGTGTTTTGGGGCGCACTTGAGGGTCCTTCCGACTCATTAAATAACAGTAAGGGGTCTGTGAGGAGTTTGCGTCCTGTGGTTCATACTGCTCTAAGATGGCCGCCACGATCATCCGAGTTTCTAACAGTCCTCAGTGCTGGCCGTGAACCACGTGAGACTAAGGGGTGTGGCACAGCTCAACTACATTAGAGGCGGGATACTGACTTTGATTTGAAGCGGGGACGAGACAAGGATTGCTCCGGTAAAGGTTACGGTGAGATTTAGGCATTCGCACGTATATGCAGTGGGATGTCGTGGGTATGGAAATGGATGTCCCATGCTGATATCACTAACCGCGTCGACTTTTGGGCTTGGGCGGCATCGAATGAGTTAAAAACGGGCGTTGTTGTTTAGTCATGGAATGGAGTTGAAAACGCATGTTTGGGTAAATGCCTGGCCGGAATCAAGTCCATTCGGCTTCAGATATAGACAAGATGAGATTGGTGTTGATTGTCAAATAGCGCAATGACGGATTGTACCTCCCATTTTTCCATAGTGGAATGGGGCTAGAGATGTGTGTGTTTTTAATGTCTGGCCGGAGTCAAGTTCATTCGGCTTTCAGAGGCAAAAATGAAAGGGGTGGCGATACAAGGGGTAGAGAATTGCCAAGATCACCGTCTGATGTGTGAACTGTGACTTGATGAGGAATTGAAACCTCCCTTTTCCACAGGTGGATCACGCGCTAGTTGCAGCGCATTATAAAGAATCGGAAAATGGAAAAGTAACTATAATTCCGATTGGCTTTGTGAAGGCTGGTATGAACGTCCTCGGCCTTTACATGGTAAATATATGCATGGGAACCAGCAGTTTGGTATAGTCTTTGAATGGTTGGTCCAATTTTTATTGAAGTATAAATAGAAAATAGTTAATCTATTTGTCTTCCTGTCTGCTTTTTATACAGCCCTTCTGTAAACAGTAAAGTGGATGTCCAGTTAAACGAGTGCAAAAAACCTCGATGCCCTGATGAAATTGCCGAAAGATTAGTGGCAATGAAACATGTTGGCCTTCTTTAAAAAGGTTAGCGATATTTAGTGCTTTTACTTTGAGTGAACTCACTGGTTGAGAATAAAGGTTTTGATTTAACAGTGAGTTTGTACCTCAATTTTACTTTTGCTCTGAACATTTTGTTCTTAGCAATCTATTGGGTTTCTTCACTTTCACTCTTTGCTTAGGGGGACAGCAAAGTTTTTCTGCTAAAACTACCTTTGCTCTCTACCTTTCTTTTTTACTGGACACCTCCTTCCTCCTTTATTGAGTTGGCAACCGATGATGACAAAACGTGGGCATACCAGCGAGAACCAGCTGGCAGCCTTCCTGGTGTTGCATACATGAGGTGCCCTCTCATTTTCTCACAATTTTTTCACATTTCTCTATTGTTATTCTTCACGAGTTTCACCACTTCCGGGTGAGCTGTGGCGGTACACTTTCTGCTAGGTTTCGAAGGGTTGTATTGCAGATTATCTTAATCAACACACTTAAGAGGTTCTAGGCCAGGCCAATTTTGTGGACATATTGCCAGTGGTTGGAACAAAGTTGCTCCTACTATCAGTGGCTGGCCTAGGAATAGATATATGAATCCTCTTGATGCCATGCTATTTGTTGTTGTCAATAGATTTTGAGTGGAGGGCAGCATGGCATTTTTCCCTCTAGAGCTCCAATTTGTTATGGGCATTTAGTTTGGCAACAAGTATCTTCAAATAACTACGAGAGCATATTCCCAGGGAGTCCAAGTCCTTGGGTTTTCTTGAAGTTTCAAGGTGGACCACTAGTCACAGCTACAGATACCAATTACGGAATAGTGAGAACAAGTAGCAACAGTACTTCTAAATTAAATCTGACATACAAGCATCATTACTATCTTCATGTAGGTATGGTTATATATATATATATATATATATATATATATATATATATATAGATATAATAGTACTTACCAACTGAATTGAAGAAAAGTACCAGTAAAGAAGGAAAAGACGATAAGAAAGACTAACTCATATGAGGAGAGTGTTCAATCCAGTTTATTAATACTTATTGGAATCTTTAATAAAGAAAGAGAAAGGAAGGGCTCCGCAAACTGGTAATACAGGTAACGGAGAATTCAGGTAGAAGAAAGATACATATGATAATACTCTACTGTAAAATTTAATTTCTCACCAGTATTTTATGTTGCAGGAGATTACTGAATTGCACACAACATATCTCCTTACAAGATACATAAGAGAGCAGAAAGGTGCTGCGGATATACAGGTATTTACGGAAGGTACTGTAAGGATAGTTAAGTTGAGGAAGAAGTGGATTTTATATTCTGCCTTTGGTTTTAGGTCTTCCAGAAGATACAGCACAAGACCAGTACACGAGAAGTGAAGCAGTGCAGTCTCTTTTCTCTTCCAACTCCCCTTTCCCCCTCTCTACTTCTCGTGAATATAATATTCATGGTAGTGGGGTACGGGATTGAAGAACTGTCGCCTGCTCCTGTGGAACATCCAAGTTCAGGCCAAGGTACTTGACAGTTATACCATAAGTTACTGGAAGGTGGTGATAAGTCACTCCCTTCGATACAGATGCAGGTAACTGCATACAAACGTAGCAGTCCCTTACGTCCATTGTCTTTACATATTCATACAATAATTTTGAAAATACATTGTTAGAAAGATCAGTTATAGACCTGCCTTTATGCAAATAGTTTCTATCTATTCTAGTTGGAACCACCCTTTGAATCTTTTCTTTATTAGTTTTGTTTTCACTATGTCCTTCCATTGTATCTATAGTAACCTTAAATGAGATCATTAGAGCAAGTATACTCCACAGAAGCATTAGTAATTCTGTACAACAACAACACGTTTTACACCATCTTTTCAAAAATATACATCTACCCTTTCTACTATCTGTGTTTGCCATTTTTGTTAAAATGAACAGTGTCTTTTGACTTAGCCTCTTCTACTTCACAACTAGTTTGTCTAACCCCAAGGCTCTAAGCACCTACTTGGTTCTACCAGTTTTTGTCTTTTTCCGGTCTTTTATTGTCTTTACCATTAGCAGCTTCCTTGTCTCATTCAGTTTGGCATCTCATCATCTTTCACCTTTCCTTCGTGATCTGAATACAGAATGTCCTGAACATCCACTTCTTCTCCAATATCAGACAAGATAACTCTCAGGAATTCTGATTCTTCGTCCTCCTCAACCACTTCTGGTACAATCACATCTGGATATCCTTGGCTATCTGCCTCTTCTTTTACTTGAGGCATGGCCACATACGTCCATTCTGGCAATTTATACTTCTGGTTAGGTTTCCTCGTTCTTTTGCTTTCTTTAATTACAACTTTTTCTTCGTCTTTTGATTTCTCTTGACTCGTTACTTCATTCACTTGTTCAGCTCTTGGTGAATTTACTCGTGTCAGTCGATATCTCAGTCTTTTTATTTTATTCGCACAAACTTCATCTTTTGCTGCTCTTTTCAGTTTACTTCCTTTTTCATTCTTTTCAGGTCTCCAAGCTCTCTTTCTTAGAACTCGACCTTCAGGTACTTCGTCTTCGCTTTCCTCTGACTCTGTTTCAACCTGCTTTTTACTTTCAACAGCTTCTTTTTCCACCACTTCTTTCGTTTTCCCTACTTCTGTCCCTCCTCGAATCTCCGGCACGCAATCTTCCTGCTGACTACTTGTCCCTACTTCTAACTGGATGTTGGAGTTCCCTACACCTCCTCGGGGGTGTTCCGCAGAAATCTTTCCCTCTCTCTCTGTATCTGGCACCTGTCCATCTAAATTGGTTATTTCAGGTGGAATTTCTCTCAATCTTTAATCTGGAACTTCTCTCTCAGTAATTTATTTAACTGCCTTTTCACTGTCTTTTCCTTTTCTCAAACATTGAGTTCCTTGTTCAGTCTCTGAGTCTGAGCTGGTATCAGAAATCTGTAGCCTTCTTCTCAAGGAAATACTTCTGGGGAGGAAAGTTAGATTTGACTCTGATTCCCCCCTTTCAGGGTTTTCTTTTGTTCTTGTCTCTTCGACATCTGATTCAGTACTAGATTCTGATTCGTAAAAATATTCCTTTTCTGTGCTATCCACTGGATTTGGAATTCTTAATGTGTGACTTGCATGAATCCAGTTTTTCAGTCCAGCACACTTCACAGCTGTTGTTATGGTCAAAATAACCTGTCGTGGTTTTTCCTACCTTGGAACCAAACAGTTTCTTCTTCTGTGTACTTTGATTCTTACCCGGTCCCCTGGGCTCAGATCATGGGCTTGCTTCTTTTCAAGGGTGGTGGCATCCGCTTCAACCTGATGAAACACAGAATAAACTGCGTCAGCAAGGCTTTTACAGTAATCCAACACCATGTCATCAGTTATAGGCATCAGCTTGTTGACTGGTATGAACACGTGACGCATTGCTCTACCCATGATGATTTCATGGGGGCTCAACCCTGTAGTTCTGTCTGGAATTGATCTAATAGTCATGAGTACCAGAGGCAAGACATCAGGCCATTTCACACCTGTGGCTAAACACATTTTCCCTATCCTGTTTTTGATAGTACCATTCATCTGTTCCACCACACCAGAAGCCTCTGGGCGATAGGCACAATGTAGTTTTTGTCGTACATTCAATGCTTCACAAATCAATTTTATGATCTCATTTTGGAAATGTCTTCCTCGGTCTGATTCAATTGTTACTGGAAACCCGAATCTAGGGATAAATTCGCTCAAAAGTAATTTTGCCACTGTGATTCCATCATTTCTCCTTGTTGGGAATGCTTCCACCCATCTAGAAAACAAACAGACCATAACTAGAACATACCTCAACCTGTTACAGGGAGGCATCTCAATGAAATCCACTTGCATTCGAGTAAAATGCCCTCCTTCTCGACCTATTGTTCCTAGGCTCACTACTGTCTTTCTTCCAGCGTTGTATTGCTGACATATAAGGCATCTTTGACAAAGACTCTCTGCTACTAGTCTAAATTTTGCATTGTACCAGGTCTGCTTGAACGACCTGATCATAGAATCTCCCTATGTGTCCCTGGCCATGATACAGTCCCTGGGATGAGCAGCGAAACACTCTAGTAGTGAACCTCAGCCAACAAGTGCTCACTGAGGTGGAAAAAACTGCCCTAGAAAAAGGACTAGGCTTTGTTCCCACAATCAAAGGGGACTCTTTTACCATCATGCAAGAATTAGCTGCATTCTTCAGGAAAATAAGACTACAAGCTTTTTACAGTGACAAATCTTCAATGACAACTGACTCAAGGACTACCAACACTGGGTTAAAACCAAAGTCTACGTTTAACCCTCTGATACACTTGGTCCCCCCTGAGATTGCCGCCTTTGAAAAAGCGGTTCTCTACGATGTGGAAACCATCATCAACACGGATACCAATCAATATCAGAATCTTCCGAAAGCCGAACGACTGGCTTTACAACTTTTGGCGAAGGATGAATCCATCGTCATAAAGCCAGCAGACAAGGGGGGTGCCACTGTCCACTCGTTTTACGTCGTACTCTGACATTGGGCTAATCTATTTAAGCAGGTTCAGGCAGAGTGACTCTCCCCTATTTCTATTAGAATTGCTGTTAAGAAACTGTCTAAAATTGTATTGCTGTTCGAATTGAAAACTAGGGGGAATGGACTATTTCCTTTATGATTTTTAACTTGGGGAACTTCAGATATATTTTTTAACGTTGGTCGTTCTGTGCCTTACACTGTAGACGTAGCCATCTTCGGCTACCCGCCATTTGGGACGTGACGCGCGCTCCTCGCGGTCAGCGGTCCACTCGTTTTACATCGTACTCTGACATTAACCAGTCTATTTAATGGGCTCCTTTCGTACGCGCAGCGGGCGAGCGCGCCGATGGCGCGCCAAAGGCGGGCTTAAGGCAAGCCCGTCTGCGCCCGTCAGCGCTAAGTCAGTGCTCAGGGCGAGATATACTAGTAATATTGTAATCTAGTTTATTCCTAAAGTCCTTCCGTCCCCCTCAGTGTCCGTCACACGGCATTTACTTGGCGTGCCTCTCGAATATCACTGCTTGTGTGGATTGTGACTTTTGCTTAGGTACCCAGCTCCCTCCCGATAGAGCGTCTGTTGCTTCATCTGTTCAAGGGAACATCAGTGCCGCCCTCATTAATGCTAGGTCCTTGAGAAGGCATTATGTTGATGTTGTGGATATGGTCTCTGATAATCATTTAGACCTACTATTAATTACAGAGACTTGGCTTGATGTTCTCTCTAATCCTATTGTGGCCTTGGCCACGCCAGCTGGTTACAAAATCCATCGAGTTGATCGCCCTGTCGGCAGAGGGGGGGCCTGGCTATTTTATACAGAGAGTGTTGGACTCTGTTTAGTGAAACATCTTCCATCTGGTGGGCATGTGAGGTTCTTGATTTTAACTTACAACTCTCGGCCCACTTTACTCTGGGGGGGTCTCTGATTTATCGTCCACCGGGGATAGCTAACGTATTTTTGGATTAATGTGGGGACGCTTCAGCTAATAGAGTTTTGCGGTTCTCGAACTATTTGCTTCTCGGGGACTTTAATATCCATCTTGACTCTACGGAGTCAGCCGATTCAACTGCTTTTTTTGATTCACTGCATTCGGTCCATCTTTCTCAAGGGGTCACTTATCCGACCCATCAAGGAGAACATACTTTGGATTCCATTTGCTCCAATTTTCCTATCGTTGTTGAAAGGCCCCTCCCGGTCACCTGGACGGGTCATTTTCCTATATTTTTTTCTTGGGACATTATGCATCCAATCTGCCCAGACAGAGTCCATTGGCCTCCTACTTTTAGGAAACTGGATGCTGGGCAGCTGAGTAGCTGCTTGGCAGCCTCTCGCCCTTCCTTTTCTGACGACCTTGAGGAGAATGTTTCAAGGTTCGCAGACTGGATTACAGACGCAATCGGCGCTCCCTCTGCTCCGGGTCGGACTATTCTGAGAAGAGAGGCACCTTCCAAGCCTTGGTTTACTTCGGAATTGGGGATTCTGAAGCACACCTGTAAGGTACTGGAGAGAGCATGGCGCTCCAGCGGTTATTGCCCTATTGCTAAACTTGCTCTCAGAACCAAACAAAAATTTTATTATGCGGCTATTTGTCGGGCCAAAGGCCGATATTTCTCCGACCGTATTGATTGTGCAAATAATAACTCCAGAGAAATTTTCTCTATTGTGAAGAGTTTTGTATCTCCTAGTGCCCAGGCTTTGGTGGTGCCCTCTTCGATCACTTGGTGTAACACCTTAGCCAAATTTTTCAGGGACAAAATAGCTAGCATTCAGGACTCCTTTTCAACGGTATCCATGAATCCTACCTCTGCCTTGTTGGGGAAGCAGATGTTAAAGATTACTTCTATTCTTTCAACCTTTAAACCTGTTGATCTGTCCTGTACCCTTAGGATTCTTAAGGCACTCAAATCTGGTTCTCCTAAGGACCCTTGTGCAGCTAGGCTTCTATCTGAAGTAGCAGACTCGATCAACTTCAAAGTCAACCATATGGTTAATGCATCACTTTGTGAGGCTTGTTCCATCATCATGGAAGCAGGCACTGATCCTCCCCCTCCTCAAGAAGCCTTCTTCTGACCCTCTGCTTCCTGAGAACTATCGACGTATATCACTCCTACCAAGTTTGGCGAAGGTCTGCGAGAAGATTGTTACATCTCAACTCACCAACTATGTTGAGGTGTCTGGTTTGCTTCACCCAGCTCAATCTGGCTTCCGTGCTTCTTATAGCACGGAGTCAGCATTGCTGGAGGTGACTGAGGCAGTTCGGAAGAGTTTGGATGCCGGTGGGAGAGCGGCTTTGGTCATGCTTGATCTCTCAGCGGCATTCGATACTGTGCCACACTCTTTGCTTCTTGATCGACTAGAGGTAATCGGTGTTTTGGGAGCGGTGCTGCGCTGGATTAGATCTTTTTTAGAAAACAGATCACAGCAGGTCTGGCTTCCACCATACGCTTCTACACCTATGCAGTTGGTAACTGGCATTCCGCAGGGGTCATCGCTTAGCCCTCTTCTTTTCAACATCTATGTGACTCCACTGATCTATCTTGCTGAGTCACTGGGGGCCAAGGTGATGGCCTATGCTGATGATACTCAGCTATTGTTCTTTTGTATGGATCGTTCCCTGCGGATTTTAGGGAAAGGATGTGGCCATCGGGCTTTCCTCGCCCATTTATTGGTAAGGGCGCCGTAAAAAATCTCGGTGTCTGGTTCGAGGAAAACCTGAACTTTTCTACTCATGTGAAGAAACTGGTAGGAACTTGCTTCGGCACTTTAAAAATTTTGAGGAAGTTTCTTCCTCTTTTGCCTACTAGTGCCAAGGAAACTGTGGTCCGGGCATTGATTTTGTCTCGTTTGGACTATGCCAACGCCATTCTGATTGGTTGTCCTGCTTATTTGGTTAAAAAGCTGCAAGTAGTTCAAAACTCTGCCGCTAGACTGCTGCTGGGCCTTTCTTCTACACAGAGTGTTCGGAGCCATCTATACAATTTGCATTGGCTCCCAGTCAACTCTCGGCTGAAATTCAAGAGGTTATCCATTGTACATCGGGCCCTGTACGGGTCAGGTCCCTCCTATCTTCAAAAAAGAATTGTTTTCTACAGACCTAGTAGACAACTTCGTTCCTCTGATCAGCTGCTGATGCAAATTCCTAGGTTTAAGCGTCAGAGGCTGGGTGGGAACTCTTTTGTTCGCAAAGCCGGTCTGGCCTGGAACGGGCTTCCATTGGTACTTCGGGACATTCATGATCCATTGTTGTTTAGAAAAAAGCTTAAAACATTGCTCTTTTAGGTCATGATTTATGTGTAGTTCACCTTCTTACTGGAGTAAGCGCCGGGACACTTTGAGTAGCTGAGCGCTTTATAAATTTAATATAACATAACATAACTGTCATCCTTGATACAGAAGAAGTATACAGAACTGAATGTAGACTTCAACTGGAAGACAGGAGGTACTATCGATCCCTGAAAATGGACCCAACGAAGAGGCTAACCAATACCATCAAAGACCTTGTGGATGAGGCCAAAAGTGAAGGATGGATAACTGACAATGAGGTGAATTCCTTGACCACCCAACATCCTGCAACACCATACTTCTACGTGTTACTGAAGATCCACAAAGGAAAGATACCACCCCCGGGCAGACCCATCATTTCGGGGATTGGGTCCCTGCTTGAGCCCCTGTCGACCTTTGTGGATTTCTTCTTGAAACCCATTGTAGCGAAGATGCCAACATATATACAGGATACTAAAAACCTGTTACGCCTGTTACAAGACTTAACATTTGACCAAGAAGAAGACCTCTTCGTCTCGTTCGACGTAGAGTCACTATACACATGTATTCCTCAGGACGAGACTCTCGTCACTATTCAATCTCTGTTGGCGGAAGAAGACCTTGACTCTATCACTCCTTTGAGTTTCATCATGGCCTGTGCCACCTTGACGATGAAAGAAAACTTTTTCAAGTTCGAGGAAGAACTCTTCCTACAAACATCGGGGACTTACATGGGCAGTGTTTTTGCCCCCAGCCTGGCAAATCTCTACGTGCATACTTTTGAACAGACTGAGGTTCTCCAGCAATGCAATCCCTTCAGACACCACATACTGAGCTGGAAGAGGTACATAGATGACATCTTTGTGATCTGGAAAGGGACACCGGCATCAGTCATAGCCGTCCAAAGCTGGCTCAACACAAGAAATGAGTACCTACGATTTACATATGAACTCTCTCAATCCAGCCTTCCTTTTCTTGATGTCAGGATCTATCCGGAGAACGGTTTGCTTGCAACTAAACTCTATCGCAAGCCGATGGCAGGCAATTCGTTGTCATCCTATAATAGCTTCCACCCAAAAGCCCTGCGGGACAATCTTCCATTTGGGCAATTTCTACGTCTCCGTCGGAACTGTTCCAGTATGGAGAAATACACAGAACATGCTAGATCCCTTTCTGCACAGCTTAAAGAAAGGCAATATCCTGTTAACATCATTCGTAGGTGTAGAAAGAGGGCTTCGAATAACCATCGTGAAGCCCTCATTGAAAAAGCACCAGCCAAAGAAGCATTACAGAGACTTACCTGTGTTAACACGTTCTGTAGGTATTCTAATAAAATCAAGAATACCATTCTGAAACATTGGCCTATTCTCAATGTTGGCGCCACATCTTTACCATCTCCCCTGTTTGCTTTTAAGCGTAGCAGCAATATAAAAGACATGTTGGTGCACACTCGTCCTCACTCCAAAAAACCACTCAACCAAGTATCCCTTTGGGGTTTTCCCCCCGTTAAGGGACACTTTCCGTGCGGCTCGTGTGCGGTCTGTCCACAAACTACGCACACTACTGAGATTGATATAGGCACGGCTAGACCATGGTGTCTCTCTAAACACACTAACTGCAATTGTGAGAAACTGATATATATGATCACGTGCCCCTGCAATATGCGATATGTTGGGATGACTACAAGGAAAATAAAGACACGAATCCTTGAACACAAAAGCACTGTCAGGTGTAAAAAGAGTTCCACTTAAATGACTAACCATTTCATTAATTATGATCATACGGAGCGGGATATTAAATGGGTAGTGTTGGAGCAACCCTTTATTCCCTCACATGTGACAGATATTCAGAAGTTTCTCTTCATTCAAGAACATCGTTGGGTGCACAAATTGCATACTGACACCATGGGGTTAAACGACGATATACCATGGCTATCGCTTTAGAACTAGCCATGAGTAAAGATCAGTAGTCTGCTTTCCCGATACAAGTTCATGATTGTGACATATTGCTCTGTTCACATTAATGGCCCTTCTCATCATGTATTGCAACCTTTAATGTGAGTTTCTCATAAGCTTTCTTAGTTAGGTAAATACCATCGGTACTGGCATCCTTCTTGACCTACAGAGCTCTAACAAAGAAGGTATGCAGTTCCTAATATACAGGTTATGTAAATGTAGAGTGAACTCTAGTAAATATTAGAGTGTAAGAGGGGAGAAGGAACTTCTCCTAGTTGGAATAAGACCCTCACACACCCAGCCAGCTAGGTGTCATGCTTCATCATCGGGTCTGCTCCTTATCGGGGCGGCGCTGCAATCCCCGATCGGCACCCAAGTAGGGGCCTTCCTGGCGGAGATCTTTTTTCCAGAAGCAGATTGATGAAGTGCAAGTGAGGGCCCTAAAATTGGTGTAGGTGATAGTGATGTGTATGTGAAGAATCTAAAATAGGGGAGGTGGTCCACTCAAAAATATTTTAATGAACGTGGCCCCAACCCTAATTAAAATGAAAAGACAAACCAACGCTACAACCAACTGCAAGGATGCTGGTTAGTAGCGTCTGTCAGATGGTCAACATGTTTCTTGCCTAGTAGTCAATGTAGACGGCAATTCATCAGGACCAGAATAACTACCTACACTTAAGTGGTGGTGGTCTGCGGTAAAGTATACTATTGACCACCCTTACAGCACCCAAAGAAAGTGTGGTACCTGTAACTCAAAAAACATAACCCATTAGGGTCATGGCAGAGGCGTTTCAGATCCAGCTAGTGGAGACACTAAGTTGTAGTGTCGGTTTCCAAAAAACGGAGGTGGCGGTAGACCTACCCCACGTCGCTGGTCCGGGATTCACACGAGTAAAGATCAGTAGTCTGCTTTCCCGATACAAGTTCATGATTGTGACATATTGCTCTGTTCACATTAATGGCCCTTCTCATCATGTATTGCAACCTTTAATGTGAGTTTCTCATAAGCTTTCTTAGTTAGGTAAATACCATCGGTACTGGCATCCTTCTTGACCTAGTCACCAGCTAGGACTCTTGATGGTACTATTTGGGTGTTTACTTTGTTAAACAAATTTGATGAACCATTTACATGTTGCACTTCCTGCGCGTGTATCATAAACACGGATAATATTTTGCTTCTCTAATATTGGGTGTTATGCTTAAACAGTTCATTAAGTTTACAAATAACCTACGGTATTCATTCTTTTGTTAAAAACATTCATTTAATTAACATTTTGTGCATAGAGTTTCATTTAAACACTGTGGAATATTCCAATAAATTCTTTGTATGTGTTCCCTTTCAATTGCGCATGCTCGATTGATGAGACACTACATTATGTTAGCGGCTGCCCCTTTGAGCATGCTCAGTATGTAGAACCACCGCCTCTCTACTGGGCATGCTCGGTTCATGGGACACTGCATTAGGTTAGTAGCTGCCTCTTTGAACATGCTCAGTACGTGGAACTACTGTTTTTCCAATCAGGCACACTCGGAGGACCCTTCTGGGTCCACCACAGCTGCCAGCAGTCAACCTTGATCACAGGCACTATTTAACAGAGTGGGTTAGCCTCCAGTCGGTACCTCCGGTTCCAGCTCAACGACCGTCCGGGGTACCGAAGGAGAGGTAAGGGCTTGCATGAGCAGAATAGGAACTTTGGTTCAGAAACTGTTTAGATTATGTCCCCTACTCTCTTTCTCTATTATTTTGTTACCCTCTGATTCTCTTTGATTTTGAAACTAGCATTACAAAGAGAGTGTGTTGGGAGAATGAGCTCCATCAGATATATTTTCACATACTGTCTGATTGGCATTCCCAAACCCCTTTTTTTGCTCAATAGTTGTATGTCACCAGACAACCTTACTTAAATTCCACCATTTATTCCTCTTTTGACTGAAGGCCAGTCTACCTAATATTCATACATAGTCTTAAAGTTGGTTTGTTTGCTGATGTGTCTCTCTGTGACAATATTTTGAGGAATAGACCAATTTGTCAGCAAGTAGGTTTCTCCACGGTCTGACAGAGGGATGTTTTATTCTTCTTAGAGCGGGGCCCCACTTCCCTGAGTTGTTACCATGTTGAGGTGAGGGTGGATATCCAACTTGCCCACAGCACAGGCTTCCAATTATTTCTAATTGGTTTATTAGTAGTAAATATATACTACAATAGTGTTGTATGAACTTTTGACACTTTTCTGACAGAGATTTTGTTTACGTTATTCTTTTAGATATACCCAGTAATACCGAAGACATATGAACTGATTACTGGTGTAGTATCAAAAGTTATTGTTCGTTTGTCTAAACACCAAATAGCAGCAGCTTATTGTTTACACACGGTCCTGAAGAAAGCCTGGATACTTCTCTACAGATCAATAGGGCTGAAACATGTTGACCTTTTACATCGAGCAGTTTAAAGCTCCATACTGCTCTATTAGCACTGTTTTTTAACCTTGATGGTGAAACCTACAAAATAAAAATATTTTGGTTTTCACCACTCAGTTTTAACTTCACCACACTTTTTCCCCTAAATTAGCTTATTGTTTGCGCTGCTGTTTTCTCTCTCCACTCACCGCATAAGGGACTAAAAAGGATTTCCTTTGTATACAGCCTCATCTTTACATATAACATCCCTGGACTCCTCCCTCACAGTGAAGGGGTTGTAGCCCTTGGTGGAACTAGGTTTTTCTATCGGGAGAAAGAACTCAATGATGAAGCATGTCACCTAGGGTGAGTGAGGGTTCCAGTCCTATAAAGGGATTTTTCCCAGTGGGAGTTTACCGTAACTAACCTCTGTCACTTGTGATCATTGTTCACTCTTAGACCCAAGATAGTTTTTTGTGTTTTGTAGTAAACTTGATTGGGGTATTACTATCTTGCAGGTCTATAAACTTTTCTCCCTTGGACCCTCCCCCATTGTTGTGTTTTCTTTCATGATACATCCATGCCATGGCAGACATCATGCTATCAGGCATAACTGGTCTTCCATCCCGATCGTCCCACACATGATCCTTTTCCCTTGGTGCACATCCTGCTTTTACCCACTGCTTCATTTCCTCATCTCCTGCATCTTCCTGCAATTTCCTTACTTGTTCCCAGATACCTACAGTGTTAGTAAACATCAAGGTGCAAGAAATCACTTCCTTCTCCTTCACCCTGTTTATCGAATTCTGATTACGTGCACAGTATTGAGCCATATCATTGGCGTACTTGTTACAAATGGCGATGTAATCACCAATCTGACTGTGGCCAGCACACTTCACAACTGCCAATTGCCTAGACAGCTGTATCGCCTCAAGCAATTTCCCATCCACCTCCGCATTCTTAATGGGAGTATAACTTGATGTCAAAAACCCTCTCTGCAGCCATATTTGGCCGAAATCGTGCACCACACCGAATCCGTACTGGCTTTTATCACGGTCACTCTCACACTCTTCCCAATCTTACATGCTCTAGTTAAAGCGACAAGTTCAGCTACTTGGGCCGATTTTACTCCTTTCAGGTAGGATGCTTCCATTACTGCTGCAACTGTGCATACTGCATATATTGCACCCAACATTCCATCATCTGTTCTCAAGCAAGACCCATCTACAAACATCACGAAATCACTTTCTGGTAATGGTACATCCTTTATGTCAGGACGTGGTTTGGTACAGAAATCGAGTACATCCAGACAATCATGATCTGCTTCATCTCTGACTTCCACATTCTCAGCATCAGGCAGTAACGTTGAAGGATTCACATTCAGGCATCTCACAAGACTTACATTTGTTGCACCTAATATGACTTTCTCATACTTAGTCAGACGACTACGGGTCATGAACTGAGTGCGACTCCTTGTTAAAAGGATTGCCACATCATGAGGTACAAACACTTTCACAGGATATCCCATCACAATTCCTTCACTCTGTTCCAAACTCTGACAGGTAGCAGCCACTGCTTTCAAGCACCCAGGTAAGGCTACAGCTACTGGGTCTAGCATTGATGAGAAGTATGCAATTGGTCTCCTCAGTTTTCCATGCTTCTGTATTAGAACAGAGAGTGCACATCCATTTCTCTCACTACAATACAACTCAAATTCCTTTTCATAATCAGGCATACCTAATGCAGGTGCTTCACACGACCCATCTCTCAATCGCTTAAAAGCTGCCAATTCTTCTTTGTTCAAATCAATGGGATCTCTCACATCACTTCTTGTCAAACGTACCAAAGGCTTTGCAATCAGAGAGAAATTGCTAATCAACTGGTGACAGTATCCAACCATTCCAAGAAACATTCTCACCTCTCTTTGAGTCATGGGAGCTCTGATTCCTTTTATGATCCTGATTCTGTCTATTGATATCTTTCTCAGTCCTTTTTCAATATTATGGCCCAAATAATGTACTTCTTTCTTGCAAAATTGTAATTTTGATGGTGACACTTTAAGTCCTCCATCAGCCAGATGAGTCAGCAAGGCTATAGTGTCTATTTCACAAGCTTCATGGGTTTTCAACGCCACAAGAAGGTCGTCGATATATTGGACTAACACGGAATTTTCGGGCATTTCTAAACTCTCTAAGGATTTCTTCAATATCTGATTAAATATTGAGGGGCTTTCTCTATACCCCTGTGGAATTCGGCACCAAGCCAAAATACGTTCGCCAAAACGAAACGCAAAAATCTGCTGACTGTCATGGTGCAATGGAATGGAAAAGAAAGCATGGCATAGATCAATCACTGTATACCATTCTGCATCATGGGGAATCTGATACAATATCAAGGATGGATTTGGTACAATGGGACAGCAAGATACAACAATTTTATTTATTTTTCTCAAGTCTTGCACTATCCTGAACTTTCCATTAGGCTTTTTCAGCCCCATAATCGGGGAATTACATGGACTACTCATTATTTCTCTCAAAATGCCTTGTTTTATCATCTTTTCAATCACAGGAGTAACACCTTCAATTATCTCAGGTGTCAATTTATATTGAGGGACATTTGGATAGCTTATTCCTTCCTTCATTGTTATTTTTACTGGGTCTACATTTCTCATTAGTCCCACATCTTCCCCTGTGAAATCCCAGACTTCTGCTTTTACGGTCTGGTTCAATTCTTTAGGTAATTCATCAGGGTTAAACACAGCATAGGCTTCAGTAACCTCAGTTTCCCTGTTTGCCATAGTCATTTTATACAGCACATCTTCATCAGGAGTTTCAAATGCTATCACATCAGGGGTACAGAATATAGTGCAATTCATTTTACACAGCAAATCCCTCCCTAACAAATTCACAGGACTTGTATCGCACACGACAAAGCGGTGCATTTCTGAGAATTTCCCTATGCTAACTTCCACTGGTTCTGTAAGGTAAGTTTTAATCTGTCTGTTTAATACACCAACTACTTGGATCGTTTCATCCGAGACAGGAAGATTCTTAACATCAGCTGACCTAACTGTTGATCGAGTAGCACCAGTATCGACTAGGAAAGTAATATTTTCATTATTTATCTTCCCATCCACAAATGGGCCTGTCTGGTCTACTTCTAGAGTTGCGCCAAGTACGCACTCTTCTTCCTCCCTTCGGCACCGTCAATAACCCTCTTCCGAATCGCTCTCATCGCGTTGTAGCCAATACTGCGAAACAGCGCTAGCGCGCGGCAGCTTAGTTACCTGTTCTTCATTGTAGAATCCTGTCTCATTACTGTATTTCTGTGAGTTTTTGCTTTGTGGAAAAGGTGGTTTTGGCACCTGATTCTGTTGGGTAACAACCTGCTGCTGTCGCTGCGGTTGACCACTCACCTCATTCTGCACCTGTGGATTCAATGATGCATTTTCATTGTTAGTACTTGGGGGAAATTTACACTCGGATTTCCAATGCCCTACTCTACCGCAATTTTGACATGGGAATTTCTTTTTAGCTTCTTCTATATTAAAATTTCCCTTACCTTTCCCAGGAATTAATTTTGGTCTGGGGCCTGTATTATTCGCTTGTTCCGCTAACTGAGCTTCCTGCCTCTCTGCCACTTTTACTTGTGCCCACATAGCTTTCTCTTTTAATTTACGCTGTTTTGCTTCAATCTCATCACTGAAATATTTTGCATGTCTCAATACTTCATCTATTTTCTTATTTTGCCAATCTACAGTATGTTGTTTGATCATCTCACTAATTTCTGGATGTAGACCATATACAAATCTGTATACAAAATTACTTAAATCCTTTTCACTCAAATTTTCATCACCACTGAACTGTTTAAAGGCCAAAATCAGCCTTTCGTAATAGGCATGTACCGATGAGTTCTGTCAATTTTCACCCAATCTGTTTCTTTGGGAGGCACTTTATTTTTCAGAAAGGCAATAACCTTTCAGGATCAGGGGCTCCTGTCTTTGGATCCCTAGGGTATTCCTGTGTTGGCCAATTTAACATAAGCTTGCACTCTGTCTATAAATCTGCTGGCACTATTATGTCAAATAGACTATTCAGATCAATCCATAATACTTTAGATAATTTCACAAATCTGTCCACTTGCCTATACCACTCGACAGGCTTTTCGCGTAGTCGAGGGAAATCATTTGTAAATGACAAAATATCTTGTCTAGTCCATGGAACATGTACATATCCTCCTCCTGGAATTTCTCTCATGGGGCATTCTGTTACTACCTTTTCCTTTTCTCTCACCGGGAACTCTGCAAATTTTTTATCTGAGGCATCATCTAGTTTTCGGTACCACCTGCTTCTCCATTTATCTAAATCTCCCCATTTTCTCAACAAAATAATTATCTCCTTAATCTGACTTATCCGTCCTGTGGTATTCAAATTTTCAATATCTTTTTCAGTAAAATCTATTCGATATGGTTTTTGTAAAGCCTTCACCTTTTCAATATCTATGCCCATTTCATTTGCTACTAGTCTTTCATGCAGATTTTTTGCTCTCCACGTTACACTTTTGCACAAAAACAGTAACTCCTCATCCTAATAAGTTTTTAATTTCTCTGGGGGGATAGTTCCTACTATTAACTCTTCCAGTACCATTCGTAATTTGGCAACATCTATTGATTGGGATTCTTTGTCTTTTCTCTGCAAGCTTCTCAACCATTCACTCAATTCTTCTAAAAATTGACCTACTGGTTTCTCTACATTACTTTGTTCTGAGTCCCTTTGTGTCTCTAATACTGATTCCATTGTCATTGTATGTCTTTCTGCTACATTTGGACCTATAAATGGGTTACTCGAAACATTTGGTTCGATCGTACTCATTGTCTGTCTCCATGGATTTTTATTTAGGCTCTGCTTTGGCTTCTCAATCTGTTTATTGCCATTATAAAGAACTGTTAAACAATGTTCACTATCTTTCTGTTTATCAAAAATAGGCATCACAGGGCCTATAGTCACTGGAACAGTTACAGCTTCTACATTTTTAGTCAATTCTCTTATCTTTTCAGTTAATTCTAAAGTTGTTTTTGCTAATTCTGCCGAATTTTCACCACTCATTTTATCATCTGATTTTCTCTCTATCTCTCTGATGGCATTATTTTTCCCTAATTCTTGGGTAACTGGTTCAGTCTTAATGATTCGCAAAGTTTCTCTCATTGGGGCACTTGGTGTCAGCATTTCAGATTCTGGTTGATATGGAGGTGGATTTTTATAAAACATGTCATCAAGAACATCATCTTCCGATTCATGCACTCCATACCCTCCTGATTCTACATTATGTCTCTTTTGTGTACATTTTCTACCTCCAACTTCTTCAACAGTTCTCACAGGAAACAGAACTTCAGTCATACTTGCATTCCGCCACCTTCTCATTCTCTCATCATGAGTGTCAAGCCCATATCTACCAAACATGTACTTATACCTTCCGCCACTCCTCTGTCTCTCTCTGTCATGCATTTCATCTTCCCATTCGGTCAATGCTTCAAACTGTGTCGGTCTAGGTCTCGGTTCTAGGTTCATCATTCTTTCTCTCAAATTTCTCAAAACTGCTAAATTAAATGAACCATGCTCTGGAAATGCCAAAACTCCGTCATTCCTAGTGTATTTTACCCAATTGTCTAACCAAATACAAGTATGATATCCGTATTTCGCAACCATGAAGGATGCAGGCGATTTCGGCGGGGGAAGCAACTGTCCTTCCCTAGTCACAATCGGTTTGTCCTTTTTAAACCATTTCTTGATTTTCCCAAACCAGGACTTTTTCTCCTTTTCAGGTGGATCGTAATACATTATTTTGTTTTTCGTGTATCGATAGTCTTCTCCTTACGTCTTGTTCTGTAATTTTAACAAATCGTAGCGCGACTCACACTAACGCACCAATCCGGAGCGTCTATGTCACTTCTGCAATTCTCCAATACCAGCGTGACTCACACTAATGCACCAATCCGGAGCGTCTACGTCACCCTGTAATTCTCCACTCCTAACGCGGTGTACACTAACGCACCAATCAGGATCGTCTATGTCTCTAGCTGACTAGCCAATCCCAGTGCGGTCTTTCTGATGTCAGCAGCCGCTGCCGCAGCTCCTGCTCCTATTGAACCCTCCTTTACAAAATTCGCACTGTAAGTTTTTACGTTCTTCCAATTCACAAATCTGTTAGTAACGACATAAAAACGCCACCATTGTCTGCTTCGCTAACCAAAGAACAGTCAATGACCTTTCTCACAAGAATTCCGTCTTTCCCAAGAGCAGCGCTTACCTCTGCCCTACTACGGAATCGTTACTTCCGTTGATAAAGTAGCACCTTACCCTTCTAACAAGCATCAGCTAACCGTTTCTCCAGAATTAAGACACCTAGTTGGAGACCCAATGCTCCTGAGAAATAAAAACAGAGTTTCACAATTAACCTAAATGCTATTTCATTCACGCACTTTCATACGGAATATGTAATAGATTCACACAGAATTCTGTCTTTCCCGAGAACAGCGAACAGTCTGTCCTACTACAGAATTATAACACACGTTAATAAAGTAGCACTTCCCTCTACTTTATCCTTCTGGCAAGCTTAGGGTACACCTATTACCTTTCCAGTGATAAGCGTTATCAGAGCTCCTTCTGAACTCCTGGTACCTAAGACCAAAATTTCACAGGTGACCTTCGCTACCATACACTTCTTTCATACAGGAGATATTTCTAATGACAACACACGACGATGTCACCGAACCCAGACAATGTGTCGTGCAACTAAAATCGTCACACGTTTTCCCAGTGTACCTACGGGCAACAACAATTCCATCTTTCCTGAGAGCAGCGCTTACGTCTGCTCTACTACAGAACTGTCACAAACTTCTGACTTCCTACCTCCCAGAAGTCGTGCAAACAACATAGAACCTGACGCGACTCCACATAGCGCGTTAATACATAAACCAATACCAATCAATATTCAATAAGCAATGTACAAGCAATAATCACCAAACCAAAACAATAATAACCATCATCTTGCTACCAGAAAAACTGATGCAGCGCAGAAAACCTGGGTAACAGGAATCAGGACAAAACCCCATACCTATTATCCTCCCTTCGTCACAGACCAAATATTACATTAACACATTCACTCATACAATCATTGGTTGGGCCCATAACACCAACATTCACACTTCGCTTCTCACTGGTCTGCACTTACAGGAGAAATGAATGTTCCAAGCGCTGACATGAAAGGAATATCTTATAACCTAAAGAGAGAAAAATTATTTACATTTCTATACACTAATACCCTTATCACTGCACATCATAAACCTAAACATTAAGATACTCCTCCCACGTGATCGATGGATCAATTAGTTGATTTGATATTGATGATTTAGTCCAGCTAAAGCATACTCAAAGATCCTGATCAACCTCCTTTCAATAAACGACCAAACACATTTTCTTGTTAATCAATAATTTTGTTTATCTAAATAATGCAAGAATTTTAGTTCCATCTAGTAAATTTATTAATCATTACGCAAATCACAGAACAAAATATTTACCTATTCTAGCTATCGGTCATCCTCTAAGTCATCTAATTTAGTCGTCAGCATGCTACAGTCCCAAAGATCGGGTCAAGGACCAGAGACGTGCAAGTATCGATCAGTGCCCATAGATTTTTGGGAGTCCTTAGTTCATCAAGAAATTGGGCAGCAATTCAGTCTGTCAAAAGATTCAGGAACACAACCGTCACGTAGTGTCACCGTCGTCTCCGTCAGCAAAGGAAACACACAATCTAACCATCCTCTGCTACCAGAAAAACTGATGCAGCGCGGAAAACCTGGGTAAAGGGAATCAGGACAAAACCCCGTACCTATTATCCTCCCTTTGTCACAGACCAAATATCACATTAACACATTCACTCATACAATCATTGGTGGGGCCCATAACACCAACATTCACAGTTCGCTTCTCACTGGTCTGCACTTACAGGAGAAATGAATGTTCCAAGCGCTGACATGAAAGGAATACCTTATAACCTATAGAGAGAAAAATTATTTACATTTCTATACACTAATACCCTTATCACTGCACATCATAAACCTAAACATTAAGATACTCCTCCCACGTGATCGATGGATCAATTTGTTGATTTGATATTGATTATTTAGTCCAGCTAAAGCATACTCAAAGATCCTGATCTACCTCCTTTCAATAAACGACCAAACACATTTTCTTGTTAATCAATATTTTTGATTATCTAAATAATGCAAGAATTTTAGTTCCATCTATTAAATTTATTAATCATTACGCAAATCACAGAACACCATATTTACCTATTCTGGCTATCAGTCGTCCTCTAAGTCATCTAATTTAGTCGTCAGCACGCTACAGTCCCAAAGATCGGGTCAAGGACCAGAGACGTGCAAGTATCGATCAGTGCCCATAGATTTTTGGGAGTCCTTAGTTCATCAAGAAATTGGGCAGCAATTCAGTCTGTCATAAGATTCAGGAACACAACCGTCACGTAGCGTCACCGTCGTCTCCGTCAGCAAAGGAAACACACAATCTAACCATCCTCTAAGTCTAACGTCACTTTCATTATGGAATAAGGTCTAGAAGATACAATTTAGAGAATTTGGGCTCATCCCATTGGTTGGTTGGGATCGTCCGGTGAGGTTTCACACAATTCAGGAGGTTAGGTCATCCTACATGTTCCATCCGGTTTTTATAAAAGTCTTTTGTGGAAACACTTGGCAGACATTCCGTCTTGACCTTGCTTGGGCACATCGAGTCTAGGGTCATGTCGGGGCCGATGGTACATGGGGTTGGCGCAGGCGCACTTTGTCTGAAACCTCGTGGAATGGTGGCCATCGCGTCGAGTATGTCAGGCGGACATCTTGATTTTAGGCCCAAAGGACAACTTAAGCGAAACTGTTGGACCCGGCCTCGTGGCGTGGTCTTAACCCTCTTGGATTGTGCTCGTCCCCCGCACCGGCCTACACGGGCCGCCCTTTCAGGCCGCCAGGGACCCCTCCTCCCTTCGAGGTCCCCCTTGGATTGTACCCGTTTTCCTACACCCGCCTCAGCGGCCCCCTTTTCCAGGCCGCACAGGGACCCCTCATCCCTTCGGGGTCCCCCCCATGCTTGCTCCACGCACCAGCCCACGCAGCCCGGCTCCCTCCGGCCTCGGCCCCAGCAAAGTCCCGACATCGAGGCACCAAGATCTGGCCAGGGGGCACCGCCTGGCCACTTCACCACTCCCAGAGGAGGAGAGTTTCGATGGGACCCCCACCGTCCCTCAACACCTAGGTGCGATCGTCCTCCGGCCTCGCCGGGCCTGGCGCCTCTCCCGCTGGGTGTCTGGCCTCTCCCAGCCCGGCCTCTCCGCCCCCCCCAGGCGCAAGGGTCCGGACATCAAAGGGCTCCAGACCTATATCTGGGGCAACCCCGCAATGGGACAGTAGTTGTATCCCGGAGTCAAGAGCCCTGCTGATGGAATCGCGGCTGACCCTACGGAGAAGAACTCTTGCTTGACCCTATACCACGAGCCCAGCTGACTGCGTCGCGGCTCCACCTTATTGAGACAAGGAACCTCAAGGAACATCGGGCCTGAAGAGCCCTGCTGACCTAGTCGCGGCTCAAGCTCCATGAACTGATCACCAGAGCCCTGCTGACGCCGTCGCGGCTCGACCACTCTGGGACACGGAGTCCCTCCAGCTTGAGGAACAAGAACTGGGCCTAAGGTACCCTCGTACCCAGCTGCTACCAAAGACTGTCCTGCTACCCCGTCCCTACCAAAGACTTTGAGACTCTTGCGGATCCCTCGATCCCCCCTTGTATATATCGATAACCGTAACCTCCTAAATGCTGATAAAGAATTGCTCATCGTGATAAACAGCCTCGAGTCCTGTGTGGTGGTGTTACTGTGCTGGTACGGTATAGGAGAAGGACCTCTCCTAGGAGGCTTCTCAGCGGCGCTCGGCTACTTCGTACAGTGTGGGGGCCCCCCTGGGTGGTCTCTCCGACTCCCCCAGGGTTCGCCTTCCAACAGAAACAAACACAAAAAGTAATTAAAACATAGAAATAACGAATAAAATGTTAAACCCTCACTAATTCCCCTATGTGCTTGTAATTATCTAGCATATGGCGACATTTAAAGTGTTCATATTCACCCATTGATGTCATCTGGTGCAACATACGATAACGTCACAAAAGCAACATATATCATGCGATATTCTATTTTCCTAGTATTAGTATGCGTACATATGTTAATTAAAAATTATTTTAGCCATGCAAAATGCAAATCCCACATATATTTCGTACATTAGTAATGTTTGTTAAACTTCACACAAGCACATTAATAGTATTATAATCAATAGATTATTCTAATTAGTATAAATATTCAGAATAGCAGGGTATACAAAATGTTGTACTACCCGCTCCATCAGTTCTAAAATACTATTGGGTCGGAAAGCAAGAGGGACCCGGCCCATTTAAAGCCCAGGCTGCATAAACAGTTAACTCCTGTCCTGTTGGGCTGGCCCTGGCAGCCAGTGGAAGAGTATTCCAGTGTTATGGTGGAATGGTCCCAGATGGACCGGACTCAGAGGTGCTCAGGGGAGTCTATCTGCGGTTAAGAAGCAAAGATTAGCTAAAATTAAGTTACAGGAAGAGACATATTTGGCATCAGAATGGGTATTTTGGAATTACCCAAAAAATGACGTTGTGGACTATTGAAAGTAGTTTGTAGAGGGAGGGCCCTGTTCTTAACGAAGAACCAGTCAGCCTGGCAATAGGTTGAAGGTAGAGGTGCCCGATTCATAAAGCTTTTGCTGTGATTACACTTGTCACACTCCCAAATTCCAGGAGAATGTCAAGGGTAATCCTGGTTCACTGGTGAAATTCATAAGAAAGCTAGAGGTACTACAATAGTAAATCACACATACTCATACAGCAATCTTTCTGAATCCAGTGTGGGGTGTTCAGGGTAGAGGGCATAGTGCTCTAGTGGTAAGTGATATAGAAGGGTCACTAAAGTACTAATGCAGTAGCCCAAATTCCTGAAAACAAATGAGTTAATTACAACCTTGACTGTACAGAAGGGGGACCTCTGCACAGAAGCGAATCCTCCTGCAGAAGTGGAATTAGAATGCATTTTACATAGATGTAGGATTTTATGCATGGCTTTGGTGGTGATAAAATTGTGGTGGTGGTAAATGTTTTTGTATCTGAAGGAAACTATATATACCTAGGAATAGAGGTAATAGTACAAAAGGACTACTGCTGCTGTGTGTGGGGGTACAGAGCCCCCTGCCATATTGAACAACTCTGCATTCCTTCAAGGGACCTTCAGTCCTAGACATCCCGTGCTGTCGGAGCATCAACGCTCAGGGAGGGGCTGGACTGCCTGATCATCAGCAATACAAAGTGTCACACCTGACCCTTTGGCGCAGGACACAAGTGGTCAAAGCCCGGGCCAAGGGTGGGCCCATCCATTCCCATAGGAGCCCAGAGAAGGTTAGGCTGGGCCCCCTTCTTGTTTTTTTAACTTGGCTCATCTACTTGCCTATACCCCCTTGACCAACTAGAACTCATGCAGGTACTGGTACACTGCCCTGTGTGTTTTGTGGCCCCTTCATTGTTTACTTGCTCGAGTGGCCTTGGGAAAGGAACCTTGTTTGCGTGCTCTTGTGTGCATGAGCACAGGAACTCTTGTCCATCTATCGAATCCCATTAGCTTCTCAGGGAATTATATGTTTTAAGGCAGCTGTGCGCAGTGGGGTTTGCTGCTGCCTCCAGATTATGTTGCTCATCCTATCCCCTGCCAAAAACTCCTAAGCTATAATTCCATTTAAAGTTCCCACAACGGGTTAGTGGGGGGTTGGACATAACTGCAAAACTTTTTGTCTCTGCACCGGTTTGATTTGGGGCTACTTTCCCCAGACATTTCCAGTGCAAGACGTGGGCCAGGAACACAGGAAGTGACGTGCCACTCCAAGTGTCCTATGAGTCTCATAGCACTAGAAGATGCCCGGCCTATTTTCTTTCATTTGTAGCTCGCTAACCCTCCTTTTATGATATCCTAAGTTTTACATTATATTTCAAGAATCACATAAGTATATTATAGTACATCAGATGTTTGTTTTACACAAGATATTTCGACATCGTAAGGTCAGAGCCGCGTATGGTCTCACATGATCGAAGCCTTTCCTGTTAGTTAATATAGTTTGAACAGTTGGGGTCTAGTCTCGGGGTTCGAGGTTTTGCATCCACTGCATCAGGGGGTCCCAAATTTTCAGCCCCTGTTCCCTTTTATTCCACCCCTTTCTTCTATAAATAGCTATCTCAAGGCTGTAAGAAGCCAGTAATTGCGCCCGCCACTTATGGAATGTGGGTGGGTTTGAATCTAGCCATGCTGAAGCCAGACATATTCTAAGATATAAATATCAACCCTTGCATGTTATTTGTTCAGATATTTCCATCTATACCTGGCATTATTTCTCTCATGGTAATCTCGATTCTCACATTAAAAATTTCAGGTAAAAAGCAGGAGATATCCCTTATCAAACTTTGTAATGTATCACATGTTGCAAATATATGTACGATGTCGGCCTCGTACAATGAACATCTTGGGCATTCTGTGCCTTTTCCAGAACCCCTTTTGGCTATCCTATTTGGTGTATAGTATAATTGAAAAAACGTTTTATAATATTGGGCTTGTAGCCTTACAGACATTAATATAGATTGAAATAATTCATAAGATCTCAGACATGAATCTACCGTCGTTCGCAGTTTGTCCTGCCATTTTACAGAGAATTTATTCATATCATCGAGGAGTGTAGTAACCAAGTTATCGTAGATTTCACCAATTTTTACTACTTTCTTCTCCTTTATTATTTCAATGATCTGAATTCTCTGAAATTTTGATCGCCCACCCCCTTTTTTTATTAAAAAATCTGTGATTTGGAGAAATTTAAAGAAGTCTCTGTAATCTAATATATACTCCTTTTTTAGATCCTCAAATGATTTTAGTCCAGTCGAAGAGTAGAAGCAACCAATTTGTGTGATCCCTGCATTTGCCCAATTATTCATACATGTGTCATTGAAAATCTCTGGAAGATTATTATTTTGAAATAAAAGAGTGTAAAAGGAAAACCTTCCGAGTCCGAGCAGTTTACGCACATTATTCCAAGCTATATGTATGCCTGCTAAGGTTTTGAAGCGTACTCTTTTAAAGTAGCAATTATGAGTATGTCGCCATAGATACCCGCTAGCCTCATTGCCTAGGATAAGCTCTTGTGGTGTGGGTACATTCCTATTTGACCTGTTGTCCCTATTTGAAATTAATAACAGTTTACAATATTTCAGGATCGTAGCCCACCAATATAGTCATTTCTAAGGCCATATTTTGGATCTCTAATCTTAATAATCGTATTAGCCGTGTTTTGTTGCCTAGTGCGTATCACCAATTGATACCCCACTCGTTCGCTCAGCTCGTACGCATTCTCCCTATTCATTGTAGCCTTACATATCGCCTTTTCTATGAAAATGTCGATAATGTTGTTTTTAGCCAGTGCCACCGCTCTTAGTGCCCCCTCGATATCCTGACCTTCTTGTACCACCCTAATCAATCCCTCCTCAGCTTCCGCCAATTTTTTTTGCAACAGCCCCATTTTTTATTTAGATTCTTTGTTATATTTTAATGAGAACCGTAAGGTTTCTCCTCTAATTCCAGCCTTAAGAGTGTCCCAGACTATCTCTAATGAGGTACTACCCAGGTTGTCTTCTATTAATTTGGGTATCCATTTGTTCATATTTTGACAGTACTCTTCATTTAGGAGCAGGGCCCTCTCGAAAGTCCAGATATTCTGGTCGATATTCATTCTTCCGCTGTCGAGACTCATGATTAGGGGATTGTGATCCGATAAAACTCGCGGTAGTTTGTCTATTATACAGCTTGAGATTATGGCATTGGTAACAAATATATAATCTAATCTAGCGAATTTAGCATGTGGATTGGAGAAGAAAGTATAACCTGCATCTTTAGGGTGTTTTGCCTGCCAGCAATGCCTCAGGCCATGTGTGATACATAATTCTTTAAGGGCACGATGTACCTTGGGTTTTCTCCCTTTGTATATAAATCCAGACTCTAATGACCAGTCCGATGGTAGATTCAGATTAATGTCGCCACATACGATCAATGGGAGTGGCCAATGAACCAATTCGTTAGTGACAAATTCTAATACATCCGGATCGTCAGTGACACTGCCATATATAGAACATATCGTTACTTTTTTCCCGTTATTAAGCTGGCATTCCGTGAGTGCCCAACGGACATATTTATCGGCTGACGATCTAACAAATTGCATTCCCCTTCCTATTGCCAGGATGGCAACCCCCCGTGTCTTTGTCGCTTGTGTAGTGGCTATAACCAGTCTATATCCTAGGGCTTTAAGAAGATGTTGTTGCGACCCCTCCATCTGTGTCTCTTGGAGATATATGATATCAGCCCCTGTTGCTCTTAATCCTACCTCCACTCTCTGCCTTTTTTTCAGGTCATTAAGGCCACAGATAATAATAGACAGGATTTTTAATTTAGCCATTAATGTTTTAGCTGTCCCTCCCTTGATCGCGTCTTCCATGCATACCACTCATAGCGGCTCTGACCTTTACTCTGTTTGATGCACCATAATTTATCTATCTGGATTGCAAATCTTATACCTGTTAAATGCTTGTTGCCCCAATTCACCTCCCTCCTGCCCACCTGTTCCCAGCCCCACCCCTCCCCCCCTCCCTCCACCTCCCCTCTTAGGGCAATCAGGCTCAGTCCTGAGCCTGAGTGATAGCATCTGAGTTGTCCGTGCTCCCTCCACCCGCTCGCTATCCTGCCTTATATTAAATCTAATTTAAAGAAAATCAATTTACTACAAAACTATATTCCTCTTCTAGTATCACTCATTAAAGAGAGAGGGGCATCCCCCCCTTCACTATATCTTCACAATATCCTCGTCAGACCCCCTGGATGATCAGAGGAATATGTATTACTACGCCATTCTCTGTCTTACAGGTGTTTTTGTAGCGTAAGGTGGTTAACTCATTAAGTCTTGATAGGTTTCTTTCCTGCTGTCATAATCTCGTCTAGCAGTTTCTGTGCTTGTATTTCGCATGTAAAATAGAAATCCCGTCCTTGATGAATGATTTTTAATTTAGCCGGATTCTGTAGGAAGGCTAAAGTGCCGTTTTTTTTAAAAGGGGTTATGAGCTGCCTGAGTCTCCATCTCCTCTCCACGGTGACATGTGCAAAGTCTGGTTTGGCGAAATAGGAGAAGTTATCCCACTTCCTCTTCATGTTGGGTCTAGCCAGATCGTAGACGGCTTCCCGGAGTAGAAAGTTCCCAAAGTATATTAAGATCATGCATGGATACCCTTGTGTGTTTACAGCGCTTGGGAGCTGAAAGGGGAAACCTATGTACCTGCTGGATTTCCTTATCCCAGTCCCAGTGTGCTAGTTCCGGTAGAGAGATTTCAATAGGTTTATTGTGAACCCCCTAACATCTTTCCCTTCGATGTTTTCAGGAATTCCCAGCAGTTTCAGGTTATTTCGGCGTTGGCGGTTTTCTGCTTCCTCCAGCTTCCACATCACGACTTTTAGCACACTGTCTTGTGAGGATGCCTGCTCTTTTAATGTATCCACCGTGTTTTCCAGATCTTCTGTACGTTTTTCCACCATGCCCAACCGATCTGCGATCTCAATGCATGTTTTCCCAACCTAGCGCATAGTGCTTTGCAATTTCTTTGAGGCAAGCCGTGCTTGGCGATTCTCTATCTTTATCTCGTCCTGAAAAGACCTCAAGGATTGAAAGATCATTGACAAAGAGGGCTCTGCGGTTTCATCCTGGTTCTTCTGTGCCCCCTGATCAGGTTTTTGTTTTCTTAAGAGTTTTCCTGTTCCTTCTGGGCTATTGGGGAATAGCATTTGGGTTGCAGAGTAGTCCCATCCAAGTTCTCCTTCTTCGTCTAGGATTTTCTTGAGTCTATGCTTCTTCCCTTCCGACCCACGTTTTGTTCTTTTCTGGACTCTCTTTCCCTCTTGTTGACTATATTCACTGGTGGAGGTATCCTCGCCTTCCACCCCTTCACTGCTGCTAGAGAGCCCAGACTCTGACTCAGCTGATTCTTCATTCAGAGAATAAAACTTTTCCATGGAATCTGGGGAGAGATACCCTGCCTCTAAACTCTTCTGTTTTTTTTTCGGGATAGCCCCTTCATTAATAGCTATCCATTGAGATTCATCAAGCCTCATTTCCCTAGGCTTGCTGGTTGCTGTATCCCCTTCAGTATTCACCTCTCTCTGGGGGTCTCTACAGGGCTCCTCCGGCGACCCCAGGACTGTATTCTCATCATACGACCCCCAGGATGGCCTCACCTCCTCCACATGTTCTGATGATATAGCTAAAGGGGAGTTCTGGGGGGGTTTCTGTGGAGATTACCTCCTGAATAGCTATATTTTTATCCTTTTGTGGCGCAGCAGGCGCTCCCATCCCTTTGTCATTGTCAATAGGGGAAAACATACTGGTGATTGTAACTTGCTTTTTCTCTCCCGACCCCCCGGCAGCATACCTTTCATATCGGTGGTTTGAGTGCCTTTGGGAGCCTCCGTTTTGTCTTTGCCCTTTTCTTGCTTGGCCCCTTTGCTGGCACGAGTATCTATCTTCTTTGGTGCTGCCTCAGTCTTGGAGTCATTCTCTTAGCGGGAGCTACATAATGTATTTGGGCGCGCCCTGCCACGACCACCTCGCGCTGCCATGGGCTCTCTGGAATGGTTTCTGCGGTCTCTCTCGGCGTCACCGTTGCTCCGCAACCCTAGCCAGCAGCTGGAACAGATCCTTCCGCTATCCCCTGCTAGCAGAAGCCGAGCGATGGATTCCCAGCGCGTGGAACCGGTTGTCGCGCATCAGCGGCTCTGGGCTCCGTTAGGTCTTCGGAACCACCGTGTGCAGAGAGGATTTGGTAGTCCTCGCAGTTCGCGCTCCGTTTTTCCATATCCTCTGCAGCGATTTCTTTTATGATTAGCCTGGTTTATCTTCCTCCTGATTCTGCCGGTGAATTGTATTCCATGGCGCTGATCGATGATCGGTGAAGACTCCGGCAGGTAAGCAGAGCGGAGTGGAGGTGAGTGGTGACGAAACTCACTCAAGCGCCATCTTGCCTCTCGTTTACCTTTGACCAGTTCGCTGACCCTCCTGTTGTTGTTGTGTAGTTCCCTGGCTGTGCTATCTCTAGGTGGTTGTCAGCTCTGGTGCGCTCAGCACCTTCATTTCACCCCTACCCCACATGTGCTTGTGGTCCTTGCATAACAGGCAAAGTTAATGGGCAAGAAGAAAATTCCAAGGGACAGAGTCATTACTTCTGCTAATACCTCGGGCGGTACAACACTGGACTCATTTTTTGATTTGTGTTGTCAATGTTGTTTCAAAGGAAATAGAACTGGCTGAAAGGCGTCGCTCTAGGGATTTCAGAGTCACCTCTGGTTGTCCTCTACCTTCCCGGCAGGTCCATCTGCAGGTTCCATCATTCCAGTCCCACCTAGCACCCCTGGATTAATGCCGGCTATAGCTACAGACCAGAGGGCTGCCCTGCCCACTCCTACTTCTTTCTACAATCTGTATGTTACACAAATAAGTGACAGTGAATCTAGCTCTACAAGGAAGCATAAAATGAAGCATGGGGGACATACTAAATTACAAGGCAGTTTCAGTTGTAGTGCAGGGTGCAAGGAGTCTGTAGACCCCCCCTTGCTGCCATCTGGGCAGGCTTCAATTAGACCTACAGCTGAGGATGGTGTACCACTACCTATCGACTGAGATGGGAATTTGGACAGATGTTGGTCTTCTGTACATGCATGTATTTCTCCTTTGTTGGGTAAGATTTGTTACTATAAACATACTGTTAACCAGTTGATTTCTTCTTTAGACATTGCCTTGAGTCGGCAGGTTTCGGCATAGCCACTGATGACGAGAACTGTTGGTAGTAGTACTCCTTGAGCTGTCCCCTCAAGGTTACTGGATAGTATAGGTCCTGAACAGTCCTCCAAGTTCGAGGTGATTTGTGACACCCACAGCCAGGAGTAAGAGGGGTAGATGGTTCAGGGATGTAAACTTTAGGAATGGGTGCCCTGGACAGGGCACATGGATAAGGACCTAACTCACAGATTCAAGCGACTCCCCCTAGCCTCAGTTCTGCCTGAACCTCCCCCCTGCCCCCTATGTGTTCATTGTAGCTGGAGATCCCTCACCCCAGGGATGTCGTGAAGAGTCTTATGTGCACCTTAAAAATAAGGTATGTCATTGGTTGATCAATCATACAGATGTCAAAGTCCCTGAAATGATGACATCCTATTGGTAAGCAGGGTGGATTGTGTTGTCATTAATTGTCGGAACCCTGATCTGGCTCAGTGGTTGGTCAAGAGTGGGGCTAGGGCCCATTTAGTGAGAAACGACATTAACCTTGTCCCCCTGGCATTATTTAATAAGCATTTGGCACCCAGGGAAAGGGTGGGATCCAGGCCCTTCCTCCCCAGGGTTGCTGCTGGGGATGGGTTTTCATTCTTGACCTCCAACAGATATCTTCCTCTCTCTGACCTAGATAGTTTAGACTGACACCCTGGTCTGTCTACCAGCAGTAGTAATATTCTGGCCTCCAAAATTCCTTCCCATCAAGGTGGAGCTTTCCCCTACTAATCCCCCATGTTCTGCCCCTACTCCTTCTGGAGTGTGTATCTCCTCCCTTAGTTATGTTGGGCCTCCTCTTGTATCCCCCATAGCCTTGGAGTCTCACATTTTTGGCGACACTGTGCTACAGCTGCAGTCCCATACTAAGATCGTCTGGAATGTTGCTGGCTTGGTGACACAACTTGAGTACCCTGATTCAGGTCTTTCCACAAATTCATTTGACATCTGCCTGTTCCAAGGGTCTTTCAGACAGCTTTACAAATGTATCATGCAGTGCAGTAGAGCAGCTGCAACTTCTGAACCGCATGAGAAGGAGAGGGCAGGAGAGCAACATATTTATTGAAATATGGCACTCTCCTCCCCTCTCCCTAGTGTGGTGCTGAAATTAGCTGCCGTACACCACAGAGACAGCTTTGCGCCTATTTTCTGATGCAAAACTCTATCTACTTTATTTAGGAAACTGGGTTTAGCATGGTATGACCCCTTGGCGCTTAGTAATACAAAGCAGCGCTGTGTGCTGCTTCGAGTTACTTTCACGTTATTTCCAGTGCTAAACAAGCTTAGCGCAGGAAAGAAAATTGAACAGCCACAGCAGCTATGATTACGACACATATATGAAACATTAAGCTTTGATAACCACGTACCAAGTTATTACCCCTCTAAGTGCACCTGCTGTCTTTCCACTAAAATATACATTACTGATATCCTTATATCTCAGTGTCCTGGCTGTTGGGCCCCCAGCCTCACCTATTGTTGTGGAAGGGTATGCTCTTGAAATGTAGTGTTAGTCAAGCACATGATGCCTTAATTAAACTAATACTACTGCATACCTGAGAAAATTTAAGATGAACTTTGGAAGGAGGATCTTTATTTGTTAACCTTTTGGTTTCTCTGAAAGCTTATTTGATCAATCCAAACACGAAGTGAAACATGTGTCAGGTGAAAGGTTTTTAGAATGTAGCATGTAGTACAATGAACAAATAATAAACAAATAATATCTAAATAATATAATACTGAAGTGACTTATTGCAGCAAAAGTGTTAATTTTAGAAATGTGTTTATTTTTGCCCTGACCAATTTTCCCATCTTGGTATGAAGTTCCCACCAAGTGCAGTCAATAGCACATTATGTTCTCTTCTTAAGTTCTTAGTATCATAACTGAACAGAAATAATTCCATTGTTTGGTGCCTTCCTTTTGCAGAAAAAAAGTCTCAGATTAATCATAAAACATGCAAGTTATGTGATGTACAGCTTTTCATACTCACACAATATCTCACCCAGTCAAACAATGAATGTTCTACAGTTTTACCAACTTACAAAGTACACTAGAGGATGGGAAACTGAGGTGTGCTGTCTTTGTGTTTCAGATAAATCGGTGAAAAGGTACAGCATAAGAGGATGTGCTTCCACGAATGCCATTGATGGCGGACTTATCAGCCCAGCGTCATCTAAATCATATAATTTTGATTTAAAGTGTGCTCCTTCCAATAAAGTTTAAAATGGCCCTAGAGGTCTACAATCCATCCTTTACTTCAGCCTTGTTAATCATAAGTAGCATCATCGATAATTCACTGTGGCCACCGGAACCAACTGATGCCCAGAGTCATGTTTTATGAACAGGACCACAATTTGAACTAACCACATCTCCTTATCACCATCATGGCTACAAATAATTAGGCCAAAGTGATGCACACTGTAAGGACACCATGCTGTTTGTGGGCCAATCCCACTTCCATTGGGCCAGCTTTGTCTGTAGGTTGGGTTCCACTTGTAGGTACATTGAAGCCTTGAGTATTTATTATATGTATGTATATATGTATGTAACTTACAGAGAGGAAATGGAGTGATGTGGATGGTAGAGTTTGATGGTACAAAGCGGGCAGACAAAGAGGAGATGGTATTTTTGGAGCAAGGATACAGCCCTGAGTGGTGAACTTTGAAGAGCCATAAAGAAGACAACCACCATGAGGATTATAGTGGACATTTATTTGATTAGTCAAAACTTAAGGATAAGTTATTTTAGCATTGTTCAACATTTGTGATGTACTTGGTCCCAGAGGTCTTGGTGGAAACCGCTGGGTGCATTGGTCAGGTTTGACCAATGAACCAGGCTTCAAAGGGGTTTACCTTCCTACTGACATTGTATCTGAGACAAATGAGAATTTGAAAGAGAGATACCATGGCTAATCCTTATTAACTTGTGTGATTAACCTTGAAATATGTTGCAGGCTGCCGGCTGCATGGCAGCTTTAGGGTAAATGAACGATCCTGGAGATCAAAACCTTCCTCTGCCAGATTGGTTACGGGTACCGAAAGAAATGCGCACATATCCCCAGTCCTAAAATCCCTTAAGTGGTTGCCTTACGAAGCACGAATTCAGCTAAAGATTGCCTGTCTGCCACTAAGCCCTCCATTTCAATACCCCAGTTATCTAGCGCATAAGCTTGAATTATCCAGAGGTGGTAGACCCTTAAGAAGTGCTAACACTTTCCTCTTGAAACCACAGATCTTTCGCAAAAAGAGAACTTGCTATAGAGCATTCTACAGCGCTGCCATAAAGATCTGGAACGCTCATCCACCGGCAGTACGCAGATTCTCCTCCATGGTTGCTTTCAAATTGGAAGCCAAAAGATTCCTTATGAACAAGTTCTTACCTTAAATGGGTTAGGATCATCTGCTCTTAGTCACTGATCCTACAACAGTAAAACCTTCATTGTATGCTACTCTTCTTTAACCTATTGTTTGCTCGCCTCTCAGCTCGCTATGTACCAGTTATTGTATTATTCTCCTTTGACCCTTTTGTCTTTTTTTTTTTGGCCTCATTCAAGAAAGAAAGTGAGTGGTCCTTAAAGCGGTACCATGGCACCCTCCTGGACCCACTAGAGGGGACATGCTGCCCTGTAGATCTTTTTCCACCTCAAGTGTTCCTAGAGTCGCCAACCACATGACTCTTGGGAATTGACAAGGATCGTATCAAGCCCTCGGTTTCTTCATAAACCATCTTTCCAAAAAACTCACTTATTTCATAATCATAGGACTTTAATTTATTCTAGGAAGGTGCAATACCTACGTTATTAACCCACTCTTCCCATAACCCCCAAAATCTAGCTCTTTTCTTTGACCTACATCCCATGTCCAATTTATGGACTCTTTTAACGGAAGTGACCTAATCTAAAAACGTTGGCAGGATCAGGGATACCCAGTTTAAACTGATTTCCCTTCTTGCCAGAAGAATTAAAACAAACAGAAGTGAGGCTTGGCCATTTGACAGCTTATTATTAATGCTGTCTTCAGACAGAATTCCAAAGATAACTAAAACCAGGCTTACCTTATTTTCTTGGCCAATTACATCAGAGATTTTCTTACCCACTTGCCTCCAGAAGCCCTGGATCTGAGGACACTGCATAAACATGTACACATCATCAGCGCTCCCCATGGTACATTTCACGCAAGACTTCTCTCCTTCTCCCAGCTTGGAAAGCTTCTTCGGAGTCCAGTAGGCTCCATGAAGTGTAAAGAGATGATTTCTCCTCAATGTTGCAGCCCTGACAACCTTCCATAAAGTGCATAAAGATACTTGCCAATAGGATGTGAAATTGCTGGAAGGCAGTTGTCTTCTCCAGGGCTCCTCCATAGGCAGTGGCGGTGGATATCCTTTAAACAGAAGCCAGTACCATTTAGAAACTTCTTTGCGTTGATGGAGGGGAACTAAAAACTTATCCTCCAGCTCTTCGTTTGCAGCTCCATCATTGCCCTGGTTTACAACCCAGCCAGACAGTTGATACATTTTAATCTGAATAGCCTTTGGTTAGTTCGGGAGTTGAGGTAATCCCATGGAAGTAGTTTATTGTCTCGCAATTATTGGCCCCATTCCTGAATGCCATTTTCCCATAGAGGGGCATTGGAACAATAATATGGAATTCTAAAAAACCTTCTCAGCTGGAACCATAATTCACAGGCCGATCGTAACACCTTCAATTGAACTTGTTTAAAGTACTTGGGATGTCCAAATTTAAACAGAAACCCATCCCCCCCTGAGGTACACTATTTAACATAGTTAAAAGATACAGAGGGTAGCAAGAAGAGTCAAGTAAGAGGGACCTCATGTTCTTGAAATGGAAAGCCCAGCTATGAAAAAGAAGGTCAGAACTGGCTATGCCCCCATCTAATTTCTCACATCTTAATTTTTTCCATGCAATCCTGACCCCTTTGTCAGACCAAAGAAAACTATTTATGTCTGACTGTAGATTTTTCAAAGCGACCGGGCTGAATGATAAAGGGATTGTGTCAAAGAAAAATTTAATTTTGGGCAAAACAGACATTTTTACGAGGTTAGATCGTTCAAGAATTGACAATGGAAGGTTGCTCTATGATCTTAATAAGGATCTAATCTCATTCTTTTTAACCTCTAAATTAACCTGGGCCAATTTATTGATGTCCTGAGTAATTTGAATGCCTAAGTATCTTATTTGCTGCTGAGCTAATGACGAGGTGGGTTGCAGATTCCATGACATGATTTCTGTTTTTTGTTGCTTAATTGAATAGCCAGATATCTTCCCAAAATCTGGCAGAAGTTGCTCCAACCATAAGAATCATCAAGTCATCAGCATATAGGGCCAGCTTTTTTACCCAACCCCTATATTCAAATGGAGCAAAAAGCTCACTGGCCCTGATGTTATATGCCAGTGGTTCTATGTAGAGATCAAAAAGGAGAGGGGATAGGGGACAGCCCTGTCTAGTTCCTCGCTCTAAATTAACTAAGGGGCATATTATCAAGAACTGCGTTAAAATTATCTCCGCTTTAGCGGCAGGAAACTGATAGAAGCCCATGTTGACACCAGAACATGGGCTTCTATGGGAATTCACAAGGGCATATTATCAAGACCATTATCACCACTTTATCGAAGCGGCGATAATTTTAACGTCGTCCTTGATACTATGGTCCGAGTTGATTACATTTCCGTTAACTATTATCCTTGCTGTAGGCGTTTTATAGATGTTTATAATGACTTTCAAAAAAATTTCACCTAAGCCAAACGATTGAACTTTGTGGTGTAAGCATGACCAGCTCACCCGGTCAAAAGCCTTGGCCGCATCAAATGCAAAAATCGTGAGTGGCAAATTGTTGGCTGAGGCGATATCCATTGTTGCAATCAGATCATGAGTTAAATCATGAAGTTGACGTCCTCTAATGAACCCCTTCTGATCAGGATGAACTAGGTGCCCCATCATGTTATTCAATCTCCCTGCTAAGATTTCTGCAAAGATTTTGTAATCACAATTAAGCCTGTCTGTAAGACTCATATTTTTTAAAATCTTTATTGGGCTTCAAGATCAGAGTGACCGCTGCCTCATTGCAAGAACTAGGAATTGGAGTGTTATTAGAGATAATACTATTAAATAATTTCTCCATAACGGGCACAAGTGTCTCATTCAGGGCAATGTAGAACTCATTTGGGATGGCATCTAAGCCTACGGCACTGCCTCCTTTTCGAAGATTATTGTGGTTTTTATCTCTAATAATGTAAACTTTTCATTTAGCTGTTGGGCCTGGTCAGCAGATAAAGGCTGTAAGTCAACTTTGTCGAAATAAGTTTTTATTTGGTAGTCTGGGACCATTATGTCCTCAGTATATAGTTCTTGAAAGAATAATTCAAAGGCTTTTTCTGTATTGGCCCTATCTGAGATTAACTCACCTGTTTCTGTATTAAGAATCTCTTTAATTACATTTCTAGATTGATTGACACAAGATTTCTAGGCCAGGAGTTTCCCACAACCTTCTCCATATTCATAATTAGCAAGTTTACTAACTTCCCATCTTCTTCTAGTAATAATATCCAGGTAGTCCATCAGCTCTTGCCGCTTAGCTAACACCTCAGAGTTTTTCTCCCTCTGCTCTACATTATTTTGGTTAGATACTTAATTAAGTGAAGCTCTGAGAATATCGACTTCCAATGTCATAAGTCTTTCTTTAGATTCCTTGTTCATTTTAGCTGGGATACTAAATTCTACCTCTATTGAATCCCATATTACCTCAATCGGAGCTGAAAGATCATTTACTTAAAAAAAGAACACTGTCTCATACTTTAATTGGTCAACTACTGAAACATTTTTAAGAAGGGATTTATCCAATGTCCATCTTCTTGTTTCCGGCTGACTAGAAAATTCTAAGTCCATCAAGACCGCTGAGTGGTCTGATAAGTGTTCTGGTATATGACAGACCATGCTGACACTATTTGTCAGTCTAGAATCAATCAAAAAGTAGTTGATTCTGGAGCGATGACTGTGTTTTTTATTATGAAAGGTAAAGTTCTGCGGGCCAGTTACTGTCCTATTTTTTACTCTACAGATATCTACGATATTCAGATTGTTCATGAGGACTTTAATCGAAGAGCCCATTTTCGTGGGTATTGTTTTCCCCCCCTATGACCTGTCAAGTGAGGTATTCAAAACTATTCAAATCACCATCCATAATGATCGGCAAATTAGATTCCAGTAAATGATTATATATAGCCTAGGATTGCTTTGGCAGATTTCTTAACAATAATTGCCACACCTTTAGTGCAGTAGGGTTGTGTGGTGTGAAGAGAACTCACAATCCATCTGTGCTTAGAGACAGCCGCTTCCCATTCATCGATTGTGAGGTGAGTTTCTTGTAGAATATTAACATCGAAATCAGATTGATTTAAGTATTGAAAAATACGCCTTCGTCTACTCACTACCCTGAGGCCATTAATATTCCAAGTACAAATTCTAGTTATGGTAATCCCGGGCACCCTGTCTCTTATGCAGGAGAGCACATCCTGATCATAGGCTACTTCTTTCTTCTTAACAACTTCCTTAAAACTAATGTATTTGAGAGGACTTTTTCTTTTTCTTTCCCTAGTTTGCTCCCCACCCAGTTAAAAACCATCCTAACTTTTTTCTCGTGTGTGCCCACCCATCCACCCAAGGGAACCCTCCTTATCCACTTTGGGTATGATGTAAACTAACCCCTGTGAGCTCCCTACCTACTCACCCGGCAACCCGATACTTATTAACAGACTTCCTTGCAAATTTATCCCTGAGCTTTAATTTGATCAATGAAGATCCCTACCTCCTTAGGGTCTCTAAAATTGGACATTTTGTTTTTCCACATCACCCTGAGTATGGCAGGAAACCTCATCTGTATTGATGCGCCCATTGATCTTAAAATTGGATGAATTTCCCCAGTTCCCACTGTCTGTCCTGCATAATTCTTGAGAGATCTGACCTTATCCGAAATGTTCAGTCCCCTTTCATGAAACTACCAGCTTTTAATGCTTCCAATAGCACACGCTCTTTTAGAGCGTACGTTTTAAAGTTAACCAAAATTAGCCGGAGAATTTTTCTATTTGGATTTTTGGTGAAATGGTCTGTGTGAATTCTCTGGATATCAGATTCCAGCTCCTTAACATCCATGGTGGGGATAAACTCTTTTACCAATTTGATAATATAGATTTTTATGTCATCCCCCTCTGAGCCTTCTGGAATATTCAGAATTTTGATATTGTTTCGTCTGGCATTATTTTCTAGGGTCTCAAGTTTATCTAATATATCCTTTTCTCCATCTTTTAATGCCTGAATCTCTGTTCGGCTGAGCTCAACTTGTTTATTCAAGGCTTCTATTGAGGCTTCCATTACGCATATTCTTTCAGTGATTGCTGACATTTTGATTTCTAAAGATTCACATGACTCTTGTATTTTAGCCTGATTCGTCTCTGAGATGGCGAACTTACTCCGGAATTCCATGGTTACGGCATCTAACATTTGTGCCAGATTTAACTGATCAGGAGTAATTGAAACTGATGGCATCTCTAGTGAGACAGAGGTGTCAGAGCCAGGGACAGAATCCAAGCCATTTTCGCCTAGTACCTCAATCCTATTAGCAGTTGTGATAGTAGCAAGTGCCACCTCAACAGATACAGAATTATTCTTTGGAGTGTCCATTTCCGCCTCTGATATCTTAGTAGGAGATATCTTCCCCTTCCCCTTGCCCTTACCTATAGATAACTGAGTAGTGTCCAATGACAAGGCAGCGAATTGTTGTGTTTTTTCTTGTACTTTAAAATAGGATCTTAAAGATGGTGTTATCTTGAGTAATGGCGTTTCTTTCAACTGTCCTGAGGAAGTGGCAGATGAAAATTGCGAGATATGAGGCTGGTCCCCCGTTGACTTCTTGCTTGGTTTCTTAGTGGTAGTTTTCCCCAAAGTAGGGGCAGAGGAAGTAATAATAGAGGAAGCTTCTAAATGACCCAGCGTAATGTTTTCTTATGCAGGGTGTATCTAGTGAGGTGTCCTGAAATTATGGCCTTCTTTTCGGCTACGGCTTGTGTGTGTGGCCTCTCAGATGGCTCAGGGGACTCAAGAGGGGTAGAATGGTCAGAAGCACCCCCTTTATCTGATTGGGTAGTTTCCAGAGCTGGTGTCTTTGTTTTTACTTTCCTTTTTCTCCTAGCTGGCTGGTTTGAGGGGGAGGTAGCATTACAATCCCCTTTATTTAACTTTTTGGCTCGTCTAGTGGTCATAAGCTGAGTCAAGCCGGGAAGCCTGCTACTTACAGTATACAAAAGCTGCGGGTCACCGGTAGGGTAGAACTGTTCAACATCTACTCTATGTACTTGTGGAGCAGAAGGAAAATTTACCAGAGAAAAACTCTTGCTCTTGCTATTGTTCTTGAAACCACTCTCTTCCCTACCCTTGCTAGCGTGAAAAGATGTAGTGATCCTGCATGAACTAATCCTACCTGGTGTCCCATGGAGAGAGATCCTCGAAGAGGCGTGCCTGTCAAGACGGGGGACTGCTGTTCAGTGTAAAGTGCGTGTGCTCTCTGTGTTAAATATGGTAAGATTGGTCTACACCTGTGTGGCCTCTTTAATTTACCTGTCAGTCCCTTGTAAAGTGGTATCTCATTTACCCAGGGCTGGTAAATTAAATGCTACTGGTGGGCTTGCAGCGCTGATTGCACCAACCACCAAAGTATCCTCTGAAACCTTTGTCAGGCCTCTGCCATTGCAGGACCTGTGCGCGCAATATTACTGCCGCTGTGACGTGGCACCTAAAGTGTGAGCCATGTCTGTGACCCCCCTTTTTCTGCATGTCAGTCACCCCTAAGGTAGGCCCTAGCTAGCCCTATGGGCAGGGTGCATTGTAGGTAAAAGATAGGACATGTACCTTAACTTAAGTGCATGATATGTCCTGGTAGTGACAAACAGCCATTTTGGTTTCTCACTAATGTGGGGCTGCCCTCCCATAGGAATGCATTGGGGATTCCCTGATAAGTATTTCAGTGGTAGTTCCTGATATGAGAGATGCAGTGTGGTCAAGTTTGGTATGTTTGTAATAGTAATAATAAATGCTACGCAATGGTGTGCGCAGATTCATTATAACTATTTTAGAAATGCCACTTTTAGAAGTTGGCATTTCTGTGTGCTATGTGTCTGCCTGCCTGATGTGAATTACATGTCTGGCTTTTGAGTGACAGGGGCTGGTGAGGTGTGTGTGGCTCCAGGAGGGGCAGGGTGAGTCAGCGCTAGGCTGAATGGGACATCTGCATTTGGAGTAGTGGGAGGAGAAGTCCCTGGTCCCTGAATAGGATTATGCCTGCCCTAGTGAATGCTGGCTGCGCCCCCCTGTGGTGTGTCTGATGACGAGCCCCCACCTAACAATGGAGAAGAGGAGCCCTGTCAACAGAGTGCTCCAGATCCCCCCTGAACCAGTTGCATCAGGTTCCCCCCAAGCCCTGTACTGCAGACAAACAAAATGTTAGTATGAATGTAGGGGCTGTGACCCCATGTTGAGTGCTATTCCTGTGCTACTGGAGCGTGCTGCTTCTGGAGGCCCAGGAGGAACCGCCATGGGGGCTTGCCTCCCTGCTGGAGGACCCTGTGTGCTGGCCTCCCTGGGCCCAGCTGTGCCCCTTGGACCTTTTCCCTGAACCTTGAGGACTCTATAGTGCCTGGAGAACGCTTACTCTTTGTTTCCCAGAGAGAGGAGCAGGGTCGCCTGCATCTGCAGCGCTAGGCTGCGATGAGTTCCAAGGGAATCCCCATGTGGGGATTCCCCCGAAGTGCGTGGGAAGCGGAAGCCCACCCGGCTGTTTTTGTGCCTCTGGAAGAGAGGGTGCCCACCCAGCATTTGTGTGTGTCTGGAGGCAGGAGCCCACCCCGCCTTTATGCTGTTGCGTGTTGTGGGTCAAGACTGATTTGCATAGGGCTGGGTCCAAACTGGAGTGGCATAGTGGGCAAAAGAACAATGGATTTAACCCAGATATTTTGACTGCAAGAGAATGTTTGCATTGTCAACATTCCGTCCATCATTTGTTTGCTGTGACACTTTTCACCCTAAGTGCAATGGGTATGCCCAGCCGTGGGTCCCATGCTCACTGTGCCACTGGATTCAAGCTAGCCTGGCTGAAGAAGGGTGACATACCCTGAAACTGGTCCCAGGATGGTTGTTTCCGGTCCAGTGTGGACCTGGCCTGGCAGTTCGGTCTTACCTGTCCCATGAGGCACAGGGTCAAGACTGATTTGCATATGGCTGGGTCCAAACTGGGGGGCGTAGTGGGCAAAAGAACGATGGATTTAACCCAGATATTTTGACTGGGGGAGAATGCTTTCATTGTCCGCATTCAGTCCATCATTTGTTTGCTGTAACACTTTTCGCCCTAAGTGGGATGGGTATGCCCAGATGTGGGTCCCTTGCTCACTGTGCCACTGGATTCAAGCTAGCCTGGCTGAAGAAGGGTGACATACCCTGAAACCGGTCCCAGGATGCTTGTTTCTGGTCCAGGGAGGACCTGGCCTGGCAGTTCGGTCTGGCCTGTTCCCATGGGGCACAGGGTCAAGACTGATTTGCATATGGCTGGGTCCAAACTGGGGTGGCATAGTGGGCAAAAGAACAATGGATTTAACCCGGATCTTTTGACTGGGAGAGAATGTTTGCATTGTCAGCATCCGTCCATCATTTGTTTGCTGTAACACGTTGTGTGGTGGGGGAGCCTACCCTGCTGATTTATGCCGTTATGTTAAGGCGGGTGCCAACATCCCACGTGAGCATTTTATTTCTTCGGCGGGTGCCCACCCCGCCTCCGGACTTATTTTAATAGTGGGAGCTCATACCGCATATGTCCGGTAAAAGCGGGTGCCCACCCCGCATTGCTGAATCGAGGAGAAAAAGATCACCGTCACGATCCCCGAGCAAGAGCCGCCTGACTGTGGGCAGAGCCGAGGGAAGCCCAGGAAGTGTCCCGGCGACGCAAGAAGAGGTAGCGTCGTGATCAGGAAGCCGGTCTGCGCGGGGCTCCCATGAGGAAAGGAGAGCCCGCGTGTGGTGAAGAGTTTCTGGGATTGGAGCCTCCAGGGCTCCTATGGCTGCAAGGGAGAGCGAGGCCAGTCTGAAGAGGCCCTGGGAACGCAGCCTATCGGGGCCCATTATGGTGCCTGAGGCCCGGTGGTGAAGTTGAAGAAAGGTCCCCGGAGCAGACCTATCGGGGCACATTGTCGGTGCCTGGAGATTGTCCTGCAGAGTCCCCTCAGAGATCCCGGTGAGTGAGGCTCAGTTGTAACCCTGTTGGGGGGGCGTGTCGGGGCACATTGTCGGTGCCCGCCCACTGTGGCCACTCTGGGGGCCCCGTGAGTGCCTGTGTGGCTTTAACAACTGCTCTGCCTGACAGTGGGCAGCTGCAACATTTGGGGGCCCTTTTGGGTATTCAGAGTCCCAGAGGGGGCTAAGGGGCACAGTTGTGCCAGGCCTCATTGCCACAGCTGCCCCGCCGGACAATGGGCAGCTGCAATGTTTGGGGGCATTTTGTTGATGTGGAGGGGGGTGAGTTACACTCCCCCAAACCTCAGTGCATTGCGCACTTTTTGTTTGCTGCATTGGCAGCCAGAGGGCCAGTAGACGGTCCTGTAGGAGCCCTGACTTTATGGACATAGGGCATTTGAGCCTTGGTGTAAGGCCAGTTGGTCTGTGGGCAGGTGGTACCTGTGTATTGGTAGGGCGCAAGGCCCTAAGGTAATACCTGCAGAGGTGGCATCATGTGGTTAGGCTTATATGGGTGTTTCATAATGTTTTTACGCCTAATATGATGATGGCATAATATGCTTTATGCCTAATGTGATTGCGTAATGTGATTTATGCTTGGGATGCCTGTGACATAATGTGTTTATGCTTAGGATGTTTATGCATAATGTATTTATGCTGGTGAGGCCTAATGCTTAACGTGTTTATGCTAATGAGGTGTGGGCCTAATGTGATTTATTGCCTAATGTCATGCTATGATATTTTAGGATGGTGTCTAATGCTAATGTGATAATGCTTAGGTCACTATGGTACCAGTGGTTACTGGTTGTGTTTTGCATTTACTTACCTGTTGTGATGGTTCTGACCGTGGCCCGATTGGCCTGGTCCTGTATATAATCCCCTGTGAATATTGCCCAGTGCCAGTTGGCACAGTGTAAATGTGTGATTATGTTTCTAATGTGTGTAGGATAATAAAAAGGCTATTTTTTTATATAACTTTGTGTGGAGTTTCTTTTGTAGTGTGCCTAGTGTGTTGCTGCTGTGTGTGTGTTGCGCAAACGCTTTACACATTGCCTCTGGGATAAGCCTGATTGCTCGTGCCAAGCTACCAAGGGGGTGAGCAGGGGTTATCTTCAGCTTGTAACTACCTTGCCATGACTAGAGTGGTGGTTTCTGCCTGGCTTAGGCGCACCATGTAGTTGCTTGCTTCTATAGTGTCTGAAAGCTAAGAAGAGGCTTCCAAGAGGAAACAGATGGGCATTGGGTTGAGACTGTTGTATAGCAAGCTGAATGTGCATAGAGAGAGCGGCATGAGAATCATTGTGCCACTGAGGTAGTGTGTACCAAATGAGCTTTCTCAAGGCTCAAATTAGCATGAAATAGTATTTTGGAGAGATGGGGCAATGAAATAAAGTTGGTGTATGTTCAACAAATAATGCGTCTGGTTAGATCACAAACCATAGGATTTTCATTCTAAAAAGACTTAAAGCTTTGTCTCACCAGTGTATGGGACATCTAAGAATTTCTTGGGTAGACAAAGGGACTCATTCATGAGGAATTGATATAGGCAAGCACTCCAGGTATTCTTGCAGTGCTTCCCTACGCCAATATGAAAGGGCAGTAAAGCACTGTATTTATGAAGTGCGGTGCATTCCTGTCCTTTTCCCCCTGCAGTGGCACACAATTTGCTGCCTAGCACCAATAAAAGCACCATTTCACCATGGTGCAATGGTGCATCTGTTTCATGCAGGATGGTTATTGCACTGGAAGGTGCACCTTCCCACACAAAAACAATACAGAAAGGCTTTTTACTTTTTCTATGTGTGCTGCACAATGCAGCACATATGCAAAGCAGAAGCAACAAGGAGAAGTAAAAATATTTCTCCTTATTATGGCTGCTCTGGGGAGGTGCAGGTTTTTGGCGCTGCCCCAGGTTTACGTGATTAAGCAAATCTGGGGCAGCGTCAATAAATCTATGGGTGCTCCTTGGGAAAACCCACATCAATGCCCATGGAATGCCTCCTTGACGTAGAGTGAGGCAAGGCAGCGACTTGCGCTGCTTTGTCTTACTCCATATCGATGAGGTCATGCAAAGGCACGCAGAGTGGCTTTGCTTCACCTCATTGATGTGATTGTAGGGCTTGCGCCGCTGCAGCATCAAAAAAAGTGACTCAGCAGCGGTGCCGCTAACTTGTAAATGAGCGACCCAAAGATCATCATGAAGCCTGCAATGCCTAAGATGTCTCATGTGGTGTCCGTTTTGGAGCAGATGATCCATTTCAGAGTGTGACCACTGAGATAGAGGAGGTGACACTGGAATGTGACGCAGTCAAGGTAAGACACAGCAGATGAAGCCCTCTGAATGAAGTTCAGGACCACCAGAGATCAACAGGAAGCCTGTGGTGACTCACCACTGGGTCTTGGGACCAATAAGATTGTCAATGTTTCAGATTACTTATGATTGACATTTTCATAATTTCAGTGTAATTATGAGTGGTATTCAGTGACTATGGGTGACCGTTTTTTGTGAGCAAAACCAAGCAATGCAGATGAGAGAAACATATATCAGAAATTACATATTTGAGCAAAGAGAACCTCTAAGATCATCGTAAAACTGCTGCAAAGCACCAGAAATGGGAGGGTGCTAACCTAGTGATCCTCCATAATTTTTTCAAAAGACTCAACTTAGGCTCCTGATGACATGCTCTAAGTTAGTAAACCAAATTGGGATTCATTGGAGAAGATCATAGCTGCCAAGTTTGTTTGCATAAGTGTGGGATATCTGTGTGTCCACTGTGATGGTGTGGGACACTTCAGTGCCTTACGAGTGACACCTTTATGTATGTAAAACTAAAAAGTTATGCCCATTTAGTTATATGCTTTAATGTAACTTATGACATATGATCCCAGTTGTGTGTAATGTGTGCCAGAGTCTTATAGCTGGACAGGAGTTTGCACACTTTTCCAGTTAAAAGTAAGTGGAAATATAGTTCCTGCACATGTGCAGTTTTAAAACCTGGAGCCCTTCATGGTGAGAGATTCTTCTAAGAGCAGCCACATTCCAAGGTACCGGAAACAACAATCTCGGGTCTTGGCTAGATTGGCAGCAAGGCCTAGCCTAATAATATCAAAAAACAGAAAATACTCCAATACTGCACTTTAATCCGAACAACTTCTCACAAAGTGTAATGACTGAAACACTAACACTGGTGACTCCTTTGTCTGTCAGATTTAATCATACATAACTCAAAATCATATCAACATTTTACACTAATTGTACCACAAACCTAAAAACACATCTCATAGTGATGTTCAAAATATTTTTACAACACATATTTATTTTTGTGTATTTGAAACATTTCGACAACAATGACCAAATACAGGACAAACAATCAATCATTGACTCATACCCAATCACCCAACTCATGATATTTAGACACATTTTAAACTAACATAGATAATTAACATACAGATATAAAGACCATCAACATCAATGTTATTAGTAGTTTTTTAGAGATAGAATGAACTCAGTTTATACTCGTGGCTGATAGATTGGCCTTGGACAGAGGTCTACGCGTTTCAGATCCTTTTTCTTGGTGGGATCCTCATCAGGACCAGTATTAAGTGTAAGAACAAAAAAAACGTTTTACCTAATGACCTACCCACTTATTTGCCTCAGTGTTCTACCAATAGTTAGAAACGCTTACCTGCACCTCAATGCAGTGCCAATCGGGGATGGAACAACATCCGGAACAAACCTAAAACGTACAAATTGGAATATATTCTTATTGCAAATGACATTATTTAGAACTATCAACATCCCTAATCTCAGGCTGATCGATTAAAATGTCAGTCAACTCGTCTTACTTGTATGTCCGTGAAAGTTTGTGGACCCGTACTCGGGCGTATTCTCAAGTCTCTGTCGAGCAGAAAGATAGTCGCGGGGACGCGATCGTGTGGGAGCGTCTTTAATTCGAAAACTTCCCCGCTTTGGGGCGCCTTGTAATTTTACTTAGTAGGTCAAAAAGGTGGTGGCCAGTGTTGCCACTTCTATTTGTCTCGACTGTCTGTAAAAACAGTAGAAGAAGCATTGAAGAAAAAATGTATATCGCCTCATACTTTTGCGCTCATAATAATTAAAGAGCAGCATGGCGAGCTTACTCGCCTCTTTCTAATGCGACATCAAATGTGGGCACCTAAGAACCTCACCTTCAATTGATTTTCATCCGATGTAACCGCTACCCCGCTTCTTTCCGCAATACGTTCGCAAACAGTGAAGAACATATAACAAAACTTATCAATGACCCTCCACTTTGTGCTTCTGTTTCTCTAAGTGCAACAGCAACAATCACAAACGAATCCGACAAACTTATAAGACTAAAAAAGAAACAAATTAGAACCGATCTTCATGGCCATTTTTTAGTAGAACATCTTAGAGCTGGAACCATTCCAGGTGGGCTACAGATACGCAATGTACCTGTGATCTTCACAGAAGATCCCATTTACAAAAAAGGCTATAGCCTGATTGAAACAAAATGCAGTAGAGACCTAATGGTTTTAACTGTAGAGACGGCACAAGATTGTCCAAACAACAACTGGATGAGATAGTTGCCCTGGAAACGGACATTAAATCAAACCAACTAATCACGGACGCTAAGTCACTTCTTGAAAAAGTTGATAAAGAGATTTTGGAATTCAAGGATTTTTCAATCAACCAAAAGAGCAATAAATTTGAAAAGGATAAGAAGAACTTTTCCTTAGAAAAAGCATACCCATACCTTCAAATAGACTTCTATTCTCGACCAGAAGCACGCAAGTATCTACCTGAATATCAAGGTAGATCAAGGAAGAATTTCATAACTTTTTCAGAAACATCGTCTTCATCAAGCGGCAGTGACACAGAGAATTCCAACAGTCGTCCAGATTTCAACCGACGGGGCAATTACCAACAAAACTATCAACAACAGCCGTCTTTTTTAGGAAGAGGCCAACAAAAATCACGGGGCAGAATGAGATACAACAACCAGCCGTGGGAAATGTCAACAAGACGACACAACTACAAGAATTAAACAAATCACCGATTTATAACCTATCGGATAAAATCTTGACTGATGTCGAAATAAGCATCCTTGAAAAGGGTCTGTCATTTGTTCCCTCAAGAGATACGAACTTTATTCAAATAAAAACAGAAGTTATTGAATTTTGTCAAAGTGCGTTTAATTACCTACTTCAAAGAGAATCCAGCTATAAATCAGGCTGAAACAACAGGACTTCGTAACAAATCCATTTTTTGCCCTCCACCAAGTAAAGTACCTAAGGAGGTCATTATGTTTGAGAAAGTAGTGCTCTCTGCCATTGCAGAGGTTGAAAAAAAGCAGAAAAGAAACATCAAAGCCAACATCACAAAAGTACAAAAGGAGGCATTGATCGAGTTAAAAAACGATCCTTCCATAACAATCAATCAAGCCGACAAGGGCGGATCAATTGTAATCTGGGGTACAGACCGCTATACAGCAGAAGCAAACAAACAACTTAGCAATGAACGCTGCTATAGAAAGATAGCACACGATCCCACTTGCGAGCTTCAGGGCAAATTATTCAAGATTCTGCAAAAAGGTTTCGATCAAGGCTTCGTGGGCAAAAAAGAACATGACTTTTTAAGAAACAAACATCCTCGCATCCCAATATTCTATGTACTACCTAAAGTACATAAAGACCAAATTTCCCCCCCGGGAAGACCAATAGTCTCGGGTTGTGAATCTCTGTTGGAACCAATTTCTAAGTTCGTCGACTTCTTCCTTAAACCATTTATCCAAGAGGTAAAATCATTCTTGCAAGACACAACAGATTTCCTAAAGAAATTAGAGAAGATGGATTTGGAAGAAGGAAACAATTTTTTGGTCACACCAGACGTTATGTCATTGTATACAGAGATACCACAGGATGAGGGTCTAGCTGTGTTGGAGAGTCTTCTTAACAGCAGACCTAAACCAGAAAGAGTGCCTACACAATTCATTATGGAATTAGCCACCTTTGCACTTAAAAACAACTACTTCAGCTTTAACAATGAATTCTTTTTCCAAATAAAGGGCGTGGCAATGGGTTGTCCCTTCGCCCCTGAATTAGCACTTCTCTTTATGTCAAAGTACGAAGAGATCTTTGTTTATGACAACAATCCCTTTGCAGACAGAATTGGTAGCTGGGTCCGATACATAGATGATGTTTTTATGATTTGGACCGGTGAGGAAGACCAACTACAGCCTTTTGTCAACTGGCTCAACAACAGAACAGCGGATATAAAATTCAGTTTGAACTATTCAAGATCTAAAATGCCATTCTTGGACGTTGAAGTCTATGACACAGAAGGGGCACTAGCGACAACACTCTTCAAAAAGAAGACAGGCAGGAACAAAGCTTTACACTTCTCCAGCAATCATCCAAGGAGTCTTAAAGAGAATTTGCCCTACGGGCAATTCTTGCGAATAAGACGTAACTGCACATTCAAGGATGAATATTTTTCCCATGCAGAGCTGCTTAAAAATAATCTCTTAGATCGAGGATACCCCAAAAAGCTTCTCAAAAGGGCAATCAAGAGAGCATGGTGGACTCCACGCGATTCATTACTTGAGAGAAAAGTCAAAACCAAAACAGACAGAATTGTCTGCGTGTCAACTTTTGGCCCCACATCCAACTGGCTCAAAAAAACAATAAATCAAAATTGGTATCTGGTGAAAAACTTGGACCCAACACTCAAAGAGGTCCCTCTATTTGCTTTCAAAAAAGATAAAAGCATTGCCAATCAGATTGTGCGAGCAGCCCTACCAATACCTAAAAATGCGACAATCAGAAGTTTTTTTAACCTACCACCTATACAAGGACATCATAAATGCGGTACTTGTGTGTGCTGTGAGTCTACCATTGAAGGGGAGCTCTTCACATACCAAAGAAATCCATTGGAAACACGCCACATTTACAAATTGCAAATCAAAGTATGTAGCGTATGGGATATTGTGCCCATGTAACAAGCTTTATATCGGCAAGACAAATCAAGAGATCAGGTCTAGAATTCAGCAACACAAATCTAGAATACGCAAAAACGTCCAGAATGCACCATTGGTCAACCATTGGTCGGCCAACAACCATACTGAAAAAGATCTAAAATGGACCATTATTTCTAAAGTGGAACAAGATGCTAGAGGAGGAGACTGGGACTCGAAATTATTGAGACGGGAAGCAATGCTCATCATTAAATTCAATACATCAGTCGATGGACTAAATGAATTATCTGAAAAATATAATCTCTAGATACCTTTCTGTGCAAGAGCTTGATTTATTGAAGACGTTCTCAGCAGATCATACATTTGAAAGCATAAGTTTCACAAATGCTTGCTAAAATGCAGGTGTATGTACAAAAAACTGGTCAACTCTTCGGATTGTCTTCAATATGAAGCAATTTACCGTTAGTAAATTAATTCCCCTAATAAAAATACGTGTCAGAACAAACGACAATGCTAGTTCTGGCTTACGTTCGCGTCCATGTCCGATTTACATCTATCAGCATATATTAAGTCTTTCTGGACAAAGACACAGGATTTATGTAGCGATAACATCTCCATGAAAAGAAAGTGTCAATTTAATAAAGTTTTCCAGAGCACTTGTTGAAGTGATGCTCCGCATTCAGACTACCGACAGGTCTTACTGAACTACAAATCCCAGAAGGATTAATTAGGCGCGCACGATACACGTCATACACTTAGTCAAAACCGGAAAAGACGGACAACATCGGAAAGAAGCGGGGTAGCGGTTACATCGGATGAAAATCAATTGAAGGAGAGGTTCTTAGGTGCCCACATTTGATGTCGCATTAGAAAGAGGCGAGTAAGCTCGCCATGCTGCTCTTTAATTATTATGAGCGCAAAAGTATGAGGCGATATACATTTTTTCTTCAATGCTTTCTTCTACTGTTTTTACAGACAGTCGAGACAAATAGAAGTGGCAACACTGGCCACCACCTTTTTGACCTACTAAGTAAAATTAGAAGGCGCCCCAAAGCTGGGAAGTTTTCGAATTAAAGACGCTCCCACACGATCGCGTCCCCGCGACTATCTTTCTGCTCGACAGAGACTTGAGAACACGCCCGAGTACGGGTCCACAAACTTTCACGGACAAGTAAGACGAGTTGACTGACATTTTAATCGATCAGCCTGAGATTAGGGATGTTGATAGTTCTAAATAATGTCATTTGTAATAAGAATATATTCCAATTTGTACATTTTAGGTTTGTTCCGGATGTTGTTCCATCCCCGATTGGCACTGCATTGAGGTGCAGGTAAGCGTTTCTAACTATTGGTAGAACACTGAGGCAAATAAGTGGGTAGGTCATTAGGTAAAACGTTTTTTTTGTTCTTACAGTTAATACTGATCCTGATGAGGATCCCACCAAGAAAAGGGATCTGAAAGGCGTAGACCTCTGTCCAAGGCCAATCTATCAGCCACGAGTATAAACTGAGTTCATTCTATCTCTAAAAAACTACTAATGACATTGATGTTGATGGTCTTTATATCTGTATGTTAATTATCTATGTTAGTTTAAAATGTGTCTAAATATCATGAGTTGGGTGATTGGGTATGAGTCAATGATTGATTGTTTGTCCTGTATTTGGTCATTGTTGTCGAAATGTTTCAAATACACAAAAATAAATATGTGTTGTAAAAATATTTTGAACATCACTATGAGATGTGTTTTTAGGTTTGTGGTACAATTAGTGTAAAATGTTGATATGATTTTGAGTTATGTAGGATTCAATCTGACAGACAAAGGAGTCACCAGTGTTAGTGTTTCAGTCATTACACTTTGTGAGAAGTTGTTCGGATTAAAGTGCAGTATTGGCGTATTTACTGTTTTCTGACATTCCAAAGTACAGCCTCTCACTGAGCCTCAACTGCCTCTGAGAGCTCTTAATCTCCAGAAAAGCTGGCTTATTACTTCTGGAAGCTTTAGTGAAGGGATAGAGTCTGCAGTGCACTTTAGTGATGAGAGAGTGCCCCAACCATCGAACACCCCAGACAGCTTTGCATAGCTGAGAGTACTGCTGTCTTGCTTCGTCTGTGACACTGCAATTACAATGCTAATCTGAGGAACCGGGTCCGAGTCTCGGCAAGGACGCGCAACATCCTGTGATTCTGGGCAAATCACTTATTCTAACCAGTGCCTAACTAAAAAATGAATGTGTCCTCATGTAACAAAACTGGTGCTGGTGTAAAGCGCTCTGATACCCTATACCTTCGGCTCAAGTTCGCGCTATATCGAACTCTGTAAAATAAAAAAAATAAAAAAAAATGCTTCTGGAGAACTGTCAAATGAGTTAAGATGTGAAGTCTCCAATGGGGTAAGGTGGCAGAGCAGCGCAAAACGTGTTTATTTCAGGTGATATCACTAAATCACTTCAAAAGGATGTTATTGGGTGAAAGTTCATTTGTTACTGTTCAGCTCCACTTTGGGGGAAATAGGCTCATTTGAATGTAACCTTAAATCTACTGCTGTTGCCTAAAGTGTGTTGCTTTAAAGAGTTAGGCGGCAGCCTAAACTCCGAGGCTCCAGTCTCATATAAGAATTGGCCTTACAGCATCAGTAGTAATCCAAAAGGGTTAGTGTTGTGACCAAGCTGTAATTCACATGTGATATCTTTAACTCTTGGCTCCCCTTTTTTGTATGGCATTTGTTGCTTATGTGATGCATTTCTGTTCAATCACAAAAATTAATAAACACGCTCCACACAGGCTTGCGAGCCCTTTACACCACTTGGCGTTCTCCTGCCCAGGGGGGCCCCGCAGAGACAGCAGCCAGCAGCGCCGGAGAGGAGACTGCACAGCCGGGCTGGGACTCGATCCCACAGCTGTCTCTGGTGCATTCTTGACGCGGGAGGTGACGTCACTCTCCCAGCGCCCTTCAAAGCCTGCCAGAAAGTCCTGCAGCGCGGGACGCACTACACGCTCTACACGGGCTCATGCGTCCTTTACACCACTTGCCTTTCTCCTGCCCAGGGGGGCCCCGCAGAGACAGCAGCCAGCTGCGCCGGAGAGGAGACTGCACAGCCGGTGTGGGACTCGATCCCCCAGCTGTCTCCGGTGCATTCTCGGTGCGGGAGGTGACGTCACCCTTCCAGCACCCTTCAAAGCCTGTCAGGAAGTCCCGCAGCGTGGGACGCACGCTGGCATGCCCGGGCCGCGTCGGGTGAAGCCCGGGCCCGTCAGATACCGGAGGAGGCCGGTCTGGGCCATCTCTCTGACATTCACCTTCATACATGACATCAGCGTGGCGAGTAAAGCAAGACGTGCTCCTGTAGATTTTATTTGCCATGGCCAAATGGTCTGCTATGCCTAGTTTACGTGCCTCCGCCTCTATAGACAGTATGCTGGAGAGAGTTGTTAACATCGTCAGAACTGAAATAGAGTTAACTGAGAGGCGTATGTCCCTGGGATTAACAACTCCCCAACTTACCCCCACAAATATGAACGGTGATCACACAAGCTCCCCACTGTTGCTGAATTCACCAATCGAATATAACATGCACTTGCCAGCCTTGGGAAGCGGACTGGGTGATGAGGGTAACAAGGTTATTGGGGATCCCAGGGAGGCTGTGGATCTTTTGCCATCGACTTGCTGTAAGGACACTGGCGCTAATGTGACTGTCTCTCCCAAACCCAGAAATTGCAGGGGCAAAAAGAAAAAGGAAAACAAATAAGCCTGTCTGCCCAAAGAGGAAGCAGCCATCACATCTGAAGCCACAGCGCACCACTTTAAGCACATGGATTCAAGGTCCAGCGGTCTCAGCTGACACAGCAACTCTTAGCGCTCCTGCTGTCTTAATGCCTACTGATATGCATAATCATTCAATTCATACTCAGACTGAATCTGCACCAGCACTTTTTAATAATTTGAAATTGGGAGACACTGCAAATGATATTATTGTAGATACCATGTCTGAGCGCGATAAGGAACTTGTTGATAAGAATTTCATTACACTTTGGAAGCGCTTAGACCGTCTAGAATCACTAAATAATAAGTCTAGTTTGCACAGCAATGTACCCAAAACGTCATCACAACAGGGGGAGTCACATAAAGTGCAGGCTCAGAGCAGACCAGTTCCCAGCATGCCACAGCAAACTTTAACTGCTATGCAGGCTCCGCTAATTGGCCCTTGTGACACGTGTCGCAAAGTCAAAGAATGTATTCTCCCGAGATTTCTATTCACTTGGAAAAAACTTCAAATCCAGGTAACTCCAACACATTACATTTACCTAGCCAATCAGCTGACCATGCACCCACTACAGCCCTTGCAAATAACGCTAGCCTAGCACATAGCTCCCAGAGTACTGCCCCTGCCACCAAGATCAATGTTTGCGGGCCCGTTGATGCAAGAAAAGATGTTCTAAGCTTACCACCTAAGGACTGTCCCTATGTCTTGGTCTTAGCAGGGGTGCCCCCTATAGGGAAAAATCAGTCAGAGTTGTGGGACCAGCCACGCAATAAGATTACTAATTGGCTGGCTAAACATAAAGGGTTCAGGATGTCTAACATTAATGACATCCTGATGGTGCGTAGGGTTGGCTGGGTTGGTCCCTCAGACAAGACCGTAGAGGGAGATTGTGTTGTTATTAACTTTCGTCGAACGGCTCTTGTAAAATCAATATTAATGTCAAGAGTGCATAATAGCTCCTCATCCACTGATGTCTGGTCACTGCCTTTAGGCTATTTTTACAAACCCAATACCAGCCATAACATACCCGCCATCTCTCCACTCTCGTCACAAAATAGGTTTTCTTCCCTTTCAGGTTTAGATACTCTAGTTTCCCACACCAATGCTCACTGAACCAGCCCCCATTACAGCAGTATCTGGCCGCCTGGTAAAAGACGTCTCTGGGCCACCTGATCATCATCTGCAGGTGTTAACCTGGAACATTGCCGGCTTAGCCTCTAAAGTAGATAACGAGGACTGGGTTAAGCTGGTAAACAAATTTGACATTTTAATGTTTCAGGAGACCTGGGCCACAAGGAAGTTATATCTCGAGGGTTTTTCAATGTTTTAATGTCTGTGCACCCGCCCCTAAACACGGGCAACCTTCTGGCGGCCTTTCAATTTGGGTTAACATCTTGTCTGGTGGTAGTGTCAAAATTATCCCTACAAACAGTCCAAACTTCCAAGCCCTGATATATACATGGGGGGCTTCTATCTGTTTTATTAATTTCTATACCAATGGCTTTTTAAGTGTACCTAACATGATTTTTGCGAATCTTTTTAATTTTGTTTTAGATATACAAACTCTAACGGGGTACCAGAATTTATCTGGAATTTGCCTGGGCGGCGACTTCAATGTCAAGATCTCTGGGGCAATTAAATTGGACATTGTCCATGAACCATATGAAAACCTGTGCAAAAGGGGGACTGAATTAGTAGATTACTTGTCAAACCACGATTTATTAAATGTGATGGATATTGCAGCCATAAATCATCATGACGACAGATACCCAATACCTACCTACAGACGCCGTGGTTGTGCCTTAATATAGTTTTTATATCAGCCACACTTGAAGATATTTTAGGCAGAGCTGAGGTCATACTTGTTGTGTTTGGGGACCCCAACCCAACCTCGGTTATGCTCAGAACTGCGCTTAGAAATAATTTTATTGCAGAACCTGGGGCCTGTAATCTATCATCCTCAACTGACAATTTAAGAATTATCTGGAAAGGTATCGACAATAGTAATGTGTTCCTGAACATGTTAACATCCTATCGATCACTTATCGATATGTGTTTGTCGCCCACTGACTCTAACTCTGAGGTAGTTGCTGCTTTTGCCCATCTATGCGCAGGTATTAAACAAATGATTTCAAAACCTGCGCCCAATAATATCCATAATCCCAAGTGGTTCAATAGTGTTTGCTGTAGGGCCAATGGAGAGCTTTGCGCTTCTTTGTCAGCTACCCCCAGGGATGCAAACTTCATCAGATTAATAAGGAATCAATATAATACAGTGGTTAAGCAGAGGAAAGAGGAGATCCTGAAAGAATAATGAGATAAATTGGCCTGTGCTGCAAGATTTAACAACACAAAAGTCTTTTGGGCTGCAGTTAAAAATATGAGAACTATGGGCCAGACTATAACCCCACTAAGCTGTAACATAACTAGTGAAGCTTGGGTAGCCCATTTCTCAAAAATATATACAGCCTCGACTCAGAATGAGGTACTTATAGACTTTCAAGATGCTACACAAATCCAGATATCATTATCTGAAGTTGAGGATGCTATTGACCAAAGTCTAGGTAACAAGGCCCCTGGTCCTGGCAGGCTTCCTATCGACCTCATCAAGCATAAGCCGGAGTTTTGGGCACCGCTTTTACTCAATGTTTTTAACAACCTAACAAACTCCCAAATCCCCACTACATGGTCAACCAGTATCATATTCCTGATTTTCAAAAAGGGGGACAAGTCCAGCCCCAGCTGTTATAAACCGATCTCTTTGATCGATAATACACTTAAGATACTTGGGCGGGTGTTATTCAATAAAATAAGGAATTGGGCTGAGGATGAAAGTATTTTAAACAAATGTCAGTTGGACTTCAGAAGTAAATTGGGAACGGTAGAGCAATGCCTCAATCTCAATTTGATAGTTGGCAAGTACACGACAGCTCGGAAGTCTCCCTTCTACCTAGCTTTCATGGACCTCACCTCCGCATTTGATTTTGTAAACCGATCACGCCTATGGTTATGTCTTTTAAAATATGGGCTGGATGAGACCTTAGTGCACTTTTTGGCTTATTTACATAGGGCCCTGGGGGCAAAGGTGAGTATCGGTAGGAATGGGGCAGTCTCAGGTATCATTATTGGCTGAGGGGTCAGGCAGGGTTGCGTGCTGGCCCCTCTGCTTTTTATTCTATATATTAATGAGCTGCATAATGAGTTGTCTAAATTGACTATGGACGTCCCGATGATCAACGGCAACAAATTACCTGCCTTATTATATGCGGATGATGCAGTCCTAATGGGCCGCACACCCAACACCTTGCGAATTGTAGTTGGGGGCTTTGTTGATTTTATGAATAGGCTGGACCTTTGTACAAATTAAAAAAATAATTTTTAATGAGTTGTGGCCCCCTAAAAACACCATGTTAATGTAATTACCTCTGGTTCTGAAAAACTGTTATGCACACGCACTTTCCCATATTTGGGTTCGGTTTTCGCAGATAATGGCTCTTGGGCTGCTCATTTGGCATCTAGCCGGAGCAAGTTTTTAAATGGTGTCAATCCGATCTTGTGCCTCCCTCAACCTAAAAGAACTGAGGTAGTGTTGTCCCTATTGAAAATATACAAAACTAAGTGCATACCTACCGCAACATATGGAGCTGAAGTTTGGGGCCACATGAATTGCATCAGTATTCAGGTAGAAGAAAATAGATTCTGTAGGAGAGTTTTGGGGGCACCAATCTGTTCCTCATCCTTTGTCTGCCACCATGAGTTAAAACTGTCCTATATAGCAGACTACATCAGGACCCGCCCAGCCATCTTTTGGATAAAGGTATGGCAAAATCCAGCAGCCACCTTAACTAGAGAAATCATAGTTGACTGCCTTAAATGTGACAAGGGCTGTGACATACCATGGTGGCGGCCGTCAAGGCTAGCCTGTCCACTGTAAATTTTTTGCATATTTTCACAAACCCAAGTACCATGGCAGGCATTAACAAAAAGATTATTGAGAAGGCTTTGTATGAGTATTACGGCGACTTGAGACATAAGCAAGAAATTCTGAAATCCTCAGTCGCCCGGTATATAACCATGGTGGATGATAACGGTCCCCCCACAAAACTCCCAGCTAGCTATCTCTTAAAAGTGACCAACCACTGGGAACAAAGCTTGCTCTTTCGCCTTAGGGCTGGCACTTTAAAATACCTACTATGCTTCCCCTTGGGCTTTAAGATCAATCTTGAGCAAATGCCTTGTCCCTGTGGTAATCACGGTAGTCAATCCATGTTACACTTTTTGTTTTTCTGTAACTTCTGCCACATATATAGCAAACAGCTGCTGATTCCCCTTTTTAAGGCCTCGGCTATCACTGATTTCAAGGGATATTGTTACGCTTAATGGGGAACATCTAACCCTTTGTGTTAGCACCTTTCTGAGATTGGCTGTTCGATCCCGTGCCTCCATGAGCAATGTATAAGTAAATTTGATTGCACTCTTCAACATTCTTTTGACCCCTATGTTGGTCGGATAACGTAGTTGTATGCACTTTATTTGTACTGTGGACTACCAAATTGTCTGCACTTTATTACATTATGCTGCTACATTTTATGATTTGCACTGTATTAGGAATATCATTGCAATTGGCTTTAATTAAATTATAAGTCTATGATGAATTTGCCACATTTATTTTTGCACTTTATATATGTTTTTGTGTGCTTACTGCTTTTAGCCATACGTCTTTTGTTTTTATTCATGTTGATTGTCATTGCTTTTAATGTATATTCATGCTGGTATTTCATTTTGCACTTTTATGGATATCTTTTTATCCGAATAATGAATTGAATTGCATTGAATAACAATAATTTGAAACAAAGGGGTTAGTGCTCTCCCACAACACAACAAATCCCTGCTAGTCACAGTGAAGTCAAACATATACTGCTGTTTCTTTCTTGTCAATCTAATGAGGGTTATATAAAATTTCTATTGCGTTTGAAAAAAAAAAAACTTAACATGTGCATTAGACTTGCCAAATATTATGAAGGAATGATAAAGCGATCAATACTGAAGAGTCAACCTCTTAAACTTAAACACTACTTGTAAGATTAAAAGACAGCTGAATTCTAATCTAACAACAAATGAAAACATGACCCCACCTAAAATGCAAGCAAAACATGGTTTTGCAATGTATGATTTGTGGAAACAAATATTTTTGGGGGTAAAGTGTAAAAGACTTCATTTTGCACATGTGGAAAAATAACACAGAATCAGAAAAAATATTGTTTTCTTGAGACTGAGTGAGATATCTGTTTTAACCCCTTCAGCGCTCATGACGGAACCACTCCGTCATGAGCCACGGGTGCCGTGTGCTCATGACGGAGTGGTTCCGTCATGCTGCGGCCGTTGGCCGCCGCTCCTCCCACGCTGCGCTGATTCCCCACCTGTGTCGGCGATTAGCGCAGTGGGCGGAGTCATGACGGAACCACTCCGTCATGAGCACAGCTCAACCGTGGCTCATGACGGAGTGGCTCCGTCATGAGCACAGCGCCACCGCGCTGCCCCCAAACCCCCCCAGCGCCGCGGCGGAATTCCTGCCGCGGCGAAGGGGTTAACATTCAGAGGAACTAATTAATTCCAATGAAAATAATATGGTTGCTTTGTTTATTTACCTGCCACAGTGCCTGGAAAAGATTCAGCAAGGTGAGGGTCTATTGTCCTCTGGGTTCCCAGCTTAAGTTATGGCTGCCATCCTCAGACTCAGCAAGCTACGATAGAGTGCTTGCAGTGATCAGGCCACTTCAACAGCATGTCAGATATGGGTGGACAGGGTTTAGAATCAGCATGATTCAAGGCTAGTTGGACCCTGCTGTCTCACCTTTGACTTTTCAGGATCCTAGCAGCCTACAACGATGACTGCCCCCTGCACAGCCAGGGCTGCAGACAGTGGCCACAGTCAAGGACTTAATAATTTGTTCAGGCTGCCTGCTGAAATTACAGTACAGCCACTCCGGCAGTGGCCACAGTCTGAGTTGGGTCATGGTTATCATCACATTATGGCCGCATGGCACGACAACGCATGGTGACCGCTGCTAAATTTATACTGACTGTTGCACTGCCTGCTCATGCCGTGGGTGACCAGGCATGCCTATGGATGTGTGTAGTCAGTGCCTGTCGTAAGAAACCATTGGGCAGGGCAAATCATGCAGACACTGTTTCACTCGAGTCATCACGCGACAAGTGAATCTGAATGCAGTGCCGCGGATGAAGTTGTTACACGGTAGCCCACAAATCCAGCCCAGAGACAGCTGAACTAGCCCCCAAGCATGCTGCAAGCAGTGTGGACTACACGTTGCCAGTTTTCTGTCAGTGGTGCTAATTAGCAGCTATTACTTGGCTTGACACAGCGGAAAAGGCTCTACAAATGCGTGACAATGCATTTCATTGCAGTGCTGTGGACCACCACACTGAAATTCATTAGTCTAACCCCTGACGCGTGGAAGTTGGCAGGGCAGGATCCAATTCTGGAGCAGTGTCCTGATGGTTGTCCTATCCAAAGGTGAGCAGAAATACCTTCAGTGAAACACATGTATCTGTGAGGATTGGGCACTAAGACAACCAGTTGCAGTTCACAAGACTGTGACTTCTCTCCTGCACAGTCTGCCAAGGCAATTTCCACCATATACTATTAAAGGATAATTTATTGTGTTAACACTTTGAAAATAGTACTCTCCTGAGAGAATGAATGTAATTTAACCACCAGGGGGCAGCAGAACACTATTTATTCCTTGCTCTTCCATTGGTGAAGGACAACTTTTGCTTGTTTGTAAATGTTTTTTTAGAGCAATTAGGGGCTTATATATGAGAGGGTTGCGTCATGTTTACATCACGCAACCTGGTACATGTGTGACGCAAACCTCGAAGTCAGATTTTCAAAGCCATGCAAAGCCACTTTGTGTGGCTCTGAGTGGCTTAAAAAACCCAGAGTAATGCAATGCAGCGCAAATCTGCATTGGGAAGGCGTTCTGTGGGTGTTGCCTGGGTGTTCCCACGCAATTCCCATGGATTGTGACAAATCCCCAGACTTACAAGATCTAGTAAGCCTGGGAATGTGCCAAAAAGATACACCTTCCCAAGTAGGCACAACAAGGAGAAATATCTTTATTTCAAAGAAAGAGGTTTATGCCTCACAGGATTGTTTTTGTGCAGGAAGGTGCAAGGGTGTCTGCGCTAGGTTGCCAAAAGTGTGCCAGCACAAGAGAAAGGACAGGAATGTGCCATATTGAATTAAATATTGTGCATTCCTGCCCTTTACCTGTCATGCAGCACAGCAAGGTGACTTGCTGCACTGCACTGTTTGACTTTCTCATAAATGACGCCCATTGTGTTTACAATATATCAACTTTCAGCTTTGCTATTCTCTGAATATAAGGGACATAAATAGACTCTCTACAAGTCCTGAATATAAGGGACATGAAGAGACTCTCTACAAGTCCTTTATATTGTAATAACAAGAAACTCTAATTCTTCTGCCCTCCCCTAAACATTATCCACCTGCCAAACACTCTAAAACCACCTTATCTTCTTTCACAGGTGAAATATCCAACAGATCAACATGACTAGTTCTTATTTCTTGCTTATTACTTAAATTTGTACCTCCATCGACTGTTGGCATATTTTGTGCAGTGTCCAGAAACTGGAAATGTTCTATTTACAATGGACTCTAAATCAGGTCCATAACCATCCCTGAAAAGCATAGCTTATAACAAGATATATTTGCACTGTCAGTAAACAAAAGAGATTAAAGCTAAACCTTTATTAAAAAGATTAAAAAACTTAGCACAGAGTAGCAAAGCAAGGGGGCGAGCAAAAGTGAGTTCTAATACATGAGATTCTACAGTCCCTTTATAAAACCTGTCTTTAATTTCTTTATAATAGGCAAGTTGTGACGTACCCAGTCACCTTTTATAAAGAATTTCGGCAGACGTTCTGATGTCAGGTCACAGAGCATAATTAAAACAGCTGTTTCTAGCTTACAGTGACAAGCAGGAAGGACATATTTATAGCAACATGTTTATTTGTTCACTCCTTAGGTAATTATAGGAAATTTGGAATCTTTCTGCATGTTTCTACACATTGTGGTCCACTGCAGCTTTTTTTTAAATTTAGGAATTCACTTGATATAAACAGATTGTAATACCTTCTTACAAAACATATCTAATAGCTTTTTTGATATGTTTAATGTTGTACTAGAAATTCAATTTTTATTCTTCATATTCGCAAACATGTTCTTTCTTTCATATTAAAGAGCTATGCATGAGGAGCCATATGTATAATTTTTCAGGCAATGCACTGCAGCAAGACACATTGCTTCTCTGCACTGCATGAAAGAGAGAGGGCGTCAGCGCACCATATCTACAAAGATATGGTGCTTTCCTGCTCTTTTTAAGTGCTGGAGCACTTTTGGATGCCTAGTGCATGGGTGCCTGTGTTGCAGGGAGGATTGTTTGTATGCAGGAAGGAACACCTTCCTGCATTAAAAGATAAATAATACATTATGGTTTTCAGGTGCACAATGAAAGGGCCAAGTGAAAGAGGCCATGTGCTGCTGTGCGGAGCAGGAAGTACAGGTAACATGCACAGTGCTACTGAAATGCCTTGCGATGAAATGGTATGCGTGGTAAAAAACTGGTTGTTGTAACAACCATGTTGTAATGGTACCGCATTGTAGACACAGCATTGTGGAGATAGCGTTGTAAACACTGTTTTCCATTAGCACATGGCCATTTTAAATCTCATAAAAATAACTATATTCTGGTGGCACAAATGTTATTTTTGTCTCATATTATAAATTAGACTTTCAAAATCCAGTAGAGATTCAAACAAATAAAAAAGATTAATTTTAACTAGGACACCATCAATAATGGTTTCGAAATGTCAAGTATTGGCTTCGGTTATGACCAAGGATGTCACCACAAATGCTCACAATTTGTTTAAGGCTGAGCCACACTTGATTGATGTATTGATTTTTCTTTTGTTATGAACACTTCACAAGATAAAGTTTCTCTAAGCACTAATCTTTCCGTAAATTGCTGAACACATTGCCAAGATTTGCCACTGAAAGAGATAGCTTTCCAATATACAAGTGAGAGCTTTACAATATAAGAGAGAGCTTTGCAATAGAAAGGAGAGAACTTTACAATATAAAAGACATAGCTGTACAGCTGTAAGAGAGATCTTTATAATATAAAAAATAGAGCTTTACAATATAAAAGAAAGAACTTTTCAGTATAAAAGAATAACTTTACAATAGGGAGCTTTACAATATAAAAGAGAGAGTTTTTTAATATAGAAGAGAGCTTTACAGTTTGAAAGAAAGAGCTTTACAATAAAAAACACAGACCGTTAAAATATAAATGACATAGCTTTACAATATAAAAGAGAGATATTTAGAATATAAAATACATAGCTTTACAATATAAAAGAGAGAGCTTTCTATTATAAGACATAGGTTTTCAATATAAAATAAAGAGCTTTACAATGTAAAAGATAGCTTTACGATATAAAAGAGACCTTCACAATATAAAGGAGACAGCTTTACAATTGAAAAGAAATAGCTTTACAATATAAAGGAGAGAGCTTTACAATATAAAAGAAATAGCTGTACAATATAAAAGACACAGCTTTAAAATGTACTAGAGGGATCATTACAATATAAAAGATATATCTTTACAATAAGAGAGCTTGATATTGAAAAAAGAGAGAGGGTTTCAATATAAAAGACATAGCTTTACAATATAAAAAGTGCTTTACAATATCAAATAAAGCTTTACAATATAAAAGAAAGCTTCACAATATAAAAGAGGGAGTTGCACAATATAAAAGACAGCTTTACAGTATAAAAAGGAGAGCTTTACAACATAAAAAAGAGAACTTTACAATATAAAATAGAGAGCTTTACCATTTAAAAGAAATAGCTTTACAATATAAAAAAGAGAGCTTTACAATATGAAAGAAAATGCTTTAAAATATAAAAGACAGCTTTACAATATTCAAGAGAGATCTTTACAATATAAAATATAGAGCTTCTCAATATAAAAGAGAGAGCTTCACATTATAAAAGACATAGCTTTACAATATAAAAAGGAGAGCTTTACAATATAAAAGAAATAGCTTTACAATTTAAAAGAAATCGCTTTACAACATAAAAGAAAGAGCTTTACAATGTAAAAGAAATAGTTTTGCAATAGAAAAGAGAGAGCTTTACAATGTAAAAGAGATACATTACTATATAAAATAGAGAGCCTCAGCCAGGTGGGAATACACAGCCTGGGTACAGCAGTTGCTGCCAAGTCCGCTGGGAAACCTCCCGATGCAGGTGATGCAACAGGGCTCCCTTAGGCGTGAAGTTTCAGCGCTCCTGCCACAGAAGTTCCGAACAGATCTTGGGCCTCACCATCCACAGTGACTGGCTAGTGCTACATCCTATGGTTTGGATACATAGATGCACGAACCACCATTGGTAATATTCTCCGTACACACTGGTGCAGTGTTGGCGCGTGGTATACAATGCAGACCTCATTACGTTGGTGTGCAGGAGTGCCTCTACCATTCACAGCTATAAGGGGACCAGGTGGTCTTCTCACACAAGTCAACTACGTGTCTCCATGTGACCTGGCAGACTGCACCATCAGGTAAGGGCAATCACCAAGGCCTCAATGCCTACGGCCACAGCCTAGCAACTCCACAGCTCACCCGCATCCCACTTCGGGTCCCAGACACCGGCCCAGTGAGGCTTCTGTGCCCCTGAGATTTTCAGCCCTTTCAAGCTTTTGTCTGCCATGTTGTTGCAAGGAGTGCACAATGATAAGCAATGCCTCACTGGTACAGCCCAGTGGTGCGCCTCTTTTCATCATTGTAGCCCTGAATGTAATCTTCCCCTGGGACTGTGGCTGGTCATCCTGGCAGTTGGGGGGCTTGGAGGGGTTGTTGATCAGTGATATACTTGGCCCTGGCAGCTCCATTATGCATTATAATTGTTTTTAACTCCTATTTGTCATCGGAGGTGGACCTATAGGCTATAATCTGCCTTTTGAGGTAAAAAAAATCACTCTGGGATGAATAACTTTCATTTATTTGCCGCTAATAGGCCTTTTGTCAGTGTTTGCTCACTAACATCAGATTTTGTAATGTCTTCACGCTATTGTTAGCGGAAGTTTTCATTGTGGCTACATGAAACTATCGCCATGTAGCGACGTATTGAAAATACTTTTTGTCGATCGCTGCGTCAAGAAAACTGCTGCATATTTCGTACATATGGCCCAAAATCTCTTTGATATGTTGCATGCCAAGATATCTACAGGATTGCAGTCTGAGGTGCTGCAAAGGAAGCCATCACACTGCCATCACACACTAAGTTGATTCTGACATTGCAGTGTTGCCATAAAAGTGAACATACCACTAAGTGCAACTTTACCAATGCAGTGTATGTAACTATAAATACCAACACCCTGCACTACCCTTGCAACAACAAGTGGTGCAATGATGATGCAAGTGGGTATAAGTCTTGATCCTCAGTCTTCATCAAAACATAGATCAATAGACTGTGACACCGACATCAGCCTTAAAAAAACCACATGTGATGCCTTTGTCTAAACATCACTAAGATTAAACATGCAAGTACTACTAACACATTTCCATCTTTTTTCAGAAGATGCACCTACTACATCCCAACATGTGGCTGACACAAATGATTTTGAAGAGATGGATGAAAATCTGCCCAGAATAAACAAAGACACTCTTAATGACATACTGCACACCATACGGACATCTATACCACCTCCAGAGAGTGACAACAATGTGGCAGCTGCTGCAGAAACACAACAAAGTCCCAACACAGTAACTGCCAGAACAGCTGTTGGTCTACAACGTGAACTACTCCGAGAGTTGCATGTGGTTATGGAGAGTGTGGGTGGTACACTGCAGGCCATACTCAGAAGCATGAACTCTGAATCTGGAAAAATGGCTCAGGAACAAGCCATCAACAACCCTACACCTGGTTTTGCACAATCATTATCAAACATATCGTCAATAATGAGTCAAAGGAATGAACAAATGCCACCACAAAGTAGCAGCAGGGATGTTGCAAAACATCTTCAAAATATCTATGATATACTGAGAGACATGCAGCAAAAGCAGGAAATTTACATAGCAACAATGTCTGGCTTACATAGTGAGTTGTTAATAGTCATCAAAAACCAGCAAATGTCTTTAAATGTGCTAATGGCTAACCTCTTGACACATGATAATGCGGTACCTCACATCTCCTCTGCCACCGCTGTTGGTATCACAACTCCAACAAACCCTGCAACTACAGAGCCAACTGAGCAACAATCTGAAAATGATGATGAGGATGACTCTTCAGCTACACAATTTAAAAGGAAAACAGGACAGTAAAACCAAACAGAGTCACATGTGTTGTATACCAAGAGGACTTTTTCTCCATTGATGACAAATATTGCCAAAGGACTATCTCTTCTCTAAACCGGTTACACCTGTGCCACAAATCATTAGTTTCTTCATTACTGAAGTTCAGTACATTGTGCCAACAATAATGTATTAATCACTACACAAAGTAAAAATTACTTTTTCTTTCTCCATACTCACAAACATGTCAACATGAGTACATCTTCACAACTTGTGTGTCAAGAACATTGTACCCTTGTCTAATGTTTGATCTATGTCACCATGTCACTGTGATCGTTGGGTGTAAATAAATTTGATCACCTGTGAAAAAGTATGTAAGTACTTGCTCAATGTCTGCTAAGTATGACAATCCATGTTAAAATATAGCAAATTAAAACATCAATGATGTAGTGTCAAAATAATCAACATGTACAGCAAGTGAAATTATTCATACCAGCAACCAAGATGTGGGCAAAGTTGTTCCTGGGTAATACATACACCATCCGTGCCACACAACTTGTTTTGTATACAGACATTTTGGTGTGCAGTGGTATGAATTTACTACTTGTAACACAATAACTAGTTGTCCATTACCATGAAGAAGCTCTAGCAACACCTAGAGTGACAATGTGTAGTGTGTACGTCCTGTCCATCTGTGCAAGGGACAACACCTATGTACCCAAAGATATCATCACCAACACAGTTGACAGTGATTCCTGATCTATACACATACAGATGTTCTCAGTATAGCCCTGATTTAAATAATATCCATATGTATGTGAAGCCACAAGAGTGTGTACACAAATCAGTTGATTCCCAGGTGTTGGAATGACATGTACAAATACATCATCATGGAGCAGCAACCTGCTAGATTTTGCAATGACAATACACTCAAACACAAATCAGAGTTAACTTTCGAACTGCTGCCCATCAATCAATACTATCAAATGTTGCAATATAACATATTTTTATTGACAATGAAAATAGGTAAGAAATATCTGCAACAAACTATCTCTATAACTAATACTAAAATATCTTAAAAGCTGCAAATCTATCTAGAAAATTTTCTATCATAACCTACCTAACTTAAATTAACTCATCCTAAGCTAAACATAAACCACGTTAGACCACTGAACATCATCCCCTACTCATCCTTAACACATCAATGCACCATACACGGCTGCACTTTGTCTATTTTATGTAACATTGTGGCCATCTGCAATTCAAGTCTACGGACCTTTAATTTAAAAAAATCCAGTTTGGTTGGACATCCCATGGCAGCGACACTGTCCAGAAGTAGTGGGCGATGTAATTATGGGTCCCGGTGGTGCTGGTATTGGTGCATTAGATGGTCCTGGCTGCGTGACAGTCCCACCTCCATTGTCATTCACATTTGATGATGGCTTTCCATCTCCAATTAATTTTTTCGTGCCAGAATTCTTTGCAAGCCATGTCTTGGCCGTCTTCTGCTTCTCAAATGTTATGTTATGTTATGTTATTTAGACTTATAGCGCGCGCAGCTACTCCAAGGAGTGTCCCGGCGCGACCCAAGAGAAAACAGAGCATAACCAAACTTTAGATGAAAAGGTGAGTTTTTAGCAGTTTTTTAAAAACCCCAATATCTTCCACACTGCGGAGTGACAGGGGAAGCGCATTCCAAGCACGGGCCGCAAGAACGGCCAAGGAAGCGCCCCCCAGGCGGTGCCGCTGGAAGCCAGGAATCTTCATCAGCCTAAGGGATGAGGAGCGCAGAGACCTCCCCGGAACATAGAAGGAGAAACGTTTCTGCAAATAGCCAGGGCCTTGCCCATGTAGTGCCCGATGGGCGATGGTGAGGGATTTAAACACCACACGCGCCTTGACCGGAAGCCAATGTAGGGAGCGAAGGTAGCCGCGCACACTCTCCCTAGGAGCGATCCCACCCAGAAGGCGGGCAGCCGCATTCTGGATCACTTGCAGTTTATTAAGGACGAAGGCTGGAATCCCTACATAAAGCGCATTGGCATAGTCCAAACGGGACAAGATAAGAGCACGAACCACAGATTCCTGAGCTGCCTGCGGGAGAAGCGGAAGGAACCTTCTCAGGATTCTAAGGAGACCGAAGCAGCAGCCAGCCAGTCGCTTTACTTGACTGGAAAAAGAAAGGTTACTGTCGAAATAAACTCCCAGGTTCTTCACGGTCTGACTATTGGACACTGGCGGAGGAAACTCAGCTGGCCAGATCGTGTCTCTGAACCCAGTCGGAAAGTCACCAAACAGCAAGACCTCAGATTTGTCCTCGTTACATTTTAATTGGGCCATCGCCAGCCACTTGAAGACCGAAGAAAGACACGTTTACACAAGGGCCACCGTAGTCGCATGCTTATCCCAGGTAAACAATAGCTGCGTGTCGTCAGCATATGCAATCACCTTAGCCTTAGGGAGGAACCCCTGTGCCTGCCCGTTGGGGTGAAGAGGCCGCCGGGGGTAGCCATACTTGCTGAAGCCGGCCTCCCAGAAAGGACTTAATCCACCCCCAAGCAGAGCCAGCCACCCCAATCTCCGCCAGTCTGTCTAACAATAATGAGTGAGGGACCGTGTCAAAGGCAGCCAACAAGTCGAGCAGCACTAAGGCTGCTCTCCCGCCGGCGTCAAGACACTCCCGAATTGCTTCCGACACTTCCAAAAGAGCACCTTCCGTGCTAAAGGAAGGGCGGAAACCCAACTGAGCTGGGTGTAAAAGCCCCGCACTCTCAACATACTCCGACAACTGTCTGTTTACTATCTTCTCACAGACTTTAGAGAGGCTAGGGAGGAGAGAGATAGGCCTATAATTCCCCGGAATTGAGGGATCGATAGTAGGTTTCTTCAAGAGAGGGAGAATTTTGGCCTGCTTCCAAACACTAGGAACCCTAGAATCATGCAAAGACAGATTAATAATGTAGTTGACTTCTGCATTCACAGTCTCTGCCACTGAGGCCAATATTCTTGCCGAGCACGGGTCATCCGGCGAGCCGGACTTCAGACCCTGCAAAATTCTCATCGTGCAAGACAAATCAACCGGGGAAAAATTTACCAAGGAGTGATTGGAAGAAATTGCCACGGGAACGGAAGCAGGTAACCCCAGCAATAATGACAAGCCATCTAGGTCAGCAGGGCATGAGAAGCTACCTTGTATCTTTTGAATTTTATCCAAAAAGAATTTGGATAGCGTCTCACTCCAGTCTACCGTCGCCGGCAAAATGCTGCTCTGAGCTAAGGGGGACATAAAGCTCTGTAGGATGGCAAAAATCTCCTTTGAGTTATTCTGAGCCTGATCAATCCGAGTGGGAAAAAACACCCTTTTTTCTAAGGAGATAGCCTCATAGTAAATTTTCTGGCCCTGCCTGAGCCGAGCCTTAGCCGCCTGACAATAATTGCTAAGACGCCAAGAACGCTCCAATTTCTTACAGTCCTGCTTTAAACGTAGCAGCTCCGCTGTAAACCATGGTTTAGAGGGCGAATCCCTCGTCCTCCTAAAAGAGGTCGGCGTAGCAATGGCAGCCATGGAACCCTGCAACCAATTTGAAAAGGCAGCAAGGCACTTGTCCAAACCCTGCGGCAGGGACGGCCTATTATCCTCCAATGCCCTGGCAAATTCGGTGGGATCAATCTTCTTAAACGCCGGTTTGTAACAAACCGTAGGTCTAACACTGGGAGAGGACACTTCCCATGAGAAGCAGATTAAATAATGATCTGACCACAGAACAAGAAGAGGAACCTTAGTTTTAATGGGAAAGTTCAAAAAAATGGAATCAAGAATGTGACCCCCATGGTGGGTCGCCTGATCGACCCATTGGGAGAGCTGTGCTAATTGACAGATATCAAGGAGCTCTAGCGTGTCCCTTGAGTCTTTTTGGTCAAGGTGGATATTAAGGTCGCCAAGAATCAGATAGTGGGAGAACCGCAGAGCCCTCATGGAAACCGCCTCCACACAGGCCTGAAGGAAAGCTTGAGCCACTCCCGGCGGGCGATAAATCAAGGATCCGCCAAGGGAGAAATGGGCAGAGAAGCGAATACTGAAATCCAGGACTTCACAGCCACCCCAATTGCTAAGAATACACTTAACAAACTCCCACTTCTCTTTAAAAATGACAGCTACCCCCCCGCCTCTCCCTGTAGTCCGGTCTAACCTGCTAATTTTGTAGCCCGCAGGAATGGCCATTGACACTATCGGATCAGAGGAGCTGTCCAACCAGGTCTCAGTGATAAATAAGAAGTCCAGAGAATTGTCATCCAAAAGCTCGAACACCTCCAAATGATGCTTCTTCAGAGAGTGCATGTTAAGCAGCACCGCTAAAATAGAAGGAGCGCTAGGGATCTTAATCGAAGCAGTAGACCCCAAACCAAGATGAAAGCCACAAGCACCACACACAGTCTTGCGTCCCCCTTAAGTTGGGGAAGGTCTGAGAGTTACAACAGATTCCCCGTAGCTGTTTAAGCGACTCACTCGTGAAGGACCGATGACCTGGACCCTCGGTCCTAAGGGGAGCAGCATGACTGGCCCCGGCCACCGACGAGCCGCGGATGGGCGCAGACGGGCTTGCCTTAAGCGCGCCTTCGGCGCGCCCGCTGCGCCTTCGGCGCGCCCGCTGTGCTCGTCCGCTGTGCGAACGCGCAGCGTGCATTTAAGCAGTGACGGTGGCCAGGAGTCTAGAACGCCGTTCAAAACAAAATGGCGCCTCGCACTGGCACGCTGGAAGTGATATAGCTGAGACATCCATCAGAAGCCCTTAGCCATCTCACAGATGTGTGAGTATCTTGAATTACGTATATGGAAATTCCTTTCCTCCTCTGCAGTCATGTTATCTTTTGGAAAAGAAGTAAACATGTGTCAGTCAATGTGTACATAACTGACAAATGTATATAGAAAATATACATGCATTCATTTGAGATGATTCCAAAAATTGCTGCCAAATATCTGATCACTGTGTGGGCCACACAGAGCCCAAAAACATACCACTGAGTTTGTTCAGCGCATACTATGCTGTCAGCTAAACCTCATTATTCAATGTAATAAAAAAATATAAACACTAATAGACATAAGAAACCACTTAACATACATCATATCCTCAGACCATTTCTTCAAAAATTGGCATTATGTGGCTCACCAGGTAACATTCATGTAGTCATGTGATCCTTAAGCTGCAACAACTGCTGTGATCATAGTGTCACAGTGTGTTTAGTCTGATGTTCATCTTTGCAAGCCATTTGACCCGCATGTATGTTCATTTCACACATTTAACCTCTTCTGTGCCCATGACGAGATAGTCTCGTCATGGAGCACGGTTGCGCTGTGCCTATGACGAGACTATCTCGTCATGAACCCCGCCCGCTAATGTAACGCCCGGCACAGGAGGGGGAAAGGGCGTGGCACTGAAAGGGTTAAAGAGTAATGCACTGTTGTTGCAAGTGTCTTTTAAAGAAGCAGATATTTGGTCTGTCTTTTAACAATGATGAAACATCTAATTAATGACACTACTCATGCTGACTGATATGCAGCTGACTCTGAGCTTGCACCCACGCTGCAACCCAGGACCACCATCCTGTTCAACAACTGGACACAACACTACCACTCACATGTAGTGAGGACTGTAGTAAGACTGTCTTCCCCTCAAAACATCATCAAGCTGACGCTGCTGTCCACACTTGGCTTCTGCTACTCCAGTCAAAGTTGCAATAGGCACTCCATTGTGCATTCTGCACTACGGGAAGTCATGTCTGACACCTTCATGTTTTTTCATAGGTCCAAGCATGTCTTCACGCAGTACAACATTCCCACTGTGTTTCATCATGTTTTTTTAGCTTTAATAGCGTAAGCCAAGCTGAGACAGCAGCTGTAGTGATCTTCCTATAGTTCTCCAGAGACATAGTCATTGTTTTATCCGTGCTCATCATCAACATCACAAAAAATGATGAATGATACTCACTGGTAGCAGTGGGGTCCTCAAATGTGTCTGCCTCCCCTTGGGTATATGGCTGAGGTCCACCAATGAAACATGAACAGATGTACAATCAGCTGTGAATGCCGGACATTTGTACAGTTTATGTATTTTGCAATTAATATTGTCATGACACATACAGCTAATTCCTAGACCATGTGACTCTTTTGACATCAAGTACAGCATTGTAGTGCCACTTACACTTGGACAGTGTAAATGCTAGGTCACTTCCACATCACAGTTCACTGAGAGTGACACAATGATGTGTAGCATCCCTGGGATGTTGCATGTGCTTTGCCAGAATCATCATACATGCCTTTACTCAGACACAATAGCACAATGATGGAAGGATGTCTGCTAATCAAAATTTGTTTGTACATGCATATATGAACACATTCTTGGACTTGATAAGTCACAATAGTTGTTTGACTACATGTTTGCAGCATGTCAACCTCTATCTAGTATAAGAAACATAAGGCTCCACCATCAGATAGACGTAAAACCAAGTACTCAAAAATTACGTGTCTTTCCTACAGTGGTGGAAAGCACACAGTGTTTGTTCAAATACCCCTCACACACCAAATGGGCCCTTGGTGTCATGCTTGATCATGGGGGTCTTCACACCCTGCTGCGGGACGGGGCGTGCTTTGGCCTACGACTACGTGGGAGCACTGATTTGAAAATAACTATGTGTTGTGTAGGAAAGTAAGTGAAAGGGTCAGTAGTAAGTGAAGGAGTGAATTTAAAAAGTACCTGGCTCTTATGGACTAGAAAACTTTAATATTTCTTGGAGCTGGAATACAAGAAACAGAGTAAGGACCGCAACAACCGCCCAGTATGAGGACTTGCGATTGCACACAAGAGGTACCTCAGACTCACAACCTCCAGCTCATGCAACGGCCTGCTCACCCCGAGCACCTCCACTTCCAGAACCAGACCAACCACAGAACAACCCCGAGAGGCAGATTTGCCTACAGGCCACAGGCACCTCAAACTGCATTCACCACCTCCATCGCCGACATCATTGCACAACACACCATTGCATCATTGTACAACATATTTATCGTATACCGGTCAACCTTGCAAACCTCAGACTTAAACAACTTGTCACCACCCCCACCCACAGGGTAGGGCACAACCTCAACATATCCACTTCAGCCACCCCAAGCAACTCCCATAGACTGAACACCACGAAGAAAAATAATCGGCGCACAAACCCACTCCCCGCCCTTGACGAAGAAACTGGAACAACATCACCTAAGAGCAACTCAACTCTGCCCAAAACCGCAATGCCACAATCATCTTGACCAACGCAAAACTCACAGACATAGAAATCCACAAATGGATCTCCATCTGTGCATACAGAATTGCACACCCCAACATACAATGGCACTTGAAGGCCACCTGGTTCCCTGTCAAACTCCTAAAATCATGACGCACCTGCAGACGCCTCGAGAATAACTTGAGGAACAGCAAATCCTCAGAAGACTGCACCACCTCAAATGACACCATAAGAGAATTTCATCTAAACATCATATCTCCCAGAAGGACCTTCATCACAAACATGATCCTCGCAAACTCCAGCAACACCAAGGAACTATTAAGCATCATCCAGGACGTTGACAACCCCCCCGCCAAAACAGACATCTCCCCCTCCCAGGACGCCTTCAACAAGCTCTGCTCCTACTTCCATCTGAATTTCATGTGCCTCGAAGACAACTTAAACAACCGGACACCGGTCTCTGAAACCACACAATCCTCCAGTAATGCCAGCCACCCCTCCATCTCATCCTGGAACACAATCACCACCAAAAACATCACAGCATCCACTCATGATTCCACACGGACCCCTGTTCCACCCCTCTTCCACAGAGCATCTGCAGCCATAACTCCATAACTGAAACTCATGATCAACGCCACCCTCAAAACTGGCATCTTTCATGACAACTGGAAATGCGCAGAAATCAGACCCCTACTCAAGAAGCCTTCAGCAGACACCACGGTCCTCAAAAACTACCCACCCATTTCCCTCCTCCCATTTCGGCACAAAGTCACCAAGAAGACTGTCAACGTCCAGCATTTGGAAATCATTGAATAAAAAAATCCTCAAGCACTCACAATCTGGAATCGGAAGCAACCACAGGACAGAGACAGCTCTATCAGTGCCATAGTCAACATCCTCACCCTCCTCGAAGAAGGACACATCGCAGACCTGATCATACTCGATATCTTGGCAGCCTTCAACACCATCTCCCACCACACACTCACCGCCAGACTCCACAAATCCGTCATTCAAGTAACATCGCACTAATGGCTCAACTCCTTCCTCACAGTGAGATAACAAACATTCAGACTCCCACATTTCCTCTAATAAACCACATAAATCAACTGTGGAGCACACCAAGGATCATAACTCATACACACGCACTTCAACATCTACATGGCCCCCCTCTCCGTCATCGACAGACTCAGCATAGTATCCTATGTCAATGACACACAGATCAATCTCACCCTCACCAAGAACACCATCACCATCAGACTCAAGTTCCAGGAAGGAATGAAAGAGGTTGCATCCTGGATGAGCAGAAGCTGCCTGACGCTGGACTCAGAGAAGACATAGCTCTTCAGCCTTGGACACCCCACCTCTGCGTGGGACAACTCCTGGTGGCCCACAGCACTTGACAGGCCCCCACACAAAACCATGGCATCGTACTTGGCTCATCACTCTCTATAGCCCAACAGGTATACTTCGTCACATCCACATTCTTCAACACCCTCTGCATCCTCAAAAACAGCTTCAAATGGATCCACCCGAAATGAATGAAGAGCATCACCCACACACATAACCAGCAGGCAGGACAACAGAAACACCCTCCATGCCAGGATAAACAAATCTGTACTACGCAAACTCAAGACCGTACAGAACACTGCAGCCAGGCCCTGTCCTCGGCATCATTCGACACATACACATCACCCAACACCTGCTAGACCTCCACTGGTTCCTCGTAAAGAAGAAAGTAACCTTCAGCATACTCAGCCAAGCCTGCAAATGCCTCCACAACAGCAGAGATCAATACCTCAAATAGAGATTCTCCTTCCACACCCCCAAATGTAACCGCCAAGCGTGGATTTGCCCAATGCCTGCGCATCCACAGAGCAATAACTGTCAAAAGATCCTTCTATCACATCACAGCCAAGACCTTCACCAAGCTAACGATCAACATCATGCGCGCACCCCACCCTGCACATCTTCATTACAAATCTAATGACCTGAGTCTTTGACTGCACAGAGCTGCTCAACCCCCCACCTGTGTCTTGATACCCTCACGGGTAAGTAGCGCACTCATAGGTGCCTATTTACCCTTGCACCGCTGAAGGCTCAATTTTAAAATGGGAAAAAGTGACACATCGGTGGCACAAGGAGCTTGTAAATAAGCCCCATAATTTCCAGGATTGCTTGATTGATTGATACCTCATGCTTCCATAGACATTCTGACTAATGTGGAATGTGACATTTTGTCAAGATAGGGACAAATTGACAAGAAAGTGCTGCAGTGAGGCACCACAAGCCCTTTGTTAATGCCACGTAGCTGCACTTTCAGAGCACTGTAATGCAACATTATCACAATGATATTTTTTGCATTCATGTGGATTACCTTGCGCTTGTGCACAAACAGCTGCCATGCACTGGTTCTCTTTAAATGTGTGCTGTAGAATGCAGCAAGCATTGAAAGAGGTAAAATGCAAGTTTAAATGAAAAACATTTTCCTCATTGTGCCTCTTTACGCCAACCCTAGGGTGGTATAGCATATTGATGCTTTTCTATGTTTAAAATTCCTCGTCACTCTGGAAATATGTCTGGATCCATGGGTGTTGCGTATGAACACCCACAGCAACACACATGGAACGTCCGTTTCACGCAAAGTGCTGCATGTAAATGGTCCTTATTTACAAGGACAGGAAAAGCCACACAGGGTGGCTTTTCATGTTCTTCTACATATGTGCCAGAGAAAAACACTGCTAGTGCATCACAAAAAGTGACATACTGGCAGCGCAAGGTACTTGTAATTATGCCACATAGTGCCTAGATATGTCACCCAAGTGTTGGTGTGCAGTGCAATGCCATCATAGTTCATTTATTGAAAGAAACATTAATGTAAATGTATATGGTCCGTGTGTATTGAGTGTGAACACACACAGCAATATATATGAAACATGGCTGTAGAAGTGACACACACATATGTGAAGTTTTAACATGGCCAATGAATGTCACACAAGTTAGCTTCATACATCACTGTTGATATGATGACACAAAAAGATAGATTGTTGCATCACTGAAAGTTTTCCACCCTTGGCACTGTGTGCTTGTGTATGTGCAAAGATACCATTGCAAATCAAAAAGAAAAATATTTTTACTACATATGGAAATGTGACCTCACAGCAAGAAATTTTGTCCTAGATTTCATGATGTATCCTCTCTGAGAACACTGCAACGCCACTTATTCAAGTTAAAAATATGGACAGGGCAATGTATGGCATTGCTGTATGCCTCTTACTAAACAAGAAATTTGTTATTAGACATTTACTTACCAATTGGCCCACCGGCTTCCAGCCCAAGATGGTCAAGCTAGTCTCCCTCTCTACTGACAAGATCCTGCCAGTGGTCATTCAGTTGGTGGACTGTGCGCTCCACCTCAAATATCCTGTGGTGATGGACGCTGCCCCACCTCTGCTTCCGTTCAAATGCTAAGTAGCCCTTGCTCAACCTGCCACCCTTGCTGATCATACGTGGCAGGCATTGGAATATGAGCAATATAAGGCCCCCAAACTGTCTGTGGGACAGGTTTTTGGATCTGCCAGACATGACAACTTATAACCCACCACTATGATTAACCTACACCTATCTACCCCAACTAAACACTCACACCTCAAGACATGACAATTTAGACCACAAAAAAGAATTTAAAATGACAGACAAACAAATCTTAAAAGTGCACACAAAACAGACAAAACACAGTCCAAACTCCAAAAACAATGACATCACTCCACAACAGCCCCCTCCACCAACCACACTTCTAGGAATACTAAGAGAAAGGGAAAGTAACTCTGTACTTCCTATTTCAGTATTGCTGAGTCATTGCATCATTTCCTGCAATGATGCGGCACATTTTGATGTTTTGCGTCATATTTCTGAGGAAGCGTCGTGTTTTCGACTCAATTGCCATTTCAGTTCACATCTGCATGCAAGACGTTTCTCTGTTTTGCGTGTGTTTCATCCTTGATGCGTTGGGCCTCATGCAATGAAAGGTATTTGCACACTTTTATACAGGTGCTACCCGTTTTTGCGACACTTAATGGTCATATGCGTCACGTTTCGGGTGTCTGAGTGACTCAACCCTGATTTGGAGATGCTTTACGCTTTTGATTTTGCAACACTTAATGGTCATATGCGACACGTTTCTGGTGTCTGAGTGACTGAACCCTGATTTGAAGAAGCTTTACACTTTTGATTTTGCAACACTTAATGGTCATATGCGACACGTTTCTGGTGTCTGAGTGACTGAACCCTGATTTGGAGATGGTTTACGCTTTAAATTTTGCGACACTTTACGGTTCGATGCGACACGTTTCGGGTGTTTGAGTGACTCAACCCTGATTTATAATTGTTTTACGCTTTTAATTTTGCGACACTTTACTGTTCGATGCAACATGTTTTGGGTGTGTGAGTGACTCAACCCTAATTTATCATTGCTTTATGCTTTTAATTTTGAGACACTTTACGGTCTGATTCAACAAGTTTCGGGTGTCTGATTGACACAACCCTGATTTGGAGCTGCTTTTAACTTTGCAACACTTAACGGTCTAATGCAACACGTTTCAGGTGTTTGAGTGACTCAAACATGATTTAGGGGTGAATAGGTGGAGATGTGTGGTATTGGGCAAGGTATGTGTCACATAATGCAGATGTATGTGTTCCTTTTCAACATGATGCATGATTTTAGGATGGTTTGTGTTAAATTATGTTAACAACTTTCATGTTCATCATGGGATATGTGTACATAGTTTTGGTAAAATTGTTTTTTTTGGTTTGTTTGTGGTACTTTTACAGTAGACTTGCACATCAGGTGGATTACATTGCATCACACATCATCAGCACTACCTGCAGGACATTTGTTACCATGTCAAAGCGAGGCACCCTATGTGTCTTCACATATGCTTGCATCAAATACCGCCTCTCACACAATCTTTTTATTTTGTTAGCAGACATGTGTGTTGGTATTGATTTAGCATTCAACACACATGTCCACTTTTGCATTGCAAGCTTTATGTGCATAAAATACATGCACCTAAGCATTCAGTTGGTACACAACTCCTGTGTTGATGTCTCAAGACAAAATGAGATGAAAAATATTTGTGACACATCCATTTTCCCTATTCCTATCTGTAATGATTCACACATCACACATCTTAAGCAATTATGTTGCAAAATGTGTTTTTATGAGTTATGGGAGGTGCCACTTTCTGCAGCTATGCATGTCACCCACACCACACAGCCATCCGTGCTCCATGGTGCAAGTGTGTCTGCACCAGCGCATGGCAGCTGTTTGTGCTGCAGCACAGGGTTGAGCACAGGAATGCAACATATAATTGTAATTATGTTGTATTCCTGTGCTCAGAAAGTGCCACAGCAGGGTGCAGGCAAAGGGCTTGCGTTAGCACGCTGTATCACTTTCTTGTAAATCTGAACAGATAAGTTTATATCATATTACCTTTATACAAAATGGACACAAAGGTGATGCTCTGATGTATTTTTTATTGTGGCATTAGTGCATATTGCTACAACTGTAGATTTGCTACATCATGTGAAGAATTGAGCAACAATACGAGTGTGACGTCTTATCCCTGCAGCAGTGGTGAGTATGGCTTGTCCTTCTGCTTCAGCTTCGTCATCACCATCATCCATTTGTTCAACAGGCTTGTCCTCTTCATCCCAGGGCACATTTGTTTTGACACATATGTTATGGAGTGTTGCACATGTCATTAATATCTTGAACACCATTTCTGGTGAATAGAGTAGCCTTCCACATGATAAATCTAGTCAGTAAAACCTGGCTCTGAGCATTCCGAAACTTCTTTCTATGATGTTTCTTGTTCAACAATCTACAGGGTTGTATGCCTTTTGTGGATCAGTCTGGAGAATGCCAAATGGTGTCATCAACCACTTCTGTAGGCCATATCCTTGATCGGCTGTAAGTGGAAAGTAAGATAAATGTGATAACTTTAGTGTGAAGAAAGCATACATGTATTGTGGTGTACCTCATGTTGCTAAAGGATATAATGGTGAGTTCTGTTGGTGATGATTAGATGTTGTGTTTAACATTGAGTTTTCCATTATTTGTGACACCTGTCACTTGACTTGCTGTACATCAATTGGTGTGCATGACAAGAGACGGTGCTTTGCAGTGCATGGTTTTTTTGACCGAAATGTGGGTGGTGTTGCAATGTGTGAGTGATACCTTTGTAATGATTTAGTTTGATGCACACTTTCCCAGATTGTGCATGGCACATCTAGGCACATTTCAATATGTGAGTGCATCAGATGTTTTTAGTTCAGAGAAAAACTTTATTAAAAGCAAAAAGGTGGCAATATACAAGACAACTGTCAAGCATGAATTAGTACATCACATAAGTATTCCAGCTTAAATACACAAATGAGGAGAAAGATAAACTCACAGCAAAAGAAAATTAGGAATGACACAGCTCAAAAATATATGTAAAATTAGAAGAACATCAAAAAAGTTTATGTAGGTTTAAATACTTCCTGCGGAGACGGGGTCAGCGAAGAGTGTTGTAATGCACATTTATCAAAGAAGGTCGTAACAGGTGACCACAACTGAAGTCGTTTCGTAGCCGTTTGCAAAGGAAACACAAGGAATGTATCCAGCCTATGATTATGACAAACATCATACCACCAAGCTTTGTAGGAATTTTTTGTAAAATCTTTCCAATTCCTTGTGATCTGCTGAAAAGCAACTGCAATTAATAAATCTACAATTTTGATATTAGTGTCACAGATATCCCAAACTGGTGAGAGGCTTCCTAAGAAGATGTTTTTTATGAGAAATGGGATATTGGTGCGAAAGATTAAGTTGATTTGAGACCAAACCTGAGTCCAGAACTTGTGTACTAATGGGCATGAAAAAAGCATATGAAATAAAATAGCATTAGGCCAACAAGTATCCTGCACAATGGAAAACCTTTTATTTAATGTATGTGGAGAAAGCAAAAGTCTATTATAAATGTAAAACAACGTTTGTGTCAAACTAGCTGTTCTTGAGGTTTTGCGTATTTTAACCCAAATCTTATTTCACATTGGGGGAGACCAACTTACAGCAAAGTCTGTCTCCCAAGCAAGTTCGATTTTAGATTTTTGTCTTGATATACCTGTAGACTGGAGAAAGGTATACAAGATGGACGCTTTAGGTTTGGTACGTATGAGAGTGGACAAACCATTAGACAAGGCATTGGTTGGAGAGAAGGCAGAGTTATTAGCAAGGTGAGTGTATAAGTCAAGTGTCGTATGACGGAGAACATAATATTTAGAAATGAAAGAGGCAGGTAAATTATAAGATTTCTGAAGTGAAGAAAATGAAACAAATTCATTATACGAAAACAATTGATGGACCCAAATCAAACCATGTTGCCTCCATGTTTTCCAATAAAAGGGCCTATTATGTATTAATAAAGATTTATTGTGCCAGATGGGTGAGGCTAAAAAAGAATCTAAAGTGTCACAAATCAAACGTTATAAAGGACTGAGAAGTTTGGAAGTGAATTTAAATATGGGAGTAGAAAAAGAGAGATATTCTTGAAATGAAAAAGGGAATAAAAGTGAACTCTCAACTGAGGTCCATAAGGGGCAATCAGCTGTGGAGTCAAGTAACCAAAATGAAGCCTGTCATAATGAAAAAGCTTTTTGATAAGCAGGGAAATTAGGAAAATGAACTCCTCCTTCAGCTTTAGGATGCGTTAATTTATAAGTGGACATGCAGGGTTTCTTGTTATTCCATAAAAAGGAGGACAGTACTGAATTAATATATTTGAAGAATTTAGTAGAAATGGGAACCGGAATGTTAGAAATGGTATATAAAACTATAGGGGAAAGCATAATCAGTATCGAAGCGGCCCCACCAGGAAAGGTAGAGGGGATGCCATTTAGTAGTGAACTCTAAAATCTTTTTAATACAGTTATTCATACATAGGGCTACGGTTTCTTTTATAGTGGGCGTGAAAAATAAACCTAAATATTTGATATGGGAAGATTTCTAGGTAAAGTTAGTTGAAACAAAACCAGCTTTAAAAGTGAATTTAGTCAAAGGTAAAATTTCACACTTATCACTATTTAATTTATACCCTCAAATTAGAGAAAAGGTTTGAACTTCCTTTAAAAAGGCAGGAATGGCCTCACTAGGGTTGGAAATGAAAAGCATAATATCGTCAACGTACGCTGCAAGTTTGATAGTAGTATTAGAGGTCTGAAAACCAGATATATGTGCATTTTGATGTATTTTTGAAAGGAAGGGTTCAAGGGCTAGATTAAAAAGAAAAGGGGATAAAGGGCAGCACGTGGATTCGAATATAACAGTGAGATTAGGGATATGAATTTAGGGCCAAAACCAAACCATTTAAGAGTGCAGAATAGGTATTGCCATTCAACTCTATCAAATGTCTTCTCAGCATCTAACGCTATAGCTGCTAGAGAATGCTTTAAATACGGAGCTTTAGATAACATATTGAAAAATAGTCTTGTATTGTCACTAATAACTCGCCATTTTACAAAGCCAGACTGTTCCTTGCCCAATATAGTTGGTAAAATAGGATCTAAACACAAGGCCAGAGCCTTAGAAAAAATCTTGTAATCTTTATTAACAAGTGATATTGGTCTATAATTATTACAGTAATGCAAATCTTTACCTTCTTTGGGAATCAGGCAGATATGAGCGTCTGAGAAAGAGCCCGCTGATTTCCCTAAAGAAGCAAAGGAATTGATCAAAAGGTATAATTTAGGTAATAATAACTTAGAGATATGAAGATAAAATTCAACTGTGAACCCATCTGGTCCAGGTGCCTTATCTTTTTTTAAGTGTTGGAGTGCAGTCAAAAGTTCTTGTTGTGTAATGTCTGTTTCTAAGGATAAGAGATCGGGAGAGTATTGTTGGGATTTTTGTATAGTGGAAAAAAAGGATGATAGCATATGGTTGGTAGGATTCGTTTCAGAAGTGTATAATGAGTTATAAAAGAGTGCGAATTCATCCAAAATTTCCGTATCTCTGAATTTTAAGATAGAATTTGCATCATAAATAGAATTAATGTTCAATTCGTTATGTTTGGTTTTCAAATAATTGGCTAAAATGTTACCTGCCTTATTTTTCCCACCATAATATTTTGCGCTAGACCACAGCAAATACAATGAGGTACTCTCTGTTGACTCCTTATTAAATTGTAATTTTGCGTTTATAAGGGCATCAAGAACATCTTTGGAATTGGATGTGTAAAAAGAATGCTCCAGTTTCTTAATATCCTGCAGTAGGGAGTGCGAACGCCTGCGAGCAGTATTGCGTTTCCTGGCCACATAACTTATAATGAAATTTCTTGCTGAAGCCTTAAAGGCATCCCAAATAGTGGAAAAAGGCAAAGATTTGGTATCATTTAGAGTGAAATATTCTTCAGCAAAAACGACAAATGAGGAGGAGAATGCTGGATCCAAAAGAAGGGAATTATTAAATCTCCATCTTCTGGGGGCATTAATTTTGGGTAAAATGTCCAAATCAACTGAAATAGGAGCATGATCCGATAATAAAATAGGTCCTATTTCTGCATTCAAGTGTTTGCGAAATAGTATGGGATACAAAAAAGTAATCAATTTGTGTTTGAGAATGATGCACAGGGGAATAAAAAGTATATTCCCTAGTGGTCGGATTACACAGCCTCCAAGCGTCTAAAAGTTTGTGCTGTGTAATAGTATGGACAAAGGAGTTATGTGATTTATTAGGAATGAATGAATGAGACTTTGGAATTTCGATCCACAAAAGGATCAAAAGTCTGATTGCAATCACCTGCTACTATAAAATTATCTTCCATGCAGAGAGAGATCTGCTTAGCCATTGAAGACCAAAAAGAAGAGTCGCCACCAGTAGGACCATAAACAATAAAAAAGGACACTGGAACATCCTTCAACAGCAGTTTAACATTAAGCCAACGACCATCTGCATCAGATTCTTGTGAAAGAAATTTAAAATTAAGTGACTTACGAACTAGCATCATGACTCCGTTGCGTTTACCATCACCATTAGAATAGAATACTTCCCCCACTCAACCTTTTTTAAGTTTTAACGACTCAAACTTCGTGAGATGAGTCTCTTGTAAAAATACTATATCTGCCTTTAATTTAGCTAAATGGGTCAGGACTCTTTGTCTTTTTATGGGGGAATTCAGCCCTCTAACATTCCAAGATATTAACTTCAACGGCATAACAGATTGAAGGTAATGGCAGAAGTAGGAAATATAGACAAAAGCATACAAAGAAAAGAAAAAAGAAAAAAACGCAAAGAAGTCATGAAAAATAAAGATAAAACAAATATCAGAAACATGGTTATGAGGACCAGGTAAAAAAGAGACGAGAGACAGAAAATAATAAAAGGAAATAGCAAGTATCAGAAGAAACAGCAGCAGATCAGAGGGAAACATAGTTAGAACTATGACTCGAAAGGGAGGAGAGAAAAGAGCGAACATAAGGAGAGAAGAATAAACAACATCAAAAGCTGGAAGTTAACCACCTCAGAAATAAAGTTGAAAGAAACAGGAAAGGAAACAGAGTGAGAACACAAAGGGTGAGTAAAGGGACAACGCTTCAAAAAAAAGAAGAAGGATAAATGAAGAGGATAGAAGGAAAAAGGCTTGAAACATAAGAAGACAGGAACTGTAGAAGGGTAACATACCTACATGAGGAAGGATCAGGTAGATACGGGGAGGGGGATGGAACCACATGGAATTGACGACACATCCAGGGGTCAGCTAAACGGACGACCAGGAAGACGTCATGAGACAGGGGTGTGGGCTCTGTGGAGACAAAGCATTATAAGTATTAGAAGAAAATAGTAAATCAAACAATGTCGGTAAAGCTAAGAAAGACAGTAAGACAAATAATCAAAAAATTAAGACCCGATGAAGGTCACATCAAAGGTAACAAGAACATGGAAAAAACATAGTTTGAACTATCAAATAGTATAATGAAGAAAATGGAAACTCAAAACAACCTAGTTAGTCAAAAACAATGTCAAGCATTAAAAGAGGAGGTAAGACCAGAGGAGTCCATGGCAGTCGGTTTGCATGAATTGATGTAGCTCTGTAGACGCAAAGGATGCTCATAAGTAGTTGTTCCATTGTTATGTGTAACTTTAAAAAGGTAAGGGTGGAAAAGACCATATCTGGCTCCTATTGAACGAAGATCAGCTCGCATATTCAAAAAAGCTTTGCGCCGGTTAGCAGTATTATTTCTTAACATAGTCCTGTGCGAAGTACAAAGATGAACCAGACCATGTACGCTTCGGAGAGGCACGTACTGCTGAGAGGACCTTCAACAAATCTGTATACTCCAAAAAGTATAAAATGACTCCTCTGAGGTGAGGTCTGTGACGGAACACGACCTAGCCGATGCGCTCGCTGAATGTTGAGTACCGTTCCCTCTGGCAAATGGAGCAGTTTAGGGAGGAATGATTTGAAGAAAGTAATATAATCTGTCCCCTCAATACCTTCTCCCAGGCCGTAGATGCGTAGATTGTTCCGCCTGTTGCGATTTTCCAAGTCTTCGACTTGTTTCTGAAGCGTAGAGACTTGAGCATGAAGATGAGAGACAGTGGCACAAGTTTCTTTGAATGAAGAAACATTTTGTTCGCCTGACGAGAGCCTTGTCTCTAATTGAGACCAATTATCTGGTAAAGTTTGTAGTTTGGTGTTAGTCTCTTCCATGAAAGGCCGAAGAGCTCTAATTTCTTCCAATAAGAGCTCCATTGACACTGGTGACGCTGATTTAGGTGGTGAGGGAGGATCCTTTTTCAATCGTTTGGTGTTAGACTTCCCTACCGCTGAGGACGAGAGCGCCATTGCAATGTCCAAATCTTGAGCAGAAGAACCTAGAGAGTCCTCTAATTTGGAGAGCTCAGAGAAAATTTTGGAATTCTTTATAAAAATGTGCTTAGGTTTAGAGAATGAAGAATGAGGTATTTTCGTTCTGCCCATGAATCACATTTGACGCACTTTGTACTGAGGCAAGCGACTTAGGAGTCAACACAGTGAAGTAAATCATTTGCAGAAAGGAAGGAGCTCATGGGGAGAAGGTACAGTTTATAAGACACAGGAATACACCGCCAAAAGAGGACAATGAAGACTGCCTTAATGAAAATAAAGATCTGCGGTCAGTCTTTGCATTCTCTTCAAAACAATACTGGTAGAGCCGATGAGGAATCCCAGAAGAGTGCACTACAGCTTACTGCATCATTGGCAGGGTAGGAGTCAGTTGAGTACAAGGGGACAGTACAAATAACCACTTGCAGCTCACAATATAGCAATGTCCTTTATAAAATATGATAAAAAGAACAAAGAGGGATTTTCTTAGGCTCAAGAAACATTAGTTCATGAAAGTATGTCGAGGAAGAAGAATGTGGTACAAAATGGCTGCTGCATAAATTATGTTGAAGAAAACTGAGGCGAAAGTCTTTGTGCAGGAGACAGCTATGAGAAACACAGCATCCAGGCAGAGGAGGCTACTGATATTCATTTAGAATGCTTCAGCAGGGGCGTAGGCAATTTGAGAGAAAAAACAGAAGTAAGGACATCGTTTGGTGTCATTCTGAGGACGCGCGCGCTCGTGCGATAAAAAACAAAATGGCGGCCGCAATAACGAAGGAGCCGCGTCTGAACTTACTTTGTTGAATTTAGCCTTCACGCATTACATTTGAGACCTGCGAGCGTCTCGGAATGCGCTCTGAATCTTTAGGCAGCCATATACAGCTCCAGCAGTGCGGTAAAGAAGCAGAGAATCGTCGCATCTTCCTGGCGAGCCGGGAGCCTCACCTGTGCACCGCCATTCAGCTCGGGCGCCAAGTCACGCCCCTGCATCAGATGTTTTGTCGGTGCAAAAGTGACTCAGTTGTAAGGCATAGTGATCCAAAACATTTGGTTAATGTCATGATTTTATGTCTTTGCCCCTGCATTGTCACACATTTTGTTGACATGGCCCTGCACAGGCACCTTTGTCACATAGTGCACTAATACCTGCATCATGTGTATGATATATTCAGACATGTATGTATGCCTTAAGGCATGTACACAATTCTATTTGGCTGGTTAGCCATTTCCATGCATGCTTTACAATGCATTACACCTTTTAATGGTTGATTTGAATTAGATGGGATGCGTGCATTTCTATCTGTTATCCCTTAGCACTTGCTGTTATGTGTATATGCAGCTTTGGACTGTATGTTATGTGGCTATAGTGTATATGTAGGTTGGCATTTTCACAGTAACTTATTGCATAATTCTGACACAAGGAGGCGTAATGTGCCAGAGGGCCAGCTATTCTTGCAGAGTATAGTTATGTGTTATTGTTATTATTATAGTTATTGTTGCTTACCTACAAGGAGACCATTGTAACACGGTTACTTTACATACACGCACACACTCTGCCTAGTCTTCACTCCCTCTCCTCCACTGGATTTACTTTCCAAGTTCTTTCTTTCTCTTTCCCTAAGCTGAAGCCCAGCATGTCAGGAGGGACAACAAACACTTATATAGTATATAATAGGACATGGCAGTTTAGAGGCCATCAGTCCTTGTTGCACTTGCATGTGTGCGTTGCTGAGAGCCTGAGGTAATTTTAAAAGCAGCCCTGTGTTGCAAAACTGCTTTTAAAAGTAACATTCACTGCAAAGTCGACTTTAGTGGTATCGGAACTTTTAAAGTGATAATCTACCTAATTTCTACATTGTGGGTACCCCCAAGTTCTTCCCTAGGTGTTCCTTGGATGGAGGGGTCATGTAACTATAAGCAGAGTCCCTATAAAAAAGGTTTTATAAACACTGGTGAGTATAAGCTGCCCATTTTTCCCCTGTGCAGGAAATTGAGTACAAGTTTGACTTTGGTGATGTGGGCACAGTGAAATAATAATCAAATAGTTTTTGTATATTCGAATCCCCCATGTCTCCCCTAGGTGTTCCAGGCTGAGGGTCCTGTAGGTGTGAGCAGGAGCTTTATAAAAGAGGTTTTAAAAACCCTGGTGAGGTAGAAATTGCACATTTCATGTTTTCCCCTTGAAGATAGTTGGCCTCATAGGCTAATATGGCAATATGCTATAGACGTTATGGACTGCAAAATATATCATTCAAAGACTGACCAGGTCAAACAAGCCTGTCAGGCAGTGCCTCCCTGTCTCCCGGCCAGGTGGAGGCTCATTGAAGGATTTCACAGATGTGAATGGGTGGATTATATGGAAATAAGCCACACTCTGAGTTTGGTTTAGTTATCTCTTGCTGCTCTGCTGAAATTTTAGCCATGATGGATTTTGAGAGAATAGTGCTTTCAAGGACAAAACTATGTCTCACTTTGGAGGAAGGTGTCATGCATTGGGGTGTTGTCCTGCAACCCATTGGGCAGATAACACTGGATAAATATGTGAGCGGTGCAGAGTCTCTCAAATCTGCTGCCTGAAACTGTAAGAAGAAGGAGGATTTTATGGCATTACACAGAGGCTAACATTATGCAAATCTCCTTTATGGCCCCATCACAGCAGCAACAATTGAAGAATATAGAACTTCAAGAAACATTCTAACAAAATATAAAGTCCCCCCACACACAGCCTTCTTCCTTCTTCTTTGTTGCTGCTGCTCACAAGATAAATAACATGTGGCTGCATCTAGAAGTTTATTTTATTAACTGAATTAGCCTATTGTCTGGTCTCCCCTACCCCCACCCCCACCGACAAAAAGTACTCATACTTTTCCCTTACAACAATATTATCTGTTTTCCTTTGGGTAAGGATGCCTTTTTCCCTTACTTTACTCTGCTTTAAGGCTTGTTGTGGCCTATTTTTTATTTTTCAATTAGGGGCAGGTTGGGGGCTCTATTTTTCATACCAGGTGCTTTCCGCCCCCTAATACTTTCTTTAGGTCTAGTCAAACCAAAAGTTCTCCGTATGGCTCTGCGTTATGGTCTCCATGGCTGCGCTGCATTCATGAGCAAGCTTACCAGCGGCTCGTCCTCCCGGTTTCCATAACAGTGGATGACACCCGAGCAGCGCTCACAACCAGTCAATGTGACTACTTCCTCCCGATCACCTGCTTCCCTAGGCGACCGGGTACCATCTCCATTGGTGGTGGGGTGCGTTACGACCGCCCGCCAAGACTTATATGAATAAGGAAGGGTCCTTGGCAGGCAGTCACGCACGCACACAATGTGCGTGCCGGCCACCATTTTACCAAATTGGGAAAAACACATTATTGTAAAGACAAGGGCCATTTTCACCCTTTGGTCGCCGTAAACGATGAATTCTGGCAGTTGTAGCCAGTTGCAGATCACGCTAGGGCAAGGTACAGCTGACCTATCGAACTACCAACTTCGTTACTTTTTCCACAGGGGCAAAATTATTTAATTGTTACCAGTTACATTCCCTCTAATCACTTTACTGCAGGCATGTCTATGGAATCTCCAGGAAGTAGCATGGAAAATAAATTGGAGGACTTGGTAAACAAGGCCCTAGAAAAAGTAATGGGGTTCCTGGATGAGGCCATTAATAAGGAATTTGAAGCCGTTTCACAAAAAGCATGGCCTGTTGCAGGCCCAGGACAGCCCAAATGTTCAGATTGGGTGACAAAAGCCTTGAGGAAGAGGCCAGCATGGGGAAACCTACTAAAGAATGCAAAAAAGCCAAAAACCTACAAGGCAATATTATCATGCATTAAAGGTGGTGGCAAGAATGGTGCCTTGGGCACTACAGATGGGCCAGATACAGGCCCAGAGGGTCCCATCCCCAGTTATAGTGATGAAGCCCTTGAGCCCGAAAAGGAGATTTCCAGCTCCTCTGAACTCGTTTCTGATATTGAAAAGCTTGAGGTCAGGAGGATGGGATCATCTGTGGAAGACTTGGGTTCTGAACATGGTCAAAAGGTACAACTTCAAAATAGTAGATACCCTGGTCCAACTGAAGATTCCACTAGAAATGATGCTCCCACAGGAGCACACAAGCCTAGTGCCAACAGAGGTAGAGGAATTGCTGGCCAAAGGAGAAATTCAAGAGGGAACAGAGTCAGGTTTTGTCAGTAATGTCTTCCTAGTAAAGAAGACGAACAAAGGTTTGAGACCGGTGATAAATATGAAAGACCTAAACAAGTGGGTAACCTGCCATCATTTCAAAATGGAAGGGGTCCATCTTCTGAGGGCTTTACTGAGAAAAGGGGACTGGCTGACAAGATTAAATCTCAAGGAAGTGTATTTGACTGATTCAATTTGGCGCCCACATCAGAAATGTCTCATATATCTTTGGAAGGGCAGCTTTAGCAGTTCTGCACTCGCCCTTTCGGCCTCTCTTCAGCACCTTGGTGCTTCACCAAGGGACCTTCGCCCAGTAGCGGCCTGGCTTCAGGCAAGGGGAGTCAGGATGATAATATACCTGGACGACATCTACTAATGGCTCAAACCAGAGCCGTGGTCTCCCAGCATACAGACCTCACCATACATTTACTAGAACACCAGGGGTTTGTCATAAGCTAAACAAATCCTACTTGGTACCGAGCTAGGAAACACAATTCCTGGGCTTTGCTGTAGACATGGTGAAGTCATAATTAAAATGACCAGGAGACAAGTTAAGGAAGCTCCCCAAGGAGCTGAGGAAAATACTAGGGAAAAAGGAGTTTCTGTTAAGGTTTCTAGCGATAAAATGGTGGGTCTCCTGTCCTCAACAATCTAGGCAAGTTTCCCAGACCCCTTGTATTACCGGGCCCTCATAAGGCTCAAAGGAAGGATATTGAGAGCAAAACAGTCTTACTCCTAAATATTGTCCTTGGACCAGGCGTCAAAGAAAGAATTATTGTGGTGGCTGAGGAATGTAAAGGCATGGAATGGCAGAGCTTTTTTTGCGGAAGAGACGCAAATAATAATAGAATCGGTTGCGAGTTTAGAAGGATGGGGTGCGAGATGTGGCAACTTATCAGCGGTCAGAGCAAGAGAAGGGGTTGCATATCAATTGCTTAGAATTATTAGCAGGTTCATTCATAGTTTGCTGCTTTGCCCAGGGCTTGATAAAGTGTTGTGTGATGATACTCATGGACAACGTATCAGCTCTAACGTATGTCAACAAGATGGGGGGGCCCACGTTCCAAGGGACTTGCAGATTTAGTGAAGGTTTTTTGGGGCTTATTACTTGAACCAAGGAATCTCGGTTCTGGAGGACCACATTCCTGGGTTAAGCAATGGTGTGGCAGATTGGTTCTCCAAGAATTTTAAAGAAATCAGCAATTGGAGGTTAGACAGGGACATATTCCTGATTATTCAAGCGAAATGGGGGCCCCTAGGGACAGACCTCTTTGCAGACAGACTGAACATGCAGCTGACTTTATTTGGATGGAGGCTGGATGCTCAGTCTTTGGGGGTAGATGTCTTCTTCCAGGATTGGAGGGATTTAGCACCTTATGCTTTCCTTCCATTTGCTATGCTGCCAAGAATACTCCTGCATGTACGCCGGTGCAGAAGGACCGTGGTGGTGATGACACCCTTTTGGAGGTTGCAGGCCTGGTTCCCAATCATGCTGGGATTGACTATAGGTTTGCCTATCTTAATACAGTCATTCAAGGAAGTAATCCTAAGCACAGAAGGAGAGTCATACCCTCTCACAGAGCAAGGACAGTAGCGAATCCCAGGCCTTTCGTTAGATGCTTTCCAACTCATATCTGAGTCATAGGCATCCAGAGCAAAGAAACATATTGATTGGCTTGGAAGAATTGGATTTGTTGGTGTCTTCAACGGAGTTACAATCCCATTTCAACTGATCCAGTGCATGTAATCAATTACCTATATGAATTATTTACCTAAGGTCTGGTCTATAGAACAGTTTATGTTTACAGATTAGCTATAGCAGCGGGCCATTGATGGGTGAATGGTGTCTATGTGGGCCAGAGCTTACTAACTAAGAAAATAATGAGAAGTATTCCGGTCCTGAGCCCTCCCACTTCAAAATATACTGCTTTGTGGGACATTAAGGATGTCCTACGGGTCTTAGCTAGTTGGGGTGAGAACTCTAATTTGTCTCTCAAATGCATCTCTTATAAGCTTACAGTCTTACTCTCCCTGGTGTCTTTTAGGTAGACCTCAGGCTTGAAGGCCTTAGATGTCACTAGCAGGGCCTATCAACCTGATGGAGTTTGTTTTTCTCCTAAAAGAAGAAAAAAACAATGTCATTTTCTGTCTTCTATCCTTTCTTTTCTCAGAATGGGAGACTTTGTGTAGTGAAGTGCTTGAAATCATATGAGAGAACTGAGAGTTTAAGAGGAAATACAGCGCAACTGTTAATTTCCCATACAAGGCCTCATAGAGCCATTTCTTCACCTACCCTAGTGAGATGGGTGAAAGAAGTTATAATTGAAAGTGGTGTGGATGTCTCTTTTTGGAGCACACACACTTAGGGGTGCAACAGCTTCCAGAGCTTTTATCTTGGGGGGAGGTTTGCAGGATATTCTTAGACCCGCAAATTGGTCCAAAGAAAGTATGCCTAAGAATTGTTATTTTAGACTAATCACAAACATGATTTATAATGTATTAAATACCCTTTGAACTTGCATAATGTTAGCCTCCGAGTTGTGCCATAAAATGTAGATTTTTCACAGCCTGGTGGGCAGAAAATCTGGATTTTATGAAAGACACAGTGGCTAAACTTATCCTTCCACATCACTTTGTTAGGCACCCTTCTGGTATTTAAGATATTATCTCAGTTATTATCTAAATAATTGTTTTTCTTTCAGAATAAGAAGTTATCACTGTTTGGGATTACTACTGGTAAGTTTAAGTTTCGGTGAGCTGGGAATAAAGGAGATTTGCATAATCTTAGCCTCCATGTCTTTAATACAAATCCAGATTCTCTACCCACCAAGCTGTGAGAAATCTAAATTGTCCAGCTGGAATCCTGATCTGCACCCAAGGGCCTGCCTGGTGAAGACTGTGCCTGCTGCACTATCTGGGACTACAGCTCTGAGGACTTTGCCGTGAAGAAGTACAGAGTGGACTCCCTGCAGCTACATGTTAACAGAGCTGAACTCACAATTTTCCAGCCAGAGTCCCCATCCTGGAGTGTGTCCAGTGGAGATTTAAGGGGTTGATCAAGTGCATTGTGGGAAGTGAAATCCAGGCCTGCCAAAGACCATCTAGGAGATTTCAGACCCTTGGATTTGTGCTCTGGACACTTGGAAACCACCAGGAGACCTTCTTGAGGGACCTCCAGAAGTTTTGGAAAGTTTAGGAAACTCTTGGAAAAAGCTCCAAGAGGTGACCAACCTGATCGCGAGAGCCAAGCCGGCAACCTTTAACCGTGACCCTACCCGGATTCCAGGTTCATCCTACTGAAGAGCTCCTGAGGTCCGACTTCCAGGGTTTGAATGGTTGCTCCCTGAAAGTCAAGCCGGCGAACCCTCACCGAATCCAGATGGGTGGAGAGCAGTGAGGACCCTTGGCGGAAAAAGCTCTAGGAAAGTTTCTAAGTCTGAATGTAAAATTTTGACTGAGGCCTACCACGTGGGGTATCTGAGCAGTGCTCCATCATGGTATGCCTCAAATTTTGATTTTGGCCAGGTTAAGCGCGCCCAGATGTCCAGAAGAGGTGCTATTGGTTTCTGAGCACTAGAAAGTGTTTATTCTTTAAAAAATCATATCTTTGGTTCCCTACATTGGATTTTCATATTTCCTATTTGTATGAATTGGTTTGGGGTTTTTATTGTGTTGTGTCTTACTTGTTCCCTGTATTGGTGTATTCAAATGCTTTACATGCCTGTCTCCTAAGTTAAGCCCATTTGCTCTGTGGCAGCTTCCAAAGGTTGAGGAAGAGACTAATTTATAGAGAGCCTATTTAGGACCCAGTGCCATGTTGGTGGCCTTGTTGCTTGTTTTAGGAGCCTACTTACCACTCCCTATAACCCACTTTAAAACACTTACCCAGAGGTGATGTGGCCTGGTGACTTAAGCTGTCGACTTTGGAACATGAAGCCACCCTGCATTGAATCCTGGCTTTTGGGCAGCTACTTGTGAGTCTAGGCAAATCACGTTACCTTCCTATTCCTACAATGGAAACAATGTTTAACACAGGTGGGGCGAGTTGTAAAGCCCTGCAATGCCATTTTGCTAGAGTTCTGCCATTAGGAAGTCCGTCGTTCCATGAACACTACAATCTGAAGAAGGTCTATCAGGAGACCCACTCTCCTTCTTACAGTGTGCATGTGTGAGGAATCATTTACTAAGCTGATGGTCCATGTTCAGGCCCTCACAATAGGTGAGGATTCTGTGGTGGCAGGAACGTTTTGCGACTCCGCCCACTATTTCCTAATCGACTCAATGCAACCGGAAGTGATAAATGCATTCTCATGGAGTTAAGTCCTTTTATTTGCAGAATCCAACCCATGCATGCGTGCTGCTATTTATACATAGCAGAACAGATAGCGTGTTGCCCTGCTGTGCCTTGCCACTAACTCATTATCGGCTCCTTGTGAAGTAATCCAAAGTGAGGCTGCTAGGAGGCACTAGATCTTCTCTTACTCTAGACGCATTAATATTCTTAATTCCAAGAGGTAGCACAAAAAATGGAGAAAAGGTAACGCTGTACTGAGTATAGGCAAGTCTCTGAAATAATTATACAGAAAGTGCATATTTTATTCTGGACATGGTGAATACTTGGGTACATCCCAGATTGGCTACTGATGTACCATTGTAAATCCCTAGTATATGGTACTAAGGTACCTAGGGCACAGGTACACCAGGGGTCCCCCATGGGCTGAAGCATGTATTATGCCACCCATGGGAGACCACTCAAATTGTGACTACAGTCCTGCCAATGCAGCCTGTGTAAACTGGTGCTAGCACCACTTCCGACAGATATAACTTTCCTTATACCTGAGGTCACTGCACTTAAAACCTAAAAGTCACCCCTAAGGCTGGCCTTTCAATCCTGAATGCAGGGTACTTGGTTATAAATGTGAGGGTGCCCCTGCATGAGCAGGACACCCCTACTATCCACGTAGTCTATTCTCCCGGGTTGTAAGTACATCAGCCGTCATGATATATAGAGTGGACATGCGTCATTACACCATGGCTAACACTAAACTGGTTGAAACAAACTCTGTCGTGTTTGCTATCAAACATGTTGGAATCATACCCCACCACCGTAAACGATGTTGGAGGTATGATTCAAAGCACTGTAAGGCTCCTCTAGGAAGCCCTCAGTGCTTCCAGTGCCAGTCTTCGAGACCCAGACAGCAAACTATGGCTGCTGCCGACCAGAGGCATGATTATGCCCTTCTGCTGCTGAGCCAAACTCGAGCAGGGGAATGCAGGACAATAGGTTTCCTGTCACAGGGAGGTGTGACCACCTCCCATACAGGATTCAGTGTATTGGGACAGGGTGGGTGCACTTGTAAGTGCCACTAGACTGCTTTGAAGGACACATTTGGTGCCCTTCTTACATACTCCAGTTGGAACCAGTTCAAGGAGCCTTTGGCTCCAGCTCTGGCACGAAATTGGACAAAGGACATGGGAGTATCCTCCCCACTGTCCAGCCCCTCCTGTGGGAGGAATCCCTGAATCGTCCTAACCATTTCCTTAGGATACTGAATGGCTTAACTGTGGTTGGTTCCTTAGATTCATTGTGGGTCAAGATTCAGATTGGAAACCACTTCATCTTCAACCGTCTGGGCACTTTGGACTTCGCTGGACCTCGCTTTGGGAACCGAGACTACAACTGGGAAGACTCCTGCTGCTCCTGATCTCGTCGTCCTGCCAGTCTTCTGCGCTGTCTGTGTCTGTGCTCCATACATGTTCTTCTACAGGCCTGTTGACATCCAAGACACCCGAAGGAATCTTCCTTGAAGTGAAGGAGTCACTTCCCTGCTTCTGCAGGCACCATAACTAAGCTGACCAGTTTGCTGTTCCTGAGCTCCTACGGACTCGGAAATGTTCAGCAACAGAGGTGGTGGTTCTGCAACTCCAAGTTTGATGCCAGTATGCCTCGTCGGAACAGCAGGAGCAGTACCCCTGTGCACTAGGTCTACTTGCCGTTACAAAGGCTTGTTGACTCTCTTCACCAGAGATCTTTGGCTCCAGGAAGCTCCAGCCTCAAGCAAGATCTTCACCTGCACCACATCCTCTGCACCATGGGCTTTCATCATTTGGTGAGATGCTCCAGGTCCAGGTCCTCTTGCGAATCCTATGCCTTCAGCCTGTGGGTCCTCTTGCGTGTCTTCTTTGGCTCCAGTGGGCTATCCTGCCTGCTTGGGGCCTGCTCTGACTTACCTGCTTGTGGTGAGTCACTTGGACCTTGTTGGTCCAGACAACGCACCTTTTCTGCATACCAAGTTTGTTGCCATGACCAAGGCTTGTTTGTGCTCCCGGCGGACACCAACCCCATGGGTCTTAACATCCAACATTGGACAGCTTGCAAATGGCTCATTTCACAGCATCGCCTGGTCCGCACAGCTGCAGCACCAAGGGCACCGTCAACTTTCACGCATTCCCGAAATCAGAGGTCATTCACCTCCTGGTCAATCCTGAGTGGCATAGACTCTGTCCCCTCTGCTTGCAGGTACCTCTCATCTTGAATCCACCTTTCGGTCCACCGGACTCTCTCACCTGCTTCACCAGCGACTTCTTCACTGAAGTCCTCCATTGTGGTCTACGGCGGTTTCCGACATCACTTTGCAGCTATGCACCTGGCTTCCCTGGTGTACGTATCCTGGTTCCCTAGGTATCCATGGGTGGGGTGGCACACTAAATATCTATCTTCCACTGGGTTTCTTTAGGATCCTCTGGGAAGGGTCCTTCTTTTTAAAAACTGTATCACCGAATTAGCCATTGACTTGTGTTGAGCATGCAGTCGTGTTCCTACTCTACACACGGCCTCTGTGGGGTTCCTGGGTACTTACCTTGGGGGGTCCTTGGGTCCCCGGCTCTTCTTGGTCCAGTCTCGACTTAGGTCGTGGTTCGCATTCCACTTTATTAGTATATGGTGTGGTCTCCTGAGACCACTGTGTATTTGTGATACTTACGTGTTCTATTGCTATACTATTGTGTGTATTGTGGTAGGAGATATTGCAATGTGTTAGTGAGTGCTTATAATAAATACATATTTTTGTAACTACACTGTGTGGTTCTTTTTCACTTAACCTACACTACATGAATACTGGTAAAACAAGCTAATTTACACTCCTTCTGGATTAAGCCTGAAAGCTGCTCCCCACAGCATCCACTTAGAGAGTTTTCTCAGGTTGTCTAGGACTACTAAAATCACCATCAGGGTTGTCCTACTTAGTGCATGGTGCTACTCTTACATAAGTGAGCATCATATACTAAGCCAGCCTGCTACAAACACTTTTTGTAATTCTTTAAAAGAGCTTGACTGTCGAGCAGCATGCATTGCACAAGCATTAGAAATAGGTGGAAGTGATGCATTTCATCCATAGATGAGAAAAACAGCCATGTTCTCTGAACACCAAGAAGTTATTTTTGTTTCGACTTGTACAGTTATGATTTTGTGTGAGTTCCTAGCATTTACGATAGCCACTCACCGCTTTCCCACTACTGGAAACACTTCTGAAATCAGAAATGTCTTCCCATAAGGTCAATGATTCGCTGCATAAGGTCTGCAGATCCCGCATCCGTAGGTGCTGTGAAACAAGATCTTGGAATCCAGTGCACATATGGCATTTTTCCATTCCTAATGTATGAGAAACGTTTGACAAGGCTCTGCCAATTGGCCTCACACAGAAAGGAAGAGGCTGCCCCATGCTCGCCCATAACACCTTAAAGTACTGCTTGTTTACATCTTCAGGCCTAAGAAATTATCAGAAAACAGGCATACCAGAGCAATTATGAGTCACTTATTGTTTTTATCTCTGGAGAAGATGCTGCCCCTCTCGATAGCGAGTTTTACCCTGAATGCACCCAGTAAGGCCCAGTGGTTCACCATGCAGAAATTAAAAATGCAGGTGGAAAATGCACAGAAAAGGGTCTGGAAAGAAGGAACCTAATTCTGAAATGGGCACAGTAAATCAGAAAGGTGCGAAGTTACCTCTATTCAGGACCTAGAAACTCACGATGCTAGGTAATTGAGGGATATTGGCAGGAATCGCTAATTCATGCCCCGTTGTCTATGTCACTAACTGCCTGTCATTTCTTATTTCCGCATGAGTCGGACTTCACAGCTTTGTAGCTTGTGTGGTGAAACATACTGCTAAATGCAATGGGCCAGATTTAGAAGCCCCTTGCGACACTTTGGGCCGCCGTTTGACCACTTTTTGTGACACAGCAGCGGCGTAAACAATGCACCATGTTGTGGCCCATTTACCATGTGACGCATCTAGGGAGATGCGTCACGTTGTAAAGCCTTGCGCCACATTATACCTGCATCAGGTATAATGTATGCAGGGTGGGCGTTCCCATGCAAAAAGCCATGTAGAACTGACGCAGTGAAATTTACATTTCACTGCATCACTCTACACCTTCACTGTGTCAAAATCCCTAGGCCTGCGAAGACTAGGCATATGGAATTATGCAGTTTTTTTTTAATGGTACTCACCAGTTGTGGCATAGTGCTGGAGTTGCGTCACTTTCATGAGCAACTCCAGCAATACGTCACTTTTGTGCCAACAGATGCATCAGAATTTTTGACGCATCTGTTAGTCCTTGTATTGTAAATAAAGCGCATCCATGGTGGCACAAGGACATTTGGTGCTGGCGCAAGGAAACTGACGCATCTCTGCCGATGCCTCAGTTCCTTGTAAATGAGGCCCAATGTTTCTAATAGAACAAGAAACAGAAGAAATAAAACATACTGGTGTTCCACCCACAGAAATACTTAGTCCTGGAGAGGAGAACTGTTGGAGCAAAGCCTGCGTCCTGCCTCAGCAGACACCACTGTGCACGTCGCTGCTCACTCCCATGGCAATACTCCCTAGGAGTGAACATTTGAAAAAAGGTGGGATATACACCCACCATTAGCCATTTGCAGGCTACGATTTTTTAAGTACACATACAGCAGCCAATCCAAAGCGTGAGAGTAGTCAGAATCCACAAAGAACCTACAATAGATCGCTTGACAGCTTCCAGTCTAGGCCTGACCTAACAAACATTTGCAATGCAATAGGTCTCACAATACTGAAAGGGTGACCTATTGGCATTGTAAATAATAATATAACGCCAATAGCTCAAACTTTCAATAATGCAAGACCTTATGGATTGCAAATGCTTCTCATCCTTGCATCCCTCCTTTGTCTCTTCTTTCCTATCTTTCCCTTCCAATTTTCTTTCTTTTTTTGCTTTTCTCACTTTTGCTCTGGGTTGGAGACTGGTGATGAAAAAAGAGTCCAGATCCTCCAAAATAGTTGAGGAAGGAAAAGGACTCAGGGCACTTGAAGTAATTGTGCAAAAGGCCTCAAGCAGAGCTCACAATATCTATGAACCTTTGGTTATAGCTGCATGGCCCAAACATCCATTACAGATTTGGACTTCCTCCAGGCCTTTTCGAGGCGGTGGCATGTGCGTCTGGACTCTTGAAGTTCGGTCGTAAACCATCTGGCCTTCTTGGCATGTGTGTTGTTGTTCTTCTTGAGGGGGGCTATGGTGTTGGCACTGTCTGAGATCCATCTGTGCAGAGTTCGGGCAGCGGTGTTGGGGTCTTCATCTTCCGCGGTGGTTGGGGTGGACTTGCAGAGTGAGGAGGTGAGTTGGTCGTCGGTGATTTTGGGCCAGTTTCTTCGTGGGAGCAGGTGCTGGTGTCTGTGGATGGTGGGTGTTCTGAAGGTGAAGTGGATGCATCGATAGTCTGTCCACTGGAGTTCGGTGGTGTGGCTGAAAGTGATAGATTTTCCTGTAGTAAAAAGGGGGTTGAGGGTGTGTCTGCTGATTGCGTGGGTTCGCTCACAATCTGGCTGAGACCAATGTTGTGGAGGTTGTCCAGGAAGGATGTGGTGTTGGGGTTTAGTTGGTTGTTGAGGTGGAAGTTGAAGTCACCCAGCTGGGTGTAGTTGGTGGACACGATGGCTTGCAGGAAGATGATGTCCATGATGGATTTGGTGAATGGTCCTCGGGGTCCGGGGGGTCAGTAGATGAGAGTTCCTCAGAGGGTTGTGGTAGGGCTGGCCTGTATCTTGAAATGTAGGTGTTCCATCAGGTCTATGGGCCCTTCGGGGAGTGTGCTCAGCCAGAGGATGGATTTGTGGACGATGGCGATTCCTCCTTCAGGGCGGGTGGGGCGGTCCTTCCAGGAGATCTTGTTTCCTTGGGGAATGGCGATGGCGATATCCGGTCCCGAGGTGGTGTTGGTCCAGGTTTCAGTGAAGAATGCTATGTCTGAAGTGGTGCTGTCGAGGAGGTCCCAGATTTCGGTGGCGTGTTTGTGGAGGGATCAGACTTTGAGGAGAATGCACTGCATGGTCTTCGGTTCTGTTGCATTCTTGTGGGTGGGTTGTGCTGTATCCGTGGTCCTGGTGGTGCTGCAGGTGTGCCGGCAGCGGGGACAGCTGTATAGTCCATGGGTGTCGGCTGGTGGGTGGGTTGTGCTGTATCCGTGGTCCTGGTGGTGCTGCAGGTGTGCCGGCAGCGGGGACAGCTGTATAGTCCATGGGTGTCGGCTAGCTTGCAGTTGTTGTTGCGGCCTGGGTTGATTTCCGCTGGGTTGTAGCATTGGCGGTGCAGAGGTCCATGGTTCATGGCACTGGTTGCGGTCAGGTCACGGACGGGCGCAGACAGGCTTCCATTAAGTAGGGGTCGAGGAGGGCTGAACAGCTGGGAGGTGGGAGTAGGGAGGGGAACTGGCTTGGGCTGGTGGTGCTGGGGGGTAGGGGCAGCAGGGGCAGTAGCGGTGGGAAAAACGGGGGAAGGATGCGAAAAAGAAGAGGAAAACTGAAATAAGGAGTAAAAGGATAAAAAGAGTAAAGGGTGATTCGGAGCAGAAAGCAGAAGAAAAGTGAAATAAAAAGTGAATGGTGAAAAAGCTAAAGGGTGAAACGGAGCAGAAAGGAGAAGTTGAAGGGGCAGAAAGTTGTGCGAGAGGAGTCAGAGGTCCACTGGACCACAAGGGATGAGGCGCAGGTATAACCTGCGGGTGGAGGAGGGCCTCGAACACCAACAGTACGGAAGTGCAGGGGCTCAGGAGAGGCCTCACTTAATGGGGGAGCCGTGACGGTGCGAGAGCAATTTCACTGACAATGAGGATTAGTACAGGTTGTTTGAGGGTGCAAATGGGTCTAAAACCCATTTGTGCCCGTAAAAAACCTTAGTACATCTGGCACCTGATGCGGTAGTGGTTAGTGCAGGTCTCAGCTGGAGGTTTGCAATTATGGGAGCTGGTGGTGCTATCTGTGCCACATCCATCGGAGCAGATTGATTAGCAATGTCATACTCTTCTGTGCCACCTTCCACATTGACTAGCTCATTGTTGTCATCCTCCTCATCATCCTCTTCCATAATTCCAAGGTTTTCAGTAACTTTTCTTTTCCTTTGCCTCTCCTGGCATCTTCCGGACTCTGGCGGGGCCACTCCACATCCTTATCATTATCCTCAGAAGTGGTACTTGAAGAAGATGGTGGAGTAGTCCCCTTCCTTTTCCCTGCTGGAGGTCTGGGAGCATATGATTCTAGAAGAGGTGGCTCATGCTCCACAGGAGGCTCGACCTCCAGTTCTGCTCCAACATCAGGAAGATGTACTATTGCTGGCTGCAGCTGCTGTCCACATTCCTGAAACAACTGGGTACAAATCTAATTCAATATCACTGCTTGTCGGCGTCACCATGATTCTAGTGGCTGCTTCACTGACAGACAAGGTCTTGGGCTTAGGTTGGGGTGGTGCTGTTGACGCGGGAGGACTGCTTCAAGCTTGCTCCCCATAAGCCAGACACAACATTTTCCGAAAAAGATTTCAGCCGGCATACCACTGGGAAAAAGCTGCTTTTCACACTGACCACTTTTTTACAGCAATTTTGTTTAGGGCCATCTTAAAGCACTCAGTTGGCAGTGACACTAAGCTGTACAAGCGGAGGAGATTGGAGGACTGACGTGTGATGTCACTGTACAGGCCTTCTGTCTGGCAGTACTGCAGATGATATCTCTTCTTCTCTTGTGTATCGAAAAGCAAACAATCGAGAAAAACATTTATTGAAATGTCGCATTGTTACAGTTTTAGTGCAGACAAAGGCAATTTGAATGTGGTTGGTTACTTAGGTAATTACCACTTTAAAGTCAAACCACACCATCATACCATAAAATGTAATTACACGTCAGGATAACACACAATATGCAGATAGAGCTCTTTCCTTTATGTCCATATATTTTTAAGGAGATACCTATGAAACTCACGGAACTGCACGGGTAAATGGAATAATAATCTTTTAAAAAATGGAGGTTAGTGTCTATCTATGGCAGGCAATGTGGTCCAGGGGGAAAATGGAATATTCATTAAAAAAATGAATTATGCGGATGTGTCTGCAGTGCACCACAGTGTCCAGGAGGAAATATAATTATACCTAAAAACCGAATGCTATTGCACGTCTGTGAGCCTATTTACGATGATCCCCAAGCAAGTTATTAAACTGATTTCACATACATCCATGCAAGTCTAAGGTAAAGGCACACTGGTTAGATGCACAAAACAGCCGCAAGACACATGACCAATCAACAGCCTCAAGCAAGGAGGCATGGGGAACAAAGTACACATGAAAGCCTATGCTAAAGCACACTGGCTAGTTGCACAAAATTGCTGCCAGCCACATGACCAAACAAAAACAGCTAGCAAAGAGGCAAGAGGAACGAGGAACAAAGAACAAAGAACACAAGGAATCCTGTTATGTTATGTTCTGTTGAAAAGGACTTGTAGAGTGTGCAGCTACTCAACACAGTGTCCTGGCGCTGAGACTGAAGATACGTGGACCAGAAAGGGAAACTCCAATACCGGGGTGTCGGCCATTATGCTGTTTGTTGGAACAACCAGGTTTTCAGTTGTTTCCTGAAAGCTAGTATGTTTGTGGCCTGCCTGAGCGGGAGTGGCAGCATGTTCCAACATCTAGCCACTTGCACTTGAAGCGAGCGGCCGCGGCGGGCTCTGAGACAGTTAGGTATGACAATAAGATGTTGCTGACCTAAGGGATCTGCCTGGAACATAGTGTGAGACTCTCCTGCGGATGTAATGATCCCCCATGCCATGCAGAGCTTTGAAAGCGAGGACTTTTGCTTTGAAGATAATTCTGCATCGGACAGGCAGCCAATGCAGATTCTTCAGATGATGAGAGATCCAGTCTCTAGGTCTGAGTCTCAAGACTGCCCTTGCAGCCACGTTCTGTACGACTTGAAGTCTATTCAGTAAGAACTCTGGTAGGCCCAAATAAAGGATGTTGGCATAGTCCAATCTGGAGGTAACAAGGGTCTGAACGACTTTCTTTCTGTGAGAGGTTGCAGCAGAAAGAGAAACCTACGGAGCATTTTCAGGAGACCAAAACATGTACCTGCTACCGACTGTACTTGAGGTGTCATAGATAAGGCATCGTCCATTTTCACTCCCAGGTTTTTTACAATCTTAACTGCTAACTGGGGAGTAGACATATCAGTTGACCACCATTGTTTCCAGGCATCCAGGGGTGTGGTGCCAAAGAAGATAATTTCAGACTTTTCCGGGTTACATTTAAAGTGGTTATGTCTGAACCATGCAAAGACTTCTTTCAGACATTTATTTATCTTCTCCCCGTTAAACTCCTCCCTCTTCTTACATGAGAACAACAACTGAGTGTTGTCGGCGTAAAATCGACCCCTGTGGCATGCCGACGTTCAAGGGCGGAATACTGTCTGCAAACGGGGGTGATCAGACCTCTTGGTTTCTATCCTTCAGAAAGGAGGAAAACAACTTCAACACCATGCCACCAAGTCCGCACTCCCGTAATCTCTGCAGGAGGTGACCATGGGGCACGGTGTCCAAAGCCGCAGATAGGTCTAAAAGGATAAGAACCGCTTTGCCTCCTTTATCAAGGGTCTCTTTGATAGATTCAGAGACCTCAAGCAACACCGTCTCTGTACTAAGGTTCTGTCTGAAACCAGACTGACTCAGGTGAAGAAGGTTATTAGTTTCAACAAAGTCGCTAATCACCTAGTGAACTTTTTTCTCTATTGTCTTTGCAAAGAAGGACAGAAAAGAAATGGGTCTGTAGTTAGATAATTCCGTGGGATCAGCCATAGGTTTTTTAATATTGGAATTATTTTGGCGCTCTTCCAGCTTACCGGGACCTGACCACTATGAAGTGACACATTCAAAATACTATTCACTGTGGGATTCAAAATCTCTGCCATTGAGCCCAGAAATTTAGCAGGGCAAGGGTCCGCAGGAGAGCCAGACTCGAGGCCCTTCATTATTGTCAAGGAAGTTTCTAAAGGCAGGGAAGGAAAAAGGGAGAGGGAGGCACTGCCCACCTGACTCTGGGAGTAGATCGATGGGGAGGTCTGCACTTCTTTCCCACACAAGGCATCATAAGAATATTGAATTGTTATGATATTCGTATAGAAGAAATTTACTAACTTTCCATGTCAAAGGCAAAAGCTGGATGCACAAAATGGCTGCCAGCCAGTGCCACATGGTCAAACAACAACAGCAAGCATGTAGGCATTGGGAACAAAGAACACATGCAAGCTTTTGGCAAAGGTACACTGACTGGATGCCCAAAATGGTTGCGAGCCAGTGCCAGATGGTTAAAAAACAGCAGCAAGCAAGGAGGCATGGGGAACAAAGAACATATGCAAGCCTATGGCAAAGGCACACTGGCTGATGCATAAAAAAGAAGCCAGCCGTGCCACGTGGTCAAACAACAACAGCAAGCAAGGAGGCATGGGGAACAAAGAACATATGCTAGCCTATGGCAAATGCGCACTGGCTGGATGCACAAGATGGCTGCCAGACACATGGCTAAACAACAGCAAGCAAGGCGGTGTGGGGAACAAAGAGGTCAAATTCACATATATGGAAACAGACTCCACAAAATGGGCCCCAGCCACATGGCATGGCGAACAAAGACCAATCAATGGTGGCCTATGGCACACACACACACACACGCACACACGCACACACACACACACTCACTGGATAGACAAAGGAGGCATGGTCACACTGAAGAAAACACTACCATTAATTCAGCAATGCCAAAAACAACAAGCATTGGAAATGCAATCGGTCTCACATTTTTTTGCGTTGAAGATATTGGGATTGTAAATGGCAATGTATATTACTTATGTGTTATGGAGTGTATGTATGTGGTGTGTAGTGGAACTATTTGGGTTGGATTGGATTAGATATTTTGTGTATTTATGTGGTGTGTAGTTGTGTGGGGTGGAGTGGATTTGTCTAGTGGCATTATGTGGCATGGTGTGTTGTGGAAATATATGGTTAGCAATTTTGTGGCAGTGTAGTGGAATTATGTGTAGTGGGATTGTGTATAGTGGTAACTTGTACAATTTAATTATGTGGTGTGCAGTTGAATTTTTCAGCACAGTGCGGAATTGTGTGGTGTGGATTGTATGTATGTGGTGTTGTGTCATTGTGTTGTTGACTTGTATTATGTGATTTGGTGTTAAATTATGTGGTACGGGTTGCAAATGTTTAGAGCTGAATTGTGTGGCATGAAACCTTGTGTATAGCTTTGTGTTTTTGGTGTTGGAAAAGAACAAATAGGTAGGAGCTAAGCACCAGATCTATGAGTTTAAAAAAAGGAAAGATTTGAAGCTATTAACATTATAAATATAAATTTTCTTGCCTATGTGTCATGGATTGGATTGGAAGTATGTGGTGTTTACCAATTATGTGGGATGGATTGGACTCATTAGTTTTGGGATTGTGTGGTGTGAAACAGTGTGGTGTGGATTTCTGTAGTGGAATTCTGTGGTATTGTGTGCAGTTGTATTATGTGGATCGTAATTACGTATTTTTGAGTGTATTGGAATTATGTGGTGTGAGACTGTGTGTAATGAAGTGTCAGTATGTGGAGTGGTATTTTGTGTTGTGGAGTGTTATTTAGGGGCGTTTAATGAAGACATTGTGTAAAACTGAATTACACTTTTAAAAAAAGAATTATAAAAAAATGTCTTCTAGTTTTTTTTGTCCTTGAAATGCTGGCAATCTCCTGTCTGTTGTGATGCTCGTTTGTTATAGCATTTTATGTTATACAGGGGTATAAATAATAGGAGGGTGGAGATTGAGAAATACTACCTGAATTACCACATCAGTAGCGGATGGACACTAGGAGAGAAAGAACAGATGCCAGATTCTGAGGGCACACTGAGGTGGTGCTGAGTAATGCTGAAGTGGTGCTGAGATGGTGGTGTGCTGGTACAGATGTGATGTTGAATGCAACTCAGGTCTGGCTAAGTGATGCTGAGGTGATGATGACGTGGTGCTGAATGATGTTAAGGGGGTGCTGAGTAGGGCTGATGTGGTGCTGAGTGAGGCTGAAGTGGTGGTGGTGCTGCGCTGGCTCTGAGGTGGTGCTGAGCTGGTTCTCAGGTGGTGCTGGGTGATTAGTTGGTGCTGGGCTGAGGTAATGCTGCGCTGATGTTGAAGTTGTGCTTCATTGGTGCTGAGTTGCTGATAAGGTGGGGCTGCCTTGGTGCTGAGCTGGTGGTGATGCACTGATACAGAGATAGTGCTGTGTTAAAGCTGAGGTGGTGCTGCGCTGGTGCTCAGGAGGTGCTAAGTCATGCTGAGGTGGTGCTGCTACACTGGTGCCCAGGTGGTGCTGAGCTGGTGCTCAGTTGGTGCTAAGTGACGCACATGTGGTGTTGTGCTGAAGTGGCGGTGCACTGATGTGGATATGGTGCTATGTAAATGCAAAGGTGGTGCTGTGCTAATGCTGAGTTGGTGGTGCACCAATGAGCAGGTGGTGCTGAACGATATTGAGGTGATGCTGAGTGATGCTGTGGTGGTGCTGAGTGAGGATGAGTGGTGTTGAGTTTTGCTGAGGTGGTGGTGCTGCACTGGTGCTAAGGAGGTGCGAGTGATGCAGAGTTGGTGTTGTGCTGATGCTTTAGTGGTGCTGCATGGGTCCTGAGTTGTTGCTGAGGTGGTGCTGCGCTGGTAGTGGTGCACTGATGCAGAGATTGAACTGTGCTAATGCCGATATGGTGCTGTACTGATGTTGATGTGGTGCTCTGCTGGTGCTGAGTTGGTGTTGCACTGAGGAGGTACTGCTGTGCTGATGCCGAGATGGTGCTGCGCTGATGAGGAGGTAGTGCTGTGCTGATGCTGAGATGGTGTTGTGCTGGTGCTGAGGTGGTGCTGTTCAGGTGGTGCTGTGCTAATGAGGAGATGGTGCTGCGCTGGTGCTGCACTGATGCTGAGTTGGTGCTGTACTGGTGGTAGATCACTGATGAGGAGGTAGTGCTGTGTGGATGCTGGTGTGCTGTGCTGAAGCTGAGGTGGTGCTGAGTGATGCTAAGGTGGTGGTGCTGCACTGTTTCTGAGGTGGTGCTGAGCTGGTAATCAGGTGGTGCTGAGTGATGTTGAGTTGGTGCTGTGCTGAGGTAGTGGTGCACTGATGCGGAGGTGGGGCTGCGTTGGAGGTGGTGCACCGATGCTGAGATAGTACTGTGCAGTGCTGATGTTGAGGTGGTGCTGCGGTGATGCTGAGTTGGTGCTGCACTGGTGGTGCACTGATGAGGAGGTGGGGCTGTGTTGATGCTGAGACAATGCTCAGGTGATGTTGAGGTAAGGCTGAGTGATGTGGATTCCCTCACCACCATTCTTTAACAGTGTCCCTTAAGCAGACCCTCCAACATTTCGCGATTTCGTGATTCACATAAAAATTGCGAAATCAGCTGACGAGCGCGATCGCCACAATATTTACAATTAAGGCCGCAAATAAAGGTCTCCTGGCAGGCATAACAAAATGATACCATTTTATTGGCTGTACGCGCATACGTCACCACGTGAGCAGTACCATACAGCCATAATAGATGGAAACAGTTCAGATTCTGGTCTCAACTAATCAATTAACGAAGAGAGACTGCACAGCCACGGTGCTCAGGGTTGGAATGGGCTTGAAAAAGAAGTTAAGCATGGTGGGCTTCGCCCAGATTGTTCAGAGGCTGTGAGCACACAGGGGCCGATTCACAGAACTAATCTGATATAAAATCCTAAAATTACAGGTTTTAGTATTCACAGAAGGCATTTAGTAGTTGTAAAGTTAGGACTCCTAACTTTACTACTACTATACTGGGATAAAATCCTAAACTTACTACTTTTGGTATTCACAGAAGACATTTAATAGTAGTAAAGTTAGGAGTCCTAACTTTACTACTACTAAACTGGGATACGATCCTAAACTTACTACTTTTGGTATTCACAGAAGGCATTTAGTAGTAGTAAAGTTAGGACTCCTAACTTTACCACTACTAAACTGGGATAAAATCCTAGACTTACTACTTTTGGTATTCATAGAAGGCATTTAGTAGTAGTAAAGTTACTTTACTACTACTAAACTGGGATAAAATCCTAAACTTACTACATGTGGTATTCATAGAAGGCATTTAGTACTACTAAATGCCTTCTATGAATACCAAAAGTAGTACGTTTAAGATTTTATCCCAGTTTAGTAGTAGTAAAGTTAGGAGTACTAACGTTACTACTACTAAATGCCTTCTGTGAATACCAAAAGTAGTACGTTTAGGATTTTATCTCAGATTAGTTCTGTGAATCGGCCCCACAGTTTCTGAAGGGCTGGAGGCTGCAATATTAACATACTGGAGAAAGTTGGGATTGTTTTTTGTCGGGACCAATTACTTAGTGCCTGTGCAATACTTAGGTGTGTTTGACGGCAGGAAAGGAGAACGTGGCTGTGCACAGACATAGCTGGAAAATCAAGGAACCTTGATGTGCTATAAGAGGTGGACAGGACATGGCTAACACAACAGTGCGCACTCCATGACACTGCACGCATGAGTGCAGGCGGCAGACCAACAGCACAGCCTCAGGCACTGCATGAAAGAAGACAGACAGCAGCTAAATAGCACACTTTATGGCACTGCACATACAGGCTGCAGACCTGTAAAGTAGCAAAGAAAATGGCACTACACATACGAGAGCAGGCTGGGAACCAATAGCCTACTCCATGGCCCTGCACATACAAGGGCAGGCCGCACACCAACAGCACAGCCCCAGGCACTGCATAGAACAGGACAGGCAGCATGCAAATAGCACACTTTATGGCACTGCACATACGAAGACAGGCAGCAGATCAATAGTACAGCCTGTGGCACAACACATATGTGGACAGGCAGCAAACAAACAGTGCACTTCGTGGCACTGCAGCTATGAGGACAGGCAGCAGACCAATTGCAAAGAAAATGACACTGTGCATACGAGGCCAGGCTGCAAACCGATAGCTCACTCCATGGCACTGCACCTACGAGGACAGGCTGCAGACCTATAGTACAGCCCATGGCACAGCACAAATGTGGACAGACTGCAGACAACAGCACTGTTCATGAAGGTGCACATATGAGGACAGGCTGCAGACCAGGAGCACAGACCATGGCACTGCATATACAAGGACACACTACAGATAAGATATTACACTTTGTACTTTTTTTGTAGGCAGTGTATTGCTCTTGTCTAGTGCGTAATTTAAATTGAGCCGCATCCAGCTGTTAATAGCACGGCACAATTGGGTTGTAGTTGAAGGCAGTGTGAGTTTCTCTCAGTGGGGCAGTATGGTGTTCAGTGGGGAAGAGCATGTGAGGCTATGGTCAGAGCTGCCGAATTTGGAACTGGGGAACCTGGTTCTGAAAGATGATTATTGCAAGATGTCTGTCCTGTCAGCACTACCTATAAAAGGGAGTCAGTGCACTCGACACAAGAGGAGGCTGTCTGACTGAACCCAGGGAGAAATATGGCCCCCTTCCACGAGGTGAGTAGATTGGAGCTGTGCTTCTGTAGAGCTGCAGAAACTCTAAACATGCCGTTTCAAAGTGGAATACTCTGCTAAAACAGGTTCCATTGCGTTAGGAATGAAAAAGAATCATTATGAGTGAAATAAAGTGCCACAATAATGCCGTAAATGTTTCATTTTTATGCCCTAAATTTCCATTTTTGTGCCACTAAATTTGCAAATTTATGTCACAATATCCTGGGGGTCTGCTTAAGGCTCCATAACCACTAATGTTCAGATGCATTTATAAGTTATAAAGCTCCACACATACCAGTGTTGGGTGTCTGAGCACTTTGCATCACACACAATTTACACAGAGACTGTCAATCATAAGTGTATAAATTAGTGTAAAGGAAAAGTTACATAACACAGAGGACTACAGGGTGTAGGAGTCACAAGTCATGCATATTGGTAGGCAACATTGCTAAAGAGTGCTTGGGCCACAGAAGCACAAACTCAGAATTGAAAACAGAACACCATAGTTGGGGGTTCTCTTAAATAAAAATAATAAATTTCCATCCAGAGGAACCCTTTTAGCAACTTCAATATCTCCTCTGATCTTTACTTTGCAGTGCATGCAGTTTTTTGATGACAGTTATACATTTACTATTCTGCTAGGATTTTAACCAATAAGCTACAAGTATCACAAGAGCAGTAACCCATTGACCTATTTACATTTTATGCACTTTGTAATCGGCATGGTACTCTTTCTTCGCAGCTGGCATATTAACCCTCTGGCTACCTTGCAATGAGTTAAAACTTCTTCGACTAGACAACTCTGATCTCTCCAGGAAGAACATCACTCCCCGGAGTTATCTTGACATTTTTACTGTCTGGAAAGTGCAGGAGGCCAGAAATGTGTGGAGTGCTTTTAAAAGGAAAATAAACTCGGAAACATTGCCCCTCTGAAGTCGGTATCCAGTGCAATCGCACAGCACTTGTGCAGGCCCTGTGTTCTTGTTCTGCTTTTATTTAACGTAATACATTCAAATGCACATTTTAAAGGGGACATTTTTCCAGAAGGAAACATTTTGGCCTCAGCGCAAAACTGATGAGGAGAAACTTCCAATTTCTCAGCTAGCAGCGATGCACAAGTCCTGGAGGGGAGGGTGAAAAAAACACAGCATGTCTGTTAAAGTATTATTTCAAACTGTGTTTAAGTTCTGGTTACCCTTTTTACATGAGTTACAGCTGCAGTAGCTAGAAAACGTGGATGGCTGCTGCTGGCTTTGGACAGGAAGGACAACACGCAAATGCTGCAATAAAATGTAAGCAGTTACGTCTGAGCACCCACAGTGTAACAAGAGGTTGAAAACATAATAAAATAGTCTCCCCATGAGCAGATCAACAGAACAAAGTGTAATGATATTGTACTAAGTCCCTGCTCCTTGAAGGAAAAAGGAGGGACAAAGAGGCAGGACATTGAAAAAAACAAATGAGAAGCAAGGAATGGCATTTGGCCCACATAGATATATGTATACTAAAGTATACAAAAGGTTGTACCATTACGCTCGACCTACAAATGAACTGAGTTATAAATATTTTATAACACACATCCTCCGAAAGCATCAAATATGTACAATTTTTGTACAAAACAAAAGGTGAAATACAAAACAAACCCACATTTTATATGTAATCCAATGGCGTCTAAATGATGTTTTAAAAGAACATATACAACAGAAAAAGTTGTTTCATGCTCCCATGACTAGCACTGGCCAGGGTCTACTGGATGGCCCCTTGGCAGACTAGGACACATATTAAAATAAATAATAATTACAAATTCAACAAACATGGAGAAAATGTACTGAACTGTGCAACATTGTTCCTTTACAAAAGAAGAAAAATTAAATGCAAAAATATAACTAGAGCCCTACTGAAAATGCAGGTCACCCACCACAATAACTTGAAAATTTGAATAAAAGTACAGATAAATACTGGTGCATGCCCTCTACTGGTTGTATAATGAAACCCTGCATGCATGCATGACTTTACCCGGCAGTCAAAACCCCGACTGCGATGTTACCGCACGTTCCTTTTCCCCGCAAGTCATTACAACGGCTTGTCTTGGGGAGCACTGGATATTGGACTAGTATGAAATAATATTCCAACTCCAGTGGGTGTATCATTAGGAAAGGTGTTGGACTTAATATCCAACATGAGTCCAACACCGCGTTCCCTAAAGCACGTAGTTGTAATGACTTGCAGGGTAAAGGAACGTGTGGTAACATTGCAATTGTAAAGGATGTTTCCCCCACTATCAAACAAACAGCACCCTTAGACAAGAGATTATGGGGCACATGCATCAAGCCTTTTTATAGTTCGCAAACAGGCCTTTTCAGATGCTTGGTACCTTTTGTGATTCGCAATTTAGGTAATCACAATTTTTTGAGATTACCTACATTGTAAATGCATTTAGGGAATCGCAATTTGAAAATCCCTATTTGCCGATGCATGTAGCCATTCCTAAATGCGAACTGTGAATTTACGAAACGCTAATTACCTTCAACTTGAAGTTGATAGTAATTTGTGCATGCTTTGAAAAATGCAAAAAAATGCATTTTTCAAAGTTAAATGCAGCACGTGTGTTAGACTTGGGGGTCTCTAGTTGGCACAGGTATGCACTTGTGACAAATAGGTACCCTCGCCAGGGTAAAGGGGTACACTCCTAAAATAACCCCTGCTCACCCCCTTGGTAGCTTGGCACGAGCAGACACGCTTATCTCAGAGGCAGTCTGTAAAGCATTTGTGAACACATACAGTAATCAAGTGACAACACTACAGATGGACACCAGACAGGTTTTATATAAAAAATAAGTATTCTTTATATAGATTTACCACAAGACCATTAAACGACAAATATACACAATACTGTTACTTTAGATGGTAGAATTTTGCTTAGTTCTCTTTAGTTCTTAAATGCGACACTTTAAGTCAATGTACGATGTTGATGTGATGAAGATTTCGGTGCAAAGAAATAAAGACGTGAAGATCTTCTAGATGCATCACGCTTCTCCGATGTTTGTGAGAAGACTTGACTCGATGCGTCAGCTGCAGCGGCGACACACTTTACGCAATGCGACGACAGCAGCCTTGGCGGTGACACTCTTCTCCAACGTTGCGAGGCGCTTCCGCTTGATGCGACGGCTTGCAACGGGGACACACTTTACGCGATGTGACTACAACAGTTCCGACGGCGGCACGCTTCTCTGTGGATGCGAGGCGCTTTTCTTGATGTGGTGCAATGCGACAACTACGATGGTTGCGTTGGCGACACGCTTCTTTCTCGATGTGAGACTCTTCTCTTTATGTGGTGCAATGCGTTGGCTACGATGGCTGCGATGGCGACATGCTTCTTCGGCGTTGCGAGACACTTCCTGGATGATGCGAGATGCTTCTGCTTGATGCGACAGCTGCAGCGGCGACACACTTTACGCGATGCGACGACAACAGCTCCGACGGCGGCATGCTTCTCCTTCTTGACTCGCGCTTCCAGCTCCTTGTGACACACAGTCCCTCAGAAGGTCCAACAACAGCAGCAGGCACTTCCAAATAACTCTGGGGAGCTGGGAGGTGAAGTCTGTTGTTCCTGAGACTTCAGCAGAAGGCATGCTCTTTTCCAAGCCCTTGGAGACCCTTCACAAGTTGAGCAAAAGTACACACAAAGTTCCTTTCTCCTCTGTTTGGCAATAGGCAACCCCTGCAGGCCAATCCCTCAGTTTCAGGGATAGTCTCTCCTCAGTTTCTTCTTCGTTCCTCTCCTCAGCAGAGTTTCTTCTTGTTTCCCAAAGTGATCTAAATTCTTGGGATCAGGGTCCCAATACTTATACCCCAAAATCCTTTGTCCTCTGAGGACAGAGGGGCCTTCGCCTTGATCATACCGGTTCTGGTCAGTCCTGGAGCACTTTGTTTACCTGTCTTCTTCTTTCCTTTCAGAGTGCAGGGCAGAGACATCAAACGCAAAACAGGAGGTGGAGCCAGCATTGTGGAGGGAAGGCACAGCCCTATTCAGGTCCCAGGTGCAACTCCTCCCACACATCTAGATGAAGATCTCTCTATTCACCACTGGGACACCTCACCCTGTCTCCTGATATTCCCCAGCCCTGTCACTCAAACTCCAGACAGGGAATACACAGCCTAGTAGAGGCAGGTTTGAATGGTTAGACAAGAAAATGCCTACTTTCTAAAAGTGGCATTTTCAAACACAGAATGTTAAAACCAACTTCACTAAAATATGTATTTTATCATTCTGAGTTCAGGCATACTAAATTCGAATTTCTCAATGTTCCCATAGTCAGTTAGGATTATAAAATGTAATAACCAAACTGCCCATTCTGGCCTATGGAGAACAGGTAGCCTTGCAATAGTGAAAAACGAAAATGGCTGTAATTCACTATTAGAACATGCCACACACACCAGGGCATGTCCTACCTTATCCTTACAATGCACCCTGCCCTTAGGCCTACCATAGGGGTGTCTAATATGAAGAAAAGGGAAGGTTTAGGGACTGGCAAGTGGGTGCACTTGCCCAGTCAGCATGACAGTACCAGACTGCACGCAGGCTCTGCAATGGCTGACCTTAGACACACTTTTACAGGCTGCTTCTGTGGGTGGCACAACCAGTGCTGCAAGCCCACGAGCAGCGTTTGGATTTACAAGCCCCGGGCACTCCTGGTGCACTGTACTAGGGTCTGATAGGTAAACTAAACCAACCAATCATGGAATCACAAATTCATACATTAATTTACAATAGGGAGCTCTTGCACTGTGGCACTGGACAGCAGTGGCACAGTGCCCTGAGCAACTAACACCAACAAAAACATATGAGGCAACAGCGAAAAAAGGAAGGGAGACCCATGCCAAGGTGCCAGGTCTAACAGCGTGTATGCTTCACATGTGCACACTTACCTTTGTTTAGGGGGGTGAATCAAGGGGCCTTAAGCCCCTGTGCACCCTTGGATTTGCATTTCAATTTGCAATTACCAATTTGTGATCGCAATTTGCAAATGCTTTACCATTGATTCCTATAGGAATGAATGGAGTCACAGTAGCTAATAGCGATTCGCAGTTTCCAAATCGATATTAGCTAATGTTAAGGAATAGCAACTGTTATTGTGATTCCTATGTGCATAGGCATTTGCGATTATCAAACAGCAATTCTTTGAAAATTGCTGTTTGGTAATTGCAAATGAGGAGTTTGATGCATGTGCCCCTTTGAACTTACTTGTGAAATCTCAAATACAAAGTCTTTAAATCCATTGGTGTATATGCAGCAGACAAGGAGAGTGATCCTTTCAGCTTCAAATCCAAATTGAAAGTGACCAGGAGATGGAGAAAGCACTGGGAGGAGCCTGGTGGACAGGAACAGGAAGTTAGAGTCTCTGGGGCACTTCCTTTCTATTGGAATACAAAAGTGAAAAAAGGCTTTCACAAAAATAAACAACTACAATGGTCCGTTGGGGAAGAAAATCCCCTCAAAGACCTCTTTTGCTGCTTCTCGAGCACCGAACCTACTTGAGTGGTGCATTTGCGACCTTGATTGGCCCTGCATTGGTACCATCTTAGCCAAAAGCTGTACTCACGAGTGCAAAGTCCAGTGCGCACTTGCTAGCAGCCCAGCGAGTGCCAAAACAAATCTTGAGCTCACGTACAGAAAAAAAACCTCTCCATTTTGTGCCTGGAAGGCAGAATTTAGTAACTTTGTGCTCCACCATGTAGTGCCTGCAGTCTGCAATCTCTGAAAGTGAAGTTTACCGCTATGGTCTAGTAACAGCTTAGCGCTGTTTGCTTGTTTGGCACTGCGGCCACAGGCACCTTACTTGTCTGCAATGTCACTTCAAAGAAGCATTAAAAGACTCTCTCTCTCTCACACACACACACACGCACACACACACACACACACACCACACACACACACACACACACACAAGCACACACACACAGCAATACCCACTGCAAAGAAACTTATACATTTGGATTTGTATAAGGGGCTTTGTAGTTCACCATCTGTGGTAGCTCTAATTGTGAAATAACACAGTACATTATGACATCTTCCCTTGCCATACTCATTTCTAGCAGCAACACATGGCCACATTTTTCACTGAACACTTTCCAAGGCATACCTTGTTAATATATCTTATACATTATAAACTTCCAGATGTGGTTATTCCTAACTCAGATAATGCATTTTTGAGATATAAGGAAACAATTAAGAGACAGAAATGATACCCAAAGTGATCAGAACTTGCCATTTGGACTCTGTTCCTTTTTTTATTGTGATATTTGAGGGGTAATAGAGTTTAAAGTCTGAAATATAGCACCTCATTTTGGAGACAATTGAATTGGATAAAAGGAACATTTATCAACTTGGACACAACTGCCAACTCATAGTTATCCCTTGATTTGCAGTTTTTATATAGCGCAACTCGGCCCAAAGGTTTTGGAGCACTTTACATGAGCACCAGTTACATTAGATAAGGTCATGTTTATTATTCTTTTAGGTTAAATGATTTTTCTAGAATCAAAACATGGTGACCTGATGCTGAGATTTGAACCTAGTTCTCCTGCTACAAAGTCAGCAGCTCTGAACATGACGTCACATTGTCTTCTTGTGTTATGTGCTTCAATGATGCTTGTCTCCAGAAGATGATGAGGCTTCGTAAAAGGCACCTTACCTCATTATAATGTCCAATTAAATGTTTGCCCTTTGAGTGCAAGGGCCATTGTAAACTGCCTGGACAGACCACTCTGGTCAATATCTTCCTGCACGCTACCAGGAAGGAAGCCTGGGCAGGAGATAATCAAAAGCTACAGCCAAGTTTTGTGTGGTTTAAGATAATGGGGCACCATAATTGGCCATGTTGCATGTTCTACCTGCCCTGTGCTGTCTGAATTCACTGTGTGAAAGCTTGGGGTTGCTTTGTGCTAAATTCAAGAGCCAATCCTGACGCATCTCTTAAGAAGTATATCATGTAATATAGCATAACAGCTGTTGCAGGATTGGATAGGCAAGTCATCACAACGCCCCAGGAAAGGCATAGAGAGCTGTTTTTTGTTGCCCCTATCCCATGGCCTCTACACATAGTGAATTTTGAGTGAGTAGCCTGAAGTACACATGTCAGGCTGGCCGAGTCCAGAGACTCGTCAGTTTGTCATGCGCATGTTAACTACACAGTGCTACAGCTTTCCATGCCAACAGCCACGCCCCCTCCCTTCATTAAGGCATTTAAAAATACATTTGAAGTCCAGCTCTGCTATGAAGCCCCAAAACATGTGTTTTATATATGCCCAGGTGGGTGGCCGATTAAAGCAGTGTGTCAACGCCCTTCTGTCTCTATGCAGGAACCGCCTCTGCTTGACTTGCCAAAGGCAGCAATAGCAAACAAAGAAGACTTATCCCAGGAAATGATACAGGGATAGCGATTCAAATATAACATAACACAAGATTATCAAATCTATGAGTCTACACGAAAGACTAACGGCTAAATTTAGAGGGGAGTATGGAATGAAACCCTCACAATAACTCCACGACTCACAGTGTATTCACTGTATAGGCTTTACTTCCCCAACACCCTCCACCCTTCCCCCTCCGTCTCCCCACTCTACTGGCATCAATGTGAAGCTCAGTCAGAACACAAACAATACTTTTCGGCCCCATAGCATTTTTTTTGGAGTACCAGTGTCATAGATAAAGGAGATAGATTACAGATGAAGAGCCAGATTTGTCAAAAACAGTGCTTCAAGAAAGAGCTTGCAAATATAATGGACTTGAGGGTGATTGAGCATTCCATTAGTCCTTGAGCCAGTCCAGTGGTATACACATACATATGTTGATTTATTTCATTATTTTTTTATTCACAATTTCCAAGTGTAAAGTCACTTCCAGGTGCAGACTTACATATCTCCATCTCCGGGTGAAGCGACCTACAATTTTCACTTGTAGGCGGAGGTCTCTGCCACTAGGGTGTAGATTTTCCTATAGTAGAGTATTGGGAAAAATAATAAAGTTTAGCAATTGTTAAAACAGCATTAAAAATATTTCAATGTAAAATAAAAATGAAAATGCAAATTAAGTTAAAGTAATTATTTCCGACATAAAACTGAAAAAAAAATGTACATAAGATTAACTCATTAAATGAAATGTTTGATAAATAACTGATAAATACAATGTTTTTGTTTAACAAATATTATATAATTTGCAATTATATTAAAAATGTCAAAGTTGTACTTAATTTTAAAAGTTGAATATTAATGTATTAAATAAAAAAATTAATTCCATATACATATAACTTGTAAGATTAAAATGCAGACACTTACACACAAACACACACACATAATATTTGTTAAACAAAAACATTGTATTTATCAGTTATTTATCAAACATTTCATTTAATGAGTTAATCTTATGTACATTTCTTTTTTCAGTTTTATGTCGGAAATAATTACTTTAACTTAATTTGCATTTTCATTTTTATTTTACATTGAAAAGTGTCTGTCTCCAATGTTTTCTATAGTAATATGTTGCAGTACCTTGTGGTGCTGGACGTACTCCAAATACGTGCTGTAGTACATCCATTACTGTTGTGTGTCCTTTTTGGTAATTGTAGCTTTAGAAGTGCAATTTGGGCATAGCAATGTGCTTACACTTTTGTGGGTAGGTTCTAGTCCCTCCCTAAACCCTTTCTTACTCCTCTCCCTTATACCCTTGCATTTAGTAGTAGCACTTCCCATTTTCCAGTCACTACCACCAGGTCCCTGCCACATTTACTACTAAAATGTTTCCACACTTTTGCCGAGATCTCTGCACACAATGTGGAGACCTCTGCATAGAAAAGATTGCCGGGTGAAGGTCTCCACTCAGGTTGTGAACATTTTTGTTAATGAGTAGTACTATTGCAGAACTACTAAACATACTACAAAGTGCAGTTTGTGATATGGGCCCCTTAGGACTTGACAGCGGATATTTTCAGAATCTGTTTGAGGGGAGGGAGGAGGAACAGGGCAGACAGAGAATATAGGACTCACTTCGTGGTGGTTGAGGACTCTGCCACTGATGACCTAACATTCATCCTCTGCAAACTGGGCCAAGTGAATTATTTCCACACCTGGCTTTCAGGGTAGCAATGGCTAGCAGTTCAAGACTTGTCAAAAAAAGGTAGTATAGAGAACTAGAGCTCCGAAAACAACAGTTAACTAACAGACACCATCATTTATTGTCCAGCTCAGAGCGCATCTTTTAGGTAAAAGAAAGTACTTTAATCTTGCAGGAGAACTAAATACTAAATAGTTCAATCAGAATTCACTTACACGTTTGTAACCTGTTACCATTCTCTTTTAGGTACCATGGGGCATAGCAACAAGGGCTTTATCTCTGCTTTTTTGGCTTTAAAAACCAAAAAAGCAGAGATAAAACTAGCACCCTATCAACAACAGGGTGCTAACATGCAAATTTGCATGTTAGCACCCATTTACTCTACGCTTCCCCTTGCATCTCTAATGAGATGCAAAGGGGGCGTTCCAGAGTAAAATAATAGGAGAAATGTCGCTAAGCGAAAGCATCTGATTTAACGCAAACACTTTAATCATTACCTTTATCATGCCGTCAAGATTATTATAGGGCCCCAAATTTTTCCTGCTACAAAAGATTATGAATGTGTCAGAAATTGAGGTATTGGTTGAGGGGGTGTGAGACCTTCTCAAGCAACAGCAACAATCTACTTTCAGACTTTGGGGTAGATTTACAAACATTTCACGCAAAGCAGCACAGCAAAGCAACACACGCCCCCTCCACAAACACACCATGGAGATCTGGGACCTATTCGACACCATATACCCCGACATACCCTTCCTCACGGAAACCAGATTGAACTTCACCTCCACCTCGGAAATCACCATCCTGGTCGGCTACAAGGACATCCACAAGGACTGCATTAAATAACCGAGTGGAGGCATCACTATCGTACACAAAAGCACCTCCACTGACCACCCACTTGGGAAACCACCCTCCATGGCACCCTCATCTACAGACCCCGTCCACCCTTCAGCGACTCCATCGTGGACTTCATCCCACCCCACGCTCTCACCTCCTCAGACTACATCCTCCTCGGCAACCTCAACTTTCACCTGAACAACCCCAATGACAAGAACACATTGCCCCGGTTGGAAAAACCTAGCCACCGCCAGACTCAACCAATTGGTGACCTCCCCAACCCACCCAGCAGGACACACGTTCGACCTCATCTTCTCCGCCAGCGATAACATCACCTTCAGCCACACCTCCAAGCAGCTTTGGACCGATCACCGCTACGTCCACTTCTCCTTCATCAAATACACCGTACACCACCAAGCCAACTGCTACGCTCGCAAAAGTTGGATCAAGGTCACCAAAGAACAGCTCATAACCTCCCTCAGCAAAACCCCACCTCCGACTTCCACGGTCACTATACTTCAGCATGCAACTTCCACCAATGGATCTCCAACTGCGCTGACACCCTGGCTCCCCTCAAGAAAGCATCAGGAAAGCCACACTCCAAATAAGTCAGCTGGTTCTCTCCCACCCTTCATGAGTCCAGATGCACCTGTAGAAGGCTTGAGAAGAGATGGTGGTACAGCAATACGCCGGAAGACCGCTCAGCCTTCAAAACCACTGTCACCGCACATCACCACCTCATTAGAACAGCAAAAGAAAGAAGCTCTACAAGAAAAGATCAACACCAATAAACTCAATAGCAAAGAACTATTAAGCATGGTCAAAGAATTCACCAAACCCAACACATATACAGCAGATATCCTACTCTCCCAAAACCTCTCTAACAACCTCAGCACCTTCTTCCACCACAAGATTAAGGAGATACCCAAGACCCTCTCACCCCATTCGCAGCCATTGCACCCCTGCAAATCCTGCTCAGCTGGATTCCCCTCACCACCAACGACACCCTCAAGATCATGAAGAGCATCCACTCCGGAGCCCCCTCAGACCCTGCCCGCGCAACATCTTCAACAGAACCAGCACCATCAACTGCTCCACCAACTCTGCCACAATCTATTAAGACTGGAAACACACAGAGATCAACCCCTTGCTGAAGAAACCATCTGCCTATCCAAAGGACCTCAAGAACTTCAGATCCATCTCTTTACTCCCCTTCCCAGCCAAGGTCATCGAGAAGGCCATCAACACCCAACTCTCTGAGTTCGTTGAAGCAAACCACATCCTAGACCTCTCCTAATCCGGCTTCTGAAGCAACCACAGTACTGAGAACACCATCCTCGTCACCACAGACAATGTCCACACCCTCCTCCCCAGAGGAGCAACTGCAGCCCTAATCGTCCTGGACCTCTTGCTCCCTTCGACACTGTCTCCCACCACATTCTATGCACAAGACTCCACTATGCCAGCATCCGTGACAAAGCCCTGGAATGGATCCGCTCCTTCCTCATCGGTCGAACACAGAGAGTCAGACTACCACCGTTTCACTCTGGACCCACATAGATCAGCTGAAAAGTAGCTCAGGCCTCCTCCCGGAGCCCCACACTCTTCAACATCTACATGGCCCGCTCGTAGCCCTTGTCAGGGACCAATTACTCAATATGTCTCTTACGCCAAGGACATCCAGATGATCCTCTCCCTCACCAACAAACCCACAGTCACCAGGAACAACTTCCATGACGGGATGAAGGCTATTGCCACCTGGATGAAGGACAACTGTCTCAAGCTAAACTCAGAGAAGACTTACGTCTTCAACCTGGACTTCACCCCCTCTGCCTGGGACGACTCCTGGTGGACCACAGATCTTGGATCCCCCACACCCACAGACCACTCATGAAATCTCTGCATCATCTTGGACTCCTCGCTCAGCATGCACTGCCAGATCAACACGATCTCAACATCCTGCTTCCACATTGTATGCCTGCTACGAAAGACCTTCAAGTGGATCCCCACCTTGCCCAAAAATACTGTCAACCACGCACTCATCAGCAGCAGACTCGACTACGGCAACACACTCTACACCGGCATCACCCAGAAACTCCACAAGACACTACAGAACATTCAGAATACCTCCGCCAGACTCATCCTCAATATCCTCAGCCGCAGCCACATCACCAGCCACCTGAGAGACCTCCACTGGCTCCCAGTCAACAAAAGATTCACCCTCAAGCTCCTCACACATGCCTACAAAGGACCTGCACACCTCAACCACTGCCTCGCATTCCATGCATCTACCAGAGACCTCCGCTCTGCCCTACTGGCCCTGGCCACCATCCCATGTATCTGCAAGCCCGGGGTGGGGGGATGATCCTTCTCCTACCTCGCAGCAAAGACCTGGAACACCCTGCCTCTCCACCTAAGACAATCGCTATCAGTTTCCCAATTCAGGAAGGACCTCAAGACCTGGCACCTCAACAGAACCACAGTGCCTTTGACAGATCAGGTGCCCCTCCAGCACCTTGAGACCCTTATGGGTGAGAAGTCACTTGATTGATTGACTGATTGGTTGCATGAAAGAGAGACATCAGATATGTGCCATATTTTCAAAGATATGGCGTATTTCTGCAGCCTCCTTTCACATGCGCACTTTGTAGGACTATTTTTGTGCACAAAGGTATCCCTTCTTGCACAAAACAATCCTTAAAGGCTTTTTCATCTTACTGTTTGTGATTCATAATGCATCACACACAGAAAAAGGGAGTAATTCGAATAAATTAAGATATTTTTCCTCGTTACACATTTGTCTGAGAGGCCTACAATGTTGACGTATTCCCAGGCTTACAACTATTTGTAAATCTGGGAATGTGCCAAAATCCATTACTGGATGCTTGGGAATGCCTACACTCAGCCCATAGAACGCCTCCCTCTGTTTAATAATGCAAGGCATAAAAATGTGCTGCCTTGTGTTACCTTTGATTTACTACACCACACAGAGACAGGCAAAGTGGCTTTGCCTGGCTTGGTAAATCTGAGTTAAGGGCTTGTATTGCCTTGTGTTGCCGCCTTGCATGGTGCAAGGGCAACACAAGCACTTAATACATTTGGCCTTGAGTGCCTTTATTGGAAGTCAAAAATCTCCAGCAGGAAAAAGCTGTAGGCTGTATTCGACAAGGGGTCCAGGAAGTCTGATACCCTAGCAGAGAGGAGCTGCAAAACAGCATTTGCCGTGGCAAAGAAGAACATAGTGGGAGCTACCACAAAGTCAGGCCAACTGGCGATGCAACTTGTGTGGATCAGTGAGTAGGAAGTCCCTGTCTCCTTGTGGTCCTCAGAAAAGTTTTGGCATAAAATTTGCACAATCCCAAGTTGTGGATTTCGGTTGATTGAGCAGTCCTTTTGGAGCAACAGGGCATTCTTCTAAAGTACACACCAGGCCAGTCCGCTAAGAATCCTTCACATGCCCAGAAGGGAACTGATGAGTGAGTCTGAGAATCCAAATTTTAAATCTGGTTCCAGTTTAGAAGTGAAAGAAACTCCTACAGTTTTCACCCTACATATAGTCCTGGAATCTCCTGTCTCCCTGCTCAGACTCCACTGCGTCTGGGGTCAAAAAAGGCTAGTGTGATGTTCTTTGTGAATATGCTGAGGCATCTCCTTTGAATGTAGGTAGAGCTGTGCACACCTCTGCCCCTTCCAGCCTGCCAGGATGGCTTACCCTGCCAACACCGTATACATGTTGGTGTTACTGTCTGTGAGGAATAAACAAAGGCCAACTGCCAACTATACCTCGTCTTGTGACCTAGGATACAGACTAGAGTGAGGACAAGAAGATGGCAACTTAAAAGTGGCTTTCACAGAATTGTCCAACTTTAACTTTGAATATGGTTTTAAATTGAAATTTCTCAGGAACCATTCACTGAACATATAGGGAGTCCCAAACATTTCTTTTCCAGATGGTTGTTTCAATGATTTGCAGGCATATTTAAAAAAAAAAAAAACCTCACAATCACAGATTAACAGAGCAACTATTTTTTCATTATACACCCCTCTCAGTACTTCTAAAGACTTGTGGCCCTGAGTTAAATCAAGACTCTAATGCACACCAGCAATAGACTGGGCATGTGATTCCTGCAGTTTAGGTTGTGGCTAAAAAGCAGGCCAGAGCATCTGTATTCATTTACTACCTCCAGTTGAACACCACTCAGCCATCACCTAAACCTCATGGGCCCCCTTTTTCTTGAAGCATCAAGTTGCCTCTGCAGACTGACCGGCATCAGATCGCAGAACATTGTGTCATCCGCATAAAACAGAGCAGATGTAGTCTCCATCCCCAACTTAGGAGGAAAAGACTGGACCTGATTTAGGCCTATTATGGCATCCGCTATATAAATTGAAAACTAAAGCGGTGCCAGGATGCACCCTTGCCATAACTCATTGGGGTACGATTTTTTAACAAAGCCCTATTACCCCCAAGTTCCACTCTATTCTGTAGGCCCTCATGCAGTTGTACTAACAGCTTCAAAAGATCCAGGGGGCAACTCCTTTGGCCATCTTTTCCGAGAGAAGAGACCTGCTTCTGGTGTTGAATGCAGTTGACGAGTCAACATAGGACCCGTAAAGGGGCTGTTTCCTTTTTGGGGCATAATCTTCTGTCAATGTCATAAATATCAAACAACTATCTATAGTTGAGTACCATTTCCGAAAGCCCGTTTGGGTCAAAAGTAAGATTCTGGCAACACTCACCGAATCTTCTAATAGGCCCAATAAATGCCTTGCATAGATTTTACCCAGTATGTCTGATAAAGGTGATCATACGATAGCTTGAGGGCAACGATTTGGCACCCTTTTAAAACAAAGACACCCTCATGCTACCTTTCTAGGCTTCAGGCATATCATGCCGGCAAATTATTTTTCCAAACAACAGTGCCAGGTTCAGTGCCCACAGGTGGGTTTTAATTTTAATGAAGTCAGAGGAAATACCGTCTGACCCTTGAACTTTTCAGACCTTTAATCAAAGCTTCGATGCCACTAATTTAAGGGAGCAGGATTCTCTTTGCCTCGCCCTTAACATGCAAACTCGTCAGCAGAAAACCATAGGCACCCCTAACTTCAGTTTTTGCCTTCTACAATTCTGAAATGTAACTAACCCAGGTTTCTTCGAGAATTGATACTGCTGTAAGTTTTGTGGCTAGCCTGAGTATGCTGTTAGAAATGCGCCAGAAACCCCTTAGGTTACCAGTGTGCAAGAAGATGATTGCCTTTGTCCAAAGGCTCTCTTTTTCCCTCCATCTTATTTGCTACATCTCTTTCCTTTAGGCTTTCCTATGTTGTCTTACCAGACTCTCCCTTACTACCCCTCCTGCTCTGTATGACTCTGCTATTTTTGTATTAATCACTGCTTTAGCCCGTGACTGTTCCAAACTCAAAGAGTCTATTCTGACCCTACCCCTTTCCATCCCTACAGGTGCCACATCCCTTATGGAGAAAATTAGGTTTTCAAAAACCTGAACTGTGTGTGTGGTGTGAGTGGGAGTTGGATTGCATCTTCATCCGCCTCAACATCCCATTTATAATATGACATTTTAATTTGGCAGACCACACATTTCTAGACTCATTTTTACAATACAAGGGCTGACAATTGTTCCACATATCTCTTTGTTAATCCACCCTAGACATTAAAAGAACAAGAGGCTTATGGTCACTCCCAGCAAGATCACCTACCAATAAATCCTTCACCATCCCAAACTACTCAGTGGAGACAATTCTCCCCAATTCAGTATGGAGCTTAATGACAGCCTTTTCCCTAAGCCAAGACACTATAGGCTTTATAGTTTCCAAACATTTATCTTGTAGTAAAGTCAACTGAGCCTTGTAAGAGCTAAATCTGGATCTCCAATGGAGCTGTGTCTGCCCAGGAGTATAGTCCTATTGGCCAGTCAGCTTGTCCCTGCTGTAAATCTGTTTTTTAGCACTTCAATAGGGTCTGGTACTATTCCTCCAGCATGGAATCAGCACAGAATATACCAATTCAAAAAAAGAACAGCATGGACCCATTGATCCTCCTGAATTACATACCATTCTCTCTACCTCCTCTCTTAGGTAATCAACAAACAGCTGACTAAGTATCTTGAACCTAATCAGATCTTGGACCCCTCTCAATCAGGTATAGCACCGAATCGGCCTTGGTTGCCGTAACAGATATCATTAGGTGCTCACTGGATGCAGATGTCCCAGCCATGCTCATGCTCTTAGACCTAACTGCTGCATTTGATATAGTGTCCCATGCCAAGCTACCCATAAAACTACAAGAGATTCAGATTACGGGGTCTGCTCTAGCCAGGTTTCAGGACTTCTTGAAAGATAGAAGGCAATGCATCTCATTGGGAACCTTTAAATCGAAACCCAGGCTAGTTGATAAAGGTGTACCTCAGGGGTCCTGTTTGAGCCCAACTGTGTTTAACATTAATGCAGCACCCCTAGCCAAAGTCATTAGAGCTTACAGGTTTGAAACTGTGTCTTACGCGGACGACACACAATTTGTCACTTCCCCCGAGGGAAGCATTGACAAAGCAACGGCTCGCTTTAAGGCTGGTATGAAGGTGATTGCTGGATGGATGTTAGAAAACTTTTTTCAGTTGAACCCAGGTATAACCGAAATTATTCTGTTTGGGAAAACCCAAGACCTGTGGTCTTCAGACTTGTGGCCTCCGGAGTTAGCAAGGCCCCTTCTCCAAGTAAGGTAGCAAAAAACCTCAGAGCTAAGGTTGACCAGGAACTCAATATGAGGGACCAGGTTCTATCCACCACAGGCCTTTGTTTTTCTAATTTACACCTACTAAAGAAAGCCCTGATGTTTTTGCCTCTGACAGACAGAAAGACCTTGGTACAGGCTCTTACAGTAAATTGGTTGGATTACGTAAATGCGCTATTGGCTTTTGTCAATGAGTCTCTAATAGACAAATCACAAGTTGTGGAAAATACGGCTGCATGGCTGATCTGTAACCAGCCTCCCACAATGCCCCTGGCTTCTCTTCTACGATCTTTACACTAGTTGCCAGTAAAAAAAAAGAGATATGTTTCAAAATCTGCTGCTTAACCTAAAAAGCACACCCAATATTGTTGTCAGAAACTCAAAAGCTATCATCCCATTAGGAGTCTGTGTTTCAGTGTAACGAGCTTCTTGTGATTCCTCGCATTCAACGTTCTAGATGTGGTGGCAGAGACTTTTCCTATGTGGCTCCCACCATATGTAACAGTTTGCTTTTCTCTCTTCGAACTTGTCCTAACTAAACCAACTTAAGGAAAGCATTAAAAACAGTACTGTTCTAGATATCAAACCCAAGTTTGAGTTGACTGAGTGCCAAGATACCCCTGTAGGGGTGACTTGTGCGTGATATCATATTGTATTAATAATAATAATAATAATAATTAATAATTGCATAATCGATCACAGACGTGTCACTCCAATATTCATACGTCAAGTGAAAAGGCTGATCTGCCAGGCACCTACCATTTATTACAGTCATATTTTAGCTGTTAAATAGGGTCCTTAATTGCCTACCTGACCCCTCCTCCCCTGACTTTCCAAGACCTAGCAGGGAATGTTCAATGCAATTTCTTTGTCCTTTTGGATAACATTCCTCAGCTGGTTAGGAGGGATCTTTACATTTAGGTCACCCATCATCAGAATAGGCACATAGGGGAGTGACAATTGAATCTTATCCTAGAATAGTGACAACTCCTTAAGTTGCTTTTGTTTGTTTTGGTTCGGAGGGAAGTAAGTATTATCAGTATCAATTCAGGTCACCCCTTTTGGCCCCACTTGTATATATTAGTTAAAGGAAGCCCAGAGACAGATAATACTAGAAACTTAGTGCAATTGCTGGAGCAGAGTTTTCATTTAGAAAATTCAGGGCTTTTTGAAGCTCTAGCATGTTTATGCGTTTTATTAATTTATTAATAATTAACAATTAATTATTTGTCTTGTGCAAGTGTGTTCTTATTAATCAATCCGTTTGTTTTAACATAAGAGAAAGTCACATGAGGGTTAGCATGTGTGTGCTGTTTCTGTTTTAATAATAACGTGCAAGTTTTCATGTTTAAACGTTGCTGTGTGCTGTTTATTTTTAAGCACAAAAACGCTTGTCGAATTAATGCTCTTTATGTCGCAAAGCTAGATAAATACATACACATAAGGGTATTAGTGGGGTTAACACTGTTTAATCATTATGCTGTAGTAACGTTTATTTTGTCTCTTTAATTAAGATGGTCTATTGCGGCCTATGGAGGCCTGTACAAGAGATAGCAGAATTTGTGAAGCCTGGTGGCTGTGGCATATTCTGTGATGTGACAAGAGAGACCTCTGCTGGAAGTCAGTTAACCATGGACTTTGCTATGAAATTTTCCATGAGGACATCAGCAGTTTGGAGGATCTCCAAAAGAAATGGAACGTCCTTGGTGATCTCGGTAAAACAAAGGAGCCTTGGAGAAAGTTTGTGAACTGTGGCTCAATTGCCGAGGAGAGACGGAACTTATTAAATACATTGTAGTTTCTGGTTCCTGTTCCGTAGTTTTATATTTTGTGAACTTTCCTGAGCAAAGATTTTCAGATGTAGCAATGATACATTCCTTCCTTCTCGCTTTGCTTAGTGATTCGGCGGATGCAACAAACTGTAATGTGTATTTCCATTGTATTTTTCACTATAAGAATGTTAGTCTAGGGAGGGCCACTTGCCATTTTTGCCTTGCTGCGTGAATCTACGTTGCTGAGGATCGACGCTGAGGACTTTGTCTTGAGAGACTTGTGCCGAGAGACTTGTCCTGACCCGTTCTGACACTTAGTTAGAATAGGTAACTATGAGAAATGATTTACTCTGATTGATTTACTTTTGACTAATTTTAGATAAAGCAATATAATTTTAAACATGGTGTTGTATATTCTTTCTTGTCTATTATTGGGTTTATATTTTTGATCATTATTGTATATGTTATATAGATTGTATTAGGATAGTCACTAAACCAGGTCTTATCGACCTCGATATAGATGCTGGGTGATCAGGAGGTTTTCTTCCCACAGGTTTATTGCTGGTGGAGTTTTTGAATGTATGTTAGTGAAATGGGCCCTAGCGTATGATGAATGTATGTGCGTGTAACTGTGGTATTACTCTATCCGTGGTAATGGGAATATTTTAGATACCCAGATCTCTATCACAATCCCTACAAAAGTAAGGTGCCACCACATAATGCTTAACAAAAAAAAGCTAGATCCCCCCCGCAGGTCTCCCTTATTGCCCCTTGACTGCTTTGCCACTATGCACAACGTAGTCAAGTAGCACCCAGTTCTCTGTTTCCATGGTTTCTTATAGGGCAGCGATTGCAACTTTCTTTTCCTTGATAACCGTCAAGAGTGAATCTGAGTTCTTTTTCAGCCCAGCAATGTTCCAGGACAGTAGATTGACCCCAGAGACCTCAATATCTATAAAAGAGGGATTTTGAAAACTCCTTTTTGAACGAAGTGTACCCGAAATCCAGTTTCATGTAGATTCACTCTTTTTGGGAGGCTCCACCCAGTTAGTATAAACTTGCCTGCTCTTATTCGTCTTCACGACAAGGATCTTTTCTAAATTGGCTCCCACCTGACAGCCGTCACCTGGAGTCGAGGGAGTATCATTGCAGAGGCAGGGATGAATCCCAAGCCAGTCCACACAGTCATTTCGAACATTGGCTGGGCAGAGGGGAAAACCTACTGATGGATAAATATGGAAAAAATATCAAAGCTTGACCACCTATGAGTTCAGGGCTTCTTCCGACACCTCCTTAGAATAGAAATGAACCCATACGGATGGCCAGTAAGGCTGGCACACTTTTCAGGCTGGACGACCAAAGAGATATCTTTGGAAGAGATTTTAGCCAGCTATGGAATAGATTGAAAAAGAGATAAAATACATGATCTGTTGAGCATCCATTCTGCCTTATAATCTGCAAACAACTCAAAAGACACACAGAGAGTGCCCCCTCCCCCTAGGTAGTCAAGAATGCAGCATGATCAACCTGAGCGGGCTTGAATAATACCCTTTTATCAAACCCCACTGGCTCAGGTGGAATTGCAGCTATACCAGGAGAAGCCGTACCCAGGGATACAGAGGAAGTTTCAGTAATACGAGAGGGCAGCACAGTGGACTACTCAGATATCGGTTCCCGGCCTAAAACTTAACTTTTCTTGTTCTTTAATGCCTTATTTTGTTTCACGTGTGTTTTTCCCTTTCCAGGCTGAAGACCTGGATCCTAGGTAGTAACTTCCTGCTTAATCCTGTTGGCTTTGTTGAAGATGGGAAAGGCTTCACATGATTCACCTGAGGCCTGCACAAAACTAGGGAGGACTGGCCCGTTAATTGTACCCTCAAATGCTGGTAGACCTTCCTCTTTAAAGAGGGCTTCAAGGTAACTTAGGTTCAAGGATTGATCACATCCTTTACCCTTTCCATGTGGAAAGATCCTAGGATCACGTGCGTGGGTACTCATATCCGCTGTACTGGTTACAAAGCTCCTTACCCTGGACTTATTCTCTTCCCTGTTTGGATTGACAAGTAGTTCATTCAGTATAACTGATAGAATGTCACAAATATGGCCTGAGCCGTTATTATTCTTTTCCAATAAAGACAGAATGGATGATAAAATACGCTCAAGTCCCTTCAAAGATCTGACAAAGCATACATAGTCCGCTGAGGTATTAACAGGAGGTTTCAGCAAGAAGTCAAGTGAGGCATAAAGATTCACGGTTGTTAGGTTGGGTGTTTTTGAGAACAGGGCCATAGATTTTTTCTGTTGCTTTGGCATTTTAGGCGGTGCCTCCACCCTCTTGACTGAAACCTGGGACACCAGCTTAAAAGGTGAGATCTCAGGTAAAGTGAAGTCCAGAATTAATGAGGGCGAAGAGGCCTGGGGGTCAAATGAAACCTCAATATCATTTCCCCCTGGTTATGTACATAAAAAAGACCGCTCCCCTGGAAGATTACAAGCTGTCATGGCAGAAGATGACACTTGAAACCAATTGAGATGAATGTGCAGTTTCACTAACGGTGGGGTTATCGTCAGAAAATGCTAGTATTTTACAGTCCCCTTTAAGAATTGGGAGCTGTATTCCTCAGCGGGTTAGCTTTAGTCTTTTGGCACAGTATGGTGGTCAGTGTACATCCTGATCTCAGTTTTGTAGCTGTCATCCTTCCAGTTGTTTGGGTAACCGTTACTAAAGTCTGAGTTGAGCCAAAGGAAATCACCCACCGCGAAGCCCCTCTAGGGAATCTTAAGCCTACTCTTATAAGAGTCAGCAACCCTGATGGCGAATACTACTGAATGGGCTGAAGCTGACCCAACTGTAGATTAGATTAAATGAAAGGGGCATGATCTGCCCTCCAGCCAGAATTGATTGGTGCAGTAGACCCGCAATGTGCCCTCCAAACCACTCCAGCAGTGAATCACTGATAAAAAACAACGCTCCTGAACTCCTGTAATACAGCTTTGTGTCCCCCAAATGACCATGTGACCAAACTCACTCCCGGGTGAGAGCCAACTCCCTGCCCATATGCCACACCCAGGTCGCCAGCTGATCAGCCATGGCAGAGATAAGCCCCAAACACCTCCTATAGCAGTGCAATTTCAAAAGCCGAACCAAGCATGCTTCTGCCAGCACAACGAGCTCAACAAGTTCTTCACTGCTGTCCCCCCCACCGCAGAACACCCCCCAACTCACCTTGACTACACTACGAGAGAGGAGGACACTCTTAATGGACCTGCGTGTAGGGGAGCACAACTTAGGGCAGCACCTACAGCCAAGGAAGGAAAGGGAGGCGAGAATGACTGGTGGTTTTATCTTTTTCTAGTATTTCCTTCAGCTGTGTTGCTCGTAGGTTAATATCACCCAACTGAAGCTCAATTATATACTAAGATATAGCAAATAGGGTTTTGTTCTATTATTCATAGTTCACCTTCTCCTTACTACACATTTTCTTATGTAAATGACCTATAGCCCATCATTAATTCTTACAATTATTGGTTCAACCGTGTTTTTCATGTCCTCTTCTTTTTCAGCATTGCTACCCTCATCATCAAAGCCTCTTAACCTCCGGCCACCCCCAAATATTTCCGTCTTTGGATTTCATTATGTGGAAACTGTGTTGTTTCTATGGAAGTATCTTACCACTTTGTTCTACTTTACAACCACCTTTGCTTCTTACCGTTTTTTAAATAGGAGTGTGTAAAATTGACCTAATTGCTACTAGAGTAATGATTTCTCAAAATTAAAAACAAAATAGGCAAAATGATGTATAATGACTTGAAATGTTGGGGCATATTATCTACAGTCTGCGATACATATCGCAAAGCGTGCTTAGCGCGTTTTTAATTATCGCCGGCTATCGATGGATTTCATCACCGTGTCAGCGGCGTTTTAGCAACGCTTATCTGACAGTCGATGTGAAATCCTGCGATAGACTGCAAAAATGGACTTTAGCGTGTGAAATCCTGCGATGATTTCACAGCACTAATATCAACTTGGTAATCGGGGAGTGTGAACTTAACCTTACAATCCACCTCTCATAGGCATTAATGGCAAGTCAAGTTTTATTCAGGCGATAAAATATTGCGATGATGGGGGCTTAGCGCGCCTTTTCTCATTGCTTCGCTGTTCAGGGGCAGCGTTGGTAATACCACGATGTATGTTTTGCGGGCATTTCACTCTTTGTCCTAGGAGGGAGCGCCTACTTTGCATCTCATTAGCAATGTATATCGCTAAGATGCGTGGCGTTAGTAATTCGGCTGCTAACATGCGCTGATGCATGTTAGCGCCGCCTTGGTAATTGGGCGATGGGATTATCGCCGCTTTAGCGGCTAAAAGTGCCGCTAAAGCGGCAGAACTGCCCTTGATAATATGCCCCGTGGCTTTTTGCGTGCAAAGACACATTTCACATTAAAAAAATTAACGCAAAGTGCTGCAATTCACGATGCATGCATACGAATATTTTGAACAGGAAGTAGCACTTTTACTATAGCCTGCCCATGTGTAGTTATATTCCTTCATGTTCCCTGACTAATCAAACCCCTTCAGTTTCAATTCTGTCAATCTCTCCCATTTTCATTTCACTTCTTTGCCTCCTTTTTTTAACTATGTTTTACATTTTTTCCCATCTACGTGTTATAACTGATTTTTGTTACCCGGCAGTGAATCATTGCCTGATCTAGAATCGAGGGGGTTACTCTAGGCAGTATTTTTTTTGAGAACGAGGTGGCTGCACTTTTCTCATGTTGGCGGCAGCAGAAAGTCCTGACAAGAGATGCACCTTTCCTGAAAGAAAGGAGCACTGGGGGCAAGTAGAGCATAGGATGCACCAGCCCAACAAGCTTGCACACACCCAGCCATAGGTGATCAACCAATGATCCACCAATGGACCAGAGTGACCAACTGTGATAGAGACCTGCTGGATCTACCTGGAATTAAAGCGAGAGAGCCAAGAAGTATGTGATGTGTAACATTTTATAATCGTATTTTTATCATTTTGAAGGCAGCATTATATAGCTGTAAGTTTAATTGCATATTAATAATAAATATATGCTGTCATGAATGATATAATATGTGAGGTCATATTCAGAGCATGATGGAGATGTAAGCTAAAGTAAGTTCACTAAACTATAACTTTAGTATTTCAGTGTTTTTTGGATTTTTTCACCATAGTTTGTGGCATGTCCCATCATCTATTACATCACTTTAATAATTGCTTTTCTGTAAATTTTTTATTTTTTTTAACACAGGTTAAGGTCTTAGCACTTAACCTAAAACGTCCATTACTTTTACCTTTTCATTGTATTTTTTGCTATACCAAAACATTACTATTTTAAAACTGAGGAACTGTAATGTGACCAAGGAGATGGGTAGGTTGAGTAGAAAGATGTGGATAGGGGATGCAGTATTTACGCAAACATCTTTTAAACTATTTGTATCCCTTATAAAATATATTATGCCTCAAATTAATAAAAACCCATACCACCTCTCTGAATTCTAACATCGTAATTGTCTTTTACATCAGCCTGGTACCCAGGAATGACATTAGGTGTGCCTCACTTTTATCTTGAATAGAACATGTTAGCTCTCTAGTTGTTCTTTAGAACTCAGTGGTGAAGCAGCAGTTGTTCATAGGGAGTTAACCAACATACTCTCTGCATTACCAGAATGTTTTACTGACATGGATGAGAACCCATTTGAGAACTCATTGAAAATGTGCCTGATTTTAGTTTTCTAGAGAACTAACCATAATTTCTATGACAAAAAGAAACTGTTGGAAATGCTTTCAGTTCGACAGCTCTAACTCCATTAAGATGACATTCAGGTGTGTCACATTTGTCATGAATACAGAATGTTAGCATGCTAGTTGTTCAGTAGAACACTGGTGAAACCGCAGTGGAACACTGGGAAATCAACTGACATGCTGCTGTTACTGCTACAGTTTTCACAGTACCCTACTCTGCTCTAAGCTGTCTTAAAAGTGAACAAAGCATCCCTGAATTGTAAGTTACGCTGCACAAGCTTAAAGCACCCAGTTTTAACATTTGCTACACCTACACAAACAATCCAATCAGGATAAAGTGAAAAGATACCATCTTGAACTCATTAGTTTTTCATGATCCTCCACAATAAAGCTTCCTTCAGAATTCTTCAAGCTTACATTTATGTGCAACAAAAACAGATTTGTTGTACGAGACTCTACCTGCAGGTGTATTGTTGTAAATATTTATAATAGTCTATGGCTATCAGGAAAAATAAACACATTTTGCATGAGAAAGAAAGCAAAGGAACACTGTGGTTGTTAATTTGCATGTCCGTTTTCCCTAGAAATAAAATTAATCTTTTATGAAGCAAGATGTCTACCAACGTCAGCCATTTTAAACACTTGCCTACATGTGCTATGCGGAATATAAATGTGAATAATACACAGTTGATACATTTTAATGTTTTCATGTTAATGTCAATATGATGCAGAACATTTAATGTGAAAAAAACCTTATCAATCGTGTGAATAGTTTTCTTTCTGACATTCTTCATGAAATTCCAGCAAAGGGTCAGCATTTTTCACAGTGTAAAATCACCTGACAACTCACACCAGAATCTCTAAAATTAGTGTAACACCACCAACAAATTAATTATATTATATTGTGGCTAAAATGTGTTACCACTCTTTATACATGCTCCTTTTTGTGACCCTCAAAACCTGGCTTTCACACAATGCATTTCAATGGGTACCATGTCCCCATGTCCTGTAATGTCTGCCAATGAAATGTGTGTCACTTTGGGATACATGCCCCTGCATGTTCACACCACCCCTTTATATTTGTGTTTATGTTCCTGCATCCTGTTTATGTTCAGGATGCAGGTACCATGTTCCTGAGTCCTGTAATGGCTACCACAACATATTATTCATGTTGTGGCCAGTCAATCAGAGCTGACTAGTGCCCTTTAGATTGGGTAATCAGAGCGTATCTTTACACCAACCATCCAGACATCTCCAACTTTTCCAGGAGGTAAACCCCTTTCATGATCCACCCAAGTGATTTTTGAAACACAAAATCTTTGAAAATGACTGAACAGGTTTACACCAAATAATGAAAAACTCTCTTATGTAAAAGAAGTAGGAACCCTGGATAGTTCCCAAGTTTTAGGTGGAGAGCAGCTGCTTTACATTGAACACTATACAACACCTCTGGCACTCTAGAACTGCTCAGCTTAAACGTCTCTTACTACTGACGTAACTGTAACTTGCACCATTTCCATGCACTGCTAATGACCTCACATATAACATCCCTCGTAATATGGTATATGACATAATTGATAACATCATTTATGGCATCTGAAATAGTATCACTGATGAGAACACTGTTACTTTTCCTCAAGTTGTGGCCAGCAAATTATGACGTGCTTAAGCCGACCAAAAACTACCAAATGGATTTACACCAAATCACAAAAAGCACACTTTCTGTAACAAGATATATCTTTCTTCCTAATTTGGTGTAATTCTGTTTAGCTGTTTTTGTGGCATCGCTGTTCAATTATCCCATGGAAAAGTACATGGGGAGAATACATTTAGGGACACTCTCTTTTTTCTTGGTCCGTGCTTGATGGATCACCCCGAAACTTTCCATGAAGAAGCTGAGGCAGATGAGCATTTTTTGGGAAAGTTTTGTTAATATTCCTAAAACTGCACCAATGTTATCGGCAAGCCAAACAATCCTATACCTATCTATTGCTACACAGTGATGACTGCCACTATATAATATATATATAGTAGTTTTTCAGAAACTCGGGTTCAAAATATTTGTGTATACAGCAACTACGGTACTTCCACAGATCTCCACAGATCTGTAAGAACAGAAAAGGCAATCGAATTGGCAGCCGCCATCTTGGGGCTAGGAGACTCAGTCCCCATGGCCTCGACAGAAGTCCGAAGGTTTGATGCCTACTTTCCTTGAGAGTGCCTGGCAGGCACCATTAGAGCGGTTTTTTCTGCAGCAGTCTGCAAGTGTGGCCAGGTTTTGGAAAGAGTTGGGAGATGGGTGCAGCTGAGAAGGAGATCTGCAATACAAAAGAAAACAACAATTACTATGGTCTCATGGCAAGTCCCTCTTTTAACTTTATGCTCACCAAGTTCTCTGGCCTACCTGCTTTCTTGTAAGTAGCTTTTGCAGCTGTTGATCATATTGCTGTTTTATTCCTTCACAAGCTAACTTAGCCTCTCGAGGGTGAAAGTTCTCAAAAGGAGATACAATATAGACAAAGGATAAGTATGACACATGCTAACAATTATGTTCTAATAATCTCATAATTACCATCACACACGAAACATATGGCTAACATAACATGCTAGTGCCTTATTGCAACAAAAGGTAGTCTCTGGTCTATTACACCCTCGTTATCGACAAACAATGTTATCCAAACCTTGCTGAAGCCACAAAAGTTCTGATTGCTGAAGATGAGTTTTGTTGTTGTGCTCTCCTTTTAAAAATTACACAAGCTGTTATTTTTTAGTCCTGTGATTTACTTACTTTAGGCTGCTTTCTTCTATATTGAATTGCTACATTCGGGTAGTTTTTGATGTGGATCAATATGAATGATTGGCAAAGAAAAACTCTCAAAGAATGTTCCTTGCTAGCAAAACAATGAAAGACTGACCCTATTGGGTTAGGGTTGTTCTTCCATTACTTCCGTGATCCCATGAAGAGGGAGGTTCCCAGTGCAGAGTGACTGAATCTGGAACTGCAGAGGGGAATACCGCACCACTCAAGTTGAAATCCGCTCAAGACTAAGCACAATGTCATGGGTGTGGCACCTATTTATACCATGCTGCACCCAAGATTTCTTCCAGATGGTAATTCTGGGATTTGTAGTTCCAATTAAAACAGCAAAGATATGGTTCCTCCAGAGGTGGTTCCTCAATAGGGTAGTCATCTACAATCTTGTGAAGGCTAACATGAAGGCGCTGATAGGCCTTCCATGTAAGGAAACTGCAATATGATCATCATGGGCCTCCTTACTTTGAGGTTGTGAAACAGGTTACAAGCAGCATCAAGATAGCAATATGGGGGATGTACCCTTGACAGTGCTTCCTCCTTTACACCATTTTACAGGACCACATTTACATGGGTGTTGAGCATGGAATTACTTGACTAATTGTGGTATATGAAAGTAGGAAGCTGTTTCCCAAGATTTTTCCTCAGATCCATATCCTTTCCAGATCAACAGATACCACGGTTAGTTCCGGTGTTTAGAATCCAATACCTTCTGAACTCCAAACTCTGCTGGTCCATGAATGAGTACTGGTGGAGGTTTTTTCAATGGTTTGCTTTTTTACTGGTTTGAGGCGTGAAGTATGAAGCACTGGATGAATTCACATATTAGCTGATAAATTCAATTCTGAAGGTTACTGGTTTAATGTGTTGCTTCACGGGGTAAGGGCCAATGAACCGTGCATGGAAGTTCCTTGTTTCCTGAATTATTAGTTCCGAGTGCACAGCCAAAAATAATCTCCTACATGATGATCTGGACTCTTTTGTCTCTTCATGTCTGCCTGCAACTTGTAAGCTTCTTTCACTTCAATGAGATGTTGATAAATTTTGTATAAGTGGATTTCAAGACACTCTCAGATATGGTAGGAACCTTATTACTATACAATGATATTTGGCTGACTTGTTGAAAAATGGGGAATACCCAGTGGAAGAATGAACAGCAGTGTTATATGTGTTTCTGCCAGCAAAAACAGAACAACCACGAACCAGTGGAGTTGGCCAAATAACAACGCAAATATTGCTTGAGTGTATGGTTTAAACTTTCAGTTTGGCTGTACTGTTGTGAATGGTAACTATTTAACAGAGCAGTTTCAACTCTTAATGCGGAACACTATGATTTCCAAAATTTAGAGGCATTCTGGGAGCTCCTATCACAAATGATAATTTTTGTAATCCCATGCAATCTGACAATTTTCTTAAAAAACATAGTAGCCAGTTGCACTGCTACGGGTGATCCTGCACTTTATAGAAAATGGGCCATTTTTGTTAGACTGTCAACCACAACCAGGATTTTATCCTTTTCATGGTTGGAGGGTAATTTAGTATTGAAGTCAAAATGCATTAACTGCCAAGGGTGTGATTGAGTGGGGAGAGGCATGAGCAAACCCAGTGGTTCAGTAGCATTTGCCCTGACTCTCGCACAGGTTTTGCAACATTGTACTGTGTTTGTTGTATCATGGCGTGAGTAGGGCCACCAGAACCATCTTAGAATGAGTTCTAAAGTTTTGGCAACTTGCAGATGCCCTGCGATTAGATTTCATGGTACTAGCACTGACTTTTCTTTTGCATCTTCCTAGTAGGTACAAATAATTTATTGTTCCTTAATGGTAAACCATCTTTTAGCATAAATTCTGGGTGTTTAGCCATTTCAGATGCAGAGTTTCTGATTTCGTTTGTTTAAAAAAATCCTCATGCTAAGTTAACCCTATCACCTGTTTTGGGTTTAGAATTGGGCGTATATCTCACATTTTATCAGTTTCTGTTGTGTCTTGTGGACTTAAAGCGACAGCTTAGCAGTTTTGCAAACTGAGTCAAAAAGTTACTATGAAATCAAACCCAGCAAGAAAGGCATCGAGTGCAGTTGTCGGGCGGCAAGCAATAGTGATGACCTCATAAATTGCAGGTTGCAATGATCTGTAAACACCGTAACACAGTGTTTGGCCCCCATCAACAAATATTGCCACTTAGAAAAGTTTTCCTTGATAGCTAGTAGTTCTTTTTCCGCAACTATGTAATTGGCTTCAGCTGTGTTGAGTTTTTGGGAAATATAGGCTATTGGATGCGTTTGTTCACTTTGCTCATGTCTTTGCAACAGAATGGCTCCTATGGCTACATTTGAAGCATTCGCTTCAACATAGTAAGGAAGTGCGGGATTAAGATGCATCAAGATTGGTGCCTCTGTGAAGGATTTTCCTAGAAACAGGAAGGCTTGTTCAGCTTCCTCTGACCACACAAAGTGCTTTTTCTTTCATAGTAGAGGAGTTATTGGGGCAGTGACGTGAGAAAAATGTTCTATGAGCAGGAGGTAGAAGTTGGCATATTCCTAGAAGAACTAAAACTCTCTTATGTTCTTTGGGTTTGGCCAATCTTTAACAGTCTGTACCTTGCATTCAGAAATGTTCATCCCAGAGGGCGGCAAAATAACTCCCAGACATTCTACCCTGGTCTCATTAAAATCTCATTTTAAGAGTTTCAATATAAACTATTTTTCTTTAGAGCTAGGACGACAGCTGGCACATTTTGAACATGGTCTCATTGGGGTAACACATTAGAATGGCATCTATGTAGACAATTAGACAAAGATCCAGAAACTATCACAGTATGTATTTTATAAAATATTGGAATGCCTCCAGTGCATTGCTCAAGCCGGACAGCATTACACAATATGTTAATAATCCAGATTTTGTCTTAAATGCAGTCCTCCACTTGTCACCTTTTCCAATCTGGACAAAATGATAAACCCTCCTAAGAATTAGCTTGGTATAAATCTTGAATTCTTTGACTTACTCTAATAACACAGGGATCAAAGGAAGAAAGTACTTATTTTCGATTGTGACCATATTGAGGGCTGTGTAATCTATACAAGAACTCATCTCTGGAAAATAAAACAGAGGTGAAGCAGAGGGAGACTGTGAGTGGTGAATGAAACATGGGCCAAACATTTATCTAAATTAGTATGAAGGAATTAAATTTGATCTACGATTACTGCATAGATCCTCCAATTTGGCACAGCTCGGCTCCTCAGCACCTGATACTAAATATATGTGATAATCATACTGTCGATGTGGTGATAGTTCTTCAGCCATTTGTTTATCAAAAACGTTGGCAAACTAATGATACGTTTCAGCTTTGACTATCATGTGACTATGAACCATATGAATGGGGAGAGAATGTGGCCCAACGGCTAGGAGGGTCGACCTCGGAGCTGGGGAACCGGGTTCAAGTCTTGGCAGGGACTCTCAATATTCTGTGATTCTGGGCAAATCAGCAATCTCTACGTGCCTAACAAAAATAAATGTGTCCGTCTGTAACATAATTGGTGCTCATGTAAAGCGCTCTGATACCTTCGAGTCTAGTTTGCGCTATATAAAACTTCACAAAAAAAGAAAAACAAGGTTTGCACAGGAGTATCAAACCTAAGCTCTTTTTCTAGAATGCATTTCTTTTGACAGACATCTGATTCAAATTCCAAGGTACGCTCTTTCCAGTCAATTTTTATGGTTGTGTACTGCTAACCATAGCATTTCCAAAATTAACGTATGTTGAGGGGCATGAATTATATTAAATTGGATTATTTCTTCATGAGTGTTGCCTTCTGTTTCATACACCAGGTGAATGGGCCTAGTGTGTTCTGTGATGTCCTATCTACGGCTGCAACCTTTTTTGGAATCTCTTTGGTTTTGGTTGGGATATGTAACTAAGAAATGCCTTTTTTGTCAACAAAATTCCCTGTGGCTCCGGAGTCTATCCAGGCAAGAATAGAAATTCTCATGCAATATTTATCAGTGTCTTGGTGGGAACAATGGACAGGGAAGGTATACTCTAATAACCCCCCAAGATGTTCCCTTCACTTTTCTTGTTTTCGTAGCACTGAGACTTTCCCTTGGGTTTGGTAGGGCATTCTTTAACAAAATGGCCTTTCTTGCCATAAGCAGTGCATTGCGGGGGAGTAAGTTGTAGCTCGCTCACCTAGCGATAAGTGCTGAATTTCTATGATTTTGTGTGTGTATAATCTGAGCCTAACTATAACGTCCCTGTAACCTTTGATTATTAGTGAGTTTCTAATGCTTTTTAAACCTATTACCTAACTATAATGTCCCTATAGCATTTGTTTTTTCCAGTGAAGATATATATATATGCCCAGTGGAAGGCATCATGTGAAACACGTTGGTCAATTCATTTTTTTATTATTTGGTGCTTCCAGAATAATTTTGGTGTTTGCACACAAGAAAGAAAAAAACAGAATGAAGTAAAAATTGAATGATTATCCCTGGTTGCCAAGAGCTTGCTCTACTGCTGCCTGGGTGGTTTCTGAAATGAACACAGTGAAGGGGTATATATTTATATTTATGCAGTCGCCAGTAGATAGTTATAGTTAGGACCATGTTTCCATAGGAAATCCGCAACATTCTATTTGGAATAACTTTGGCGCCGGTTGACGAATCCTCGCGAAATTTTCAAAATAGGTGGGGCGCTCCGCTCCGCTCCTACCCTGAAAGTCTCAGGGGGATTCGTCAAGCGGGGGCTGAGAAAAAAGGGGGGTCCCAAAACGCGTTTTCCCCATGCAATTTTCCATAGGGACCTTTAGTCCAAGTTACAGCCCGAACGGCTGAACAGAATTACTTGAAATTTGGCAGAGAGGTAGTCCTCAGGTCAGGGATGTGCCTTTTGCAGGTCTGGTGTCAAGCTGTTCAGTAGTTCCTGAGAAAATCAAAAGTAAAATCATATATATATGTGGGCGGAGCCTAACCACACATCTCATCCTGAGATCTGATTGGCTGTCAGCACTTCATCCAAGAAGTGTTGGCAGCCATCTTGGGACCAATATACATGATAGCACCTCATTAAAAAGCATTGCAGTTAATAGAAGGTTTTAAGACTTTAGTTACATTATAAACCATTTGTTGATGGTACCATACTCATTTTAGGAATTGTGGTATGTTCTAAGGTGATTTCACCATGTGAAAAAGCCTTCTGCTGGGATATCATTATTGAGAGAAAAATATTTTCTCATGCTTTTCCCACAGAGGTTTGGAAGGTGATCTGTAAGCTAAACTGAGAGCTTATTTTCTGTAAATTCACATTATCTTTCTCAGTCATGTGAGAATGAAGTCTGACATTCTCAGTAAAACATGTACATCCAACAAGGGCAGAGATGGCAGTTGATTCCTTTGTGTTCTACTGCAGCTTCCCAGAGTGTTCCAAAGAACAACTAGAGCGCTAACAGTCCTACTTATGATAAACGTATGGCACACCTGAAGCCATCTTGCTTGGATTAAAGTGGTAACTCTTAAAACATTTAATTTAAAAAGGAACAAAATGAGGGGTTTATTTTTCCATAAAAAGTATGATTAGTGCTGCAGAAAGAAAAATTAGGGCACATTTTGAGTGACTTCTCAAATCCTCTTCTATTTCATTAAAAAATTCTGACATGCAGACTGAAACATGCACTTTCAATACCAGCAGCAGTTTTCCCTGGTGAGCAGTAGCTTTACTACAGTGATCTAATGAGCAAAAAGAGTGCTAACATTCTGAATTTATGGCAAATGTGTGACACATCTGAATGCCTTTGGAATCAAAGTAAAAAACTGAAAGTATTTCCTACTGAGGAGACTGCAGTAAATGAGGAAATTAGGAAACTTCATAACAAATAAGTCTGCCAAGATGGCCACCGGAGACAAAAGAGCCCAAATGTAGCCCAAATATCACCCAGATGTAGCCCAAGTATAGCCCAATGACAGAATGTCCCAGAGTGTTCTTAAAAACAACTAGAGCGCTTACTGTCTTCATTATGACAAAAGTATGGCACACCTGAAGCCATCTTGATTGGAATAAACTGGTAACACTTAAAACATTTAATTTAAAAAGGAACACAATGAGGGGGTTCATTTTGCCATAGAAATTACGATTAATGCTGAAGAAAGAAAATGAGGGCACATTTTGAGTGACTTCTCAAATCCTCTTCTATTTCATTAAAAAATTCTGACATGCAGACTGAAACATGCACTTTTAATACCAGGAGCAGACTTCCATGGTGAACAGTAGTTTTACTACAGTGATCTAATGAGTAACTAGAGTGCTAACATTCAGAATTTATGGCAAATGTGTGACATATCTGAATACCTTCATGATGGAATCAAAGTAAAAAACTGAAAGCATTTCCTACTGAGGAGTCTGCAGTACATGAGGAAATTAGGAAACTTCATAACAAATAAATCTCCCAAGATGGCCACCGGAGACAAAAGAGCCCAAATGTAGCCCAAAATCACCCAGGTGTAGCCCAAATATAGCCCAATGACAGAAGTGTGCAAAACACTTATTATTTTGTGTTTTTGCAGTGTTATATAGTGCAGACTTGTCAGGTATTGGAGTGCTTTACATGAGCATTGGTTACATCACACAAGAACAAATTCATTTTGGTTGTAGACATGGGGAGACTAAGTGATTTGACCAGAATCACAGAATGTCGAGCTGAAGCAGAAACTCCAACCTGGTTCCCCAGTTGCAAACTCTGCAGTTCTGGAAGTAACACCACATCCTCTCCCCTAAGTGCAACATTTAATCAAGTGGTCAACTGGATAAAAAAACATAAAGGTAACAAATAATTTAAAAGTGCTTTCTCGCTATTTGAAAACTCAGAAAATATGTCCTTATTTTAGTCTTTTAGAGCACTAACCATAATTTTGATGCCAATAAGACCCTCTCATATATGTAATTTCTAAAGGAAATGCTCTAGGTATTACAGTTTTGATTACATCAAGATGACGTCAGGCGTTCCACACTTTTGTAATGAATATAGAATGTTAGCAATCTAGTTGTTCATTAGGATTCTGTTGAGAGGCAGAGGCCAGGGGCACGGACTCTGAAAATTGAAGGTAGGTAGGAGGGTGCAAAGGCAACAATTTAACCACACTGAGCAGGCAGGAAGGGCCGTGGCAGCACAACACACTAGGGAGGGCAGTGGAAAGGGGGGCAGGGGCAACAAACCAACAATACAGGACTTGCAAGAGAGGCTGTGGCAATGTAATAGACCATTGTGGGCAGAAGGAAGAGGCAATGGTAGTACAACCATACATGCCAACAGACCCGATTCAGCCAGGAAACGTCCAATGTTTTTAAGCTCAAATGGGCTTTATTTTATCTGTCTCCTGTCTACAATCTCCTCTTTTTCAATGTAACTCAAAGGGGAAAATCAATACCCCAGTTTTTTTTCAAAATCTCCCTCTTACCAAGTTCAAAATGTTCGCAAGTATGGTACATTGGATCATGGAAGGAAATGGGGTAGGGACATGGACTTGGATAACAGAGGACAGGAGGGACATGGAGAGGTGCACCAAACTGACCCTGCAGGGCAGGCATCAGGGTTTGATGCAGCACAATACACCACACAGGGCATGCAGGACGGGAGTGCAGCACAACAATCCATAGAAAGCAAGAGGGAGGGGACAGGACCATGCACATGGACAACAGAGAACAGAGGGGCAAGAGGCAGGACCATAATGGACAGACAGGAGAGAAAGCTGCAGCATAACAGACCATAAAGGGCAGGAGGGATGGATCAGGGGCATTACAATGGAACAGACAAGCCAGGAGGGAGGGAGTAGGGGTCTGCACATGTAAACAGAGGGCTGGGGACAAGGGGGCAGGGCAGGAGCAGCAAGATAGCCATGGAGGTCAGGCAGGATGGGCACTAGAAGCAAGACACACCATGAAGAGCAACAGTGAGACTGTGATGGCATACACACAGACCATGGAGGGAAGGTGGGAGGGGTTCAGGGGCAGCTAACTGACCACACAGGGAAGGTGGGAGGGGCCATGGCAGCACAGAAGACCATGCATGGCAAGTGGGAGGGTTAGTGGCAGCACAATGGCTATGATGGGCAAGAAGGAGGGTGCAGGGGCATGCACAAAGGACGATGGAGGATAGAAGGGAGGGTCAGGACTTGTGCACAGACAAGAAAGTTCAGGGGAAGGGGCCTCACAACAGACCGCACGGGGCAGGCAGGAGGAGCAGTTACAGCACAACAGACCAGGGAGGGCAAAAGGGTGTGGCAGTACAATGGACCATGTAGGACAGGAGGAAGAGGATAGGGGCATGCCATGTGGACAGGCAGGGTGTAGGTGGCAGGGACAGATTACAGTCATCTGACAATGCTAGGCAGGTGGGAGGGGAGTGGCAGCTCAACAGAACACTCAGAGTAGATAGGAGTGGCAGGTCCATGGAACATGGTGGGCAAAAAGGATGGAGCAGGGGCATACACAAAGACATCGGAGGGCAGGGGGAAGGAGAATAGGGGCAGCAAGCTAAGCACAGAGTTTAAGCAGGAGGTCAATGATGGGGCATAGAATTGGGCAATGGAGGGCAGGAGGAGTGGACTGGTACATCATACTAAATTGAGGGCAGTGGCAGCACATCAGACCATGCATGGCAGGAGGGAGCAGGCTAGTCCATGGATTCACACAACCGAGGATAGGGAGGAGGGGGATGGGGCAGCAAGCTAACTGTTCAGAGAAGGCGGGTATTAGGAACTTTATTGTTTTTAAAACGTGTGCCTGTGCGAACTACTTAAAATATGAACAAGTATGCAGCATAATCTCACTTTTATTCAGGAAGAAGAGGACGTTTGTGACTGTGACTCCGGGCTCACTTGGCAGAAACACCCTCTGACCCTCCACCCCCTATCGCAAAATGTAATGCCCGTGAAAAGGGTAGGTGAACACAGTGTTATGTAGAACATAGTCCTGAGAGCACGATTAAAAATGAAAACTAGATATAGTGTATGGTATAAACTATGCACCAAAAAGTGTGATATAAGATGAACCGGGCATGAAATATAATATGCAATACATTGTGCGCAATGACAGATTCATTGGAGAGCGCGAGATAGCACAGGCACTAGCGCGTGCTATGCGATATGCGCCTTGGAGTGTAATATGCACAGGGCAGTGTTGTGTAACCTAACTAGTCTCTAGTTGTAATATAAAATATGTGCTGGGGAGTGTAACGTTGCATATGCACTGTGACAAAGATATGGATCCCAGATTGTAATATGTATGGCATAGCACTGTGCGTTATAACATAGGCATCGAGGAAGGCACGTTAGATGGGGCAATATAACCCGTGCGAAGACAAGTGTGGCATGACATATTCACGGGGTGGTGTTACAGTGCACATGGGCTAGAGAGTGTCATAGCATATGCACTAGCTAGTGGAATACAACACAGAGGTGTGTGGCACTCAGCAGGCAATGGTGGGTGTAACACAGCATTGGGCTCTGCCAGGAGCACGCTGTGACTCTCAAGTGATGTTCGTCCCCTTTCCAGAGAGTAAAATAAAAAGTATTACACATCCGGCAGTGGATGTGTGTTTTATTAACCGTGAGGGGGGTTTCTTGCATAGTTTTGGTCGAATTTTTGTCGAATCCCCTTTGAATGGCTTGGTGTGCATGTGTATTAAATGTGCCCGTCAATAGCTACCCATGTTTGTATAAATAAACGACAAGGGTGTCTACCGGGATTAGGCACGGTAGGGCATCAGACATGTCAGAGCTTTACTAGTGGTGTAAATACATTCCACGTGGATTCATTGTATGCATAGTCGCCTTTTAATGAATATCACGCAAATCGTCATGGTGATAGGTACGCACGGTTTGTCCAGCATGTCCTAGGTGTGTCTATAAATATATATTTTTCTAAAATAATAAAAAACAGTGGCCGGCCCTGGGGATTAGGGTCAAAAAAATATAATTAGGAGACAGGCCCTGGGGGATGGGGTCATCAGGGCCAATAAATTAGAATAAGAAGGGGAACCACACAGCCCCCCTTCTTAAAAAATTAAAATAAATAAAAGACTGGCATCGTGCCGGAGGCCACGCCCCCTCCTTGCAGCACTCTGCAAACGCGCCCCCTGGCGAGATGTAAGTTGGGGAATTAATTCCTCTTCAATACTGAGGGTCCCTGAGGGCCAACTCGCCCAACAGGCATCTCCAGTATGCACCAGGAAGCTGCGCTGCAGACAGGTGTTCTGAGGCCAAGCCCCTTTTTACACCTCTCTGCAACGCAGCTCTGTGGCGCTTACTGGAGGTACCCAGTGGTCTAGTTTGACCCTAGGGACCCTTAGGATTCAAGGGGACTTAATCTCTCAACTTAGAACAGCCACAGGGCGCGTTTACACAGTGATGAAGGGAGGGGACGGGGCCTGAGGTGACGTGTGCAAACACGCACTATGGCACGTTTTAAATTGGGGATATAATTTTCCTTCAATACTGAGGGCCCCTGGGGGCTAACTAGCCCACCAAGTGCTTCCAGTAAGCGCCACTGAGCTGCATTGCAGAGAGGTGGTCCAGGCCGTGCCACTTTTTACACCTCTCTGCAACGCAGCTCTGTGGCACTTACTGGAGGTACCTAGTGGGCTAGTTGGACCCTAGGGACCCTCAGGATTCAAATGAACTTAATCTCCCAACTAAAAATGGACACAGGGCGTGTTTACACAGTGGTGAAGGAAGGGGACGGGGCCTGAGTTAACGTGTGCAAAAACGCCCTGTGGCCTGTTTTAAGAGGTAGTTTTAATCCCCCTGCCCTATTATATACTAGGGGCTTACAGAGGAGGTCATGCTAATCACAGGGGGACCCCAACGCATAATGTTCCCTAGTGTATGTAGGTGTTTTCACTGTATTCTAAGTGTCTTTTAACATAGCACTGGCTCTAGGACTGGTTAGTCAGACTCAGTTACCACCAGTATCCGTCTGAAAAAGTTGAGGGTACAGGATGATTTTGCAACAAGGCTTCTTTCTGCTCTTCTTTTTGTTCTTTCTGCACGTTATCCTTCTTCCTGCACTTTTCTTCGTCTTTGAGGACTTCTGTTGCTTCTTTCTGCACTTCTTTTTTTTCTTTCTGTGCATTTTTTCTTCTTTCTTCACATGTCCTATCTCTGTAGGCATAGTTAGAAATTAGCATTTAAAAAACCTTTGAAATTCACAGAAAAAAACATAGGTTTCAGGCACGTTATAGTTAGGAATTAGCATTTAAAAAACCTCAGAAATTCACTGAAAAAACCGTAGGTTTCAGGGGTGTTATAGTTAGCTGGACTTTTCACTTGTACAAAACCATTGAAATTCCCCCGTTATAGTTAGTTCAGCTAACTATAACTCGCGCGCCCGCAATGCACTGCTGATGACGTCACATATTACATCACTCATGACATGGTCAGTGACATCACTCATGACATCACTGATGACATCTCAAATGACATCACTGATGACATCACTGATGACATCATCCTTGTGATAGAGTGGCAGACCTCCTCTCACCCTAATATAACCTTTGATACACACATTCAAAATAGAGACTAAACTTTTCAAAACAATGGACATACCAATACCAGTTACAACAACCTCTTCAGTAATTCTAAGATCCACATACACATCCACTCATTCACCAACAGTCCTATACAGTCACTCATACATGTATTCACTCATCATATGTACTCATACACCTATACATCCTGTTACACAATGCCACTCATCCATAGAGTTACTCACACACATAGTCACTCATGCTAATAAAGAATCAAACATACATTTATTTGCATATACAGTTATACACACACCACCACACTTACTTCTACGGAAACTTACACATACTTAGTCGTTTAAACAATCACTTATAGAAACACATACTTATTCATACAGGAACTCTTTCAATCTCTCACTCTCACATATACTCACTTATATACACCAATAGTCACATATACTAGTTTAAAACATATGTAGTTACTCATAAAGACACTATTGAGACAGTCATTCACTCACTAACACACCCATACACACACTCATCTACCCATACAGTCCTGCACACATGCTGTCTTCAACACATACAAAGAGTGAGTCACTCATTCATGCACCTATGCACTACGTAATACCCCCTACCGAACCATGCAGACACTCAGACTGATACTCAAAAAACCAACTAATAACCTGTATAGACACCCATGTAGCTAATCACCAACCCAGGCAGCCACTTATACACAAAGTGAGAGACTGATACAGATATTTACATATTTAAACATTGCTCACTAAGCCATGTATTCACTATGATACACTTAATCAGTCAGTTACAAAATCAATTTTTCAAAAACAAATCATCCATTTAGACACTTATATACCCATTTATTCTTCCATCAACCTTGAGATATACATATATAAAACATATTTAATTTTCAGAAAAAACACACATTCACTGGATGATGTCATCAGTGATGTCATTTAAGATGTCATCAGTGATGTCATGAGTGATGTCACTGACCATGTCATGAGTGATGTAATATGTGACGTCATCAGCAGTGCATTGCGGGCGCGCGAGTTATAGTTAGCTGAACTAACTATAACGGGGGAATTTCAATGGTTTTGTACAAGTGAAAAGTCCAGCTAACTATAACACCCCTGAAACCTACGTTTTTTTCAGTGAATATATATATATATATATTCACTGAAAAAAATATAGGTTTCAGGGGCGTTATAGTTAGTTGGATATTTCACTCGTACAAACAATAGAGATTCCCCCATTATAGTTAGTTCAGCTAACTATAACTCGGGTCGCCGCAATGCACTGCTGATGACGTCACATATTACATCTCACATGACATGGTCAGTGACATCACTCATGACATCACTCATGACATCTCAAATGAGATGGGCGTCCAACCAACGCTCAGGAATTCCGCTGCGTAGGACTTACAGGAGGTACCAGGAGGGATTCTTGGCCGCCAAACTCCTTCAGGACTAAATTGGACTTCATCCCCCATCCCGTAATCTGCCACGAGGCATGTTTGCAGAGTGGTAGAGAAAGGGGCCATGGCCTCCAAAGACATCTTAGCAAATCCACTGTGTGGAACTTACTGTAGGCAACAAGAGGGGTAGTAGGTCCCCAAGGACATCCTTGGGGGCCAACTTCCCAAACTATTACCTCCAGTCAGTCCCACACAGCAGCATTGTTAAATACTCGTACCAGGCCATGCCAACTTTGCCCACCACTCTATAAACTCACTCCCTGGCACGCTCTTGGATGGGGGGCCTTTAGGAGTCAACTAGCCTACCTTTTACCTCCTCTAAGCCCCACGCAGTGGAATTGATGAGAGGTAGACAAAGGCCATGCCCACTTTCTCTGCCACTCTGCTAACACGCCCCCTGGTGCGTTATAAGTTGGGGGATTAAGTCCCCTTGAATGCTGAGGGTCCCTGGGGTCCAATTAGCCCTCCAGTAAGCGCCACAGAGCTGCGTTGCAGAGAGGTGTAAAATGGAGCCTGGCCTGGGCCACCTCTCTGCAACACAGACCTGTGGCGCTTACTGGAGGTACCTGGTGGGCTAGTTGGTCCCCAGGGCCCCTCAGGATTGGAGGGGAATTAATTCCCCAACTTAAAACATGCCACAGGGTGTGTTTGCACACATGTCACCTCAGGCCCCACCCCCTCCCTTCACCACTGTGCAAATGCACCTCGTGGTGCGTTTCAAGTTGGGGGATAACGTCCCCTTGAATCCTGAGGGTCTCTGGGGTCCAACTAGCCCACCAGGTACCTCCAGTAAGGCTACAGAGCTGCATTGCAGAGAGGTGTAAAAAGGGGCATGGCCCGGACCACCACTCTGCAACGCAGCCCTGGCGCTTACTGGAGGTACCTGGTGGGACAGTTGGCCCCCAGGGACCCTCAGGATTCAAGGGAACTTAATCCCCTAACTTAAAACGCACCACAGGACGCTTTGCAGAGTGTTGCTGGGAGGGGGCGGGGCCTCTGGCACTATTGTGTCTTTTTTTTCTTCTTTTTTTTAGAAGTGGGGCTGTGTGGCCTTTTCCCTTTTTTTGGGCCCTGGGGACCCCATCCCCCAAGGCCTGACCCCTTTTAAAAAAAAAAAAAATAATAAATGAACAGGAAGGGGGCCGCGTGGGCACCCCCTCCTGTGGCCAATTTCGGCCCCGGGGACCCCATCCCCTGGGCATGGCTATATTATTTTTCTTTTTTTGTGATGCGGGGCTGGGTAGCCCCCCTCCTGAGGCCTCTATTGGCCCCGGGGACCCCATCCCTCGGGCTGGCCTTGATTTATTTATTTATATATATTTATTTTTTATTTTGGGGAGGAGGCTGTGTGCCCCCCCTCCCGGGCCACTTCTGGCCCCGAGGACCCCATCCCCCGGGGCCTGGCCACCCTTTTTTAATTATTTTTGGGAGGGGGGCCGCATCCCTCCTCAGACCAAATATGGCCCCGGGGACCCATCTCCCGGGGCCATATTTGGGACTACGGGACTCTGCAGGAGCTGGCCCTGGGGGGGTAACGGTCCCCAGGGCCATTGAGGGCTCCAGGAGGGGGGCCATGCGGCCCCCCTCCCAAAGTGTACACAACCCTGGGAAGGTGGTGGTCCCCGGGGCTCAGGGGGCCATTACAGACCCCTGAATTAACATAATTGGTGCCCCGTGGAGGTGGCAGTCCCTGGGACGTGTGGGGGGGCTCGTGTTCTCCCACACAGGTGTATAGTTATAAAAATGAATTCCCCGGGGGTGTGCCCCCTCGATTATAAATTAATAAAAGCCCCGGGGGCTGGCGGTTCCTGGGGCTGCGGGGGGCCTTGGAGACCCCCCCCACACAATAAAAATAAGAAGCCCTGGGGGTGGCGGTCCCTGGGGCTGCGGGGGGGCCATGTGCCCTCCTGCATATATTTGTGGAAAGCCCCCGGGGGTGGTGGTCCCCGTGGCTGCGGCCGCAATAACATTATTGAATGCCCCCGGGACTTGGCCCACCCGGGGGCTAAATAATAACGAAGCGTGGAAGCCCGCGGTTCGTTTTTTTTATTTTCGCGTCCGGATCCGCAGATCGTCCGCGTATCTTGCCGATTTGTTTTTGAAAAAAATGCTTTTTTTGGCCCTGGGGGTCCTTGTGGGACCCCCTAAGAAGGCCTAGGGGGTTAGGGGGTTTCTACCCTGCCCCCTTTTCTTGTTTAACGTGTTTGTTTCCCTGGTTTCTTGTGCCTTGGTTCTACCGAGGCACAAGATGGCTGACATACCGAGGCACATAAATGTTTTGAACTAAAAAATGCAGAAATTCACCAGTTATAGTTAAAAGCACTAACTGTAAGTGGTGCCTCAGCCATGTACTGCTTATGGCCTCACATGCAACATCACTCAGGACAAGTTCTATGACATCATTTATGGCATCACTGATGACATTTCAAATGACATTATTGATGACATCACCAAAAGTTCACTTTCACACATATTGTTTGATACTGAGGGTGGAGTTCTTTCTGAAATTGTCTGGTGTCCACTAGGACCTGCTTCATCCATACTGTCTTTAAGGCTCTTTGCTGTGCTGTCCTCTGGGGCATCTTGGCCAGCCCATGAAATTTTGACTTCCCTCTTGGTCTCCATGGGAGCCCTTTGCTCTTAGGAGACCTTGGGAGTTGTTCTGAGCCACCAACCAGCAGCTTTGGTGGTGTGCCTCATCAGGTATGGACAGCTCTTCAAGCACAACCCTGGGTGATTCCTCTGGGGTTACTTTCCACAGCGCTGTGGCACAATGACTCTCTTTGCTCAGTTCTGGTAAGCAGATGACCATTTCTTGTATTTGAATATCAGTGCTTGTAAGCGTCTCTTTATACTGCCTAACACCTGGTTGATCTCTGCCTCGCAGCATTTCTATTTGCAGTGTCATCTTGCAATTTGCTGCTCTTTCAAAACCTGGTTGTATCCGCCTTTAGCGTTATCAATCAGTATGAATGTATGACTTAGAGTTGCATAGTAGTGCAGTACCTCTCTTTGTGGTCTTTCCAGCAAGCTCTCAGCCACCGATGTGTAGACTTCTCAGAGACGCTTTCATTTACTTAAAATGTTTTACATGAAACTGAGGCTGTGCTTTGAATCCACTTATGGCAAACGTCAATTTTGCACTTTGACAGAGGCACACGTGTCAGGAGTCACAAAGGTTCTGTTATTACAAACTCACACAACACTGCACATGGCAGAATATTTTAATGAAATAGAAGATGAATATACTTGAGAACTCATTTAAAATGTGTTCTAATGTTGCTTTCTACAGCACTTAACATCTCATTTTGTTTCTTACTAAACGAAATGTTGTAGGTTTTACCAGTTTGATAAAATCAAGATGGTTTCAGGTATTCTTTTGTCATAGGTAAGCCAGTTAGCACTCCAGTTGCTCTTCTGAACACTCTGGGAGGCTGCAGTATAACACAGGAATCAACTGACAATTTGCCTCTCCTGTTAGAATCCATGTTTTATTCAGAATGTCAGACTTTATTCTCATGTGGCTGAGGACGACAGTGTGAATGTACACAAAATATTTAGCTTCTGGTGCACTTTACATAAACTCAGTAAGAAATAATGGTAGAAAACATGGGGGCAAATTTTCAAGGTGGCGATAGAAAATTATCGCCGCTTTTATGGCCGTTTTCAGCCGAAAAGCGGCGATAATTTTATCGCCTAATTAGCAAGGCCACACTAACGTGTGAAACCTTGCATTAGCGCACAAATTCTTAACGCCCAGCTTAAGTGGGAGTTCCTGACCTAACATGACAGGAGAAATGTCGCTAAGCGACATTTCTCCTATCATCAACCGGCGATAATTATCGCTAAGCGCACTTAGCGCTAGGATAATTATCGCCGGCTAGCGTGGATTTTTATCGCTGAGATAGCGTGCTATTAGCAACGCTTATCTCAATAGCGATAAAAATCCTCACGCTAAGTGGCTAACGTGAGATTATCGCTGGAAACCCAGCGATAATCTCACGTTAGATTGTTGATAGGGACAGACAAACTTAGCCATGATATCCTACTTCCATAGGATATCATGGCTAAGTCAGAAAAATACCAGCCGTAAAAAAGCAGCGTTAACCGAGGTTAGCGCTGCTTTTTTTGTCTCTAAGAGGGTTAGCGATATTCTTGATAATAGGAGAAATGTCGCTTAGCGACATTTCTCCTATTATTTTACTCTGGAAAGCCTCCTTTGCATCTCATTAGAGATGCAAGGGGAAGCGTAGAGTAAAAGGGTGCTAACATGCCAATTTGCATCTCTGCTTTTTTGGCTTTTAAAGCCAAAAAAGAAGAGTTTAATCCCTTGTTGATATGCCCCAATGGTTCCTATATCTCACCATACACACACATATAAACCTATCAGCCACCCCTATGGCAGGCCCTATCAATCCTGAGGGCATGGTGCGTGGTTTACAATGTGAGGGGGTGCCTCTGCATGAGCAGGGCCCCTCTGCAGATACCAGGGTCTATTCTCTATGGCTGTTTGTGGATGCGGTTAAACCATAACCTCTTTGGAATGACTGCATCAAAACATGTCGTGTTTGGTGTCAAACAACTTGGAATCATACCCCCACATCAGTCCATGATGTGGGAGCATGATCCCACCCTTCTAGAGGGGACGACATGTACCCACTGTGGAAACACGGTAGAAATCTGAGAGAGCCCTGGCATCACAAAATGGTTGCCACCAGCACAGACACTGGGCTGACCTCCTGCTGCTGACTGAAACTCGCAGTGGAGGAAGCCCAACAAAAGGCATCCTGTCACAGGGAGGTGTCACCACCTTCCAGACAGGATTGAGTGTATTGGAGCTGGGTGGGTGCACTCCTAGAGTGCGTTGAAGTCCTGCACTGGGGGAGCAGTAGGCTCCTCTGGGCATATGCCAGCTCAAACCGGTTCAGGGGCTACCTGTCCCTGCTCTGGCGCGAAACTGGACAAAGGGAAGTGGGTGTAACCACCCCCTACCCTGACCCTCCTAGAGGAGTGGTCATAGAGCTAGTCCCTCCCCTATCTTCACTATAAGATAGCAAGCTTTGCCATTGCAAATCAGATAACCCTGGATGACACTCTACAAAGAAGAATCCTGGCCCTTCGACGTTCCTCTACCTTTGGAAGACAGAAGAATCTCCCTTGGAGTCAAGGAGTGACTCCCCTGCTTGGCAGGCACCAAAAACTTTAATCAATGGTTGCAAACTTTCCCGCTCCCGCCAGTGTTCTAAGTCCCTGCTGCCCCGGAAGTAGATTTCCTGACTGCTTGACGCCCATTGTGAGTCCCTAGCAAAGCTGTGGTGAGTGGACCCCACGAGTGACGAGGAACAGCAATACCCGGGTACCATGCACTATTGTCGAGTGCAACCCCTTTACCACATTCTATGAACTTGTGCTTTGGACCATTTGTGGCCCAAGCCTCCAGCAGGTTTTGCAGTGAAAATCAGAGGCCTACCCCGTCCCAAGTGACCGTGGGCTACTGTGAAGCATTTCCTGAAGAGGCATCTTTGCGATCACTTGCCCATTGGCTAGTGGGTCCCCCAAAGACTTTCCTATCAACTCAAAGGGCTCCTCTAGTTTCTCGAGGCCTGCCCTCACTTATCCTTGCTGGGTGAGTCCTTCAGACCTTGCTGGTCTGCACCATCGACTTTCTTCAGTCTACACAAGACTTGCGGTTGCCAAGGTTTGTTGGCTCCAATCCGGTTGCCGATACTGCCATCAGCTGCAGACATTATGGGACACTCCGAATCCAGCTGCTAGTCATTGTCGATCTTTCCTGGACCTTGTGAGCGAAGAGTCAAAACACCATCGACGACCTGAAATTACGCGACATCTGTGGTCATCCATCTTGCTGGCCACCGGTCACTGGCAAGTGACTTTGAGCACTGTCCCTTCAATTTTCAGGTCTTCAGCATCTTGAATCCACCCTTGGATTTCACCGGACACTTCTTCAGTCGACACAAGCAGCAAGTCTTCTTTGGTCTCCATAGAAAACAGCGACGCGACCCAACACCAAAAGAGACCTATGAACCCGGCTTCCCTGGGTGAGGTAACTCGTGCACTCCAGTGCCCTAGTGTGTGTTGGCCCTCAAATTACTTACCTTGTAAGTGGCTTGCTTGTAGGCTTCCTCGAAGTACCCTAAAATGTTAAAAATCAAACCGCGACTTGCACCATTGCAATCAATAGGGAACCCGCGGCTGTGTTCACACACTGCCCGCGTCCCCCGTGGGCCTGTTACTTACCTGCTAACACTGCAGTAGTGAAGCCCCAGCGATTCCCCAGGCCCTAGGCCTTGTCATTTTGCAAGTCTACATTCTTATACCGTTTTTTTAGTATATGGTCTGGTACGCCCCTAGGGCTCCACCCATATTTGTGCTTAATTTATTGTGAAACGTTGACATTTGAATGTGTACCTGGCTTCTAATCTCATAAAGAGATTAGTAGAGTGTGTCTAGTAATAAATACATATATATTTGATAGATATACCTGTGTGGTGTCCTTTCATTTGGTAATTCAAGAGATTATAAGGTAAAACAATCTGCTTTACATTCCTCTGAGACTTAGCCTGAAGGCTGCTTTCCACAGATACCACTAGGATAGCTTTCTTTAAAAGGTTGTCCTAAACCTATCTACCATAAGAGTCGAATTGGACTGGTGCAAGGTGGCCACGATAACTAGTGACCAGCATATGCCATGCCAACTTCTCACACCAACTAATCGGGGTTTGCAGGAAAGTGCCCCTTTTTGACATGGCCATCCCCACTTTTTGCCCTAGTATCAATACTTTATGACTGAGGCTGCACCGGGTCCCTGCTAGCCAGGCTCTAGTGCCAGTGCTCTTTCCCTCAAAACAAGGTAAATGTTTAATTGTACCCCAATTGGCAAGAACATTAGCACCCCTATAAGTCCCTGCTAAATGGTACTACTGATGCCCATGGCATGAGTACTACAGAGAGTCCCTAAGGGCTTCAGCATGTATTATTCCACCCTAAGGTACCCACACAAAAACGATATGCAGTCTCCATTGCAGGCTGTGTGAAATGGTGCAAACCATTCTGAAACCGTGACGTGGCACACTCCCTGCGAGTCATGCCCATGCACACTGCACAGACCATATGTATGTCACCCCTACAGCAGGCCTTGGAGCCCTAATGCAGGGTGCATGATTTTATATTTGAGGGCATCTCTGCCCGAGCAGATATACTCCTGTGATGTCTAGTTCCATTGCCACAACATTGCAAGTGATTAGGAAACCATCATCAGCATATGCACTGGGCACTGGCCATTACGAGTTGTCCAGATACATAAGGTCTTAACTGAAAATAATGGTGTTTGGTATCAAACACCTTGCCTTAATAATTTGCATGTCTAGGTCAGAGGCTTCAAAGTTTCACCCCAGACCTGCAGAACACCACCCCTCTCCTGGGGCCTATTTGACACCAGAGCAGGCAGGAGATTAGATAGTCAGAAGGCGTGTCACATTTACAGACCAGGGACACCCCTAAGGTGGACCACCTGAAGTGGACAGTGTAAGAAGGGTTTCACCATTTTTAATTTGGTGAAATAGGAACTCTGGGTCAGAATTATGCCCACTCCCCACAGGACGTGGTCACATAGGGGGTCATCCCAGGGGCACGTAGTAAGCCTGGGCAAAGCACTACGCTACGCTCGCTAGTTTGCGAAGTGTGCACTACTTCACACTACGTGAATTGCACGTAGCACAGTGCAAACATGCGTAGCGTAGTGCAGCGGTCATTTTTTGCTTGCTCGCGGTCCTCAACGTCAAGTTGGCGACCGCGAGCAAGCAAAATGACATCCCGGCGAGACTTTTTCCTCGTTCGCGATCAGCAACATCAAGTTGCCGATCGCGAGCGTCGAAAAGAAACCTCCCGGCGAGCTTCTGAACGCGGGGAGGTCAGGTTTCTCATTGCGAGTGGTTGCGTATGCTCGCGACCGCTTGCGATGAGAAACTACCAGTCCGCGTTGAGAAAGCTGCCGCTCGAGTAGGAATCTACTCGAGCGGCAGAAAACGACCGCTTGCACTGTGCAAGATGCACTTTGCACTGATTGCACAGTGCGGACAAGCATCCGGCACTGTGCAATCAGCGCGAACAGCATCTTGCACAGTGCACTACGTAGTTTGCGAAGCTACGCGTAGCTCGCGTAGTGCGAAGTGCAAACTACTCCCAGGGGTTAGTACGTAGCCCATTGGCTACTACATTACACTACCCTTAACACCTCTAAATTCAGTATTTAGGTAGCCCTCCTGACACCAAGAACTCATATTCATCTACTTGGCAGCAAAAGAAGGACAAAGAAGAGCCAACAACACAAGGACTGTGGACCATCAATGAATCTAATGCCAAACCCTGCTGATCTCCCAACAACTGCAAGAAATGACTTGTCCTGCCACTCAACAGCCTCCCCAAATGCCTGAAGTACTGTAAAGTACTTTGACAACCAAGCAGGATCTCCCTTGTGGTGGAGGAGCCACTCCATTGCAGCTGCAGGCACCAACTGTGCCTGGCTGTTGCATAGTCTTGCTTACCATCGACTCCATCAAGGGTGCATATAACCAGGAAGAGGTCACCGTGAATACAGGAGGTCAGATTCATTTCCCTACCGAGTTTGGAGATGTCAGGTCCTTCAGGAGCTGTCCAGCACAAATATCCCGGGTACAGGACCACTTGCAGCAACCAAGGCTAGTTGCGTGTCCAGTCCAGACGCCACCAACTGACAACCTGCCAATGAGAGGCTTTAGGACCGATGAGAGCCCAGCAGTCTTTTTTCTTCCCCTCTCCAGGACAAACCAAGAAGTGAGAGCCTCTAACTCCAGAGAGTTGCCTGCCAAAACACCTTTTCACCTGAGCCCTACAGCCTGAGTTCAATTAACCCGACAGTGTCCCCTTGTCTCAGAGACCCTCAAGTAACTGTATGCAGTGTATGTTTCTGAGCTATGATAACATTACTGCGATCGAGACTCATTCCTCAGATACCGTAATTCAAGTATTTTATTGAATTATTTTAAAAATCTGTAACTCTGAAAGAACTTACCTGATTCTGATTATTTTGGTATTTAAAATTATATACAAATCTGTATTATTTTTCTAAATTGGTCTCGGACTATTAAATGAGTGTGTTTCTCATTGTTAGACTTGGCATCTTTTGGCGTGTTTCCCTTGAGTTTCTGCTTTCTGACCTCCCGGTTGTTTTTGCTGGCGTAGTGGTTCTGCGCACGTTTTTCACTGCTGATCAGTGGTAAAGTGCAAGTGCTCCTGTGGTAAATTGTGTTATGGATTGGTGTTACCATGATTGGATACTTGATTTACTTGTTAGCCCCTAGTAAAGTGCACTGATTGTGCCAGGGCCTGTAAATCAAATGCTACTAGTGGGCCTGCATCACTGATTGTGCCACCCACGTGAGTAGCCCTTAGAAGGTCAATCAGACCTGCCATTGCAGAGGTTGTGTGCAGTTTATTACTGCCATGTCGACTTGGCCAGTGCACACACTTGCCAGTCCCCAACCTTCCCTTTTCTTACATGTCAGCCACCCCTAACGTGGGCCCAAGGTGCCCCGTTGGGCAGGGTGCAGTGTATGTGAAAGGTAGGACATGCCCTGGTGTGTGTGGCATGTCCTGATAATGAATTGCAGCCAATTTTGTTTTTCACTATTGCAAGGCTACCTGTTCCCTGTAGGACAGAATGAGGTATTTGTTTATAACATCTTATAAACATAACTGGCCCGGGGAATTAGGTAGGAAAACAAAGTTTAGTATGCCTTAGCTCAGAATCTAAAGATGCATCTTTTAGTGAAGGTGATTTTTACATTCTGTGTTTGAAAATACCACTTTTAGAAGGCAGGTATGTTCTTTCTCAGTCATCTCATGTGCCTCTAATGGAATGTGGATTGCCTGTCTGGGTTTTGGATGACAGAAGGCTGGGGAGCAGGAGTGGCTCCAGATAGTCTAGGTGGGTCAGGAAAGGGCTAAACAGACCTGGGCTGCATTTGGGGAAGGGAGAGGAGATTTCCTTGCACCTCAAAGGGCCTGGTCTGCCTCTGACAATGCTGTCTCCACCTCCTGCCAGGAAGTCACTCCAAAGAAGGCAGAATTGGTTCTGGCTGGGCACAGACACTCTCTGCCTAAGAGATCAAAGGATTTTGGGATATAAATAGAGGGGCCCAGACCCCTGAACTTTAGAACTCTTTTGTACCAAGAAGACTGCCAAGAAGAAGATCTGGAGAAGCTGTGAGGAGGAACTACCACTTTGCTGTGTGCTTTGCTGTATTGGCCTGCAGTGGCTGCTTCTGTCTTGGGCAGTGAAAAGTCTGGACCAAACTTTCTGCAATCTACTTTTGTGAGTTTCTCCAAGGGCTTGAAGTAGAGCTTACCCCCTGTTCAAGATGTCTCAGGAACAATGAGGACTTCAAGCTCTTCTGCCCCCAGCACTGGGAACTGTGTGTTTTGTGCTGCAACAGAAGATGTCGACGACAACGCTGCCGACTCCGTGTCCTAAAGGTACCGCAGAGGGCACCTCCGCAATCCCGCTCTGCGACCCTGGTCTCACCAACGACACCTGTGGATGCCGCCACCGAGCCGCTGCTCGCACCCTGACCTGTAGGCACCACACTCTGCACTGCCTCACTTCACGATGACGCCTTGGTATCCCCGACAATGCCGCTCCATGCCAAAATCTACGTCGCTGCTTGCACCATGGTTTGAGGGCACCGCTCGTAAAGGTACACGATGCACCGCCCTCATCCTGCACCGCAGCCTTGGCCTAATGATGCCGGCTCCATCAACTCCAGTTCGTCCACTGACGACAGCGTTTCAGCAATGATGACACCGCTGCTTGCACCGCAATCTGCCAGCACCGCGACGAGCACCGCATTCACTTCGACCCTGGTCTCACCGACGCCGCCATCTGACGCCGCCAACGAGCCACTGCTCACACCGTGACCTGAGGGCAAAGCACGTGGCACCACTGCACTTCGCACAGCAGCACCCGACTCCTGCCGACGCCAGCGCTCCTGACTCCAACAGAGAGGAGATCGATCTGCAACGCGTGTGACTTTGAGTGCCCCGACGACTCCTGCACCGACCTCCGGAACCGACGCCTGTGGATGCCGCGCCTTCGGAAGCTCAACGAGAGGTTGCCGACACGATGCATTTCTAAAAGGTACTGTTTGCGGGTCTTTCCGACACCGTAGCTGGCCCGCGACACCGTGGTCAGCCTGAACTGTTTGGATTTGTTTGCTCACTATGCCGGGATAGCCCGGGACAGAGCTATCGACATCAAGGAACTGTTTTTCAAGCATATTTTGATAACCGAAGATTTTTAAGTAATATATTATGGATTTTTAGCATTATTTGTCTAGTCTTAAGTATATAAAAATATTGGATATTTTTCTAAAACTGGTGTGGTGTCCTTTTGTAGTGCTTACACTGTATTACTGTTGGTTATGTGCAAATGCTTTACACACTGCCTCTAAGCCTGACGGCTAGTGCCAAGCTACCTTTAGGAGTGTAACTCCCTTATCCTGTCTAGGAAGAAGGGTCCCTATTTAAACAAAGGTGCAAACCCTTGCCAACTAGAGACCCCCATTTCTAACACTCATTTATACACTCTGTGCATCAAATACTCAAACCTTCCCTCTGATAAACCTATGCTGCTTGACCACACTACCACAAAGAGAGCCTTGGGATTATTAAAGTAAGCCCTGTAAACCAAATAAGGGTCATCTGCACTATTTATATGGTGTTCCCTTACCATAGGACACTACATAAATAGCCCGTTTTCCACAGGGTTGACAAATGAACCAACCAGATTATATCTCGACTCATCCTACCCAGATATCACTAACTTTTAAACCTTAATTTCTCAATAACCGATGAACAAATTAACACCAAATCATGCTGTCTGAGTAAAGCTCTAGCATACTGCTAAATCTTGTGCAATCCTGTAGTTGTTTTTTTCTGTATTGCTGCCTATACTTCCTAACAGAAATTCCATTGGAACAAGTGTTTTGGTCCAACCCCTCCCACCCCCCACCTTTTTGGCGCCTTCTTGGTGGATTATCCTGAAACTTTACCAGAAAGAGCTGAGGTGAATTAACTTTTGTGAAGATTCATCAACAGGAGTAAAAGGTATTAGTGAAACAAAAAACATTATTCCTTTGGACATCTAACTATGACTGAGATATTGTCCCCATCAGGTCTGAACTTTCAGGCCCTCTTCTTTGGTACTGCTGAATGGAGGAAAGAAATGAAACACTGATCAATAGTACCACCTACATTATTATTAAAGCACATTTAGTAACTTACAAGAAAAAAACGTTACTACTTATGTAACCCATTCTATTCCCCCATTTAACCTCTGTCCTAGAAATAGCTATCTGTCCTAAAATTGATTAATTACACATAATATTGCTCCTCCATTGGCTACATACCTTTTTACTATCATAACAATAAAGCTATACACAATTCACCAATCAGTTCAAAAGGAACCCCTCCAACCTAACAATCTGGCTGGTCTCCTCACTTTCTGCCCACGAATCTGGTGTAAGCATACTCTATAGTGTGACTTACTTGATATCCACTCTCACACTTTCAGTTCTGTGTCCTGGCACCCTCTCTGACATGATGCCTCATTAGTCCCACTGGACTACAAGCAATACATAACGGCATCAGAGTTACTAGCAACTAGTCTATGGAAAAACAATCTTAACAGTAACCATCCAGTGGGGACTGACACTGGGTGATATATATATATAAATATATATATATATTCACTGAAAAAACCATAGGTTTTAGGGCAAGTTATAGTTAGTTGGACATTTCACTCGTACAAAACAATAAAAATTCCCCAGTTATAGTTAATTCAGCTAACTATTACTCGTGCGCCCGCAATGCACTGCTGATGACGTCACATATTACATCACTCATGACATGGTCAGTGACATCACTGATGACATCACTGATGACATCTCAAATGACATCACTGATGACATCATCCAGTGAATGTGTGTTTTTCTGAAAATTAAATATGTTTTATATATGTATATCTCAAGGTCGATGGAAGAATAAATGGGTATATAAGTGTCTAAATGAATGATTTGTTTTTGAAAAATTGATTGTGTAACTGACTGATTTATTTTTATTATTATTTATTATTATTATTTTGTGATTTCTAGAGCGCCTGGTGACCCGTAGGCATCCCCGCGCTATAACTCTGTGCAGACCAGGAGAGGGGGAGAGGGGGAGGATTATTTAGGAAACAGAAGGGTCTTGAGTTTTTTACGAAACAGGCTGTGCGAGGGTTCCAGACGTAGGCTGTGAGGGAGTGCGTTCCAGCCTATAGAGGCTTTGACCGCAAAGCGACGGCCGCCGGTTCGAGCCTTCCTGAATTTTGGTACAGTGGCCAGATGTTCGGCGTCAGAGCGGAGGGGTCTGGAAGCTTTATATGGGGTAACCATGTGTCTTAGTGCGGCTGGGCCAACTCCATTGATAAGCTTGTGGGTGGTGCACAGGGCTTTAAATTCTACTCTCTGGCGGACCGGGAGCCAGTGTAGGGCTTTGATGGCAGGCTTGGCTGAAACTCTGGGGGGGAGGTTCATAATGAGCCTGGCCGCCGCATTTTGGGTGCGTTGGAGTTTGGCCAGGGTGTATTCCGGAGCCCCAAGATAGATGGCGTTACTGTAGTCGAGCCGGGCTAAGACAAGTCCCTGGATCAGTAATTTCCTGGATAGCGGAGGGAGAAGGGGTAGGATCTTACGCACGGACCGCAAGAGACCAATGCACGTATCAGCGGTCTTGGTCGCCTGCGTCTTCATGGTCAGGTCGGGTTCCAACCATACTCCTAGAGTTTTGATCTCCTTTTTAGGAGCGTGGATTTCACCAAAGGAGTCAGGCCAAGCTGAGGGTGGGATGGACGTCCATTTGTTGCCCAGAAGCATGATCTCGGTCTTTGCACCGTTCAGCTTCAAGGCCGAGTCACACATCCAGGTATGGATGTCCTGGAGACAGTTCAGCAGGCTGTCAGGATGGTTATCCAGGTGAGACAGGGAGACGACTAGTTGAGTGTCGTCTGCGTAGTTTATTATTTTTATACCATAGGGGGCCACTACGTCTTCCAGGGGGGCCATATAAACATTAAACAGGGTGGGGCTGAGCGACGACCCCTGGGGGACTCCGTTCTTGAGAGGAAGTGGGTCTGACCGGGAATTACCATCCCACACCTGAAAGGAGCGGTTGGAAAGAAAGGATTCAATCCATGCTCGCGCTGTGCCCACAATTCCTGCCTTGGCCAGGCGATGTAATAGGACACGGTGATCCACCGTATCAAAGGCGGCACTTAGGTCCAGGAGGATCACTGCCACTGATCCTCCTGAGTCCAGAATGCCCCTTGCCTCCTCGATGACAGAGAGGAGGGCGGTGTCCGTGCCATGGCCGGGTCGGAACCCGGTTTGGGATTGGCGCAAGAGATGGTTGGTCTCAAGGAATTGGGACAGTTGCGAGTTGACTAGCTTTTCCGCCATCTTACTGATACAGGGGAGCAGCGAGATAGGACGGTAGTTAGCCATGTCGTCCGGATTGAGTTGGGGTTTTTTCAGCAGGGCCTTAATGACTGCATTCTTCCAGTTGGGAGGCACCGTGCCTTCCGACAAGGAAGTGTTGATAAGGTCCTTGATGATAGGGGCTATATTGTGAGCTACCTTTTTTAGGAATCTAGCCGGGGCTGGGTCGAGGGGGGAGCCGCTCTTCATTTTCTCCAGCGTGGAAGTGACTTCAGAGAGAGAAACTGCTCTGAAAGTGACCAGCTGTGGAATGTTGGTACCGTCCGCTATGTCCGAGATGGAAGGGGGGCTAACGGTGGGTAGGGAGTCCAGTATCCGCAAGATTTTAGAATCAAAATAGTTGGCCAGATCCTTACTTCTGTCTGGGGGGGAGGAGGGAGAAGAGGGTGCTGTAGGGATGTTCAATAGTTCTTTAACTATCCGGTATGATTCTTTGGAGGAGTTTGTCGCGGTTTTGATTCTAATGTCATAGTATGTCGCTTTGGCTGACTTCAAGGCAGTTTTATAGCGTCTTACTGCCTTGTGATACAGGTCTTTGTTACTGTGGAGCCAGTCTTTCCTCCACACTCTCTCGGCCTTTTTACACTCTTTACGGAGCGCTCTGAGGTCGGGATTATACCAAGGTGCGTGGCCCTTGGTCTTATTTTTGACCTCTCGGTTTTTAAAGGGGATGAGGCTGTCAAGGGAGGAGGAAATCCAGTCTCTGACCTGAGTGTCCGCAATGGCGGGGTCGGCTGTGAGACTGGGGGTGGTGGCGTCCAGAGCCAGGGCCCAGTCTTCCACCGAAAGTCTGGCCCAGGATCTGTCCTTGGTGTAAGTTGGAGGTTTATGAGGTTTTTTAAAAGAACCTGGAAGGTAGACCGAGACCAAGAAGTGATCTGTCCACGGGAGGGGGAGGGAATTAGTAAACTGAAGGGAAGGGATGTTCGAGAACACAGGGTCGAGCAGATGTCCTTTCAGATGCGTGGCTCCTGAATTAGCCAGGGAGAGGCCGAGGGCGCCCAGATCACAAATTAGGTCGGATGCTCCTGTGTCGAATGGGTCATCGAAATGGATGTTGAGGTCACCTGTAATCAGGACGTAAGATGTTAGGTGGGCCAGGGATGAAACGGTTTCCAGAAAGGCGGCAGAGAAGGGGCCGAAGTGCCCTGGGGGCCGATAGACCAGAAGGCCCGATAGGGAGTTGGTCGGGGAAAGCTGGAGCGAGAAGTGGCAGCTCTCCGACTCCTGGCTCTGAATCTCCGTAGATCGACAGGTGAAGTAGTCTTGGTGAATGATGGCGAGTCCGCCTCCTCGACCAAGAGGGCGGGGTTGGGACATGATAAGGAAGCCCGGGGGGAGGGCTGAGACTATGTCGGAGTTAGAGTGACCGGTGATCCATGTTTCGGTTAGAAAAAGTATATCTAACTCGTAATCGACGATAAGATGGTTTATGAGTAGGGCGTGCTTGGGCAGCGATCTGAAATTGAGTGTCGCTATGTTGAGCCCCGGGAGCGAGGGAGTAACACTGGGAAGGGATAAATTTCCAGTTTTGCAGGTGTTGCATCCAGTGAAGGGGTCGTTGGGGTCGGATATGACATGGCAGTTGCTGTTTCTAATAGGTCTGAGGCTAAGGAGATCACGACGAGAATAGTGCCTCCTTGAGGCGGTGGGGTCCGGCATAGTGTCTGGCCCTGTGCCCGGTCGTGCGCGGACGGGCTTGCCTTAGGCGCGCCTTCGGCGCGCAATCGTCGCGCCCGCTGCGCTCGTCCGCTGCGCGTCCTACCAAGGCACATGATTTATGGTAATGGGACAGGATGTTAGAGGGGGCGTGGCCAACAGAGGGGGCGTGTCTGTGGCGCGCCTCGCGCTCGAGGAAGGCGTCTGAAGGAAAGGGGTTCGTTGCAGCGTGTAGCGCTGTTTTAAGAAGAAGGTAAGGAGTGCGGGTAGGAGGGGGGAGATTGAAAGATTTCCTGTATGAATAAGTATGTGTTTCTATAAGTGATTGTTTAAAAGACTAAGTATGTGTAAGTTTCCGTAGAAGTAAGTGTGGTGGTGTGTGTATAACTGTATATGCAAATAAATGTATGTTTGATCCTTTATTAGCATGAGTGACTATGTGTGTGAGTAACTCTATGGATGAGTGGCATTGTGTAACGACTAAGTATGTGTAAGTTTCCGTAGAAGTAAGTGTGGTGGTGTGTGTATAACTGTATATGCAAATAAATGTATGTTTGATTCTTTATTAGCATGAGTGACTATGTGTGTGAGTAACTCTATGGATGAGTGGCATTGTGTAACAGGATGTATAGGTGTATGAGTACATATGATGAGTGAATACATGTATGAGTGACTGTATAGGACTGTTGGTGAATGAGTGGATGTGTATGTGGATCTTAGAATTTCTGAAGAGGTTGTTGTAACTGGTATTGGTATGTCCATTGTTTTGAAAAGTTTAGTCTCTATTTTTGAATGTGTGTATCAAAGGTTATATTAGGGTGAGAGGAGGTCTGCCACTCTATCACAAGGATGATGTCATCAGTGATGTCATTTAGGATGTCATCAGTGATGTCATGAGTGATGTCACTGACCATGTCATGAGTGATGTAATATGTGACGTCATCAGCAGTGCATTGCGGGCGCGCGAGTTATAGTTAGCTGAACTAACTATAACGGGGGAAATTCAATGGTTTTGTACAAGTGAAAAGTCCAGCTAACTATAACACCCCTGAAACCTATGGTTTTTTCAGTGAATTTCTGAGGTTTTTTAAATGCTAATTCCTAACTATAACGTGCCTGAAACCTATGTTTTTTTCTGTGAATTTCAAAGGTTTTTTAAATGCTAATTTCTAACTATGCCTACAGAGATAGGACATGTGAAGAAAGAAGAAAAAATGCACAGAAAGAAAAAAAAGAAGTGCAGAAAGAAGCAACAGAAGTCCTCAAAGACGAAGAAAAGTGCAGGAAGAAGGATAACGTGCAGAAAGAACAAAAAGAAGAGCAGAAAGAAGCCTTGTTGCAAAATCATCCTGTACCCTCAACTTTTTCAGACGGATACTGGTGGTAACTGAGTCTGACTAACCAGTCCTAGAGCCAGTGCTATGTTAAAAGACACTTAGAATACAGTGAAAACACCTACATACACTAGGGAACATTATGCGTTGGGGTCCCACTGTGATTAGCAGGACCTCCTCTGTAAGCCCCTAGTATATAATAGGGCAGGGGGATTAAAACTACCTCTTAAAACAGGCCACAGGGCGTTTTTGCACACGTTAACTCAGGCCCCGTCCCCTCCCTTCACCACTGTGTAAACACGCCCTGTGTCCGTTTTTAGTTGGGAGATTAAGTTCATTTGAATCCTGAGGGTCCCTAGGGTCCAACTAGCCCACTAGGTACCGCCAGTAAGTGCCACAGAGCTGCGTTGCAGAGAGGTGTAAAAAGTGGCACGGCCTGGACCACCTCTCTGCAATGCAGCTCAGTGGCGCTTACTGGAAGCACTTGGTGGGCTAGTTAGCCACCAGGGGCCCTCAGTATTGAAGAAAAATTATATCCCCAATTTAAAACGTGCCATAGTGCGTGTTTGCACACGTCGCCTCAGGCCCCGTCCCCTCCCTTCACCACTGTGTAAACGCGCCCTGTGGCTGTTCTAAGTTGAGAGATTAAGTCCCCTTGAATCCTAAGGGTCCCTAGGGTCAAACTAGACCACTAGGTACCTCCAGTAAGCGCCACAGAGCTGCGTTGCTGAGAGGTGTAAAAAGGGGCTTGGCCTCAGAACACCTGTCTGCAGCGCAGCTCCCTGGTGCATACTGGAGATGCCTGTTGGGCTAGTTGGCCCTCAGGGACCCTCAGTATTGAAGAGGAATTAATTCCCCAACTTACAACTCGCCAGGGGGCGCGTTTCCAGAGTGCTGCAAGGAGGGGGCGTAGCCTCCGACACGATGCCAGTCTTTTATTTATTTTATTTTTTAAGAAGGGGAGCTGTGTGGTTCCCCTTCTTATTCTAATTTATTGGCCCTGATGACCCCATCCCCCAGGGCCTGTCTCCTAATTATATTTTTTTGACCCCAATCCCCAGGGCAGGCCACTGTTTTTTATTATTTTTAAAAAATATATATTTATAGACACACCTAGGACATGCTGGACAAACCGTACGTACCTATCACCATGACGATTTGCGTGATATTCATTAAAAGGCGACTATGCATACAATGAATCCACGTGGAATATATTTACACCACTAGTGAAGCTCTGACATGTCTGATGCCCTACCGTGCCTAATCCCGGTAGACACCCTTGTCGTTTATTTATACAAACATGGGTAGCTATTGACGGGCACATTTAATACACATGCACACCAAGCCATTCAAAGGGGATTCAACAAAAATTCGACCAAAACTATGCAAGAAACCCCCCTCACGGTTAATAAAACACACATCCACTGCCGGATGTGTAATACTTTTTATTTTACTCTCTGGAAAGGGGACGAACATCACTTGAGAGTCACAGCGCGCTCCTGGCAGAGCCCAATGCTGTGTTACACTCACCATTGCCTGCTGAGTGCCTCACACCTCTGTGTTGTATTCCACTAGCTAGTGCATATGCTATGACACTCTCTAGCCCATGTGCACTGTAACACCACCCCGTGAATATGTCATGCCACACTTGTCTTCGCACGGGTTATATTGCCCCATCTAACGTGCCTTCCTCGATGCCTATGTTATAACGCACCGTGCTATGCCATACATATTACAATCTGGGATCCATATCTTTGTCACAGTGCATATGCAACGTTACACTCCCCAGCACATATTTTATATTACAACTTTAGAGACTAGTTAGGTTACACAACACTGCCCTGTGCATATTACACTCCAAGGTGCATATCGCATAGCACGCGCTAGTGCCTGTGCTATCTCGCGCTCTCCAATGAATCTGTCATTGCGCACAATGTATTGCATATTATATTTCACGCCCGGTTCATCTTATATCACACTTTTTGGGGCATAGTTTATACCATACACTATATCTAGTTTTCATTTTCAATCGTGCTCTCAGGACTATGTTGTATATAACACTGTGTTCACCTACCCTTTTCACGGGCATTAAATTTTGCGATAGGGGGTGGAGGGTCAGGGGGTGTTTCTGCCAAGTGAGCCCGGAGTTACAGTCACAAACGTCCTCTTCTTCCTGAATAAAAGTGAGATTATGCTGCATACTTGTTCATATTTTAAGTAGTTCGCACATACACACGTTTTAAAAACAATAAAGTTCCTAATACCCGCCTTCTCTGAACAGTTAGCTTGCTGCCCCATCCCCCTCCTCCCTATCCTCTGTTGTGTGAATCCATGGACTAGCCTCCTCCCTCCTGCCATGCATGGTCTGATGTGCTGCCACTGCCCTCAATTTAGTATGATGTACCAGTCCACTCCTCCTGCCCTCCATTGCCCAATTCTATGCCCCATCATTGACCTCCTGCTTAAACTCTGTGCTTAGCTTGCTGCCCCTATTCTCCTTCCCCCTGCCCTCCGATGTCTTTGTGTATGCCCCTGCTCCATCCTTTTTGCCCACCATGTTCCATGGACCTGCCACTCCTATCTACTCTGAGTGTTCTGTTGAGCTGCCACTCCCCTCCCACCTGCCTAGCATTGTCAGATGACTGTAACCTGTCCCTGCCACCTCCACCCTGCCTGTCCACATGCCATGCCCCTATCTTCTTCCTCCTGTCCTACATGGTCCATTGTACTGCCACACCCTTCTGCCCTCCCTGGTCTGTTGTGCTGCAACTGCTCCTCCCGCCTGCCCCGTGCGGTCTGTTGTGAGGCCCCTTCCCCTGAACTTTCTTGTCTGTGCACAGGTCCTGACCCTCCCTTCTATCCTCCATCATCCTTTGTGCATGCCCCTGCACCCTCCTCCTTGCCCATCACAGCCATTGTGCTACCACTAACCCTCCCACTTGCCATGCATGGTCTTCTGTGCTGCCATGGCCCCTCCCACCTTCCCTGTGTGGTCAGTTAGCTGCCCCTGAACCCCTCCCACCTTCCCTCCATGGTCTGTGTGTATGCCATCACAGTCTCACTGTTGCTCTTCATGGTGTGTCTTGCTTCTAGTGCCCATCCTGCCTGACCTCCATGGCTATCTTGCTGCTCCTGCCCTGCCCCCTTGCCCCCAGCACTCTGTTTACATGTGCAGACCCCTACTCCCTCCCTCCTGGCTTGTCTGTTCCATTGTAATGCCCCTGATCCATCCCTCCTGCCCTTTATGGTCTATTATGCTGCAGCTTTCTCTCCTGTCTGTCCATTATGGTCCTGCCTCTTGCCCCTCTGTTCTCTGTTGTCCATGTGCATGGTCCTGTCCCCTCCCTCTTGCTTTCTATGGATTGTTGTGCTGCACTCCCGTCCCGCATGCCCTGTGTGGTGTATTGTGCTGCTGCAAACCCTGATGCCAGCCCTGCAGGGTCAGTTTGGTGCACCTCTCCATGTCCCTCCTGTCCTCTGTTATCCAAGTCCATGTCCCTACCCCATTTCCTTCCATGATCCAATGTACCATACTTGCGAACATTTTGAACTTGGTAAGAGGGAGATTTTGAAAAAAAACTGGGGTATTGATTTTCCCCTTTGAGTTACATTGAAAAAGAGGAGATTGTAGACAGGAGACAGATAAAATAAAGCCCATTTGAGCTTAAAAACATTGGACGTTTTCTGGCTGAATCGGGTCTGTTGGCATGTATGGTTGTACTACCATTGCCTCTTCCTTTTGCCCACAATGGTCTATTACATTGCCACAGCCTCTCTTGCAAGTCCTGTATTGTTGGTTTCTTGCCCCTGCCCCCCTTTCCACTGCCCTCCATAGTCTGTTGTGCTGCCACGGCCCTTCCTGCCTGCTCAGTGTGGTTAAATTGTTGCCTTTGCACCCTCCTACCTGCCTTCAATTTTCAGAGTCCGTGCCCCTGGCCTCTGCCTCTCAACAGTATCCTAATGAACAACTAGATTGCTAACATTCTATATTTATTACAAAAGTGTGGAACGCCTGACGTCATCTTGATGTAATCAAAACTGTAATACCTAGAGCATTTCCTTTAGAAATTACATATATGAGAGGGTCTTATTGGCATCAAAATTATGGTTAGTGCTCTAAAAGACTAAAATAAGGACATATTTTCTGAGTTTTCAAATAGCGAGAAAGCACTTTTAAATTATTTGTTACCTTTAAGTTTTTTTATCCAGTTGACCACTTGATTAAATGTTGCACTTAGGGGAGAGGATGTGGTGTTACTTCCAGAACTTCAGACTTTGCAACTGGGGAACCAGGTTGGAGTTTCTGCTTCAGCTCGACATTCTGTGATTCTGGTCAAATCACTTAGTCTCCCCATGTCTACAACCAAAATGAATTTGTTCTTGTGTGATGTAACCAATGCTCATGTAAACGCGCCAATACCTGACAAGTCTGCACTATATAACACTGCAAAAACACAAAATAATAAGTGTTTTGCACACTTCTGTCATTGGGCTATATTTGGGCTACATCTGGGTGATTTTGGGCTACATTTGGGCTCTTTTGTCTCCGGTGGCCATCTTGGGAGATTTATTTGTTATGAAGTTTCCTAATTTCCTCATGTACTGCAGTCTCCTCAGTAGGAAATGCTTTCATTTTTTTACTTTGATTCCATCATGAAGGTATTCAGATATGTCACACATTTGCCATAAATTCTGAATGTTAGCACTCTAGTTGCTCATTAGATCACTGTAGTAAAACTACTGTTCACCATGGAAGTCTGCTCCTGGTATTAAAAGTGCATGTTTCAGTCTGCATGTCAGAATTTTTTAATGAAATAGAAGAGGATTTGAGAAGTCACTCAAAATGTGCTCTCATTTTCTTTCTTCAGCATTAATCATAATTTCTATGGCAAAATGAACCCCCTCATTGTGTTCCTTTTTAAATTAAATGTTTTAAGTGTTACCAGTTTATTCCAATCAAGATGGCTTCAGGTGTGCCATACTTTTGTCATAATGAAGACAGTAAGCGCTCTAGTTGTTTTTAAGAACACTCTGGGACATTCTGTCATTGGGCTATACTTGGGCTACATCTGGGTGATATTTGGGCTACATTTGGGCTCTTTTGTCTCTGGTGGCCATCTTGGCAGACTTATTTGTTATGAAGTTTCCTAATTTCCTCATTTACTGCAGTCTCCTCAGTAGGAAATACTTTCAGTTTTTTACTTTGATTCCAAAGGCATTCAGATGTGTCACACATTTGCCATAAATTCAGAATATTAGCACTCTTTTTGCTCATTAGATCACTGTAGTAAAGCTACTGCTCACCAGGGAAAACTGCTGCTGGTATTGAAAGTGCATGTTTCAGTCTGCATGTCAGAATTTTTTAATGAAATAGAAGAGGATTTGAGAAGTCACTCAAAATGTGCCCTAATTTTTCTTTCTGCAGCACTAATCATACTTTTTATGGAAAAATGAACCCCCTCATTTTGTTCCTTTTTAAATTAAATGTTTTAAGAGTTACCACTTTAATCCAAGCAAGATGGCTTCAGGTGTGCCATACGTTTATCATAAGTAGGACTGTTAGCGCTCTAGTTGTTCTTTGGAACACTCTGGGAAGCTGCAGTAGAACACAAAGGAATCAACTGACAGTCTCTGCCCTTGTTGGATGTACATGTTTTACTGAGAATGTCAGACTTCATTCTCACATGAGTGAGAAAGATAATGTGAATTTACAGAAAATAAGCTCTCAGTTTAGCTTATAGATCACCTTTCAAACCTCTGTGGGAAAAGCATGAGAAAATATTTTTCTCTCAATCATGATATCCCAGCAGAAGGCTTTTTCACATGGTGAAATCACCTTAGAACATACCACAATTCCTAAAATGAGTATGGTACCATCAACAAATGATTTATAATGTAACTAAAGTCTTAAAACCTTCTATTAACTGCAATGCTTTTTAATGAGGTGCTATCGTGTATATTGGTCCTAAGATGGCTGCCAACACTTTTTGGATGAAGTGCTGACAGCCAATCAGATCTCAGGATGAGATGTGTGGTTAGGCTCCGCCCACATATATATATGATTTTACTTTTGATTTTCTCAGGAACTACTGAACAGATTGACACCAGACCTGCAAAAGGCACATCCCTGACCTGAGGACTACCTCTCTGCCAAATTTCAAGTAATTCTGTTCAGCCGTTCGGGCTGTACCTTGGACTAAAGGTCCCTAAGGAAAATTGCATTGGGAAAACGTGTTTTGGGACCCCCCTTTTTTCTCAGCCCCCGCTTGACGAATCCCCCCGAGACTTTCAGGGTAGGAGCGGAGCGGAGCGCCCCACCTATTTTGAAAATTTCGCGAGGATTTGTCCACCGGTGCCAAAGTTATTCCAAATAGAATGTTGCGGATTTCCTATGGAAACACGGTCCTAACTATAACTATCTACTGGCGACCGCCAGTAGATAATATATATATATATATATATATATATATATATATATATATATACATATATATACATGTATATATATACACACACACATACATGTATACATATTGATATATGTAGATATATATATTTTCTGTTTTCATACTCGCGAGAGTTGCTGCCCCACTTGACACGGGGGCAACCTCCTGTACTGGCGAAAGCACGTACCAATACTAAAATTGCAGACTCGTTCCTTTGACCACGAACAAGTTGTACACCAGGAGCATCAATTTTTAAATGTTTATTGCCACAACATTAAGAAAACACGCCGGACAGAAGCGCTTCGGCGCTTCCGCCTTCCTTAATGTCGGTGTGGCTACAATCTTTTTAGTATTTAAACACAAACGGGCAGTTCGTTATTACATGCAACTGACATCGACAAAGGGTAAGGAATTATCAAATCCTTTCCTTGAATATGGCGGGCATTTTGAAGTGGTGATTCTCTCTAAGATTAAATAATATAGGAACCAACATTTTTCACATTCATGAAAACTTAATTAATCTTAATTATTATCCAGAATATCTACTCCATTGTCACCCAATTGTACATAATTTAAGGAGCTTAACATATTGTTTCAAATCATATGTAAAGTCGTCTGCTTCATCAAGCGGTCCTATTAATTAATTCAAATTAAACTTATTAATTAACAAACATAATTCCTTATCATCCAAGTGACTCCTTGTTATACAATATATGAAAAATTCATTGTATCAATTTAAATTGCACAATGTCCTTGCCATAATCAGTTAGTTTGGGCAATCACGGAAATAAGCGATTTACCTTTGGTTAGTCACACATTTCATCACGCCCTTAATGAGCATAAATATGAATTCATTGTATTAAATATGCAAATCATATTATCATCAGTTGTTTACCTTCTTATTCAGTAGATGATCATGCAGCCCTTCAATGGGCAATTAGAGACCTCATTGCATACAATCTATCTCTCTACATGACCCTCCTTATTACAAGTGTGTTATAGTGTACTGTAATGATCAGCCTTTATGTATCCATAATTCTTCCTCGTTATTGAGTCCTCCAGGGTTCTTGGTTTGGAGTTCAATTATGTATTTTGACTCCAATGCTCTAAGTGTCTTTACCCTATTGCCTCCGCTCTCCTCCTTCGGCACTTGATCTAAGCAGAAAAACGTATGTAAATTAGGATTGCTCTTGTGCTTCTCTTCAAAATGTCGTGCCACTGGGTATGTGTGGTACTTATTTTTATGGCCTGCGTGTGTTCTAAAACCCTTTTCCTAGCAGTGTGTATCGTGCTGCCAATATATTGTCTTCCGCATGGACAAGAGAGGCAGGACACTGTATATTCAGAGCTACAATTAAAGACATTTCTAAATCTTCTTTCTGGTTTTCCTGTCTAGTTTCTGATCTGAAATTCCTTGACCTTGGACCAAATCTTTCTTTTTGTGTTTTTCTATGAAATGACTCCCGACTAGAAGATCTTTCAAGGACGCTACGTTGTCACTCTTACCAACATGCCAATTCTTTCTAAATATTTGGGATACTCTAGATGAATTTACTGTGTAATCAGTAATCAAGTGCTTTCTGTGTCTCTTTCTCTGTTCTCAATGATCTCTCTTTCTTCAGGAGAAGTTGATTTCTCTCTATCTTTCTTGCTTTACTAGATGCCTCCTATAGAATCCCTTTCATCTAGCCCCTCTCCTCCAATCTTAGAAGGGCCATATCTTTAGCCTTAGCATACTCTTCAGATCTAGTGCAACTGCATTTTATATACGCAACAGCTCTCCATATGGGATGCTCTCAATTACACTACGCAGGTGAAAACTCCCCATATGTAGTATGCTGTTCCCTGCAGTGTGATCATTTCCGCAGCCTTCTTCCTACTGTCTTCTTTATTTTTCCTTCTTTGCCCCATTTCTATCTTACTGCGGCATCAACCTCCTCCTGTCCCCTATGTTACATTCAGCTCCCTTTACTGTTATACATTGTTAAAACTTTGTTTTATCAAATAGATTTTTCGACTATTTGATTTTTTTTTATGTTGAAGGAGAACATTCAAAGTGATACTTTGCCTAGGGATAATTTCAGATTTGTTACTAGTTGTTTTTTTACCAGGTGCAAATATAGTGGTTGGAAGTGATATTATTAAACAAGTGCCTTCCTAGGCCAACACGAACAACTAGGAGGGCTGGGGGGATATGCTGGCTGCTGGTTGGATGAGTGGTGAGACAATTTCAATTCTCAATGACAACATCTTTTTGTATTCAGGGATTCTTTCCTTCCCAATCCCAAATCGATTTTAAATTGTCCCCCTTCCTTCCTATGTTTCTGTCACTTCCTCTGTGCCATCTGAATTATTAGGTAGAAGATGTATATTAGCCAGTGTTCTCTGTTCACAAATAGCTTTTACCACATAATATTGTATCAGTCCCATTCCCATCCAAGCATGTGCCACATTTCTCCCAATACTTCCTCAGTTCTGTGAGTCTTTTATCCCAATCTCTCCATTTTTGCCCTAGAGAAACAGCAACATTGTGGCTGCCCGACTATACAAACATTTGCTACACTTCAAGTTCTTATCTTCTTTCTTGGCTTAGCCAGTGGAACAGAGGGTAGCTCCATCGCCGAGCTCACGCAGGCGGCAGGGTCTTGTATCTCTCAAAGTAGCCATTTCCTTACACCCCCCACTACAAAGGTCTTTCTCTGTGAGCTCCTGAAAGTCCTGTAGGAGGTAAAAAGAAGAAACTGGATGACTGCGTGGCACTGACTTTAATTAAGAAGGGGGTGGGCCTGCTGTGGGTGGTGGCATACAATTGGAAAAGGGGATTTTTTTTAAAACTCGTTTTGGGTTTAGGGAAATGAATCAATGATGGGCTTGTTGAGAGTGGTGAAGGTAGGACAGATGGAGAAGAGCATTCTTTGGGTGAATGGAGGGGTGTGGGGCAGTTGTGGATGGAGTGGAGGGGTTTATTTTTTGCAAAAATAAATAATTCACTTTTTTGCTAGTTATGGGTCTTTATTATTAAGGTTATTAATATTATAATTTGTTGTATCACAAGTTGTAAATTTTACTATAAGATCCATGAATCAGAAAAGTCTGAAGCCTGGCTTATTACTAAGAAAAGTTCCACCTTCCTCAACCTCTAGACTACTCTCTACTTGACCTGTACTCCCTTACCAGGCTAACCCCAGTGCAGGGCATCAGCCACCCTCCTGCAACCCTTGATGGAAAACTGACAATGCATTAACCTTCCCTATCTGCTTCGTGACTTGTTTTCGCCTGACTGCGCCCACTCTACCATCAGTCAGCAGTAGTACTATGTGCATTCTGCCCTACCTGCTCCACTGTGTTATCTTTAGCACTCACTATGTTGAGGAAATCAGTAGGCCATTATGGGCTGGGGTATTCATTTACAATTTTTTGTCCACTTTTGTTTTCAAGGTCCTCAAAAATGTTACTTATCTATAACTGATCACAATCATTGTGGGGCTGGTCAGCCTCAAAAACCTATGTACACTGACACATTTCAACTATCAAAAGGGTCATTTTTTGATGAAGGGCTTCAATTGGTATCAGTGACACTCCAATACAACTGCTTGAAAGCACTGTAATAAAAGACACAGGGAAACAGGTCAATGCTGGTATGATTATTCAACTAGAATATGTAGCAAGGAAGGGAGATGCAGTTGGCAAAAGCAAAAACACACCTCCAATATATCATTTGACTTTACTTAAAATTTGGTGTAATCGGTGAGAATCCTGCCTAATAAATCAGAAAGCATGTGTTTCAGTGCTTCGATTTCAAAACATTACTACGTAATTGCTGATAAATCCCACTATTTTACCTTCACTTAGGGAAAAAGGCCATCTTCATGGAAGAATTTGACAACTGAATGGGTGAATTGAAGAAATTACTCAATCAGCCTTATTGAGTCGAGAAAGCATGGAGCCTTCACTACATGATTTCTTAAAGGAAGTCATAAGATATAATCCTTTTCATCAATTGTGGTTCACTGGCTAAACTTATGCTGAATTATAAAAAAAGGGGGCTTCCTCTTTTAGCCAAGAGGGAGAACCTCAAGTGTGCTCCCATATCAAGGGTGCTCAAGCTGCCTATTAATTACCAAGGATTAGAATCCTAGTATGCTTCTTTTTTATGTCATAGGGGATTCAATCTGCCTTTTTTTGGTAACAGGGGTGCATGCTTCCAGAACCCTAAAGACACACAATTGATGGACAGAATGCAGAACAAATCAAAACATTCACCCCCAGTCAAGAGATCTGGGTTAAATCCATCATTCTTTTGTTTACCATGCCACCCCAGTTTAGACCTGGCCATATGCAAATCAGTCTTGACCCTGTGCCTCATGGGAACAGTCTAGCCCGAACTGCCAAACCAGGTCCTCCCTGGACCGGAAATAAGCATCCAAGGACCCGTTTCGGGGTTTCACCCCTCATCAGCCAGGATAGCTGCAACCACAGCACCGAGACTGCCCTCATCGCCGCCACCGACGACATCAGGAAACTGCTGGACAACGGTTAGACCGCAGCACTCATCCTCCTAGATCTCTCCGCTGCCTTTGACATCGTCTGCACCGCACGCCTCCACGCCGCAGGGATCTGAGACAAGGCTCTGGAATGGACCACCTTCTTCCTCTCCGGCAGAACCCAGAGCGTCCGACTCCCCCATTCCGTTCCAAAGCCTCCGAGATCATCTGCGGCGTACCCCAGGGATCCTCCCTCAGCCCGACACTGTTCAACATTTACATGGCCCCTCGCACACTTCACCCGACAGCACGACCTCAACATAATCTCCTACGCAGACGACACTGAACTGATCCTCTCCCTCACCAAGGACCCCATCACCTCCAAAGCCAACCTCCAAAAAGGAATGAAGGCCATCGCCGACTGGATGAAGATCAGCCACCTGAAGCTGAACTCGGACAAGTCGGAGGTCCTCATCCTCGGCTCCAACCCCTCAGCCGGGGACGACTCCTGGTGGCCGACGGCACTGGGGGCAGCCCCGACACCCACCGACCATGCACACAACCTGGGAATCATCCTCGACTCAACGCTCTCAATGACCAAGCAAGTCAACGCCATCTCCTCCTCCTGCTTCAACACCCTCCGCACGCTTCGCAAGATCTACAGATGGTTCGCGACAGATACAAGAAAGACAGTCACCCAGGCACTCGTCAGCAGCAGACTCAACTACGGAAACGACCTCTACGCGGGAGCCCCGACCAAGCTCATCAAATGACTATAACGCATCCAAAACGCCTCGGCGTGACTGATCCTCGACGTACCACGACACGGCCACATCACCCCCAACTTGAGAAACCTGCACTGGCTCCCCGTCAACAAGAGGATATCCTTCAAGCTCCTCATCCATGCACACAAAGCACTCCACAAGACCGGCCCAGCCTACCTTAACAGATGGCTCTCCTTTTACATGCCCAACTGCCATCTCCGCTCTGCCGACCTCTCACTCGCCACCGTCCCGCGCATCTGAAGAACCACCACCGGAGGGAGATCCTTCTCCCACCTCGCCACCAAGACATGGAACACCCTCCCACTGAGTCTATGACAGACCCAAGACCTGCTGACCTTCAGGAGGATACTCAAGACCTGGATGTTCGATCAGTAGCGGCCCCCCCCCCCAGCACCTTGAGACCCTTGCGGGTATGTAGTGTGCTTTACAAATGATTGATTGATTGATTGATTGATTGATTGATTGATTGATAGCTTGATTCCAGTGGCACAGTGAGTCCAGGATCCACGTCTGGGCATACCAGGCGCACTTAGGACGAGAAAGCAAAAAACACACAATTGATGGACGGAATGCAGAACAAATCAAAACATTCACCCCCAGTCAAGAGATCTGGGTTAAATCCATCATTCTTTGGCTCACCATGCCACCCCAGTTTAGAACCGGCCATATGCAAATCAGTATTGACCCTGTGTTACGCTCCTCCCCCCTCGAGCGTCACACGAACCGCGTAGCAATGCAGTCTCACCTCGCGGTGGTGGTGGCGCTCCTCAGGGGGTCAATGCGGAGGCACTTTGGTGTTGGCTGATCGGGTGGTGGATTCGGGACAACAGTGCCTCGGCAACAAGAAGCCTGGAAGCGGACGGGTGCTACGACATCAAGACTACAAATCCCATGACACCTTGCACTTCCGGTAGCCGTTCCGATCACGTGGGAACATACCGGAAACAGAAGACAGCTTAAGACGCCGCCCTGTATTCCAATCGCTGCTGGTTATTCCTTCCTGAAGCAGCCTTGGATCGTGATTCTGCAGTAACCCGCGTAGGGTAAGGGTGCACCTGCACCACCAGAGAACTTGGAAGCTGGTACCGCTCTCGATATACCCGCTTATTGGCCATAGACCTTCCACAGTCAGTGGAGAACCCGCATTTGTTGTACTTTAATTGAAACTTGAACCTAAGAATTGCAAAACGCTTTGCTTGCTCAAACTTGGGGGCTATTAGGTGTTTAGGTGTGCCAGCCGCTCGTACAGCAACATTACGCCATACCTGGTTGTTGGCTAATTCTTGTGTAATCCGGAGTTAATAGACTCATTTTGACTCCATTCTTTTATGTATTAACAGGGGGTTTAAGAGGCGGCCTCCTGCTCTTCCCCTGTGAAGTGAAGTACTACAAAGATTATGGTGTGTAAGATTATATGCGTGAAGAGTGTGCTTGACTCATGTGGCAACAGTGTGAAAAGAGTGTGCTTCATGGTGCCTTTCTGTCGTCAATAGAGCCCCAACTAGCGCACAGAACAGAGTATTGATTGTGTTGATTCCAGGCTGATTACACAGGTTTTGAGTTTAACAAGCAGTAATTTATAGTGGCTAACGTGTTGAGTGTCTTTTCCTTTTCAGGTCTCCCTCCCCGCTGTTCCCATCCTTTCCTTCCCCCGCTTGACCATCCCACTCTCCTGTGCTTTAACAGCATTCAGGGTTGGGGCTGTCGAGAGATGGACCCCTTTTGGCATCGATCCGCTCCCGAGGAATCATCGAGTCAACACCCTGTGCCTCATGGGAACAGTCCAGCCCGAACTGCCAAGCCATCTCCTCCCTGGACCGGAAACAAGCATCCTAGGACCGGTTTCGGGGTTTCACCCCTCAGCAGCCAGGATAGCTTGATTCCAGTGGCAAAGTGAGCCCAGGACCCACATCTGGGCATACCTGGCACACTTAGGACGAGAAAGCAAAAGACACACAATTGATGGACGGAATGCTGAACAAATCAAAACATTCACCCCCAGTCAAGAGATCTGGGTTAAATCCATCATTCTTTTGCTCACCATGCCACCCCAGTTTAGACCTGGCTAAATGCAAATCATTCTTGACCCTGTGCCTTATGGGAACACTCTAGCCCAAAACTGCCAAGCCAGGTCCTCCCTGGACCTGAAACAAGCATCATAGGACCGGTTTCGGGGTTTCACCCCTCATCACCCAGGATAGCTTGATTCCAGTGACACAGTGTGCCCAGGACCCATGGGCCCGATTCACAGAACTAACTTAAGACAAAATCCTAAACTTACTACTTTTGGTATTCACAGAAGTTAGGATTTTGTCTTAAGTTTATCTTAAGACAAACTTAAGACAAACTTAAGACAAACTTAAGACAGACTTAAGACAGACTTAAGACAGATTTAAGACATACTTAAGACAGACTTAAGATAGACTTAAGTTTATCTTAAGTTTGTCTTAAGTCTGTCTTAAGTCTGTCTTAAGTCTGTCTTAAGTTTGTCTTAAGTCAAACTTAAGACAAAATCCTAACTTCTGTGAATACCAAAAGTAGTAAGTTTAGGATTTTGTCTTAAGTTAGTTCTGTGAATCGGGCCCCATGTCTGGACATAACTTGCGTACTTAGGGTGAGAAAGCAAAAGACACACAATTGATGGACGGAATGCAGAACAAATCAAAACATTCACCCCCAGTCAAGAAATCTGGGTTAAATCCATCATTCTTTTGCTCACCATGCCACCCCAATTTAGCCCAAAACAGGTCCTAGGAGGCTTGATTCCAGTCCAGGGAGGACCTGGCCTGGCAGTTCGGGCTGGACTGTTCCCTTTGGGCGCATGGTCAAGACTGATTTGCATATGGCTGAGTCCAAACTGGAAGGGCGAGCAAATAAACGATGGATTTAGGCCCAGATCTCTGTACTGGGGTGAATGTATGACATTGTTCTGCATGCTGTCCATCAATTGTTCTTTTTGCACTGCTCCCAGAACCCTGGCATGTCTCCTTGCTCAGTGGCATTGTCAGTATGGCCGGTATACAGTCTCTTTTAGGCATTTTTACGGGTCATGAGATGCCACGTATAATGGGATTTGATGTCGCCATGCGCATACAAAGATTATTTGTCATGGGTATCGGGCTCCTGGTACACTTCTTTTTCATTCTGCGGGGAAATCAATCTGCTTCTATATTTTACGCAATGGGAGGGTACTTACAGAATGTTCTCCTATCGCATTGTTTAATCGGCGCTTGTTAGTGTGGCTGGAAGAGAGAATCTTTAAGATATTTCTTAGCTCACCATCTTTTGCGTCACGTTACCCCAAGCATTATGGGATTTGTAGTCCCGATTTCCGTAAAAAGCTCCTTTTTTCAAACTATATTTATAAATGGAAAGGAAGCCAGCCCCAGAGAGCAAAATATATATATTAAGGGAAGAGAGGCATGCAGCCCCAATTCCAAGCATTAATTGGCCCTAAGGACCCCATCCACCTGGGCTGGTTCCAATAAAAAGGGGAGGTGACAGCATGGTCCCTTTTCCCACGCTTAAAAGGGCCCCAGAGACCCACCCATTAGGATAAATAAAAAATAAACATGGGAACCTAGGGCCCCATCCCTAAGCTCCAGGGGCAAAAATCAAATATGAAGGTGTTGTGCAGACCCCTCTCTGAAACCTATTAGGCCGCTGGGACCCCAGCCTCTCCGGCCAAATACAATAAAAAAGGGGAAGGGGCCATGTGTCCCATGCCCCTAAGACCTAATATGTCTGAGGGCTCCACCCCCGGATGCCAAATATAATAAAAAAGGGGAGGGAGCTGCACAACACCCCTCACTGAGACTTATTATACCTGAGGACCCATTACATGGGACTGTATTGTATTAAAAAGGGGAGGGGGCCAAGTCGTCATAGGCCCCAGGGCTAAGCTTTATTTAAAAGGACTGTTTTGGCCCCAGGGAGCCCATCCCTTTGGCCCATTTTCTTTTTTAAAGGGCAGGGCATCGTATTTTATTAAAAAGGGGAGGGGGCTGAGCATCCCACTCCCTGAGCCTTCATAGCCTATTATTGCCCCAGGATCCGATTCCCCAGGGCATCCATTGTTTATAGATGGTGCCCTGATGCCAACCAACCACAATGTTTAGTACGGCAGGGGAGGCCTCAGGGCCCCCAAAGCTACAGCCAGTTCCTCACATGGTGCTAGAGCCGGCATTGCTCCCGTATGGAGGGAACAGCTGTTTTCTGCATGCTCCCTCTAGGCAGGAGAAATATGGAGACTTCTCCCAGCCAGAGCAAGCATTTTTGAACCCCTGCCAGCTGGGAGCAGACTTAGAAACTACTGTGTCCCAGGGTGGGCTTCTTAGGAGACAGTAAATGAGCTGACCCCAGGGATGGGTCCCCGAGGCCATTAAAGGCTCTGGGAGGGGAGACGGGACTGCAGGGTCCTCCTCCCTTTCTTAAAAAAGAGTCAGCCCCGATAGATGGGGGCCCGGGACCTTCACAAGCCTGAAAAGGGAGGGCTGCGTAGCCCCCCTCTACTTTTTTATACTTTGCCCATGGGTGTTGAGGTCCCTGGGGACACCATCAGCCCCATCAGCGTGGGGAGTGAGGCAGTGTGCCCCCTCTACTTAAATATACCCTGCTCCAGAAGATAGGGTCCTGGGGCCTTAAATGGGCTGGGAAGTAGGAACCTACTTCCGACCCCACCAATATATATATTAAAAAGGGTGCCTGCCACTTTGGGATATTTTTTGCCATAATCCCGATTAGTAGAGCAAATGCCTGGGTATACCAATCCCCAACTTCCTCTACAAACCCTTGGCGCACTGCACCGGTCCCATTTCAACCACACATGATTTAGCTGACTTGTCGTTACCAGCACATGATGCACAATCCCATCAATTATATCATCAATTAGTAACAACATACAAAGATGACCTTTATGAGCCAATTTAATCCAATACAATAAATCTTTATTCAGCCATATATGCCCATAAAAGGTCAAAAACACTACAGAGCAGTTAAATGGTCAATAAGCAAAATTAACTACATTGTCCACAGCATAATCAATGAGATACATAACCCAATGACCAAAAAACATAATAGCTGATATTCAAAAAGATAGAAATTACATCACATACATCTTTTAAATCATATAAAGTGCATAGTGCAGCTATAAAATGTAAGCTAATCAAGAAAAATAAATATCCAAAACCAGAGTGAAGATCTAAGAACTACATCAGCAGCTTTGAGGAAATAACTACCTCTGGCCCAAATAATTGGGGTATCTAATGATTGCAGGTTGTGCAAAGCTTGTTCGAAACTTCGATGCCCCAAGGATTTTAAAGCGGTTTCAAAAATAGTCTCCGGGCATAGCTAATATAGTTACAAAAAATGATATAGTGAATTAGTGATTGTGAGGAAGCCACTTTGCAGGGACCAGCCCTAAGGCATCAGGTGGCATTCTAAAACTCACAAGCCTCAATACGGATCCTGATCTAAATAGAAAAAGAAGGTACCTTTCCCATTGTGTTAGCTCAAGGGAGAGATAAAAAAAAACATGCTCTGGGCTGGCTAAAATCTGATAATCTGAGAATTAGTCAAAACATTGCTCTTTACCAGTTTTTTCTGTGTTCTTACCTCAGCACAACATTCAAAAAAGAGACCTCTTATCCGTGATTTGTCCCCTCTCTGTAGACTGGTAGGAGACAGCAACAGCGGAGACAACCCCAGCCCTTGAAAGGTTGTGTAAATGTATTTTAACCATAGTATGGAGCCCCAGTTGTCCGGAAGGAGACAATCTAAAATAATCTCTCTACAGAGTGTGGCTTGGGCATTTGTCAATATGCTGGCCCAAAGAAGCAGCGGTACCATTCTGACTCTATCCTCAAAAAAACATTGCTTTAGCTTGGTGTATATGATAAAGCTAGAAGTTGATGACCTTCAAGAGCCAATGGAAACATTTTCTTCCAAACATTCGGAGGTACTATCTTGTCACCTCTTACCACAATGCCATCACAAATCATCAATTAATTTCTCATCTTAAAAGTTACATTCTTGCTCAACCTGCATTCTTCAGGCTATCCATTAGTCAAAAAACATTGAACCAAATTCAAATTGTGATCACGTAGTAATGACTCTTTCCATTCACTTTCCAAAATTGCACACTGCCCACTCATACTCTCACACCCCTCTCTCACAGTGGCTACAATGTATGCTACATCACACTCTTGTTCCTCAAGTACATTATTACATCTAGAAACAAACTGAAAAATGCACTGATATTCTTGCAATTTAGCTGCCAAATGAGCTAAACGTGCAGTCAAGTTTCTCGCCCCACCTGCTGATTGCATGCTCACGAATGACTTGTAACTAGTCCTCAGGAAAAATCTTGTTCCTCACAGAAATTACCTAAAGTGATTCACACCCCAAGTACAAGCTATCAACTCCTTTTCTATCAACGATTAACTTGTTTCTGCAGATCTTATAGTATGTGATGCATACAATATAATTGATTATTTGCCCTTGTCTCTTTGCATTAAAACAGCACCTAAACCCACACTGCTTACATCTGCAACTACTACACACTCTGTTCAACCCAGATCTGGTATCAGACAAGATACTCATATCATTTCCATTTTCAACATTTCAAATGTCATTAGTTAACTTTCACCCCATTCAATATTCAAATGTTTTCTCAACAAACTTGACAGAAAACTCTGTTAAATCAATAAATGATAACAACTGATCATTAGAATCTGGTGCCACAGCATTTACAATGGCCTTAACATGGTGCCCTTTAAGTTTAATACCACTTTGAGAAATTTCATTACCAAATAATTCAACTTTCTTTTTACAGAAACCGCATTTCGAAACTTGTGTGGTCAAACCCTTCAATTGAATTTTCTTCAACAAAGCACACAAATTTTGATCATGTTCCTCATAGGACTTTCCAAATACCAGAAAATAACGTTGGATTGCTATTGTACCCATAACATCCTCAAAAGTCAGTTTCCTTAAATGTTGAAATACTGATTAAGCACTTGCTAAACCAAAAGACATTCACAAAAACTGGAATATTCCTTCCGGAGTTACAAATGTTGTGAGATATTTAGATTCCTCATGCAGCCAACCTGGTGATAGACACATGCAAGATCAATAATTAAAAAAATTCAGATGCTCTAGAAAAAGTAGAAACCATTTCATAGAAATTCAGTAAAGGATGCCTATCAATTCAAATTTCATCATTAAGGCTTCACTAATACATACAAAGCTGTTGTTCCACTGGCATTTTCACAGAGATAACCGCATGGGACACCCATGAAGGTGGTTCAATTGTTTAATTTTTTTTAACACAAATCATTGAACATTACTTTTAATTTCCCTGACAGACTACAGGGACATTTCTTACCTTATCCCTAACCAAAATTTGCTCTGTCCTTGAGAATTATTTTATGTTTCAAAGCCTCAAACATTCCCAACTCCTCACAAAAGAGAATAGGAAATGACAAGTTTGTCTCAGATACAAAATTGGAACCATGAATTCCTGACATGACCACCTAAACAGATGGAGATGCATTTGGATCAAGCTTCATGGTTAACTCCTGCTGATGAGGACAACCCAGAATGGAATCCTCTTTTTAGCCACATAAATCTTTGCTCTTTTTCCTCTCCCATTTCTGAATCAGCCCCAAAATATCCTTCTAACTCAATTGTATGTCCAGATTATCATCCCTGTTGCACATCAGGAGGTAACATATTCCTCCCATAATTCACAAAACGCAGGCTTTCCATTAATGCTATACCATGCACATTAATCCACCATCATAGATTTGTCCTTCCCATCCATCTTAACAACACATTTTGGAAATACTTTCCATACTTTGTCAGTCACACAAAGAACAGAATAAAAAATTTGCGAACATTCGTGACAAGAATTTTCAATTCTATTAAGGACACAGAGGTGAGGATTATGCTTCTCATTTCTTTGCTCTTTATTAACAGCAGCCAATAAAACACTTTATTAATAAAAATGACAAAACCCTTGAGCACCAAGACTAGTGCCCTATCCCTATATAAGGCGTAACTGAGGTAACCACTTTCTCTTTCTTTGCATGAAACTCGGAACCTGAAGTCCAACATGTGAACAACTTTTGATCCTGGGGACGGGTCCCCGAACTTCGAAGAACCGGTGGATCACCGTAAGGCATCTCAGGAGGGAAAGACACTCCACTTTGCCCAGCGTAGAGTTGCTTCACGCTTTACTCACCATTTGGATCTGTAACAAAGAGAAAGATCCGTAATACTGGAAACCCCATTGGATATCTTAATCATCGTAATCAGACAAAACAGGGGGGGGAAATATTATATACAATACAGTCAGGAGGCAGTATTACTAGAATAACTGCATTAATCACAATATATGACTCTGAATAACAGCATTGATAACAAAACATGACTCTGGGTGGGATAATCCTCGCCTCTGTGTCCTTAATAGAATTGAAAATTCTTGTCACAAATGTTCGCAAAGTTTTTATTCTATGTCGGGACCGCATGCTCCGATTATGCTTGTTCAAAGCTTAGCCACCACCACTGGTGCTACATCCAAAATAGGTTTATAGTAGAATGACTTAAAGGTGGTCTCAGTAGAGCAATCAGCGGCTTCGCTCAAGAGCCAACACACCCATCTAGACAAGGTGGCTGGGGTCACTGGGTGAAAGGGCTTCTGTAAAGCAATAAACAACTGACCATTCATATCTGGACGAAATTCAGCCATACTTACCTCATACGCTTTTACGCACTGAACCACACACAGTTTTGGATTATCCGGAAAAGCTGGATAAGACACTGAATTGGTATTACATTTGTTATGTTTGGAGATAACAAAAGTGACTCCTTCACTAGAGAATCGACGTCCTGCTAGATCCAAAGCACGGATCAGAGACTCTCTTGCAGGAAACTAAACATAACAACATAGGCAGCTTGGCAGAAAGTTGTTTTCGTGAAAGGTACTTGTTGGCGGGCCAGTTTTCCAAGAACCAGAAGACAACAGAGACGTCCCATAGGACTGAGTACTTAGGGCAATGAGGTTTGACCATCTGAAAACCTCTAAGCAATTTGCATTCCAAGGGATGTTCACCTATTGGTTTGCCATCCACTGGAACATGCCGAAATGGCAGACCGGAAGCTAATTACCATTCTGTCTGCTAGGCCAGATGAAGCTACGGAGGTTAAGTAGTTCATGACCATGGAGAATTTTTTTGTAGTGGGATCGACGTCCCACTGAGAAAACCAGCTACACAATCTGTTCCATGCGGATGAATACAGCTTGTGGGTGTTAGCAGACCATGCCTCATTAATGAACCTGTGAGCGTCTCTCGAAAGACCTGGGATCTCCTATCTATCCCTGAAACTCGCCATGCCACCAGAGGAAATGTGTCCTGCCACTATCAAGGAATAGTGAGCCTTCTAAGGGTCCAGCAACAGGTTCCATCTCTGTTGAAGAAGAAGGATTGACGTAGCACAAGACATTTCCAGGATGATCGGGAACCAAGCTTGCACCCTCCACAGTGGGGTGACTAAAATTAGCTCCGCTTGCTGACGTCTGGTCTGAACCAGAACCCTGGGTATCATCATAAACGGAGGGAATGCAGAGCACAGGACTGAGGGCCAGCTCTGTAGAAACTTGCTGAGAATATCACCTCTGGATCCGGACGCCAACTGTAAAAATCCGGGTGTTGCCTGTTGAGACGTAATGTGAACAATTCTAACTGGCATGGGCCCCATAGTTGGCTTAGAAATCGGAAAACCCGAAGGTGAAGCCTCCAATCGCTAAAGTCCCACAGGTAACGAGAGTGCCAATCTGCTACCTCGTTGCTGCATCCCGGGAGATACTCTGCCACTACTGATATTCTGTGGGTCAGGCAGTAATGCCAAAAGTCCTTGGCGAGCTCCTCCAGGATTCAGGACCTCGTTCCTCCCAACTTGTTCACCTATAACACTGCCGACACGTCCATTCGTAAGAGAATGCAGCAATCGGTCTTCTGAGGAGACAGACTGCGAATCGCGAACGATCCTGCCTGCAGCTCCAAGCAATTCATGTGTAAGGAGAGGTCCCCCTGAGACAATCAAGCCCCTGGGGAAATCGGGCCGCAACGGGCTCCCCAACCCCAATGGCTGGCGTCCGTCTCGATCACAACTTCAGGACTGGATCCGAATATGGCTCTGCCATTCCACGACTCCTTGTGGTCTAGCCACCGAAATATCTCCAACCTTGCTTCCTTAGATAGAGGAATTTGTTCTGCATATCCGAGGCCTTTGCGGAGATGTTGAATATTTAATCGTTGGAGTGCACAGCAGAGATGTGGCCCTGGAAAAATGGCTTCGATCGAAGAGGCCAGTAGACCCAATATCCAGGCCACTGACCTCAAGGATACAATCTGCTTACTCATAATCAACCTCAACTCTTTCTTGATTGCTCTGATCTTCTGAGTTGGGAGGAGAAGCTGGCAGCTGCGGAATCGATTTGAAAACCCAGAAATTCAATAGATTGTGTGGGAGGCAGAATGGACTTCTGAGGATTCACCACGAATCCCAGACTCTGAAGTAAATTGATGGACCATTCCAGATGCGTGGCCACAAGCTGAGGACAGCGAGCCATGATAATCATGTCGTCCAAGTAGACGATTAAATATACTACCAAAGAAAGAGGGGTCAGAGCTTTAAGGATCCAGCATCAAACGTCACTATCTGTCAGGCCTCTTAAATCAGCACTATATCTCGGTGCAATGGGTCTGGGATGTGACCCACAAACAACCCAAATAGGTGGTTATAAACCACCACTATCAACAGCTAAAGATTGACCCTGCAACCGAGAAGGATAAGTATTTTTTTATGTAAGTGTCTCAGTACATAACGCTTAATTAAATATGTTGAAAACAAGCTAGGTTCCCAGAAGAAAGTAAAAAGTCATGTATCTTGATTGCAGTCAGAATTAATCTTTTAATTGAAAACCACTTGTTCTTTTAAAAGCACCACACAATTGCTTGCCAACGCGTTTCATCCCTCTTGGGACTTCTTCAGGGCTAAAAGCAATTACAAAACACTATTTACAATATATACACAATACAAACATACAATACAGATCAAGTGTACAATTCATTATAGTTCATTATTAGACTAGCATCATATTACTATTAGTCGCCATCATCATTAGACATTGCTCTTATCCTATTGCGATTGGAATCACTGAGAAGCTATTCAGAATCTCACATAGTATTTACATCTCAGTTTTTTCACCAGGGGGGGAACATAGCAAATAAGTACAAAATCTATTATCGTCGATCCTACATCATCTTCGAAACTAACATCATCATCTTATATGTCACCTATATTCATTGTGCTATATTTGCAAAATTAGGTTCAATCATCATTGATCACTAATTCATAGCCAGAATCAGCCATATATATATTGTCCACATATGTGTTAAATGTTTACTCTATCATCCATACCTTAGTCAGAATCTGTATCTGCTGTTGGTGTTAAAAGTAACTTCAAGCCAACCTTAACAGCAACGTCGGTGAAACTGTATATCTATGAATAAACATAATTTATATATCGCTATAAGTATATGTTTGTCGCATTAATTTGCTTTTAGCATACTGTTTTTATATAATTGAACTGTTACTAGAACACAGGATGTAACATAAATATTATCATTTAGAGAACAAGCAAAATTAAATGAATGTATCATTTATAAGGGCAGCTCAAATATCACTGTCACTGCCAAAACAAAACATCAATATTAAAATCAATATAATTGGAAACTCATACAATTATCATACGTTAAGAGATAAAGAAACCCGTATTAACATCACATTTTATGCCTAGATTGGTGCACTTTTCGTTATGGTGTATTCTGAGTCCTGCCTCCGAAGAGGAAAGTTCCGCCACTTTGGGGTCCAGAATGAGGAGGATGGAACTTCTCCTCCAGCTGGACATGGCGCAGTTTGCGTTGCCAAGTTGGCACACTGCCCTTTGCGCACATCCAATTAACTCATCAGACAACTATTGTTGTCCCTGACTCCTTTGCATTGAAACCCATTTCCAAGATCTTGGTTAGGGGCCCTGAAAAATCTAGTAATTTGTCCTAGCATGAACGCCAAGCCCGGTCAGTGCCTTTCTTGGGATCTTTAGAATACTTTTTTAAATAGGTTAACATTTGTGGGGTCCACCTCGGGGGTGTTCGCCACCCTTCCTGCCAAATCCGGTCTCAGGCATTCCGACCGAAGTCATGCCCTGACGTCCTTATCAAAGGGCCGTCGAAGGTGCGATTGGACATAATCTGCTACCTCCTGTGGCGGGAGCCATGCAGTCGACTTAGGTTGGACAATGACCGCAGGCTCAAAGGTGAGGAGCTTGGGCTGAGAGGGAGTATCTCAGTGACGCTCCTTCTTTTGCAGGTCTAGGGGCCTCCTCCTGCTCTGAATCTTGCTCCGAGGAAGAATCCCCATTCTCCCCTTGAAGGGAGTCCGTAGTATCATCCGGTGTAGAATAGGCGTGATCGTTCGCCATGGACTTGGTCAGACATGCAAAATCCACCGCATGAGGATTGACACTCTTCCTGCCCCTGGGCTTGGATCGGGCGCCCGCGGAGGGGAGCCATCCCTGTTGAAGCGTGTAGTTGTTTAAGTGACGCTTCAGGGGTGCAATCGCTCTTACCAGGGATGTATTGACCGATTGCTGCACCCCTGCGTCCAAGGACTCCACAAGGTCCTGTTCTAAATAACCTGCTGGTTCAGGGTCAAAATATTCGTCCTTGTAAAGGAATTCGGCCATGATGAGTAAGTAAACAGGTATAGGCCACCAACGATATTCAAATACGTGAGGTGAAACTCAATCAAAGGGTTCACTGAATGGAGAATCACGGGGGAGAGGTACAACCCCAGGTAAGCCAAAACACAAAATTATTCTGTTATTTGGTGGAGGGAGGGCTTGCCAACCTCTCTAGGCAAGGCCAATGCGCTATTGTACTGCCCTCCACAAACCACAGGCATCGGGCGTCACTGGGGGCTTGAGAACGAGCAATTGCAAGTTTGAATTGGTACGATTTTCCGCTTTGTTGTGTCAGTACGGCGCCTGACGGCAAAGTGCACAAAATGGCCTCCGCATATGCGCAGAACTGCCCGCCCGTTACAGTGAAAATAGGACTGCGCGATCTCTCGACGCGCAGTCCTTGCCTCCACACTCCCTCTCCACCTGGAACTACCTTGGGCACAAAGTGCCAAGCAGGGGAGGCGATGCGCTCCCAAGTGGTGTGCGACCCCGACGCGGGACGGACACTAATTACTAAAAGGAGGTACCACTTACAAGATGAACGCGCTGAGGAGCGCATCCAACCAAATTTGAAATATATATCACAGATACATTAGAAAATACCCAATGATGACACAATCGCTATCGCACTCGCTATTAAACGTCCAGACCCATACACCACCATAAAATTAAAGTAGTAAGGGAAAGGCACTTAACTGGCTGCGAAGTAGCAAAGAAAGAGGAAGTGGTCACCACAGTTACGCCTTACATAGAGCTAGTCTCTATGGTTATAGGGCACTTGGGCTCATGGGTTTTGTAATTTGTATGAATAAAGTGTTTTTATTGGCTGCTGTTAATAAAGAACAAAGAAATGAGAAGCCTAATCATAGCCTCCGGTCCTGACATAGAATTGATATTACCAACATCGTTCTCACATTCATCTCTGATGAAGCAACTAACTAGACACACTTGCTTTACATCCTCTGCCAAAATGTCCCTTCTCTTTACATTTAAGACATATTTCATCGACCGGCAGACAACATTTCAAATTTCCAACATGGAAAGAATTTCCACATCTGCAACACACTGGATTAGTCTTCCTTTTAAATCCTCTGTTGTCAACGTCTATCTTATAAATTACATTGTAATTATACTTCACTACATAAACCTCAGTGCTTATATCACTTGTTTTGATGGAATGCCATCTAATCCCCTTCCAAAAAAATCAGAACACTCTATACCTTTACCAATACCAATAACAGCAATCAAGGTCATTTCAGTACCAGCCCATAACCATTTTTCAATTTTATTGCCATTTGTTTTCATCATAATTTGGTTCCGTAGACCCTAGTGAAAAGTTTTAAATTAAAAAAACCTGGCTAAAACACATAAAGCTGTGATGTGGTCCTCATTGGATTCAACACAAGAATAAAACTTGAACCTTTCCATTACAATATTTTATTTATTTCCAAATCTTCTGCTCATTTGCTTTATGGCCTGCTCAAGTGCGTCCGAATCAACACCACCTTCCAAAGGAAGTACATTGTTGAATTCTCGTAATCCCATTCCTCCAAACATTATTTAAGCAAAGCCAACTTCCTTTGCGGTGAGTATTCTTCCTCTTTATGTACGTCTGCATACCAAAGTTCCCACTCCACTGGAGGTTCACCCACCATTTTTAAGAAAGGAGGTGATGCTGCATACTGGATAGACTCTTCAATAGTAAAAGGAAGAAGTAGAAAAGTTGATTCAACAAAGATGATTTACAGTTGACAGAATAAAATTGGAATACATCATACTCAGTTTCCTATGAGATCCATATTTGCAAGTGTCAGCTTCCCCAATCTAAGATAGTATGAACACAGTATCACCATAAAAAACAAACAACCTGGTTAAACAAGCATTGGCACAGTCAATATGTTTTGCCTATGTGAAATCTATTGATGTTGCTAATGTTTTTTTACATGTTGTATAGCAGTTGAGTTACTATGCAACATGGCTTTAAGAAAAAAAAGCACAATGACGTGGTCAATGCTGGCTGCCGTGTAAAGAACCATTGAGAAAGCCAAACGATTTAATTTAGATGAAACCATTGGCTGTACCAATGCTTGTTTCTAATATCCCAGAAAACAACCAGCGAGATATCAAAAAGCTCAATGTCTCTGAACTGGTGTTTCTTTTCCAGCCCCTGCAAAAGTGTGCTTTTACTTTGTACAGTTTTGCGGTGGTGGCATTCGCAGCTTTACTTGGTGCTGCTGCAAGAAGCCAGTGCTGGTAGGTTGCCATTCTGTGGAGCCCAGCATGCTCCTGCCACTCTCGCCTTTGCAGTAAACATGCCCTCCAAGCCTGGGTGCTAGAGAAGGAGGTGGGGTGAGAGGGAGGGATCAGAGATAGTCAAGTCACAAACCCACAGATGTTTTTCAAATGAACGTGCGCTCCTCCCAAGGATGTCACTTAGCTGCAGGAGGTAATAGATGATGTTTTTATTTTGCTACACAAAGAGGTCAGTATGGCATGAGGAGCCTGTGACAGTGGGACAGGGAAATGTTATATCCCTAGAAAGTGCAGGTCCCAGATACAAAGATGCAAGCAGCAGAATTGTTCCCGCTGAGTCAATTTGTGGCAAATGCTAGAAAGAAAACAGGGATTATTTAATTGCCTTTTGAAAAGCTGTACAGGGCACTAAATACAGCAGCTTGTTTGGAATTTATAGTCATTCTAAATGTAGCCACAATAAATAGACTGAAAGTCAACGCACTAGCAAGAGTTGGGAGTAGCCGCACTCTGCAGATTCAAGCAAAAAAATTTACATATATACATCTGAAAACCGCGTAAAGTAAAAGAACAGTATGAGGGGCTCAAAAATAAATGCCAGTTTAGATATTATCCATTTTGATATATTGCTGACAGTTGTCACTGGCGATGGCACGAAGAAAGCAGAAAGAGGACCTGCAGGAGCCTGCAGTAAAAGGACACCCATCACCACAAGCAGTACTTGGTCCAGGCTCCATAGCACCACAAAGCCAGAGGCAAGGAGGAGGAGGTGACCAAGAGTGACGTCAGGGCCACCTGGGAGCTAGCTAATGGTAAATTAAGTGAGGGGGAGCTACGTTTAAGCCAGCCACTGGTAAGTAAAGTAAGTGAGAGCCACATAGGATCCAGGCAATGGTAGCTAAAGGTAAGTAATTGGTGGGTTGTTAGCTGCCTTTAAGAGATTTTCTTTCAATACAAAAGATTTAGCAAGCACAGCACAAGCTCTGTGCCACTGAAACTTAAAAGTGGATGCCAAAACGTGTGCACTTCGAACTTTTTCACATTGCCTCAAGAAGAAATTGCCCAATTGAAGGTGGCAGTCATGTGTGCTGTCACATGCACTTGCTCAAGATTGTGAGATAGGTAAGGTAATGTACATGTATTGTTTAGTTAATTAAAACCATAACAATTTTAGCATAAATAAGAGTACACTATAAAATGTTTTCATAATATATAACAAGACGTAATTTTCAGGTTGTGCTCTCTTGATCCTTGCAGAAGTAATTTTCGTATAAATCAGGTAATGTTCGTGATTCTAGGCCATAGGGTCCATAGGTGTCAGGTGCTGAACACGAGCAAACTTTGTTCTTTATCTGGAATAGTGTAATAAGTTGGTCTAAAGTTAATTCAATGTGCAAAATCGGCAGAGTGAACACTTCGTCAACCATAAATTTCTAAAGGAGTACATTTATCATATTCACTATATTCTAAAATTAATTCAATGTGCAAAACCAGCAGAGTGAGCACTTCGTTCTTAGCCTGGGACAATGTCATAAAATGAATTCTATGTGCAAAATTGGCAGGGTGAACACTTCATCAAGCATTAATTTCTACAGGAGCAAATTTGATCATTTTCACTACATACACGCATTAGGTGCTTGAGGTGGCTATAGCTTTTGGGTGCTGATTTACACATGTCTGTTTATACTGCCAGTAAACAAAGCAGCTCTAGGATGTGGAAGCTGAGACTACTGAAATCTCCATGCATGTTTGGAACTTCCCAAATAGTGATCTAATATTAGATACAGATTAGATCACGATCTCCACGGGCCCAAAACCTCCACAGTTCCACTCTCTGAAATGGTGTCTTTAGGATCTAGGATTCCTCTGCGGCCTTGCTGGCAGAGTATGAATTTCCTGGCAAGCTGGCTGGCTCCTCAAAGGGTCATCTGACAAGGAACTCCAGAAAAACCACCAAGGAGCAGCACGAGCATCTATAAGAAGCCCCGTGAAGCAGACGGTGAACACTGCTTTGTCGAGTCACCAGCTCGTCGCCAAATGTGAAGTAAAACGAAAGGTGAAATTCTCACCGGAACATATCACAAGTAGCTTTAATCCAACAAAGTGGCTTCACATCCACCAAGCACAAGACTCATCTGCCTTTCTCCGAGGTTCTAACCACAGCATTCAAATCCTGGAAATTCCACCCATGTTATTATTACTATGATGCACATACAGTTAAGGGGTAGGTCATGGTTCTGAGAATGTGTATTACCTATTGTGCCTTTATTGCTCTCTTTCTGTTTGCCACTGGTATATGCGGTCTCCAATGACTTGTGACGTGTTAAGTAATTTAGTTCACAAGGCTGGTTTCATGAAGGTTTCATGAAGGTTTCATGAAGGTTTCATGAAGGTTTCATATGTAAAGTATTAATGCATTACACAAACAGTGCAGTTGCAGTGATTCTGCCCAGGAACAGAACTATGCTTGGGCCCTTCTACTGAAGCAATCTGTTTATACAGCAATGATTTCTGGGCTTATCAGCGGACTCCATACCTTAGCATACACAGATGAATGTATTACATCGCAGATACAGCTGTGATCTTCTCTAAGGAGATATTGGTTTCTATATGACAAGGTTCACATGTTCATAAACAACAGCTGCATTTCTGTGTTGTGTCCAGGTGCGAGTATATGACCAGAAGAAAATAACAAGGGGCACTGTTGTTTGACCTTGTCTACCGTTCAGACTAAATCCCAGGAAAGAACAGAATTAGAAAAAAAATTGCAGGTTCTGTGTGAAAATATAATATGGCACAGAAACAAACGTAATTATGTAGTAACGTGTGCAAAGCTAATGTGGCACTGTGTCGTGCACAGTGAGACTAACATAGGGAAACCACAATAGGCATTGCAAGAAACACATCACGGTAATAAAGTAAAAACACTGCACAAGAAAATCCCACGCCAATTGAGTAGTTTTTTAAATAACATGGCATCAAAACAAATTCATTGCAATCAGTAGAACCAAAGTTATGAATTGTTAATGGTATAGGCCAAAATAGCGCATAAAAGATCAAAGCACCCACCTTGGGTATCGGATTTGATGACAGTGGGTCAAAGGTTTAGGCAGACTACAATGGAGTGTGGGTCTGATACAAGGGGTGGATTGTGCCCAGTCTCACACTTCAGACTTGGAAAAAATCTTGAAGAAAAGGTCCAGAGAATGTAGAGTTCAGTGGGGTAAGGCAGCAGGCAGTGTCTGAGGACGAGGTGCCATTGTTGAGAGCCATTGACCGAAGTCGTGGTGAAGATTTTACCTCAGTACTTATTCAACGTTTTGGAAGTAGAGTATCTTCAGCGGGACAAAGCTGCAATCTGTAGCCAAAGGCAGATATATTCATTGAGAATTCCAGCAGAACAGGATTTGCTGCTGTGGAGAAGAATATGGTGGCTGCCTCAAAGTCAGGCTGACTGATGATGCACCTTAGGTGGATCGGCTGGCAGGTAGATTCCGGGGTTCTGATGGTTCAAGATTTTTTTAGAAGTACCACAAACACTACTACCAAGGGTGCAGGGCCAGGGGACGCCACTTGGGGTTAGTACTTACTCTAGCAGAGGCAATCAGCAGGGTTCAAAACCTTAGAAGCTTGCTGTGTGTCTGTTGCTTACACAGGAGGCCAGCAAAGTAGCTCTGGAGTCACTTCTGGTTGTCCTGTGTTCAAGGAGAGGCTCTAGATCGCCTTCAAGTAGCAAGGCATTTCTTCAAACAGGAAGGTAGTCCTCTAATAGCAGCAGGATAGTCTTCTATAAGTCCAGATGTGTACAGAAGACGTGTTCTGAGAGCCCAACTTTTATATCTGGTCCCGGCCGTTGTGTCTGGGGGGGGTGACACCCTGTTTGAGCCCCACATCTTGTTCTGGATCGTTCTTCCCTTCCCCTGCCAAGGCTCCACGATGTCTTTTATAGCAAAAGGCTAGTGACAGGTTCCTTTGAGTGTGCTGGAGGTAAGCCCATTTGAGGTGCAACTGGGGGGGAACAGCTCCGCCTCCAGCCAATTTGGCAGGAACACCTATACTGTCCACACCTACTCTGCTTTGTGACACTGTGTCAGGAGAATACACCAAGCCCTTCAGCAGATCAATTCACAGTCATGCGACCAAACACACTGGCAGAAGGCACAAATGGTTAGGGCATGGAAGTGCCATCTTTCAAAAGGTGCCATTTTTAGAACCGTGACTCAAAATCCAACTTTACCATTAAAGGGGATTTTAAATTACAATTAATTTGAGTCCAACAGCACATCTCCAGCTGCTCCCAAACCAAAATGAGCAACTAATAAATGCAATAAGGTAACCCATTGTCAGTCTATGTGAGAGATTGACCTTACAGTAGCAAAAAACGAACTTAGGAGTTTTTCACTACCAGGACATGCAAAACAGAAACCCACATTTCCTTCATTTTAATTACAATGTACCCTGCCCTAGGAACCTTTATGGCCTACCTTAGTGGTGACCTATATGTATTAAAAGGAATATTTAGACCTGGCAAAAGGTTTATTTCAGCAGCTCGAAATTCCAGTTTAAAATTGCACTGCAGTGGTAGGCCTGAGACAATTCTTAAAGTACTACTCTAGTCGATGGCACAATGAGTGCTGCAGGGTCACCAGTAGCATTTAATTTACAGGCTGGGTACATTTAATACTATATACCAGGGACTTAAAATAAATTAAATGTGCCAGTCAGGAGTAGGCTAATTTTACCATGTTTCAGGGAGAGTTTAGCACTAGCTATAAGTGGTATTGTGCAATCCAACAAATCCAAAATTCAGATAAACAGAAGGAGTGTAGGCAAGTTGTTTTGGGAAATACAGCACCTAGAATGTCAGGTTTAACAGTAAGGTAAACATTTGCTTACCATGGTGAACTGGTTCAGGGTTTTGGGGATTTGCAGTGCTTTGATTCAGTGATACATAATGTTGTGGTTGGGCTCTAGAGATGAAGGCAGATTATCCTAATTTAAGGCTCAGAATTCAGTCTCCAAATTTGCAGTGTTGTGGCTGGATGCTTGGCAAAACAGGATAAAGTGTTTAGGGTCAGATGTATCAAAGGGTTTAGCCCATTCTGTGTTTATGGATAAAAGTGTTGGTACACACAGACCTTATTTTCAGAAGGGTTCAGTCCTAAACAATTTGAAGGAGACCTGACTTTTTACGGGCGTTTAGAAAGAGCTTTGATGTCCCACTCTATCCATGTATATTTGAGCCATAGGGCAAAGAGTGTCCACAAGCTTTAGTAGTTTATGGAGGAACAAAAGGGCCGTTCCAGAGAAACCTTTTTAGTAATACATATAAGAAAGCCAATAATTTCTATAGCAGCCTGTAGTAGGATAATGTAATCAGTCAGTTTAATAAATATTCAAAACAACACACAAAGCCATTTGTGGCTTGGAATGAAAGAGGAGAAACTGGACACATCTATATAAACAAAAACACAGACATTTAGAGTATGATTATAGAAGAATTGAATTAACATCACATTTTTCAGTACTCATGCTATTCATATCTTCAATAAATCACATTTGGAATAGTCATGGAACTTTTTTGTCGACGACATTTCAATCCCTCATTTGAATATAGGGACCATAATCAGGACTTAAAATATATGCCTGAGAGAAAAAATGCCTGTCAGGAAGGTAGAAAAAGGGGAAGAGAGAAGAAAAGAAAATAAGAAAAAGAGGGGAGGTAGGGAGGGAAGAAAACAAAAATTAGTCACAAATAGAGAATTTAATGTGACATACCATGCACGTGTGTGAGAGGAACATGCAAGCAATTGCTGTAAGGATGAGACTGCTGCCATTGCAGCAATGAGTATTCTTCAAAAGTGGATTTATGTGTGATCTAGTCGTGGTTTTAATAAACCCCACTATCAACTGTCTTTATGGAGGAATCATGCGTTGGCCTAGCCGTGGTTTAATTAAACCAAATTCCCACTGCTATTGTGACAATACATGCTCTGACCTGTGAGGTAGAAGCCAGTTGGGCAATTACTAGTGGAAGACTTTTACTGTGTCCGCAATGGTCAAATAATCCTGCAATCTGTGAAAAATGAAAGGAAAACGGTAAGGCAACCAAGTAAGGGCTCTAAGGATGCCAATATCAGACACTCAGGAGCCCCCTCACCAGCTCGATGTTGTGAAGACACGACAAGAGCTGAATAAAACCTGGTCGGTCAGTTGTCTTGGTGAGGCTGCTACAAAATTGGCAAGGGAGGGAAGAAAAAAGGTGTGGGGGTAAGGGAGGGAATTCATTTGTGCTTTTGAGGAGAACATTGCAGAGAATCCAGTGATCATGACACTATCACTGTACCTGATTGATTGGAGGTTTTTGCCGGATGTGTGCAGTGGCCTGGGGCACTACGGCTGTGAACCTGAACGGATCTATATCCAAAAGCTCCTGATCGCTGAGCGGCAGTGTTATCCAGGCAGTGGGGTGAAGACGAGCGGCACAAGAGCTGCATTGATGTGCGGCTCACATTGGGAACCGAACGTATGCAAGTTCCGGTAATAGGAGACCTGGAAGTGGGCATTGCCCTAATGTGACTGTCCTGAGTGTGAGAAAGTGGTAGCCATCTTAGAGAAAAAGTCTAGAAAAAGAAGAAGAATGAAGAGAGGGGAAAGAAAGTTAGTGAAATAAGGCGATAAAAACCACAATTTTCTCTACAATTGGCAGATGCCAATAGTGTCCAATACATTGGATTTACAAAACAGACAACATATCATCAATACATGTCAGTATGGGAGATACAGCTTGTTGTTGTTCCGACATGTATGTCAAATTCAAGTTTACAAATACCCAGTTACAGCAGATGTAGAAAGTGTCAAATTCAAAAGTATAAGATGGCATTAAAGGCCCAACCAGGCTATATCAAAGGAACCAACAGGTATTGATAACATTTCCTCAGAGGATTATAGCAAATTAGTCCAACCCTCTGACCTGTTTAACCAGTTCTGAATGCTGTTGGTAGTTGGATCCATTTCAGCACTTCTGTGTTTAGAAGCGAGTTGATGTCAGCACCTCTGGGCGGGGGTTTAATCACTGTAATGACCGGCCACCGCAAGTCATCCTCTGTGTGTCCTTTAATTTGAAAATGATCCACCAATGGAGCATTGTTCACTCTACAACAAATACGACTTTTATATGTTGGCAGATATGTACCCGTACATTTTGCATTGTTTGTATGAGGTAGAACAATTGACAAGCGCATATGATGGCATATATTACATTCATAGTGTTACAATTTGAAAATTGGTTCAACACAATGTTAACATTATTGTAAGTGAGGTTTTTAGTATCACAGGTAAATGGCCAACACTGCAGTTGCCGCATTTAAAGTGACCCATTCGGGGTGGTAAGCCCCAGATATCAGGTACGGTTTGTGATGGTTTCATTGAGGGAAGGCTTTCTTTTATTGAGTGATTCTTGATACTCTTGCTTTTACCAGAGGCAAAGAGTGGTTTCTCAATTTGCAATTCACCTGCATTTAAAACTGGCCAATGCTTAAGTACGCATTTTTTGACTTGATTGGATACTGGGGAAAAGGTGGTGATGCAGACCATCCTACTATTTGTGGCTTCTTTTTTTGATTTTGGAGTCAATAATTCCTCTCCTGGGCAATACCATGCTCTCTTCATAGATTGTTTAACCAATTATTTAGGGTAACCTCTACTCTGCAGTTTAGTACACAGAACTTTGGCTTCAGTAAAATTGTTTCTCCTAATCCTGAGAAATTCTGAGCATGGTAAAGAATCTCGTAAGGCCCGAGGGTGATGACTTGAGTACTGAAGGATAGTATTCCTTTTTGTGGGTTTGTGGAAAAATGATGTGAAAAGGCAGTCAGGGGACAATTGAATCATTAGGTTAAGGAAAGGGATTTCCTTCCTACTTTGTGATACCAGAATTTAAGTCCACTACAATGATTAACAAGCCGGTCCACAAAACTCGAGAGTGTGACCTTGAAACAATGCCAAATTATGAAAATATTGTGAATATATTGACCTCAGTGGCCAATCCGATGGAGAAAATGATTGTGCCAGGATAGGATGTCTTCAGTTTCTAAGCGATTCATATAGAGTATGGCAAAGTTAGGTGCAAAAACTGCCCCTGTCTAAGTCCCTTTCGTTTGTTGAAAAAAATCCCCATCAACTTCAAAAGAATTCTTAGTCAGAGTTCTAATAGTGCCATAATGAAGTCTGTTGGGACTGCATTTGGTCATGTCCTTGAATCAAAAGTTAGGATATCGTCCATCTCCATCCCCTCTTCTTGGGGAATGTTGGTGTACAAAGACTCAACATATAACGTACGTAGGATGCTGGCTTCAGGGTCAAAAGGTAAATGCTCAATTTTATTAATCGTGTTCATTGTGTCCTTTATGTAATAAGGTGTAGTGGGCACAACGTCTTTAATGAAGTGATCAACATATCTTCCAAGAGGTTCCAATATGGAGCCACAGCCGGGGACTATTGGACGGCCTGGTGGGGTGTTAATATTTTTATGTACCTTGGGCAGCGTGTCCCAGGTGATTTCTGATTAAACATTTTACATTAATTTGCTGACAGCAAGCTTTCTGCTTTACCTGTTTCAATAAGTCTAAAGATACTTCTTTGCATATCTTTTGTAGGATTTGCAATGAGTTTGTAGCTAACAAAGTCCTGTATACCCACCCCTCCACCCTTATCAGCTGGCTTGATAACCATTGAATGGTTCTGTTTGAGACCAGTCAGTGCGTGTTTTTCTGTGATGGGAAGATTGTATGGAACAAAATTATGTTTATGTTCCAACTCTGTAATCTGTTTTAAGACCAGTTTTTCAAACATATGTATTTCTGAAGGTATACTGCTGTATGGTGGGTTAAATGTAGATGGCGGTCAGAATTGTGTATTAGATGAACTGGGGCAATATGGATTGTCACTAAAATGTGCATGTAAACAAATCTTGCGAAAGAACCTTATTATTTCAGTTTAGAGTTCCAGAAAATTAGTTCTTGTAGTTGGGACAAACAATAATTTTCCACTAAGTAAGGTGGTCTCAGCTCTAGAATGTAAGTGGGTTGATAGATTGAAAATTTTTACCAGTTGGTTACTTTGTGGTAATATGTTGTCAGTCATGGTATCTATCAATGTGTTATCAAGGGTGATGCATGTCACCATCTGTAATATTTCTGTTCTGTCTGGCATTCTCCTGGGGCACTGTACCATCGTATTGCTCGTCCTCGACCCTGAGCTGGTGGGCGGTCCATGCCATAACTAAACATTTCTGATTGGTGTTTGAGCTGGTGCCTTCGCCTGAATCAAAGTTTTCTGATGATTTGCAAGAAGTGTCTGAAAAAGTGACCAGGGAATTTATTTTGTATTATATCTGCCCCAAGGATGACCAAAATGTGGCCTTGTGTATGTCCAATGGGTTAAGAAGTTCTCAGAAAGATGTGGATAGGTTTTCTCTATCTTGTAGTTCTTAATGTCTCTCTTCACTTTAGTGGTTTTCTTGTCTTGTTCTATTCTTTAGAACGCTGTTGAAGCTTTCTGAATTTTTTCAAGTAAACCGTTAATGAGTGGGATTGAGCTAGACTCCCTTATCTGTTTCTCAAGATCTTCAATCACTTTACAGAGTTTCTTATTATGTTCAATCGCAGTGTTGATGCCCAGTACCATCCATTGTCGCGAGCAAGTGGTACCAATATAACTGAATCCATTTGAATACTTTTTGTCCTCAGTGGAAGCAAGACTAGGCATTATTTCTATCCTCAACCTTGGAATTCTCCAGTGTTGGTGGCAGGCTCCTCACAACAAAATGCGGGCCCCTGCTCTTATCTTTCCACAATGCAGCACTGTTCCAGGGTACATCTGTCCTAGGCTTCCCAATGATTGAGCATATTACCCCTGATTTTAAGTCCCTGGCTACGTCATTTTAAATAGCGATTTAATTTTGGTGAAGCTAAAACACACATCTGTCAAAACACTGCACATATTGAACTTTGCCTGTGACTGAAGTGTTTGGTTTAAAAATCTGTAGATTCTATAACCAGCATGGCACAGCCACACTGTAAATATTCTCAGAACAGATACATTAAAACGTCCACTTCTATTTGCCTTTAATCTGCAGCATGTGCCCAAGAGGCGTGTGCTCGCAGCCTCTGGGCAGCATGGCCAAAGTTGGCACAATGTCTCTTGCTGTGCCTTTACTGTAAACACACATTCATCTTAAATGTGACAGAGTAGGTACCGCGTGCATCCCATTCCCAGCCATAGTTGTGCACTGACATAGGATTGCCTTTGTGTATTGGACTTCAATCATAAATCTGCCAAAAAGGCATCTTACATAGCATCCATTCCAGCACCATCAAATGTATATTTGTGCCTGGCAGCGGGTGTCCTGTTCTCTGGGCCCAGAGCATGTCCATCCGTCTGGTTCCCGAGTGCTGAGATGAATGCATCAGGGCGGGGGTTTCAGGGAATGGACACTGTATTAGAGTGTATGTCAACTTCTGTGGTGCTGCTGACTCCTATAACATACGGGGTATCAAAACTGTGAAGCTTTTTTCTTTGAACCTTGCATATTTATTAAAGTCCAGGGGTGCAACACATACAAACAGGTATTAATCACAAATGTTGCTTGGAAGCAGATGGTAAGGAATTCCGGATAATACAGTAAGGTTCTTCTTTTTTTTTATTTTTAGATCTATGGATGTTCTTAAAACCAGTCCACACATTTTGTCTACTAGAAAATGGATTTCTTCAGGTCTAGTGCCTCTTAAGGTGTTCTGAGAGTGCATCCTTGACCCCAGAGGGAACCCTGGTTCTAACCCCAGTATACAAACTCTCACAAATAAGTACTTACCAGTAAACCGTTAACTTAATTTCCTTCAATAGGATTGTAGTGACTGTTTTTCCTTAAAAATTCTATCAAGTGTGGAGTTGGTTTGTATGAAACATTGAAAAACTTCAAATGCACAAAAACTGAATTACTTACCTTTTGTCTAAGAAATGTCTCAGTCTGATATCTAGTCATAGCACACCGATTAGAAAAAGTAACCTAAAATGTAATCTAAAAAGTAATGTGCACAGCAATCTGTAAACTAAAAAGTAATTTCAAAGTGTTGACTTACCTGTAATGCAACCAACTGCTTTTTAACCTGCATTCGACTGTAAATAACTGTATAAGATTTTGCAAATTATTATTTCACTTATCTGCACCAGGCTTGGCTTAATTCAAGAAATATAATAACAAATAATATTTTTGATACAAAGGAATGCTTAACACTACCCTCAGATAAAGCCTTACTGCTCGCCCTCACTACCACAAATAGAGAGTAAGGTGCTTTCTACTTTTACCTCTGCCTACCTTTGGGGTTCCACTGGACTCTGTTCACACTATACCTCATTTTGGTGTAGTATATACAGAGCCATCTACCTACAGCTTTGTGCTACTGCACCTGCTGCACCATTCAAATCATGACCCCTTTGTTGCAAGGTAAATGCGGTTGAGACTGTCTGTTTACTACTTAAATATAGCAATATTATATGTTTATAGGAGTTCTGACAACTTATGAGTCTGGTGCTACTGCACCATCTTCACCATTCAAATCATGACCCTATTGTCTGCTAGAAAGATGCACTTGTGAAGGTAATGTTTAATAGTAAAATATTGCAATAATTTGGGTTTAGTGGGGTCACTGGAGCTTTTGGCCCCAGTGCCACTGCACCTGGCGCACCATTCAAACAGCAAGGTAACTGCAATAGTGATTGCCTATTTAGTAGTGAACTATAGCAATATTATGTGTTTAGAGGAGTTCTGACAACATTTGGACCCAGTGCCACCAGCTTCTCCATTAAAATCATGATCCTTGTGCCTTAAAGATAACTGCACTTGTGGTTGCCTGTTTAGGAATAAAATACATCAATATTAAGTGTTTAGCGGAGGGTCCGGAGCTTTGGGTCCTAGTGCCCCCAGTCGCGGCCGGCATGAATCTTGGGTGGGGGGATGGTGGGTCTTGTGGGGATGGGGTGGTGGGTTAAATTAACAAAAATAAAATACAAATTTAAAAAAACGTAGATTTGCCTCTGGTCCTGGACTCCTGCATCACGTCTCCTGCTCTCTGCTCACAGGAAGCAGAAGCAGGCAGCCTCCCTCTCTTCCCCTAAGCCAATCACAACACTGCAATAGAAGCGTTGTGATTGGCTAGGACGCCGTCCTTTCAGGCGTCTATGGGGAGGCTGTTTTCTTCATGCTGCCTGCCTGCATGAAGAAAAAGGAGAGTGTTATGACTGGTTTGGTTGACCCTGGGGCTGAACAAACAGTCAGCGCCCATACCATTGGGCTAGCCACTCCTCTTCGATGTCCCCACCCTTCCTCTGCTGTCATTCATACCATTTTACGTTTCCGCTTCTCGCACTGTGAGAAAGCAGTGGGGCAACGCTCTGACACCCACGTGGGGGAGCCGCCCCTGGGTGCCACTGCACTTGCTGCACTATTGAAATCATGCCCCAAGTACTTGCTAGATAACTGCACATATCACTGCCTGTTTAGGGGTAACAAATACCAATATTTGGTGTTTAGTAGAGCACAGCACCAGCTGCAACATTTAAGTCAGGCCCCTTTCAACTGCAAGATAACTGAAATTGTGCCTGCCTGTTTAGTACTCAAATACTGCAATATTAAGTGTTTGGAGGAGTTCTGGCAAATTTTGGGCCGGTGCTTCTGCACCTGCTGCACCATTCAAATCATGACCCTGTTGTCTGCAAGGTAACTGCACTTGTGGCTGCCTGTTTAGTAGTAAAATATAGTATAGCTCTTGTATATTAACTTTATTTTTAATGTGCAAGTTTTATTGCAACATTTAGAATTGTATCATAATGGCCAAATAGATTAACATGAAAAAACCATTCTGATAATGCCTACTAGGTGCAAAGGAAGGTACTGAGGCTTGAATAGGAAATGCCACAAATGTTCTAAGGCTAACGCATCTGCGTTACACAACTAAGTAATAAAAAGTAAGCATTCCAGCATGCTGTTAGAATCTGTCTGCCTTTTCCGTGGGAGGAGATCTTATCATTCCACATAAATGCGAATTAACACAGTATTTCGGAAATGGGAAATGATAAGAGCCCCCTTGTAATATATATGAAATACAAGAGATCTCACGCTGTGCAGATGAAACCTAAATAAGTAGCACCTGAAAATGGAGCAGTGGAAATATTCAAATAATGGGACCATGCTCCGGGACCCAAAAATAGGCGGTGAAGATCAGGCTTGACCTCAGAGGGGGGCACTGTGTTTAGCAATAACCTACAATTTAAAAGCAACTACTGCAAAGTTCCTTGTGCGTCCAGCTTTCAGGTAGTAATAAAAATGGCAAGATAACTCTTGTGATTAATGTTCCTGCTAGAGAGAGAGTTTTTACTCGCCATAAAGTAGTGCAGAGGGTTAATACGCCTGTTGCAAATAACAGATCTGTGCTTTATGTGGATACCTGAGTATATTAGTAAAGCCAGATTTTACCAGCGCTTAAAAACAAATTAAATGTATTTGAGAAAGGGGGTATGGAGAGATGAGGGGTACATTTGCTGCGTGGTAATGAGGCAATCTGAGGAGGAGGTCATATGAGAGGGGCACCCAAAAAATGATTGTCGAACCAGGCGCCACCAATGTTAAAGCCGGCCCTAACAATGAAACCAACCAATGGTAAGTACTGGGCAGACTCATAACACATGTTGTCTGGTACTAGACTTAAATAGCACATCTGGTTCCAGCCCCAACTAACTCTCATAAAAGACATCTATACTCGGGTGAACATGGTGGGCATTTTGGATATTTTCAGTGAAGGCCTATAATTGAGAGCTATGCAATATTTTCCTTGTGTAATGAAAGCTTTGTTCCTCTCCTTATATAGAAGCCACCACCTGAGGAAGTGGCAAGCATTATTGTATCAGATCTGTTGAGGAAAAAATCAGGAAATTCGCCAGAGGACAGGAAGAGGGCAAAGAGATTTTACCCCTAAAACAACTAAACTGCAACCCATAAAGTGAGCATTGTGAGTGCTCATTTAAGACCAGGCTGGACGACAATACATTTTTGACTAGTGCTATGTCATGACAGTGAAGATACGTTTAAGGCAGTGCTTGCTACATACACCTTTTACCAATGTTTTATGGAATCAGGTTTCTGTAGGTGGAAATGTGTGACATGAATGGTTGTGCATATTTTTTGGGTGCCATTTTGTTGTGGTGGTTATGTTTTTGGGTGCTTCCCTGTATTTGTGCTGCATTATTGCAGTGTGATGTGTGCTGTTGTCTGGTTGCTGTGTTGCATTCTTTTTTGAGTGTTGTGGCACACGTTGTTATGTTTTAATTGTGTTGGTATTTTGCTTTATTTATTCTATTTTCTTATGTTACCTAGTTTACTTAGTAAAATTCAACACATGCTACTATATTTCCACCTAAAAGCACCACATTTCTTGAGTTCATAAGACAAACAACCATTAACCAGTGTCTAAGATGCTAAAAATGCACTGCTCCAGTTGTTCATCAACTTAAGACACCAGTCAGTTCAAAACTGTGTCAAGACATGAGACAAAACGAAAGCGAAAGAGCTTTGATTTTCCCAAGCTTGCATCCAGACAACCTTATTGGAGTACCAACTTCACACACCCGGCACCAGACTCCAGGTGCGCCTGCTCCCACTAGGATCTCTTCATAACATTGCAATGTTCTACACTGACATTACTTCTGATCCAAGACGGTAGAAGTATTTTAGCTCAGGACATATCACATTGATGTTCTTTGTTGTGAGATCTCTTTCATCACAGGCCTTGTCCACTCTGGCACTGCTGGCACAGACCACTCACAGCACAACCTGTGCTTTGGAAGCTTTCACACTGGAAAAACCTTTGACCTTTGAGGACATTATGAATATTTCTAAATAATCTTCCAACACCAAAATAATTTAATGGACCTCCATTGATTTGTATTAATGCAAAACCTCAAAATAACCATTATTCAAAACTGTTGAATCTATCCTCTTTTTAGGTCGAACACTCGAGACCTCTTGTATACTTTAGTATACTTCGTTTATGGCCTACAACTTGCCCACTGCTTTTTCATTTGTTTGTTTCAGTGTCCTTTAAAAATCTTTGCTTGCTAGTGGTCATTACTTCTCTTTGTCCCTCCTTTTTGTCTTTCTGATTCTTCCCACTAAACAGGTACTAAGGACTGTAACATTACGCATTGTCTGTTTATCTGGTGTTTTGTGGGACTATTTTCTTCTTTGATTCCTGCTGCTGTTACAGTTTGAAGTTACTGCTCCAAGTTTCCCCCATTCATCTTTTTACAAGGGGTCACTTCAGGAGGCCGCACCCTTACTTTATTTCTGTGCGGCATGGCGAAACGCGTTGTGAGGCCAAGCCCCTTTCTTATATTCTGCATGCTTGCTTGTTTCCCCATCTTGTTTAGGTATAAATGTCTCTCAGGAAATTGTGACAGTGTAGTGTTTAGCCTAGTCTTTCTTTGGTACCCCAAGGGCATCTTTGAGGTAACCTGGTTTTACTGAGCTTCTATAAGTACCCCTGGGGTATTAATAAGTGTTTAACAGACTACCTGTGAGCTCAGCACATGCCTACGCTCTTCACAGCCTTCATTCTGTTCAGCAGGTAGGACAGTAGTAAAGCATCACCAGGAGGGGTAGGTGAGCAGCCGGGATTCCTAGCTCCAGAGGCCCGACCGCAGCTCCACCGTACCTGCACACACCAGGTCTGAACAGGTCTGAACAGTTCTGCGCTGGGTGCAACCACCTTCAAAAGTTGGATGCAGACGACTTGTACCAGTTGGAGCATTGTACAGTGACATATGTTTCTTCTTATCTTATCCTTATGAACTGCACCTTGAATAAAGACAAGCACGTGACTTACATGACAAGCAATGATCTTATAAAGTTGAGATTATTTCATCACTAGACAGGACTCTCCTAAAATGTTTAGCGTTTATTGTTTTAATTCTATTGCAGTTACGCAACATAAGAAAAGGGCTGAGGAAGACATCTGCAGCGAGTGGGTAGAGCCAGAGGAGAGAGTTTGGTGAGTGGGCTCGGTGCTTGGTGAAAGAAGAAGGTAGCATCGCCTGAAGCAGCCAGAGCTGGGGAACGTGACTGGGAGCCCAGGCAGCTACGTTAGGTGCGGCAGTGGGCAGCTTTAGGCCAGTGCAGCTTGCACCTTGTGAGGTCCACTCCTGCTGTTGCTGTCCAAACGCCAAGGTGCCCAGTGTAGAAAAAACGGTGAGCAGTCTAAATATCGAGTTTTAAATTTCGAACTACAAGTATATCGAGTTGGAAATATCGTAGGTAAAGAATATCGAAGTCAAGAATATCGATGGACAGAATATCGACCCCAAGGTAAGTATTATCGAAGTTAATAATATCGAAGTCATTAATATAGATGTAAGTAATATCGTAATCAAAAATTTCGATGTCAAGAATATCGATATTTTATTAGTGTAATGTATTTTAATATGTATTTTATTTGTATGTTAAAGACTATTGTAATGTATTTTAATACATTTAAAAATAAATGTTTAGAGATTAATAATTATGTAAAATATAATTTAGCGTTTTAGTATCAGAGCGGTTGTGGGTTTATAGGGGAATAGGGTGGGAAGTAATTTAATTATAATTAATTAATAAATATGTATTGTTTAATTGGTATTTATGATTAATTAATTGTTAATTAATTACTAATTTTTAATTAAATATATTAATTGATTAATTAATTGTTAATTAATTATTAATTGTAAATTAATTTTATTAATTGGTTAATTATATAAGTTATAATTAGTTTAATATTAATATTTTTTTATTGGTATTGTTAATTAATTAATTGTTAATTACTAATTAATTGGTGATTTAATTTTATTAAGTGATTAATTGATGATTAAATTAATTATGTGAATTTTTATGTGTAGTGGGTTGTGGGTTTATAGGGGAATAGGGTGGGATGTAATTAAAATCAAATAATTACTGATAATTTTTATTTATTTGTAATTAATAATAATTAATTGTTAATTAATTATTAATTGGTATTTAATTGTTATTAGTACGTTAAATATAGTAAATATAAATAATTTATTATTCCATGTTATTTGTTGTTATTGCTAATTAATGTATTGTTATTAATAATTAATTTGTGAATAATTGTAATTTGGTAGTTAATATGTATAAATTTGTAAATAATAAGTATATTAATTATAAAGAATGTATTATGAATTGTAAATAATAGATACACTGATATTTAAATGTATTGTGTATTTTGTATGTGTAGTGTGTTGTGTGTTAAAGGGGGAATAGTGTGGGATGTAATTTAAAGTTATTTATATAAATAATTATTTTAAATAATTGGTATTTAATAATACATATTTTGTAAATTAATTATTAATATGCTAATTTTTTTATAACTAATTATTTAATTGGTTATTATGTTTATAGAATCCCTATGCTATCCAGTGCTTTCCCAACTGTTTTACTATCTGGAGTTGGAATAGTAATTTTTAACCCTACGCTATCCAGCGCTTTCCCTACTGTTTCACTTACTGGAGTGGGAATAGTAATTTGTACCCCTACGCTATCCAGCGTTTTCACTACTGTTGCACTCTCTGGAGTGGGAATAGTAATTTTTACTCCTATGCTATCCAACGTTTTCCCTTCTGTTGGACTCACTGGAGTGGGAATAGTAATTTTTACCCTTACGCTATCCAAGGCTTTCCCTACTATTGCACTCTCTGGAGTTGGAATAGTAATTTTTACCCCTACGCTATCCAACGCTTTCCCTACTGTTGCACTCTTTGGAGTTGGAATAGTAATTTTTACCCCTACGCTATCCAGCGCTTTCCCTACTGTTTCACTTACTGGAGTGGGAATAGTAATTTGTACCCCTACGCTATCCAACGCTTTCCCTACTGTTGCACTCTCTGGAGTTGGAATAGTAATTTTTACCCCTACGCTATCCAGCGCTTTCCCTACTGTTTCACTTACTGGAGTGGGAATAGTAATTTTTACCCCTACGCTATCCAGCGCTTTTCCTACTGTTTCACTTACTGGAGTGGGAATAGTAATTTGTACCCCTACGCTATCCAGCGTTTTCACTACTGTTGCACTCTCTGGAGTGGGAATAGTAATTTTTACCCCTACGCTATCCAGCGTTTTCACTACTGTTGCACTCTCTGGAGTGGGAATAGTAATTTTTACCCCTACGCTATCCAGCGCTTTTCCTACTGTTTCACTTACTGGAGTGGGAATAGTAATTTGTACCCCTACGCTATCCAGCGTTTTCACTACTGTTGCACTCTCTGGAGTGGGAATAGTAATTTTTACCCCTACGCTATCCAGCGTTTTCACTACTGTTGCACTCTCTGGAGTGGGAATAGTAATTTTTACCCCTACGCTATCCAACGCTTTCCCTACTGTTGGACTCACTGGAGTGGGAATAGTAATTTTTACTCCTACGCTATCCAACGTTTTCCCTACTATTGCACTCTCTGGAGTGGGAATAGTCATTTTTACCCTTACGCTATCCAACGCTTTCCCTACTATTGCACTCTCTGGAGTTGGAAAAGTAATTTTTACCCCTACGCTATCCAACGCTTTCCCTACTGTTGCACTCTTTGGAGTTGGAATAGTAATTTTTACCCCTACGCTATCCAGCGCTTTCCCTACTGTTTCACTTACTGGAGTGGGAATAGTAATTTGTACCCCTACGCTATCCAACGCTTTCCCTACTGTTGCGCTCTCTGGAGTTGGAATAGTAATTTTTACCCCTACGCTATCCAACGCTTTCCCTACTGTTGCACTCTTTGGAGTTGGAATAGTAATGTTTACCCCTACGCTATCCAACGCTTTCCCTACTGTTGCACTCTTTGGATTTGGAATAGTAATTTTTACCCCTACGCTATCCAGCGCTTTACATACTGTTTCACTTACTGGAGTGGGAATAGTAATTTGTACCCCTACGCTATCCAACGCTTTCCCTACTGTTGCACTCTCTGGAGTTGGAATAGTAATTTTTACCCCTACGCTATCCAGCGCTTTTCCTACTGTTGCACTCTCTGGAGTTGGAATAGTAATTATTTTCCCTACGCTATCCAACACTTTCCCTACTGTTGCACTCTCTGGAGTGGGAATAGTAATTTTTACCCTTACGCTATCCAACGCTTTCCCTACTATTGCACTCTCTTGAGTTGGAATAGTAATTTTTACCCCTACGCTATCCAACGCTTTCCCTACTGTTGCACTCTTTGGAGTTGGAATAGTAATTTTTACACCTACGCTATCCAGCGCTTTCCCTACTGTTTCACTTACTGGAGTGGGAATAGTAATTTGTACCCCTACGCTATCCAACGCTTTCCCTACTGTTGCACTCTCTGGAGTTGGAATAGTAATTTTTACCCCTACGCTATCCAACGCTTTCCCTACTGTTGCACTCTTTGGAGTTGGAATAGTAATTTTTACCCCTACGCTATCCAGCGCTTTTCCTACTGTTGCACTCTCTGGAGTTGGAATAGTAATTTTTACCTTTACGCTATCCAACGCTTTCCCTACTATTGCACTCTCTGGAGTTGGAATAGTAATTTTAACCCTACGCTATCCAACGCTTTCCCTACTGTTGCACTCTTTGGAGTTGGAATAGTAATTTTTACCCCTACGCTATCCAGCGCTTTACATACTGTTTCACTTACTGGAGTGGGAATAGTAATTTGTACCCCTACGCTATCCAACGCTTTCCCTACTGTTGCACTCTCTGGAGTTGGAATAGTAATTTTTACCCCTACGCTATCCAGCGCTTTTCCTACTGTTGCACTCTCTGGAGTTGGAATAGTAATTATTTTCCCTACGCTATCCAACACTTTCCCTACTGTTGCACTCTCTGGAGTGGGAATAGTAATTTTTACCCTTACGCTATCCAACGCTTTCCCTACTATTGCACTCTCTTGAGTTGGAATAGTAATTTTTACCCCTACGCTATCCAACGCTTTCCCTACTGTTGCACTCTTTGGAGTTGGAATAGTAATTTTTACACCTACGCTATCCAGCGCTTTCCCTACTGTTTCACTTACTGGAGTGGGAATAGTAATTTGTACCCCTACGCTATCCAACGCTTTCCCTACTGTTGCACTCTCTGGAGTTGGAATAGTAATTTTTACCCCTACGCTATCCAACGCTTTCCCTACTGTTGCACTCTTTGGAGTTGGAATAGTAATTTTTACCCCTACGCTATCCAACGCTTTCCGTACTGTTGCACTCTTTGGAGTTGGAATAGTAATTTTTACCCCTACGCTATCCAGCGCTTTACCTACTGTTTCACTTACTGGAATGGGAATAGTAATTTGTACCCCTACGCTATCCAACGCTTTCCCTACTGTTGCACTCTCTGGAGTTGGAATAGTAATTTTTACCCCTACGCTATCCAGCGCTTTTCCTACTGTTGCACTCTCTGGAGTTGGAATAGTAATTTTTACCTTTACGCTATCCAACGCTTTCCCTACTATTGCACTCGCTGGAGTTGGAATAGTAATTTTAACCCTACGCTATCCAACGCTTTCCCTACTGTTGCACTCTTTGGAGTTGGAATAGTAATTTTTACCCCTACGCTATCCAGCGCTTTTCCTACTGTTGCACTCTCTGGAGTTGGAATAGTAATTTTTACCTTTACGCTATCCAACGCTTTCCCTACTATTGTACTCTCTGGAGTTGGAATAGTAATTTTAACCCTACGCTATCCAACGCTTTCCCTACTGTTGCACTCTTTGGAGTTGGAATAGTAATTTTTACCCCTACGGTATCCAACATTTTACATTCTGTTGTTTTTGTTGGAGTTGGACTAGTAGTTTTATTGTGTCTGATATTTCATATGTTTTGTATTATTTTTGCTATTGTAATATATCATTAATAATAAAAATTATTCACATTAAAAATATTGATTATTATTTGCTATATGTAATTATTAAATATTTATTAATGTTATTATTTTATGTGTATAGATGTATCGGTAATTTTTAAAAACATTTAATAATTTATACGTTACAGAAAGTATTAGTAAAATTAATTATTAAGTAAGTATATATATTATATGTATATGTTGAATTAAAGTTTTATTAAATTATATATATTAATTATACATTTTAAATATTATACAATATATTTAATTATGTTTATTTAATTTCTAAGTATAATTTGGTTTATTTTACATATATTTTTAAAGTAAAAAAAAAACGATATTTTTAATAACGATATTTTTGACATCGATATTTAATTTTCGATATTTTTGTACTTACCATGTTGTAGATAGGATGTCGATATTCTTGACATCGATATTTTTGTTGCGATATATTTGTATGTCGATTTTCTGTCTGTCGAAATTATGTCATACAACCAGAAAAAACACATACGCTCTTAATATACGAACTCCTGTTACACGTGAATCTAACCTCGCTTGTCTTTTTACAACTCTTCTCAATTTAATCTGTTGGGGCCGAGACACGTGTGAGATTCTGCACGCTCTAGCAACTCTTTTGCTTTAGTTGCTACAATGCAGCGTGCTCCTCAGTGTTACCTCCAAGCCTCAGGCAGCGCATAATAGTGCAAGCCGGGAAGGTGTCCACTATATAAACTGCCATTACAACCTTTGTGTTCATCAAACTATTTAGTACTTGCATCATGCTCTCAGGCAGGTCAAAAGAGGATTCAACAATTGCCCGGCATAGACAAAAGTGACCCAATGGACTAATTTCAAACAAAGTTGCACACGAGCAAGTAGAGGCTGCGACAGCCTCTGCTCAACAAGAAGGAACATTTCCTTTTATTACACTAGAGGTCCAGACTATCAGCCAAAAATCAGAGGGGAAAACAATAGTTTTTTTGTACGAATTCAGTGGATACCTTAATTGCACATCACAAGGATGCAAGTGGATTGAAAAGCCTGTTACAACCGCTTTCTCCTGGTGTCCCTGACTTAGTACCTAAAGTGCAAAAGAATTCCTTAGGGTCTTTTATCCCCGAAGAAAAAAAACTAAAAAATCTGGCTTTCAGTGGGAGGATTGGGCAAAAAGGAGTATCCAAGCCTTGGAGATAAGGCAACCTCAGGAGCTTAGTTCATCAAAAAGCAACAACGATCTATAGGTTTCTCAGCCTGAGCTGGACAAAGTTCTTGAGGGAGTGGATTTCAAACCTAATGGGCAAGTAATAGCTAAATGCAGCACAGAGCCAAACATTGTCCCAACAAAGGGCAAGGTTACTCAGGTAGCAGTAGAGGTGCACCACCATTTGACCTACAATAACAACAGCTATTAGTCTGGACTGATAGGCCCGGTTGGCAGCGCTTCTTCCCAGGGAACTGAAGGGGGTTTCTTTCATAGGACAGCCAAATACCAACATATCCTTGGTGGAAGAGGCTCGGTTGAATGAGGTCTTTCCACTCTCACAGGTGGAGCCACAGGTAGAGCATGTAGCGAAAAACGATGAAGGAATGCCTTTGGCTGGTTCCCCTTCAACAGTGACCCCATACATGTCTCTACAAGCCGATACATCGTACAGCCTATCCCCCTGCCAGGTAGTACAGACAGTAACACTTGGGACATCTTGCCTTGTTCATTTCAAGCTGTAGTTGATGCTCTAACATATCAGTCTCGTACGTTAGACATCCAAGTGGACCTACTCAACACAATGGCTCTTTACATCACTGCAATTGATTAAACAATTGATGCATTAAACTTGGTGGTCCAGAGGGCACAAGCTGATGCTCAATATGTTTCTTCCTTTTCTTCTACCTGCTGTCCAGTTTTAGATAGACTGGCATCTCTCCCAGGAATTTTAGAATCCCTGCTTGCAGACATCAAGCTTTAGTTAAAACCAGCCTCAGGAGCAGTGGACACACCAGCGGCAATTACTTTGACAATTGTGCTCCTAAGCAATAACATTTGTTTTACCAAAAAACACAAACTGTAAATGCAACTGCAGAGTTGAATGTTTCATATTTGGAACAACAGGGTAGTGGAGCTGAAAAGTCTTCAACTAGTAAGTATGTCATACATTTTGAAAGCAGTGACAGACCCCTGCCTCAACGACCCCATAACACTAGCTTAGGTCTGGGAGAACCAGTAACACATATTTCAGTAAGGACCGCTCCACTTGGAGATACTGTTCAGCCAACTAAAATTGGCTCAGGAAAGGACCGAATAAAAAGTCTAATCCATGTATAGGTGAATTGCAACCTTGACAGAGAGGTCAAGTCTACCCCATTTTTATAACGATGGTAAAAACAACAGGATCAGTAAAAACGCTGAAAGAGGAACTGAATCATACTGAGGAGGCAGATATTCACAACAATGTGATCAACACGGTTTCAATCACTTCTTGGTATTCAAATCTAAGATCTCCCTGACCAGTTTCTTAGCTTCTTGCTTTATTGGATACTGCCTTTGTCCAGTTGGAGTATTTTTTTATGGAATTATATGGTGGGTTGAATCCTCATCCCATCCAACATGATTTTTGTATAATGTTGCTGCTTGGGCTACCGCCCACTCCAGCACATATTTTTATTTTTAATCTTTGGGAACATGGACGGAGAATGCTGGTAATATTACTGTTTCTCCCCTAGTGCAATCCATGACGAATGCTGGTGGCCAATCCTGTTCAGCTAACAAAATGTCATAGCCCAACATTAAGTTCTCCCAAAAGAGACCTTTAACTGTCCTGCATTTGTCCTCCTCCATTTGAGTGTAATCTCATATAATTTGTCTGCCACACTTACCCTAGTATCAGGTGTTTCCACCGTGATATAATCATTCAACTCTGCTGTCACCAGAACTGCATCAGGTTATGGCGAGCTATTGTTACTCCTGCCACACTGTCTAGCATCATCAGAGCCCATTCCCCGTTCAGTAGTCGAGTCCTTAGAATTCTGGGCATGTCTGATCTTTAGACCTGCAACCTTCTTTTTGAACAGTGATTTTGGTTTGGCTTTATCTTCAGTTTTGGAAGTATATTCTTGAGCTTTTCACTTGTCTCTGGACTTTGTACACTCTTCTTGTCTGTCTGACCATCCTTTTCTCTCTGAATTTTTCATTGAACCCTGAAGGGAACTAGAGGAACATGTATCAGTATCCTGAAACCTGTCAGGTTTCCTAATATTATCTCTATTTCTAAGGTTATACCTGAGATCGTTTTTCTTTAATATTTAGGTTTTTGTTATTTTCCCATTTCTTTTTAGAAGAAGTAGGTGTCTGCTTGGAAGTCTCCTTCTCAGGACTACCCAACAGTTGTGGTTTTAATGCTTTTCCACCCAAACTGTCCCAGCGTAACTCTGCATACGCAGTTTCAATTATTTTGGGTAGTTTATGCTCCTGTTGTAAAGCACTGAACTGCCTTAGGCATTGATGGATGGCCACTGATGCTGCCTCCCCTTTAATAGTTGCTAATATTATTGCTGATACCTGGGCAAAGTTACCTAGTAACTTCATCCCCAAGTTCAGAGCAGGCTCTGGTCTGTAATCATTTTGTATTTGTCTTAATACGTGTGGTATTTCTGCTAATGACCGGATACCATGAGTTCTGGTATATATGGCAGCGAAAACTGTACCCCAAGAGGTACAATCCTCTATCTGTGGTGTTATCCCCATGGGTAAGCAGATTGTCAGAATTCTGTGTTTTTCATACGGGCTGGTATTTGGAAATACTGCTTCTAGCTGTGTTATATTCTGAGCTATTCAGAATGGCATTTGTTCACCTTTTGAAGGCCTTTTACCCATTTCCGCATGTAATGTTTGTGGTGTAATTTTAGTTGCTGTGTTTTAAACGTGAACTGTATTTGTTGTTACCATCGTTGGCTGGACTGTAAGTGTCCTCATGACGCATTGCATCATGTTTCTGTAAAGTTTTATTCATTCTTTGTGAAGAATGAGTAAATCTGGTCCTGGCATTGTTTCGATGTCAGGATGTAGTGTGTAGGCTGCTAATATTGGCCATGTTGCCCCTTCTCTTCCGAGCGGCCGAGTCTCACTCTTCTTTTTGTATGGGGTGTGTGGGGTAGGGCCCCTTTAGACCAGTATAAATGTTTCTGGTACATGAGCGGTACTTCAATGTCCTCATACGGACAATATTCCGCTGGTGCATCACCTTCTGTGTAGAAGTGAAATATTTTTGTTCTTGCATTTGCTGCTGGGCATGTAACCCACAAATAAAATACCTCTGTTCTGTATGATTCGTGTGCCTCAATCACGAAAGTTACTATGCCACCCCTAGGTGTTAAACCATGTGCACGCAGTTTCAGGGTGACTGCATGTCTAATATTTTCTGCAATCTGAATTGCATTTGCATCCTCCTTGTAATCTGTGAGGTGCAACTTTTGTACAACTCCTCCAGCATTATGCGCGTCTTCAGGCATTGTTGTAAGGAAGAAGTACTTTCCAAGGGAACTAAGATAAAGTGTTTTGCACAATTTTAGGAACACTGTGTCCTTCAAACAACAGCTAATAAATAGTATTTTTTCCTACTCAGCTGTGGTGGAGTTTAAACAACCCACTCCAGACGTCTCTGGTGTTTTGTGAATAGGGATTTCAGAGAAGAGCACGACTGAACTACTCAGATTCTACTGTTCAATAAGTACCCAAACAACGTTGGCGGGCCATGTTGTGTAGTTCCTATAAAAAGCATACAGGCTCTGCTCATTTAGACAACAAACACTGTAGGATTGGTGTGAGACAAAATCTGATCACCCCCACCGGGTGTGTTGGCCTTTTCTACCAACTAGCTCAGAGTGCACTCCTCTTACCAAGGAGAGAATAGTTCCTGGCAACCATCGAACATGACAATCCTGATCCCTCAGGACCCTGGCAACAATATACTACCTTTCGCTCAGTCACTCGTGCTTACTTAGCCTGTCTCAGAGAAATACACATAATAAACAGGCTAGGCATTTTCAATAAGTATTTATTGAACACATGTTATTCTGGTGAAAAATAGATGAGCTGCAACAACCGCTAGACAGTATAAGATATAAATGATTAGCAGTACGATAAAGGTAAATGGATGGTATAGCTCTACCATCTTCATATAATCATGAATACATATGAATGGAGAATCACCTTTACACAGCGGTCGTTACATCGCGGTATGTTTACATCAAGGTCATTACAACGCAAGTCGTTACAACGACTTGCGCTGGATGGTGCTATACACTAAGGAAAAGTATGATTTACTATTCTAATACCTTCATTACTGTTAGGTAGGCTGGAGTTGGAATAGTAAATCATACTATTCCTAATTCCAGCGCCCTCCAGCGCAAGTCATTGTAACGACTTGCGTTGTATTAACTGCGATGTAACGTACCGCAGTCTGACAACCGCGTTGTAACGTCACATATTCCATACAAATATATAAAAAACACATGATAAAAGATGCGTACTCCTACAATGCTTCCCTAACTAGATGTGCCTAATTGTACCTAGCATGGTGGTAGGTGTTAAGCCAAGAATCACTCTAGGATTTAGTCAACCTTATTACCTAATGTTAGAGTCTGCGGTACCCTGTCCTGGTCTCGAGTTGGACACCCCACAAGTGATCTGCATGAAGAAACCTCAGCGTCTCTGGCCAGTGTGTCGGCTGGGAAGTCTTGGTGTCATCTGTCTTATCTTAGCAAGATGTGATTTATATATACCCATAGGTCTCCCCAGGGGTCGTAACTTGCTGAATTACTCTGTTGGCCTAAGGATGACATTGGGCGTGAACTTTGTACATACATTTTATACAGGAGATGGTAGTCCTGCTGTGCTTCCAAGAATCCTCATGCATAATGTATGAGATTTCCAACTAGTGAAAACCCACGTTCTGAATGCAGTGTAATATCTAGGTAAAAGGTCAGTCCCTGTAAACAGTGACAAGTGTAATGTAGGGAGAGAATATAGGTGAAGGGTAATGTGATTACCGGGGCCTCTATTATGGTACTTATTTGGAATATAACATAATCTGCAAGTCGTAAAGGTTTGGACCAATAATTCACCAAGTGCACTCCCTTTTTTGATCATCAATGTTTATATCCATCCACATCCAGGTGCAAAAGAAGAAACTTTCAAAATCTTTCTGGGCTTAATATCTTCTCAATGTTTATCTAATCCTGTGCCTCATATCCTTATGCCTGGTGTTTTTAACATGAATTTAATCTAGATGGTGTGCAAGGATCAAATAACGAAAACTATTGGTCAGATTTGGCATATTCCACTGATGCAATCCTCCAAACTGTGAACAGAATCATGCGGAAAGCAATTTGTGAGTAATTTGGAGAGCTTGGGCCTGAGAGGCCTGAAGGGCCGGGTGGCTTCGACATTCCGGCTCATACAAACCACTACTCGGCAAACTCCCAGGCAGTCATAGACTACACCTGTCTCTGCACTTATTCCATACAGTGACAAATTATGAACTGGAAAACAGGCTGGAAATCTTTCAGCAACCATGATCGGACAAAATCTAAAAGTCTCATCGCATGAACATAACCCACGAGAAATAGATTACTGTACAACGTCTAATTACAAGAAAACTGTGGTGGTCGGTAACGTGCCTCAATAAAGCGGAACATCTAGCCAGAATCCAATGGGAAAAATTAAGTGAATTAATCTGTAATCCCTTGGACTATTGAGCACAATTCGACAAAACTCTTATTAGAGACGCAAGCTGGCCATCACAGGGCCAGAAACCACAACTAATACAGCGATCCACCAGCCAAGGAAAACATCAGCCCAACTCATAAAAGCAAAAAAGAAGCTGAATCATACCTTTGAGGGTCTTAAGAAATAGCTCAAACTCAAGTGTACTGAGTGAGATCCTACAAAAATTAAGAACGCTATATGAAAAAGCTGTATGATTCCAAGCAAAGACAGGAGGAGACCAGTATTGGTGCAACATCCTTCTAGCTTCTAAGTGTAAAGATGCCAGAGAATTTTCAAAATTATTGAATTAACCTAAGGGGTATGGCTGCAATAAAGATACCCCCAAAAGCTGGAATCCCAAAAACTGTTGGGGAAGTCCTGTTTAAAGCATTCTCATTTGGCACACTGTAAACAAATTATTAGTACAAGCCATTGGGATGGGGCCACCGGACCGAACGGTCTCCCACATTCGCTCTACAAACAGAACCTACAATTCTGGGCAGATACGCTGGTCACTTTATTTAATCACTTCCTCCTCACTCAAGAAATACCTGATAGCTGGAGGGGACCGATATTGGCCCCTATACATAAAGCTGGTCAAACCTCTCCACCTCCATCTACAGGTTGATAACCTTATTGAACTGTGAGTCTAAGGTTTTTGCTAAATGCCTCCTAACAGATCTTATTGCTTGTGTGGAATCCTATGCTCTACTGCCAAAAAACAGACCAGTTTCCTAAAAAGAATTAGTACATCCACCAACATCTAGATGCTGGCTCTAACAATAGAACAAGCAAGGTGTTGCTCAGTTAACCTTTTTTTTTTTTAACTCTATTTTCCATTTTCTTCTCACAAAAGAAATACATATGTATGTTCGTACATCATTCCATAGTCATAGATTGTCACATCATTCCAAGATAGCATCGTATTCTTTACGCAAATATATTCAACCAGTCACCAAGTAACAGGATCAATGGCAATAATAATCGTTCATCATGTAAGGGTCCCTCAGAACCCACCTCCTCCACACTTGTAATAACCAAAAAATCATCAACAAAAACATTCCTCTTACCAAAAATCAACATGCATCATGGTGAGGCTTACTGACTGTTATACATAGGAAATAATGACAAACGTGGATGCGGAATCACCCTAATCCCTCAGGGGTAATGCCATGCTAAAGTTGGGTCTCAGATTCCTGTCTAAGGACCTAGACGTATGACTTGTGGGGTCCCCAGATGTCTTTGGGGCGAGACGTACTGGGCATCAAACTTGCATAGAGCTCACTGTTTACATTGCAATAGGTGAGACTGCTCAAACAACCATGAATATTTGGGGAAGTTTTTCACCCCCACTGTAGGGCCACTTCTCTCTTTGCTAATAAAAGACCAAGTGACGCAAACCTGCGGTTTTTTTTGGGGAAGGTAATTGGGTATCCCAGCAGGGCAACTTCTGGGATTGGGGTCAGGGGAATGAGCAACATCTGACCCAACGTGTGGGGGACCTGTTCCCAACAGGTTGAGGCATGTCCAGGAGAGGTGTGCAAAGTCCGCGTGTGGTGAGGAACATTTGCAACAATTATGTGGCTTGGATGGGTCTATTTTGTGAGCCAGGACTGGAGTGAAATAAATGTGACGCAGGAATTTAAAATGTAGCAGTTTGTGTCTGCTGTTCAGGGAGACGCCTTCTGTGACTGAACAGCAGTGAGCCCATTGCTCATCAGTGATCGTGGTTCCCAAGTCTTTATCCCATGCGCTGCGAATTTTCCCATCTTGTACAGGCTTCAGTAAGGCACATGCTTTGTAAAGCTTGGAGATCAGGTGTGTGCTGTCCGCCTTTTCTATGACCAGTGTGAGAGGGGGAAACGAGGCTGGCTCGAGTGGGAATGTCAGGAAACTGGATTTCATTGTGGAGTGGATGCGGCCCAGAACTAATTTGTCCATGATTCTACTAGGGTTAAAGCGTGCATCTTCTGTGGGGGAGAAAATGTGGCCGTCCGGATACAGGTCCCCCAGTCTTGATAGTTCAAATTTCGTCAGAGTGCTCTGCACCAGCCTTTCACCTGTTATTGGGATTAATCGAGAGTTTACGACAGGCAGGGCGGAGGAATATAGCCTCTCTGTACCATTGATCCGGCATAATTTATGCCATGCCCAGCTCGTGAAGGAGACGGTTTGAATGTCGAGTGGGTCTCTGTGGAAACCCGTGGGGAGGATCACCGAGAGGCACCAAGGCAGTTCCAGGTCTGCCTCAGGCCTCAGATAGGGAATCCGGGCATCAGGATTATACCAGGCGTATGCATAGCTACTTTGTGCCACCAGATAGTAAAGCTGAAAATCTGGTACATTATAACCCCCTCTTTCGTACGGTAACGTAGGGACAGCCCAGCGGATCCGTGTCTGTTTACCGCCCCACACAAGACGACTCAGAAGGGAATTAAGTGCGCTAAAAAGTGATTGGTGAGCGGGATCGGTATGTTATTGAAAAAATACAGAAATTTAAGGAGGACTATCATCTTTAATATGGCCACACGTCCAGCTAATGACAAGGTGAGTTTCAGCCATTTCTCTATTTGAGTGGTAAATGTGTCCACTGCCCACCCATAGTTGGGGCTCATTATTTGGGCTGTGTCCAGGTGCACGTGAATACCTAAGTATTTCACAGATTCGGAGCACCATTCTAGTGGGAACTCAGGGTCCCATGGCTTTGTACTGCTCGTCAATGGAAATATGACTGATTTGTACCAGTTTATGCCCAGCCTGGAGAAACGGAAAAATCTAATAATTTCTCTAATCAATTTGTAATTTGTAAGTGATCTTTTGGGTGTCTGACATATAGTATTGTGACATCGGCATATGACGATACCAGTAGGGGGCAAGTGTTAAATTGCAACCCCCTGTGCAAATGTCTCTCTAGGAAGTGCCGTATGAGGGGGTCTATGACAAAAATAAACAATAAAGGGGATAGAGGACAGTCCTGTTTAATACCGCATGTTAGCCGAAAAGGAGTGAAGAGTGTGCCATTTAAGCGCAGAAGGGCAGTCGGTTTAATATACACCAGGGCTGTCGTGGCAATGAAGACCATGGGCATGCCCATGCAGCACATGATGGAGAGAAAAAAGGACCAATCCAGTGAGTCAAAAGCTTTTTCTGTGTCCAATAGGATGGCTGCTGTGGGAGTGTCCGGGTCAATCCTGTGAATGACTGAGAACAACGTATGGAGATTTAGGGAGGTGGAGCGATGAGGCACAAAACCTGATTGAGCCGGGGAGATTATAAATTCCATTAGTTGGGACAGTCTATTGGAGATGACCTTCGCTAATATTTTATAATCTAAATTTAGGAGGGACAGCGGGCGATAGGAGCCACATTGCGAAGGGTCCTTGCCTGGTTTGGGGATAAGGATTATGACCGCTTCACGCAAGGTGGGAGGAAGAGTCTGTTTTTCTAAAGCTTCACCATAGACTTCAATAAGTTTTGGGGCCAGTGTGTCTTTAAATGTTTTGTAAAACACCCCTGTGAATCCATCTAACTCAGGTGCTGAGGAGCCCCGAATGATGTCTATGGCGAGAAGCACACTTGCAACAGAAATGGGTTCAGCTAGGAACTCCTGCATATGTTTTTCGATATAGACTAACGCAATTTCGTCAAGGTATGTCTCCTGTGCCTCATTATCATCCCCTAGGGTAGATGAATATAACTTGGAGAAGCACTCCAGGAAGCTGCTCTGAATATATTTAGTGGAGGTATATGTATGTGAGTCCGATGCCTGCAGTTCAGTAATGTAAGTTTTGTGGTAAGGTGGTCTCAGTATCTGAACAAGGACCCTCCCAGGCCGTTCACCCTCTCCATATTGTCTAGCTATCTGGTATTTCCCTAAGAATAACATTTCTCTGTCTGCCGTGACTCTGTATTCCTCTAGCAGTACCAATATGTGGTTGCTGCCTGATGTGTGGATGTCTCGTCCAATGTCTTGAGGTCTCGCTCAAGCTGTGCTAATGTGTTGCGTAGATCTTTCAGGGGACTGGCATGTTTAGCAATGCATGTGCCTCTAAGAACCGCTTTAAATCCCTCCCACAATACCGCCCATTAATCCACCGAGCCAGTGTTTATCGCGAAGTAGTCTTCAATAGCCTTGTGTATTTCAGCCTTGAAAACGTCATCTTGTAAGGCACGGTTTGGAAACCGCCATTGTTGCTCGAAACCCTCCGGGCGGCGGATCCGTAGGTGCAATTTAACTGGAGAGTGATCCGATAGGTCCTAGGGAGCGTTTCAAGCAAGGAGCACCAGCCAAAAACATCGGGCGAGATCAGCCAGAAGTCGATCCTCCTCCACGTGTTATATTGGCCTGAATAGTGTGTGTATTCTGTAGTGGTGGGGTTGCGTTTCTGCCAGCCGTCTATTAACGTGAACCGGTCACAGAGCTCTTGGAGTGCTCAGCAGGCCAGGTGTTTGGAATCTTGTGCCACCGAGGTACTATCCGCGATGGGGTCGGGCAGTAGGTTGAAATCCCCGCCTATTATCAGATTCAGCGGATCCAGCTTATCCAGGTGTAATGACACAGTGTGAAAAAAATCTGGGCTGTTCGTGATGGGGGCGTATATGCATACAAGTGTAACTTTCCTACTAAAGAGAGTCCCGGACTCTGCCAGATATCGTCCCTTGCAATCTTGGAGAATGGAACTGTTGCAGAATGGGATCCGTTTGGGTACTAAAATGGCTGTTCCCCTGGCATAGTTGCTGTCATTTGGAAAATATCCATTTGTGCCCCAGCTCGCCCCGAAATGTGCCCTGTCAGTCTTGGGGAGATGTGTCTTCTCTAAGAAGGCAATGTACACTTTGTGTCTTATTAAATAATGGACGATCTGTCTACGCTTCCAAGTATTATTCAAGCCCCTCACATTCTATGAGAGTAGGGAGAGGGTCGATGGACCCTCCACATTACCGAACAGCAGTGATCAATCTAGAATGATTTGAATGTACGACAGAAAATTGACTTGTGAAAAAAAATCACCCACCCACCTCCCCCCACACAGCCATACCCCATTCGGGGCAGGGCCACATCCCAAGTGATAATGAACGTGAAGTACCAAATTGCTTTACAGTTAATTAACGTTCCAAAAAAACAGTACCCCAAAGGGAACAAAACCATACACAAAGGATACACCATGATGGGCAGCAACGCCCCGGCATGTCTCCAGCTAACTGCAATATCAATGTAGAGTTACTTAGCGTGTTCCTGTAAATTTAAACATGAATACAGGAAATATGAAATGTCCCGCTCATCCCGTGCCAACACTGGAAAACAGTTCCGCACTCGCATCTGAGCTGCTGAATGAGGAGAGGATCTGGACCTCAATCCGGCCGAGGAGTTGTTCTTTTTTTTGTAGATTCGACAGAATTTGTGCGCCTGCATCGGGTTATCGAAGATGCGGGCCCTGCCGTCCACATCTACCTTCAACCTAGCTGGATACAGCATACCATAGCGCAGTCCCAATTTTCTCAGGGCGGCTTTGACGCTGTTGAATTTTCGTCTTGCCTCCTGAACCATGGCGGTGAAATCTGGATAAAAGAACAGTTTGGAGCCCTGCCAGTCCACATCCCCTTTTTCTCTCGCCAGCCGAAGTATCGTGTCTCTGGCTCGGAAGTTTGTGATACATGCTACAATGGGCCTAGGAGGGAGACCGGGGTTGGGACGCGGGCCCAGTATCTGTGTGCCCTTTCTATTACAAAGCCTGGAGTGAAAGCCTCTTTTCCAAATAATCCTAGCCTCAACAAACAGATCCATGCGGCCAGTGGGAGTCATCTCACGAACTCCAATAATGCATACGTTATTTCGGTGACTGCATGCTTCCAAGTCCTCATTTTTTACAGCTACCTCCTTCAAAATGCGTTTGGCGGATTGTGCAATGTCGGAAATGCGTGCCTCAGCCACATCCAGTCTTCTGTCATGAACTTGAACTTTGCCGTTGAGGCTGGCAATGGATTTATCAGGGCTCTCAAAGCGACTATCTAATGCTTTAAAACCGGCTCTCATCTCCTGGAGCAGGGAATGTGTTGGGTCCGTGGATCCGTCACTATGGCCCAGGCTCTGTACAGACTCCACCATGGTGGAACTTTGAGGGGGGTTAGTATCTGTGATCTTTTCAAAAGGGAACGTTCTCTGCTTTGGATCTTTGCGGCCCATGCCATGCAGAGTGAGTCAGTCGCAATCAGCCTGGCCTCAGCGGGTGTTTTCAGGGTGGCCAGTCACCCTCGCAATGGCGTGTAGTACCATAAGTGGCTGCCGCAGGCCCGCCGGTGAGGAGCCAGGCTGTGTAGGCACCACGTGCAGAGAATATGCGGGAAGGCACCCCCTTGATTGCCTATGCAAATAGTAATGAAAAGAACGCTGCTAGCCCGTTGGCTTTATTAAGGCTACTTAGGTTGCTGGCAGGGGCACCCACACCCACACGCAGCAGGGGGAGGCGATGGATCATGCAGGCCACAGGGGTGACGGGTTAGATCTGGATCTATAATCGCCTTGTAGGGCGCTGGCTCCAGGATTCGGTTAGGCTGTAACATCTGGGGCCTCTACAGGAGGTGAGTCCCACAATGTAGGAGGGTGTGCTGCACCAGCTCAAGGCATTGGCGTAATGCAGCAGATCAAGGCATAAGGGCCGAGGTGGTACAGCCAGTGCTGCCCTCTGAAGTATCCGATGGGGCCCTTCACATCTCCACCCCATGCGGTATCAGCACGCCTTTATCCGAGTGTACGGAGGCAGGAGAAGCATCGTGTAATGATGGGCACTAGGCTCGCATGCTGTGCGCAATGACTGACACAGGACACATAGTTAGGGGTAGTGGGAATGGCCACGAGCACGTGCGCTCAGCCTTTTTATTAACAGCGTCACCTGACACAGTGACGTCTGTGGTGGGTGGGTGCACAGTGTATCACTATGAGTTAGAACACTAGAACGTGTCCATGCATGGACACTACATCCCTCCCAATTTTTAATGACGAAACCCAAAGTCAAAGTTTAACCTGTGGGGGAAAGAAAGATATACACAGATGTAATACAGTGACCAAACTTCTGCAGAGTCTCTTACGCCTCAGCTGCTTGGAGTCACAGACGACGTTCTTCCTGCTGCGGAGACCAACAGTTCACTGTGGCACCAGCCATGGGTGCTCGATGGATCCTGTCTGTTGACGGCTCTGCCTTGAAGCTGTCCTCACAGTCTTTTCTTCACTTTACTTCCATGGCGACAAACGCAGTTAGAGTTCTTGTGGTTCACCGCTAGATGTTGCCGTTCATCTTTCAGTCCTGTCCTTTTCTTCATCGGTAGCATGTGTTCTGCTTGGCAGAAAACGGATTGTTTGCAAGACACCCCTCTCACCATGATGCCCCTCTCGCGGGTGTTCCGCTGCCACGGGATATCCCTGAGGCCCTCTTTATCAGACTTGTCCTGGGCTGGGTGTACTGTATCGTGTTACTCATACGCCGATCAGTGTGGGTGCAGAGGAGACGACAAGTCTCACCTCAGATTCCGCAGTCGCACCTGGAGGGTAGCTGTTGTCTCCTGTCTTCACGCGCGATGTCTTTATCCTCCCGGGACCTTTGCTGAAGGGCGGCTGATGACCATCTCTCGTCGCGGGAACGCTCTCTCACTGGCATCCCTGAGGCCTCTGCCCCTGAGTCACCACGGCTGGCGTTGTCCAGTGTCCGTGTGACCCCAAAGGTGGATGTTCCGAATGGTCCAGCCTGCTCACCTCTGCAGATCCCAGGTGTGCTGAAGCATCGTGGAGCAGATGGTCTTCTCTCCGTGCCACGGGTGTTCTCAGGACTTGCGCTTCGTGTTCGGACCCTTGTCGCCTTCCTTATCTTCGGAGTGTGAGTAGTCTTGCCACACTCTTCTCTCTTGTCCTCGGTTCTTTTCTCCGTAAGGATGTCGTGTCACTCTGACTTCTTCTCCTCTTCTTGCAGTGGCAACCGTGCCACTCAGATGTCTTTCTTTCTCCTCTTCTTGTAGTGGCAATCGTGATGAGTACAGGCCCCAGCTAGGCCCGCAGAATACAAGGGTTCGCTCTCCTGTAACAAAAGCTAGAAGGAAGTTGGCACGGAAACTGCAAATACAAAGACAGAGTTTATTAACCCTTAAGGGTGGTCCTACAACCTACACAACACTCTTCAGTATTGCATAGAGTAGTACAAAGAACTTGCGTACGTGGTCCCCTTTTATACACAACAGAGGGGCTCATAAGTGGGTGGATACAACATAGAGCAAAATTCATTACCATTTATGGACATTTTCGATACAGGATCAATATGTGGGCGGAGTTAACAATTTCCTGAGCCCGCGAAAACATGGTCAAACAAGGACTAACTGATAACAGATGTGGTCAAGTCTGGGCATGCGCCAGATGGACAAAGGAGCTATTTATAGACTGTTACTAGGCAGATTACAAGAGCAACTAGCGAAAAGGTAGGACTCTTCTCGTGCAAGGCACGTGGAGACATGACAATACAAAATGGAGTCCAGACTTTAGTTAACATAAGACAAGAAACATGTTTTAACTAGAGAGAATTCATGTCTTTAGTGAATGCTTAATCATATCGCTGTTTTCGTTTTCAACAGACGGCCCTTTCAGCATTTACTGAAGACATTCGGCTTGTTAGGATAATCATCATATATGTCAATTTTCATCATCTCTTCCACCTCTTTGTTTAAATTTTTCTGATAGATGACATTGGCAATAGCTTTCTTATCAGGAATACAGAATGACACACATAAAGAACAGAGTAAAGGACCACACTGAACACAGATGCAACAGGAAAACAGAACTGCTACAATAATACAGAGACCAGTTAAAACTTTCCATCCCCATGTAGTAATCAATGCCCAAAACCATCCAGAAAAGGTCCAAGTGCCATTTTCTGTATGGATCTCAGCTGCGATTTTATGCAATTTATTAATAGCGTTATAGACTGATGGCGTGTGGTCAGGAATGAATACACAACAGCTCCTTCCGATAATCCTACATGCTCCACCTCTGTCTGCTAACATAACATCTAATACCATACGATTCTGTAACGCAACAATTCTAGTGATTTGTAATTCTTCCGTAAGATTCCCAAGAGCAGCAGCAGCTTGATTCGTTACAGCCTCTACAACTCTTGTTAATCGTCGAACCTTCCTACTATTTAGAGCAGCTCCAACAAAGAAAAACAATCCTAAGTTAAAATCCACATACTGCTGTAAGCTAGTGTCAGTTTGGTCAACATCATCAATAGATAGAGTACGTTTATACCTATTCACAGTTACATTGTTCAATAATTTCAAATCTTTATGATAGGATGCAGGCGCTAAGAATACAGGGGGTAATGTTATGTTATGTTATGTTAGTGCTATTTGTATTGCGCACGGCTGCTCCAGCGAAGGAGCGTCCCGGCGCACCGACAAGGTGGCGAACACAACACAACTGGGGAACAGAAATAATTATTAAGAAATTGGGGAGTGAAGGATTTAACAAAGCTCAGAAAATAAATGAGTTTTAGCGGCCTTGCGGAAGGAGAGCAGGTCACCAAAGGTCCGGAGTTTCAAAGGGAGAGCGTTCCAGAGTGCGGCTGCCCGCACCTTAAAAGAGCGACCCCCCACCCGACTGAGTTTGAACCGAGGGGCTACCGCTAATTCTTGGTCTAGCGAGCGCAGAGTGCGGCCCGGGATGTAAGGGCACAAGAGTTGGTGCAGTAAGGGAGGTGATAGGCCCTTCAGAATTTTGAAGGAGAGGCACAAAACTTTAAAGTGGATCCGCTGCCTAACGGGTAACCAATGCAAGGCTCGCAAAGATTGACCGGCCGAGCAAAACCTAGGAAGACCTATGATCGCTCTGGCCGCAGCGTTCTGCACTCTTTGAAGTCGGGTTAACTCAGCCTGGTTTAATCCTATAAAAAGGGAGCTGGCATAGTCCAACCGTGCCAAAACCGTTGCTTGCACCACCAATTGACGAGTTGCGGCATCGAAGTATTTAAGGGCAGGGCGCAGATTGCGCAGGATGCCGAAGCAGCAAGCCGCCGTCCTTTTGGTGTGGCCAACAAAGTTGAGGGAAGGGTCCAGCCAAACACCAAGATTTTTGATCTCCGCAACCGGAGTGGGGGTCGGCCCCAGCTCAGAGGGCCACCAAGTATCTCCCCATAGGTCCGTCCGCTTCCCAAAGATCATCACCTCCGTTTTTTTGGCGTTTAGTTGGAGACAGTTGGACGTCATCCAACCAGCCACCGCCCTGAGTCCTTCTCTGAATCTTGGGGCATCCACCCCAGAGTCCCCGCTGATCGTGACCGCTAGCTGGGTGTCATCTGCGTACGACACCATGGTCATACCACAGAGCTTCACAACCTCAGCCAGCGGCCTCACGTAGATGTTAAACAACGTGGGGCTCAGTGAGGAACCCTGTGGGACCCCAAGAGACAGAGGATGGCATTTGGACTGGTAGGGCGGGGACGCCACACAGAAGGAACGATCCCTGAGAAACGAACGGAACCACTGGTGTGCAGTGCCGATAACCCCTATCTCCTCAAGACGTTGCAGGAGAATGTCATGGGAGACCGTGTCAAAGGCGGCGCTTAGGTCTAACAAAACAAGCGCCGCCGTTTGACCTGCATCCAGAACTACCCGAAGGTGCTCGACCATAGATAACAGTGCTGTCTCCGTACTGTGGCCAGCCCGAAAACCATTCTGGGTGTCGTCCAGAATGTTGGCACGCTACATAACATACTCCGGACCAGCCGGCTGGTAAGCGATAATAACCCTTATTCCCACATACGAAGTACGTATTATGGGAAGCTAAGAAAGTACTATTATTTAATCCATCTATATTCAAAACAATAATACAGTCACTAACACCAACAGGAATATGACCCACACTCTGAACACACAGGTCCGCTTGAGCTTGTGCCACTTGAATCACAAATTGTTCATTCCCAGCAGTGTCTCTGGTGTTCGTGAAGATGTAGGGGATCGATTCATTATCTGGTCGATATTCTTCCCACTCCCATATTGTCCCATTCGCTTGTGGATAGCCTTCTTTATCTTGATGACATTCCCTATTAAGTCTAAAAAGTAATCGTCCCACTGTAGGTTTCCGTGTGGCAAAAAGCAAAGTGTACCATGCTCTACAAGAGCCATTATGAGAGAAAGGAAGAGGTATGAACGGCGTTCCTCCTTTCTTCTGATGAGCTGGCATCATACCACATATCCAACAGTTCGTAGCATTTGTAGCAACATGGGTATGATGCAACATCTGGATGAAAGTATTATTCAAATAAGACTGACGATGCTTCAATTCTTGATACGGAAGGGTATAAAAGTAGTGCTCCTCAGGCACTGGAGTAGTCAAAACAAGCAACTCACGGGCAGGATTCACATCCTCAACAAACCACGTGGTTATACCAACAATAGCTACAATGATAATAAAGCTTTATAAGAAATTGGGGAGTGAAGGATTTAACAAAGCTCAGAAAATAAATGAGTTTTAGCGGCCTTGCGGAAGGAGAGCAGGTCACCAAAGGTCCGGAGTTTCAAAGGGAGAGCGTTCCAGAGTGCGGCTGCCCGCACCTTAAAAGAGCGACCCCCCACCCGACTGAGTTTGAACCGAGGGGCTACCGCTAATTCTTGGTCTAGCGAGCGCAGAGTGCGGCCCGGGATGTAAGGGCACAAGAGTTGGTGCAGTAAGGGAGGTGATAGGCCCTTCAGAATTTTGAAGGAGAGGCACAAAACTTTAAAGTGGATCCGCTGCCTAACGGGTAACCAATGCAAGGCTCGCAAAGATTGACCGGCCGAGCAAAACCTAGGAAGACCTATGATCGCTCTGGCCGCAGCGTTCTGCACTCTTTGAAGTCGGGTTAACTCAGCCTGGTTTAATCCTATAAAAAGGGAGCTGGCATAGTCCAACCGTGCCAAAACCGTTGCTTGCACCACCAATTGACGAGTTGCGGCATCGAAGTATTTAAGGGCAGGGCGCAGATTGCGCAGGATGCCGAAGCAGCAAGCCGCCGTCCTTTTGGTGTGGCCAACAAAGTTGAGGGAAGGGTCCAGCCAAACACCAAGATTTTTGATCTCCGCAACCGGAGTGGGGGTCGGCCCCAGCTCAGAGGGCCACCAAGTATCTCCCCATAGGTCCGTCCGCTTCCCAAAGATCATCACCTCCGTTTTTTTGGCGTTTAGTTGGAGACAGTTGGACGTCATCCAACCAGCCACCGCCCTGAGTCCTTCTCTGAATCTTGGGGCATCCACCCCAGAGTCCCCGCTGATCGTGACCGCTAGCTGGGTGTCATCTGCGTACGACACCATGGTCATACCACAGAGCTTCACAACCTCAGCCAGCGGCCTCACGTAGATGTTAAACAACGTGGGGCTCAGTGAGGAACCCTGTGGGACCCCAAGAGACAGAGGATGGCATTTGGACTGGTAGGGCGGGGACGCCACACAGAAGGAACGATCCCTGAGAAACGAACGGAACCACTGGTGTGCAGTGCCGATAACCCCTATCTCCTCAAGACGTTGCAGGAGAATGTCATGGGAGACCGTGTCAAAGGCGGCGCTTAGGTCTAACAAAACAAGCGCCGCCGTTTGACCTGCATCCAGAACTACCCGAAGGTGCTCGACCATAGATAACAGTGCTGTCTCCGTACTGTGGCCAGCCCGAAAACCATTCTGGGTGTCGTCCAGAATGTTGGCACGCTACATAACATACTCCGGACCAGCCGGCTGGTAAGCGATAATAACCCTTATTCCCACATACGAAGTACGTATTATGGGAAGCTAAGAAAGTACTATTATTTAATCCATCTATATTCAAAACAATAATACAGTCACTAACACCAACAGGAATATGACCCACACTCTGAACACACAGGTCCGCTTGAGCTTGTGCCACTTGAATCACAAATTGTTCATTCCCAGCAGTGTCTCTGGTGTTCGTGAAGATGTAGGGGATCGATTCATTATCTGGTCGATATTCTTCCCACTCCCATATTGTCCCATTCGCTTGTGGATAGCCTTCTTTATCTTGATGACATTCCCTATTAAGTCTAAAAAGTAATCGTCCCACTGTAGGTTTCCGTGTGGCAAAAAGCAAAGTGTACCATGCTCTACAAGAGCCATTATGAGAGAAAGGAAGAGGTATGAACGGCGTTCCTCCTTTCTTCTGATGAGCTGGCATCATACCACATATCCAACAGTTCGTAGCATTTGTAGCAACATGGGTATGATGCAACATCTGGATGAAAGTATTATTCAAATAAGACTGACGATGCTTCAATTCTTGATACGGAAGGGTATAAAAGTAGTGCTCCTCAGGCACTGGAGTAGTCAAAACAAGCAACTCACGGGCAGGATTCACATCCTCAACAAACCACGTGGTTATACCAACAATAGCTACAATGATAATAAAGCTTGTCGCACAAAAAATCTTCTTCTTCTCCATTTTATAGTAAAAGTCAATATCTTCCTGAAACTAAAAGGTTGTCAGAACTCTTCCCCTTAGGCAGCCGTTGATTTCTTCACCAGCGGGCCAAGACGGGTGTCACTACACTAATGCAGGGCTGACCCCCCCCCCTTGCCCCATTGGCTCTCCGTTTCACTAACCTAAGGGCCGTCCTGACAACGTGTCCTGATACAGAAAGAAATCACCTCCTCGGTCTGAGATGATATCTTCCTCCTCCAGGAATCGCTTGGTCCGGGAAGAAATCAGATTCCCAGACCTGAGGCGGAAGCCGGGTCCTGGAGGTACGCGATTGTTTGTAAAACTGTGTAAACTTGCTTTGAATTGTGTTGACTGATAACCTTTAAACTGCTTACTGATCTCTGCATCCCACCTTTTTACCACGCAGCCGATTCAGCGCTGCTGCGGTAATTGTTTGGTCTCATCCAGCGGCCGCCATCGCAGGCGTGCTCGCTAGCCACGCCCCCTTGAGGCCACGCCCCCTCCTTCTCCTTTATCATGTGCCTGGGCAGGAAGCGCAGCGGACGAGCGCAGCGGGAGCGCCGTTTGCGCGCCGAAGGCGCGCATAGGGCAAGCCCGTCTGTGCCCGTCCGCGCCTGGACGGGCCCAGGGACCAGGCAGAATGAAGAAATCATCAGGTACTCCTCTCTAGAGTTGCATTCTCTGCATGATCCCGTTCCTCAACCACTCGACCCGTCCACTCATACCCGCCTAAAGGCAAGCAACATCCTTGCTCACCATTACTCACAAGAACCGACTTCTATCCTCTCTTTAAATTCAAAAAATAATAATCCTCCCCCTAAACCTAATCTCCGGACCCTCCGATGTCTCTATCTTAACACCAGATCCCTGGTCAAACACCAACTTGACATATTCCTGCTCCTAAAAACGGATAGCCCCGACATACTCTTTGTCACTGAGACATAGACTCCCTGCCAGATATACTCTCGGCTTTACCATCAGACTATTACATCCTGTCTGCAAATAGAAAACCAGGTAAAGCTGGGGGAGGTGTCGCCGCTATTATTCACAAAGACCACACATTTACCTCCTCACCCCCCCTAGACTTACCAGACACGGATAACCTAGTTATCAAATCTGACACCGAGACAGGCACCATGGTGCTAGCATTGATATACCGTCCACCCACATCTATGCCTTCCTTTCCTGCCTCCTTGTCTGAGCAAATAGCAGGTCTAGTCGTTGACTACGACAAGGTTATGGTCATTGGAGATTTCAATTACTGGTACAACAACGCAGATGCTGGTCCTCACGCCACAGAATTGTTCGAACTCCTCTCTAACTTAAACTTCCACCAACATGTCTCGACCCCCACCCATGAAAAGGGACATATCCTAGACCACATTTGGTCTCACAACATCTCTACCTCCTGCCCCACGGCCTCACCATGCATATGGTCCGACCACCACTTACTGCAATTTTCTATTACCACTCAGGGTCACCAAAAAAACAACGCGCCCCCGGGAGGATCAGTCAGGAAATGGAGATCTCTAAATCTCCAAGATTTTCTCTCCACCCTGACCAACTCCATCTCCACCCAGGGACCAGACATCAATCTGACGGATAAAGCGCACTCTGAGTGGCTCCTCTCTGCATGTAATGAACATGCTCCCCTTACCAAGTTCTCTCGCACCCGTCGCATGGACGCCCACAAATGGTTCTCTGCTGAATTGAAAGAGCAGAAACTAGAACTCCGCCAACTCGAAAGGAAGTGGAGACATAGCTACCACGCCACAAACAGAGCACTCTATAAGATAGCCCGCAAAAATTACAAGGACTCCATCTTATCTGCTAAAGCCACTTTCTTTTCAGATAAAATTTCCAACGCCAAAAACAAATCACGGGAAATCTTCAGAGTGATTAACGATCTTTGCAATGACGCCAGAACCGCCCCCTCCCAACCTGCATCTCAAATGCTGTGTAACCAACTTAACGACTTCTTTAAGGAGAAGATCGACATCATAAAAAACAGCATTCAAACCAACCACCCTGCAGCTGACGAGTCGGACATCTGTAGAAACCCCAACATCCTGCAAGACATCCCCCCCATTGACCCACCTAAACTATTGGAACTAATGAACCGAGTAAAATCAGGCTCACCCAACGACCCCTGCCCCCCGCATATTTTGAAAGAGGTCTATACCATACTCCCTCAGAGCATACTCCCTATCCTGAACACCTCCCTTTCACAAGGAATAGTATCCGATTCCTTCAAAAATGCCACCCTGGTTCCTCTTATCAAAAAACCAGGTGCCGATCCCTCCAACCTCTCTAACTATCGCCCCATCTCCCTTCTCCCTTACTGTGCAAAACTACTGGAAGCCTATGTAACCAGCTACTTATCCAACTTTATCGAAACGTCAGACTATCTCGAACCCAACCAAGCGGGATTCCGCCAGGCACACTCCACTGAGGCAGTGATCCTCGCCGTGCAGAACACCCTAAGGACCAACGCCGACAATGGTATTCATCAGGCCCTTGTACTACTCGATTTATCGGCCGCGTTCGACACGGTGGACCATACTATACTATTACACCGTGTCGAACAAGCCGGCCTCAGTGGCGCGGCTCTCTCTTGGATTAAGTCCTTTCTGACAGACAGGTCTCAGGCAGTAAAGCTGGAGAACTTCACAGCTCTCACCCTCCCAACCACTTGCGGTGTCCCACAGGGCTCCTCATTGTCTCCCCTACTCTTTAATCTTTATATCAAACCCCTTCTGCACTCCCTGAAAAACAGAAAAGTAATTATTTTTAACTATGCCGACGATTTGCAGTTGGTATTCCCCCTCAACTCCCCGGACTCCATCGAGGAATTCCAAAAGACCATGCTGCATATCCAGAGCTGGATGGATCGGAACCACCTTAAACTAAACCCAGGAAAGACTGAGTTAGTACTCCCTAGCGACAGTGCACTCAGCTGGGGGCCCCACTTCTGGCCACCCTCAATGGGCACACCCCCATCCCCCTCCCAGTCAGCGAAAAGCCTCGGGGTCACTCTTAGCGCCGATCTCTCTCTGAAGACCCAGGTCGGAACAGTGATCTCCTCTTGCTTCTTCCAACTAAGAAAGATTAAAAAAATTGCTCATTTGCTGTCCCACTCTGCTCTCATTCAGGCAGTACTCGCACTAGTCCTCTCGCGATTAGATTTCTCTAATTCTATTTACCTCGGCCTCCCCCTCACCATCTCTAGACGCCTGCAGATTGTGCAAAATCAAGCAGCCAGATTAATTTTCAAGAGCAATCGCAGGAAGTCAGCCAAACCTTTGCTAGCCTCCCTCCACTGGCTCCCCATCACCCATCGGATCACCTTTAAGACAGGCTGCATAATTTTCAAGGCTTTTCACGGAAAAAGCCCTAGGTTCATTAACCAACTCATCAACAAACACGTCCCGACTCGCGAGCTTCGGTCTGCCCATCTATCCCTTCTCACGGTGCCGACATTTAAAAAGAAACGACTCGGCGGATCCAGTTTCGCATACCTCGCCCCAAAAAACCTGGAACTCTCTGCCCTTGTCTATCCGGAGCTGCTCCAAGCTGACAGAATTCAGGCGAGCATTGAAGACCTGGCTATTCAAACAAGCGTACGGTTAGAACACCATACCTTCTGACCCTTCACTATCCATCTCTCATCTGTTTTCTTCAGCGCCATGAAACCCCTGGGTGTCCGTGCGCTTAACAAATTCCGCATAGAATAGAATAGAATAGAATAGAAGAGCTCCTCAGTGTCGTTCGGTTCCACAGCACGGCCTTTCTCTGCAGTCAGGATTTCTTGATGGTTGGTCAATACAGCAGGCTCCACTAATCCAGGCGGCACTTAACGACAGTGCAAGGAGTGGATCCAGTTCTTCCGATTGGAGACTCGCACAGCTGTCCTCGTTGCGTGCAAGACTTGCTCAGGACCAACCCATCTCGGCTCCAGACTGTTCGTCCTTTCAAACACCTTGATCATAACATGGTCTCCAGGCCGGAGGTTATGTCCTTCACCTGTGGACCGATCAGGGAGCGCTTCTCGAACCTGTTGATGAATAGAAACCAAATTATCCGTTAACTGTGCCAGATAATCATTCATTATTACACAAGGTACATCATACACTGACTTCGGTTTCGGTGGACCCCAAATATTCATTGGGCGTCCCAACACGATCTCATATGGCGTGAGACCGGTCCGAGAATGCGGTATCGATCTAATTGACAATAATGCCAGCGGTAAAGCGTCTGGCCAAGTCAAAGAAGTCGAAGCTTGGATTTAGCGATCTTAAGCTTCAAAGTACCGTTATATTTCTCAACCAATCCCGCAGACTGAGGGTGAAACACTGCATGAAATTTCTGGGTAATTCCCAGTCCTTTCAGGACATACTTGATAACGTCTGCTATAAAATGAGGTCCGTTATCACTCCACAACAATCTACAAACACCATATCGAGGGAAGAACTCCTTCAATAGCATCTTGGCTGTAGTCATTGCAGTATTGTCTTTCGTAGGGTATGCCTCAACCCATTTGCTGAAGGCGCAAACCACTACTAGAACATACTTCAGATTGTTACAGCGTTCAAGCTGAATGTAATCCATCTGCAAAACCTCAAAGGGTGCAGTGGGTGTTGCAAATCCTCCTGCTGGAGTTCGTGTACCCTTTCCTGGGTTATACCTCAGGCAAATCATGCAGGTCTGCACTACCCTCTTTGCCGTACTAGCGATCTCCGGATGCTCCCAAACTCGTGTGAGTAATTTGACAATTGCGGAAGCTCCGACATGCGCTAGTCCATGTGCCATCTGAACCATAGGTTGTAAGAAGGCTGTGGGTAACTTCCATTTATCCATCTGCTTACTTCTCCAACACCCTTCATCATCTAATCCTCCATCATTGGACCATTGCTCCCGTTCCTTATCGGAAGCGGTCCTCTGTATCTCCAGCACTTCTCTCCTAGCATCGTGCCATCTTTCTGCCTGTGACTTCACAACATACATTGCAGTAGAGCCAGGCTGCATCGCCGTCTCTTGTGCCACCCGGTCTGCCAAAGCATTCCCTTCTCCAACTTTATCAACCACCTTTTTATGGGCACTACATTTAACTATAGCAATCTTCTTTGGATATGTTAATGCAGTCAAAAGGTTGTGAACTAACTCTCCATACATTATCTGTGCTCCATGTGACGTTAGGAACCCTCTCTCCTTCCAGAGTAGGCTGAAATCGTGCGCTACTCCGAAGGCATAGCGGCTATCTGTATAAACATTCACACACAATCCTGCACTGAGCTCACATGCTCGTGTTAATGCTATCAGTTCCGCTGCTTGAGCTGATTTCTGCGGTATGCGTGCTGTCTCCACTATTGTTTGTAATGTGGTAATTGCATACGCTGCTGAAGTCGTACCATCTGGTAGCTTCAGGCATGATCCGTCCACCCACAGTTCTCCATCTACATCTGTAAAGGGCGTATCCTCTCAATACGACCCTTTGTCTGTTCCTCAGTCACAAGAATACAGTCATGTGCTTTTCGTGCTTCAGACTGAGTTTCCAGAAACGGCAACAATGTGGCTGGATTCAACGTTGCACACCTCTTTAACGTAATATGAGGAGCCAAAAGCGTCAACTCATATCCCGTTAAACGAGCACTGGTCAAATGCTGCGTCTTCGTCTGATTAAGCAGAGCATCAACAGCATGGGGAACTAATACCAACAGCTTATGAGATAACACAATTCCCTCGCTTTGGCGTATTGACACAGCTGTCGCCGCAACCGAGCGAAAACAACCAGGCAATGCTCGGGCAACAGGATCAAGTACAGCCGAAAAATATGCAGAAGGGCGCTGCTTGTCGCCGTGCATCTGCACTAAAACTGATAATGCATATCCATCTTTCTCATGTACATACAGTGTAAAAGGCTTCGTATAATCAGGGGTACCTAACACTGGTGCTGAACAAAGGGCTTGTCGCAATTGCTGAAAGGCAATTTCACACTCATTTGACCAGGGAAGAGGAATTGGGGTATCTTTTGTCAACAGTGCTAACAATGGCTTAGCTATGTGTGAAAACCCCAATATCCATTGCCTACAGAAAGAAGCAAGACCCAAAAATGCACGCACATCCTTCTGTGTGGAAGGTACTGGTGTGTCCAAAATTGCTTGAATACGATCTGGTGTGAGTGCACGCCCCTCCTTAGACAAAAGGTGACCCAAATAAGTCACCTTTGGTCTACAGAATTGCAATTTCTTCCTCGACACTTTGTGATTGTGAGATGCCAAAAAGGAAAGCAAAGATAACGTGCACTTCTCACACAGCTCAGGAGTGTCGGCCGCCAACAAGATGTCATCGACATATTGTATAAGGGCGACACCATCAGGCAGAACAAAGGAATCCAATTGTCTTTTCAATGCTTGACTGTAAATACTAGGACTCTCTGTATAACCCTGAGGGACTCTACAAAATCTACAAGACCTATTATTCAAAGTAAAGCCGAAAAGGTATCGGCTATCAGGATGAATAGGAATCGAAAAGAAAGCATTTTTCAAATCGATAACTGAAAATGTGGTCGTCGTTGGCGGGACCAGAGTAAGTAACGTCGTGATATCAGAAACCACTGGATACTGGGGTATCACTATCTTATTCACCTCTCGTAAGTCAATAATAAAACGATAAACCCTAGTATCGGTATCTTTCTTCAAAATGGGTAAAATAGGACTGTTGCAGACATTGTAGGGAACTTCCTCCACTACTCCCACCTTAATCAAATCCTGCACAATCTGTATGAGTGCCTCCTCCCCCTCCTGGGAAATACGATACTGAGGGAGGCGTGGTAACACCGCACCCTCCTGGACACTAATGTGGACAGGCGGAATCACCATCTGTCCCACATCAGTATCCGAAGTGGCCCACAAAGTACGAGGGAGAGAAGCTAACACAGTATCCTCTGCAAACACACATCCGATCTGTCAGAGGGTGATTATCGTTTAATATCACACGTACTCCAGTAGGGGAGCAGCGGATCGTTGCTCTGAAGTGCTTGAGCATATCAAGACCCATAATGTTGTCAGGCGTGTTCGGGGCGAGCAAAAATGGACAGGGTGCAGAAAATTGGTCAACATGAAATGCAAGGGGTCGGGATAGAGGGCTTCGAGAGAGTGTACCATCAAACCCTACCGATGTAACCATTAAGCCAGATGGGGGAGCCCTCGGAACCAATTGTTTGGACAGCGCACTGCGAGTAGCTCCTGTATCAACTAGGAACAGATCAGTAGAACCCAGAACATTTGCTGAAACATAAGGACCCCTCTGATCAACCGGCACTTCAACTGATTCCAACCCCCATCCAACGCAATCCTACGCATGCTGTGAATCATGGTACCCAGAACGGTCATTCCCGGACATTTGATACTGATTTTGCCGATCAAACACATTAGGTCTATCTCGTTGCTGCACGTTAGGCTCAAATCGAGCACGATCATTAGAGTTCCCTCTAAAATTCGAAAAGCCCCCTCTACCTCTCGGCGGTCCCTGACCACGTCCCTGATGAGATGCATATAATACCGGACAATCCCTGGCCCAATGACCCAACTGTTTACAATACGCACATTGATTTCTATTAACATCTGACCGACCCGAAGGGGGACCATAGAATCCTCCTCTACCTCTCTCAACACCCCGACGAGGCGGACCATACACTTGTGCTAACATCACCTTAGTTTTCAAATCTTTCGATTTCTTCTCCTCATTCCCCTTCGCTTCTTGTTCCTGACACTCATAATACTGAGCCATGGTCAGGAGGGATGCCGGAGACGAGGTGGACCAAGAACTTTCACTCGCTTTTAAACGAGCTGCTATTCCCGGTAATAAATTCGCCACATATTTATCAACAAAAAGATGTCGACCCGTATCATCCGTAAGTGACTGACCACTGAAATCATGAAATGTTTCCTCAAAACGCGTAAAGAAGTCTGAAACTGATTCATCAACCTTCTGTTTACACGAGGCTAACATATTCCAGTCAATCTTTTTAGGGGGAATAATCGTTTTCAACTTGGTCAAGATAGCAGCAGGAAGATCTAAAATAAGCTGGGGCGGTTTTTGCGCGGGCTTCCTCTCCCTATCCTCATCCTCAATCTCAGACCACCTAGCCTTAAAAGCGGCTATATCATCCACCTTCCGCACAGATCGCCACATATCCGGTGGTAAAATGAGCCCAAAGAACAAATCTATATCTGCTAAAGTCATAGTACACAAATTCAAAGCCCCCTCGACCTCTTCATAAAAGGCCGCTGGATTCTTGCGGGGGTCAGGCAATGCATTCTTTAATGCCATAACATCAGTCCTATGCCAGGGAGTATAAACCCAATTATACACAAAATATCCCCTAGCATCGGGGGAAGACATGTCTGAACTTAGTCCAGTTCCTTTAGGAGGAACATACAAAGGTGCCGCCTCTCGCATCGGTTTAGCATGCACTAGGTCGCTCTTATCTGAATGGGAGGTAGACGATTGTTTCCCGCCGACATGTGAATCCGATTGCTCCTTCTCCCCTGTCTTTTGGCGTGCTTTCTCTTTAAGTTCAAACGCCGCATCCCACAATGCAAACAGCCGTCGGACCGCATCGGGTACCTTAGAGGGAGAAAAGACACCGTTACGTAATGCTTTAGAATCTGATACTACATCATCAGGCTCAAAAACATCTGAATATTTCCGAAAGGCAGTAATCACTTCCTCAGAAAAAGTTTCAGCAAACTACAACTTCTCTTTATCCTGCCAACTTTCCAAAAATTCCAATAATTCAGTAAGAGATAGCTTGCCTTTAAGCGCACAAAAAGAAATTTTCCGAAGCTCACCCATACGAGCAGTTGATAATATGGACCGCGTGGCTACCTTATCCGAAACCGATCCAGAATCCTGTGACCTCGGGGCAGACGCGCCAACATAAGGGGGCGGAGAGCGATCTAATAAATGAAAATCATCTTCAAGATTAGTAAGGACAGGATAAAGTGGCTGGCGGACAGCATATTGACCTGACACTTGCAACCTACGCTCTTTCTCTTGTCTCTCCGCCAGTTCTCTTTCCTCCCGACGCTTCGCTTCCTGTGCTCTCACATGATCATTTTTCCATTGCTCTTTATCAATCAGCGCTTTCTCACGTTTCTCTCGCTCACGCACTTCCTTCACCCATAACCGTACACATTCAAACATGTCTTGCCGAGCACGCCGTTTACACATACACTGTTCCACATACTCAATCTTACGCATATCAAATGATCCATACAAAGGCCATCGTAACTCAGGATCCTTTTTGGTGTATTTCCTCCACACTGTGCTGTACATTATAGAGGAAAGACCCTGCTTCACATACATATCCCTATTAGGAGTCCCCTCTGGGGGGGGCTGGAGCATATTCCTCAAGATTTAACCGGTTTCCAAAGTAGCAGCACCACTTACGGAGTGCGCTAAAAGCAGGCATGCTTCAAAAATAATTCAAAATATGCAGTATTATCAAAAATGGCACTTAAACTTTGCGCCGTTCAGATTTAAACAACTCCGGAGAAATATCTCCACATTACCTGCCTATATGTGTTGCAACGCATATATTCTCACAGTAATCAATACAAAATATGACCGGTCATCACAAATCAAACTCAAATAGCCAACCCAGGCTTCAAAAACTCGGAGCAAGTACCGTACAACGGTCCTTACCAATCAAGAGTGTCCAGATTCCAACTGCCAAGTTCCAAAATTCGCCCAAACGGCTGTCACACGGCAAACCGACAGAAGAGGTCTCAGTTGAGGTCCGGCGCCACCCAGATGGTCAGCTCGGAAGGGAAGGAAGAAACCTCGGGATGCCAGGACTAAAAGACGCCGCTGGCAGTGATCACATCCCCGGCCAAATTCCTCACCTTCGTCACGACCAGTCCTTCGAGCATCCGAGTCGCCGATGAGCCCCACATGACGGGCGCCAATTGATGAGTACAGGCCCCAGCTAGGCCCGCAGAATACAAGGGTTCGCTCTCCTGTAACAAAAGCTAGAAGGAAGTTGGCACGGAAACTGCAAATACAAAGACAGAGTTTATTAACCCTTAAGGGTGGTCCTACAACCTACACAACACTTTTCAGTATTGCATAGAGTAGTACAAAGAACTTGCGTACGTGGTCCCCTTTTATACACAACAGAGGGGCTCATAAGTGGGTGGATATAACAGAGCAAAATTCATTACCATTTATGGACATTTTCGATACAGGATCAATATGTGGGCGGAGTTAACAATTTCCTGAGCCCGCGAAAACATGGTCAAACAAGGACTAACTGATAACAGATGTGGTCAAGTCTGGGCATGCGCCAGACAGACAAAGGAGCTATTTATAGACTGTTACTAGGCAGATTACAAGAGCAACTAGCGAAAAGGTAGGACCCTTCTCGTGCAAGGCACGTGGAGACATGACAATACAAAATGGAGTCCAGACTTTAGTTAACATAAGACAAGAAACATGTTTTAACTAGAGAGAATTCATGTCTTTAGTGAATGCTTAATCATATCGCTGTTTTAGTTTTCAACAATCGTGCCACTCCGATCTCTTCTTTCTTCTTTCTTGTAGTGGCAAACGTGCCACTCCAATATCTTCACCCCTTCGCTTCACGATGTAATCTGGACCGTTTCTGTTCTCCTCTGGTCTGGCCAGGCTTCTCCATGTACCATTCACCCTGGTCTTGTCCTCGTCCGAGGACACTCTCTCCATCTTCCTCAGCATCCCGAGTTAGCGTCGTGACCTTCTCTTCGTCTTCTCCTTTCACCGGCTACTTTGGTTGTCGAAGTTTGTGGGGCCATACTCTTGGTCCTCTTCGTTCTTGAACTTCTTGGACCACTTGACGGTCCACTCTGCCGATCTCTGGCAGGATACCTTCAGTCTTTGCGTCAGACCTCTTGTTCCGTAGTTTCACTGACCCTTGCGTTGGTCACCTCCTTTTGCAACCCCTGGTGGGTTGGCTTCTGTGTGTTGACCACCTGGCTGGTCACTTGTTGGTGTGATGTTCACTCTGACCCATGCGTCGGTCACCTCCTTTTGCAACCCCTGGTGGGTTGGCTTTTGTGGTGCGACCATTTGGCTGGTCGGCTGCACGAGGTGCGTCATGTCGTGTGACTACCTGTGTCTTCTTACTTGTCGGGTGCTGGTGCATGATTCTCTTCGTACCATCATGGTACATCTTCAGTGTAGCGTTGCTCCTTGCACCGTGTGATCTCTGGTTGTGGTGGCTTCTTGGCGCCACTGGGTGTGCCCTCTGCATCCTTACCCTTCAGTGTCGTTGGATACTTGCTGCGCACATCTTCTTCAGTGAGTTCCTCTCTTGTAAGCACTGCTGTGTACCTTCCACGTCCGGGGTGCATCTGCGCTGAGTCCTTTAGCTCTCTCAAGGGTTCACCCCACTTGATGCGGCGACAGCGCGATCCTCGCTGGGGTGGATGTGGCTTGACCCCTTTTACTTCCTCCTTGTTGCTGTGGGATGGCGCTGCATCCCTCTGGCACACTATCTCTTCTTCCTTTAACCTCCTCCTAGCACTCTGCAGTCTGCCTTCATGGCTTCCCCTTGTTTTCAGACTTTGAACATGCTGTACACATTTCTTCCAGTGCAGTTGCTGGAAACGCCCACTAGATGGCAGTGTTGCTTTCCACTTCATTCAGCAGCAACCTTCTTTGCTGCTAGAACTTTCTGCCGTTTTGTCTTCCCTTTTTCAGGCTTCACCGGGCGTGTAGGGGAGCTGGAGCTACAGCAGAACACTGGGAGCAGGACACCGCCAAACAGCAGGTAAGTCTCTTTTACATTTCTTTATTTACAGGCAGGGGGCACCGGCATTGTCAGCGAGCTGCATGGAGGACGAGGCATCACTCTGCGTGTGCGTGAGTTGGGGGGGGAAATGCTCCTTCCTTCCGCTGGGTTTCCCAGCACATTCGGGACTTCAGTGGGCATATTGGCAGTCAGTGCCGTCGCGCACACAGTTTTAGTTTATTTCGGCGGCGCTGGGCGCTTACTTGCATTTCTTTCATGCCGCCGGGGTCCTGCGAGGTGGGGGCATGATCCGATGGCCGGCGGCGGCCATTCCTTACTTTTCCGATCGCCCTCCCTGCCCGCGGCAGCTTCCTGCAGTCCTCGCGGGGCAGGGAGGGGGTGCCGGCATGTTCGTCTCTATGTGGGGTAGGCACCCGCTGGTTCCCCCCACTTGCGGGGCTCGTGGCCGATGCGGTGGGCTCCGGTCGGACCACTCTTCACCACCGGGCACGGCGGCAGGCTCGACGGGGTCGGGGTCGGCACCCGACTTCCTCGCCTTCACTTTGGGGCGACTTGTACGCCCGCAGGTCTTCGCGGCGGTGCGGGGTGGGCTCCCGGTCACCGTTTTCGCGCCTGAGGCTTTTCGCATGCCTGCAGGCAATTAGGCGCTTCTCGCCTGCTGGGGGGCCTTTACGCAGGCAGCTCTCTCCCCCTTTTCGTATAGCTGGGCTGCTGCACGCCAGGGCACAGCCCCCTCATCGCCAGTGTAATGATGGGCACTAGGCCCGCATGCTGTGCGCAATAACTGACACAGGACACATAGTTAGGGGTAGTGGGAATGGCCACGAGCATGTGCGCTCAGCCTTTTTATTAACAGCGTCACCTGACACAGTGACGTCTGTGGTGGGTGGGTGCACAGTGTATCACTATGAGCTAGAACACTAGAACGTGTCCATGCATGGACACTACACATCGGAGCCGGCAGCCGCGAGGCACGCGCCCCTCCCCCCGCAGGCTCCGTGCTGAAGATCGAGGCGTATCTAGCCTACGGTGCCGATAGCTAGCACGGCAACTTGGTGGGGCTGCGGCCGCACTGTGCAAGGGGGGGCACGGCGGCTCTCACCGGTGTCTTGCGTTAGTTTCTGCTCTGGGCGAAGTCGGCCAAATGTTCAGGAAACATGGGATGTAGATGGGCCCTCGACAGAAATACCGCGCCGCCGGCTAACACTCTGCCATTGTGGCCGTTCCCGGGTACCCAGCGGTCCTGCTCCAGCATCGGAGAATACAACGCAGGTTCATTTAGCAGTTACATCGCGCTCGTCCCGCGATGTAACTGCCGCTGTTTGTCACAGGAACACGCCATTTAGCTGGATGGCCGGACGGAGCTTCAGAGCCTGGGGCCATTTTAGTCGCCGGCTTGGCCACGCGCTTTGCTCAGTTAACCTTCATGTGTGTTATGCTGACTTTTGTTCAGCATTCAATGCTTTACAGAGAAATATTCTTTGGGTAAAACTGATGAAACTGCTTTGAACAGAATTAATTTGCACTCTCCGACTGTGGCTGGTTTTAATGTTTCCCATCTACTGTATGCTGACGATATTGTGTTGACTAGCTATACAATGCTGGGGATTCAGCGTTTAATTAACATAACTGTACAGAAAGCTACGGATCATGTGTTAAAAGTAAACTTAAGCAAAACTAAAACCATGCTAGTTTCAAGGAGTTATAGTTTCTCGTCCAACATTTTGTATAGAATAGACAGCGTTAGAATCAGTATCGGAGTACATATATTTGGGGATGAACTTTGACTCTAGAGGTTCATTTAATACTCAGTGTGCTGCAATTTCAAGGAGGAACAATTCACTTGTTGTTGCGTTTGTCTTTCTACGGAACACTTTAAAAGGCTTGTCCCTTAAGTCGCTTTTGCAAGTAATGGCAGCTAAATATGCTCCTTCCTCGATGTACGGTGTGGAGATACTAAGAAGGAAAGCTGATAAAACCATAGATAAATTCATGGTAGGAACTTATTGTCGCCTTTTTAATCTACCTCAGCAGGCCTCGCCAGCCAAAATTTGATCCGAGTTTGGCCCTTGGAGACAAAATAGAAGTAGCCTTGGAACATACTTGAAATTTTGTCATAAATCAAAAGATGATACAATATCCACACTTAGTGCAACAGCATGAGAGGCTACAAGTGATTCTAGAAATACTGCAGCACACAAATATTTTAAACTGCCTGTTTCTACTTTTAATGCAGAGTCTCAGCTTGGATGCACAGAGAGGCCAGAGAGGCCACACATGTATGGTTGTTGCTATGAATGGCCCATGAAAAGCCCAGACTTTTATGGGTGGCCTAAAACGAAAGCTTTCGCGACTCCGGCTTCGTAACTTCCAATTTCACTGTAATTTACCAGCTTGGAAAATGCTGAGCAAGGAAATGTCATGCCGTCTTTGTAATTATTGTAGGGAAGACATCTGTAACATTGTCTGCTGTTGCCCAGCCCTAGCGGACGAATGAACGAACCAGAACACTATACGTTCATGTCGAAAAGCAGTTATAGCTGGTCTTCAGGGAGAGGACCTCATAGTTCCTGGGAAATTTTCTAAAATACATGTCCATAGATGAGGGATAACTTGTTAAGTGCGAACAGTGATGCCCGCTGAGTGGGAAGCTAGTAGACCATATGAGGCGCAACTAGAACAAGTGCTTTCTTTTTTTTCCCCAAAGGGCTTCTCTGATATACGTTTAAATGGGAAGGTTTTTTAAGTAACATATAGTATTAAGACAAGAAATGATTTTATAGAAGGCATGCTGCACTTTAATTTTCTGGATAATTTATATTTCCACCCACCTATTCCATGGTCAGTACCTAACCCCAGGTGCAGTGGTATTTAACCATGGGCACAGTGGCGAAGCAAAGGGGAGCTGGTGAGGGGGGGTGTTCCACCCCATACGGCATGAGTTTTGGGCCATCACTGGGCAGCCATCGCAGGAATTGCCAGAATCCCTCCTACTCTTACATGCGGATGCGGTGGGCAGCAATCACAGGGACCGCCACAGGCAGCACTAGGCCTAGCTACGCCACCGCATGGGTAGCAAGATCAACAAAATGCAACAACAGCAGATTGCTGTCTTTAAAATTAGGTCTGGGGCATGATTGCATGTAATAATTATGTCGGCTCAACCTACTGCCATTAAATATTAATCGGACAATAGACGGATCCAGGAGGGCTCTTGGCACTTTATTGCCTATTTTGCATTAACTTACTTGTGGTTTAACTAATAACAGTGTAAATAGGATACCTTAGGCGTAAGGGACCTATTAAGTGTAATAAGATGTATGAGATGAAACTACTTTAGATTGTGCCTTCAAATTAGTTTTTACTCTGAAGCCTTAAATAGATCAGGAAGGTTTTTAACTGTATTTAAATATGTTTTTAAAATTATATTTATGTGCGATGTGTTTCAACAGTGTTAGTTTGTAGGTTTTAATTAACTGAACAATAATGTATTCATTCGTATAAGAAAGTGTACACTTCTCAACTGCCCACATAAGTAGATGAACCAATCAAAATAGTTTCTGCATGTACCAATAAGTAGCTATGCTTCCCTGTGGTCTACTTGACAGTTACCAGCAAATCCTCTTTTGTTGCTGCTAATGGGTGAGCTGAGTGTCCTCTCTTACATGGTTTTATCTTTAAACGTATGTTATTGTTCTGCTGTTTATCATGTTAAATATGGAACGCTTTCCCTAGAGTCCTCAGATGCAACCCCTCCTTCTCCTGTTTCAAAAGGGACCTGAAACTCCATCTCCTTAACAAATACTTTCCTGACCAACGTCAACTAACCTAGACTTCAATATCCGAGTTTACTCATCTCTCTTGACATTCAAGGATAGTTGGTGACCAGACTGTGTTAACCACGTTATTGTTCATGCTGTATTTTTTTTTTAATCTCTGTTTTGCTTCCTTACTGCCTGCCTACTCTTTAATGCAATTTCCGTCTGTTTTTTACTGTGTGTATGTAAAGTGCTCTGATAACTACGGGTCAAGCTAGCGCTATATAAAACTTTTAAAATTAAAATAAATAAATGTGTATGAATTTGACACACATGCGTTTTCCCTTTTCTCTTTATTGGTTTGTTCCCATGGCACACAGCTCCACAAGACATTTTCGGGTCCATACCACCTCCCTGAGTGGTGCCGCTGCCCAGTTTTCTTTAGTAATATATCACCTCTCTTCTCCCCTCCCACCCCCCCACTTTCAGCCAGCATGCCTGCTCCCTCCTATCCGACTGTGTGAAAGGAAGCCATGGGAAGTTTTCCCGTTTCAGTGTTTCATAACTTTGGCCCATCAACATGTTTGTGAATGCCCAAGGCACATGAAGACATTGTTAGGGTGAGCATTCGAGACCTCTTGTATACTTTAGTATATTTCTTTGTGGACGTTCAGCCCGCCCTCTACGTTTGCATTGGTGTGTTTCAGGCAATGATCGGTTCTACAGTGGGCAAACATGCTCCTATTTCAACCTTTGTATCCTGCGTCTTTCCACTTTCAATGCCAACATCCCCGCCTCCTCCTTTCTGTGCCAACCCGCTGCCAATGTCCCTTCCAGCTACCCCCGCTTCAGAACATCGTTGGTGTAGTGGACTTAAGGCACACGCCACGGCTGGGCAGCAGCTCATTCAGCACCCACAGCCACCCATTCTTGAAGTGCTCAGTATTCACCACTGCCCATGCTTGGCTAAAGAGGCGTGTTTATAGTAGTTTCCACCCAAGCCAATGCCAGCCTCTGCACTGTCTAGTGTGAGCAAACGTTCATAAATTTCACTCCTTTTAGGGACGCCTTTTGGGGCATATTAACAAGCCAGGCGATAAAATTATCGCCGCTTTAGCGGCAGAAAACTGCCGCTAAAACGTTGATAATGGGCCTGATAATATGCTCTCTGGAATTCCAATTGAAGCCCAGGTTAGACGTCCTTCACATCTAACATGGGTTTCAATTGGAATTCCATAGAGCATATTATCAAGCCCATTATCGCCGTTTTTGCGGCAGTTTTCTGCCGCTAAAGCGGTGATAATTTTATCGCCTGGCTTGATAATATGCCCCCAAGTCCGTAGTTTTCACGACTGCAACAAGCTGTGCTGTTCCCCTGCGAGAAGCCCCAGGAGTTTAAATGTTCTCCCAGAGGCTGCGGCAGCCCCTTCCCGGCCTTGCACAGGCTGTGGACAGGCCCATTGTCATCCTGATCACTGATGATGATCACATAAAGGAGGGCAATGGGCCGTCTGCCTTTAACATAAGTGCACGCGAATGAGTGCCTTGGAGGCGGTGCTCACTTGGGGGCATATCAACAACAACCGGTGATAATTATCGCTGAGCGCACTTAGCGCTCGGATAATTATCGCCGGCTAGCGCCGATTTTTATCGCTGAGATAGCGTGCTATTAGCAACGCTTATCTCATCAGCGATAAAAATCCTAGCGCTAACTGGCTAACGTGAGATTATCGCTGGAAACCCAGCGATAATCTCACGTTAGCTTGTTGATAGGGACTCACAAATTTTGCCATGATATCCTCCTTCCATAGGATATCATGGCTAAGTCAGTCCTGAAGCAGGTGTTAGGAAAGTAGCGATAACAGGTGTTATCGCTACTTTTCTTGACGCTATGCTTCATAGCGGGGGGCTTGATGATAGGAGAAATGTCGCTGAGCGACATTTCTCCTGTCATGTCAGGTCAGGAACGCCCACTTTGCATCTCATTAGAGATGCAAAGCTGGGTGTTAGACATCCCCACGGTAAAACAAGGTTTCACGCGTTAGCGTGGCCTTGCTAATATTGCGATAAAATGATTGCCGCTTTTCGGCCGAAAACGGCCGCTAAAGCGGCGATAATTTTTTATCGCCTTGTTGTAAATATGCCCCTTGGAGCCAGTAGATTGCAGTTCCTGATTACAGAAGATCATTCTCCAAATAGAGTACTGTGGGGAACTAGCGGACTTGTGTAATTTGCCTGTTGTTCTCTGAGAGCCCAGCGTAACAGTATCTTAAAAATCACTGCACCACCCACATCTGAGCAAAGAAAATCTAATTTCCCACTGCTGACAAAATACTTCTGCTGCAGGTTACTATTGGATCAGTTCAAGTTTTTTTTTTTTACCATAACTGTTTAGTTCATATTTATTTTTTACTAAAATATTAAACATTACTTCTGAACCGAGTTTCCAGCATCACGCAGTTTTGCACAACTAGACAACTGCAATGCAAACATGTGAGAACATTGACATCTCGCTGCAGTGAAATCAGATCCTCAAACCCTGCAACCCAGTGTTAATTCCACGGCTTCCTCGAAACCTTTGCTAGACACCAATCGGAGAAATATTGCGTTTTCAAAATTTTCAATTTGGTCTGAACAATCCTCTCTGCACATGACCACCAACAGACAAGAAAGAACAAAGAAAACTGTTCCTACTGTAAGATAAATTCATGCAAGCTCTCAGCTGGTGATCTTAAAGTTGTTATATATTTTCAAGGGCCCACCAACTTCACCAACAATCTAGTTTTACAAAAATCACGACAAAGTAGTATATGCATTGACAAAGCCAAAAGGCTAGCCACCAGCTCATGATTGTTTTGCCAACAAAAAACGTGCAGCTAAAGTGATGAGCAAAATGTTGTGAATTATGTTTTTATGTTCACGACCCAAAATGGTGATTGTGAAGTTAAAAACGAAGATTGGTGGTTAGTAATTGTACTGGGGAATCCTATCTTCTGTGTGAAATTTTAAAACATGACAAAATATATTTTTGCAAAGGCCCTTTGCATAGGTTGACTGGTCACCTTTCTTGTGCATATTGCTACATCTGGGAGTTATACGGATGCCAATGAGGTTCAACCTATGTCCAGAAAGTGTTAAAAAGTGTAAAAATGAGAAACTAATGTAGTTGTATCACAAAATTTGCCGCAGCATAATTTCCCTTTTCTTGCCAAACAATTTAGTCAACCCTGCAGCATAATTTGGCCCTCCCCTGCTGCATAATTCCAGTGGCCCTGCATATAGTACCTACCAGTATGGATGACATGTGACTCCTACACTTTGCAGCCCTCATTGTCTTAAGTAACATTTCCTACACATTGATTTACACACTGATAGGAGTCATTGTCTCTAACAATATGCGTGCGAGCTAAAGCGCTCACACCCTAAATTGGGCTGACTAGCACTATAAAAGAAATTAAATTCACATGATATAGTGTCTATATAGAGATGAGAGGCATCATTGGAGGTTGATAGTGAGTGAATCTCTGCAGATGGAGGTTTGTAGCTATCATTTTTGCAGCCAGGTTGTGTCCCAGGCCCTTAAGTAAACGCACTTCAAGAGCTAAATGCAGGTTGTACTAGTAGGAAGGCATAACTTATGAACAGAACAATTTTGTTTTATTACAGTAGTTAGTTAGTTACAATTAGAAATTTCTACCATAACAAAACTATTTCGCAACCTGCTCTGATGTATCTGTAAAATGTACCTTTTTTCCTGAATGTTTGTCCTGAATATTGACTCTTTGTCCTGAATTCTTACACTCACCATCCTGAATTTGCACACATGGCAGTTGGTCACCCTAGCACTGTAAGGTCTTCCTGTACAACTAACCCTCATTGCCCTCCTCTAAGCAGTTTCAAGGTCTCCTTGCATGGCCAGACTGATCAGCCTCCCTTCCCTTCTCAGATCCAGCTGCCCCTCTAGGCTGTCTTTAACTGCCTATAGGACTGTCTCCCGTGGCCTTTTGTTAAGTGGTAGAGCCCCATATATGCTACTGGCTCCAAGTCTCATCCAAGCCCATGTTGTGTGTAAATGATAACACCCTGGCCCACCAGCTGCCTGCAAGTGTCTTTGGCAGCTCTAATCTTACATGAGGCCCATTACTTTGCAGTTAGTGACAGACGCTGTAGAGTCCTTTACTACATTTGCAGTAAGCTCACCTGGCCTTGCCTTTTCTGCTCATGCCCTTCACATGAACGATGTTCCTTACCATGGCAACATAGTGTATTTGCAATTAGCCCCAAGTCTGACCATCCTACTCGCTTCCCTCAGCGGATCCCAATAATGTCAGGTATCCTGCCGCAGGCAGACTTTGTACAGCACTGGTCTTCTAATCCACTTGTTAATGGCAGTTAGTCTCCTTTGCTTTGAAGATGCCCTGGCACTGCCCATATCATCCCATACTATCCACAGACATGGCTTACGCCAGTTTATCTTTGTTTATCAAGCAAAGCTTCTAGCTTGTGCCGTGATTTTGAGAGCAGAAAACCAATAGCAAACATCTCATGGGACTAAGAAAATCAATAGCAAACATCATATGGGACTTAGACTATCAATAGCAAACATCTCATGGGACTAAGAAAATCAATAGCAAACATCTTATGGGACTTAGACTATCAATAGCAAACATCTCATGGGACTAAGATAATCAATAGCAAACATCTTATGGGACTTAGACTATCAATAGCAAACATCTCATGGGACTAAGATAATCAATAGCAAACATCTTATGGGACTTAGACTATCAATAGCAAACATCTCATGGGACTAAGATAATCAATAGCAAACATCTCATGGGACTAAGAAAATCAATAGCAAACATCTCATGTGACTGACATCATAGCCCAAGTTATTCTCTGCTGATTCGTATTGACAACAGAGCCTCTGTACCGGCAGAGCTTTCTGAAGAAAATCCCACACCCTAAATCATAAATCCCCTGCCTGCATGTAGATCCATAAACCTTCAGGGTCATATGTCCTGTCTACACTAGGCTACATGTGTGCTGCCCCTTTGTCTGCATACCTACACCTCGTGGACGGTCTGGAGGGTGGGTACGGCCAACCCAATGTATACTACCTCTCTTTAAAAGAAGATCCTTCTTTGATGACTCCCTTTGACCATATCTGGCCCCATGCCAAGAGATACAGCTACTTTTGGACCTGCCTCTAATTGGCGTTTAGGATAGGCGGTACCAAACAAAATAGTCATATTAGTTATGGGGGTATTTTGAAGGCATGTTTTCAATCCTAGATATTACTGGGGCATGCAGACATATTTTATACACATGTAGGTATAGATGACAAATAAGTCTGATGCTAATAGATGCATATATTAGCCAATATGTGACTGTAGAAATACCTGTCATCTAGCTCAGTCTCACAGACCTGTCTCAACAAGCTGTACTCCCAGTAAATGCTTGACAAAAGAGCAAGAGATGTAAGTAGTGAAAAAATCTATTGCTTCCTTAAGACCATATTGTTCTGAATTCTTCTCAGTACTCCACTAAGCCTGTTTCGGGCAGCGGAGCCTGGACCCAATGGCCCACATTCATGGGATATCCAGATCCAAAAGCGGATTTTGTGTGGAGCACTGATGATGTCCATGATTGCGGCATTCTTGAGGGGCTAAGTGTGATTAAGCAGTGTATTGATTTTAAACAGTTTACGATTTTAAGACATTTGACTGCTTTTTACTTCCCAGAAATGCTAGAAAATCCCATTAAATGGTGCTTTGTAACTGATGTAGGCTGAATTAGTTTCTAGTGTCTTTCAACAGACGATTTCATAATTCGCCAGTAATGGGTTACACATTTTAATACCCTCAACACATGCATGTTTCCCACGCCAGAGACATATAGGTGGTCATGCTTTCCATAGCGATGGAAGAACAGCACTTAATGACATGGTCTATATGTTCCCCTTTGTAAAGTGACTGCAAAAAAGGTGAAAGAAATCCATTATGGTCTGACATATGTTTGTTAGGTTTGAACCCGACCACAAAGTACCAGAACAAAAGACATTCAACAAGAATGTTTTTTTTCTAAACAATGGTTGAAGATCATATTAGCAAGATTAAAACTCCCCAAGGATACAATAGTTGGCAGTTAGGGTAAGTAGAGTTTTGGACAAAGCAATTGAATTACCTACGATCCGTAAGGTTACAGTTTGTTTCGCAATATCTACACCTGTTTCTGTGATTGACCCAATAAATTATAATTGGCATTCAGTAATTAAGATTTATTTTTCTTTTCTTTTTAGGTCGAGTGTGAGCCACCGCGCAAGCGCTGCTCTGCGAAGAGCTATGGTAGTTCAGTACAGAGAGACACTTCACCCACTCCCCCACCCTTATTTTAAATTGGCTTGTGTTTGTCCTTTGTAAATGCTGTCTTCTGATTTATTATGAGGCTTGTTAGCCCCTCCTTAGTACAGCCATGTCGTCATTTGTATCCTCCCATGCCTACTGGCCCCTTTACTTGGTTGCTACACGGTGCGTGTACTATTTCCTTCATTAAGTTTCTCCATTAGGCGCACAACGTGCTTCACTTACATTTAGCAGCCACGCCTGCTTTCACTTTTTGAAACAGTCTGGATAATGCTGCAGCAGGGGTGGCCGGAGCTTGGAATGCCAGTGGTGGACAGTTTCCTCTCTTTGGTGGAGCTGGGACAGAGTTGGGGGGCTGCCAAGGAGGAGACACTGCTTTTTCCAGTGGGCAGCCTGGCCTCCTGGTCCTGGAAGCTGCCGGAGATCATCCGGGTGGTGCAGTTCCTCTTGAGGTCCAAGGGTGCACTGCAGAGCCCGAGGCCCAAGGAGCAGCTGGAGCCAGAGCCCGCCGCAGGAGACAGACCAGGTAAATGTGGAGTGTGTAGAGGGGCACACGTAGCTTCACGCAGCCTGTCAAACAACATGGGGGTTGTGGGGTCTAGAATTGCGCAACACAACATGTTTTTTATTTTGTTAAAGCTCTAACCGTTCCCAGGGTACCGAGGCGCTGGACAAACAAATTTACCAGATCATTGCTTGCACCAAACCCTCTCGCTTTACAAACCATGTTTGCCAGGTGCTTTAGTTCAAGAGGCGGAATTGATGCATTGCAAAGCTATAGCATTTTTAATGCATTTTTTCCTTTGTGCTGTTAGTGACTTTGGTGTCAATGTGTCTGTGTGCCCCTTACATCAGGAAGAAATCATCTTCAATGAAGCCAACATATTTATTTATTTAGAAAGTTTTGTATAGCGCGAACGTGACCCTTGAGGGTATCAGAGCACTCTACATGGAGATAACACGATTAGCACTTGGTCAGATCAACATGCAGACATATGCGTGAGAGACAAACAAATCAACAATTAAGAATAGTCTAACTGTGGTTGGAGTATAATACAGCCAGAGCTGGGCAGGATGGTCTACATAAAATGCAATCTGAGTCTATTCACTGACATCGCTAAGTTGATTTAGGGTAAGAGCTTAGACAGGAGGTATGATTTGGCTTCTCTTTTGAAGGCATAGGTGGACGACAGTAGTCGAAGGTCCGGCGGTAAAGACTTCCAAATCTTGGGGGCGACAGTCGAGAATGCTCTAGCACCAGTTTTCTTTTTGAGGGTTCGTTGGGATTTCAGCAACAAGGTGAGGGCACTTCGCGAGGATCTGTTACCCCCTGATTTTTCTATTTTTTGGGCCAGGTAACTGGGTGTGTTGAAGTGTAACGCTTTGTGCTTCATGCAGGCAATTTTCAGTTGGATTCTTGCCTCATATGGTAGCCAATTTAAAGTTTTTAGTGCTGGTTAGATGTGAGCATTTCTTTTAGTTCCGATGACAAGTCTAGCTGCTGCATTGAAAGAGGCTCTTAGTGGTGCTAGTTTGTATTTAGGTAGGCCACACAGTGTGGGACTACGGTAATCCAATCTGGCTAAGACTAGGGTTAGGACCGCTAGCTTTAGATCTTCATGTGGCAGGTATGGTTTCAGTTTCTGTAGAATGCTCAGTTGGTAATTTGCTCCTTTGGTGGCAGCATTAATGTGACCCTGCATATTTAGGTGTTTATCTAATGTAATACCTAAGGATCTTGCAGAGTCTATGATGTGGGGCGAGCATTTGAGGGCTGTAAAATGATTCAGCCACAGATCCTTCTTGATGCTTTTATTTGGTGGAGAGAAGAAGAAATTCAGTTTTATCAGCGTTGAGTTTGAGGTGATTAACAGTGAGCCAGAGGTGTGTATTTTGTAGGATGGAGTTGAGGGATATAATGTCATCTGGAGATGCAATTTTTAAATATAGCTGGGTGTTATCAGCATACATATGGTAGTGGATGTTAGCTGATTTTAGGCGGTTTGCTAGTGGTTTCAGGAATAAGTTAAAGAGAATGGGGGAGAGAGCGGATCCCTGAGGAACACTAAGAGTTATCACTTGTGACTTAGATAGAGATAGATTCATTTTGACTCTTAAAGATCTATTTTGGAGGAAAGAAGTGAACCATTGTAATACGGCCCCTGATAAGCCCATTCTTTGTTCCAGTAGTTTTAGTAGGGTGTCGTGTTTGACGGTGTCAAAGGCAGCAGATAAATCAAGCAATATTAGAAAACATGATTCGTTCTTGTCCAGCATTTTTAGTATGTCATCTACGATATGAGTAAGGGCTGATTCTGTGCTCTGATTTTGACAGAAGCCTGATTGGAATTGAACATAAGAGTGCTTAACCTGGAAGGGGCTGCTTTTGACATGCATTCCCCTGCAGTAGCACACACAAACATGGGCTAATTGATCGCATTAGCATATTTATAGGTAGTGGCCAGACGCCCCATCCCCCATTTTCCTGCCCTTGCTTTTCAGCTTTTGTTCAAGAGATAGGCATTATACAGGCATTATACGCCCCCGGAGCTCATTATTCTCACCTGGCCCCAGGACAGAGAATCCTGCCATTTGTGTATTCAGCAAGGAAATATCACACAGTCAGCCACCAACAAGAGTTGATGCTGTTTAAAACAAGCATTTGCAATGCACTAGGTCTCGCATTTGCGAGAGTTTAAGCTATCGGCATTATAATTGAAAATGCTTTTTATTTATGTTTTAAAACCCAAAACATAAATAAAAGGCATTGTCATTTACAATGCTAATAGCTTAAACTCGTCTGGATGCGAGACCTATTTCATTGCAAATGCTTGTTTTTTTAGTTGCCAATCAGTTTGTGCAGATGTAACCATAGACTGCTTTTTTTGAGACGTACTGTGTTTCTGTGTTTACCTATGTAAAGGTTTTCCCAGTGGAAGACGCTGTAAGCGCTTCATGTTTATGGGATGGGCATAGTGTGATTTCACAAAACAGACTTCAGTTTTGCCATTTACATGTTGTGATCTACGTGACTTGTATTTCCAAGTAGGAGTGTTGGTACCTTAGATGTTATGTCATATTGGTTCTACCATCACATTTAGCAGACTGTAAGCCTGTGAAAAGTTGAATAGCCTAACCTTGCACAATTGATATCATGTGCTCAACGCATACACCAAACACACTTTGTGAACAGTGTACTGTGAGCACAGTGCAGCCAGACACAGACTGTAAATAATGCTGCAATACCAGTCTCAAAGAGAAGATAACCATTTCATGGCACTTCATCTTTTCAATAAAGATTTTTGGATCTTTCTCCAAAAAGTGCATATGTCTGTGTTTAATCTAGGTGGTGTCATGTCTCTAGTTAGCTCTTCTCATCTCTCCATCACACTCCCACTGCCACCTCTCATCTCTCCCTTGTACTCCCACTGCCACCTCTCATCTCTCCCTTGTACTCCCACTGACCCTATCATCTCTCCATCACACTCCCACTGCCACCTCTCATCTCTCCCTTGTACTCCCACTGACCCTATCATCTCTCACTCGCAATCCCACTGCCTCCTCTCATCACTCCCTTGTACTCCCACTGACCCTATCATCTCTCACTCGCAATCCCACTGCCTCCTCTCATCACTCCCTTGTACTCCCACTGACCCTATCATCTCTCACTCGCAATCCCACTGCCTCCTCTCATCTCTCCCTTGTACTCCCACTGACCCTATCATCTCTCATTCGCAATCCCACTGCCTCCTCTCATCTCTCCCTTGTACTCCCACTGACCCTATCATCTCTCATTCGCAATCCCACTGCCTCCTCTCATCACTCCCTTGCCCTTCCATCAACCCTGTCATCTCTCCCCCACACACCTTCCGCTCCTCTTATCTCCCCCTCACACTCCCACTACCCTCTCCCTCTCTGTGCTTCCTGCTCATGCATGATGCCTTTCTGTACCTCTTCAGTATGTGCACTCGTCCACCTCACGCCCCTCTGTCTGGGTGCCTCTCCCACTCGCCTCGGTGCTGCTCTCACTTATACTCAGAAACTAGAAGATGTGCACAGCCCGTCTCTGTCCTGGCTCTGTCTGTTGGCTCACATGCCTCTCTTGTTCCGGTGCCCATCCTCAGTGCTCCACCATTGCTCCCCTGAGCACCTGCCTTACTTTGAGGTTAATGAGGTTTCTTTGAAAAGAACACCCAGACCCTCTCACTCTCTCGTACTCTCTCTCACCCCTCTCTCTTGTCCTCTCACACACTCTTCTTGCCTCTCTCATATTGTTGACTACAGGTCTTCGAGCACAGTTTCTTTCTCATGCCTTTCAGCTTTTCTGTCCCCCAATACCACACTCTCCTCCTCTCCCTGGGTTATCTGCTGCATACACAGGCGCTTCCTCTTTATGCGTCTCTTCTTCTTTCTCTCTTTCTCACACACTCTTTCTGCTCTTCGGTCTGGAGCTCAATCAGCACTTTGTGCACAAACTAGCTATCCCTCTCTGTCTTCCTGTATATCTGTTCTGTGCAGTTCTCACCCCTATCTATCCACCATGCCACTTAATTGCACTACAAAGATCCACTCCACACCACACAATTCCACCCCACCCAATCCCACAGCTAACAATCCCAATCCAAGCCACATAATTCCACTCCACACCACATACATCCACTCCACTCTAAATCAAAACACATCGGTAAACTACACTGTCATTTATAACACCAATAGCTCTAACTCCTGCAAATGTGATACCTATTGGCATTGATAATGCTTGTTCAGTTTTCACACCAACACCTTTGATGACCATTCGGTAAGACATTTTCAATGAACTGGTTTGCCTCTTTTCCTCTTTTATGCCTTAATTTGTTGTAATTGTGCTTATTAAAACAGTATTTCTGAGCACCTCAGAAAGATAGAAGTGCAAATAACAAACAAAAAGAGTGATTTCATGCTATGACAGCACTCCACATAGAGAGAGAATGTTAGCTCTCGTTTTCTGTCAATGGCCTACAGTAGCACTGACGTCCGATCCTCAAACAGCTGCATCAAAGCATTTGGTATCTAATAAGGCAAATGTGATTTATTGCTCCAGCCTCTGTGGACCAGGCGTTTCGTACAACTTATTATTACTACTTAGATGAATTGTTTTCAGGCTATTAGCCTCATAAGGATAACAGGCCATGCCAATCAATTCCACTGACTCTATGAGCTGTAAATGAAGGCTCTGTGTGATGGAACAAGTGTCACTGAGTTTCATTGAGAATTTGGAGGTGCATAAGCAGCGTTGAAACCTGGATGCACAGTAGATGCCTCCAACTCAATTCAGACAAAACGTAAATGCTCATTTTCTGAAAAAATAATTCCCTGTGGTACAACTCCTGGGGCCCTACAGAGCTCTGCCCGGAACTTGCACCCACAGAGCACACAAGAAATCTCAGAATATTACTCGACAGTAAGCTCTCAATGAGGAAGCAGATAAACGCTGTCTCATCCTCCTGCTTTCTCACCCTGCGCCTGCTCAGAAAAGTCTTCAAATGGCTACTCCTCGACATCAGACGCACCGTCACCCAAGCCCTCATCACCAGTTGCCTGGACTACGGCAACTCCCTCTATTTGGGAATCGCCGCTCAACTTCTTGACAGACTCCAAGTCATCCAGAATGCCGCAGCCAGGCTCATCCTCGACCTTGTGAGGAGGACCCACATCTCTTCAATTCTCAAAGCCCCACACCAGCTCCCCATCAGCAGTTGTTGCCAGTTCATACCTAAAGAGCTCTTCATAACAAGGGCCCAGCCTACCTCAACCACAGGGTGAACTTCCACCAACCCACCTGGAAACTTCGCTCCTCATCTCTCTTCATGGCACACCCCACCTGCATCCACACCAGCAGGAGCGGTGGCGCCAAGTCCTGGAACGACCTTCCCCTCCATCTCCGCACATCGCCCACCCTGCAAAACCTCAAGACAAACCTGAAGACCTGGCACTTCAACTCAATCAGCACAGCAGCAGCACCCCCACCCTCAGCGCCAGGATACCCTCAGGGGTGATAAGCAGCGCTGTACAAATCTTATTTGGTTTGAGTTGATATCCGAGGCACAAAGGGTTAACTTTAGTAAAGTTCTGTAGGGCACTTGGGTGGTGCAACACAACGTAAAATGTAGCAACAACTTACTATAATTATAAAGGCCCACTTCTGCACTGTACAATTGTCCAAAGATTATACCTCATCTGTGTTATAATAGCATGTTTCCTATTTTTGGTAGTAGTTTTATGATAAATCTTATAACAATGCACCCATCCTTAGATATAAGTCCCTCTATTTTTACTAAAGTTTTAAAGAATCGCTGTAGGATTTGCTTCCCTTACAACCACAAAGGAGGAAGGGCTATAGCATAAGGTGATTGCAAAAACTATTGATTTACTTTCTAGGATTTATGTGCACATTTTAGTAGCTGGGAATTTCAATGCATTTGTAATGTATTTGTAACATTTGGCTGAACCAACTAATATAGAAACCTAGCAGGATCTGTTTAGCTAAGGGTACCAACAATAAAGCATCTAGAATACATTTCAAACGCATTCCTGAATCACATTGCATGACCCAGTGTGTAGTACTTGTATAAGACTTCAATCCCTGGCAGCACAGCACCCAGGATAATGTGCTGCATGGCTAAACACGTTTAAGGTCCCAAAGGCGAGACCTATTGGCTATGCCAATGCTTGTTTTACTTCTATTTCTGACAGAGCAAACAGTGAAGCTATCTGTGCATGTACATTTGGATTACGTGAACCAATACAATTCTTTGTGAGTGTAAAAGTTCTTTTGCAATTCACAAAGTCATTTTCACACTAGTAAAAGGATTATTCACACAAATGTTTCCATGTGACTGTGTGTAGGAATGCCTTGGAAGTTTGTGAACACCCTCGTTTTTAAGTATTCACACATTTATTTCTATGTGCATGGTACATTAGAAACAATTGAAGATGTATTACTGATGGTTGTAGAAATTAATACCTTTTCAGGACTGGTAGGGAGTTGGAACAGGGTAAACCCCCAAAATAAGGCGGAGCGTATGAACATGGATTACTTATCTCTATAGAAAAAGAACTTAAAAAAGAGCTATTTTGAGCAGCATGATGATAGTACGCACATTTAAAGAGTGATGAAATGAAAGAAGCAGATGAAGAGGCAGAGATTAGCGATTGTATCACAAAGATAAACAATGGGCTAGGTAAAGTCTGAAATATAAGTGCAGTATATTGAATTAATTGTTTATCGTTGGAATTTTGTATATTTTATGCGCTCTTGTTTAACTCATCTGACTAGATTACTAATACTTTTTTAGATTTAATTCATATTTACTGAATTTTGTAGTTGCCTGGAGTAATATTTTCATCACCCAGAATAGAAATTAATTTACTGTAATAATGAGTTCCCTTGAAGAATCAGTGATGTCCAGCACCTGGTTTATGTACACTCTGCTAAAATGTTGCATCTCAATCCAGCATCTTAAACTCACCCAAAGCCAGGTTCTGTCTGAATGAAGCATCATTTGTGGGAGCCCTGTGGCTGAGTCGCAGAATCACGAGTCGAGCGCTGAGCATGAACACGCAACATGTGTGTGAGAAGATCTGTGCTGCTTCTGCTTTCATTGAGGGCATTCATACCGGTTCTGAACACCTGCTCTCTAGCCATTGGTGGAGCCAGCCATATATGAGTGCAATCCATAGCACCAGCCACATTAGGAAACTGTGACAGGGCACACAGTTCAGCTCTCCTCTCAAACAAGGCCTTGGCTGAGTCTCTTGTTTGTGAGAAGAAATTATGGTCACCAGCATGGTGTAAAAGTACATTCGCAACAATTCAAAATGCGCCCCAGTAACACACAATTCAAGAACACCTTTACCAGTGGTGGTATAACTGTGTCAGTAGTGATTTTTGGGTTTTAACTCTTCATCTATTGTAGCATGCACATGTTCTGTTGTGTCCATATCGGAATAGTAAGTGGTGAGCACTTGCCAAGGACTCAAGCCCAGGGGATCTAGTCTTAGCCTAAGCTTCTGAAATGTCCACCTTGTTGTGACAGTGTCAGCATCAAGGACTTCAACAGCCTTGTCACTCCCCTGCTACTGATACTGGCAAAGACACCAGCAGTGGACCAGTCAGAACCTGCAGCAACATGTCAGAAAAGGTATGGATGCTGCAACATTAGAAGAAGGTTCAAGAGAACATATCCCCTTCTCTCTCACTCCATACAAGTAATGACACTGTGTGGCACGCTCCATTGTTTTAGAAGGTGGGTCGGGGTTTCACGAATATCCCTTTGGCACATAAGTGAGAAAACTGCTGAGGGCAACATCATTTTTATTACCCCCCCCTATCGTCCCACATACTATACACACTGACTTACGTATCATTTCAATAAAATAGAATCGCAAGGACAAGCAAAAAAAAAATCTTCTCTTTTTACAAAACCACAACCTCAGGGGAGGTGTAACATATACTCACTTGATGGGTGGAAACAAAAACATTTGTCAACTAATAGGCGAGAAGTGACAAATGTGCTGTATAAATGTCTTTTGACTGCACATTTATTGGAAAACACCGGCACTTTCTCCACAAGTTTCTTTTCAAATGACGTGTGGAAAGACTGTCAGTGGACTCAGGTGGGAGGTAGGTGGAAAAGTTTACAGCGCCCCCACACATTTTCCTCCTATTTTCTGCATCTTTTCCCACACTGTTTTAGCTTCTGAATAAGGCGGTCTGTAGCACTTCCTGAGGGTCTGCTGGTCACAAACCCCCCAGGCAGCACCTGTGGAGTCGAAAGCTGCAGACGGATCAGAATGAGATACAGATAAGGAAAATCAAAGTTCACAAGCACATAATGTCTGCAAAACTTTAACTGTGCACTGTAGGTATGGTGCTGTGGACGATCACAACATTCCTGCAACAAACAGGTTACAATGTATCTCCTAGAAATTCCTGAAGGAAGGGTTGTGGCATGAAATGTCTGCAAAATCTGAAACTGCAGTGGGCAAAAAGACCCACACATTTGTAATTTCAGGGTCAAAAACCTGCTTGGGACGGGGAAGGTGTCTCAGAGTTTGTGTGTTGGGTTTATGGAGAATTTGGGGGGCGCTAGTCGAAGGTTTTGAGATGAACACATGGCTATAATGCCAAAAATTCAGGTCTCAGAGTGGTCCTTGAGAAGTTTCCGGATCTGGCCAGCTGTCAAGCTATCCGTATTAAACCACCAGACGTGGCAGGCCATGACAGCAACAGTTGGACTGGGTAAACACAATACAATCCATTGGACGTAGGGATGCGCTCTTTCTATTGTTTCACCACCACATCACCGGCGTAAGTAGCATACAATCTCCCAGGCTGCCAGCCGCCAACCTGGTCAATGCTGAGAGAGGTCAGGGGTTCATCAGATGTTTAGGGACAGAGTTATCAAGGTGGACTCTTCAGCCTCCCATCCCAGGTCTTGTGGTAAGCAGGAAAGGACAGGCTTTAAAACTTTGCATTGGTCAGTGGTCATCTTGGGCTGGCTGGGGGCTTCCACATCAGCAAGGCGGCAGCAGCAGGGTAGTCTGGCAGTGCTTCAGCAGGGCCTTCGGGGTCAGTCTTAGAACATTCTGGATAAAAGGTCTGCATTGGTTCCACAGAGGTCCAAGTCCAACAAAGGTTCAGTGAGCTGCTGGGCAGCTCCAGGTTCTATTTCCAAAAAAGGGTGTGGGTGCAGAGCTCCATTGCATTCTTCAAATGTAAATGTCCCCTCAACCAGGAAAGGTATTTTCCCTTCAATCAATCAAACAGTAATCTTATATAGCGCATCTACTCACCTATGACGGTCTCAATGCACCTCAGGCGCCTTAGTCTAAATACAAAGGTGAGGGTAGACTTTTCAGTGGGCTTCGCTTGTGGGATCAGATTGGTAGCAAAGATAAATAGAGAAGGAGAACATTAGGTAGTGCCCTGTGGGCAGCTCTCACCTTCTGTCTTGCAACTACTTTTATTACATATATAAGTAAATAGACGCTCCCAAATATGAACAACCCTAATGGCATGTATATTGGTAATGTTTGCACAGCATTAATCACACTTACTCATACTAATGTGCATGAAAGGTGATGCCAGCAAAGGTCGATATTTTGCAAACATCATGTACATTCGAATAAAATAAATACACATGAAGTCTCTGCACTTAAATTTACATATTGAGGCCAATGGGCAACTACTATGTGTGCTTGTGCGCAAACCAATAAGAAGAAAATGCAGCCACCATTCAGGGGCTGTTAAGAGAGACTTTAGGGGACTTCCCCTTGAAACCACAGGGCGGCGACAAGTGGAAGTTATCCCCATTTTCAGGGCACACCAATGGTATCTCTAAGACGCACCAGATCTGCATCTTGATGCATGCCTCGGGTGCCATCAGCCTTATTCAAGAAAGGAACATATACACTGCAATCTCTGTTGGCAGTAAAACCCAGCCGTAATTAAAGGGGCACTCATTCTGAAAGCTTCAGTTTAGTAAGAAATATTGTTTTGAGAACAACAGAGTTGGAGAATTCTACAAGAGCACAGCTGGTATATTCTTTGCTTGTATGGCATTTGTAACAGTGGCAGCCAATTTGAAGTAGGTTGTGTAACAGATTTGCAAATGAAAATATGAAGGGCCATATGTACGAACACATTTTCCCATAGACACAGATGTGTAAAGCCCTTTGATCCAGCTGTTCCGAAATCTCTAACTTACACTAAAGCAGTGAATGGTCAGTGAAACATGAAACATATAATAGAAGGAAAATAATGGGCCTGATTCACAGAACTAACTTGAGACAAAATCCTAAACTTACTACCATTTTCGTATTCACAGAAGGCACTTACTCATTTTGGTACTCACAGAAGACACTTACTCACTTCGGTATTCACAGAAGTTAGGAGTCCTAACTTTAGGACTCCTAAATGACTTCTGGGAATACCGAAAGTCTTAAAATTAGGATTTTTCGCAGTTTAGGAGTCCTAAAGTTAGAGATTGTGTGTCGAAATTATTAAAACCATGGTGCAAGCACATAATCTTACATTAACAACTCTTAGCCTGCAGCCATTCCTATGCCTGATAACGAACGATTATGACAGGGTACTCTGTATAGATCATTAAGTTTTCCAGCTGTAAGTGATTGGTCAAAACAGTTATGTAAATGTCCGTGTGATGACATCTCTGACCAGTCTACTATACACGTGATATTTTTCTGTAAATTTTATTCTGTACAGAGGAAATTATGGATTATTCCTTTTTTTAAAACATTGGGTATGTGGTCCTGTCGCCCAGCACTTGTGGCTCTTCAACAATTAGAGACAGAATTTGTCGTAGACTCTGTTACTGCTCTTTTTGAAAACTTTTTTAAATGCAGGAAAACGATCATGATGTGATAATAAGTTAAATGAAATTATGTCCACGTACGTGGTGCCATGTCCATTATTGTATATACTAATATTTGTTTTATATATTTTAATAAGTTTTTACTATGTGCTTTTATGGTTATATATTTGTAGCTGAATAAAGTATTATTGAATTGAATTGAATTGACTTTCATGGTTATTCATGACGCTTGTTATCCCTCATCCAGTTGCACTGCCAACAGGTACATGCTGCACAAGGTAGGTGCCTGTAGTTTGTTTACTGTGTGTAATTATTATCCCCTCTGTGCAGCAAGTATTTCAGAAAACCAGACCTTGTATGCAAACATTATTACAGCCTCCAGGCCCTGTGCACACCCATTGTCTTCTGGAGCTGCAGATCTCCTCCGATCAGATGTCCTTTGTCTCTATGCAGCTCACTTCAGACCTCATCAGAGCAGCTTGACTCAGCCTTTCAAAGGCTGACCAATCAGGAGAGACTGCTGGAAGACTGGATTTTGGCACATCTGAAAAGCAAGTTCTATAACTTATTTCAGTAATAGTTATATTAAATCTAACATTGGCATGGTGTTGGATTTATCATAACTATTCTTTTAAGTCTTTGAATTATATTTTAGCTCACTCCTGTCAATAGTTATATTTTATTAAAGTATTCTCATGTCAGCCCATAGAGCTAATGTGCTACAATGCGGAAGAACACAAATGTCAGTTATTCCCTCACCAGGGCATAAAAAACATCTTTTAAACTGCCCCTACTTATTTTTTACATGGATCCCTACCCTGGGGGCACCTGGGGTAGACCTTAGGGGTGACTTATATGTAAATATTAGGGTAATTTAAGACAATGAAAGTACCTTTAATTCCAAAATCTAATTTGCATATACTTTAATTTTAAAAGCAGCCTGCAAAGCAGAGCTGCTTTTAAAATGACAGCCGGCAACACAGCAGTGCACACTTAAGTGCATTAAATCTACCGATCCTCTAAATCGACATGCCCTACCATATATTAGGGACACACAGGTAGGTTGTCAGTGCCAATTGTTATTATACCTAATTATGTTGTACTTTTAATCAGAGCACATGCCCTGGGTCTGGTTATCAAAGCCTAGGGCACAATCAGAGTCAGGAAACCAGCATCCAGTAGTAAAACGGGGACAATAGAGAAGGAGAGGCACTGCAAAAAGCCCTGGTTTCTCACAGGACTGCTGCGCACTGCATCCTCAACGCAGGACCAGACATCTCATTAGGAATCATCGATGTAGGATTGTGCATCACAGCTCCATAGAACAGCTGCAGCTTGGCACATCCTCATCGTAGGACGTTATATCACTGCTCCACAGCTGCTCAGAACTGCTGCTGCGCAATGAATTCTCGATGCAGGACCACGCATCTCAGCAGTGAACCAATGATGTGCAACGCGTCCTTTATAGGGGACCTCACAACACGCCGTAAGCTGGTTTTAAGGTGCTTTGTTTGGCAGGCCTACCCTGGTCCCTGTATCTGGTCAGCGCTCCATCATGGTGAATCCGAACTTGTGAATTTGTCCCATGGGTCATGGCGAGCTTGGATCTGCAACATTGGAGACAGCGGGTGCAGGGGCACTTTATACGTTATTGGGAGCAGGGTCGGATTGGTCGTCGCCTTCTTCGAGGATGGTGTGACCCAGGAAGCTCGGGAAACGAAGAAGGTGGCGGTGAAGTGAAGAAATATGAATTTTGTGATCAGTTATGTCCCCTATCGTAGACCCCAACGGCTCCATGTACATGCTATACGTACATGTATGTTCCCTCCTGCTCCAGTTTTGAAGACGCAAATATATGTGCGTCCACCGTCAACATGTCCTCTTTCAGATCCACCATGAATGGGTCAGATATTCCTTTTCTAAGTATGAAAGGCCACCGACTTTATGTGGTTCACTTTCCACATTTTACAGATTTAGGCGAGTAGGCCCGAATTCTGTCACCAAGCCTTTTCCTGCCTTCTGCCTCTGAAAGCTCCAGTCTGAGCCTGCATCTGTGACCATGAACTTTGTCTTACTCCCTGCGCGGCTAACGGTGCCTGATCCAGCCCGTAGCCTGCCAGAAAACTGTATTTCACCTTCAAGATTATCTCCTCCGCCCCTCATCCGATGCATTCCTGTCTAGCAGTTTAGGTAAACATTCCTCCAGCTACCGTGCAAAGGGGCCAGGCCTCGCTGTCCTCATGCAAGTAATTCATCAACCCTGTTACCATGGAATATTCCTACCCCCTCGCATCTAGTGTAGACACTTAGACGCTTGTACACGCACTAACAGTCAGTATAGTCAGTATAGAATAAGATTCTATCCTAAGAGACCTCTCTTTTTGGATAACACAGTTCTTTAAACATAGGATATTAGATATGATTTGGGATTAGGTTGACATAACCCCAGACTTCTGTCTCCACATGTAGAGCTAAATGTCAAGTCCCATTCTCCCCCTAGTTGCACGTCAAATCACACGTCATGCTGCTGCGCGCGCATCTCTGCCAAGTATTTTTGCTGACATTGCGAAATTCTTTCATGGAACCACCCATTTGTGACATCATACCTAATGACGTTCTTTAGTTACGCCTAGTTACACCCATTTTAGTTACGCATGTATGTCTTTATCTCTGTTATCAACTGTTACGCCTCCTGCATCTGTTTCACTGTAATGCCTCTTCTATAAAAATGATTACCTGTCAATAATGTATGGCCCTTCACTTCCTGAACCTCCGTGGTGATGGAATATGAAGCCCACAATTCGAATTGTTATTGGAATAAAGCCCGTTCCGAATCTCTAATACCACGGATTCTGCCTCTTATTTTACTGAGCTATTCTTATTAATTTTCCGCATCAAATTAAGTACCGGTAATTAAATTATTTACCACATATATGGCGCCCGAACAGGGACACTTTCTCATCTCACGCGCCGGAGGTGCGTTGCAGGCCCGGTCTCCTGCCACAGCTGGACGGACAACAACGCGTACCCACAGGATTTCCTGTATCTCCCTCCTGCCGAGCGGGGGTAACTGAGGCTGCGATCAACACCCAGACGAGGCGGTGAGAAGTGCGAAGTATCCCGACCAGAGCCTAGCTGAGAGAGCAAGATCCGAGGTATACAGAGGCCCACCAGGTTCCGAAGTTCCGAAGTTTCGAGTCCAGTCCAGTCCGGTCCAAGTCCAGTTCAGTTCAGTTCCGAGGCCTTCCGTTCCGAGCTACCCGGTGAGTACCATTGCCGGGGAGGCGTTCTGACGTGCACATAGGTTGTGCCGGTCAAGACGGGTTTGGGTACACAAATCCGGTCTGCACTGTTTCAGCAGTGTATCTGTACTGTTTAGCAGTATATCTAGTATGTCTAGTATATAATTCAGAATTACCTAGTTAGTGCCGAGTATTATGCTTAGTGACTAGTTCCCTAAATGGCCATCATTGTTGTTCATTAAATGTTAAATGTTAAATGTTTTAAATACGTTCTGCATATTGTGGTGTGAATGACTGTTCATTATTGTGTTTTGTTGTATTAAACGTGTTCAAAATTAGGTATCAGATCAGTTCTCAATATGCCGCTCTTTTCGAAATTAAGACAGATCAAAACTAGAAAAGGGGTACTCGAAGAAGCTGTTCCCATTCCTCCTAGGGACACTCCAGGGTACTTCATGTATCATAAACATGGCCTAGACGCCATATTATTTCTTGATTTATGGGTAGACTACACCAAGGAATTACCAGAAAGTCAGAGGTGGCCCGCAGCTGGGACCTGGGATGCAGATTGCATCATGAAAGTAGAGGAAGAATTATGGAAAAAGAAAGCTAGACAATCACAGAAAGATGCCATTGAATTATGGCGTAAAGAATCATATAGACGTACAGAAAAAGCACTCAGACAGGAAGAGAAAAGTAAGGAGAATTCAAATAAAGTCCGAGAAAATCTATTAATTGAAGAAGGTACCCGAGCAAAATCAGAACAAGTAGACAGACAAAGAAATGCCCTTATGAATGGTATGTATCCTCTCCTGGCCGAAGGGTTACCTAAGGCTACTTCGGAGATACCAAAAGACTTGCCACCTCCATTGTTTCCGATAAAAGCACATCCCAAAGGGCATCCTAGAACCGCAGAAGATGTTTTCCTTTCCTCTTATTTAGACGACGCAGCTCCCGAGTATGCTAATACTGCACCACATAGACCGCCTGCCGAGGGGGTTCAACGCCAAGACCCTCCGTCTGTACCTCCGCAACAACAAACTCCGTCACAAGTTCCGGCAAGCACATCTGTTTCTACAGCTGTACCCACACCTATGGTTGCTATATCACGTTCAACGAATCCTTTCACATCCAGCACCCCAGGCGGTGCTACAGGAGGTACAACAAACATTTTTTCCACGCCACCCAGAGTAAATAAACTTTCCTTTCAAGAATTAGCCCACCAACGTACGCCCAAACTAGTAACTCCCGACATGCTTAAGGAACTTCTAGTAGATTGTAGATATGACCCTGTGCCCGGCAAAGAGGACGAAATGCTGCTGGCATCATTACGTATCCGACGAGCTGCAATATATTTAGGGAGGCTACCAGGAATGACTACACATTTGGAAAATATATATCACTTTGTCCAGTCAGGGCGAGATTCTGAAAGTATTAATAGAGCCATGGAGTACCAGAAAGTGGAGATACAGGGGGAACTGTTACGTTTCCTCATAAATTGTGTGATCAGAAATCAAGACCGACCAGGGGTAAATCCGGAAGAAATGCGAATTCTTACCACATGGAGTCGGAATATATCAGAGGGGAGACATGATAGACTATTAAGTATAGTAGCTATGTGCCGAAAGATCCGCAAAGAAGTAGAACGAATACACGAAGAAAGATTAGCGATAGACCAGCCTGAACAAAACGAGGAGGAGGAAGAATTAGAACTGCCCACAGGACAGTTAGAAACCATGGCCTATGTAGGTAGAGGAAGATCATGTAATAATACTAGATGCTTTACTGATCCGATACGTCCGATACGTCCAGATAATAACAGAAATTTCCAAACCCCTATAATAAATATAAGGTCCCCCGAACATTCGTTCCAAGCCGCTGACAAATTACTCCGAGAACGAAGGGGTTATCATATACTCGATTCTATGGACGAACAAGAATTAGCCAGGTCAGCCGTTCACTGGGTTGACAGTCCCGGAAAATATAGTGATGATACACTAGCGCACACGTTTTTGAACCTCACCCCAGATGAACAGCGTTTAGCTGGTATCTACATGATTCAACAACTCCTTATATTATATAAAAGCCAACACTCCGATCCTGGTCCCTTACCTGATATATTGACTGAATTACTCACGAATAAATGGAGAGGTTCAGGTACTGAGTTAATTAGAGAAATACTAGAATCCAGAAAGCAGTACATTCTTTTTGTATGCCCCGAACATGTCTCACTGCCCATCAAGGAAAGAACGACGTATTATAAGGATTCACAGAAAGCCCCAGCATTTATAGCCAAGCACTGAAACGAGAACTTGACAGTATCCACATGCCAGTCAACACTGCCCTGCTTCAATATGTCGATGATCTGCTGATCACCGCTAGAAGCGAACCTGAATGTGAAAAAGCCTCACTGACGGTTTTACAATTTTTGGCCGAAAAGGGGCACAAGGTGTCCCCTTCTAAGCTGCAATTCTGTGTCCAGCGAGTTGTTTACCTTGGGCACTCGCTGTCCAAGGAGGGAAGGCAGCTTACGTCAGATCGCATCCAGTTAATTGCTAACATGCCAATACCCAAGACACAAAAGGAGGTACGGGCTTTTATAGGCCTCACTTCATATTGTAGGCAGTGGATCCCTCAGTATGCATTTCTAGCAAAACCACTCATTCAGTTGACAACACAGGAGGCGGCCACATCGACTGTCCTCCCTTGGACTCAGGAACATACACAAGCTTTTGAAAGCCTAAAGAAAGCTTTATGTCAAGCACCTGTTTTAGCAACACCATGTTACAATAAACATTTTACGCTCTTTGTTACAGAACGCGAAGGTACTGCCTTGTCAGTACTCACACAGGAACAAGCAGGATCACACAAACCATGTGCTTATTTTTCTAGTACATTAGATCCCGTAGCTCAGGCTCTGCCTGCGTGCGTGCCTGAAATCAGTGGCAGCGACAGCTTTAGCAATCAGACAAAGCGATGCCATAGTGTTAGGACATCCATTGACAGTACAAGTACCACACGCAGTAGAGGTTCTTGTGAACCGAACGCAAACACAACACTTGACTATAGCAAGACTTACCGGTTATGAATTGACATTGTTTCAGCCACACATAGAAATCAGACGTTGTAGTACATTGAATCCTGCCACACTTTTGCCAGTAAACGGAACAGACCCACTAGCACATGATTGTATTGAAGTTATTACTATCACGACGAAACCCAGACAAGACTTGACAGACGTCCCATTGTCAAATCCAGACCTGACGTTGTATGTAGATGGTTCATGTATGAGAACAAGTACAGGAGAGCTAGTGGCCGCGTATGCAGTCACAACAGACACTGAAGTCATTGAAACATATTGCATAAATACCTTGTCAGCTCAAGCAGCAGAGCTCATCGCTCTGACACAAGCCTGTATTCAAGCCACAAATAAGAAAGTCAACATATACACTGATTCACGTTATGCATTCGGAGTTGTACATGACTTCGGCGTGCTGTGGCGAGAGAGAGGTTATTTAACTTCTCACGGTGCCCACATTCAGCACGGACCCCTCATTCATGCCTTATTAGATGCAATACATCTACCCACTGCAATATCAATTATGAAATGTAAAGCTCATACGAAAGTTACTGATATCATTTCCCAAGGCAATGATCTAGCTGACAGAACAGCTAAACAGACTGCTCAAACTCACACATCTGACATGACAAAGACAATAGTTCTGACACCAACACATTGCATGACGGTTAAGGATCCCGCTCTTGACGTAATTGACATACAGACACATGCTACACCAGATGAAATAAAGAAATGGACTGAATTAGGAGGGATCCAAACGAATCAAGGATGGATGACGAAGGAAAAATCTGTATGGTTCCTTCCTGACTCTATGGTTCAAGTTATCATTAATACAATACATAGTCCAGCGCACCTAGGAGAAAAAGCTATGCTAGACAGCATTCAACACATTTGGTTCAACAAACATTTACGAGCAGCAGCTAAACAAAAAGTTCGTACCTGTATGATCTGTTGTCAGTTTAACCCAGGTAAAAGCATTCCCGTAGAACAGGGTGGATTTCAGCCTCCTGATCACCCTTTTGAAGTCCTCCAGATGGATTATATCCAGATGGAACGATGTCGAGGATTCAAATATGTTCTCGTAGTTGTCTGTGCTCTTTCCCGTTGGACAGAAGCATACCCGGTTTCAGATTACACTGCCCCGACTACTGCCAAACAGTTAGTTCGAGAATTCTTCCCACGGTACGGTTTACCACGTGTTGTCTACTCAGATAACGGCCAGCCGTTCTCATCCGAACTAATGAAACACGTTTCACTTTTGTTAGGCTATCAATGGAAATTTCACTGTGTCCGACACCCCGAGGCAGCAGGTCTCGTGGAACGACATAATCAAACTCTGAAAATTAGATTGTCCAAAATATGTAGAGAGAAAGGTGTCGAGTGGGTAGTAGCCTTACCAGTTGCACTCTTTTACATGAGAATGGTAGCGCACTCTCGAACAGGGCTATCCCCTTATGAGGTGATCTTTGGCAGACCACCAAATATGTGGGGGACGCCTATACCACGCAAAATAACTGATGTTGACTGTAATATGCTGACAGATTACCTGGCTTCCTTGATGTCTGCACTACAATCTTGTCGTTCACAGGTAGCTGCAGCCTTTCCCGACAACACCGAGGTGAAACCCCATGACGTAGTTCCCGGGGACCTGGTGTTAGTGCGGAATTTTGACCGGAAGACTCAGCTGGATCCTAGGTGGAAATCGCCTCAACTTGTACTACTCACCACGAGGACAGCCGTGAAGATCGAAGGTCGCAAAGGATGGCTACATTCAAGTCATATCAAGAAATTTCATGGACTACCGTCTGATGTAAACGTTACACCTCGCGTGTCTTCACCGATTGACTCAAAGCTTCCTTTGGTTGAACAAAGCGATAAGGAACTATACAAACTAAAATTACGGTCTAATAAGTCAGACAATTTGATTGTTTAAGTCCTCTCCAAGGTGAATCGGTCGAATTTGTCTCTGACATGTATCCCCTAGACCTGAATAGAGAAAAAAACCGAAAGATGCAGTTGAAAAGGCATGCGTACTGTAAATCACTGCGTAGTCATTGCACAGTGACGTTATTAATTTTGTTTTTCTTAAGTCTTTTAATATTCGCTGCAAGTATATTGTTGCACATATATTATCCTATTTCTAAACATGTTTACAATGTTACTGCTGAACATTCTTTTAGTGAATTACCCCCGCATGAGTTGTCCTATAGATTTGCGCTGCGCAATAACACTTTTATTAGTATGTTACATCATTCCCATCAGACTAGCAATGCTACAAATTGTTGGATATGTGGCCGACTCCCTCCCTATCAGAACTATAAGGGAATTCTGCCTCTCTTTCCATATCCGTTCACACACAATGGCTCCTGTGGAGCATGGTTTAGTTTAATTAATTCCTTAGATTCAAACTCAGTAGCTTATCAAGACAACTGGGTATGCGGAAACCTGAACTTAGTTTTGCTTAAAGTCTGCTACCCTAACAAGGAGGGACTTCCCAAAAGAACTGGAACTGATCTAGAAAATGAAGTATACGGATTAGGTAATTTTACACTTAACCTCATGATCCTGAACGTTGAATCTGAAGCTACACCAATCTTGCCCGCCATGTCCGTATTCCCAGTAAAAGGGGAACTATGTATAAGAAAGAATGGCTCCATACACATGGGCCATAGTAAATGCACCACTGTGATAAAATTCAGTGATCAAGGCAAGTCTACATTTAGAGCTTCTCGTCATTCCTACTTTATATGTGGCCAGACCGCATATATACGCCTACCTCTAGATTGGGATGGTACCTGTTACATAGCATTCCTCCTACCACCTGTTTTCCTAGCTCCTCCTGATTATCATAGAAATACTCATTTAGTACACAATAGACAGCAGAGAGATCTCCCAATCATCGATTACACTGAAACAGCATGGGAAAAATACACAGATTTCAATAAAGGTTTCTTCCCCTATATAGGTACAGTCACCACTAATAGTAAGTTGATACGTAGATTAACAAGAACCCTTGAAGCAGTAGTGAACGAAACTATTTCCGCCTTAGGCAATTTAACAGAAGAGCAGTCTGCTATGCGGATTGTTGTGCTTCAAAATCGTCTTGTCCTTGACGTCATCCTGGCCGATAGGGGCGGAGCTTGTAGGGTCATCGGATCAAGTTGTTGCATTTTCATACCAGAAAATTCGCCGTCAGTATATAAAGCCATAACCCGCCTTCATAAGATTGTAAGCCAGATACACCAGAGTCCAGGCACCTGGACTTGGTCCGGTTGGTTCTGGGGCGTGTTGTCGGCCTGGGGATGGAGAATGCTCTCCTTCCTAGGTATTGGCTTTCTCATACTATTCAGTTGCTGCTTATGTCTACAATGTGGGCCAGCGATTTGTGGTCTGTGTGCCACCTCGTGTATCCCACATCCAAGTTTTCGTTCGAGATCCCGGAAGAAGAAAGAAGAACAAATGATGTTATATGAACAGATCGATGGATTGATGAAGATCGATATCTCCTAAGGGTCCGAAGGGGACAAGGAGGGAATGAGGAAATATGAATTTTGTGATCAGTTATGTCCCCTATCGTAGACCCCAACGGCTCCATGTACATGCTATTTGTACATGTATGTTCCCTCCTGCTCCAGTTTTGAAGACGCAAATATATGTGCGTCCACCGTCAACATGTCCTCTTTCAGATCCACCATGAATGGGTCAGATATTCCTTTTCTAAGTATGAAAGGCCACCGACTTTATGTGGTTCACTTTCCACATTTTACAGATTTAGGCGAGTAGGCCCGAATTCTGTCACCAAGCCTTTTCCTGCCTTCTGCCTCTGAAAGCTCCAGTCTGAGCCTGCATCTGTGACCATGAACTTTGTCTTACTCCCTGCGCGGCTAACGGTGCCTGATCCAGCCCGTAGCCTGCCAGAAAACTGTATTTCACCTTCAAGATTATCTCCTCCGCCCCTCATCCGATGCATTCCTGTCTAGCAGTTTAGGTAAACATTCCTCCAGCTACCGTGCAAAGGGGCCAGGCCTCGCTGTCCTCATGCAAGTAATTCATCAACCCTGTTACCATGGAATATTCCTACCCCCTCGCATCTAGTGTAGACACTTAGACGCTTGTACACGCACTAACAGTCAGTATAGTCAGTATAGAATAAGATTCTATCCTAAGAGACCTCTCTTTTTGGATAACACAGTTCTTTAAACATAGGATATTAGATATGATTTGGGATTAGGTTGACATAACCCCAGACTTCTGTCTCCACATGTAGAGCTAAATGTCAAGTCCCATTCTCCCCCTAGTTGCACGTCAAATCACACGTCATGCTGCTGCGCGCGCATCTCTGCCAAGTATTTTTGCTGACATTGCGAAATTCTTTCATGGAACCACCCATTTGTGACATCATACCTAATGACGTTCTTTAGTTACGCCTAGTTACACCCATTTTAGTTACGCATGTATGTCTTTATCTCTGTTATCAACTGTTACGCCTCCTGCATCTGTTTCACTGTAATGCCTCTTCTATAAAAATGATTACCTGTCAATAATGTATGGCCCTTCACTTCCTGAACCTCCGTGGTGATGGAATATGAAGCCCACAATTCGAATTGTTATTGGAATAAAGCCCGTTCCGAATCTCTAATACCACGGATTCTGCCTCTTATTTTACTGAGCTATTCTTATTAATTTTCCGCATCAAATTAAGTACCGGTAATTAAATTATTTACCACAGAAGTGTTGTCGGTTTTCGGTTTTCAGGGGATAAGCAGGAGAACCGCCGTAACACAGTCTTTGTGAAGATCAGAATATTATCCTGGAAGAAACAAACCTTGGCTTCATTATCTTTGATAAGAGGACACATCATTCTTTGGAACACAGAAGCAGTGGATGATATGGCGAAAGGGTGAAACTCTCCTGCAAGCTGCTGCCTTCATCGCCCTCCCTCCTGCCGCCAAAGTAGCCCATCTAACGGCCGCTGAGTGGAGGGAGAGGGAGACTACACCTCCCAGCCTGCTCAGCACCGCTGTTCCCGCGCCCGGAGGCGCCATAAATTACCGATAGGCTCGGTGGAGCAGGCGCTGCTCTTTCCTGTGCTCTCCAGGGTGAAACTCTCCTGCAAGCTGCTGCCTTCATCGCCCTCCCTCCCGCCGCCGAAGTAGCCCATCTAACGGCCGCCGAGCGGAGGGAGAGGGAGACTACATCTCCCAGCCTGCTCAGCACCGCTGTTCCCGTGCCCAGAGGCGCCATAAATTACCGATAGGCTCGGTGGAGCGGGCGCTGCTCTTTCCTGTGCTCACCAGGGTGAAACTCTCCTGCAAGCTGCTGCCTTCATCGCCCTCCCTCCCGCCGCCGAAGTAGCCCATCTAACGGCCGCCGAGTGGAGGGAGAGGGAGACTACACCTCCCAGCCTGCTCAGCACCGCTGTTCCCACGCCCGGAGGCGCCATAAATTACCGATAGGATCCGCGTCGCGGGATCGCGCGCGGGTCGTGCCGGGCTAAGCCCGGGCAAAGGGCCCGTCAGGGGTCGGAGGAGGTCGGGTCGGGCCACCCCCCTTTTGCCCCTCTCAATATTGGCGCGTACACGGCCCTTGTCCAAAGGAGTGCACAACTGTGATCAGAGGTACTTTAACCATTTTTTCCAGAGGCTATCATTGACATTTTGTTTCTAGTTCCGTGTTTGCAACATTGTTCTTGATTTGACACTTCCCTGTACTCACTCTACCCCTTTTATTAGTATCTTTTGTGATGGGCAAGAGAAAATTACCCGATGCCAATGGGGGGACTACAACTTGTGGTGGTGGGGTAGCCCAAAGGAAGAAGGCAAGGAGGACCTCGAAAAAATCACCATCTGTCACCACATTGGATCGCATAGACACATTGGTTAATGACTGCGAACTTATCCTAGAAAACGCTCCTCCCCACTTACCTGTAAGCAAAATGCCCACCATTACAAACCATGTTGGCACTATTACAATTCCGCAAATGTTTCGCAAAGTCCCCCCCCATCAACCAGTTGCTGAGATCGAGGACTGCCCGATTGACACGAGTAACCCACCAGCAATTTTGGACGCTCCAGCTTTCACCCCTTTTGCTGCGAATCCTGTCCCCCTTGACCCCATCGTCATTGTTTGTAACAACCGCTATGCGGCACTGGCTGATAACCCTGATATGTTTGCACCAACTAATTCACCTATACGCCATATTGATAATTTCCTTCCCCACCTAACATCTAAGCCGATTCAAATAACTCACTCAAGCCTTGAAAACAATACGACCTCTCCTGCTGCCATACTTTCTTGCGGCAGGAATGACTCTAGCCCATCATCTAGAGTTAGGGCCACTCCTGGCAACCTTCCAATGAAGCCTCAAGTGGCTCCCACTTCTTATAACAATTCCAGGCTGACTATTCCATCTCACAGAGCCTCTGTTTCCCCCTTAACTCAATTGCAGCATAAAACGCAAACTTCACCAGCTAATGGCAACCCCACGGTCTTTATGGTTCGCGTCTCTAAGGCAAATGGGCGCGAGGATGAGGAATCACTAAAAAATAAGCTTACCCACTGGATTCGCCATACTAGGGGTTGCCGGTTGTTAATATTGACTGACTAACTTTTGTCATCAACCCACCAAAAAAACACATTTACAACGGCCGGCGGCTCTTCTAGTGCTACTGCGAAATTGACACATTGCCCTTTCGTTGACATTGTCCCCCCCAATCACGGTGACTTAGAGATCGAACCCTCCCCTCTTGACTCGCCCACTTTATTGCTTCATCCACCAAATACCAAATTTAAAATAATTTCATGGAATATTGCTGGCCTCAGAGATAAACTCTCTCTCCCAGATTGGAACCAATATATCGACCTCCACGATATATGCATTTTCCAAGAGACCTGGAGATTGGTTCCATTGTATAAATCCGGCTACACTTGTTTCTGTGCCCCAGCTACATCTACTGGGCGAGGGCGACCCTCAGGAGGACTTATAATATGGGTGAGTATTGCACTCACTTGTAGGGCTTCTCAGTTTTCTATTATATCACCTGACGTGATTCATTTTTCCTTGAGAGGGACGAAAGGTGGGCACGTTATTGAGCTCTTTAATGTTTATATCCGAGGTTCCCATGGCGGCTGTAAATCGCAGATTATCACAATTTTGGGAGACGCTCTTTCCTCCTGCCCACCTGATTCTCTCATGTTGATAGCAGGCGACTTGAATTGCACTTATGAACCTCTGGCCTCTGAAGATTTATTAGAGATAGAAGCTGAGGATGCACAGTGGGGCATACCATCCCTATCAATACCCCCAATCAAGAAGTGGACTCAAGTGGCAATCCAACTGAATGCACTAACATTAGAACATGGCCTGAGAGCCGCCAATGGCCGATTGCCATCTGACACCCAAGCCGCTACTACCTTCAATAGAGCGTCTAGCACTTCTCAAATTGATTACATCCTGATTGACTGTAGATTATGGCCAAATGCAGTGGAATTGGTCATAACCCCCACCGTTGATAGTGATCACAACCCCCTGTGCCTGACCTTAAAGAGCCCTTGGTGTCATGACCCACTAAGTTCTGGCACCGGACGTATTATGTCCACTAAGGAAGTCATTCCATCAAACTCCAAGAGACACCTCAAATGGTCTTAAATCTCCTTCGATGACCAGAAACTTTTGACCATCAAGGAGATTTTATTAAACAAAACCATGGAACTCCAGGGAGTAAGCGACAATATAGATGGATATCTTAGGGCAGGGAATATTTACATAGACACAGTTGAGATGATCGGGTCCCTTTTTTGGGCACCTATTTCTTTTAGAAATTCCACCAAGCAGAAAACCCCAGATTCTTGGTATAATACCGAGTGCAGGCAAAAAAAGACCAATTTAATACTTGCCGTTAAAAATCGTGATTGTTACCAAGTTCAAGCCACCAGGAAAGAATACAGAATGGCAGTATTGGGAGCCAAGCAAGCTTGGGAGGAATACCGCTGGTTGGCTCTCAAGGCTGCGAGCCTGGCCAAAGATGGAAACGCCTTTTGGAACCTCTGCAGACACTCAGGAAGTTGTGACCCCGATGTAATCCCAAACCATATCACGAGTCAGGAGTGGTTTGATCACTTCTCGAACCTTTATTCAGGGGAGGATACCCAGAGCCCTTTGATCGTTGAATTTACTTCAATGACACCCCCTATTGCTGAGGGATATGACCCTTTCACAGAGGCGGAGGTTGAGATTGCCATCAACAAAATAGTCCCAGCAAAGGCTCCTGGACCCGATGGTCTCCCCGGCGACTTGTATAGATCGGACCCCGAACTCTGGGCAAAGTATTTTGCTTTTTTTCTTAATGTTCTCCTTAAGGGGTCGCCAGTCCCAGAATCTTGGAAAGGAGCCGAGGTGATCCCAAAACTCAAAAAGGCTTTCAGGGATGACCCTGCCAACTTCCGACCTATCAGCCTCATTGACGCTGGTCAGAAGGTTGCTGGCAGGGTCCTTCTGGAAAGAATCCTGCTATGGGCCAATGAGAATAATATTCTCTCCCACTACCAAGCGGGATTCAGACCAAACGTAAGTACAATCGACCAGGTCTTTAGACTCCTCCGGCTATATTGGAAGGTGGTTCTGATTGGTAGGGGCAGTCTCCATTTGGCATTTATAGACCTGAAGACCGCCTTTGATCTAGTCCCTCGAGATCGCTTATGGCAGGTCTTGAGGGACCTGGGTCTGCCCTCCCCTGTTCTCGACCTTTTGGTCCAACTACACAAAGGCAATTACGCCCAGGTGAGGTGGGGGACCCAGACCCAGAAGACTGCTAAGATCCCTGTAAATAGGGGAATGCGACAGGGCTGCGTACTGGCCCCCACCCTCTTTTCTCTGTCCGTAAACAGGGTGGTGAAATTCCTACAAGACATCCCCGCTGACACCCCGGCATTGGCTGGTGACCGAGTCCCCACACTATTATTCGCTGATGACACCTTGCTAATTTCTAAAACCCCGGCAGGGCTACAAAAGCTCCTGGACAGTTTCACTCGTTCTGTATCCAGAGAGGCTTGAGTATTAATACCCTAAAAACCAAGCTTCTCTCATTTAATTTAAGAAAACCATCTAAAGCCACCCTCAAGCTTGATGGTGTACCCCTGGAGTTCGTCAAAACATTCGACTATCTTGGTATAAGAATCTCCGATAGTTTGAGCTGGAGACCCCATATTGACAAAATGCTGCTAAATCACAAACGGGTAGCGGGAACAATTAGCAAAGAACACCGTATGTCGCATAGTAGACCAATCGCTCCCGCGCTGGTGATTTAGCAGGCTAAAGCTGTAGGCTTGGCACTGTACGGTACCGAACTTTGGGGCTTCGACAATCTTGAGGACATCTCCAGGTCTGAAAACAAATTTATGAGAGAGCTGGTCTCACTCCCAAGGGGAACCCCACTCAAGCCTCTCTTAAGAGACTTGGGTAGACGCACGATAAAAGACATGGCAAGATTACGCCCCCCTGCTCTTTTGGGCTCGACTATGGCGTACCCCAGAACTAGCGAAATACACTGAGGGCCTAAGAGAAATAATAAACTCCCCGGGGTCCCATAAAATTCCCTGGTTACGCTGCATCAAGAAGTCTTTCCTGTCGCTAGGCCTTAGAGAAGTCTGGGAGCATGGTGCACCCCTGAGTAAGGCAGTCCTGAAGAAAGCTTATTGGTCATGGATAGACACCCAGGAATCTAGTAGCCTCTACCTAGGCAGTCTGACTGAAGCTTTCTATACACATAAACAGGCAGTCAGCTTTGAGCCGTATTTAGATTTTGTACAGAACCCCAGAGATAGATCACTGTACATCCAATTTAGACTAGACACACTGCCAACCCGTGAGCGTATGAGCAAATGGAAGCCACCCCATCAAACCCCGCCCACCTGCCCGAGTTGTAGAGGGTTGGTGGAAAATACGGCGCACATCATGTTCGAATGCCCAGCTTACAAAAAACCAAGAAGTCGATGGTTGGGTCCTGTATGTCGATGGCTGGGCACGCCAAACTATCGGGTTGCACTGAGAATATTACGCTTTGATACCAGTCTAGTGCTAATCTGTGGTGTGGCAACATTTTTCGGGTGGGCTTGGAACATTAGGGCTAAAAGTTTACACTCACAACAATGAATCCTTTTTTAACATGTTTTTAATGCACTGATGTTTTAGCGAAATTGTTTTCTAATTATGAAATGTAACACTTTCTACTTTTAAATGATATATCTTAACTTGATTTTTAATGCACATTCCTCAAATTGTTATATCTTGTACCTTGGCATCAAGAAGTTTTGTCCCTCTTTTTAATGTATTGCACCTCATATGCCTGCACAATCAATGTTTTTATGATATAAATTTTTATCGAAATAAAGCTTTTTGAATTTAAAAAAAGAATTTGTCCCAGTTCAGTGTGACCAGATAGCCACAGTTGGCGCTTTGTCCTTTTCAGCACTGTTCCTTCCTAAATCTTTAAAATTGCATATATCTGGTTCTAACGATTGAATATTTGCTGTTTTGTGACAACTAATTTATTAATTGTCACTCTATGTTTCTAAATTGGTGTGGGGTTTTCTTGCGTTGCGTTTTCACTTTATTACTAAGTGAAGTACTGCCGATATACTTTACATATTGCCTCTAAGTTAAGCCTGACAGCTTTTGTGCCAAGCTACCAGAGGGTTAAGCACAGGTTAATATGGGGTTTGCTTGTTTTTCACCTTGACAAGAATTGTGGTTGCTACTTGAATAGGGTTTCACCCCACCTGACTAGTAACTCAATTTCCAACGACTGCAATTGAAATTTTCAGATAGATGACTCCAACCATCAGTTCGAGATTATGGTCCATCCGAATAAGTGCAGCAAGGACAGGAGACTGTGCCTAGTTTACGCAGTGCAAATACCATCCTTATCTTCATGAGCTATCACAGGTGACACCAATCACTTTAGTTGCTGCATTGATAACAAAACTTGCTAAGTTCCCCGAAAATTCAAGGTGGAGTCAAGCATATTACTGGATCTCCCCCCTAGACACAGCAACTATAACTTGGCTTCAGCCATTTTTAGTACTCATCTCACCAAAAGAAGTGTCACCTTCTATGGTATAATAACTGCTGGCTAGACCGAGGGGCCTTCCTGAGCTGTTCATAGACTGCATTGGAAGCTGACCAAAGGCAAGATGCCCAAAACTAATTCTCATCTCAGAAAGGGTGTGTCAGTGTACATACTATATTGCCCTATGAAGCTGTTGGTAGACAGAAGTGCATTACATCAGGACAGCCTGTTCTTTTAATAACGTATTGGGTGGAGTGATGGTTGAGAGGCCTGAGAGTCGCACCCAATCACCGACAAGCTGAAAATAACGAGACCGCCACATAAGTACTCAAGCAGGACCTCCCCTCCATGCAACTGAATAAGTGCAATGGCCAGACAAGCAGATTTGGAGAAGGAGCGAAGAACTGCTCAGACACAGATCTTCTGCACTGCCCAGCTCCATCCTTCCTCCTCATCATGCAGGTGTTCCTCTCCGCCACCATCTTTCTCGCTTCTGTGATCACCGAAGGTGAGACCTTAGCAGCGTCTCAATATTTTTAGTTCACTTCATAAAACTCAGGATCACATAGTCCAAAAGACAAACTTTAAAGTCTTCTGCCAGAAAACAACCCTGATTGACACAATAAGAAAAGACAAAACAGTACATGCTTACAATATGTACCAGAGTGTTAAACAACCCGACCAGTGAGGTACATGCCAACTCATCCTAGCAACATTCGTGAAATGCGCAGTGGACACTCCCCTGTCTATGTTTGACAATGAGAATGCACAGGGAATAAATTCAATTAGTGGGGAATAATGGGGTTGAAGTAGTTTCATGTACAAGGTATTTCCTCCGGTAGGCTACATGGCTTCTGTGTTAGTACAGGCTAATGAGGGGTTAAGTAGAAAAACTGTATTTCAACTAACTAATTGCTTTCCTACTTTTTACATTAATGTTTTTTCAAAGACAGTTATTTCCAATAATCATGCATCTGAACTGACTGAACGTTTTCTATTTTTGCTGATTTTTTTTTTACCTATTTACAGAAAGAAATGATTTTCTCTGTTTGTTTACATCTATAAAAATAAAAAAAATGGAAACTAGGTTTTTAAAATGCTAGCTCCTAGGCCTTCTATTTGTCATCACGCTGTCTGGGCTTTTGATGCTTTACAAAAGAACAAAAAATGAACAATAAATTAATAAATAACGCACTGCAAATGGTCACTTAATTAAAGCAAACATCTTGTGGTTATTCTTGTGCAATTGTATATAATAGGACAAATAAATGTTTAAAAATTCGAGTTCATTTTTTGGCACGGAACAAAAAATAAATGTTGACGAATTCATAGCAAATGGTAAAAAAATAAATGCAGGTGGAATTTTCAGGAAATAAAAAAACATTGAATGGCGAGTCTACTCAGCGGCTAATCAACAGTCCTGGGCGGAGTGAAACTCTAGGAAGTGACAAAAAAACTTTGTCAAGCTATGGGAAGTTCAGCGAGCAGCAGAGTGCGTTATCTCCCAACGATCACACAGATTTTTAGCACTGGGTGTTTGTCGGCACGAACGGTATTACGTGCAGCGCAAGAGAGTGCTGCTTCTTTCTGTAGCTCGAGTAGCAGTTCTACTTAAGCTGCAGCTCCTAAACATAAAAGGAAGGTTTCTCAATGCGAGCGGTAGCGACCATCCACGACCGCCGGTGCTGAGAAATCGCGCTGGGAATCGGTCTAGCGTTGTGTTTTCCTCGCTCGCGCTTGCCATTAGTAAGTACTTTGCTCCACATCAACTCTGTGAGCGGTGCGGAGTTCACCACACTTGCCTACTAATCAGATTGAAAGAGGACATATAATGTAGATTAAACCTGGATTGTCAGACTGAAATTCGAACCATAAGTTTAGGTGAAAATGAGACCCAAAGCAGGCAGGATGAGGTAATGACCTTCACTCTAGTCTGAAGGTGACTGTCGAATGTGGGTGCTCATAGTCTGAAGGTGATTGTAGAATGTGGGTGCTCATAGTCTGAAGGTGACTGTAGAAAGTGGGTGCCCATAGTGTGAAGGTGAGGGTAGATTGTGGTTGCCCATGGTCTGAAGGTGATTGTAGAATGTGGGTGCTCATAGTCTGAAGGTGGCTGTAGAATGTGGGTGCTCATAGTCTGAAGGTGACTGTAGTATGGGGTGCTCATAGTCTGAAGGTGATTGTAGAATGTGAGTGCTCATAGTTTGAAGGTGACTATAGAATGCGGGTGCCCATAGGCTGAACGTGATTGTAGATTGTTGGTGCTCATAGTCTGAAGGTGATTGTAAAATGTGGGTGGGCCCTCTGAAACCTCACCAAAATCCACATGATACAATAAATATTGTATACTTTTCCTCCGTAAAATGTTGGCAGGTTTGACCTGCTAAAATTTTTAACAAAGTATTTAACACATTCGATAATTGTCAGATGCGTTAAATAACTACCAACTCGGAATTGCAACCCATGTGTGAACAGGGTTTACGCACTGGTCTGAATATAATGACCACCTCATAATCAGAGCCTTAGGGTCCCTATGAAAACTGAGACATTATGTAATAGAACTGTCAATGTACCTCCCATCATCAGTGCTAGGAGTAGTCTATAATATACCAAGTAAGATCCAGGCAAATGGTATCCTTTGTTAATCATGACAATTGATGCATACACCAAAGTGGGTTTTCAACAGGGAGGAGCACCTTCCCCGACAGCAGAGAGCACTTTCATGTTCTGGAAACAGACCCTATTTCAGACCTCCAATCTTTGGTGGTGTTGATGAACTGTGAGAAATCCTTCAACACTATTAGCTGGACATAACTGTTTGCACTATTTTAGAAAAGAAGCTATGAAATGGACTTAAGCGGCAAGTGAGGGACAAATTATGCAGCAGGGTTGAGTACATTATGCAGCAAAAAAGGCAAATGATATGGTACAATGAAGCACATTTTGTAATTTAACTTGGTAACACTCTCTGGGCATTGGTTGCACCTCATTAGTGTCAACAATACGGAGCTTAGGGGGTAAATAGGCAGGTCGCCCCCCACTCATAGACTATACACAAAACAAGACCTGCCCTACAAAAGTGAACCGAGTGGACTCACTTTCATCAGTATCCCTTGCGAATTCAGAGCTAATTAGTTTTGATTTCTCATGAGCGGCCAACTTTTTGCCATGCAACAAACGGGTCTGATGTCACTCAATTCTTTAGAAAGACCTTTATCATGTCTGTGTGTGTGTAAAGTGCTTCCCTGGTTATCCTCTCTCCTAAAAAATATATATATAGAAAGGGAAAGGCAGAGGCACCTCATTAGTGCCAGTTTGACACCCAAATATAGTACTGAGCCACAGAAAGGTGACCAGTACAGCTTTGCAAAGAGCCTTCCACTTTGCATCAACATGTGTCATCCCCTTTTCAGTAAATGTTTAACCATTTCAGGTAGAAGCAAATCTTTTTTTGTTAAAATCTGCAGAATATGCGGCAGATGAAGGATTGTCTAGCAAATGCAGAAAATCTATAATTAGGCGAAAATTGCCAAAGTTGTACAATCACATAATTCCACTGCCAATCCTACGATGAAGGTATAAACGGAATACATATAATAGAAGTTGTTGGAAATTGGGCTATTAGTTGCGTGGCCATCACAAGTAATAGGTAATAGGTCTTCAATTGTAGCAAAGCAGAGCAGTCTAAGGCCTACTGTAGGCTAGTGAGCACCAATCACTGCCACGTAATAATAACACGGAATAAATCATTGTTCAATCAGTACTTTTTCTTTAGAAAAAGAAGTACATTTATTACACATACATATGCACACTACTAAATACTACACAGTAATTTACAAATATACACATTGGCATATGGAACATACAATAGATGACATTGTGCAATCACTTGTGACCTCCTGGAGGGGTCACCCAAACATACCAAGTGAGTTTAACCATGTTGTTTTGTAGTAAATCATTGGAATCATTGTCATTATTGCAGTGAGCAAACAAAGCATTATGCATCATTATAGTAAACCTATACAATATCTCCAATCATTATGGTGAACCAATAACCAATAAATTTATGAGAATTAGGCTCTGTGTTTGTGTAATTCTCAGGCATTTGATACCAAACTGCTATTATACAAACCAAATACAAAGAGATGATGGATGGAGAGCTGAAACATTTCAGACACTCACCCCAAGTCACAGATCTGGGCTGAATCCATCATCATCCTTTAGCTCACTTTGCCACCAAAGTTCAGACACAGCTATAGGCAAATCAGTCTTGACCCAGTGCCTCATGGGAAATGGAAAACAATGGATTTAGGCCCAGATCTCTGTACTCGGGTGAATGTATGACATTGTTCTGCATTCTGTTCATCAATTGTTCTTTTGGGATTTGTCACCCCGCGTTAGACAAGTATGCCCAGACGTGGGTCCTGTGCTCTCCATGCCACTGTAGTCCAGTTATCCTGGCTGATGAGGGGTTAAACCCAGAACCTGGTCCTAGGATGCTTGTTTCCAGTCCGGGGAGGACCTGGCCTGGTAGTTCAGGCTGGACTGTTCCCATTAGGCGCAGGTACAAGACTGATTTGCATATGACTGGGTCCAAATTGTAATGGCATGGTGAGCAAAAAAACTAGGGATTTAGGCCCAGATCTGGGGTGAATGTATGACATTGTTCTGCATTCTGTCCATCAATTTTTCTTTTTGCTTTTATACAAACAGCCCCTAGAGAGCCTCACTTTGACAAAGTATAGCAATGCAACCATACATACAGTCCCTATTCTCAGTCCTTCCAGAATGTCACCATACCCATGGACCCCAGAGGGCATAACACTCCCTGCTGCAGAGCAACAGCTCCAGCCATGAGAGTGCTTGAAAAGACATTGAAAATACAGGGGAAGTGATAATTAGGGTGAGGACCCAGAAAGAATGCTTGGAAGAAAAGCTGTGTTGTGCAGAGTAATTTGGTGGTGGTCCCATTGTGCTGAGACCACCACCAGAAGAGATATGTAAGTAAGTACAGTTATTATTGCTTGGTTAATCAAAACGATTGCACACAATTGTACATATTAAAACATTACTTTACCATATAACGTAAATAAAAAAAGTTTCAAAGGTTTGCACAGATGCTTTAAAATGCCTGATAGCATGTAAATGATACACAAGTGCTTCCCTGCTCTCACGCAGGAGAAAATCATTGGCAAGAGTGTGCAAGGACCCAAGAAAAATTTGCAAACCCAGCAAAAAGAAAGCAGCATGAAGTAGAAAACAAGCATTCACAATGTAATAGGTCTCGCATTTGCAAGAATTTGAGCAATTGGCAATGTAAATTACAATGCCTTTCATTTATGAGTTTTGAAAACCTGCAAGCGGCACGTAAACACGCTTGTTGTACGTATAGTCATCACTTAAGAGAATCAAGACTGGCAGTAACTGCGCCTCTTTTACTGCGAGCCTTGCTTCTCGTAAGCAAGGACTAAAACTAGCACCCGCTAACCAAACAGAAGCAAGGGACTGAGTGATGATGAAGCCAACCAATAGCAAACAATGGGTGGGCTGTAAGCCCACTGTAAGCTAATACAATGTATGTGTACAGGCCATGGATTGGGAGCTTCTGAGAAGCCTGCATCATCATGGCATTCAGTACAGCCCTAGACCAAGGTAGAAAGCACATTTGGAAGAAGGCTTTCAAATCTTCATAGGAAAAAATGTAGCAAGCATTTAGCAAAAGTTGAGTAAAATCACAACAATAAATGTTGACAAACTCATAGAAAATGGTATAAAAATAATGAATGGGGAGTATAATCAGTGGTTAATCAGCAGGCCAGGGCAAAGTGAAACTCTGGAAAGTGACAAAAAATCTTCGCTAAGCTATGGAGAGTTCTGCAAGCAGTGGAGTGCATTACCTCACGCCGATCGCACTGATTATTAGCACCGGGTGTTTGTTCCACAATGTAAAATCAGCGCGAACGGCATCACGTGCAGCGCAAGAGGGCGCTACATTTTTCTGCAGCTCAATAGGTAAAAGTTCTACTCAAACTGCAGCTTCCTCAACATGAATGGAAGGTTTCTCAATGTGAGCCGTAGCAATCATCCACGACCGTCCAGGTTGAGAAACTCACTAGGAAGCGGTCTACATTTGGATTTTCCTCGCGTGCCCTCCCCAACTTACTGTTGGAAAGCGAGGAAAACACTCCGCTCCCCATAAACTCCGCGAACAGAGTGGCGTTCACCGCCCAGGCCTTCTAATCAGATTGACGGAGGGCATATAATGTAGCTTGAACCCGGATTGTCAGACTGCAATTTGCACAGTAAATTTAGGTGTAAATGAGACTGAAAGCAGACAGTATGAGGTAATGACCTTCACTCTAGTCTGAAGGTGACTGTAGAAAGTGGGTGCTCATAGTCTGAAGGTGATTGTAGAATGTGGGTGCTCATAGTATAATGGTGATTGTAGAATGTTGGGGCTCATAGTCTGAAGGTGACTGTAAAATGTGGGTGCCCATAGTCTGAAGGCGACTGTACAATGTGGGTGCCCATAGACCGCAGGTGATTACAGAAAATGGGTGTTTATAGTCTGGAGGCGAGTGTAGAATGTGGGTGCTCATAGTGCACAACACGGGAATCATTTATCATTGTCTCAATCACACACACTTAGGAATATATATATGCCAAGCCTAAATCCTCACATTCACATGCATGATTATTTCTAATTAAAACCTGGTGCAAGAGCAGCACTTCATGCATGAAATTGATAATTCGAAAATAATCAACTGGAATAAATTAATAGGTCAAAAAGTGGCAAACGAACACCATGACAAATTAGGAAACTAATGATTTCATTCCTCACAAAAATCCGGAGATAAAAAGGGCAATTTGTGTTTTGTGTTGTAAAAATCGCCTATACAGTTTTCCCTAACTCAAGACAGTGCATTCAAATTCTATGTTTATACAGGTATTATGTTTGAATCCGTTTACAGTAGCTAGACCCCAAAATGAATGGTTGTGGGAGGAATTTTCAACTCCAATCGAAGTGTGAAATAGCAATGCCAAACTCAGTGTGGTGAGCCCATTCTTTAATACAAAGTAAAAAATAATAAATGGAGGCTTAAATGGTCGGAAGCGAGCCAACAAGCCAGAAGGTATGAGGACGGCACAGAGGGACCATTACTCAAACAACTGGATCCTGTGAGGTGACCGTCACCCGCAAGTCCAGCTCTCACCGGAAGTGTGCTTGTGGTAATAGGGTCATCAATAAAAGCACACTGAATGAGGAAACTTAGGGGGCATATCAACAACAACCGGCGATAATTATCTCTAAGCGCACTTAGCGCTAGGATAATTATCGCCGGCTAGCGTGAATTTTTATCGCTGAGATAGCGTGCTATTAGCAACGCTTATCTCAATAGCGATAAAAATCCTGGCGCTAACAGGCTAACGTGAGATTATCGCTGGAAACCCAGCGATAATCTCACATTACCTTGTTAATAGGGACAGGCAAATTTAGCCATGATATCCTCCTTCCATAAGATATCATGGCTAAGTCAGAAAAATACAGATGTAAAAAAGCAGCGTTAACCACGGTTAGCGCTGCTTTTTTTGTCTCTATCAGGGTTGGCGACATTCTTGATAATAGGAGAAATGTCGCTTAGCGACATTTCTCCTATTATTTTACTCTGGAACGCCCCCTTTGCATCTCATTAGAGATGCAAGGGGAAGCAAGGAGTAAAAGGGTGCTAACATGCGAATTTGCATGTTAGCACCCTGTTGTTGATAGGGCGCTAGTTTTATCTCTCCTTTTTTGGCTTTTAAAGCCAAAAAAGCAGAGATAAAGCCCTTGTTGATATGCCCCTTAGAACCTGGTGCCTAAATGAATCAGATCCAGGTGACTGAGGAGGGTGGAGATGGGTCAGACCTGATATAACTAGTTCCACTGGGGCACCACCCCCATAACCAATCAGTGCTGGGAGTTGGGGGGAGTGGCATGACATGTAGTAAGTCTGAGTTCCACTTCGTTTTCAAAACCTCCTATGAATTGAACTTCAAACAGGTCAACTCACATCACCTGAAGAAATGTTACATTGTTTAAAACAAAAAAAAACTGCTAGAGGCTTTCATGACTACTGCACCGGAGCTGCCTCACTGTTTGCTGCAGTAACTAACTCATAAAACTCATAAAAAGAGAGGCTTCAATTCTGACATGCAAGACTAGTTTAGTTCCCCTCCTCCCCATTCCCACAGCCACCAAATGTATAACTGTAATGGCCACCAAAGACTGACTCCAGGAAAACTTCCTGCGCTGATGAAGTGTACTTAGGGAGGCTTAAGATCAGGCTGAATGCTCCCGCCATTATTCCATCCAGGATCCCATCTCTGCCCCGCATTGACTCACTCCCACAGGTTATTGTTGGTACAAGTTTTGCCTGAATTACCCGCAGTAAAGGTGCAAAACTGGCGAACGCAACTGTCTTCTTCAGGTTTTTTAATGCACGATCTAGAGTGCTGCGTCTTCTCCTCATGGCTTCTTTCTGGGGATTCAATGACCCGTTGTCAAGTACTTTAACTCTGCCACGGTCGCCAGAAGTTGGATTGCTAAGTACCAATAAGGGCCCATTTCTTTCCCTTGATATAGTATTAGAGTTTTAGCTTTCTCTAAGTTGATCTTCAGGTCCTTCTGGGCCGACTACATTTGTGTTACATCAAGCAATCATTGGAGCCCAACCAGAGTGCAGCTTATCAACACCAAGTCATTGACATAAAACAAATTTGACGAGATCAACCCCCTACAGCTTTAGAGTGTGGCATTTGCAGCAGTTCAACCTTGGTGTAAGATCAGACATAAAAAGATTAAACTTGGTGGGGGCAAGGTCACAAGCCTGCTTCAGGCCGTTGGTGGTTAAAATGCGCCTGGATAGGTGTGTACCAGCCCCTGGCTTATCTTGTACCCAGGTGTCTGTATGCAGCAAGAACAGTTGTTTCTGAGGGCAAGTGGAATTTTCCAGTCTTTCATCTTGTGCAATAGCTTGTCCCAATCTATATGATAGAAAGCAGACTGGTAATCGATAAAGCAAAGATACAGGGGTAGCTTGGGCAATACATTATCGAAAATAGGAGACCCTTCAAGGCATTATGGTGTGAGTATCCTAGAGAAGGTTAATAGTTTTAGCAGTAACTCTCCCGCTGCCCTTGGGACAGCCCCATCGGGTTCTCCTTAAGTTTCTCTTAATTTTTTGTCCGGCCTCATGCCATAGATTTCCATTGTGGTGTACTCGGCCCCTCCCAGGTACCCCATGCCACAAGGTACATTGGAGGGCAGCTCTGAGAGACCACCCCGGCTGCTTTTGCCAGCTCCCTGGACCGGCAGAGGTCATTGGTGTCTGCCTGCTCCCAGGGACAGATGAGCAGTGTAGGTGGGTGGAGTTGGCAGAGTGGTACTGTGAGAAGTTGGCCTGATATATGCTGTCCACTAGTTATAGTGGGCACCCTATATCAGTCCAAACAACCCCTTATTGGTTATAGGTTAAAGACAACCTTTATTGAAAGCTATCCTAGTGGTAGCTATGGAGAGCAGCCTTCAGGCTAAGTCTTGAAGGAATGTAAAGCAGCTTGTTTTACCAGTCTATAATCGTCGGTAAATGAAAGATATCCACACCAGGTATATATATGAAATATATGTATTTATTACTAAACACACCCGCCTAGTCTTTTTATAAGACTAGAGGTCAAAACACATAAGTTACACTTCAATAATCACAGTACACACCTACACATCCCCCCCCAAATGCAGGTACATGAAACTAACCTCGACCAGTTGAGTCTTCATGTTCTAAGTGGAAACATCTGGAGAGTGCATCTGCATTGGTTACTCCCAGGTCTATGTTCCACTGTATAGACCTATCCCGGTAGGGAAATGGACCACCTGAGCAATTTGGGATTTTCACCCTTCATCTGTTTTAATCCATAAGGGGGCTTATGGTCCATCTGAACAATGAAGTGAGTACCAAATAAGTATGGCCTCAACTTCTTCAGAGCCCAAACCACAGCAAAGGCCTCCCTTTCAATGGCTGACAGACATTTCTCTCTGGGGGTCAACCTTCTGCTTATGAAAGCTACTGGTTGATCCTGACCTTCATCATTCAACTGTGGCAGTACAGCCAATACCCCCAACTCAGATGCATCTGTTTGGACAATGAACGTTATGGAGTAGTCAGGACTTTGCAGAATGAGAGCAGTGCACATGGCCTGCATCAGGTCATCAAATGCCTTTTGACAGCTAGCTGTCCACTGGACCTTTTTGGGCATTTTCTTAGAGGTTAAGTCATGCAGGGGCGTCACTATTGATCCATACCCCTTGACAAATCTTCTATAGTACCCAGTTAGGCCTAAGAAGGCTCTCACCTGAGTCTGGGTCGTTGGAGCAACCCAGTCCATTATTGTCTGGATTTTGCTCTGCAATGGTTGAACCTGGCCTCCACCTACAAGGTGGCCCAGGTACTAGGGGTGGGAGGAATTTGCGAAATTCACTTTCGCAAATGATCGCGTTAATGTTAAAAATCTCCGCAAACACGCGGAAATATCGCGAAGATGCGGATGTTTTTTTCCCGCCTGTTTGCGGTATTTTCTGCGTGGTCGCGGCTCGCCAACTTACCCATGCGGTTGCTCGCGGGCGCAGCCATCTTGTTTTTACTTGTCTCGCGGTGCATGATTGCGAGAAGAAAGACGTGATCGCGCGACGCATGACGTTACTGCGGGCGCGAACTGTCGCGAGACAGCGCAAATGGCTACCAACAATCCAACATCTCGTGGAGAACGCGACCGGATCGGGAAAACTTGTCGGCGAACGCGGGGATTCAGGTAAGGCGATCTTGCGCATGCGAGAATGTATTATTTTACAGCGCGAGCAAGAAACAAATTATCGCTAAGCTGCGGAATGTGAACATTTTGACATTTTCGCGCTTTCCGCGGAACGCGAAAATGCCAAATTATCGCAATTTACGCGAACGGAACGGAATTTTGGCCCAGGCCTACCAGGTACACAACCTGACTTTGCTCTATCTGGCACTTAGCAGCCTTGATAGTTAGGCCTGCTTTTTGCAGGGCCTCCAAAATATTCCTCAGGTGGACCAGGTGATTCTCCCAGGTGGAGCTAAAGACAGCAATATCATCTAGATATGCTGCACTATAGTCTTCCAAGCCTGTAAGGACTTGATTCACCAACCTTTGGAAAGAGGCAGGTGCATTCTTCAAACCAAAGGGCATTACCACAAATTGAGAGTGCCCACTAGGGGTAGAAAATGCTGTCTTTGGCTTTGCCTCATCAGCTAGTCTGACCTGCCAGTAGCCAGCTGTCAGGTCAAATGTGCTTAGAAACTTGGCTGAGGCCAAAGTATCTAGTAGCTCATCTGCCCTGGGGATGGGATGGGCATCAGTCCTAGTGACTGCATTGAGACCCCTGTAGTCTACACAAAACCTCATCTCTCTCTTGCCATCTGTGGTGTGAGGTTTAGGTACCAGGACTACTGGACTAGCCCAAGGGCTAACTGAGGGTTCAATAACTTCCAAACCCAACATCTTTTGGACTTCTGTCCTTATACAGTCCCTGACATGGTCAGGTTGCCTGTAGATCTTATTCTTCACAGGCAGACTGTCCCCAGTGTCCACTTCATGAGTGCACCAGGTGGTCTGACTTGGAGTAAGAGAAAACATATGTCTGAACTGGCTGAGAAGTTTTCTGCAGTCAGTTTGCTGCTGTGCAGTGAGGCTGCCTGCCAAGGCTACACCATCAACTGACCCATCATCAGGCTTCTGAGAAAGCAGGTCAGGGAGTGGGTCACTCTCTTCTTCCTGTCCTTCATCAGTAGCCATGAGCAAGCCCATGTCTGTCCTGTCAACATATGGTTTTAGCCTGTTGACATGAAGTACCCTGTGGGGACTCCTAGGGGTTCCAAGGCCTACCAAGTAGGTGACCTCCCCTTTCTGTTCAACAATTGTATGGGGGCCACTCCATTTGTCCTGGAGGGCTGCTGGGGCCACAGGCTCCAACACTCACACTTTCTGTCCTGGCTTTTTGTAATTCCTGGCTGGCCTCAAGGTTTTTGGTTGCCTTTTTCATATTCTCAGCCATCCTGGAGCGGAGACCAAGTACATAGTCCACTATGTCCTGTTTGGGGGGCTTGAGAGGTAACTCCCATCCTTCCTTAACCAGAAACAATGGGCTGTAGCCAACCCTCTTTTGAGGCACCTCCGAGTATGCAAATAAAAGGCAGGGCAGGCGTTTGTCCCATCTTCGCCTAAGCTTTTCTGGGAGTCCTTTAATCATGCCCTTTAAGGTTTGTTGAACCTTTCAACTAAACCACTGCATTGTGGGTGATAGTGTGTGGTGAACTTGTAGTTCACTCCACTCTCCTTCCACATAGCAGTCAAGTAACTAGACATGCAGTTTGCACCCCTGTCAGATACTACCTCCTTAGGAAAGCCTACTCTTGAGAATACACACAAGAGAGCTCCTGCCACCACAGGTGCTGTAGTTGTCCTTAGGGGAATTGCTTCTGGGTACCTGATGGCATGGTCCACCACCACCAGTATAAACCTGTGCCCAGATGCTGTTTGAGGATCCATGGGACCAACAATGTCAATTCCAACCCTCTTAAAGGGAACCCCCACCACAGGTAGTGGTATCAGGGGGGCCTTTGGGGTTCCACCTGCATTGCCACTGGCTTGGCAGGTCACACAGGAGCGACAAAACTCCTTAGTGTCTTCAGACATGTGGGTCCAGTGAAACTGAGGGACAAGTCTTGTTCTGGCCCAGGTGTCCTGCTAGGAGAATAGCATGGGCTAGTGTCAATAGGAAGCCCCTAAACTCCAGAGGTATAACCAACGTCCAGGATGCACCAGGCTTGGGGTCTCTACACTCTCAATAAAGGAGTCCATCATCCCAATAAACCTTATGGGTGCCACTAGCATTCCTAGCAGCCTCATCAGCAGTTTGCTTTCTGAGGGGTTCAAGCGAGGGGCAGGTTTTCTGCCCCTGGTTCAGATCAGACCTGGAAGGGCCCCCTGTCCCCAAGAACTCAACCTGGTCGGGTTCAGGTTCCTCTGGGACAGTTCCTTCTCCAGGCTCAAGATCATCTCCCTGAGGAGAATGATCAGCATTCTGAGTCAGGTGGGAAGGCACTGCCTTAACCCTACTGCTCCTCCTCTTGAGAGACACCTGGTCCATTATTCCAGAATCCAGGGCCTGTCCAGTTATAGACATGTTGGCCTGTGACCTAGTCACAGCAAAGACATGAGCAGGGATCCCTAACATTTCTGCATGTGTCCTGAGCTCCACTTCAGCCCAAGCTGAAGATTCCATATCATTGCCAAGCAAGCACTGAACCGGTAGGTCTGCACTTACCACACCTTTTTAAGGCCAGTTACCCCTCCCCAAGAGAAGTTAACAACTGTCAGAGAATGGCCTGCTCTGACATTGCTAGCATTGGTCACTTGGTACATTTCACCAAGTATAATCTGTCCAGGATCCACAAGATCTTTTGTCACCATTGTGATACTTGCTCCTGTGTCCCTGAATGCCCAAGCCTCTACTCCATTTATTAAAGGCTATTGTCTGTATTTTCCCAGATTACTGGGACTCACAAAGAGGGACACATCCATGCCCCCATCACAGACTAACACACCCAGGGTCAACCCTACTACACCCTTATTCTGGACATTGCCACCACCTATTGTAGCTGTACTAGGGGGAACAGTTGCCTTAGGGGCAATGGTGGCTGGAGTTGATTCTTTGGACTTGGTGCAGTCACTGGTCCAGTGATTTTTCTGTTTACAGATTTTGCACCAAGGTTTCTTTTGGCCTTTTCCTTTGTTAGACTGTGAATCCCCACCTGAAGAAGATTTGTTTTGCCTTGTGAAGACTTCTGGTCTTTACCCTTCTCCCCACCCTTATCAGAGTTTTTAGGATCTTGCCTCTTGGGTTCACTGCCTTGGTTCCGTACCTTCTGCCTCACCCTGGTTCTGACCCACTTGTCTGCCTTCTTTCCCAATTCTTGGGGAGAGATCAGATCTGAGTCTACCAGGTACTGGTGCAACAGCTGATTCTGACAATTATTAAAGATCTGCTCCCTCATAATCAAATTGTACAATCCTTGATAGTCATGCACTTTATTGCCAAGTAACCAACCATCCAAAGCCTTAGTAGCACAATCTACAAAGTCTACCCAGTCCTGAGTCTGTGCCTTTTGGGTATCCCTGAACTTTAACCTGTATCGCTCAGTGGTTAGGCCAAACCCATCAATTAAGACACTCTTCAGACTGTTGTAATCATCTGATTCCTCCTCTCTATCAGTGAGGAGTTTATCTCTACCTTTGTCTGCAAAGGAGAGCCATAAGATTGCTGCCCACTGCTCCTGGGGGACCCTTTGTACTTTGTAGCCAGTCCAAAGTTGGCATTTACCATTTGGTTATAATGCACTTAAGAGTATATGGTCAGGTTGCACTACTGACAACCCCGGAGAAGAGATTCCGAAGGCTGCAGAGGGGCTCAGCTCATGCCTGGGCACCCCCTCACATATAACCAAGCACCCTGCCTTCAGGATTGATAAGACCTGCCATAGGGGTATCTGATAGGTTTATATGTGCGTATAAAGGGTGAGATATAGTGAACCTATATCTCAGTAAGGGGTGCATGCACCACCTTACCCAGGCTGGAGTGGCAGACCTGTGGTGTCATTTTGGGTGGCTTTCCAGGGGTGGCATAATACATGCTTCAGCCCCTGGTAGGCCTCTGGGGTACCTATGCCCTGGGTGCATAGTATACCATATACTAGGGACTTATAAGGGCACCTCAGATCCAATCTGAACTATACCTAAAGTACATGGAATCATTTTAGAGAGGAAGCAGCTAGGCTGGGGCCCTGAATAGCAGGGTCCCAGCCAGACTAAATTCGAAAAACAGTGAAACACCAGCAAAAAGTGGGGGTAAACATGTGGAGCAGATCCTACTCTCCTACAGGCACTACGCGGAATTCTACAGAGGTGCCTAAAAACTCAGTGGTATTCAGCCCTACTCCGCCGAAGGCCAGACCTCACTTACTTGCCAGCGTTCCTTCCTGATTTAAGGCTGCCTCCACGGTGCAGGATTCTTCTTCCAGTCTAGGCTGGCTGTAAAATGGGAACCCTTTCCTGTAGGACTCATGAGGACTGCGCATGTGCGCGCATGGAGAGTGGAGACGCATGCGTGTGCATGCGCAGACCTTGTGAATTCTGCAGGAAGGGGTTTTACTCTCACAGCCAACTGGAGGAAAAGAAGAATCCTCCAGCACCAAGGAGGCAGCCCGGGCACACACAACGCCTCGTGCTGCACGCCCCATCCTCTTTTCTTGTCTTGGGGTCCAGGGATGGGGTCCTTGGCCTCCTGCAGGGGAAACTCATCCTCCAGCACTTGGTGAACGTGCGACATGCTTCCCCTGCATTGGTTGTGCACTCTGAGGTCTTGGGGTGTGGTCTGGCCCACTTTAGGAATGAATACGCCCGACGGATGTGGTCCCCGGGAAAAAGGGAGAGTGGGGATGGGGTCAGACAGACGGCATCTCCCATCAAACCTGTAAGCCAGTAGTTTTTTTGTGCCATCCCCTAGTCTCTGATCATTCCTTGGGGAGATTATTGGAACAGCAGCAGAGCTCTGAGGTGTGAAAGTAGATTAAAGGTTGCCAAACTCTAGAATACCGTAACTCAGGCAATGTTGAGTGGATTTGGGCGATCCTGGGCTCGTTTTACTGCTGTTGCTGAGCACTCTCCACCAGAGGCAGTTGCTTCAACCCTCATTACCACCAAAGTGGTGTAGCACTAAAACAAATGGTTTTCCCAGTCCCCTGTCCCAATTCTCCTTTGGTTCTTTGTTGGTTGGTGCAGGAAAGGCTAGGGCTTTCCCCCAACTGGTCATCAGAGGGTGTTTGGGAGTCCTTAAGGAGAACCACTGGTCCTGGAGTCAACTGGCAGTCTCAGGATCCAGATGTAAAGTGTGCAGGAATCCAGAGGCAAGAGAGGGTTTCTTCTTTCTACAAGAGTTTTTAAAGGGAAGAGGAAGGTTTCAGAAGACAGGCACCCTTGGCCAATCCTGGGGTGCCACATTATCTCTGCACCCCTGTCCCAACCTTCCTGCACAGCATGTTGGGACAATCCAAAATGGCGTCATCAAAGAACCACTGGTCACAACATCTCCTGTGCTCTCAGCTCCACCCCTCATTGACCTCACTGGCAGGGACTTGCACAACTCTGGTTTGGCTCTAGTTTTCTGAGCACTCTCCTTTGTTCAGTGGGCTTGGGCAGGCCCATGCCTGGTACAGTGTGACAGCTGAGTGATTGATGGAGATCATGCCGCCCCACTACTTTCCTTCTCAGGAGCTGGGAGAAGTACTGCTAATTGCTCCTTTTGTGGGGAAGCCTGTGTTCCTGCTGCTGGAGAAAATATAAATACCAGGCACAGCAGGATGACACAAAGCCTTGGCTCTGATCCTGGGCTGAGCCAAAAAAATATGGAAACACTGGATGACCCATAGTATATACAGTTATCATGTTGAAAGCTACATATGTTGTTTTCCTGCACAGGTTTCCCTCCAATCCAAGAAGTAAATGGTATCTGTAGGCCAAAGGGGAGTGAAACTATACTCCTTGGCAGTTCTCTCTTCATGTCCATAATGGGTGCCACTACAGGAAAAACAGAAAAGCACACTGGCTCCCCCTGTTAGTGTACACTACCCTTATAAGGCCTAGCCCAGTTGAATACCTAATCCTGCAGAGTCCCCATTATCTGTGCACTGTTACATGGCTGGGCACAACAGTATTCTCCCAAGCACAGGCCACACACGTTTGCGCACATGTGTGCACACCTGGTCACGTTTATCAATTCAAGTGCCCTTTACCCTTGCTGTTTTGCAGCAACCTTATCTTAAAAGGCAGACACTGGTGGTAAACAAGAGTGGTCTGTTTGCCATGTACTACTGTGGGTGAGACACCAGTAGTGAGACACACCCACAGTAAAAAGTTCAAAGACTGGGTGATGAGAAAAGCAAAATACACAAGCATACCGAAGAGGAAGAACCCAGTGCAACAGGAGTCATGTAGAGTAGAGCAAGTGACCACTCAAGACTGCAATTGGAAAGGAACCATTAGTCAGTGGTATGGAAGCGAAGCAGAGGAACAAGAATGGTATAGGCTAGGTGTTATTTCCTTTTAAGCAGATGATATACTGCTTTATGTAAGGGTATGCAGACAGGGCTGTGACCATCTATAGAAGGTATAGAAGAGTTCAGGGAACTATCTAGCAAGAGTGAAAATTGGCCCAAATTGAGCACATTTCCAGTAGGGCTTGTGCAGGGCAGCGAAATGCCCCAAGATGTATCGACCCTCTTGCTTGGGAGCATCACATTGCGGAGGTTAAGGGTGCAGATATATAGAATGGAAAGGGATATTATTGAAGGAAGTATAGGACAGACTAAAGCATCCATCTGAGGCCCACGTTCTCTGAGTGTCCCAATCTGGAGCCCCCATGGAATAGGTGGACAGAATGGGTTCCACAGTTTAGTGTGCTGGACTTTGATGGGGGTGACTCAAGAAGAGAAACTTCTACAGGGTTCTCAAACACATGACGCGTGAGAATGGCTTATCAGGTATTAAGAGGACAGTTAATAACTCACATTAACATCGCAAAAGTGGTACAAGAGCTTTGGGGCAGCAAAAGTGAAGAATCCCCGACACATGAAATATGTAATCTTTTAACCATGATAGAAAGTGGGAAAGAGCAGTTTCACATCTATTTAAAGTTCTAATAGACTGAACCAAAAGTGTACTGGCTGGGTTAAGGGAGAAATGGTTCTAGAAACACAGAGCCTCGAAGACATGGACTGCACACTTATATTGAATTGTATACCGATAATGCCCAGAAATACCAGATTTAAATTACTCCAAATTAATACTCTATATTGGATATCTTTAACGCTGAAATGGGTAGTCAAAATATATTCATTGCCTCTGGCGAGCTGACCTCAATGTTATGATAAAAAAGCTAATTCTGGTACAGGTTGTGCGTCCCCGAATTATTGTATGGTACTGTGGTGTTCTCGCTGAATAACTGAAAAACTAATTCAAACACTGATGAAATGTGTGATTTCAGCTTGATTCCAAGCCCTAGCAACCAAAAATCAGCTTGCCTATTTGTCGAACATGGTTTTCTCCTAGCCCAAATGAGGATACCTATGAATTGGATGTCGCCTAATGTGCCTGCTAATGCTCTATGGCTGCAAGTAGTGGCGGACTGGGCTAGCCAGGAAAGAGCCATGTTACACATAGAGAACAGCATAGGTCTTAAGACAAATCATTAGTACTTTGATATACTTCTAGTAGAGCTTTTAGTTCAACTGGGAAAGAAGGAACTGAGTGAGAGCCTGAGAGACCGGGGTTGGCTATCAGGCACAGGATACGCTGCAGCATTAATGACTGAATCTACGGTCCCCCAGCTTGCACCACAAGTTCTAGTAGACTCCAACATGAAGTAGGAAAAGCAGATACTTTGATTTGCGGACTATTTGGACCTACCTGACTATGAAGTAATCCAGCCTGTGCATAAATGAAAAGTAATGGGAGACAGTAGTAGCTAATAGTACTTTGCAGCTCCAACATTTACTTACGTATCTGTTGGAAATGACACCTTTTGCTGGCTGTACCACCAGATGTTTGCCCTAACTGTGAACTCCCAACCAGTGGTAAACAGCCTGTGTTTCCTCTTTCAACATGGAGCCATTGACATAGCTCTAATTGGCATACTTAACTCATCTAGAAGTCCCTAGTATATGGTACCTAAAGTGTACAAAGGGTCTATAAGTTAGAGGCCAACAGTGGGCTGCAGCACATATTGTGGCACTCTATGTAGTGATCGAACAAACAACTATGGGCCTGCAATGTGCGGTATAGTGGTGCAGGTTATACTCGCAATAGATCTATATGTATATATGTGTGTGTTTGTATGTATATATATATATATATGTTTACGAAAAGATTGTTGCGAACCTCCGCTCTCCTTCCTATCGACGCCGGTGCCAGCCTCAGTCGCAACTCCGTTTTTTGTATCTTTGTGTGGATATAATCCGAGAAATCTCAGTAAATAATCCAGCGGCACACCCAGGACAAAACAATAAGTTTATTATTGTTTCAAACGAACAGAACTACGCGTTTCGGCGAAGCCTTTGTCAAGTTAGTGACCCGTGCCCAAATTTCCCTAGAAATACAGGTCAAGGTTGATGGATAGTGAAGAAATACTATCGCGGTCAAACATTTCATTTGTGTACGTTTTCGTGATTTTAAACAATCCATGATAAAGCATACTAATGATTATGATAATATTCATACAATTATTTACAAGTCCATCAAATAACGGAATACCATCTACTATTGGAGGGCTGGCGGAGGGATGGGCTCCTATCTACGGATGAGTGGGCTTTTTTGAAAACTGAAAACCCACGTATTCCTTGCTTTTATCTATTACCAAAGGTCCACAAGCATCCTACTAGACCACCGGGAAGACCGATCGTTTCATCAAATGGAGGACTATTGGAGAACACCGCAATTTACCTAGATCTCTTTCTTGCACCGCATGTTACTAAACTAAGATCATACTGCAGAGACAGTACGGATTTTCTACGCAGAATACATGACATTACATGGGAAAGTAACTATCATATGATAGCACTTGATGTGTGTTCCCTATACACATCTATAGATCAACAAAAGGGTGTGGAGGCGTGTATGTATTTTTTGAAACAAAGACATATATCACTATGGGAACACACCCAAATGTTGGAAAAAATGATGCTTTTCTGTTTGGAGAAAAATATGTTTATTTTTGGTAAAACATTGTTTCGCCAAAAGACGGGTACAGCGATGGGAACATCTTTCGCGCCCAGCCTAGCGAATCTTTTCCTAGGGTGGTGGGAGGAGTGTATTGTATGGGTAGACGAAAATGAGCAGTATGTACAACACATCCCAATCTGGATCAGGTATATTGATGACCTGTTCCTGATTTGGGATGGTCCCCTGGATTTGGCTAAGGAATTCATAAATAAATTGGGGGACAATAATCTCAATTTGTCCTTTACACATTCCATCAGTACCTCACACTGTGAATTTCTGGATGTAGCTATCAATATAGAAAATAATCGAATAGTTACTACTCTTTTCCGTAAAGAAACCTCAGGGAACACCCTACTTCATGCAAACAGCAACCACCCCACACCACTCCGTAACAGCATTCCCTTTGGAGAGTTCCTTCGGGCTCGAAGGAATTGTAACACTGAAAGTGGTTTTGCGAAAGAAAAACACACTATGGAAAAGAGATTCGAACAAAGAGGCTATTTGCCCAAAGTGATCTCAACAGCTGTAAAAAAAGTTGAGAATATCTCACGCAATGAGGCACTGTTCTCTTCACGAAAGAAAGGGGAGAAAGAGAAAGGGACAGTCATCCCCAGGCTAATTACCACCCACAATAGCAGGTCGAACACTCTAAGATATCTCATGAAGAAACACTGGGGATTACTTGAATCAGACCCCATCATTGGTACTGAGATAGGTCCTGCGCAATTAATAACATATAAAAAATCCAAATCACTTAAAGACCAACTTGTGCACAGCTATCAGAACACTCCTGAGAACATCACATGGCTAGGAAGTGCCAGGGGTTTCAAGAAATGCGGCTCGTGCAAAGCATTTGAGCACAGCAAAAACCGTGACAGTTACATCGCAGGAAAAAAGAGAAAAATGATCAATAAATTTATAACCTGCACCAGTGACTATACCATCTATGTCCTGGAATGCCCCTGCGGTTTGAACTATGTGGGCAGCACGAAATTACAGCTTAAAACCCGCATTCTACAACACATGAGAGCTGTGACCAATATTGACCTCAATTACCCCGTAGCGAGGCATTACCAAGAGAAACATCAGAGTAATGCCAAATTGGTCAAGTTCTATGGCATTGACAGGATCTTACCCCTCCAAAGAGGGGGAGATCGTGAGAAACTTCTAAGAATTACTGAGTCAAAGTACATCATTGAACTCAACACTAAGATTCCTAATGGGATGAACTATGGTGAAGAACTGGCCACCCATATAGGGATTTAGACTTTTCCTCCAATGTGTTCTCCTCATATTCATATAACATTTTTACACCTTTTCCTTTAATACCGGAGTCAAGGGCACAGTATAAGAATGACCTGAGATGATATTAGGTTGATATATTATTGTTTATCTCTAGCTAGGTTTAGCAGAATGATAGGTTGCCCCAACCCTCCGGTGACATTTAGTTTTATCGCACTTAATTTCTTTTTCTATCTCCACTGGGTGTAGGTATTGAAATAGATTTTATTTCTCACGATTCTTACCACGAACAGTTGATGGCCCTGCCCCGTAATATCCCCTTTTCTTCCTTTTTTGGCAAGTAGTAGAAGAAATTATCGATGTAGTAAATTATCCATTTATTCCATGGGTTATTTAAATATATCATTTTGATTATGAGATAATGCCGACATGCTGTTGAGGCTATGGACAATTATATGAAACTGTCTCTGGAATAGAGTTGTGGTACATTACCCGTAATTTACAATTATATGAAATTGACTCTTGAATAGAGTTGGGGTACATTACCCGTAATTTATTTTAGCACTATAGTACCAGGTGGGTACCTTACCCAAGCACCCCAGGACTTCCCGTTTTATGTTTAATTAAATTAATAAGTTGCGTCACATCCAGGAGATATTGCACCGTAACATGGATAACCTGTACTGTGACCTGTCCTGACCTAATCCAAATGTATATGATTTATGATGAACGTCTATATAGTGCATCAGTAATTGTCACTATGTGAATACGTCATTGTGTGTACTCTGGGTACCTTTACCAGGTGCATGTATGAATTTGTGTTATCAGTGAGACATCGTATCAATATGTCAATTGACAGTATTATAATTTTACATTGTCGGATGAATTTGAAAATAATTGTATGAATATCATTATAATCATTAGTATGCTTTAGACATTATCATGGATTGTTTCAAATCACGAAAACATACACAAATGAAATGTTTGACCGCGATAGTAATTCCTCACTATCTATCATTTAATGCACTCTGGGTACCTTTACCAGGTGCATACATATGAATTTGTGTTATCAGTGGGACATTATATGAATATGTCAATTGAGAATTTTCCGTTATTTGATGGACTTGTAAATAATTGTATGAATATTATCATAATCATTAGTATGCTTTATCATGGATTGTTTAAAATCACGAAAACGTACACAAATGAAATGTTTGACCGCGATAGTATTTCTTCACTATCCATCAACCTTGACCTGTATTTCTAGGGAAATTTGGGCACGGGTCACTAACTTGACAAAGGCTTCGCCGAAACGCGTAGTTCTGTTCGTTTGAAACAATAATAAACTTATTGTTTTGTCCTGGGTGTGCCGCTGGATTATTTACTGAGATTTCTCGGATTATATCCACACAAAGATATATATATATATATATGTGTGTGTGTGTGTATATATATATATATTTATTCACTGAAAAAACCATAGGTTTCAGGGGCGTTATAGTTAGCTGGACTTTTCACTCGTACAAAACCATTGAAATTCCCCCGTTATAGTTAGTTCAGCTAACTATAACTCGCGCGCCCGCAATGCACTGCTGATGACGTCACATATTACATCACTCATGACATGGTCAGTGACATCACTGATGACAACACTGATGACATCATCCAGGGAATGTGTGTTTTTCTGAAAATTACATATGTTTTATATATGTATATCTCAAGGTCGATGGAAGAATAAATGGGTATATAAGTGTCTAAATGGATGATTTGTTTTTGAAAAATTGATTGTGTAACTGACTGATTAAGTGTATCTTAGTGAATACATGGCTTAGTGAGTAATGTTTAAATGTGTAAATATCTGTATCAGTCTCTCACTTTGTGTATAAGTGGCTGCATGGGTTGGTGAGTAGCTACATGAGTGACTATATGGGTTATTAATTGGTTTTTTGAGTATCAGTATGAGTGTCTGAGTGACTGTATGGTTCGGTGGGGGGTATTACGTAGTGCATAGGTGCATGAATGAGTGACTCACTGTTTGTATGTGTTGAAGACAGCATGTGTGCATGACTGTATGGTTGGATGAGTCTGTGCATGGGTGTGTTAGTGAGTGATAGACTGTCTCAATAGTGTCTTTATGAGTAACTACATATGTTTTAAACTAGTATATGTGACTATTGGTGTATATAGGTGAGTATATGTGAGAGTGAGAGATTGAAAGAGTTCCTGTATGAATAAGTATGTGTTTCTATAAGTGATTGTTTAAATGACTAAGTATGTGTAAGTTTCTGCAGAAGTAAGTGTGGTGGTGTGTGTATAACTGTATATTCAAGTAAATGGATGTTTGATTCATTATTAGCATGAGTGACTATGTATGTGAGTAACTCTATGGATGAGTGGCGTTGTGTAACAGGATGTATAGGTGTGTGAGTACATATGATGAGTGAGTACATGTATGAGTGACTGTATAGGACTGTTGATGAACGAGTGGATGTGTATGTGGATCTTAGAATTACTGAATAGGTTGTTGTAACTGGTATAGGTATGTTCATTGTTTTGAACATTGTAGTTTCTATTTTTGAATGTGTGTATCAAAGGTTATATGAGGGGAAGAGGATGTCTGCCACTCTATCACAAGGATGATGTCATCAGTGATGTCATTAGTGATGTCATTTGAGATGTCATCAGTGATGTCATGAGTCACGCGAGTTATAGTTAGCTGAACTTTACTATAACGGGGGAATTTCAATGGTTTTGTACGAGTGAAAAGTCCAGCTAACTATAACGCCCCTGAAACCTATGGTTTTTTCAGTGAATTAATAAGGTTTTTTAAATGCTTATTCCTAACTATAACGTGCCTGAAACCTATGGTTTTTTCAGTGAATTTCAAAGGTTTTTTAAATGCTAATTTCTAACTATGCCTACAGAGATAGGACATGTGAAGAAAGAACAAAAAACGCACAGAAAGAAAAAAAAGAAATGCAGAAAGAAGCAACAGAAGTCCTCAAAGACGAAGAAAAGTGCAGGAAGAAGGATAACGTGCAGAAAGAACAAACAGAAGAGCAGAAAGAAACCTTGTTGCAAAATCATCCTGTACCCTCAACTTTTTCAGACGGATACTGGTGGTAACTGAGTCTGACTAAGCAGTCCTAGAGCCAGTGCTATGTTAAAAGACACTCAGAATACAGTGAAAACACCTACATATACTAGGGAACACTATGCGTTGGGGTCCCCCTGTGATCAGCATGACTTCCTCTGTAAGCCCCTAGTATATAATAGGGCAGGGGATTAAAACTACCTCTTAAAACGCGCCACAGGGCGCGTTTGCACACGTCACCTCAGGCCCCGTCCCCTCACTTCCCCACTGTGTAAACACGCCCGGTGGCCGTTTTAAGTTGGGCGATTAAGTCCCCGTGAATCCTGAGGGTCCCTAGGGTCAAACTAGACCACTAGGTACCTCCAGTAAGCGCCACAGAGCTGCGTTGCAGAGAGATGTAAAAAGGGGCACGGCCTAGACCACCTCTCTGCAATGCAGCGGAGTGGTGCTTACTGGAAGCACCTGGTGGGCTAGTTGGCCCCCAGGGTCCCTCAGGATTGAAGGGGAATTATTTCCCCAACTTAATACGCGCCACAGGGCTTGTTTGCACACGTTAACTCAGGCCCCGTCCCCTCCCTTCACCACTGTGTAAACACGCCCTGTGGCTGTTTTTAGTTGGGAGATTAAGTTCATTTGAATCCTGAGGGTCCCTAGGGTCCAACTAGCCCCCTAGGTACCTCCAGTATGCGCCACAGAGCTGCGTTGCAGAGAGGTGTAAGAAGTGACACGGCCTGGACCACCTCTCTGCAACGCAGCTCAGTGGCGCTTACTGAAAGCTCCTGGTGGGCTAGTTAGCCCCCAGGGGCCCTCAGGATTGAAGGGGAATTATTTCCCCAACTTAAAACGCGCCACAGGGCTTGTTTGCACACGTTAACTCAGGCCCCGTCCCCTCCCTTCACCACTGTGTAAACACGCCCTGTGGCCGTTTTTAGTTGGGAGATTAAGTTAATTTGAATCCTGAGGGTCCCTAGGGTCCAACTAGCCCACTAGGTACCTCCAGTATGCACCACAGAGCTGCGTTGCAGAGAGGTGTAAAAAGTGGCACGGCCTGGACCACCTCTCTGCATCGCAGCTCAGTGGCGCTTACTGGAAGCACCTGGTGGGCTAGTTAGCCCCCAGGGGCCCTCAGGGTTGAAGGGGAATTATTTCCCCAACTTAAAACGCGCCATAGGGCGTGTTTGCACACGTCACCTCAGGCCCCGTCCCCTTCCTTCCCCACTGTGTAAACATGCCCTGTGGCCGTTTTTTAAGTTGGGAGTAAGTCCCCTTGATTCCTGAGGATCCCTAGGGGCAAAATAGCCCACTAGGTACGTCCAGTAAGCACCATTGCAGAGAGGTGTAAAAAGGGGCACAGCCTGCACCACCTCTCTGCAACACAGAGCAGTGGCACTTACTGGAAGCACCTGGTGGGCTAGTTGGCCCCCAGGGTCCCTCAGGATTGAAAGGGAATAATTTCCCCAACTTAAAACGCGCCACAGGGCGTGTTTGCACACGTCACCTCAGGCCCCGTCCCCTCCCTTCACCACTGTGTAAACGTGCCCTGTGGCCATTCTAAGTTGAGAGATTAAGTCCCCTTGAATCCTAAGGGTCCCTAGGGTCAAACTAGCCCACTAGGTACCTCCAGTAAGCACCACAGAGCTGCGTTGCATAGAGGTGTAAATAGGGGCGTGGCCTCAGAACACCTGTCTGCAACGCAGCTCCCTGGCGCACACTGGAGATACCTGTTGGGCTAGTTGGCCCTCAGGGACCCTCAGTATTGAAGGGGAATTAATTCCCCAACTTACAACTGGCCAGGGGGCGCGTTTGCAGAGTGCTGCAAGGAGGGGGCGTGGCCTCCAGCGCGATGCCGGTCTTTTATTTATTTTATTTTTTTAAGAAGGAGGGCTGTGTGGCCCCCCTTCTTTTTCTAATTTACTGGCCCTGGGGACCCCATCCCCCAGGGCCTGCACCCTAATTTTTTTTGTTGAAAAAAATTAATTTGGTCCTCCCAAGGCCTTAATCGTCCCCGGGGACCCCAACCCCCGGGTCATGGCCTTTTTTTTATTTAAATTCTTTAGGAGGGGGCTGCGTTTCCCCCCTTCCTCAGGCCACTTATGGCTCCGGGGACCCCATACCCCGGGGCCGGCCTTTGTTTTTTATTATTTTAAAAATATATATATTTATAAAACACCTAGGACATGCTGGACAAACCGTATGTACCTATCACCATGACGATTTGCGTGATATTCATTAAAAGGCGACTATGCATAGAATGAATCCACATGGAATGTATTTACACAGCTAGTGAAGCTCTGACGTGTCTGACGCCCTACCGTGCCTAATCCCGGCGCCCCCGCTGGTGGGTACTCTCCAAGTAGACACCCTTGTCGTTTATTTATACAAACATGGGTAGCTATTGACGGGCACATTTAATATACACGCACACCAAGCCATTCAAAGGGGATTCGACCAAAATTCGACCAAACTATGCAAGAAACCCCCCTTACGGTTACTAAAAAACACATCCACCGCCAGATGTGCAATACTTTTTATTTTACTCTCTCAAAAGGAGACAAACCTCACTTGAGAGTCACAGCGTGCTCCTGGCTGAGCCCAATGCTGTGTTACACCCACCAGTGCCAGCCGATTGTCTCACACCTCTGAGTTGTATTCCACCAGCTAGTGCGTATGCTATGACACTCTCTAGCCCATGTGCACTGTAACACCACCCCGTGAATATGTCATGCCACACTTGCCTTCGCACGGGTTATATTGCCCCATCTAACGTGCCTTCCTCGATGTGTATGTTATAACGCACAGCGCTATGCCATACATATTACAATCTGGGATCCATATCTTTGTCACAGTGCATATGCAACGTTACACTCCCCAGCACATATTTTATATTACAACTTTAGAGACTAGTTATGTTACACAACACTGCCCTGTGCATATTACACTCCAAGGCGCATATCGCATAGCACGCGCTAGTGCCTGTGCTATCTCGCGCTCTCCAATGAATCTGTCATTGCGCAAAATATATTGCATATTATATTTCACGCCCCGGTTCATCTTATATCACACTTTTTGGTGCATAGTTTATACCATATACTACATCTAGTTTTCATTTTCAATTGTGCTCTCAGGACTATGTTCTATATAACACTGCGTCCACCTACCCTTTTCACGGGCATTACATTTTGCGATGGGGGTGGAGGGTCAAGGGGTGTTTCTGCCAAGTGAGCCCGGAGTCACAGTCACAAACGTCCTCTTCTTCCTGAATAAAAGTGAGATTATGCTGCATACTTGTTCATATTTTAAGTAGTTCGCACAGACACAATGTTTTAAAAACAATAAAGTTCCTAATACCCGCCTTCTCTGAACAGTTAGCTTGCTGCCCCATCCACCTCCTCCCTATCCTCTGTTGTCTGAATCCATGGACTAGCCTTCTCCCTCCTGCCATGCATGGTCTGATGTGCTGCCACTGCCCTCCATTTAGCATGATGTACCAGTCCACTCCTCCTGCCCTCCATTGCCCAGTTCTATGGCCCATCATTGACCTCCTGCTTAGCCTCTGTGCTTAGCTTTCTGCCCCTATTCTCCTTCCCCCTGCCCTCCGATGTCTTTGTGCATGCCCCTGCTCCATCCTTTTTGCCCACCATGTTCCATGGACCTGCCACTCCTATCTACTCTGAGTGTTCTGTTGAGCTGCCACTCCCCTCCCACCTGCCTAGCATTGTCAGATGACTGTAACCTGTCCCTGCCACCTCCACCCAGCCTGTCCACATGCCATGCCCCTATCCTCTTCCTCCTGTCCTACATGGTCCATTGTACTGCCACACCCTTCTGCCCTCCCTGGTCTGTTGTGCTGCAACTGCTCCTCCTGCCTGCCCCGTGCGGTATGTTGTGAGGCCCCTTTAGCTGAACTCTGTGCACAGGTCCTAACCCTCCCTTCTATCCTCCATCGTCCTTTGTGCATGCCCCTGCACCCTCCTTCTTGCCCATCATAGCCATTATGCTGCCACTAACCCTCCCACTTGCCATGCATGGTCTTCTGTGCTGCCATGGCCCCTCCCACCTTCCCTGTGTGGTCAGTTAGCTGCCCCTGAACCCCTCCCACCTTCCCTCCATGGTCTGTGTGTATGCCACCATAGTCTCATTGTTGCTCTCCATGGTGTGTCTTGTTTCTAGTGCCCATCCTGCCTGACCTCCATGGTCATCTTGCTGCTCCTGCCCTGCCACCTTGCCCCCAGCCATCTGTTTCCATGTGCAGACCCCCTATTCCCTCCCTCCTGGCTTGTCTATTCCATTGTAATGCCCCTGATCCGTCCCTCCTGCCCTTTATGGTCTGTTATGCTGCAGCTTTCTCTCCTGTCTGTCCATTATGGTCAGCAAGCTACCATTGCCTCTTTCCCATCTGTTCTCTGTTGTCTATGTGCATGGTCCTGTACCCTCCCTATTGCTTTCTATGGATTGTTGTGCTGCACTCCCGTCCCGCATGCGCTGTGTGGTGTATTGTGCTGCTGCAAACCCTGATGCCTGCCCTGTAGGGTCAATTTGGTGCACCTCTCCATGTCCCTCCTGTCCTCTGTTATCCGAGTCCATGTCCCTACCCCAATTCCTCCTGCCTACCATGATTCAATGTACAATACTTGCGAACATTTTGAACTTGGTAAGAGGGAGATTTTGAAAAAAAACTGGGGTATTGATTTTCCCCTTTGAGTTACATTGAAAAAGAGGAGATTGTAGACAGGAGACAGATCAAATAAAGCCCATTTGAGCTTAAAAACATTGGACGTTTCCTGGCTGAAATGGGTCTGTTGGCATGTATGGTTGTACTACCACTGCCTCTTCCTTCTGCCCACAATGGTCTATTATATTGCCACAGCCTCTCTTGCCAGTCCTGTATTGTTGGTTTGTTGCCCCTGCCCCCCTTTCCACTGCCCTCCATAGTCTGTTGTGCTGCCACTGCCCTTCCTGCCTGCCCAGTGTGGTCACATTGTTGCCTCTGCACTCTCCTACCTGCCTTCAATTTTCAGAGTCCGTGCCCCTGGCCACTGCCTCTCAACAGTATCCCAATGAACAACTAGATTGCTAACATTCTATATTTATTACAAAAGTGTGGAACGCCTGACTTGTGCACAATGGGGGCCGAGTGGCTTTGAATATGACGAGTCGCTATACGGAACACAGTTGTGGGATCAAAAGCGGACACTGCTGGCGGTGGCCCATCCAGGGCTTTGATTCTGGGACAGAAATTAGTGCCACCATTCAAGGTTACATTACCTGGACTACGATTCCCATAATGCAGAGCTGTCATTGGGCAGGCCCATCAGAGGGCGTGATCTCAGCGCTATGAAAAGAGACCAGGTGCACGCATTCACTCTGCGTTTGCCTCTGAGGAAGAAAATTTCGAAACGCGTCAGGCTCTCACATCAGTGACTGTCTGATTGAAACTGCCACCAGAGCCTGCTTGTACCCTGTGATTAAAAGGTTTGCCCCCTTCAACTGTGCTCGAGTGCTGTTCTCTTGTGGGCAACTTGGAGCGTGAATACAGGGCGGCTGCCCAGCCGCCGAACGAGCACCACCCCGGAACAATGGGGGCCGAGCGGCTTTGAATATGACGAGTCGCTATACGGAACACAGTTGTGGGATCAAAAGCGGACACTGCTGGCGGTGGCCCATCCAGGGCTTTGATTCTGGGACAGAAATTAGTGCCACCATTCAAGGTTACATTACCTGGACTACGATTCCCATAGTGCAGAGCTGTCATTGGGCAGGCCCATCAGAGGGCGTGATCTCAGCGCTATGAAAAGAGACCAGGTGCACGCATTCACTCTGCGTTTGCCTCTGAGGAAGAAAGTTTCGAAACGCGTCAGGCTCTCGCATCAGTGACTGTCTGATTGAAACTGCCACCAGAGCCTGCTTGTACCCTGTGACTAAAAGGTTTGCCACCTTCAACTGTGCTCGAGTGCTGTTCTCTTGTGGGCAACTTGGAGCGTGAATATATATATATATATATATATATATATATATATATATATATATTATCTACTGGCGGTCGTTAGGACCGAGTTTCCATAGGAAATCTCAAAATTCTATTTTGAATAACTTTGGCGCCGGTTGACGAATCCTCGCTAAATTTTCAAAAATAATGGGGCGCTCCGTTCAGCTCCTACCCTGAAAGACTCGGGGTGATTCGTCAAGCGGGGGCCGAGAAAAAGGGGGGTCCCAAAACGCGTTTTCCCCATGCATTTTTCCATAGGACCTTTAGTCGCAGCTACAGCCCGAACGGCTGAACAGAATTACGTGAAACTTGGCAGAGAGGTAGCCATAAGGTCAAGGAAGTGCCTTTCGCAGGTCTGGTGTAAATCTGTTTAGTATTTCCTGAGAAAATAGCATTTAAAAGCATATCAATATCTATACGCGCCAGGGTGCTCGCACTGTGCAAGCCCTGTGCGCGCACCCTGCCGCGTGCGAGCGTAATTCTGATTGGTTGTTAGATGTCAGTAAACATTCGAATCGGTCGAAATCACGAAGTGTCGGTCGCCATTTTGTCTGTCGCACTGAAAAGGAAAGGTGGAGAACGTGAATAGGGGGCAGAGTAGGGAGTTCTTGACCCCCTAGCCATTGTCAGGGGGTCACAGTAGGACCATGAAGGGCCAAAAAAAAGATTTTTTTTTTTTTTAAAACATCGCGAGGTGCGCGCACTCTGCGCGCACCTAAAAAAAAACATTTAAAAAAATAGAAATAAAAATCAAGTTTAAGTGTTTAGATATTAGGTGGCTCTAAAAAGAGCCCTTGTGTTTATTGAGTGTTTTTCGGAACCTACAAGTAAGTACCGATGCAGAGTCTAAAGTTCAAGAGGAAGACTCTGTTCCCTTCATCATTGAAATGTACACCATCTCTTTTTTTAATTACTTTGCCACTCCCCTCTCTTTGTTAGGGAGTCCCTGAAGGTTTACTAAAGGTGAAAAAAATGATTATTTTTTTTAAAAAAAAATGACAAATAGATTCAAAAAACAAGTTTTTGTGTTTAGAATTTAGGTGGCTCTTAAAAGAGCCCTTGAGTTTATGCAGTGACAGAGGAAGAGAAAAACAGAAAAAAAAATAACAAAACTATGGCTCACTGCTATAGTGCTCCTCAAATTTTCTCTGAATGAGATCAACACTGCTCTCACCCATAGTAATAAGAGTACCACAATCCATGCAGTGTGTACTCATCCTCCCAAAACAAGGACGAATATCCAGAGGTGTGTAAGAAGGTGAAGGCACCATCGCAGAAGAAGTGCTCGGCTGAGTTGCCAAAGATGTGCTCGGCTGAGCTGCTGCAGATGTCGTCGGCTGAGCAGGTGGAGGGTTTGCTCCAGAAGCTTGACGAAAAGTCACAGGATGCATTTTCTCAACGTGCCTCAACATTGTGTGAATACTAAAAGAGTACTTCTTATTAGCATTCCCACGTGATAAGGTGCGCTGACAAAGCATGCAGGTGACTTTTGGTGCATTCACCTTCTTTTGTCCCTCAGGAAAAGTGAAAAACTGCCATATAAAGGAGTCTTTCTGCTTCCTCTTTCTCTGTCTCTCAAGAGTGTCCTGTTCACTCTCAGAAGGTGGCTGGTGCTCTGCCATTGTCTCACAAAAACAGAGTAGCTCCTTCTCCAAGGGAATCAGAACTAACAATGAGGGGAGTGGGTGTGATTTTGGAAGAATCTGGAACTGAAAGTACCTTGAACCAATGAAAAGTGATGTTTCTTGATCACATGACTTGCCATGAGGGGATTGGGTGTGGTGTTGAAACAATCTGAAACTGAAAGTAATGAAAACCAATTAAAAGTGTTGTTTTATTAATCATATAACCCGAGGTGCGTGCACGGAGCAAGCTCAGAGCGCGCACGGTGCAATTGCGCATGCGCAAACGTGTACGCGCGCATGCGCATAAGTATTAATCGCGTACGTAACGCGCATACGCAGCACGCACGCATGCGTGAACGTCAGCGCGCGTACTCTGCGCGTATACGCGAGTGTAGCGCGCGGAGCACGTACGACGCACGCAAGCGTATATACGCATGCGTACTGGGTGCACGCTGCGAGCGCGTACTAAAACGTACGTATGCGTACGTATATAACGTACGCATGCATACACAAAAAACGTACGCATCCGTACTAGGTGCGCGCTGCGAGCGCGCACTAAAACGTATGTAAGCGTACACAGATAACGTACGCCTGCATACATGAAAAACGTACGCAAACGTACTAGGTGCGCGCTCTGTGCGCTCACCCTAAAAATTTATAGAAAAAAAAAAGAAATAAAGTGGACATAAGTTAATAGAAGATATTAACTATGCTGTTCAACTTTATCCAAATTCAAAGTAAAAAAAAAATGAGCCACACCAAATTAAAGGATACAGATAATTTATAAATGTATACATAGGGAAATTTTTGTAAAAGAAATATATAAAAAATATATTAAAAAATTCTAAAATTAGCATTTAAAAAAACCTTTGAAATTCACTGAAAAAACCATAGGTTTCACACACGTTATAGTTAGGAATTAGCATTTAAAAAACCTTGCAAATTCACTGAAAAAACCATAGGTTTCACACACGTTATAGTTAGGAAATAGCATTTAAAAAATCTTACAAATTCACTGAAAAAACCATAGGTTTCACACATGTTATAGTTAGCTGGACATTTTACTCGTAAAAAAACATTGAAATTCCCCCGTTATAGTTAGTTCAGCTAACTATAACTCGCGCGCCCGCAATCCACTGCTGATGACGTCACATATTACATCACTCATGACATGGTCAGTGACATCACTTATGACATCACTGACCAAACATTTTCCCGTCAAAGACACAAAAACGTGGCGCACACTCTCGACAATCTTGCAAATTTCTTTTTATTCCGCTTCAAGGGCAGACAAACGCGTTTCGGCCATGCTGGCCTTTGTCAATGTCAATGCACACAATGTTTGCACAGTATAAATAATCATTGTTCAACCTACGTCATTTCAGGTAAAAATAGAAAGAGGACTATCACAATCAAAGAACTCTTCAAAAGGCAGATCAAATTGGCAGCCATTTTGAACTAAGGAAATATTCATGTTCCTATAACTAAGGTTCTAAAGGTAAATCAATATATACATATATATATAGCAAATATTCTAATCTTATGACAGGGTAATTCCAGAATTTATCGGAATATCTTTTCTTCATGGTTTTACGCCCTGAATGGGCAAAAGTATATATTTGCAAAAACAGACAACCTAAAATATTTCATTCATGTAGGATCTAGCCCTGAATGGGCAATTGTCTTTTACCGAGTCACACTTTCTATCAATCATTTTGTGGGTTTGAACATATTTACAGTTAAAATCAATCAAAATCCTTACAAAATATAAATTTCTTTTAGGAGGAAAAAGCTTTCTTCAGCCTTTATGCAAGTATATCAAGTTTTTCTTAACACTATTTCCATAATTCATTGGGGTCCTCTCGTTTCACCACATCAAGTACCATTGTACCTCTTTTCAAATGATAGTACCATCTTTTCTCACTTTTTCACAATATGTTTTTTTGACTTGTTAATATTCAGTTCTCCTCATCAGATATTCTATACAGTTATTTATAGCAGTTTATAAAAAGATTTCCCCTTTTGGCTAGTGTTTTAACCAACATGTATCCACATTTCTTCCTCACAGTTTAATCCATTTGGTGCCAGAGTGCGAAGTTCTAAAATGTATTTCGATTCCAACTGTCTAAGTGTTCTTATCCTGTCACCACCTCTTTTAAGAGGTGGGACTCGATCTAGGCAGAAGAATTTTAGAAGATTGCTATTGCGTTTATGTTTTTCGGCAAAATGTCTGGCCACAGGATAATTGGTATCAATTTTAGTTATTGCACGCATGTGCTCTAAAATTCTTTTCTTTGTTTGGTGTATCGTGCTCCCCACATATTGAAGGTTGCACGGACACACCAAACAGTACACTGTGAAGTCTGAATTACAGTTCAATAGTTTTTCGGTTGGTCATTGCCGGGGGTCTGATAAGTTTTTGTAACTGTACTGTTTTTACATGCCTTACATTTTAGGCAAGGGTAGTAGCCTTTGATGTTATGATGGCCTGTATCCTTTTTAGAAAAATAACTATGCACTAGCATGTCCTTTAAGGAAACATTTTTCCTATAGGTTATGCTAGGTTGTTTTGTTATTTTTTGGCCGATGGTTATATCTGCCTGGAGCATACCCCAATGCTTCTTGAGAATTTTATAAATTTCTCCAGAATCTGAGGAGAAAGTAAAAATGAGTCTGGTGGTGCCATCATTGTTTGCCTTTGGGGACTTGTGTAAAAGATCTTCTCGTTTTCGTGTTTCTGCCCTGTTTGTTGCTACCTTGAGAATATGCTGGGGGTACCCCCTCTGTTTGAAGCGTTCCATTGCTTCTCTAGTGGCTATTTTATAGTTTTCTTTAGTGGTGTTATTCCTTTTTAGACGAAGACATTCACCATATGGTATACTATTCACCAGACAGCGTGGATGCTGGCTGGTGAAGTGCAGAGTTGCATTTCCTGCAGTTGGTTTGCGGAATAATCTTGTCTTAAGTGTACCATTATCAGCATATACCAAAAGATCTAAATAAGGTACTTCCCTTTCACTGATGGTTCCTGTGAATTGAAGGTTAATATCATTTTTATTCAGACTTTCAAGGTATTCTTCTAATTCTTGTCTGTTACCCGTCCATGTGAAAAATATATCGTCAATGAAGCGGGTCCAGATTCCTATTTTCTGTGCCCACCCCTCATTGGTTCCTGCCCAGGCCACGTGCTTCTCCCACCAGCCCACGAAGAGATTCGCATAGCTGGGGGCGAAGCACGTGCCCATCGCAGTACCTTGTTTTTGAATAAATAGTTGTTCACCAAAGGTAAAGATGTTATTATTCAGACAAAATGACAGAAACTGCAAGATCATTTCACTGTGTTCAGTGTACTTCAGTGGTCTTGTTTTTAGAAAAGATTTTACAGCTATTTCTCCCTGGCCATGGTGGATACTTGTGTACAGACTAGTAATGTCCACTGTGACAAGAAAGAAAGAGTCTTCCCAGTTTGTATTATCAATTATCTTAATGAAATCTGTACTATCTTTTATATAGGATACCAGATCAAATACAAATGGGCACAGTATATTGTTTACCAGGATTGAGGTGTTTTCCAGAAGGCTACCCATAGACGAGACTATTGGTCTCCCTGGGGGCCTCTTGTCATCTTTGTGGAGTTTTGGAATGTGATAAAAGGTGGGGGTGACTGGATGTTCCGTTTTGATGAAATCATATTCATCTTGACCAAGAATCCCCTTGTTTTTCCAAAAATCTATCATTCCATAAAATTCCAAGATACTTTGGTTATAGTCTTTAGTTGTAATTTTCTCATAGCAGACATTGTCATTTAATTGTCTTAAGGCTTCACGTTCATACGATACACTATCTTGAACAACAATGTTCCCGCCTTTGTCTGACGGTTTTATCACAATTGTCAGATCTTCCTGTAAGGATTTTATAGCTTGCCGTTGTTCCAATGAGATATTTTGGTTTTTCTTCCCTATCCCTTTCGGATTGGTTCTTAGTTTATCCAAGTCTTTGATTACCAGTTCATGAAAACTGTCAATCATATCATGCGCCGTTCTTGGTATGAATCTAGATTTCTTTTTTAGGTTAGAGATCATTCCTGTTTGTGTTATCTCATTTAATTCCAAAAATTCTGTGTCACTGAGCGGTTGTATCCCGTCATCTCCTTCGATTTCTTCTCGTAGGCTATGAAGGGCTCTTAAAGCTGGTAATTCACTTCCAGTTAATAGATCTATCGGGTCAATTATCCGGTCCGGATCTCTCACAGGTTTTGGAATTTTTTCATGAAACATTTTGTTCAATTTTAGTTTTCGTATGAAAAGATAAAGGTCAATCCGTGTTTGGACATAGTCCCATTGGTTCGTTGGGAGGAATGATAAACCTTTTCGTAGTACCTGCTCCTCTGTTTTCGTTAATTTTCTTTTTGACAAGTTTACTACTGTTAACTCCTTCAGTGCCACGCCCTTTCCCCCTCCTGTGCCGGGCGTTGCACTAGTGGGTGGGGTTCATGACGAGATAGTCTCGTCATGGGCACAGCGCAACCGTGCTCCATGACGAGACTATCTCGTCATGGGCACTGAAGAGGTTAAATCTTCGGTTTTCATTTTTTGTTCATTCCCCTTCTGCTCCTGGTGACCCTCGGAGTGTGTTGCACATTTGCCTTTTTTCCCCCTTCTTGTTTTCCTTTTTCTCCATCTGGGGGTCTTGTTCTCTGTGGGAGTTGGCGCCATGATTGTTGGATGACCTCGTATTCCTTTGGAAAATTTACTCTTCCTCCTATATTTTCTATCGGACCCTCTGGTTACGATTGATCCGGATCAACCTCTGACTCTGATGTGTCTCTTGTCACTTCTACATTGCTCTTTTTTGCCTCTTGTATCGATTTTCTTGGCATATCGAATTTCTTCGCAAATGTTAGAACCCTGCCGGATTCATAATCATGTTGGTCTCGGGCAAATTTTTCATGTTTACGCTTTCTTATTACTTCTTCATATTTAAGTAAGCGTTGTTTCATCTGTTGCCTCAAGTTTTCAGCTGTCTCTGTTGCTGAGTCCTTTGCGATTAGCTCCTCGAGTCCTTTTATTTCCTCCAGTAGCCTCGCTCCATCGCTAATCGCATACTTTATCAGGATCTCTACCATCCCCTTTGCTGATCGTGTGGTGTTCTCTACTAGAGTCTGACCACTCTAGTAGCAAATTGGGGTCAGGATTTTCGTAGGAGGGCACCATGTAGATTCTCAATCCACGAGGGATGCGATCAACCTCGAGGTAACGTGTTAAAGACGCTGACTCCCACCATTTGCGCACTTCTTTTTCGTATGTTTTTTCAAGTTTCTGAAAGAGCCCCTTCAATGAACTTGGCGATATACTGCTCTCTTGCTTGTTTTTATATTTTCTTCCTTCATTGGCTTTTACTGTAAAGACCGTGGCAGCCGCCTCCAGCCTCTCCTCCTCACTAAACATTGTTGCGGTTGCCTCAGACACTCGCGGATCACTTCAGGGTCCGTGTTATGTCACCTTCCCATGCAGTACGTATTCAGCTCCTAGTTATTTACAGAGTTCGAGATAAAACACCCAGCCAGTAAGCTCACAAGTGTATCATTTCAAATGGCATGTTCGACTTACCGGGCTGGTTTCTCGTTAGGCTTGCGCGTCCTCCGACTCGGTCGCCTCCGATACAAGTCCAGTCTGGGTTTTGCGTTTGCCTGATACGATCTCCCCTTCCCGCTTTCGTTGGTTAGCTTGCTTCGATTTACTGGCGGTGCCGACGCTTTTTCAAATAGAGATTCTTCCAAGCTCACACCAATGCCACGCCGCACTACTTCCTGGATGGGTGCCGCCACAGACGTAGGTGTATCCATCAGTAAATTTCTCCAAACGTTTTCCCGTCAAAGTTTAGTTTAGTTTAGTTTATAGTTTATAAAGCGCGTGAATCACCCCCGCAGGGGTCTCTCAGCGCTGTCAAAGACACAAAAACGTGGCGCACACTCTCGACAATCTTGCAAATTTCTTTTTATTCCGCTTCAAGGGCACACAAACGCGTTTCGGCCATGCTGGCCTTTGTCAATGCCAATGCACACAATGTTTGCACAGTATAAATAATCATTGTTCAACCTACGTCATTTCAGGTAAAAATAGAAAGAGGACTATCACAATCAAAGAACTCTTCAAAAGGCAGATCAAATTGCCAGCCATTTTGAACTAGTAAGGAAATATTCATGTTCCTATAACTAAGGTTCTAAAGGTAAATCAATATAACATAACATAACATGTGTATTTGTAATGCGCACGTTCACCACTACGGGTATCTTGGCGCTGAATAACAGATGTTTTTTGTTACCCAACTCAATGGTACTCATTTTATCGACCTCAGATGGATGAAAGGCTGAGTGGATCTGCTGGGATTCGAACCTGTGACCATGTGGTCGAACACAGGCCCCTGTAGTAGACGCATTAGTCCACTGAGCCACCAGACCCGGCTACATACATATATATATAGCAAATATTCTAATCTTATGACAGGGTAATTCCAGAAAAAAAAAATATATATATATATATATATATATATATATATATTACCAATGGGTCGCCCCTGTGAAAACGCCACACACGGAGGGTCTCCGCTCACAACACCACAGGTAGCACAGCTTCACAGCAGGTAGCAGCCCACCCAAAGCGCCATACGCGTTTCGAGCTGTGCGCTCTTGATCACTGGCTGGCTGAAAGAAAGGAAGCGGCATTTGAAGAACTCAATTTATTCAATTGTAAGTCCCGCCCCAATGGGCGCAATGTGGCATTCTGGGAATTGCAGTTAGAAATACACCACAAGGATTCGAAAGTTCACTCCCCAAGTGGGCTCCGCTGCCTCCATTCAAAATGTCATACCCTGTCGGGTGGGGGGCTCATCATCCTGTTGTCGAACCATGCAAGTACGTCCCTGTAGTGTAGGCCCCCTCCGTTCCCACAAGTGCTCACGATGCAGAACACTCAGGACCCGCTCTGGCAAGCAGTGGGGCATTTTCGCGGCCGGACCAGCCGCAAAACAAAATTACCAATGGGTCGCCCCTGTGAAAACGCCACACACGGAGGGTCTCCGCTCACAACACCACAGGTAGCACAGCTTCACAGCAGGTAGCAGCCCACCCAAAGCGCCATACGCGTTTCGAGCTGTGCGCTCTTGATCACTGGCTGGCTGAAAGAAAGGAAGCGCCATTTGAAGAACTCAATTTATTCAATTGTAAGTCCCGCCCCAATGGGCGCAATGTGGCATTCTGGGAATTGCAGTTAGAAATACACCACAAGGACTCGAAAGTTCACTCCCCAAGTGGGCTCCGCTGCCTCCATTCAAAATGTAATACCCTGTAGGGTGGGGGGCTCATCATCCTGTTGTCGAACCATGCAAGTACGTCCCTGTAGTGTAGGCCCCCCCGTTCCCACAAGTGCTCACGATGCAGAACACTCAGGACCCGCTCTTGCAAGCAGTGGGGCATTTTCGCGGCCGGACCAGCCGCAAAACAAAATTACCAATGGGTCGCCCCTGTGAAAACGCCACACACAGAGGGTCTCCGCTCACAACACCACAGGTAGCACAGCTTCACAGCAGGTAGCAGCCCACCCAAAGCGCCATACGCGTTTCGAGCTGTGCGCTCTTGATCACTGGCTGGCTGAAAGAAAGGAAGCGGCATTTGAAGAACTCAATTTATTCAATTGTAAGTCCCGCCCCAATGGGTGCAATGTGGCATTCTGGGAATTGCAGTTAGAAATACACCACAAGGACTCGAAAGTTCACTCCCCAAGTGGGCTCCGCTGCCTCCATTCAAAATGTCATACTCTGTAGGGTGGGGGGCTCATCATCCTGTTGTCGAACCATGCAAGTACGTCCCTGTAGTGTAGGCCCGGAGAGGACAACAGGATGATGAGCCCCCCACCCTACAGGGTATGACATTTTGAATGGAGGCAGCGGAGCCCACTTGGGGAGTGAACTTTCGAGTCCTTGTGGTGTATTTCTAACTGCAATTCCCAGAATGCCACATTGCGCCCATTGGGGCGGGACTTACAATTGAATAAATTGAGTTCTTCAAATGGCGCTTCCTTTCTTTCAGCCAGCCAGTGATCAAGAGCGCACAGCTCGAAACGCGTATGGCGCTTTGGGTGGGCTGCTACCTGCTGTGAAGCTGTGCTACCTGTGGTGTTGTGAGCGGAGACCCTCCGTGTGTGGCGTTTTCACAGGGGCGACCCATTGGTAATTTTGTTTTGCGGCTGGTCCGGCCGCGAAAATGCCCCACTGCTTGCCAGAGCGGGTCCTGAGTGTTCTGCATCGTGAGCACTTGTGGGAACGGAGGGGGCCTACACTACAGGGACGTACTTGCATGGTTCGACAACAGGATGATGAGCCCCCCACCCGACAGGGTATGACATTTTGAATGGAGGCAGCGGAGCCCACTTGGGGAGTGAACTTTCGAATCCTTGTGGTGTATTTCTAACTGCAATTCCCAGAATGCCACATTGCGCCCATTGGGGCGGGACTTACAATTGAATAAATTGAGTTCTTCAAATGCCGCTTCCTTTCTTTCAGCCAGCCAGTGATCAAGAGCGCACAGCTCGAAACGCGTATGGCGCTTTGGGTGGGCTGCTACCTGCTGTGAAGCTGTGCTACCTGTGGTGTTGTGAGCGGAGACCCTCCGTGTGTGGCGTTTTCACAGGGGCGACCCATTGGTAATATATATATATATATATATATATATATATATGTATTTCTTACTAAACACACCCTCTTATTCTCTTTATGAGACTAGAGGTCAAAACACATAAGTTACACTTCAATAATCACAGTAAAATAGCACAAATACACGTCAGGACCAAGGGGCGAGCCAAACCATATTCTAAAATAGTGGTATAAGAACCACAACTTAACTATACACAAGGCCTAGAGCCTGTAGAATCGCTGGGACCCCAAGGAACTGTGGAAATGTGGATTTTCCTGATCAGTTATGTCCCCTATCTTGGACCCCAACGGTTCTATATGCATGTTACAAGTACATGTATGTTCCCTCCAGTTCCAGTTTCTAAGACGCAAACATATGTGTGTCTTCCGTCGACATGTTCTCTGTCAGATCCGCCATCAATGGGCTGGATATTCGATCCCTAGGTATGAAAGGCCACCGACTTTATATGGCTAAGTTACTCCATTTTTACAGTTCAGGCAAGTAGGCCCGATTCTGTCCTCAAAGCCTTTCCCTGCTCTCTGTCTTTGACAGCTTCAGCTTGAGCTCGCATCTGTATCCATGAACTTTGTCCTACTCCCTGTGCAGCTAACGGTGCCTGCCTCGGCCAGTTTTCGCATGCCTGCCAAGAAGCTGTATTTCACCTTCGAATTATCTATTTTGCTCTTCAGCCGATGCATTCCTGTCAAGTGATTTAGGTAAACATTTCCTTTAGCTCACAAGCAAGGACTCAGCCTTTCCGTCCTCCTGCAAGTGATTCATAGCCCTGCTGCCATGGAAAGTTTTCTGCCCCTCGCATCTCATATAGACACTTAGACGCTTGTACACGCACACACAGTTAGTATAGAATAGATTCTGTCCGAGAGTCCTTCCTTGTGGATAACATAGTTCTCCAAACATAGGATGGTAGATATGATTTGGGATTAGGTTGACTTGACCCCCCAGACTTCTCGTCTCCACATGTAGAGCTAAATGTCAAGTCCCCTTCACCCCCTAGTTGCACGTCAATTACACGTCATGCTGCTGCGCGCGCATCTATGCCAAGTATTATCTTATAGATCCACCTATGTCTGATAATACAAACCAATCATGTTTCTTTTATTCCTTGTTACGCCTAGTTTCGATTATGTCACTGTCACGTCATTTTTCTTATCAAATGTTACGCCTTTTACATTCGTTTCATTGTAATGCACTTATTATAAAAATACATGTCTGTCAATAAATTACTGTACTTCACTTCCTGAACCCTCGTGGTGACGGAACCTGAAGGCCGCGACTCGAGTCGGCCATTTTGAATGGAATAAAGCCCATTTAGACAACCTCTTATACCACGGATTCTGCCTCTTGTTATTTTGAGCTATTTTACTTTATTTTAGGATTCCGTATGAAATTCAGTCCGGTATTTTATTTACCACAGAATGGCGCCCGAATAGGGACACTTTCTCATCTCACGCGCCGGCGGTGCGTTGCAGGCCCGGTCTCCTGCCACAGCTGGACGGACCATAAACGCGTACCAGCAGGATTTCCTGTAAGCTCCCTCCGGTCAAGCGGGGGCGACTGAGGCTGCGATCAACCCAGACGAGGCGGTGAGAAGTGCGAAGTATCCCGACCAGAGCCTAGCTGAGAGAGCAAGATCCGAGGTATACAGAGGCCCACCAGGTTTTCCGAAATCCCGATGTCCAGAGGGTCCGCTGTCCGCAGTCATCGAGTCCTGTCCATTCTCTGAGGCCTTCCGTTTCAAGGAGCTACTCGGTGAGTACCATCGCCGGGGAGGCGTGTTGACGCGCACATAGGTTGTGCCGGTCAAGACGGATTTGGGTACACAAATCCGGTCTGCACTGTTTAGCAGTGTATATGTACTGTTTAGCAGTATATCAAGTATTCCGAAGTATTCAGTTATTGTCAAGAATTCAGCGTGGTGATTAGTTAGGCAGACTGTCATCATTGTCGATCATTGTTAAAATGTTTAATGTTTAATGTTTAAAGTATTCAGAAATGTCTTGCATATTGTGGTATGAATGACTGTTCATTGTTCACTGTTCATTTATTGTGTTTTTCGTATTAAGAAAATTCAAGAGTAAGTATCAGATCAGTTGTAAATATGCCGCTCTTCTCGAAGTTAAGACAGATTACTACCAGAAAAGGGGTGCTTGAAGAAGCAGTTCCTATTCCTCCTAGGGACACTCCAGGGCATTTTATGTACCATAAACATGGCTTAGATGCCATATTATTTCTTGATCTATGGGTAGATTATACCAAGGGATTACCGGAAAGTCAAAGGTGGCCCGTAGCGGGAACCTGGGATGCAGAGTGCATCATGAAAGTGGAGGAAGAGTTATGGAAAAGAAAGGTCAGACAGTCACAGAAAGACGCTGTTGAGTTATGGCGTAAAGAATCTCATAGACGAACAGAAAAAGCACGTAGACAAGAAGAGAGGAGTAAAGAAAGTTCAAATAAAGTTCAAGAAAATCTATTAATTGAGGAAGGTATCCGAGTGAGATCAGAACAAGTAAATAGACAAAGAAATGCTCTTATGAATGGTATGTATCCCCTACTAGCCGAAGGATTACCTAAGGCTGCTCCAGAGATACCAAAAGACTTGCCACCCCCATTATTTCCAATTAAGGTACATCCAAAGGGGCTTCCCAGAACCGCAGAAGATGTTTTTCTTTCCTCATATCTAGATGACGCAGCTCCCGAGTATGCTAACGCCACACCACATAGACCGTCTGGCGGAGGGGTTGAACGTCAGGATCAGGTATCTGTCCCCGTGCAACAGCAAGTTCCGACACAAGCGTCGGCAAGCACATCTGTTTCCGCATCTGTCTCCGCAGTCGACTCTACAGAGGTATCGACACCCATAGTTGCTGTGTCACGTTCAACGAACCCATTCACACCCGACGCCCCAGATAGGGCCACGGGAGGTGCTAGCAGTACTTTTACACCACCTAGAATAAATAAACTTGTCTTTCAAGAGTCAGCACATTCACGTACACCTAAATTCGTAAGTGAACGTACGCTTAAAGAACTCCTTGTAAATTGTAGATATGACCCGGTGGTTGGTAAAGAGGATGAAATGGTCCTGGCATCATTACGTATCAGGCGAGCCGCAGAGTATTTAGCGAGGTTACCAGGGATGACTACGCATCTAGACAACATATATCATTTTGTTCAAACAGGACGAGATCCAGGATGTATTAACAGAGCTATGGAATTCCAGAAAGTAGAGATACAGGGGGAACTGTTACGTTTCCTCATAAACTGTATGATCAGAAATCAAGATCGTCCAGGGGTAGACCCGAATGCAATGCTTACTCTTACAAGATGGAGTCAGAATATATCAGAAGGGAGACACGATAAGCAAAATTGTATAATAGCCATGTGCCGAAAAATACGTAAAGAAATAGAGCGTATTCATGAAGAAAGATTGGGAACAGACGAGTTTGAGCAAGATGAAGTGTCCGAATCAGGGAATTCCGCAAGACAGTCAGAGACCATAGCCTATGTAGGCAGAGGAAGATCCTGTGAAAATACTAGATGTTTTCCTGATCCAATACATTCTGTATGCCCAAAAAACAGCAGAACGTATCCGACGCCTGTAATAAATCTGAAGTCTCCTGAACATTCGTTTCAAGCCGCAGATAAGATACTACGAGAACGAAGGGGTTACCACCTCCTCGATTCCATGGATGAGCAAGAATTAGCCAGATCAGCCGTTCACTGGATTGACAGTCCTGAAAAATACGGTGATGAGACCGTAGCACACACGTTTCTCAATCTCAGTACAGATGAACAACGCTTAGCTGGAATCTATATGATTCAGCAACTCCTCATATTATATAAGTGCCAACATGCTGACCCTGGTCCTTTACCTGATATATTAACGGAACTACTCACAAACAGATGGAGAGGTTCTAGTAATAAACTAATTAAAGAGATATTAGTGTCACGTAAACAGTATGTCCTTTTTGTAAGTCCGGATTCTCTCTCGCTGCCCCACAGAGAAAGAACGCCGTACTATATGGATAGACAAAATCCTTTACGAGAAGTGCACCCAATAAAAGGCGAAGACAATGAGTTTCACCGTGTATTTGTTTACACACCCATATCAAAAATGGAATTATTAGAAATGAAGAAAGTAGTACCTAGTCATGACAAAGACCCAGCGGGTTTCCACCGAGAAATTAAAGACATGTTACTGATGGGAGAGTACACCTTTCCTGATATTATGACGATATTAAAGGTGCTTTTGCCTGCTGGCATTTATGAAAAACTGAAAGAAAAAGAGTGGGAAGTAGGAGACCAAAAGATAGACTGGACAGCATTAGCAGAGGAAGAAAGGAGCCGAACTGCAGGTTCGGGGCTCGGGGATAAAGTTAAACTGTTACCAGGTTTACTAGTACAGGTACTGCCACGTTTATTAACTACAAAAAAGGAAGATTGGGGTGCAATCACAGCCTGCAAACAAAAGCAAGATGAAGACACAAGCGATTATTATGCTCGATTTGAAAAATGTTTTGGTATAAATAGTGGTATAAAAGCAAGTAGTGACTCATATCCACATTTATTTGTGACAAAATTGGTGGAAAATGCATTGCCTCCAGTGAAGAATAGAATATTGAAATTCGAGAGTACCTGGCAAAGTAACACTCCGTCGCAAATGCTACAAATGTTACAGTATCATCACAATAGAATTAGGGATGAACAAGAACACGAGCATAGACGCATGAAGGATACAAAAATGAAAATGCTAGTTTCTCAGACAGTACCAGCAGATGGTCACAAAAAGGGTGTGACACATTCTGGTGATTCTGCAGTTCCTGTAAAAGGAACCTGCAATTACTGTAAACAACTAGGCCATTATGTACACGATTGTCCAGTCCTGAAACGTAATATAGCTACGGGTATTGCAAAAGAGAGACCACGATTAGTTAGACAAGATCAGAATGAACAAGGAGCTATGCAGCATGGACAGTCCATGCCAGTTCAGCAACAGTCCATGCCAGCCTCACAGCAACCCATACAGTTTGTGCCAGCTGCACCACCGTTGCCTGCTACTGCCACACAAACCACAACACGACAAATGTATCAGACTGCACAGTATGAATACCCTGAATATCAGCGCTACGCATGAACCAGCCTAGAGAGGGAAGTCGACTTACCGCTTATCGAGATTCCTGTAGATCAAGAAGGACCTTATGTACATAGTGAATTATTAGGTCAAGATAGAAAATTCTTACTCGATACAGGGGCAAGTCGAACAACTATAAAACGTAGTGAAGTTCCAGGGGCACCCCTCTCAGGCTCTCAAAATGTTTCCCTTGGTTTTTCAGGAAAACCTATTGTTAATGAAGTATCACAGCCTCTACCACTTACGATAGGACCTTTGACACGAACTACAGATTTATTGCTTACTAAATCATGCCCAGAAAATCTGTTAGGAATTAAAACTCTGAAAGCACTAGGAGCCATAATATGTTGTTCTCCAGAAGGAGTAAGGTTGTTTTTACGTGATTTTAAAGGTCACTATGTGTCTAGAGACATGGATCCCCGACTACAGACTTTACCAGTACATCTATGGGCACAAGGCCCTACGGATGTTGGCTGCATGAACATTACACCCTATCGAGTTACATTGAAAGCAGGAGTGGTACTACCACGAATGCGACAATACAAGTTACCGCATGATGCTGTAGTGGCTTTGCTGAAAATAATTGATGAGCTGATTGCCCAGGGAGTAGTTATAGAAACAGACTCCAATATATGTAATTCACCGATAATTCCGATTCTTAAACGAACTGACCCTACTGCCCCACCAGTATACCGATTGGTTATTGATTTGCGTGAACTAAACAAGTGTATTGTACCACAATTCCCTGTGGTCCCTGATATATCATCATTGTTGACAGCAATTGATTCCGAAGCAACATTTTTTACTGTAATTGATCTCAAGAATGCTTTTTTCAGCGTCCCAATAGATCCGGAAAGCCAATACTTGTTCGGATTCAGTTTAAATGGGCGCAGCTTTAAATTCTCACGCGCTCCCCAAGGATTTACAGAAAGCCCCAGCATCTACAGCCAAGCACTGAAACGAGAACTTGACAGTATCCACATGCCAGTCAATACTGCACTGCTTCAATATGTCGATGATCTGCTGATCACCGCAAGAAGCGAGCCAGAATGTGAAAAGGCTTCTCTGACAGTTTTACATTTCCTAGCCGACAAGGGGCACAAGGTGTCCCCTTCTAAGCTGCAATTCTGTGTTCAGCGAGTTATTTATCTTGGTCACTCGCTGTCCAAGGAGGGAAGGCAGCTTACACCAGATCGCATCCAGTTAATTGCTAACATGTCAATACCCCAGACACAAAAGGAGGTGCGAGCTTTCATAGGCCTCACTTCATATTGTAGGCAGTGGATCCCTCAGTACGCATTTCTAGCAAAACCACTCATTCAGTTAACCACACAGGAGGCAGCCACATCGACTGTTCTCCCTTGGACTCAGGAACATACACAAGCTTTTGAAAGCTTAAAGAAAGCTTTATGTCAAGCACCTGTTTTAGCAACGCCATGTTATAGCAAACATTTTACACTTTTTGTTACAGAACGCGAAGGTACTGCCTTGTCAGTACTCACTCAGGATCAAGCAGGATCACGCAAGCCATGTGCTTATTTTTCCAGTACATTAGATCCCGTAGCTCAGGCTTTGCCTGCATGCCTGAAATCAGTGGCAGCGACAGCTTTAGCAATCAGACAAAGCGATGCCACAGTATTAGGACACCCATTGACAGTACAAGTACCACATGCAGTAGAGGTTCTTGTGAACCGAACACAAACACAACACTTGACCATAGCAAGACTTACCGGTTATGAACTGACATTGTTTCAACCACACATAGAGATCCGACGGTGTAATACATTGAATCCTGCTACACTATTACCTGTAATTGGAACAGACCCACTAGCTCATGATTGTGTTGAAATCATTGAAATAAAGACGAAACCTAGACAAGACTTGACAGACGTTCCATTGTTAGATCCAGACCTGACGTTGTATGTAGACGGATCGTGCATGAGAACAAGTACAGGAGATTTAGTGGCCGCGTATGCAGTCACAACAGACACTGAAGTTATTGAAACAAATTGTATAGATACTTTGTCAGCCCAAGCAGCAGAACTTATTGCTCTAACACAAGCCTGTATTCAAGCCACAAATAAGAAAGTTAATGTATACACTGACTCACGTTATGCATTCGGAGTTGTACACGACTTCGGCGTGCTGTGGCGAGAGAGAGGTTATTTAACCTCCCATGGTGCCCACATTCAGCACGGACCCCTCATTCATGCTTTGTTAGACGCAATACATCTACCCACTGCTATATCGATTATGAAATGTAAAGCACACACGAAGGTTACTGATACCATTTCTCAAGGCAATGATTTAGCTGACAAAACAGCTAAACAGACTGCTCAGAATCGCACATTAGACATGACAAAGCCAATAGTTCAGACACCAACACAGTGTATGACAATTAAGGACCCCGCACTTGACGTAATTGACATACAGACACATGCCACAGCAGAAGAAATAAAGAAGTGGACTGAACTAGGAGGGATCCAGACAGATCAAGGATGGATGACGAAGGAGAAATCTGTATGGTTTCTCCCTGATTCCATGGTTCAAGCCATTATAGCTACAGTTCACAGTCCAGCACATTTAGGAGAGAAGGCTATGCTAGACAGCATTCAGCACATTTGGTTCAATAAACATTTACGAGCAGCAGCTAAACAAAAAGTTCGTACCTGTATGATATGTTGTCAGTTTAACCCAGGAAAGAGTGTTCCCGTAGAGCAGGGTGGATTTCAGCCTCCTGACCATCCTTTTGAAGTCCTCCAGATGGATTATATTCAGATGGAACGTTGTCGAGGATTCAAATATGTTCTCGTAGTTGTCTGCGCTCTCTCCCGTTGGACAGAGGCGTATCCCGTATCAGATTACACTGCCTCGACTACTGCCAAGCAGCTAGTTCGAGAATTCTTCCCACGGTACGGTTTACCACGTGTTGTATATTCAGATAACGGTCAGCCTTTCTCATCCGAATTAATGAAACATGTCTCACTCTTGTTGGGATATCAGTGGAAATTCCACTGTGTCCGACACCCCGAGGCAGCAGGTCTCGTGGAACGACATAATCAACTTTTAAAAATCAGATTGTCTAAAATATGTCAGGAAAAAGGTGTGGACTGGATAGTAGCCTTACCAGTTGCGCTATTCTACATGAGGATGGTAGCACACTCTCGAACAGGGCTATCGCCTTATGAGGTGATCTTTGGTAGGCCACCGAATATGTGGGGGACGCCTATACCCCGTAAAATAACTGATGTTGACTGTAATATGCTGACAGATTACCTGGCTTCCTTGATGTCTGCACTACAATCTTGTCGTTCACAGGTAGTCGCAGCTTTTCCCGACAACACCGAGGTGAAACCTCATGATGTAATTCCCGGTGATTATGTTCTCGTCAGGAATTTTGATCGGAAAACCCAACTGGAGCCAAGGTGGAGGCTTCCTAAGTTGGTCCTGCTGACGACCAGAACAGCTGTGAAGATCGAAGGAAGAAAAGGATGGGTGCATTCCACCCATATAAAAAAATTTAATGGACTTCCTCCTGACACAGACAGTACTTCCCGTGTGTCTTCCCCCATTGACTCAAAGCTACCTTTGGCTGAGGCCAGTAGCACCGAACTCTATAAACAGAAACTCAGGTCCAGATCTAAACTGTCGGACGATTTGATTGTTTAAGTCCTCTCCAAGGTGAAGCGGTTGAATCTGTCCCGACATGTATCCCTTAGGTCTGAATCATGTAGAGTCCAGAATCATAATGAAACGACATGCTTATTGTAAATCACTGCGTAGCCACTGTATTGTGACTTTATTAATTTTGTTTTTCTTGAGTTTTTTAATAGTTACTGCAAGTATATTGTTGCATATGTATTATCCTGTTTCTAAACGTGCTTTCAATATAACTGATGAACATTCTTTTAGTGACCTACCGCCACATGAGTTGTCCTATAGACTTGCGCTGCGTAATAACACATTCATTAGTATGTTACATCATTCCCATCAGACTAGTAATGCAACCAATTGTTGGGTGTGTGGCCGACTCCCTCCCTATCAGAATAACAAAGGAGTTCTGCCTTTCTTTCCACATCCATTCACACACAATGGCTCCTGTGGAGCATGGTTTAGTTTATTAAATTCCATAGACCCAGACACAGCAGTTTATCAACAACACTGGATATGGGGAAATCTGAATATAGTTTTATTCAAAGTCTGTCACCCTAATAAGGAGGGTCACCCCAGTAGAACAGGAACTGATTTAGAAAATGAAGTGTATAAATTAGGTAATTTTACGCCTAATCTTATGATTTTGAATGTCAAATCCGAAGTTGAACTAATTCTGCCCACTTTGTCAGTATTTCCAGTTAAGGGTGAATTATGTGTGAGAAAAGTTGGTTCCATACATATGGGCCATAGCCAATGCGTTACTATAGTAGAATATAGTGATCAAGGTAAATCTTCATTTAGAGCTTCTCGCCATTCTTACTTCATATGTGGCCAGACGGCATATATGCGTCTGCCTCTAGATTGGGATGGTACCTGTTACATAGCATTCCTTTTGCCACCTGTTTTCCTAGCTCCCCCTGATTATTATCGAAATGTTCATTTAGTACACAATAGAGAGCGAAGAGATCTCCCAGTTGTCGATTATACTGAGACAGCATGGGACAAATATGTAGATTTCAATAAAGGTATCTTTCCCTATATAGGTACTATATCAAATAGTAAGCTGATACGCAGACTCACCAAGACTCTTGAAGCTGTAGTAAACGAGACTATAGCCGCCCTAGGCAATCTGACAGAGGAACAATCAGTGATGAGAATTGTTGTTCTCCAGAATCGTCTTGTCCTTGACGTCATCCTGGCCGATAGGGGCGGAGCTTGCAGGGTCATCGGATCCAGCTGCTGCATATTCATACCAGAAAATTCGCCATCTGTATATAAAGCTATAACACGCCTTCATAAGATTGTAAGCCAGATACACGAGAATCCAGGCACTTGGACGTGGTCCGGGTGGTTTTGGAGTGTGATATCAGCCTGGGGATGGAGAGTTCTATCCTTCCTAGGTATTGGCCTTCTCATACTATTCAGTTGCTGTCTATGTCTACAATGTGGACCAGCGATTTGTGGTCTGTGTGCCACATCGTGTATTCCCCCACCAAGGTCTCGTTCAGAATGCCGGAAGAAGAAGGAAGAAGAAATGATGCTCCATGAGCAAATCGATGGAATAATGAAGATTGATGTCTCTTGAAGGGCAAGAAGGGGACAAGGAGGGAATGTGGAAATGTGGATTTTCCTGATCAGTTATGTCCCCTATCTTGGACCCCAACGGTTCTATATGCATGTTACAAGTACATGTATGTTCCCTCCAGTTCCAGTTTCTAAGACGCAAACATATGTGTGTCTTCCGTCGACATGTTCTCTGTCAGATCCGCCATCAATGGGCTGGATATTCGATCCCTAGGTATGAAAGGCCACCGACTTTATATGGCTAAGTTACTCCATTTTTACAGTTCAGGCAAGTAGGCCCGATTCTGTCCTCAAAGCCTTTCCCTGCTCTCTGTCTTTGACAGCTTCAGCTTGAGCTCGCATCTGTATCCATGAACTTTGTCCTACTCCCTGTGCAGCTAACGGTGCCTGCCTCGGCCAGTTTTCGCATGCCTGCCAAGAAGCTGTATTTCACCTTCGAATTATCTATTTTGCTCTTCAGCCGATGCATTCCTGTCAAGTGATTTAGGTAAACATTTCCTTTAGCTCACAAGCAAGGACTCAGCCTTTCCGTCCTCCTGCAAGTGATTCATAGCCCTGCTGCCATGGAAAGTTTTCTGCCCCTCGCATCTCATATAGACACTTAGACGCTTGTACACGCACACACAGTTAGTATAGAATAGATTCTGTCCGAGAGTCCTTCCTTGTGGATAACATAGTTCTCCAAACATAGGATGGTAGATATGATTTGGGATTAGGTTGACTTGACCCCCCAGACTTCTCGTCTCCACATGTAGAGCTAAATGTCAAGTCCCCTTCACCCCCTAGTTGCACGTCAATTACACGTCATGCTGCTGCGCGCGCATCTATGCCAAGTATTATCTTATAGATCCACCTATGTCTGATAATACAAACCAATCATGTTTCTTTTATTCCTTGTTACGCCTAGTTTCGATTATGTCACTGTCACGTCATTTTTCTTATCAAATGTTACGCCTTTTACATTCGTTTCATTGTAATGCACTTATTATAAAAATACATGTCTGTCAATAAATTACTGTACTTCACTTCCTGAACCCTCGTGGTGACGGAACCTGAAGGCCGCGACTCGAGTCGGCCATTTTGAATGGAATAAAGCCCATTTAGACAACCTCTTATACCACGGATTCTGCCTCTTGTTATTTTGAGCTATTTTACTTTATTTTAGGATTCCGTATGAAATTCAGTCCGGTATTTTATTTACCACAGAACCCCCCAAGGTATTGACACAGGGGACCCACTGGGGCCGTGTGCAGTGTGTGAACACCTGCCGCGAGCTCCCGTTAGCTTCTATGGGGAAAGTCGTGGTTAGATTTTTAAAGATTAGGGACACTTAGAAATGAGTCAGGACCAAACCCTTTTGGACTTTGGAAGTTCCAGGGCTAGCACCCACGGGAACACCGGAGTACTCGTGTTACCTCATCCAGGGAAGCCGGGTGCATAGGTGACTTTTGGTGTCGGGTCGCATCATCGATTTCAATGAGAACTGGTGAAGAAGTGATGCTGCCGTGAAGATGCAAAGTGGCCGAAGAGATCCAAGTCTGGATCGAAGATAAGAAGAACCTGAAAGCAGAGGGGACAGAGTCTGGGTCACTTGCCAGTGACATGGAAGGCGATGAGCAGATGCCCACCGATGTCGGGTGATTTCAGGTGAAGGAGGTGAAGCTTGACTCTTCAACCACGAGGACCAGGAGGTGTTGAAGACCTCTTAAAAATGAGAGGAACCCTTTGTAACCCAAAGGACTAGGATTCAAACAGAGATTCTGAGTAAAATGTCCTCTGGGAATACTATTAATAAATCTAACTTACACGAAGTTCCTACACAGGCACTCATTTCATTTCATTTCATTTAAATCTTTATTTCGACGCATTTGCATCATAAAAGAACACAAAAAAAACATTTCTTACATTTTGACAATTGCCAACTCAAGACAAAAAGGGGAAATGGGATACAGTAAACCAACCTATTCATAATATCCGTTGCTACCGAGTGTCAATTTCATAATTCCATAATACATTATCAATCACATTTCGCCTGGGTGGAAATTTTAGATGTTAAAAATACAATTAATAATAAATATAGTTTTTAAAAAACTTCTAAAAATAGTATTAAATCACAAACCGCTAGTACATTTTTTTTTTTAAAGTCATAAAAAAAAGCATCAACAACATCCTCCAGGTTGGGTAATAAAACAACAATTAAATGCTCTAATACCATAATCTCATTTTAGAACTTTCTAGTGGTATATTGTCTCATTTTTCCTCGCCCTTTTTTTTTAATTCCCTTTTTTTTTTTTTCCTCTTTTTTTTTTTCTTAAAAATGTAGACCCAACTTTATTCTGATAAAATTAGCAGCGAGAAGAAATCTACTAACTCCAAAGACTATCACCTGGCTGGTGTCGGTTTTTAAAATTCTGCCAGCCTCCTTATAGGATCTAGAACCTATTCTATGGCAGAGTGGTACTATCCACTTTTTCCTTGGAATTGCATAGCTTGAGCAAAATAGAAGTATGTGTAGATCATCTTCCTTTATGCCATGAGTACAAGAAATACAAAGATCACTTCCTGTTTTCGCCCAGCTTTTTTCAAGGGCCTTCGTTCTAAGAATGCCATATCTAAATTTGAGATACAGAGTTTTTGATAAAGGTGGGTGGATCTCGTCTAGAAAGGGTTCAAAAGATGCTACATCCTTAAACAATAGAAAGCTTTCTGTTAGCGGTCCATGGATTCTTGTGTATACTGACTCATGGCTCACATGTGACCAATAAGATAGTTTAACAATTTTCTTAGAACACGGGTTCATAGCCTCAGGGTCATTCCAGAAATGGGCTAGTCCAATCATGCCTAACCATTTTTTTACATGCTTGAACCAATAAACTTTGTTACAACTATCAAGATCCATAACTTCTTTCAAGCCTTCCTTGTAATTTACTAGTTCTGGGGTCGTCCACAGTCTAACCCACAGCAATAATGGTCTTAATATTGCATGTTGATCTGTTCGTTTCAGGTTTAGATCCAATAAAAGTGGTGTTAGTGGGGTATTTGTAGATATTTTTAACAACCCCCTAAGAAACTTGTTCTCGAGGCATTCAAATGTATTTCTACATGCAGGACCCCATAATTCCGCCCCATATAGTACCGCTGATTGTACTTTATACCTAAATATCTCTAGGGCAGGGGTCACAGCCTTATTCGAGCATTCTTTGTGTCTTTTGAGAATTGGTAGACAGTTTTGTTTAAAAATAATCTTGTTCTTTTCTAACTGCGGCCTCCATGCTAAAGACGAGTCAATAGAGACACCCAAATATATAAAATTCTGCACATAATCAAGCTTCTGTCCATTTAACATTAGATTTTTCTTAAAATTCCTATGAGGACTCAGTGCCATGTATTTCGTTTTTTTAGTATTGATTTCTAGGCCCTTCAAGGAACAATATGACTGAAATCTATTTAATAAATTTTGAAGGCCCCGTGGTGTTTGGGAAATAAGGTGTCATCTGCAAACAAAAGTGAAGAAACCCGTTCGCCCCCTAATCTTGGTGCATCGTTATCACTACACTCCATGTATGATGGTATGTCGTTCACAAACAGGGAGAATAGGGTTGGCGCCAGTACACACCCCTGGCGTACTCCTCTTTTTATAGGGATAGCTTTTGTAAGTTCCCCAGTAGGACCCCACCTGACCTTTGCATAGTTGTCCTTGTGTAATCCAATAACCAATTTTAGTAGGCCTAGCGGGAGCCCCTGAGATTTCAGTGATGCCCACAGAAGTTCTCTCGGTATAAGGTCAAATGCAGCCCGTAAATCTACGAATGCCACATATAAATGGCCTTTACGAAGAGTAACATATTTCCAATACAAGCAACAGAGCCTTAGAACTTGGTCAGTGGTTCCCGTTTTTACTCTGAAACCTGCTTGATATTTTGTTAAAATTTGCTCTTCTTCCAACCAGGAATTTATACGGTTTAAAATATGCCTAGCATAGATTTTTTGAGTAATATCTAAAAGACTTATGGGGCGATAGTTAGCAGGATTGCTTCTATCTCCCTTTTTAAAAATGGTAATAATTTCCGCCCCGTTCCATGTGTCCGGAATTGACTCCCCAGCAGCAACAGTATTGCACAAATGATTAAGATAAGGAACCCAGACGTCAAGTTCATGCTTGAACAGGTCACCTGGTACTTTGTCCAGCCCTGGGGCTTTCCCAGATTTGACAGAATTAATAGCTAATTCTGTTTCCTCTAGGTCAAAAACTATATGTAACAATTCAGCCTCAGCAAATAACAGAGGATGATCTTCCTGTACTACACTAACAGCCCCTTGGTCGGCGTACAGATTCGTAAAATGGTCTATCCAGGTTGCTTCATCAAGGAAAACCTCTCTTGAGCCCTTCTCCCTTTGATTACCCTTAGCCACTGTTTCCCAAAATAGCTTTTGGTCCTTCATTTTAGCTGCCATCAGCATACATGACCACAGTTCCTCGTCCCATGTACACTTTGCATTGGCCAGCACCTTATTATATAGTTTCCTATTTTCTTTAATTGCCAAGGAATTTTTAGTTTTTACCGACTCTATCAGGGCTGTTTTTGCTTTTCTGCATTCCTTATTAAACCAAGGTTTACCTATAGGCTGCAATTTCACAGCACCCGATCCTTTTTTTGGTCTTCTGGTCATAAATTCTAATAGTTCTTTAAAGAACTCCTTATGCAATTTAAGAAATTGTCCAGATTCACTATCAGAGGGATTGTAGGTATCGAATACTTTAGTGAAACAATTATAAATGTTTGCCACTAAGTCTTCTTGTCCCAAGATGTAAGCCCATTTAACTGACCTACGATTGTTACTTAATATAACGTTATCTGGGACAGGTTGATGTCCTACCTCTTCGGCTTCTGGTTCCATTATTAAGCTCTTTATAAAACTAACTTCCAAGGAATGATGATCACTATCAAATCTATCTTTGACCATCAAATCTTTTATATGTGGCCATAAGTCCATGGAAACGATAACATAATCAATTATACTTTGGCAATGACGTCTCGTAAAAGTCGGTGCCTTGGGGCTGTCAGAGGGAAAACGCCCATTGCATGCCCTCAGTCCATAGCTTACCAGTACCCTTGTAATTTGGAAAGCTAGAGTGGTTCCTATAACTGACCCATTACTGGTTAAGGATGGTATACCATTAGCATTGTCTTCATCCTCATATAAATTGTTCATTCCAACAATGGGTTCAAAGTTACAGTTCATATCCCCGCATATGATCATGCTTGCTTCTGTGTCCAATGTATCCAGTACTGATTCTAATTTGCCGATACATGGTGACTCCTTATGTGATGGACATGGTCTATTATATACATTAAAGAGATATATCGTCCGGTTATCATTGGTAACCATTTTCAAACCAAGTATGTCTAGAGAATCAATTCTTAATTGCTGTATGGCTAGATTAATGGACACACTAACCCAAATTATTAGCCCTCCTGATGGACGGCCTCTTGCTGATGGGACTGCTTCCAGCTGGTAAGTTCTATATCCAACCCTGTACATGGATGTCGTAGCCCAAGTTTCTTGTAGGGCACAAATTTCAAAGGAGTTCATGTAAAGGTTCCACTCAGGGTCACTTGTTTTTGAACCCACTCCTGCAACATTCCATGACACAATCTTGGCCATAGAAGGACCTTGGTTTAAGCTACAGTTAATACCCGATGAGGAATTACTTGGTGTCCTCGGTTTTCCTAAGTTATTACTATTATAATCATTTGCCTCATGATGTTTTATGTGTTCCACTTTGGGTGTTGGTTCTAGGATTACCATGAGTTTTTTTTGGGTGTGGTATATCCCCCCTGTGTACCAGTTGATAATAATTGAGGTAAGCGATTTGGAAAATCAGATGTCCCAAGGGAGCTTGTTGGAGACGCAGGTAATATAGCGGGAGGGACTAATTGACAGGGTTGAGATTTATATCCTTCCCCATGTACTGGGAGTCAATCAACAGTCTCTAATCCGCTAAACCTGTTGAAACAGGGGATTAAGGGTTGTACGAACTGTGGACCCGTCCATTCTCCATAATAATGAGAATTGACGTGTTGGGGCCTCCCGGCCCTTCGTTGAATTATGGTCCAGCCATCCTCCCCCTCCCTTTCTCTCCCCTTGGGATTTAGATTTCCAAATAACTCATACCCATTTTCACCTCTATTTTGTTTTGTATCCCTTAACCAACTCCATGCGTTATCTTCGTATTTCATTGGCGGATAAAAATAAGCCAGGGGTCTTGCTACAATCAATGAACCGTTATTTTTTGGGATTCCCAAGCAGATGTGTCCTACTGATCGAGGGTCTTCAAATGATACAATCACAAAGTCCCCTTGTATTTTTTTCCTAATGTTTCCTACCCAAGGGACCCTCTCTACCATTAGGATATTGCTTCTTACTGTTGGTGGTAATGGATGATTAATGTTCAACCAATGTGTGACTTTGTTTTTAAGCGCCTCGTATGGTTCTAGGACTAACGGGTCTAGTTCCGGAACCCCAGTTAAAATGACTACATAATCGCATGCTTCAGGAGGTAGATTAACATTTCTGCGCTTTTCTATATGCGTGTTGTCATCAGTGTGTCTAGGCGTGCTGCAAGGAGCCGTTTTTCCAACTGTTGTTCCACGTGACATAATGGACTTTGCATTTTTTTCCCCCACATCAGTAATGATAGGATTAATATTAGGGCCCTTGGGGACTGGATTCCTTTCTTTTGCTACATCATTGACCAGTTTTTTTGATATCTGAACATTGCTAATAGGGGCTGGTATCTGAGTTATCTTGTTTTTCTTACTGGTATGGTCATCTTTTTCCTCTTTCCTCAGTTCAATGAGTTGTTTTTCTATCCCATCTAGTTTTTCTTCTATAGGAATAAGCAGTTCCTTAAATATTTTTGACAGGGTCAATATAAGGGAGTCTTCATTCCCTATATTTATACCTGTACTATCAGCTGATAAATTGACAGAAAGAATATCAGCTAGGGATTTATCTCAAAAACTGTCGTCTACAATATTCATAGGTAATGTCTTGAGGACAACCCCTCCTTTCCCTGTTTCTTGGCCCTGTGTTTCCCTTATCGCGCTTGCATTGGATCTATTATTTCTTTTGCTCTTTATAGCCTTGGTAGTTCTAGTAGCGGGATGTTTTTTATGGGATCGCTTAGTTGTACTTTTTTTGGGGATTGCTCCCTCCTTTATCCCCTTTCTTGGGATATTATTGTCATTTATCTGGCCATCTGGTTGGGGGGCTACCAGGGTGTTTTCTATGATTGCCAACCCCTGTGAATCGGTAATACTACAGTCTTCAATATCAGTATTTACACTGGTAATACCGTGAACTTCTGCATTAACATGTAGTATATTAGGATTGGTTGGGGTGTTCTCGGGAGTTCGTATTGGAGTTCGAACTGTGGCAATGTGACCCATGGAGGACCTTTTAGCTAAGGCAAGATCTTGGGAAACCCTCCTTTCCATAAGGACAATACCCTGATCTATTAATGTATTTGTGCGTACTATGAAGTCATCTAAGGTTCCAGTGAGTTTGGAACTACCTGACACAGTTTTACTGCTTCTAGTTCCACGTGACATCTTGTCAATATGATCGGGATAATTAAACGCGAATGGATTATAACAAACTTTTAGGTATATCTAACTAATTGCTATAATAATACTTATGTTAGGCAATAGAGTTCCTTTATATCGATGAATGGGGAACACCAATAACTATTATGTCTATCAAGCCTGCCTACATCGACATATCACATTGTCAAATAGCTGTCCATATAATGATGAATAATAACGCTAATATGCTTACAATGCCCGATGCTTACACAACGAAACGGGCAGCGTCTCTGGCCCAGTCCAGTCTCCTCAGGCCTCTGAGGGCCTAAGAGGGCCCGCCCTTTGCCCGGGCTTAGCCCGGCGCGACCCGCACGCGTCCCGCGAAGCGGGTCTCTCCGCAATTTATTGCGCCTCCTGGCGCTTGCGCCGCGTCAGCACGTCGCGCCGCCGCTGAGGCTGCCGGGAGTTGCAGTCCCGGGGCGGCGACGCGGAAGATGGTGTTTGCTGCGATGGCCCCTGGACTCTTGGCGGTGGCGGCAATGGCGTGTCGGCAATGGCATTGCTCAGCAGGTGAGTATTAGGTCTAGCAGCTTCCCCCCGCTCCGCCGGTCTCTCAGCAATTTATTGCGCCTCCTGGCGCTTGCGCCGCGTCAGCACGTCGCGCCGCCGCTGAGGCTGCCGGGAGTTGCAGTCCCGGGGCGGCGACGCGGAAGATGGTGTTTGCTGGGATGGCCCCTGGACTCTTGGCGGTGGCGGCAATGGCGTGTCGGCAATGGCGTTGCTCAGCAGGTGAGTATTAGGTCTAGCAGCTTCTGAGATTCTGAGTAAAATGTCCTCTGGGAATACTATTAATAAATCTAACTTACACGAAGTTCCTACACAGGCACTCATAAATCCACTATTCCACATTCATTCTGGTGTTACACTGTAAATACCAAAAACGTACGTGGTGGCACAGAGACTTACAGTTGATGCATTAATATGCTGACTTTATTAAATTTATAAAATACAATTTAAAACATTCCATATAACCACAAATGTGGAGCATAAAAAAATAAAACAAAATTGATATTACAAACACAAAACAAGAGATAACAAAGACATTAGAATTTGTGTCATTAGGTACCACAACCACTGTCTATATCAAGATACACCCCAATATTTCCAAGTTCATCAGTATTTAGGTTGCCTTGAGAGCGGTGAGTTTGTGGAAAACAGGCGTCAACGCATTTCGAAGGTGTAATAATAGTTGAACCTTCTTTTTCAAGACAACATAAAATAATACTCTTGATGCATAAAATATCTACAATATAAACATATAATGAGTCAGTAGTTACAATCTTAAAAACGTTTTTTAAAACAAACAACCTTACTCACAGTAAGAACAACATGACACTTATATCTAATAATCCTATCTGTACAAAGACAGAAGAAATACATAACAACTGTACAATCTGTGATACCAACCAACCAACCTGCTTGATACCCACAGTGCCCCTATTGCACGTACACCAAATATTCTGCTCCTTGGTTCAACACCAATCCATTCTCACATATACCTTTATATGTATACAATCTACCTCTGTCTACTAATGCAGCACTTACCTATAATTTCCTGATTCTTTATAAATTAGGTACAAATGGATCACTGCTACATGGATCCAATTGCTCGTGTCAGCAAACAGGGATTTGTTTCACCTCTTGCAAAAATACATGGAAGAGACACAACAATGGTGTCATTTATAATACAATGAATTATTTATCCTTGTCAATAAAATTATTTAATATTAAAAAAGTCATGATTGTATTGATTGAGTCCTACTTACTATAATATCTTTTATAAAGTGAGCACTTCTTATTATCTTCGTACTATATTTCTTCATCCGAAGTTCTCAACAATGCTCACCATTTTTTTCTCTTACACCTATATCAAATTAAATTATCTTAGTTTTTCTTAATTTTTTATACAAGAAAACCTACCATGTTTCTCAAATTCAGGTGCTAATCGACTGAAAACTAAAAACCAGGCTTAACCCTCCTAAAGTCAACTAGTATAGTTTGACCGTTAGCCGGAGTCCCTTCATGTACAATTGTTTACTTTTATTTGAAAACAAATCCTTGATTCTAGTCTGCATACTGAACGACACAATAGGCACTCTTTGAATGTTTTTGAATAAATACGCACACTAAAAAATAAATAAAAGAAAATGGACATAGATAACGACTTACTCAAGTACTTAATCATTTAGTTCTTTAGGGTCTTTTTATTTCTGTTGCCCTCGTAGAACTGCCAAAATAAACAAACAAACAATAAGGAGATTACCAGGAGCTGGATTCGAGCTGTCCCACAAAGGATGTCGAGTGCTGCAGTGTTGGTGCCCGGATTGGACACAACAAGCCTTGGCAACAGCAACCCACGCAGAAACAAAAAGATGCTTCGATGCAGACCAGCAAGGTCTGTGGGACTCAAAACTTGGATGGGAGTCAGGGCACGTCTGGAGCAATCAGGAAAGCCCAAGGAAATGCAAAGTTACCCCCTCAGGGACACACCAGTCAACGGACCAGGAATCGCAAAGAGGCCTCAAGACGAAACGCAAAATGGCAGACCACGGGTCACTCAGAATAACCAGGCTGACAATCTTCAGGGGAGTCAGTGTTCGAGGAGGGGGCTACAAGTTAGCCCAAGCATGACTTCAAGAGACGTTGAGAAGTCAATGCACTTGCAGAAATGCACGGTGACCAGGAGTTCCCGTTTCATGCTACTCATGAGGGCTGTGGGTCTCAGCATTGCTGGTGATTCGGGTTGGCCTCTGAGATGTCTGGAAATCCTCTTCCTGGCCTTCAAATACTTTGGAGTCCAGTGGGAGCTTCGATGATGCAGACTGGCAAAGTGCTTTGTTGGTGCCTGCCAAGCAGGGGAGTCACTCCTTGACCCCAAGGGATATTTCTTCAGTCCTCTGGTCTTGAGCAGATCGTCGAAAGTCCAGGATTCAGCTTCAGAGTTTTGTCCAGGGTAATCTAAAGTCCTAGGGACAGGTGTCCCTAGGACACTAAGGTAGGGGGTGGACATATTCTGGGGACCCACCTATGGGAGGGTTTGGAAAGAGGGGTAGCTACACCCATTTCCTTTGTCCAGTTTCGCTCCAGAGCAGGGGCTGGAAGCCCCTGAACACGTTTGAGCTGGATTATGCACAGGGACACCAAATGTGCCCCCAGTGCAGGACTTCAAAGCACTCAGATAGTGCTCCCACCCAGCCCCAATACACATAAGCCTGTCTGGGAGGTGGTTACACCTCCCTGTGACACGAAACCTATTGTCCAGGCCTCCCCTGCCGGAGTTTCGGTCAGCAGCAGGTGGTCAGACCCGTGTCTGTGGCTGCAACATCCATTTTGTGATGTTAGGGCTCTATTAAGTTTCTACCGGGTATACCAGTGTTGGCATATCTCTCCCTCTAGAAGGGTGGGATCATACTCCCACACCAGTAGCTATTGGACTCCTGAGGCGGAAGCCGGGAGAATGCATAACCCTGTTTTTTTAATCAACAAAAACTTTTAAAATACTGTAAATTCGTGTTCCTATCACCCCCACCCCCCCTACCTGCACTTCTTGGCTTCTCGTTCACAGCGCTCCTCGCTGCAACGACCCCTCACCTCCAGACGCCATTCTCGAGCGCGAGGCGCGCCACAGACACGCCCACTCTGTTGGCCACGCCCCCTCGACTTCTGGTATATATAAGCGAGCGCTGAAGCAAGCCGCTTCACTAGCTATTGGACTCCTGAGGCGGAAGCCGGGAGAATGCATAACCCTGTTTTTTTAATCAACAAAAACTTTTAAAATACTGTAATTTCGTGTTCCTATCACCCCCACCCCCCCTACCTGCACTTCTTGGCTTCTCGTTCACAGCGCTCCTCGCTGCAACGACCCCTCACCTCCAGACGCCATTCTCGAGCGCGAGGCGCGCCACAGACACGCCCACTCTGTTGGCCACGCCCCCTCGACTTCTGGTATATATAAGCGAGCGCTGAAGCAAGCCGCTTCACTAGCTATTGGACTCCTGAGGCGGAAGCCGGGAGAATGCATAACCCTGTTTTTTAATCAACAAAAACTTTTAAAATACTGTAATTTCGTGTTCCTATCACCCCCACCCCCCCTACCTGCACTTCTTGGCTTCTCGTTCACAGCGCTCCTCGCTGCAACGACCCCTCACCTCCAGACGCCATTCTCGAGCGCGAGGCGCGCCACAGACACGCCCACTCTGTTGGCCACGCCCCCTCGACTTCTGGTATATATAAGCGAGCGCTGAAGCAAGCCGCTTCACTAGCTATTGGACTCCTGAGGCGGAAGCCGGGAGAATGCATAACCCTGTTTTTTAATCAACAAAAACTTTTAAAATACTGTAATTTCGTGTTCCTATCACCCCCACCCCCCCTACCTGCACTTCTTGGCTTCTCGTTCACAGCGCTCCTCGCTGCAACGACCCCTCACCTCCAGACGCCATTCTCGAGCGCGAGGCGCGCCACAGACACGCCCACTCTGTTGGCCACGCCCCCTCGACTTCTGGTATATATAAGCGAGCGCTGAAGCAAGCCGCTTCACTAGCTATTGGACTCCTGAGGCGGAAGCCGGGAGAATGCATAACCCTGTTTTTTAATCAACAAAAACTTTTAAAATACTGTAATTTCGTGTTCCTATCACCCCCACCCCCCTACCTGCACTTCTTGGCTTCTCGTTCACAGCGCTCCTCGCTGCAACGACCCCTCACCTCCAGACGCCATTCTCGAGCGCGAGGCGCGCCACAGACACGCCCACTCTGTTGGCCACGCCCCTTTCTACTCCCCGCCTCACGACCATAAATATGTGTCTTGGTAGGAAGCGCAGCGGACGAGCGCAGCGGGCGCGACGATTGCGCGCCGAAGGCGCGCCTAAGGCAAGCCCGTCTGCGCCCGTCCGTGACTGGCCGGGACTAGGGGCCTTACACTCTGCCCCACCCATCACCTATAGCCCGGACCTACTTCGCAGCTACCAGGGCCCCTGGCCCATCACGACCAGTACCAGCTCTCGCATTTCTGCTCTCGGTATTGCCTCCCTCTCTTCCTCTCACCCCCCTCCTATTCTGGACACCCCGCCTACGACCTGTAGGGCTGCTCCTTCGCCAAACCCTAAAACTATCACAGCTCTCTACCTCAACACCCGTTCTGCTGTTGCCCACTCGCACGAACTCTCGGTCCTATTGGACTTACAGGCCCCTGATCTCCTTTTCCTAACTGAGACCTGGTTCTGCGATGACTCCCTCCCCGCACTCCTATCCACTCTTCCTGCCTCCTACTACGCCCTCAGGGCTGACCGCCCTTCGGGCAGAGCCGGGGGCGGCGTGGCAGTCATCGCACGCACCGACTTCCCTTTCCAAATTCTCCCTCTACCTAACATTGCCACCACCGAATTCTTGGTGATCCGCACGGTGTCCACCTCCCCTCCTCTTACCTGTTTCCTTACCTATCGTCCTCCTCAGTCCCCCGTGCAGTTTCTCCCAGATTTTTTGGAGGTCCTGACTACCATTGCAATCAACAACTCCTCCATCCTGCTCCTTGGCGACTTTAATTTTTGGCCTTCCGATCCTGCCGAATGTCTGTCATCTAAGGATTTCTCTGAAACCCTCCACTCCCTTAATTTCACTCCCCACGTTCACTCCCCCACTCACATCAAGGGTCACCAGCTTGACCAAATCTGGTCCCTAAACTGTCCTGTGGAATCCTTATCTATCTCCCCTTGCACTTGGTCCGACCATCATTTGATTTCATTTCTCCTTCCTATCCTCCCCCCTGCTATGCCCCCCCGACCCAAAAACATCTGGGTCCGATCATGGGGCCGAGTCAACCTTGAGAATCTCTCCTCTCTCCTTGCTGGCTCTCTCCCGCCTCTTCAGGGCCTCACCACCGTCTCCCAGGCTGATGCTATAGACCAGTGGCTCTCCCGCAGCTGCGACTCCGTTGCCCCGCTCAAGCGCATTACCTCTAAACGCGACAAAGACGCCAACCGGTGGTTTACCCAAGAACTTAAAGCCACCAAACTTATTGTTCGCCGCGCAGAGCGGGCGTGGAGGAGAAACTACTGCCCCACTTTGAAACTGGAATATATCAATATCCTTAACCAGTACAAACAAAACATCCTGGAGGCCAAAACAGCTTATTTCTCCTCCAAAATCTTAGCAGCGGAGAACCAGTCCAAGGAGATCTTTTCCATCGTCCACAATCTGGCATTCTCGGACAGAACTACGCTTAAACCTGCCCCGTCAAATGACCTCTGTCTCTCTCTTAATAATTATTTCACCCAGAAAATTATCACCATCAAGGCCAACATCCCCCCACCCCCCCCCTCTTTTGTTGATCCCCAATGTCCCCCTCCCAAAGGCAAATTAACCACCTTTCCCCCTATCACTCGGGAAAACCTGACTTCACTGGTGCCTCTGATCAAATCTGGCTCCCCTCTAGATCCTTGTCCTGCTCATATCCTCCGCCACATCTTTGTCTCCTGTCCAGATCCCCCCATTCACCTCCTCAACAGCTCCCTCGCGCAAGGCATAGTGCCTAGTTCCATGAAGTCTGCGGTAATTGTGCCCATCCTGAAAAAACCTGGGGCAGATCCCTCTGTCCCTGCCAATTTCCGCCCCATCTCCCTTCTGCCATTTCTAGCTAAGGTGCTCGAGCGCCACGTCACCTGCGCTCTGAGCTCCTTTGTGGAGAAACATGGAGCCCTTGCCCCCCGCCAAGCTGGTTTCCGCCCCGCACACTCCACGGAGTCTGTGGTCATGTCGGTCCTCGACACCCTCAGGGAGGGCATGGACACTAATCATCACCAGGCCCTTGTGCTCCTCGACCTCTCAGCCGCCTTTGACACGGTGGACCACAACATCTTACTTTCCCGTATCAGGGCGGCGGGGATCGATGGGACTGCCCTGGTCTGGTTGTCCTCCTTCCTGAGCGACCGCACCCAGGCTGTTCGCCTGGGTGACTTCACAGCGGACTTCCAGAAAGTCCAGTGCGGGGTTCCTCAAGGCTCATCTCTTTCCCCTCTTTTGTTCAATCTATATATCGCCCCACTCATCTTTTCTCTCCAACAGATGGAGGTCGCCGTATTTAATTACGCGGATGACCTCCAGCTGGTCTTTGATCTTTCCTCTCCTTCTTCTGTCCTCAACTTCCACACTGTCATGTTTCACATCAGGGACTGGATGAGCCATAATCACCTCAAACTTAACCCGGACAAAACCGAGTTGGTATTGACGGGCGGTTCCTCCAGCCCCTGGTCCCCCCTTTGCTGGCCTCCCTCTCTTGGTCCCCCTCCTGTCCCTTCCTCCTCTGTCAAAACACTAGGCATTAAGCTCAATTCTCAACTTACCCTTCACTCCCAGGTTAGCTCTGTGGTATCTTCCTCTTTTCTTTCACTACGTACTATCCGCAAGGTGTCCCGTTTCTTTACTTTTTCCGCTCTTAAACTTATTATCCTGGCCATGGTGGTGTCCCGCCTGGACTACGGGAACGCCCTGTATGCCGGCATTCCTGCATACAGTTTGCGCCGCCTACAACAGATTCAAAACCAGGCGGCCCGCCTAGCCTTCAACCTTCCCAAATTCCACCACTCCACCCCACTTCTAAAATCTCTTCACTGGCTCCCAGTATGGGCCAGAATTCAATTTAAACTCGCATCAATCACTTTTCTGGCCCGATCGGACCTGGCACCTGCCTTCATCTCCTCTGAGATTGTTCCCTATGTCCCCTCCAGGGACCTACGTTCTTCCTCTCAGTCCCTCCTCACCATCCCTCGCTTCCGGAGGAAAAAGTGGGGCGGCTCCAAATTTGCCTTTCTAGCACCAACCCTTTGGAACTCCCTCCCCCTTCACCTTCGTGCCAGCACCCTCTATCCCCAATTCCGTAAAAATCTTAAAACCTACCTTTTCACAAAATCCTTTGAATGAATGCCCAGTCCTTTCCCCCTGTTTCTTAAACCTCAGTCCCCACTAGCTACAGCGCCAAGAAACCGCCGGTATACGTGCGCTTTAAAAGTGCTTTTAAACTCAAACTTTTTTTTTAAACTCAGTTGCTGGTGTGGGGGTATGATTCCAAGGTGTTTGACACCAAACACGACATGTTTCTGTGCAGCCAGTCCAAAGTTAGCATTTACCGTTTGGTTATAATGCACTGAAGAGTATATGGTCAGGCTGCACTACAAACAGCATCAGAGAAGGGTCTCCGAATGCTGCAGAGGGGCTCTGCTCATGCAGGGGCACCCTCTCACATAAGAACCTATATCTCAGTAAGCGGTGCATGCACCACCTTACCCAGGCTGCAGTAGCAGACCTGTGGTGTCATTTTGGGTGGCTTTCCAGGGGTGGCATAATACATGCTTCAGCCCCTGGTAGGCCTCTGGGGTACCTATGCCCTGGGTACATAAAATACCATATACTACGGACTTATAAGGGCACCTCAGATCCAATCAAATCTGTACCTAATGTACATGGAATCATTTTAGAGAGGAAACAGCTAGGCTGGGGCCCTGATTAGCAGGGTGCCAGCCAGACTAAAGTCGAAAAACAGTGAAACACCAGCAAAAAGTGGGGGTAAACATGTGAAGCAGATCCTACTCTCCTACACAACCCCCACAAACGCAGGGACATTAAACTAACCTTGACCAGTTGAGTTTTCATGTTCTAAATGGAAATATCTGGAGAGTCCATCTGCATTGGCATGGTTACTCCCAGGTCTATGTTGCACTGTATCTTATTCTTCACAGGCATACTGTCGCCAGTGTCCACTTCATGAGTGCAGCAGGTGGTCAGACTTGGAGTCAGAGAAAACATATGTCTGAACTGGCTGAGAAGTTTTCGGGATTCAGTTTGCTGCTGGGCAGTGAGGCTGCCTGCCAAGGCTACACCATCAACTGACCCATCATCAGGGTTCTGGGAAAGCAGGTCAGGGAGTGGGTCACTCTCTTCCTCCTGTCCTTCATTAGTAGCCATGAGCAAGCCCATGTCTGCCCTGTCAACATATGGTTTTAGTCTGTTGACATGAAGTATCCTGTGGGGACTCCTAGGGGTTTCAAGGTCTACCAAGTAGGTGACCTCCCCTTTCTGTTCAACAATTGTATGGGGGCTACACCATTTGTCCTAGAGGGCTGCTGGGGCCACAGGCTCCAACACCCACACTTTATGTCCTGGCTGGTAGACAGTCAGTACAGCCTTTTGGTCATGCCAGGCTTTTTCTAATTTCTGGCTAGCCTCAATATTTTTGGTTGCCTTTTTCATATACTCAGCCATCCTGGAGCGAAGACCAAGTACATAGTCCACTATGTCCTGTTTGGGGGGCTTGAGAGGTAACTCCCATCCTTCCTTAACCAGACACAATGGACCCCTGACAGGGTGACCAAACAAAAGTTCAAAAGGGATGTAAGCAACCCCCTTTTGAGGCACCTCCCTGTATGCAAATAAAATGCAGGGCAAGAGTATGTCCCATCTTCGCCTAAGCTTTTCTGGGAGTCCTTTAATCATGCCCTTTAAGGTTTTGCTGAAGCTTTCAACTAAACCATTGCATTGTGGATGATAGGGTGTGGTGAACTTGTAGTTCACTCCACACTCCTTCCACATAGCAGTCAAGTAACTAGACATGAAGTTTGCTCCCCTGTCAGATACTACCTCCTTAGGAAAGCCTACTCTTGAGAATACTCCCAAGAGAGCTCTTGCCACCATAGGGGCTGTAGTGGTCCTTAGGGGAATTGCTTCTGGGTACCTGGTGGCATGGTCCACCACCACCAGTATAAACCTGTGCCCAAAGGCTGTTTGAGGATCCATGGGACCAACAATGTCAATCCCAACCCTCTCAAAGGGAACCCCCACCACAGGTAGTGGTATCAGGGAGGGCTTTGTGGTTCCACCTGCCTTGCCACTGGCTTGGCAGGTCACACAGGAGCGACAAAACTCCTTAGTGTCTTCAGACATGTGGGGCCAGTGAAAGTGAAGGACAATTCTGTCCCAAGTCTTGTTCTGGCCCAGGTGTCCTGCTAGGGGAATATCATGGGCTAGTGGCAATAGGAAGCCCCTAAAATTCAGCGGTATAACCAACCTCCTGGATGCACCAGGCTTGGGTTCTCTACACTCTGAATACAGGAGTCCATCATCCCAATAAACTTTATGGGTGAAACAAGCATCAGCAGCCTCATCAGCAGCTTGCTTTCTGAGGGGTTCAAGAGAGGGGCAGGTTTTCTGACCCTGGCTCAGATCAGACCTGGAAGGGCCCCCTGTCCCCAAGAACTCAACCTGGTCAGGTTCAAGCTCCTCTGGGACAGTTCCTTCTTCAGGCTCAAGATCATCTTCCTGAGGAGACTGATCAGCATTCTGAGTCAGGTGGGAAGGCACTGCCTTAACCCTACTGCTCCTCCTCTTGGGAGGCACCTGGTCCATTATTCCAGAATCCTGGGCCTGTCTAGTTTTAGATATTTTAGCCTGTGACCTAGTCACAGCAAAGACATGAACGGGGATCCCTAACATTTTTGCATGTGTCCTGAGCTCCACTTCAGCCCCAGCTGAAGATTCCAGATCATTACCAAGCAAGCACTGTACTGGTAGGTCTGCACTTACCACAACTTACTTAAGGCCAGTTCTCCCCACCCAGGAGAAGTTAACAACTGCCAGAGAATGGTCTGCTCTGATTCTGGATTCAAGCAAGCCTGGCTGAAGACGGCTGAAATGCCAGAAACCGGTCCTAGGAAGCTTGTTTCCAGTCCAGGGAAGACATGGCTTGGCAGTTCGGGCTGGACTGTTCCCATGAGGCACAGGGTCAGACTGATTTGCATATGGCCATGTCTGAACTGGGGTGGCAGAGTGGGCTAAAGAACGGTGATGGATTAAACCCAGATCAGTTGACTGGGGGTGAGTGCTTGCAATGTTCAACACTCCGTCCATCATTTCCTTTTGTTTTTGCTGACATTGCTAGCATTGGTCACTTGGTACATTTCATCAAGTATAATCTGCCCAGGATCCACAAGATCTTTTGTCACCATTGAGATACTTGCTCCTGTGTCCCTGAATGCCCAAGCCTCTACTCCATTTATTAAAGGCTTTTGTATTTGCCCAGATTACTGGGACTCATAAAGGGGGACATATCCATGCCCCCATCACAGACTAACCCAGCCTGAGTTGGAACTCTGATTAGGCCAGAGTCCATCTCAGAACCCAGGGTCAACCCTACTACACCCTTATTCTGGACATTGCTACCACCTATTGTAACTGTACCAGGGGGAACAGTTGCCTTAGGGGCAATGGTGTCTGGAGTAGATTCTTCGGACTTGGTGCAGTCACTGGTCCAGTGAGTTTTCTGTTTACAGATTTTGCACCAAGGCTTTTTTTGGCCTTTTCCTTTTTTAGACTGTGAATCCCCACCTGAAGAAGATTTTTTTTGCCTTGTGAAGACTTCTGTTCTTTGCCCTTCTCCCCACCCGTATCAGAGTTTTTAGGATCTTGCTTCTTGGGTTCACCACCGTGGTTCTGTACCTTCTGCCTCACCCTGGTTCGGACCCACCTGTCTGTGTTCTTTCCCAATTCTTGGGGAGAGGTCAGATCTGAGTCTACCAGGTACTGGTGCAACAGCTGATTCTGACAATTATGAAGGATCGTCTCCCTCATAATCAAATTGTACTATCCTTGATAGTCAGGCACTTCACTGTCAAGTAACCAACCTTCCAGATCCTTAGTATCACAATCTACAAAGTCTACCCAGTCCTGAGTCTGTGCCTTTTAGGTAACCCTGAACTTCAACCTGTATTGCTCAGTGGTTAGGCCAAACCCATCAATGAAGGCACTCTTCAGACTCTTGTAATAATCTGACTCCTCCTCTCTAACAGTGAGGAGTTTATCTCTATCTTTTTTGCAAAGGAGAGCCATAAGATTGATGCCCACTGCTCCTGGGGGACCCTTTGTACTTTACAGGCCCTTTACAGTGCATTTATCCATTTGTGGATGTCATCCCCACTCTGGTAGGGAGGGACAATCTTATTCAGGTTTCTATGGTCTAGAGACCTCTCCCTATCTCTAGGGATGTTGCTGCCACCATGGGACTCTAGCCCCAACTTTTTTTCTAGCTCTGTAGAGCTCTAGGGCCTCCTTATCTAGGGCTACCAGCTTTCTTCTGAATTCAACCTGAGCTTCCTCATACTTAAGCAGTCTCTCCCTTCTTTCATGAAAGGTTTCCCTCCTATGAGAGGAGATTGAGGTCCCTATAGATGAGTTAAAATGGTTAGACTCTACTGAGGGAGATCTTGACCTTCTTGGCCCACTAACACCTCTCCCAGGAGGGACAAAGAGGGGTCCATTTTGGTCCTCTCCATCACTGTTTAGGGGAGCTGGATATTCCGGGTCCAGATCATTGTCATCTGCCCGGCCAGCCTCAGAGGTCAGGTCATGGGGAATTACACCCCTAGGCCGTTCCTCAGGTGCTGCCCCACCCACTCTGCCTAGCCCTTCAGATCCTAAAGATCTGCTAAGGTCATCCAGCCTGAGTACCTCTATGAGATGCTGGGTGGTTGGACTTTGGCCTGTCTTCAGTTTCTTAGTTGTACATAATGCTCTCAGTTCCATGAATGGGAGTCTATCATACTGGGAATCTTGAAGCCCATTGGCTTCTGGCAAGGACCTACTGGTTCCTGGCCTTGAAGACATTACTAGTGTGGTGTGGTGTATTGCACTACCTACTCTTGTGTGGCCTACTAAACTCTCTTGAGTTGTAGAAAAGGTGTGCTATCCCTTAACACACAACTCTAAGTTCAGTAGAACTTACTGTAGTCTAAAACTTGTATTATATGTACCTAGGGTACCTTTAGTGGTTTGCGGTTAGTTACTCAATTGAGATTATCTGGGAAAACAATAGCAAGCTGGAATCCCACATGCTGCACACCAATGTGTGAAGTTGGCCTGATATATGCTGTCTATTAGTTCTAGGGGGCACCCTGTATCAGTCCAAACAATCCATTATTGGTTATGGGTTAAAGACAACCTTTATTGAAAGCTATCCTAGTGGTAGCTATGGAGAGCAGCCTTCAGGCTAAGTCTTAAAGGAATGTAAATCAGCTTGTTTTACCAGTATATAATCTCTTGAGTCACTAAATGAAATATATCCACACCAGGTATATACATAAAATATATGTTTTTATTACTAAACACACCCTCCTAGTCTCTTTATGAGACTAGAGGTGAAAACACATAAGTTACACTTCAATAATCACAGTAAAATAGCACAAATGCACGTCAGGCCCTAGGGGCAAGCCAAGCCATATACTAAAATAGTGGTATAAGAACCACAACTTAACTAGACACAAGGCCTAGAGCCTGTAGAATCGCTGGGACCCCAAGGAACCACCCAAGGTTGTGACACAGGGGACCCACGTGGGGCGTGTGCAGTGTGTGAACCCAGCCGCGAGCTCCCGTTCGCTTCTATGGGGAAGGTCGCGATTAGATTTTTAAAGATTAGGGACACTTAGAAATGAGTCAGGACTAAACCCTTTTGGACTTAGGAAGTTCTAGAGCTAGCACACACGGGATGCACCGAAGTACCAGGGAAGCCGGGTGCATAGGTGTCTTTTAGTGTCGGGTCGCTTAGTCGATTTCAATGGGAGCTGGTGAAGAAGTGCTGCTGCCATGAAGATGCAAACTTTCCGAAGAGATCCAAGCCAGGATCAAAGATGAGAAGAACCTGAAAGCAGAGGGGACAGAGTCTGGGTCACTTGCCATTGTCCAGGAAGGTGATGAGCAGACGCCCACCGATGTCGGGTGTCGGGTGATTTAAGGTGAAGGAGGTGAAGCTTGACCCAACCACGAGGACCATGAGGCGTTGTGGACCACCAGGAGCTGGATTCGAGCTGTTCCATGAAGGATGTCAAGTGCTGCAGCGTTGGTGCCTGGATTGGACACAACAAGCCTTGGCAACAGCAACCCACGCAGAAATGAGAAAGATACTTCAGTGCAGACCAGCAAGGTCTGTGGGACTCACAACTTGGATGGTAGACAGGAAATGTCTGGAGCAACCAGGAAAGCCCAAGGAAATGCAAAGTTACCCCCTCAGGGACCTACCAGTCAACAGATCAGGGATCGCGAAGGGACCTTGAGTCGAAACACAAAATGGCGGCCCACGGGTCACTCGGAATGACCAGGCTGACAATCTTCAGTGGATTCAGACGCATATGTCACATTCCCAGGGCTGTAGGGGAGGCCATAAGGGCCTCCCCGGCATTCATTTTATTCAATAGCCCTGGGAGGCGGCAGTCTGCCACATCATTTATCATATCTTTGCACCGGGGAGTTGGCGGTCCCCGGGGTTGTGGGTGGCCAAGCCGGTCCCCTACCGTTTTATTGTTTACAGCCCAGGGGAGGTGGCGGTCCTCGGATCTTTGCATAAGCCCATGAAAGGGGCCCTATGAGCCCCCCCATCATGCCCCCAGGATTGGGCCCATCTGGGGACTTTAAAAAAAGATGTGCTGGAGCCCACACGTCTTTTTTTTAAATTGTGCCTTGTATTTGCAGATCCACTGCAAGTCCACAGCAAAATATGAAAAAAATGTTTTTAAAACGTGGGACCCCCCTTCATATCTGGGGGGTCAGGGTATACCTACCCTGTCCCCTTTTCTTGGTCACTGACCATGTCATGAGTGATGTAATATGTGGGGTCATAAGCAGTCAACAGGAGGTCTTGTTGCCCACTAAGAACCTCCAGCAGCCAAGGAGACTTCATCCCCCAACCAGCAACGTGAATGGAGCCATATTTTCGTAGTGTGAGGAAGGGGGGATGTGGCCCCCTTTCCCTGGACCATTTTGGGCTCAGGGGACTTCATTCCCCAGGTCTTGTCCCTTTTAAAAAGATTTTTTTTTAAAGGGAAGGGGGCCCCCCTCCTGGGACATTTTTGGACCCGGGTGCCCCCATCCCCTGGGGCCTTCCCATTTAAAGTAGGACCGCAGGGGGAGCCTGAAAGCCCCTGCGGTCCCCGGCATTACTGTGACATTGCTGGAGCCGGCCCTGGGAGGTGGCGGTCTCCAGGGCCAACCACGGCTCCAGGAGGGGGTCCACGGAGCCCCCCTCCTTCCTTGAGTTGGGGCCTGCCCCGGTGAGGTGGCAGTACCCAGGCCCAGAACAGCCCTGGAAGGGGGTCCACGTGCCCCCCTGAAATTTTTTAAATATAGAGTTTGCCCCGGGAGGTGATGATCTGCAGGGTTGGGGGGGTATGTGAGGCCCCCCACATTAAGATGTTAAAGGCCCAGGAAGGTGGTGGTCCCCAGGGCCGGGGAGTCCATGAGGCTCCTCATGTTGAAATGTAAAAGCCCCAGGGAGGAAGTGGTCCCCGGGGCTGGGGTATCCTCAAGACCACCCATTACATAAGCCCCACTGCTGGGGAGGCCATAGGGCCACCCACACCTTTTTGTTTAACAATTAGCCCCAGTGAGGGTGCTGTCTGGGGGAGCAAGGTAGGCCCAAGCACCTCTTTAATTATGTTTGCCCCAGGGGTGCCACATAGGCACCCCTGCATTAACTCATACAGTGGACCCAGGACCTTGCCCACCCAGAGGCCTTTATTTAATGAAGCACACTTCTTTTTTTATATCAGTGTAAGTCGCTGATCCAGCGCGAATCCAGAGGCTTAGGGGGTCAGGTGTGTCTACCCTGCCCCTTTTCTCGGGTGAACTGAGTAACAAGATGGCTGCCAAAACTTCCTGGTCTAAAGTGTTGGCAGCCAATTAGTTCTCAGGCACGAGATCGGAAGGAGTCAAAGATCCACCGTGGCTACAGTAATATATTTGGTAAATCTTTACATTTCCTGGCAACTACTGAACAGATTTACCCCATTTACCAAAAAGGTTACTGGCTGGACCAAGCGCTACCTTTCTGCCAAATGTGGTGTCATTCTGTTCAGCAGTTTGGGCTGTAGCTGTGTCTAAAGTTTACAATAGAAATTAACATGGAGAAACAGTGTTTTGGGACCCCCCCTTTTTCTCAACCCCTGCTTGACAGATCACCCCAAAACTTTCAAGACAGCAGACGCCAGAGTTATTAGCAAATAAAAAAACATGTTTCCTATGGAAACGGAAACTACATCCTAATTATAACTACCTACTGGCGACCAATAGTAGGTTTTATATATATAGCCTACCATTACCACCTCCCTGGGGCTTTAAACAGGTGGGAGGTTTGCCTCGCGGCCCCCCTCCTGGAGCCCTAGATGGCCCTGGGGACCCCCACCCCCTAGGGCCGGCTCCTGCAATGTCCAGGGGTGCCCACCCCCAGGACATTGCTGTTTGCTATGGCAGGGCAGAAGCATGGCTCCCGCCTTGCCATAGCAAACACTGCTTTGCTTTTTGGAAGCGAGAACAGGAAACCTGCTCTCGCTTCCAGGAAGCAAAGCATATTTCTTTTTGACAGGGGGAGCTGCATGTCAGCAGCTCCTCTTGCCCAAAAGCCATGCCGGCTCTGGAAGGAGGCGGGGAGCCGGCAGGGACCGCGGGTCTATTGCGGCTCCTCCTGCGATATCTATCGAGAAGGCGAGGCCCCAGGGGATGGGTCCCTGGGGCCAACAGTGGCCCAGGGAAGAGGGGCCACGTGGCCCTCTTCCTTTTTGTAATTCAGAAAACTAAATAAATAAGGCCGGGGATGGGGTCTCAGGGGAAAAATTGGCCTCAGAAGGGGGGCCATGCGGCTTCACTCCAAATTATTTTAAAAAAAGAAAGACAGGTCAGGCCTGAGGGAATCGGGTCCCTGGGGCCAAGAAAGGCTGATGAAGGGGGGCCACAGGGCCCAAGGCTCTGGGGGATGGAGGGGGCCTTGCGCCCCCTCCTTTTGAATGATTAATATAATGGCTCAGGTCCCGGGGCTCTAAGGTTCAAGAGAAGGGGGGCCACACAGCCCCCCTTCTTAAAATACTTTTTTTTAAACAGCAACTCGCTGGAGGCCCTGCCCCCTTCCTGCATGACTGCATTGTGCTTCCTGGAACGCTCTGCGTTGGGGAATAAAGTCCCCATTGCTAGTGAGGATCCCTGGGGGCCAACTAGGCTACCAGGAACCTCCAGTAAACCCCACACAGTGAGATTGCTGAGAAGTGGTACGAGGCCTCGCCCCTTTTTACACCACTCTGCAAACACGCATCTTAGCGCACTGCTGGTGGGGTTATTAGGTCCCCTTTTGTCCTGAGGACCTCAGGACTGAAGTGGATCTCATCCCCTGAGCAGCAGTGCACCAGGCAGCGCATTTGCAGATTGGTGTAAAAAGGGGTGTGGCCTCGGACCACTCTCAGCAATCCAGCTGTGTGGGGCTTACTGTAGGTAAACGAAGGATAGTTGGCCCTCAGGGACCCTCAGGTGGCAAGGAAACTTCACCCCCCAACGAACAGTGCACCAGGAGGTGCATTTGCAGAGTGGTGGACAAAAGGTGTGTGGCCTGTGTCCATCTCTCAGCTATCCCACTGTGTTGGGCTTACTGGAGGTAACAGGTAGGTGAGTTAGCCCCTAAGGACCCCCAGCAGAGAAGTGTACTGTAATCCCCATGCAAGAGCGCGCCAGGTAGCACGTTTGCAGAGTGGTGGGGAAAGAGGGCGTGGCCTGCTATGAGAACTTAGTAATGCTGCTGTGTGGGACCTATTGGAGGTAATATGAGGGGTACGTGGCCCTCAAGGTTGTCCTTGGGGGCCAACTACCTCTCCTGTTACCTCCACTAAGTCCCACACAGTGGGATTGCTAAGAGGTCTTTGTAGGCCACGCCCCCCTTTCTCCGCGACTCTGCAACGCGCCTCCTGGCACAGTACTGGTTGGGCGATACTTTACTCCTGTGGTACTTTGGGGGCCAAGAAAGCCTCCTGGTACTTCCTGTAAGTCCTACGCAGCGGAATTCCTGAGCGCTGGTCGGAGGCCCAGCCCCCTCTCTCCACCACTCTGCAAACGTTACTACCAGTTAAAGAAACATTTGTAATGTAATAGGCCTCGTATTTGCAAGAGCTAGAGCTATTGGTGTTGTAAATCTAAACTTTTTTACTAATGTTTTATGGAGTGAAGTGGATGTACTGTGTGTAGTGGAATTATGTGGTATGTTGTGCATTGAAATTGTGTGGATAGAAAGTATGTGGTATTTAGTGTATTGGAATTATGTAGAGTGGGATTATGTTTTATGGAGAGTAATTATGTGGTATGGTAGTCTGTGTTGTAGAGTGGTAACCCCAGGTTTAGTCTTTCTCGTTTCCTTAGAATCTAAATTATGAATTCAATAAGACAAAAAATAAACAGAATCACTAAGGAGCACGTCTGGACCTAGTCAGAGGTATGAGCAGGGCCACTGGAATTATGCGACTGTTTGGCTGCACCAACTTTCACACAATTATACATTTTTTGTATTAGCCACATAATCCACCACCTGCTGCCTAATCTGCAGATTTGACAAAAAAAACATTGTTTCTAGCTCAAACGGCTCAAGCGTTACCAAAAATGTAGCGACAAGTGTTACAGCGCGGTGGAAGGCCCTTTGCAAACTTACATTTTCACCTGTTATATATTGCTAAATGTGGTTGTTAAATTGGTACAAATGGTGTGCAAACCACTCTTGCTTTTCTATGCGCCTCTCTTGCCACTTCCTGCATTTCTGTTGCGTCTTTCTGCAAATTTCTTTTTTCTGCACTTCGTTTGCCTCTTTCTGCTCATCTCTTGTACTTTCTGCACCTCTCTTGCCTCTTTCTGCACCTCTCTTCCCTCTTTCTGCACCTCTCTTGCCTCTTTCTGTACCTTTGTTGCCACTTTCTGTGCCTCACTTCTTCCTGTACCCCTCTTGCCTCTTTCTACACCCCTGTTCCCTCTTTCTGTACCTCTCCTGCCTGTTTCTGCACCTCTCTTGACTCTTTCTACACTTCTCTTGCCTCTTTCTGCACCTCTGCTGTTTCTTTCTGCATTTCTCTTGCCTCTTTCTGCAGATCTGTTGCTTCTTTCTGCACCCCTCTTGCCAATTTAAGCAACCCTTTTCCCCCATTCTGCACCTCTCTTGCCTCATTCTGCCCACCTGTCCCCTCTTTCTGCACCCCTTTTGCTTGTTTTTGCAATGCTCTTGCCTCTTTCTGCAGTTCTTTTGCATCCTTCTGTATCTCACTTGCCTCTTTCTGCAACCCTTTTGCCTCTTTCTGCAGTTTTCTTGCCTCTTTCAACAATTCTCTTGCCTGTTTCTGTACCTCTCTTGCCCCTTTATGTGCCTTACTTGCTTCGTTCTGCACCCCTTTTGCCTGTATCTGCACCCTTCTTCCATCTTTGTGCAACCATCTTGCCTCTTTCTACAACTCTCTCTGTACCTCTGTTGCTTCTTTCTGCACCTCTTTTGTCTGTTTCTGCACCATTCGTGCCTCTTTCAGCTGCTCTGTTGCTTCTTTCTGCATTTCTCATCCTTCTTTCTGCACCCCTCCTGCCTCTTTCTGCACCCTTCTTGCCCCTGTGTGCACCTCTCCTAACCCTTTCTGCACCCCTCTTGCCTCTTTCTGCACCTCTGTTGCTTCTTTCTGCACCTCTTTTGCTTCGTTCTGTACATGACCTGCTTCTTTCTGTACCCCTCTTGCCTTTTCCTGTACCTCTGTTGCTTCTTTCTGCACTGCTCTTGCTTCTTTTTGCACCTCTGTTCCAACTTTGTGCATCCCTCTTGCCTTTTTCTGCACCCCTCTTCCCTCTTTCTGCACCGATCTTGCCTTAGTCTGTCCACCTGTTCCCTCTCTCTGCATCCCATTTGACTGTTTTCACAACTCTCTTGCCTCTTTCTGCAGTTCTCTTGCCTCCTACTGCACCTTACTTGCCTCTTTTTGCACCTCTGTTGGCTCTTTTGCACTGCTCTTGCTTCTTTCTCCACTTCTCTTGCAAATTTCTGAACCCCCTCTTGCCTCTTTTTACACCACTCTTACCTGTTTCTGTACCTCTCTTGCCTCTGACTGCACCTCCGTTCCCTCTTTCTGTACCTCTTTGCCTATTTCTGCAACTCTCTTGCTGCACTTTTCCTGCCTCTTTCTGCACCTTTGTTGCTTCATTTTGCACTTTCCTTGCTTCTTTCTGCACCTTTCTTGCTTCTTTCTGCACCCCTTTTGTCTCTTTCTGCACTCATCTTCCTTCGCTCTGTATCTTTCTTGCCTGTTTCTGCAACTCTCTTGCCTCTTTCTGCAGTTCTCGTGCCTCCTTCTGCATCTTTGTTGCTTCTTTCTGCACTTCTCTTGCCTCTTTCTGCACCCCTGTTGCTTCATTCTGTATGTCCCATGCTTCTTTTTGCACTTGTCTGGCTTCTTTCTGCATCCCTGTTGTCTCTGTCTGCACTTGTCTTGCCTCTTTCGGCACCTCTCTTGCCTCTTTCTGCATCTCACTTGCCTCTTTCTGTACTTCTCTTGGTTCATTCTACACCTCCGTTGCTTCTTTCAGCAATTCGCTTGCCTCTTTCTGTACTTCTCTTGCCTCTTTCTACACAACTCTTTCCTCTTTCTGCATCACTCTTGCCTCTTTCTGTACCTCTGTTGCTTATCCTGCACTTCTCTTGCCTCTTTCTGCACCCTTTGTGGCTCGTTCTGCACTTATCTTCCTTCTTTCTGCACCTATCTTGCACATTTCTGTACCCTTCTTGCCTCTTTCTGCACCTTTGTTGCTTCTTTCTGCACTGCTCTTGCTTCTTTCTGCACCTTTTCTGCCTGTTTCTGCAACTCTCTTGCCTATTTCTGTACTTCTCTTGCCTCCTTCTGCACCTCTGTTGCTTGCTTTTTGGACTTCCCTTCCTCTTTCTGCACCCCTCCTGCCTCTTTCTGCACCACTGTTGCTTCTTTCTGTACTTCTTTTGCTTCTTTCTGCACATCTCTTGACTGTTTCTGAAACTCTCAAGCCTCTTTCTGCACTCCTCTTGCCTCTTTCTTCACCTCTCTTGGTTATTTCTGTACTGCTCATTTTTCTTTCTGCACCGGTCTTGCACATTTCTGCACCCCTCTTGCCTCTTTCTGCACCCCTCTTCCCTCTTTCTGCACCTCTCTTGCCTATGTCTGCACCCCTCTCTCTTGACTCTTTCTGTACATCTGATGCTTCTTTCTGCACTTCTCTTGCTTCTTTCTGCACCTCCCTTGCAAATTTCTGCACCCCTCGTGCCTCTGTGTGTACCTCTCTTGCCTCTTTCTGTTCCTCTCTTGCCTCTTTCTGCACCTCTTGCCTCTTTCTGCACCTCTTTTGTTTTTTTCAGCACTTCTCTTTCCTCTGCCTGCACTTCTCGTGACTCTTTCTACACCCCTAATGCCCTTTCTGCCCCTCTGTTGGTTCTTTCTGCACTACTCTTGCTTATATCTGCTACTCTCTTGCACATTTCTGCACCCCTCTTGCCTCTTTCTGCTCTTCTGTTGCTTTTTTCTGCACTTCTCTTGCCTCTTTCTGCACCCCTCCTGTCTCTTTCTACACTTCTGTTGCTTTTTTCTGCACTTCTCTTGCTTCTTTCTATACCTCTCTTGCTTGTTTATGTACCGCTGGCGCCTTTTTCCACACCTTTCTATCCTTTTCCTTCACGTCTCTTGGTTCTTTCTGCACTACTCTTTCTCTTTCTGCAACCCTCTTGCCTCTTTCTGCACCTCTTTTGCTTCTTTCTGCACTTCTCTTGCCTCTTTTGTCACCCTCTTTCCTCTTTCTGTAACTCTGTTGGTTCCTTCTGCACTGCTCTTGCTTCTTTCTGGACCTCTGTGTGAGAAGTTGACCTGGTATATGCTGTCCACTAGTTATAGTGGGCACCCTGTACCAGTTCAAACAACCCCTTATTGGTTATAGGTTAAAGACAACCTTTATTGAAAGCTATCCTAGTGGTAGCTATGGAGAGGCCTTCAGGATAAGTCTTGAAGGAATGTAAAGCAGCTTGTTTCACCAGTCTATAATCTCTTGAGTGGCTAAATGAAAGACAACCACACCAGGTATACATATAAAATATATGTATTTATTTCTAAACACAGCCTCCTAGACTCTTTATGAGACTAGAGTTCAAAACACATAAGTTACAAATATGACAGTAAAATAGCACAGATACACGTTAGGCCATAGGGGCGAACCAAACTATATACTAAAATAGTGGTAATAGAACCACAACTTAACTAGACACAAGGCCTAGAGCCTGTAGAATCACTGGTACCCCAAGGAACCACCCAAGGTAGTGACATAGGGGACCTACGGGGGCAGTGTGAAGTGTGAGAACACAGCCGCAAGCTCCCGTTAGCTTCTATGGGGAAAGTCGCGGTTAGATTTTTAAAGATTAGGGACACTTAGAAACGATTCAGGACCAAACCCTTTGGGACTCAGGAAGTTCTAGGGTCAATACCGGAGTACTCGTGTTACCTCACCCAGGGAAGCCGGGTGCATAGGTGTCAAAGTTGCTCTCAGCACCGCCCGCCGCAATGCCAAGAAGGCATGCCGTGCACTTCCATTCACAACATGGCAGGCACCGCGCGGTGCCTGCCATGTTGTGCATGGAACTGCAGAGGGGTACCATATGTACACCTCATGTGCACCCCCACCCCCCAGAATCCCTGGGGGCCCGCTATGAGCCCCCATTGCAAAGACCGCCTGCCTGCATTGTAATATGGATGGCGGTGTCTACCAGACACCGCCACCATATGAAATGCTTTTCCGCCTGGTAGACAATCGGGCGGATTGCCTACAAGCGGAAAACCGGCAGACGGTCTTCCCGTCCGCCGGGGTCCCCTCTGCCATTGTAATTTGGCGGGGGGAATTTGAAAGTGGGCGGTGATTTTTAGAGGGCGGATCGCCACCGCCATATGGCCGGTGGCAATCCGCCCGCTATACTAATGGCCCCCTAAGTGTCTTTCAGCAAAGCACTGTCAGTCTGTACATTTCTTCCTCTTTCTGGACTTCTATTGCCTCGTTATGCATTTCTTTTGCTTCTTTCTGCACCTTTCTGCCTCTTTCTGCACCTGTCCTACCTCTGTCTGCATAGTTAGAAATTAGCATTTAAAAAACCTTTGAATTTCACTGAAAAAACCATAGGTTTCAGTGAAGTTATAGTTAGAAATTAGCATTTAAAAAACCTCTGAAATTCACCAAAAAATTCATAGGTTTCAGGGATGTTATAGTTAGAAAATATAATTTAAAACATTAGTAATTCAATGAACAAACAACAGGTTTCAGGGACGTTATAGTTAGTTGGACATTTAACTTGTGCAAAACCAGAGAAATTCGCCCGTTATAGTTAGTTGAGCTAACTATAACTCACGCTCCCGTAATGCACTGCTGATGACATCACAAATTACATGACTCATGACATGGTAAGTGACATCACTAATGACATCACTGATGACATCTCAAATGATATCACTGATGTCTATATTTGTATATGTATAACCTACTAGCAGTTGCTAAGTAGTTATAGTTAAGACCTAATTTCCATAGGAAAAGCATTTTTTATTTTGTTAATAACTTTAGCGGTGTTTGAGGAATCTTCATGAAATTTTCGAAACTAGTTTGCCAGTCACTTCAGCTGCTGTCTGGAAAGTGTTGGCATGATTCGTCAAGCGTGGGATGAGTAAAATGGGGGTCCCAAAACTTACTTTCCCCAATGCGACTTCCCATAGGTATTTTAGACATGACTACAGCCCTAACTCCTGTACAGAAGTACACCAACTTTGGCAGAAAGCTAGATCTTAGTACACAAAGAGTGTTTTTGGTATTTTGGTGTCAATCTGTTCAGACGTTTTGGGGGTATTACATTTTTTTGTATGTATATCTGAAGACGCAGATCCACCATGGTGGATCCACTAATCAATGAGCCAGCAGCAATGATATGATTGGCTTGTCTCAAATTGAGAGAAAAGTTGCGGTCACCATTTTGACAATCGGGACATGGTTCCTGGGGGAGAAAATAAAGTGTAAATAGGATATAAGGGGTTAGGATAGAGGATTCCTGACCTCATGGGACTGATGGAGGGGCCTGGGAAGGACCCCTCATTGGCAAAAAAGTATCCAATTTTTTTTTTATGTGTGCAAGGATCCGTGGATTAACCATGGTTACCAGCACTGTACCCTGTGTGGTTCTGCAGCTGATCTCCCACTCACAGACCCACTTACACACTCACTCACACACCTGCTTACACACCCACACAACCACTCACACACCCACTGACATATTCATAAAGCTACTCACACACCCACTAAGAGAACAAATATTAAGAATTATAGTTACAGAGTACAATTGTACTAAGAGAGAAGCCCTAAATATAAAACTTTAAATATGATGCAGCACTGGAGGTCCCTCCAGATGACATTCATTTATGAATGAGGATCTTTAGGTCAAAAAAGTAGAACCGATCCCAATGATTCATATACATTGTCACTAAATAGTGTATCAAAAAAAATTGTTACGTTCTGGGACCCTCTTGAGTCCCTAGTTTTTCTCTTCTTCATAGATTTCATGGCCGGTTTCATTCTTGAACATGTTTTATATCTTATGACCCACACACATTAAATCAGCCCATTACGGTTGAGTATTGGAATGCTTTGATGGATGTGTTTAATCTGGTCAACTTTTATAGATGGTGCTTGTGTGGTTTCACACAGGTCGAGCACTTTAGCCTCACTGTTTATGACTAAGGGAGGTCTGGAGGGTTTAATGTTCATGATTTGTTGCTTGTCATATTGCGGTTAGAGTTATTTTGGTACTTCACAAATGTTGTTTTATGCACGTTATGTGCTATTGCACACAAGGACTAATTGCATTTGATTATGAGCCCTATTGGGGTTGCCCCATGAGCTTTTCAGAATAGAGAATTTGTGCTCCTTACCTCACTTTTGTGTTTCATCATTTGTTTATATAACATTTGTATAATCCATGTAGGAATCATCTCTGGAGGGATCCCTCCCAGAATATTATCTAATAGCACTAATATATTTGCCTAGATGGATCTCATCAATGAATATAGATGAATATGAGAGCTGTTTCTTACATTAGACATTTATCGAACATACTAGGAAGGATTTCACAAAGAATAGAAAAACATTCCTATTTTAGGTGTAAAAAGTGAACAAATGTAAATTAGGCATTTTCCGTTTAAACATCATATGGAGACAAGTAGATATAATGTGGGTGATCCCTCTGTGGTTGAGTATAATAGGCAGTGAATGAACTCAGTAACTCATTACAAATTATCCAAGTACTTTTTGTATAACATGCCTTAGTAGTGCATTACTTTGCTTGAACTACTAAGAACTAAGCACTAGATAACGGGAGTGAGCTTATTATATTCGCATGTTTGAGTTCCCCTTTATACGCATGTGGTTCTATAGGCCTATTGAACTTTATAATTTTGTAATAATTATGTAATGTGATGATGTTTTTTTTTGTTGTAATTCTTGTTTTCTAAATTTGAATTAATTTTGAAGCGTTGTCATGTTTTATTTCTGTTGATATATAATTGTTTTGTATTTTGTTTTGATATATGTATGGTAGTGAACAAATCTCTTGCTCTGTTTCCGCTCATGTATTTGTACATAGTATTGTATTTTGTCCCAATGTGCCAGGGAAAAAAAACAAGTTAGTTACCTGTACACTGTGGTTCTCCAATATTGATATCTTTTATAGATTCATATGCTTGAATCATCCCAGTCGTCATGGTGTGAGTCCCACGGTAACATAAGAAATAGCAGTAATAAAATCATCACCATAGACTTTCATAGAACAGAATACTCACTTAAGTAACTTTTCAGCCTCCTTTTAGAACATCCAAAATTCAGCCAATCACAGCAGAGACCTCAGAGTTCCCTTCCCCACAGAGCCACCATACCACACATTTCGAGCACATGTGTACAGGTATACAAAACTCTGAGGTAATTGGTGAGCATTATCAGGGAGGAGGGATGTGAATCTATAAAAGATATAAATACTGGAGAACCACAGTGTACAGTAGTGTATCTTTTATAGATTCACATGCTTGAATCAGACTAGTAAGTAGTATAAAAACAATAGGAGAAAAGGAAGGGTACTGGGTAGGCAAATCATCCCGCCAGGATGGAAACTTGTAGCATCAGAAACCAAGAACAGAATAATAAACATACAAATATTTACAGTCAGTATATAAAGTATATAGAAGGCTAAAAGCTGCCTACGTTAGGCAAAGAGATGTCTAAGCATAGCTGTGTGAGTATTCGCCCACGTTGCCGCCCTGCATATGTCAGGGAGTGATGCTCCTGCAAATAAGGGCACGGAAGCCGCCATTTTCCTAGTAGAGTGAGCTTGTGTTTTCACAAGAAGCGGGTGGCCATCCTTTTTGAGACAGAAGGAAATCGTTGAGGTGATCCAACGAGCAATGCTGGCCTGTGTCAAGGCTTGTCCTTTCCTAGGTGCCAAAAACAAGATCAGTAGTTGAAAGGATTTACAAAAGATCTTTGTTCTTTTTAGATAAAATTGCAAGCAACGTTTAATTTCCAGAGAATGCAACGCCCTTTCTGCTGCTGAGGATGGATTAGGAAAGAACGTTGGTAAGACAATCGGCTCATTGAGGTGGTAAGTTGAAGGGACCTTAGGTCTAAAAGAAGGGTTAGTGTGTAGGATAACCCTGTCCAGCAACAATTACAGATAGAGTTATTTTATAGTGAACGCTTGGATTTAACGGATTCATCTGGCTGATGTACTGGCCAAGAGAAAAGCCTATTTCCAGGAAAGGAACTTCATTTCGCATTTGTGTACTGGCACAGTGTTAAATTGCCACAGAACTGGAGGAGGCTTCATAGGCGGAAAAGCTCTAAAAGGTCTCTTCATAAATTCTTTGACGAGTCGATAAGACTACAGGAAAGTTTGATTTGAGCGTCTTCTATACCTAGAAATTGAAGCAAGGTGAACTCTTATGAAAGAGTGAAAAAGTTTTGATTTTGCTAAGTGCAAGAAATAAGGCAGCACCTGCTCCGGAGATGATGAGAACGGATGTGATGCTTGCGCGACACACCAAGCAGAGAATCTCTTTCATTTAGCGGTGTTACATTTCAACATTGAAGGTGCTAGAGATTTCTGTATCGTAGAACACCTCTTGGTAAGACTCAAATCCCCAAATTCAGCATGGTGGGCAGCCAAGCCAACAAATGAAGAGAGGGAAATTGTTGATGAACCACTTGGCCCTGGTTCATGCAGAGAAAACCCTCCCTTGGAGGGAAGAGAATCGGAGCACACTCTGATATGCGATGCAGCTCAGCGTACCTGAAATGTCTTGCCCAACCTGGAGCACTAAAATGATCTGACAACCTTTTGCTTTATTTTTTAAAGTACTCAAGGAATGAGTGGAAACGGGGGGAAAGCGTAGGCGAATATCCCCATCCATGGAAACTGAAAGGCATCTCCCCATGAATTTTGATAAGGATGTCTGCTTGCAAAAAGAGGACACTTTTTGTTGAGGATTGTGGCAAACAGAGCTAATGTTGGACAACCCCAGGAATAAAAAAACACCTTCAAATACTGGTCGTTGAGCTTCCATTTGTGACACTGTTTGGAGGCCCTGCTGAGTGAGTTTGCCTTCTCGTTGTGAACACCCGGCACGTGCTCCGCTCGCAAAGAAATGTGGTTGACAAGGAGCCATTCCCATATCTGTTTAACAAGAAGGGAAAGAGCATGAGATCTTGTGCCACCATATTTTTGGAGGTAAAACATTGTCATAGTGTTGTCTGTCCTGACGAGCACTGACACCCTTGATCCGAGGCAGAAAGGTTTTCAGACCCAGAAACACTGGCTTGAGCTCCAGAATGTTTTTGTGGCACTCCGATTCCTGTTAGGACCACTTGCCGTGACCCTGTAATTCTTGAAGGTGAGCCCCCCACCCGACCATCGACACATCCAATGTCATCACCAGCTGTGGCACAGAGTGAATGAAAGAGAGGCCTTGTGAAAAGTTTTCCTTGGATATCCACCAGGCCATTGCAGCTCTCATTGCTGATGAAATGCGAACCTTGTCGTTGAATGAGCCTTGAGACAGAATCCACTGCGCATCTTGCTTCTCCCGCAGCAGTCGCATGCGGAGCAGGCAATTGGGGATGAGCGGGATGCAAGAGGACATCATACCCAGCATGGTTTTATACTGCCTCACAGAAACAAACCTTTTTTTTGAAAGAAGGTTTGTCGTACCCATAATTCGCATTATTCTGTAGCGAGTGGGAAAGGCCTTGCCCAGATCTGTGTCGAGACGTGCACCCAGAAAGACCAACCATTTGGCTGGGATATTGGATGATTTGAAGACCTAGAGACTGGAAGAGAAACCGACAGGCTCTTGCTGAAATCTCTGCCACTTGAAAAGACGGAGCCTTTTTGAGCCTATTGTCCAGGTAAGGGAACACCTGTTGACCTTAACATCTCAAGAAGGCTTCTATCGGTGCCGTGCACTTGGTGAACACCCTGGAAGCGGACTTCAAAATGAATGGAAGCAATTTGAATTGGTAATAGCGCCCTACCACTTTGAACCTTAGACATTTTCAATGGTGATGGTGGATGGGAATATGAAATTAGGTTTCAAGGAGATCAAGAGAAGCCACGTAATCCCCCTTTTCCACCAGAAGAAGAATCTCCTGAAAAGAAAGCATCCTGAAAGATTGTTTTTTGTGGAACTCGTTCAGCATTCTGAGGTCTATGACCTGCCTCCATTATCCATTTTTCTTTTTGATGAGGAAGAAGGGAGAATAAACCCCAGATTTTGCTGGAACATTTGGAGGATGTTGAGGGAATTCAAGTGCGTGGCCGTGCTGGAAGATATCTAGAACCCATTTGTCAGAAGAAATGGAGTTTAATATTTGAAAGAATTCAGAGAAGACATGATTGTGGTGTGGGACTATGGTAGCAGGGGCCTGATGAACTTCATTGTCTCAGATTGGAGTCTTGGGCCTTTCCAGCTGATTGAGGCCTCTTGCGTCCTGCCGGTCTCGAATATGTTTGAGTGGTGTTGGATTGAAAAGACCTGTTGTATGGCTGGTAGGTACTGTGCAGATATGGCTGGTACCACTGTTGAAATTGCAAACGGAATAAGAATTTCCCCTAACCTCTACCCCAAATGGACTGAAAGCGGCACTGCTGGAGATTGCCTAAGTCTTTGACTGTGTCCATGTCTGCCTTTATATGTTGTAGTGACTCATTTATGTGCTTACCAAAGAAACACTCTCCATTGAAAGGCATGTCCAAAACCTTGGCTTGGACCTCAAGATGAAAGGTGGTTGCCTTTAGCCATCCCTGGCAATTCAGAACCGCCGCTTCTGTCATTTGGCAAAACGCGGTGGAGCTCCGAAGATGCTCTTTCTCCCTCCAAAAGAATGCCTTTAACCTCCTTTTTTTATCTTCCAGGAGATACTCCAACAGAGTAGAGATATCTGACCACATATGCCAGTCATATCTCCCAAGAATGGCCATAATGGAAGTGGCCACCAATGCCGAGAATCTCTTACCAATATTGTTGAGGCAGCGGACTTCCTTGTCCGTTGGGGAAGTGCATGGGGATGCTGGATTCTTGGCTCTTTTCTGCGCTGCTTGCATGATGACAGAGTCCGGACTCAGGTGAGCAATGAGTCATGCAGGCAAGTTGTCAGGAGCCTTGTATTTTTTGTTCTGTTTTAGAATGACAGATGGAATGGAGGCAGGTGTTTTCATTAACCTTAGCCCTTCTTGCCATAGAAAGTCAACTATAGAAATTGCCCTCACTGGATGTTGAGTGCCTGATTTAAGATCATATAGAAAACACTCCGTTTGCTTAGCTGGCATTGGCAAATCAAAACGTTTGGAGGCACGCTCTAGAAGATCATGAGATCCACCAATATCTGCAGAAGGGGAATCCACAGCAGGTGGGATAGAAGATGGTGGCATAGGGGCTATGTGGTCATCCCATTCATCATGGGCGTCTATGTCCGTATGTATCTCCCCTTCCTCTGTCTGAGCATCCTGAATATCCTTCGTTATGACTATAGGAGGAGGGAGGGTCTTCTCCTTGGTGGATTTGAGAGTGCTGTGGTACGGGAGAATAGTAGATACCTCTTGGGGAAGTAAAGGCCTTTGGTTGGCATTTGCATCAGGAAAACGCCTGTAATAGTCGTAAATCATATGACGGAGATCAGATACCAGAGACACTGGAACGTTTATTGATGGTTCCCTAAACTGATGACGCTCGTCCTCCCTATTATCATAAGGATAACGTTCCTGGAAGGAATCTGGCCTCTGCATGATAGACGTGTCTCTTTCTGCAAAAGAAAATTCTCCTTCCAGGTAAGAAGATGGATCATTGTCCTAAATGTCTTCATCATCAGAATCTTGGCACTTGACCCGCAACTATGATGGACTGTATGAAGGGCCAAAAATTCTGTCATCCTCTGACTCTTGGCAGTCCAGAAGGTGAGCAGGAGGTAAAGGGGATATTTTTGAGAAATCCTGAATCTGCCTGGGCTAAAGGAGACTGATTTTCCCCTCCATCGACAGTCCTCTGGACGGGCTCGAAGATGGTGCATCCACCTATGTGATCATCTGTTGCACCGGTGACGTGTGCGTGGACGGCCTTCGTCTGCGAGGCCGTCATTGGAGTCGTCGATGGACCGATGGTCGACTGTGAAAATCTCGTCGACGGAGAAGGCCTCATCAATGAAGACGTTTCCATCCGTCGACGTCTTGACCTTTGTCGTCATCACCGAAGAAGCCGTTGATGGTGCAGGAACCTAAGGTTTTCTTGAGGAGAGTGGAATCTTTTATGATGATGCCATGGACGGTTGCGAAGATTGGTCTCTGAGAGGAGTCAGAGAAGCAGACGCAGGAAGTCTATGTTGATGCTGCTATTTCTTCTGTTACTGTGGGACTCCCACCATGACGAAGGGGAAGATTCAAGCATGTGAATCAATAAAAAATACAATACTGGTAAACTGTATTACTCTTACTTTTTGTATATTACTTACAGCCCTTATGGTGTAGAGACAGAATATCAAGTACAAAATATCGAGTTGCAGAAATATCGAGTCATTAATATCGTAGAGCAAGAACAGATTTTTCTTCCTTAGAGACTGATATCACGACATCTGAAATTACACGCAGTATATCACTATTAAAAAGAGGGAAGGCCCCGGGTCCAGATGGGTTTACTATTGAATTTTACGGCCATTTTGCTAATCTCATCTTTTATCACTTTACAATGACTTTATCTTCGTCTGGGATTTTTCAAGAGGCCATGATTTGTTTAATTCCTAAAGACAATAAAGATCCATCTCTTTGTAAAAATTATAGGCCAATTTCTTTGGTCAACCTGGATTATAAAATCTTTGCTAAAACCCTAGCACTTCGCATTGACCCTATATTACCTAACCTTATTGATCCTGAGCAATCGGGTTTTGTAAAAGGTCGTTTATCTTCTGACAATTCCAGAGTCTTTTTTAATATTCTCAGCAAAGCGTCTTCTCTTGATTATCCCATTGCGGCTATCGCATTGGACGCTGAAAAGGCGTTTGATAGAATCGGTTGGGATTTTATGTTTCAGTCACTAAAATGGATAGGATTTCCCCCTAAACTAATATCTCTTATTTCCATATTATATTCTAATCCTAAAGCTTCTATTTTTGTGAACGGGAAAACTTCAGATTATTTTCCTCTCTCTAGGGGAGTGCGTCAAGGTTGCACCCTCTCTCCTCTTTTGTTTATAATAGCCCTGGAACCCTTTTTAACTAAAATTAGATTGGATGAAAAGATTACTGGTTTTCAGCTTGACTCCTCTCATGTCAAATTATCCGTTTATGCAGATGATATTCTTTTATACTGCTCCAATCCGAATACCTCCATTCCTGCCTTTTTATCTCAGGTTGATAATTTTTCTCGACTATCTGGTTATCGTCTCAATTCTGATAAATGTGAGGCTTTACCTCTAAATGTTCTTTGTCTTAAACAAGATTTTATACAAACGGGCTTTTCCTGGCAAACGTCTAAGATTAAATATTTGGGCTTATGGTTCTCCTCCTCCATTTCAGATACATTAAAGATAAACTTCAATAATATTACAAAGATTCTTTCTGATTCTATTGATCGTTGGCATCCACTTTTTCTCTCTTGGTGGGGACGTCTAGATTCTATCAAGATGATGCTTTCTCCTCTGATTCTTTATCTTCTCTCCATGATTCCAGTTCACATTCCTGCCTTCTTTTTAAAAAAAAATAGACTCTCTTTTAACCAAGTCTTTGTGGAAAAATAAACCTTACCGGATTGCTTTATCTGCCCTAAAAGCAGATAAATCTTCTGGTGGCCTTAAATTTCCCGATTTTAAATCTTATCATTATGCCTTTTCTCTAAAACAGTCTTCTCGCTGGCTCTCTGAGGCACATCAAATTCATTCTCCGGTCTGGCTGAATATAGAAAAATATTTTTTGTCCCCTTTTGATTTTAAAGAATCACTCGCCTTTACTAACAATAATTCTCTTTTCACGCACCAGTTCTCTCTTATATGCATAAAATCCTTGTACCTCTTCTTCCTTCTTCTTACCCTTCCTCCGCTTCGTTAGACCAACAACCCATTTGGTATAATAAATTATTACGTATTAACAATCGCACAATTTAAACGGAAAACGTGGAAGCTTAAGGGGTTGCTATGGATCTCCCAGCTATTAGTTAATAACATACCCAGATTTACAATCACAATTTTCATTACCATCCTCATATAATGCTAAATATACCTTACTCAGTTCCTCTCTTTCCCAATATCTACGCTCTCTACCGGCTACTTCCACTACTTCATCTAAATGCTCCACTATTTCTCCTTTATTATCATCTTCCCCATCTGCCTCTTCTTTATATAAGTGCTTGTTTTTCACTTCAATTAGAGACAAGGGGAAAGCTGAATTGGCTTGGGAAAAAGATTTAGATGAATGTTGGACTATTTCCCTTTGGGATAAGCTATGGATAAAGATTCATAAGACGTCAAAGGCTGCTAATACTTCTCAAACCTTATATTTCATTTATAAACGTATTTTATTTACTCCCGTGAAGTTGGCTTCTATTTCTCATGATTCTTCTCCCACCTGCTGGTCCTGTTCCTGTGTAGATGCTGACCTAAAACACATGCTCTTTGGTTACCCTCCCATTTCTCGCTTCTGGAGCTTGGTCTGGTCTCAAGTTAACAAAATCTTTCGAACCCAAATTTCTTTTTCACACACTAACATTTTCCTAGGTTCTTTATCACCGGCCTGGTCTTCTATATCTCCTAACTCCAAACTAATTGATTTATTATTGCCAATAGCTTTGCATTTGATTACCTCTAATTGGAAACAAGCAGATAAAGTCACGTTCAGCGCATGGTGGAATGCTGTTTGCTTTCATCATAGACTAGACACTAATTATGTCACTCCCATATCTCTTTCCATCAAAAGGGATCTTCTATAGCTCCCATTATCCTCCTACCTAACCTGTGTTGCATCCGCCAATATTACGCCTGTTACCATTCCCGAAGAAGTTTGTAAACCTCCTTGATATACTTATGTCTTTTTGCTTCTCTCACATTTCCACTTATGGTTACTCCTTTCGTTGTATTGCTTTAACTACAGTTAGTCTATATTTTATACATTCTATTTTTCTATGCTTATATGTTTTGAGTTTAGGTACTATGTCTAATTTTGATGATGTCTTACTTTTTACTTTCTGCCTCCCTTGTTCCTCTTTTTCTCCCTGATCCCCCTCCCCATTTCCCCTTTTTCCTTCCTTCCTTTTTATAGATTGTTATTGATGACGATTGTATTCTTATAATGTTTACATCTCATCTTCCCTGTGAAGACTTCCTATGTTTATTAAATGTATTTCTTCAATAAAAATTTGTTCTCGAATTTCCGGCTGCCTCGTACAGCTGTACGAGTGAGCAAGTACGATGCGAGCTACGTGAGATTCACCGACTGAGTTGTTTCCGGGTCCGAACCGCTGTGTACGTCTCGGTCGGAAGCTAACCGTGGCTGCAATGGATGCGATTTACAACCGAGCCAGCACGATGCACGCGTCGGACAGCCTGTGCAAGCCGGAGAGCCCGGCTCGCATAAGCTCCCGGAGTCGGACTTCGGGGGACCGCGTCGGACCCCCTAACACCCGCAGCCCTACGACTCAGACGTCTCCCCAACACAGGCATGTACGGTGCGGATGGCACTGACGCGTACCCACTGAAGGGGGCGCACTTGTTCGAGACGTACCCATTCAGTCAATGGGAGCGCATGTACGCATCGTACAACTGGCTCCCATTGACTTCTATGGGAGCCCGACCGAACAGAGTCCGACAGCATACATGCGCATCGTACTCGCTCGGTCGGACTGTAGGGGTCCGGCTCGGTCAGAAAACACTCTGGATTCGACTCGGAGAGCTTTCCGACCCGGATCGGAGTCGGCCCCTTAAGGTAAGAAATATCGTTTTTAAAAATATCGAAGTGTTTAATATTATTTGCAAGATTATAGGTATTAAAAATATTGTTTTTTATTACTGTTATGTATTTTAGTTCATATTTTATATGTATGTGATGTTTCTTTTTGTATAAGATGTGCTTGTATTTTTAATAAATGTGTTACATTTTTAGTAGTTATCAATTTTTTTATTTTAATTTTGTGCTTTTAGTACCATAGCAGGTTGTGGGTTAATAGGAGAATAGAGTGGGAGTAATTTAATTATACTAAATGTTTATTTTTTAATTTTATTTGAATTTTGCATTTTTAGTTCCATAGCGAGTTGTGGGTTTATAGGGGAATAGGGTGGGAAGTAATTTATTGACATTAAGGGGCTGATTCCGATCCGGGTCGGAAGGGCACCGAACGCAATCCGGCCGGAAAAACTACAAGCCGTACGCATGTTTTCTGGCTGACTTATACAGCTGTACGAGTGAGCAAGTACAATGCGGGCTACGTGAGATTCACCGACCGAGTCGATTCCGGGTCCTAACCGCTCCGTACGTCTCGGTCGGAAGCTAACCGTGGCATGCAATGGATGCGATTTATAACTGAGCCAGTACGATGCACGCGTCGGACAACCTGTGCGTGCCGGAGTGTCTGGCTCGCAAAAGCTCCCAGAGTCGGACTTCAGGGGTACGCGTTAGACCCCCTAACACCCGCAGCTCTACGACTCGGACACAGGGGGAGACCTATGGGTCTCCCTAACACAGGCATGTACGCGCGGATGGCACTGACGCGTACCCACTGAAGGGGGTGCACTTGTTTGAGACGTACCCATTCAGTCAATGGGAGCGCATGTACACTTCGTACAACTGGCTTTCATTGACTTCTATGGAAGTCCGACCGAACCGAGTCCGACAGCATACGTGTGCATCGTACTTGCTCAGTTGGACTGTAGGGGTCCGGCTCGGTCGGAAAACACTCCGGATCCGACTCGGTCGGAGTGCTTTCCGACCCGGATCGGAATCGGCCCCTTAAGGTAAGAAATATCGTTTTTAAAAATATCGAAGTGTTTAATATTATTTGCAAAATTATAGGTATTAAAAATATTGTTTTTTATTACTGTTATGTATTTTATATGTATGTGATGTTTCTTATTGTATAAGATTTGCTTGTATTTTTAATAAATGTGTTACATTTTTAGTAGTTATCAATTTTTTTATTTTAATTTTGTGCTTTTAGTACCATAGCAGGTTGTGGGTTAATAGGAGAATAGAGTGGGAGTAATTTAATTATACTAAATGTTTATTTTTTATCTTTATTTGAATTTTGCATTTTTAGTTCCATAGCGGGTTGTGGGTTTATAGGGGAATAGGGTGGGAAGTAATTTATTGACATTAAGGGGCTGATTCCGATCCGGGTCGGAAGGGCACCGAACGCAATCCGGCCGGAAAAACTACGAGCCGTACGCGTGTTTTCTGGCCGACTCGTACAGCTGTACGAGCGAGCAAGTACAGTGTGAGCTACGTGAGATTCACCGACCGAGTCGACTCCGGGTCCTGACCGCTCACTACGTTTCGGTCGGAACCTAACCGTGGCGTGCAATGGATGTGATTTACAACTGAGCCAGTACGATGCACGCGTCGGACAACCTGTGCGAGCCGGAGTGTCCGGCTCGCAAAAGCTCCCAGAGTCGGACTTCAGGGGTATGCGTCAGACCCCCTAACACCCGCAGCCCTACGACTCGGACACAGGGGGAGACCTATGGGTCTCCCCAACACAGGCATGTACGGTGCGGATGGCACTGACGCGTACCCACTGAAGGGGGCGCACTTGTTTGAGAGGTACCCATTCAGTCAATAGGAGCGCATGTACACATCGTACAACTGGCTCCTATTGACTTCTATGGGAGTCCGACCGAACCGAGTCCGACAGCATACGTGTGCATCGTACTTGCTCGGTTTGACCTTAGGGGTCCGGCTCGGTCGGATAACACTCCGGAACCGACTCGGTCGGAGTGCTTTCCGACCCGGATCGGAATCGGCCCCTAAATGTATTAATATTTTAAAATTGTATTTTTGCATTGTTTAGTTCCGTAGCGGGTTGTGGGTTTTCAGGGGGATAGGGTGGGAAGCAATTTAAAGCTATTTAATTTGTTGATTAATTTGTATTTATTAATATTTGTTTAATTGAGATGTTATGGTGTTTATTGTGTAAATTAATGTATTATTAATTATTTTATAATTAGTTGTTAATCCATTTTAATTAATTAATTCGTAATATATTATGGTAATTGTGTATTTAATTTTAGGTGTGTTTTGTGGTTTATAGGTAAATGGTATGAAGAAATGAAATTTGATTTATGAATTAAAAATTGGTTGTTAATTAATTTTAATTAATTAATTTATAATTAATTTTGGTTAATGTGTAAATAATTATATTTATATGTGGTATTTTTTATAGGTGTAAAGGTTGTGAAGGGTGGGAAGTAAATTATTATTAAATGATGAATTAATAAGTATTTGTTAATTAATTTTAATTCATTAATTGGTAATTAATTATGGCAATTGTGTAATTAATTTTATGTGTGTTTTGTGGTGTTTATAGGAGTGAAAGGTGGGAAGTAGTTTGTGTTTAGTTAGTCAATATATAGTTTTTAATTAATGTTAATTATTTGATATTTATTTTAGGAAAATGTTTATTTTCTTGTATTTTGTTTTTACTTTTCAAGGGGTAAAGGGTGAGTATTAAATACAATTTTGTTATTTAATTATTAGTTGTTAATGGTAATAGTTTTCTTGATAAATTAACATATAATTTTGTTTTATTATTGTATAGTTTCATTTAGGTGTGTGTTGTGGATATTAGAGTGTTAAAGCTTGTGTTCTCAATTAATGTTTATTTTCTTTTCTATTAATAGGATGCTTTTACATTTAATAATATTTATGTTAATTATGGAAATAAATGTATGTAATAAAAAATGTGGGATTGTTGAGTTAATGGTGTGGTGTTAAGGGTATGAAATAAAATAAATACATTTATGTTTTAAATATGTTTTTGTTTGTTAATATTTGCTACTTTTAAATAATTATTATTTATACATGTATTTATTAATTTATTTTATATGTTATTTGTAGGTTTTTGTTATATGTAATTAATATTATATGTGTTCTTTGTATTTGTTTAATATATTTAAATTTATATTTTTTAAATATTGTTTTTTTATTTTTATTATTTTTTTAAAAAATCTTCTTTTTTAAACTGTTTCCCTATTATTAGTAATTTTTACCCCTCCGCTATCTAACACTTTTCCTACTATTGAACTCACTGGACTGGGAATAGTAATTTTTACCCGTCTGCTAGCTAATACTTTCACTACTATTGCACTCACCGGACTGGGAATAGTAATTTTTGCCCCTCTGCTATCCAACTCTTTTCGTACTGCTGCAAGTCTTTGGAGTGGGAATAGTAATTTTCCCCCATCGCTATCCAACATTTTCTCTACTTTTGCACTCATTGAAGTTGGAATAGTAAATTGAATCCCCCTGCCATCCAACATTTACCCTACTTTTGCACATACTGGAGTGGGAATACTAACTTGTATCCCTCTGCTATCCAACACTTTCCCTACTGTTGCACTCTTTGGATTGGGAATAGTAATTTTTGCCCCTCTGCTATCTAACACTTTCCCTACTGTTGCACTTACTAGAGTGGGAATAGTAATTTTTAACCCCTCCGCTATCCAATATTTTCCCTACCGTTGTACTCACTGGAGTTGGAATAGCAAATGTAATTCCTCCGGTATCTAACACTTTTCCTACTATTGCACTCACTGGACTGGGAATATTAATGTTTACCCGTCTGCTAGCTAATACTTTCACTACTATTGCACTCACTGGACTGGGAATAGTAATTTTTGCCCCTCTGTTATCCAACTCATTTCGTACTGCTGCAAGTCTTTGGAGTGGGAATAGTAATTTTCCCCCATCGCTATCCAACATTTTCCCTACTTTTGCACTCATTGAAGTTGGAATAGTAAATTGAATTCCTCTGCCATCCAACATTTACCCTACTTTTGCACTTACTGGAGTGGGAATACTAACTTTTATCCCTCTGCTATCCAACACTTTCCCTACTGTTGCACTCGCTGGAGAGGGAATAGTAATTTTTACCCCTCCGCTATCCAACACTTTCCCCACTGTTGCTATTATTGAAGTGGGAATAGTATTTTGTACCCCTTTTTTTATTTAAATTTATTGATATATATATATATATATATATATAAATTTAATTGTATTTCATTTAAAATTTTAAAAATTACATAAAGATAATAGTCAATACATTTTCTTTAGGTAAATATATGTTAAGTATGAATTATTATGTTTGTGTGGTTATATTTTTTTTTTAATTATGTTTATTTGTTATATTTTGTTAAAATGCATATTACATTTAATTTGTTTAGTTCAAAATTATATTAGAATTTAATATATTTTATATTTTAAATCTATATTTTTACCTCAATATTTTGGAGTCTGTTTTTTTGTACTTACCTGTTGAAGCATGGCAGTCAATATATTTCCAGTCAATATTTTTTTTCTGAATATTTAGAACATTGATGTTTGTGACATCGATATTCTATCAGTGAACAAGCCCTAACAAAGTGCCAAATCTTGTTTAAACGAAATGGGCCGTCTGGATGTTCTTTGTATGAGAAAAATGTTTCTATGGACAGAAAGTAAAGAAAGAATAAAACATATACTTTGATACGTATACATGATCTATATGGACTATATTATTTCGGATACACCTTTCCACTTGTAATTCCAATAAATATTTCTGCTGGACAGTAGTGCTGTACTACGGGGGGTACCGGAAAAGAAGTACATGTGGCCCCAATTTGTTGGAACTTTGAGTGAGGTGCGGTCTCTTTAATCTACCGTTGATGCATGTTTTTGGTTACTAAAATTTTTGGACCTGACTGCACTCACCATCTGTGACCAAACTTATATGATGCCAAGAGTTATTGACAGGAGAGAGGAAATTGCACAGGATTTTTCATCAGAGGCTAGCGATCTACAGAAAGTAGGATTGCGATCTTGTTTTTTGAATTTAGAACATTTTAAAAAACAGGAACTAAGGTCACCCTACAACAGTATGTAGAGAACAAAAAGATCCTGTGAGGGTTGCGCATGCTAATATTTCCCACTTTTATAGATCTTAGTGACAAACTTTTGGCAGAATGGGAGAGTAACGCAAAGAGACGCCATACACTATAATGCGGATCTTAATTAAACATGCTAACGAAAAGGGGGTAAAACTTCTATCTGAAATAGAAATTCTAGAAAAAGAAGCTGGGACAATTGAATGTAAAGAGCTAATTGAGAAAAATTATGATATCTTGAACAAGGTGATAGAAAATCACCAGCAATATCTAAAAGACAAACAAATGAGAAAAATCAAGCGAGATGGCCATGACTATAGTGAAGGACGTGTGTATACCTTTGTGAAAAAGTACAATAATGTAAATACAATGGAGGACAGGAAGAGGGCCAGAGAGGAGAGCAAGAAAACCAAGTCAGCAAGTCATTGCGTCTATGAGTGTTACCATCTTTAGTAATCTAACATCAGAAAACCCTTTAGGGGAAGGATGCTTCTCATTTCAAAACACATTGGAAAGGCTATGAATAAGATACAGAGAACGTAAGAAGGAAGTACAAAAAACAGAAGGGGTGGAAGGAGGTGGAAAGGGAAAACAGACAGAAAGAATGGGTGTCCAGACCCCCTCCAAGAAGAGCTAGCTGGTATGATCCCTGTTAATGCTATTGTTCGCAATACTGAGTTTCCCAACTTAATTCAAACACTCTGAATGAAACTAGCACACACAAGGGTTTAGAATTGATACATTTGTTAGATAGATGACTTGACCAGAATGAAACTGATGTTTTGCAAAACGGTTTACATTTTTCTACCGCACAAAAGGGGGATGGGTTGACGTGCATATTGATCTGTTCAAATTCACAAGCGCTTTGAAATTAAAGGATTTTTTTTCTCAACGAGCATATAAATCAGCTGTTTGTGTTTCTGACAGGATTCCCACGGCACATACCACTTCAGATATACATACTCTGCGCTGTCCTCTGTCTATTGAAAATAATGAAGTCAAGGATCTGTAATCATTACTGTGTGATCTTGATATAACAAAGAGTTTGGATGTGGAAAGTGAGTTGATGCCTAACTCTAAATGTAATCCCTTAACAGCATACCATCAAAACTTTGAAGAATTCAATTAAAGAGTGACCTGTGAATTACATCTTTTGTACACCTCTATTAGGTTTAGTCCACAACCTCAATATAATCTTTCACATGAGTAGAGAGAAGCACTTCTCAGATTACAGAATGATACCAATATGGTAATCAGGGAGGCAGACAAAGCCGTAAATGTGGTCATCATGAATAAGGTTGACTACATGAATGAGATCACCCGCCAGTTAAATGATCGTAAGTGGTATGAATGTATCAGAACCAATCCCACCAATGAACTCACAATATTCATTCAAATGAAATTGAGAGAATGAAGAGACACATTTTTATGAATAGGCCACTTTACAACACATGCGATACATCGCATGCCATTACAATGTTGTCGTTACAACGACTGCGTTGTTAAATCGCATACCATTACACGCATGTCGTTACAATGACTTGTAGTAGGGGGCGGTGGAGGTTGGAATAGTGTCATTTACTATTCCAACTCCAGTCTGTGCAACAGTAGGAAAGGTGTTGGATTTTAAATCCAACATCTTCTGCCCCCTACAGCATTGTAATGACTTGCGTTGTTAAGATTTGCTATGTAACAACACAGTCGTTGTAACAACCACGTTGTAAAGGCATGTTATGTTAACGATGTTTCCCCATTTTTACTAACCGATGATGACAATAGTTATCTGTTAGTTGGAAGGGCAAGGTTCCCTTGCATCTATATCTTGCCTAAGGTCCACAAGGGGGGAACTATCCCCCAGGAAGAACCATCATCTGAGAGATGTGGTCCCCCAGCGAGAGGCTATCTGAAGTTGTGGACATTAAATTACAGAAATATGTTACCAATATGCCATCATATATTTAGGACAGCAAAGTCATTCTTGTTAAGTTCAACAACTCTTCATGGTTAGAGGACCTTCAATTTGTAATGTTAGACGTAACCAGCCTGTATACATGCATACAAGGACTTTGGACTTACAGCAGCTTGATGCTATTTGGATATGGATGGAGCGGACCATTTGGAGTACAATACCATGATTCTGGATATGATTGACATCATCACATCCAGGAATTATTTCATTCATGATGGCCATTGGGATCATCAACTGCAGGGAACAGCTACGGGTTACTGTTTTTCTCCCTATTATGCCACCCTCTTTATGGGCTGGAATGAGAGGGAGCGTGCCTGGGGCAAATGTACTTCCACCTGAACTAAACATATAGGGGTATATTCACAAGAACGTGTGATAACTACCAATCAGTATCGCAACACATCGCGGGAAAATAACCCAGTGTCAACATGGAATTCACAACAAGGCGGTAGCATGCGATAGCCACCAAATAACCTGCCAAATCTCTGCATGAAAATCAATGCCACGCCGCATAAATGCGATATGCGAACGCAAAAGAAATGTGATGAGGCCAAACGCAGACAAAAAGTAGTGAAAAACAGCCACAGGCCTGCAAATCCCACACGTCTGTCGGAAAAATGCACCATAAAAACTTCAGAAAAAATACACCAAAAACAATCCAAAGCGTGTAGCAACATGGATGCACCCTGACACAGCGCAGGGGCCAACTCGAACCCCACAACCCCCACAGACTACCAGCAAGGAACAATGGGGTCTGGGAAGGCCAAGGAGAAGAGGGAGAGGAAGACAGGGTGCAGACCGCAGCAAAACAAGACCAGCATCACAGAGGTGACAAAACACTATCAGCAACTGACCCACTAGCAGACCACCTGGATTGCAGTCGGAGTGCCCAGGAGGCCAATCCAGGAGGCCAATAGGCGCCGGCATGACGTGACTACCTAAACCAGGCACAAACCCGCTGCCAACAGGAAGGCAGCGACAGCAACAGGAGGTGGCAGTCCAGCGCCACCGGAGGAGCTGAAGGAAACCCAGGCCACAGTCATCAGTGTGGAGATGGTGCAAGGAGTAGGGAGTATGGACACAGCTCGAGAGGACCTGACACAGCATCAACAGGGAGTGCAACGAACAGGGACTGGGGGGATGGGGGAGTGGGCACAATGGCATACATGCACAATGAGGTGTAGCACACTGCACGCTCACAATGACCCAGGTCCATGGGCCCGATCCCCTTGGCACCCTGCAGCACACACACACATAGCATGAACAGCACACCCACATTGACGACAACGAGGTACAACGCGCATTGCTGACACTGCAGAACAGAGGACACAACTGGCTCCGCACATGCACAGAAACATGCCTACTACATCTGACGGAGCCGGAAACTGTGAAATGGAAATGTATGCGTACGACCTCACATCCGTCATGTAGACCAAATCTACACTGTCTCGCAGAAGAATCCAACGCCCCCAAAAAGTAGCAATGTACAATGCCATACAGTCTGCATGCAAACCTGCACAATGCGCCAACATATATGTCAACTCAAAGGGCCCGATTCACAGAATTAACTTAAGACAAAATCCTAAACTTACTACTTTTGGTATTCACAGAATGCACTTACTACTTTTGGTAGTCACAGAATGCACTTACTACTTTTGGTAGTCACAGAATGCACTTACTACTTTTGGTATTCACAGAATGGATTTACGACTACTAACTTTACGTCTGCACTCGGGCCGGAAATTCCGGCCCGGAGGCGGAGCTTCTGACCCAGAGGCGGAGCTTCCGGCCCGGAGGCGGGGCTTCTGGCCCGGAGGCGGAGCTTCTGGCCCGGAGGTGGGGATTCCGGCCAGTGGCGGAGATTTAGCCATGGCCAAAATCTCCACCTCTGGGCCGGAAGCTCCGCCTCCAGCCCAGAAGCCCCACCTCCAGCCCGGAAGCCCCGCCTCCGGGCCGGAAGCTCCGCCTCTGGGTCAGAAACTCCCCCTCCGGGACGGAATTTCCGGCCCGAGTGCGGACGTAAAGTTAGTAGTCGTAAATCCATTCTGTGAATACCAAAAGTAGTAAGTGCATTCTGTGAATACCAAAAGCAGTAAGTGCATTCTGTGAATACCAAAATGGTAGTAAGTTTAGGATTTTGTCTTAAGTTAGTTCTGTGAATCGGGCCCAAAGTCAATACGCACCTCCCCTTCACATCACAGAGGGGCACACAACACCTTCAGCAGAGCACAGAATACAACATATCAGAGATGCCAGAGAGGACAACTACACCGTTAACACCGACACCCTACAACAGCACATGGATATCCCACGCAACACCCCACCAGGACCCGGACAGCCAAGCTACTCAGAGGAGAACAACCAGCCTGCAACAGACCACACAGCAGGAAGCACAGCTGACTCACGACACTTCACCCACTCACACATCGCACCCCAATGCCATGTACCTGCACTCCAAAAGGAGGTGGCACAACAGATGTGGGTGGGGGCCGAACCCATGGAATGCGAACCAGGACACATACGTAGGTGTCCATCACCCTTCAGGGGCCACCAACACCCCACTAAGGAGACCCACACTGACATAGAGACACATGCAGATGCACATTCACAGTACAGAACCACGGGCAGAGGCGCTCAAATTCCAGTCACACACCCATGTTGGCTCTGCGTACGACGGCCCTGACCACTCCCCTTATGAATTGAGTGGGTGACGACAAAGCTACATGACCAAGCTCCAACCCGCAGCCTGCGGGGACACGTTTGCAACCGATGTACAGAGCACAATGTAATGGTGTTGGGCCCAGGGCCCTCATGCATACAACAAGACCACAGGGACACAGGCAGATACCATGTTGAACTGGCTACGGGCACATGCGCCCGGCCCCTTTATTGGCAGGGCCACACGTACAGTGACACCTGTGCTGGATGTGTGTGGGGTGAGTGTAAGCCATTCCGCATGGAATGTCTGGTGCTGGCAACCACTTGAACATTAGACACCAGTGCAACGGAAACGGAAAACACATGCATAAACGAGTCAACTGCTGAGCAACATGGAGGGAGCTGGAGAAAGTCCAGAGGACAGCCAACATGCAAACAGTGTACATGATTTGCAGTGCACTGGGGATGGGACACTATAGATGAGTGCCCCATGTGAAGAAAAAGTCTCGGATTGTGTCCCTCTGACAGACACCTGAAGCAGATGCAGTAGGGTGTGTCATACCTGCATCATCGTCCCCATCAGCGTCTCAGGGCCCCCACACTGTTTGAGGTGACATAGCTGCGCAACCTCTCCACAGCTCATAACTCAATCAGTAACAGACAATGGGTTGCGGTGCACTGAGTCACTGGCACCTGGAGTGGTGAGCAGGGTATCAGACCGATGATGGCATCCACGACAGGTCTTAGCAACTCCCAAATCTGTCAGGACCACCGTATCGACTCTGGCAGATGGCTGTTGGAGGTGGTCTTTGCGTGGTGGCTCGATTTGGTGTGTGAGCCCTGGTGGGACGCTGTTGGGCCCGGAGGCTGCATACAGCGCAGGGCTAGAGAGAAATGGTGTTGATGACCACAAGGCCAATGCTTCAGGGGCCACCCAATATCTCAGAAGAAGGGGTCCCGGACCTGACCAACACAGAGTTAGTGGCCCCGGATGCACAGCGGCCGGCACAGACACCCAGCCACAGGACGGTGACTTGCGGTGCAGTCAGATGGGCCATGCGTCCTGACCGGGTCACCATCAATGTCCAAGGTGTATGTTGCAGAGGGTATCGGGGGACAGTGGAAGGTGTCCTCCAGGGCATGACACCCAAAGGTTCGATTTTATCCGGAAGCAGCAAATGGAGGAGTGGAATGCGACAGCCTTGTTGCCACCACCAATTCGGTATCAGCTACATGAGGATGAAAATTGGCCCCTAGTCTATAGGCTCAGAAGCCACCAAAGTTCGACCAGAGAGTGTCCATGATTGTCGGGGAACAGACTCAGTGGCACTGGGGCTGAGAGGGGATGCTGTCTTCGATAATGCCGGTACACTGATATGAACTCAGCCTTTGCAAAATGAAGAGTCTGCGACCTACTGGACTGCAGTGTAGGCCGGAGGCAGCGGTCAGCAGTGGCCCACAGCCACATGTCGTTGGCTGCGGAGGCACAGAGTTAGTGACACAAGGGCAGTTGTCAGTAGTGTCCGATCAACTCCGTAACGATGATCTTCTTCCCTCTGGACTGCAACGCGTCATCCTCTTACTCTTCTCCATACGACCACTGGTGTGGACTCTGTCATTCGTGATTTGCACCCAGGTGCTGGATGTGGGACCTACTGGTCCACAGTGTAGTCCTGGTCCGTCATCCACGTATCGCTGGCTGGCGTTGAACAGGGTTAGTTGTACCACGTGTCGCCGGCTGGCATTGAACAGGGTTGGTAGCACCATGTGTCCCCAGCAGGCATTGAACAGGGTTAGTGGCATCACGTGTCGCAAGAAGCCCATATGGAACTATACCTTACTGACCGAAGGGAGTCTGGTGCTGTTGCCGGTGGCCCAGATTTGGGGTCACTGCCATTCGTGACTCAGGACACAGATTTACACATGGGAGCTACTGGGCTGAGGAGTAGGCCTGAGGCGGCAATAGAGTACGTCAATGAAAAAGGACTCAAGCAGGCCCGTGTCGTGGAGGCTGTGATGGTCTGAGGAGGCTGCCAAGGTCGTGGAACTCGGGCCTGGAGCTTGAGCTGGAACGTGGTGGGCCCTCCTTGACACACACCGGTGTCGGCAGGTGATCAGTGAGGCCTGGCTGCGCAGGGGCGAGCCTGACGGGTTCATGGTCCGGCAGGTACACAGCATGGCAGGCAACTCCGCTCTAGAGGATGGCGTCGGCCTCGTGGCTGGGTGAGAGGTGCCGCCCTGGCAGAGACGTTGGGCTTTCCGGAAGAGGACAACGCCCAGGGCTACGTGCTACTTATTCACACCCCTATGCTGGTGTGGTGTACGCCGGGCCATCCCACTCCGGTCATGCTTAGGAGGGCATAACAGTAAAGATTTTCGTGAGGTTCCCCATGGCTGTGGTGACATGGTTGCATCCACTGTCCACTACACTCCATACACCAGAGGTGTATGTCGCCAGGGATATGGGTGTGTGCTGCATACTGCGGTCTGTCCAGCACATCTCTGCCACTCTTGGCATTGTGTACTTTCCCAATCAAGGTACTACTGCATCCTTCACACATGCATGTTTGCCACCTCTCCCCACATTCGGCTGTTGTGTGGCTGAGGTGCCATGCCGCTGACGGCTCATGGTCACGGCTTGGCCAGGTAACCATTGTGAGTCTGGTGGGTGGTCATGTTGTTGTGCATGTTGGTTGTGATTTTGTGACGTGTGCATTGCCAGAGTTGTGAGTTGCATGGTTGTGGAGTTGAGGTGAGTAGGGTGTCCATTTGAAACTTGCCAAGGGGCTGTGCATTTCCATTTTTGCCATCCAAGGGACGCTGGTTGCTGATGGAATCGTGCCCAGTGGCTGGGTATTTGGAGGCAACATTGTTGGAGGTTCCACGGTGTTCTGTTGTTGCCTGCACATTGAAGTGAGACGTGTGCTTCCTGTTGCGGTGATTGTGTGCTGTGTCACCAGGGGGCACAGGTGGTACATGTGTGCTGTGGATTGCCCCCAACACGTGTGTGCATCCTGCTATGGCATATGGTCCTTGCTTGGTGTCCAGGGGATCCTGCGCATTGTGTTGGACGTATGGGGACTGGAGAACCAGGGTGATGGTGATGTCCAGGACAGGTGTGGGAGACATGGATGTGGCTGGCAGTGAGACTCCTCCGACTCTGGCGGGTGTTATTTAGGGGTGCCAGGGGCCAACAGGTGCAGCCAATCCAGCAGCTTGGTGTGGGGTGGGATGTTGGTTGCATGCTATGTTGGTGCCTTTAGGCCTCTTAGGCTATGATGGCCAGGATGCGTAGGATTGTTGTCCCTTTCAGCCTGTAGTGGGCGGTGACATTACCAGATGTTGGGTCTGTGAGGCTGGTGCGTTTCCTGGGGGTCCACTGTCTTTGTCTGTGCTGCCTCTGTGGTTCCCCTGGGGGGATGTTCCAGGTGTGGGGTGGGGTCCTGGGGTGGTGTCAGTGGATGTTGTGGCCCTCTTGGGTGTCTGGGCCGCATGATAAGTGGCTCCTTGACATCTGTTGCACTTCTGACATCGCCCTGGGCTGTGCTCCCTTTTGTGGTGCTGGCTGTCATCCAACTTAACAACAGGTCAGAGCAGGTGTAGAATTCCTGCTGCTAACGCGCTTTGTCGCCCGTTTTGTGTTTTTATCGCCAATCTGTCTGGTCATTGAGAATGGTGAGGAGTGGTGTGGTCACGGCTTTTGGCACGGGAACGCCCACTCTGCAACTCATTAGCGATAGTTGTGGGGGTCCTCTGTGGCGATGTATTTTGCGGCTGCTATCGAGGGTAAACTGGTGCTGTGGGCTGTTAGCACCAGCTTGTGAATGGGGAGGTAAATTTATCGTGACTTTGGCTGCGATAAAGTGCTGTTAATTCGGCGATAGCTCCTTGTGAATTTGGCCCATAGTCTTCTGGGGGAGGTGCATTAATGACATCATCTGCCTTTGGGCAGGTTCAAATGAGGTGATGTATGATTATTTTTTCTATCTAAATGATAATCCTTATATCATCAAATTAACAGAGCACCATCACAAGGATAGAATCAACTTTCTGGACTTTCAGTTTTAAGTGAGAGATGGTGTTATTCATAGCCGTGTCCTATAAAAAAACGTCCTGGAACAGTATCCTACATGCGTCTAGCACACATGCAATATCAGTCATAAGAAACATTTCATATGGTGAAATGGTTCGTGTAAGACAGAACTGTAGGGAGGACGCAAATTTTAAGAAAAACATAACAGACATCAGGAGACGTTTCCTGAACATAGGTTATAATGTAAGGCTTTGACAGAGGCAGAAAGGAGAATATATCAACTACAGGGGGAATCACACTTTACAGACTAGTATTAACAACAGAAAGAACACACAAGGAAGGGAACAAGACAAACTGGCCTTTTTCAAGAAAAGCTCATTACATAGTGACAAGATTGTTAGAATCTTGCTAAAACACTTGCATCTCCTTTTGGATATTCCAAAGTTACGCAACACAATTGACAGAAATCCTCGGGTTGTATTCAGGAGGGGATACACATTAAGGGATTCTCTGTGCCCGAGTTACATTAAATATAAACAACAAGGATGGTACTTGGTTGCCTTCCAAACCATATGGTTTTCATACATGTAATGACTGTAATGTATTCCCATATGGCAAAGGCAAGACAAAAGAGTTTATGTTCAATACATCACAAGAACACAGTTTAAAATATTTCATCAATTGCAACACACGCTTTGTAGTATATGTAATTGGCTGCTAATGCAATATGATTAGCCCGTAATCTTAAGGCATGCATACCAGAACACCGCAGAGCATTAAGGAATGGAGATAGCAAATATCCTATGACTGACCACTGCATGGTGGCTCATCCAAATGACTCAAGCTTTTGGTTTCTGGGAATTGACCACGTTATTGAGGACTCACGTGGGGGGGGGGGACAGGGAATTGACTTTAATACAAATTGAGGCCAAATGGATACGCGGTTTGAGAGCTATCACTGATGCCCAGAACACGGACAATGAATTTCACACTTCTTGGGTTAAGATCATGACCATATATACCATTAGTCTATGAGACTTTATTACAGACTTACTTCAACACTTTCAATTGATGTGCTATGCGGGGGACATTGAAGATCTCCATATATAGATGAATGGAACCAGGACTGACCTCCAGTCCCACATCTAATTTTAAACTTACATTTTTTGTACAGTTGAATATGGTGAGGTTTTCTTTCCCACCACAATAGTATCTTGTGACTATTACATTGTAAGTTTCCTTTCTCTTGATCATTATGTCCGTTTACTATTACTTTCAACGTTCGTGACACTTTTGACATAGTTATTATTTTGATTCTTCAGCATTCTGACATTGGAATTTTTAGTTACATCATTGTATTATTTGTAATAACGTGGGTGTGATCTCACTTATTTCATTCACTAATTTATTTGTTACACTGTTTAGTGACAATGCATATGATTCATCGGGATCAGTTATACCATTTTGACACATCCTAAAGATCCATATTTATAAATGGATGGCATCTGGAGGGACCTCCAGTGCTACTTCAAATTTTAAATTTCATTATTAAGGGCTTCTCTTTTAGCACAATAGTATTCTGTGACTTTAATTCTTAATATTTGTTCTCTTGGCCACTGTGCCCTTCCAGTATCACCTCAACTAGATATTGGCAATTTGATTGTTAATATCGTGCAACATGTCTAAGGACCTTAATTCTCAATATTTGTTCTCTTGGCCACTGTACCCTTCCAGTATCACCTCAATTGGATATTGGCAATGTGATAGTTTATATCGTGCAACATCTCTAAGAAGTATATTACATTAAGATTAAACAATTATGATGTCTCTGTAGCTGTAATAGCACCTTGACTCTCCCGTGATCTATGATAACCATCTATATCGCTATGGTTTGAAAAGCATATATGCTCTTCTTTGCCACACTAAGATGGCCCCTGCCTTTCTGTTAGTCCCTGATATCCGGGAGCCATGGTTTTCTGTGAGCTCCATCAACCAGCTGGTCACAATTAGCATATCCGCACCTGTTACAGGACGCGTATCAAGTTACATGTGGTTACTGAATGCTAAGATAAGGTTTTGGAATAGTGTCTTTTCTATGGTGTACAGCTCTGACAAAATTGGGATCGCTCAAACAGTTTTTTTTTTTTCGCGACCCAAGTTTGTCCACCTGTGTTTAGTTACATTCTGGGACCCGCTTGAGTCCTTAGTTAATTTCTTATGAATAGATTTCATGGTCGGTGGACGGTTTTCTCCTTGAACATGTTTTGCATCTTACGGCCCACACACATTAAGGGGCCGATTCCGATTCCGGAGGGAAGGGCTCCGACCAACGGTCATAGCCCTTCCGACCGATTCGGATTCCTTTCCGACCGAGCCATTCCGATGGGCTTGGTCGGAAAGGAATCTAACACGGATTTCCGGATTGTGGACGACAGGCTCGGAGAGCCCATCCGCCGTCCGGAAATCTCCCAGTACTCCCCCGGCTGCCTCTTTGCGACCGAGGGAGTACTATGGCAGCTTTTCACTGCCTTTTTGAGCCGGTTTTTACGGCACGAAAAGGCAGTCAGAAACTGTCTTTAGGGGCCCCCAGTAGGGCCCCCATGGGTGCGAGGCTGCTGAATGGCAGTCTGGCGTCACCTGTGGTGCCCCTCTGTGGATCCCTGCACCCGGTGGCAGACACCTTGGGGTGCCGCCCACAGGGTGCTGGGATGAACTGCACCCCTGATTTCAAGGATGCAGGCATGCATTCCACTCGGAACTACTAGCAGGGCCGTAACCAATGACAACAGGTCGGTCGGTTATGGCTCCTGACCGATGTCGGACGGACCTGAGTCTGTCTGACATCGGAATCAGCCCCTAAATCAGCCCATTACGGTTGAGTTTTCAAATGCTTTGAAGGATGTGTTTAATCTGGTGATCTATATGTTTTTTTTTGCATCTTTTATATAGTGCGAACTCGACCCGTAGGTATTGGAGCGCTGTACATGAGCACCGTATTTACATTACATATTCAGGCACGGGGAGATTAAGTGATTTGCCCAGAATCACAGGATGTGGACGTGACCCCGGGGCTCGAACTGTAGTTTCCAGCACCAAAGTCGGCAGTCTAGCCGATGGGCCACATCCTCTATGTTGATGGTGCCTGTCTGGTTTCACACAGTTTGAGCACTTTAGCCTCACTGTATATGACTAACTGAGGTCCGGAGGGTTTAATGTTCACAATTTGTTGCTTCTCGTATTGCGGTTTGAGTTATTTTGGTACACCACAAATGTTGTTTTATGCATGTTATGTACTATTGCACACAAGGGTTGTACTATTTGCGGATTTACCCCTGTGTTACTGAATTCTGTATGTCTTCAAGAAGTAAGGTTTTGATTAAGAGCCCCACTGGGGTTGTCACATGAGATTTTCATAATAGAGATTTTGTGCTTTTTACCAGTATAATCCTTCTGTTATTTGGCATGTTATTTGAAGGACTTTAATGACTTATTTTTGTGCTTCATCATTTATTTTTATAACATTTGTATAATCCTGGGCGTGGCTTGATGAGCCAAGATGGTGGACGCACCTTGAGTGAGCTCCCGGACCCCTCCGCCATCCACCCATAATCCGTCCATCCAAAGAGCCATCCGACCCTAAGACTGGTCGCCGGGTCGTCACTGCACCTCCGGCTGCACCCTTGGTTGTGGAAACTCTCGTGGGCCGCTGTTGTGCCGGGCTCAGTCGGCCCGCAGGGACCTACACCCAAGATGGTGGCTCCTCCGCGCTGATCGGCACTACCTGCGGCCTCCGGACCTTGCTGGTCAGCACTGAGATCCTCCCCCTGGGATCGGGGGTGTTCGGAGGTGAACTGAGGGGACTCGATTGCTGCCCGTGCCTCCCTTCCTGTGGTGGCTGTTCTGGCGCGGGCGGCTGTGGAGGCCTGGCCCCGCTCGCCGATCCTGTAAACGCCGTGATCGGCGTGAAGCTGTCCCCCGGCCTGATTCACGGGGGACTCCCGCTGCCGCTCCACGGTGCCCCACGGAAGCGCTGCACTATCGACAGCCACATCGGGCAGTAGGGGCTGGGGATGATCGGCTGCTGATTGGGCGGCTGGAGGACCTTTTCCTGGCCGTAGCTGCTGAACACGCCCAGCGCTGAGCTGTTCTCTGCCTCTGCCTGCAAAGGGCTCACATTGCGGATTCTGGAAGCCCGACTGGATTGTCGTGGCATCAACTGCTGTTTCCGGTGGCCGGAGGCCGTGAGTTGACAGTGAGGGGTGTTGGCTGGTGGGGAGGAGGCCTGTGTGTTAAGAAGACCAACACTATACTACCTCGGCGGCTGGTAAGTCCCGGCGGCGGGAGGGGGTCCCATGCTGGCTGAGGGGGCCCCCTTGCGCGTGCCGGCGGATTGCTGTGGAGTGGAACCGGACCCTGGTGGCTCTCCCTGTGACCTACACGCCGTGTCCCCTCGTCCTGGGTGCCCCGCGGCCCTCTTTCTGGCCTTCTGGGCCCTGACCTGCTTGTGGCCGCTGGATTAGGAGAGGAACCTGAATTCCTGCTTGGGAGAGGCGTAGGGGTCGTATCGGCCACTTCCATCATGCCACGTGAGGGCTAAGGTGAGGATCCCCCAGCCTTGACCGCCTTGACTCCGCAGAAAGCGGTCCTGGGTCTACTGAGATGGTAATCCTACGGTCTGCCTTCAATTTCTGGCCCTGACTGTTATGCCTCCTGCGATGACGTTGCCGGGAGGGGGATGTCCGGCCATGCTTGTTGGATGGCGTGTGGAATTCTGTGGTGGTTTCTCACTCCACCCCCCCAGTCTTGCTCCATGGCACCCACAGGGAGATGTGATCCCTCCATCCTGGCAGCCCACTACAGATTCTTGGTTGGCCTCCCAGCGAGACGCCTCTGTGTCGGCCAAACAAATCGAGCGGCGGAGGGCCTCAAGGGGGCCTTCTCCTCCATTCCAGGCTGTCTCCCAGCTCCTGTGCCTCCCTGGGTTGCCCACCGGCCCCCTTGCAGCAATCACCTCTCAAGACACTTCTTGGGGTCCCCCTTCCCTACCGAGTGGTGCTATGGGCCGAGACAGACCAGCCAAAACTCCGGCCACCCTGACCAAAATGGACCGCTTCACCACCACTGACACTGGGGCGACTGGGGGAACTGCGGACAGGGATGCACCACCGGCAACGGATTTGTCCACCATCCTTCAAGCAATCCACACCTCGCAGTCCTCTGTGAAGGGCAAGATCACAGAGTTTCGGGTGGACATGACCCTTATCTGGCAGGACCTCCGAAACGCCACGGCCCGAAACAAAGAGACCAAATCCCGTATTTCCACAGTGGAAGATGACGTCCAGCAACTTAAGGGGCAAGTGGCGCATCTCCAATCACACACCCAGGAGCTGCATCGGAGGGCCGAGGACGCACAAAACAGATCACGCAGCAACAACCTTCTCCTGGTGGGGTTTCCAGAGGGGGAGGAACAAGGCCACACCGCGGACTTCGTAGAGAAATGGTTTAGATCTTGGATCCCTAAAGGCTCCCTCTCTCCGTGGTTTGCAATAGAACGTACTCACCGCTCCCTTGATCCAAAACCCCCGGTGGGAGCAGCACCCAGACCAGTCATAATGCGGTCATAATGCGGATCCTTAACTACAAAGAGCGAGACTCCATCCTGGCTGAAGCCCGCAAGCAGCAACGTCTCGGTACGAAAATCATACGATTATGATTTTTCCGGACTACACTCGTGAGGTCCAGGGTCAACATTGCTCGTTTGGCGAGGTCACCCAGAGAATACGTGCCCTCAACATTCAATACAGGCTGCTTTTCCCGGCACGCCTGCGGGTGGTTATCATTTGCATGCATACATCTTGGATCATGGAGCCCATGATTGCGGGTTGTAACTGGCCATGATCCAAGATGTATGCATGCAAATGATAACCAGCCTAGGAGTGCGCGCTTTCACTAGGGTGATGGACCACCTGTATGCATGAGCACACAGGTACACTTAAGGCGCAAATGTGAGACAATGGGCATCTGACACAAAGTATGCCCGTTTTAACATGAGGCACGTGATGTACGAGAGCATTGCGCACCTGAAATCATGACAAAAAGGTCATTGCATTGTTTTATAATATATGTGTATAACCAAAGGAAATGATGGACGGAGTGTTGAACATTGCAAGCACTCACCCCCAGTCAACTGATCTGGGTTTAATCCATCACTGTTCTTTAGCCCACTCTGCCACCCCAGTTCAGACATGGCCATATGCAAATCAGTCTGACCCTGTGCCTCATGGGAACAGTCCAGCCCGAACTGCCAAGCCATGTCTTCCCTGGACCGGAAACAAGCTTCCTAGGACCGGTGTCTGGCATTTCAGCCGTCTTCAGCCAGGCTTGCTTGAATCCAGTGGCAAAGTGAGCAAGGGACTCACGTCTGAGCATACCCTGCCAACTTATGGCAAACAAAGCAAAACCAAAGGAAATGATGGACGGAGTGTTGAACATTGCAAGCACTCACCCCCAGTCAACTGATCTGGGTTTAATCCATCACTGTTCTTTAGCCCACTCTGCCACCCCAGTTCTCTCTCTTTGGCCCCCACAAACCACCCCCCCTTTTTTCCTGTTTCAATTTTTTACCAGGTTGGAATACAGGATTCGACTTAGAATTCTAGCCAGTGCTATTATACACTGGAACCAGACTGTAGGTACAGTGGGACTATAGGGCGCCTTCTCCCTAACTCCTACGTTCTTATTTTCACTTGATTTATCACCTTGCACTTGGTCCTAACGAAGCGCTCTTGGATCCATTAGGGACCGTCCGTAGCGCGAAACATGTTGATCTAAACCACACTTCTTCACACACATTTTTATTTACAGATGCGAGAGTAGTGGATATTACTCCCCCCCTCCTCCACATTTGTTTTACGGAAGATCTCCGCATCCTATAGATATTTTAACCTAGTCTTTGGGACCCCTGAATAAAACTAGGTTCTGGGTACCATTGAAGACTATTTTAACTCACTCATTCACCTCTCTAGGCCCACACACCCGCATGCACAACTGCGGCGTCTCTTAAAAAGATCTTCGCTAAAGGGCCCTCTTGCGGGGCCCGTGAGGGACTGCAGCGCCACCCCCATGAGGAGCAACGCCCAATGATGAAGCATGACACCCGCAAGGGTGTGTGAGGGCACTAAATCTAAAAGGAGAAATTCCCCACCCATTCTACAAATCCAACCTTACTGAGAGATGCACACTTTCTCAACCATAATAGGTTGATCTATCCTCTTTTCTTTAGGAATAGTCACCCCACAGTGATTATTACGTTTGTCTTTAGGAACTTGGTTACTGGACCTCTCATTTTCTAAATTGCTCCTGGTCCCCCCCCCCTCCATTTATGATTTATGACTTAGTAAGGCAGATAGCAGTGGGACACATCATTATCTATCTTTCCACTTTTCCATAAACCTTTGTTTTCTTAGAGACATTTGGGGGCATATCAGCAAGGGCTTTATCTCTGCTTTTATGGCTTTAAAAGCCAAAAAAGCAGAGATAAAACTAGCGCCCTATCAACAACAGGGTGCTAACACGCAAATTTGCATGTTAGCACCCTTTTACTCTACGCTTCCCCTTGCATCTCTAATGAGATGCAAAGGGGGCGTTCCAGAGTAAAATAATAGGAGAAATGTCGCTAAGCGACATTTCTCCTATTATCAAGAATGTCGCTAACCCTGTTAGAGACAAAAAAAGCAGCGCTAACCGCGGTTAACGCTGCTTTTTTACGTCTGCTAATTTTCAGACTTAGCCATGATATCCTATGGAAGGAGGATATCATGGCTAAGTTTGCCTGTCCCTATCAACAAGGTAACGTGTGATTATCGCTGGGTTTCCAGCGATAATCTCACGTTAGCCTGTTAGCGTGTAGATTTTTATCGCTATTGAGATAAGCGTTGCTAATAGCACGCTATCTCAGCGATAAAAATTCACGCTAGCCGGCGATAATTATCCTCACGCTAAGAGCGCTGAGCGATAATTATCGCCGGTTGTTGTTGATATGCCCCTTGGATCCTACACACCATCACTGCATGACCGGTATCATTGACATCTGCATACATCACAGAAAATCGACAACCCAGGGTTAAGCTTTGCTGATGAGGCAGTAGCAGAGATTCTAAGGGCCCCATCACTACTAGACGCAGGTGGCAATGCAGCCACTAGCAGTAAGAGAGAGAACTGGAAGGCATTACAAACTTTAAGGAAACTCCAGATACAAACAGCACTCCATGGAATAATTATGACTGAGTATTTGTGAGCAAAAATAGCCCCCAATGGTTATCTGGTTACTTTTTCCCCAGGATCTTCCTTGAGGATCTGACATTCCGCAGTGAATGGTCTAAGATTGCATGGAAATGTACACGAGACTGGCTGGTGCTCATAATCAACACAGCAAAACGCCTCTCTGATGAACTTTTGATTCAGATCACGTTAGCTGAGAATGGTCTCTAAGCTGGCATTTCCATCATGGCATTTAAATCACGCCTGGCAGAAATCAATGAGGAGATGAATGAATACAAAGAGTTCCTCACAAAACAGAAAATCACAAAACTCCAGAAGGATGTCAGACACTTCGACCAAGAGAAAATCTATCCATACACCAAGGAAATTAAATGAAATTAAATGAAAGATGCTTTTATATAGCGCATGGCTACCCGGAGGCATACCAGCGCTGCAGCGGAAGCTACGGGGTGGGGGGAAGCTTTAAGGGAATAGCCACGTTTTCAGTTGCCTCCGGAATGCAAGATGGTTGGATTCCTTACGGATAGAGAGCGGTAGGGAGTTCAAGTGCTTAGCAGCATTGTAAGAGAAAAAACGGCCACCTATTCTGGCCCTTTTGATTCTGGTTACTTCAGCCAGGTGGAGCTCGTCCGAGCGAAGTTGTCTGGTAGCCTTGTAAGGTTTAACCAAGGTTTTAATGATAGGTGGGCCTTTTCCTTACAAAGGCTTATGCGTGATGCAGAGAGCCTTGAAATGTATTCTCTCCTGCACCGGAAGCCAGTGAAAGGAGCGAAGGGCAGGCTTTGCTGAGCAGCGATTTTTAGTGTCCGTGAGCAGTCTTTGCTGCTGAATTTTGCACGGTTTGCAATTTAGCAATGACTGAGTCAGGAGAGCCTAGGTAAAGAGTGTTACCATAATCCAATCTAGAGAGGATCAGTGCCTGGATCAGTAGCTTTCTTGAGTGGGGGGGTGGTAGGGAAAATATTTTACGGGTCATTCTGAGCAGTCCGTAGCACGTGGCGGCGGTCTTCCTTGCTTGGGCTCTAAAAGTGTGATCTTGATCTAGCCAGATGCCCATGCTTTTTATCTCCCTTTTTGGCGTTGGAGCCAGGCCCATGCAAGTTGGACACATAGTTCTCGAGTTGAGACTTGCGTGGTTGCCCAGCAACAGGAGCTATGTTTTGTCACCATTGAGCTTTAGGTGAGATGAGCTCATCCAGCTGGCAACTTCCTTGAGGCAGGAGCACAGATCTGAGGGTGACTGTTCAGCCTGGTTCAGTGCCACGATCAGCTGAGTGTCATCAGCGTATGTGACTATGTGGATTCCAAAGGGATATACAATGTCTGCTAGAGGGGCCATATATACATTAAAAAGAGTGGGGCTCAGGGACGAGCCCTGTGAACTCCACATTGCAAGGGGAAAGGATTGGATAGGATGTTGCCTTCAAATACCTTGAAGTGTCTTTCTTCCAGGAAGGATTGTAACTATGATTGGGCAGTGCCTGACACTCCCACCTTTTTGTGACGGTGGACCAACGTGCAGTGGTTCACCGTGTCAAAGGCTGCACTTAGGTCCAGGAGAATTATGGCCGAGGATCCTCCAGAATCAAGAATCTTTCTTGATTCTTCCACTACTGCTATCAAGGCGGTTTCGGTGCCTTGACAGGGGCGGAAGCCTGTTTGTGAGGGGTGGAGCAGTTTATGGGCCTCCAGGTGAGCCGAGAGTATGCGGTTGATGTATTTTTCTGCAATTTTGATGATTCCGGGGAGTAATGAAATGGGGCAGTAGTTGCCCAATTCGGCCGGATCCACATGTGTTTTTTTAAATAAAGCTTTCACCAGTGCTTTTTTCCAATCGCAGGGGACTTTGCCAGATGCTAATGAGGCTTTAACTCGATTGCTAATGGTAGATGCCACAGTAGGTGCTACCAACTTCAGAATGTGGAGTTGTGCCGGGTCAAGGGGTGAGCCACTCTTGACCGAAGCTAGAATAGGGAGGAACGAATCGTTGGTAAGTGTAGTATATGATTCTAGAAGGTAGTTATTGTTCTGCTGTTCTGGGTCAGAGAGCTTGGGTGAGTGCTCATTGTCTATTTGCGGGAGGTGTCTGAGGATGTTTTGGATTTTAGTGGAGAAAAATCCTGCTAATTCATTGCAGCGGTGTCCGGACAGATCAGGGGCCGCCAGAGGGTCAGGGACTTTCAGAAGTGTTCTAACGATCAGGAATGTTTCTCTAGAGGAATTAGCAGATGCTAGAATTTTTTCCTCATAGTAAGAGGCCTGGGCTGCTTTTATTTCTGCTTTGTATGTTACGATGGCTGACCTATATTCTGACTTCTTGTCTATTGAAAAGTCTTTCCTCCATGATCTTTCTAGTTTTTTGCATTGTTGTTTCAGAAGCCGTAGTTTAGAGGTGAACCATGCGGACTTGTTGGGTCCATCTTTCTTTAATATTGTTTTTCTGGGCAGCACTACATTGAGGGAGTTTTCAGTCCAAGAGGAGAACTTTGTATTAGCTACAGATGGATCGGCTTCTGGATTAGGTTTGGTTGTTTCCAATTCGCGGGTCCAGTCCTCTAAGGACAGTTTGGGCCAGGGACGAATATAAGCATGTGTCTCTAGCGAATGTGAGCCCGTGATTTGTGGATGCCAAGAGAAAGGGACTAAAAAATAGTCTGAGAGGGAGAGGGATGGGGTCTTTACCTTTTTGTTCACCTCGGCTTGAGAAGAAAGGGTCAAGGAGATGTCTCTTAATATGCATTACTTGCGGAACCTTTTGATGCAGTTGGTAAGCTGCAAGGTCTTGGGCTAGGTCGGTGGCCAGCCTGTACAAGGGATCGTCGAAGTGTAGTTTAAGATCTCCGAGAAGGGTGAAATTAGTCGAGATACTAGTGAGATTTATAACTGTTTCACGTAGGGAAGTACAGAATTGTCCCTGTGCTCCAGGGGGGCGGTATTTGAGAATACCTACAAGTGTGAGTGAGGGGTAAATTCAATAGAAAAATGGGCATTTTTGCAGTCTGCTAAAGGGCTGCCTAGAATGCGGCAGGTCAAATGGTTTTTATGAATAATTGTGATCCCACAACCCTTTCCATTAGCTCTGTCTAGATGCCGGATCAAGTAGCCGGAGGGGAGGGGCTTGTACAATGTCAGGTTCTGAGCTTCGGGATAGCCAAGTCTCCGCAAGAAACAGGACTAAGTCTGTTAGTAGCATTGAAATTTCTGTGGAGTGTTTGGGAAGGGATCAATAGTTAAGCATGAGCAATTTGAAATGATTCCCTGCCGGGGGGGGAGGGATGGGAAGCAAGTGGAGATAATTCATATAGGCAGTGTGTGCACCTGTCCTGCGATTGCTCAAGAGTTGATAGAATGGGCGCACATAGGTTCTGGAACTTTATTCAGTTGTTTTAGCTCTGCCCTTGTATAGTAGAGATGTGCTGGTGGTAAGAGAGCAGGGGTTTTGGCCCCTGGGCTCGGTCGGGCGCAGACGGGCTTGCCTTTGGCACGCCCTTGTGCGTGTCCGCTGCACGGTCGCGTCTTCAGGCGCTTTCATGTGCATCCGTGATACAGCGTAGTCAGGCAACTAGACCGCAGATCCGGCACATGCGCACTAGCGCCCCTCCCTGAGCTTCAACACACCTCCCCTCAGTGCAAATAGGCAATTTTTTTTAAGAACCGCTACAACACAGTAAAACAGATTTGAGCAACAAAATACAGTAATTTTAAAAAAACGGTCTCGCAGAGAACAACCTTCGGTGCGGTCTTCACAGGGGACATGACCCCTCTAGCTACCGCAATGCAGTCGCGTCATCAGGCGCTTTTATGTGCGTCCGTGGCACAGCGTGGTCAGGCAACTAGGCCGCTGACCCGGCGCATGCGCACTAGTGCCCCTCCCCTGAGCTTCAACACAGCTCCCCTCAGTGCAAATAAGCAATTTTTTTAAAAAACTACTACAACGTCCACCTCTGTACTAGAATTTTCCACCACATCCATTACAACCACAGATGTACCCTGGACAATGGATGGGACCGCAACCCATGTGGAACATGCCACAAGGGTTTCTGCCACAAGCACCCCAATTCAACCAATTCCTGAACCCCCCTTTTTACAACAGAGGGATGGGCAGAGGAAGAAGAAGAGGAGGGCAGAAGAGTGTCAACTGGCAAGACCCGGAACCAATGATGTTACGGAGCAAGACATCGGGTCAAAAACACTAGTCGTGAATCTTTCGTCTAGCTCACTGTCTGAGGGCGAATCTGGGCTCTTGGAAAATGGCCTAGGTTTCGTCCCGACATCCTCCGAAGACATGTTCAGACTCCATCAGGAACTTCACCAATTTTTCCGGAAAGTACGTCTCAAGGCTTTTTTTCAAGATAAACCAGACACTCAGGAAAAGGAACAGGCCTGAAGAAGAAATCCAAATTCACCCCTACGGCAGCCATGACACTCAATGAGGTACTCACTTTTGAGCAGGCTGTCCTCAAGGAAGTCACAGCCATCCCAACTAGACTCACCTTCAATAACATATCTATTGAAGAAAGAAAAGCATTGGAATCCATCACTGACGACACCAGCATCATCCTAAAACCGGCAGACAAGGGTGGCGCCATTGTGATCCAGGATGTGGACACATACAAAGCCGAATGTCGCCGACAACTGGACAACATCAGATACTATCGACCTATCAAAGAAGACCCCACACCATGCCTGATGACCAAGATCAAGAGCCTGGTCCACGAGGCAGAAACAGAAGGATGGATCTCCGCTCAGGAAGCAGGATACCTGGTTAATGAAGACCCGAAGATCCCCTACTACTACACCTTACCCAAGATCCACAAAGGGACCAATCCACCTCCTGGACGACCCATAGTGTCAGGGATTGACTCCCTCCTGAAACCGCTGAGTAAGCTCTGCGACTTTTTCTACGCCCTCTAGTCACAGAAACCCCCACTTATCTCAGAGACACGACAGACGTCCTGAACTTGATCGAAAATTTCGAAGACCCTGCGAACATCAGCCTCCTCGTCATACTCGACGTGGAGGTGCTTTACACAAATATCCCACAGGATGCCACGCTGGAAGTATTGGAATCGATATTACAGGACATTGATCCCTGGCTCCATGACACATCCATTTCCTTCATTTGTGAGTGTGCTTCCCTTGCTTCGAAAGAGAACTTCTTTGCTATTCATAAACAGATTTACCATCAGATCCAGGGCACCAGCATAGGGAGCACCTTCGCTCCTAGTCTGGCTTGCCTCTACATGGCCAATTTCGAAGCCAACTTTATCCTTGGGGATAACAACCCGTTTAATACCAACATCATGATGTGGCGTCGTTACACTGACGGCATCCTCCTATTTTGGAAGGGAGATGAGGGAATTCTGTAGGTGGATCAACACCCTCGACCCGTTCCTAAAACTTTCAGGAACACAGTCTAAGGAGATGATTCCTTTCTTAGATCTTGAAATCTCCCTCAGTAATGAGTCCTTCACACAACTAACTACAGAAAACCTACGGACAGGAACAGTCTGCTGACATAAGAAAGCCACCACCCGAAAGCCCTTAAGGATAACCTACCAGTAACACAGTTCCTTCGTCTACGCAGGAACTGCTACACCTTACATGAATTTAAAACACAATCTAGGATCCTGGCAGACAATCTATCCGATCGTCATTACCCTCAAAGGATCATACGACAGGCTCAAAAACGGGCTAAGAACAACAGCAGAGAGGCACTCTTAGAAGTCAGGACAGACACAAGACGGATACCATGACATGTGTGACTACATTCACGCCAAACTCAAACAGAATTCAAAAGGCGATTAAAAAACATTGGAGGATTCTGGAGACATGCACTTTCACCCCAGGACCTGTCCCTCTGTTTGCATTTAAAAGAACCCAGAATTTCAAGGACCTTCTGGTTCACACACGCCCCAAAACTACATTGACGGGGCAAATTACAATGTGGGCGATGCCCCACATTGAAGGCCATTATCCATGCGGAAGCTGCTCTGTAAGTCCTCTCACTTCAGTTTCTAAAAATGTTGACCTAGGCCTGGCCAGACCTTGGCAACAAAAGAGACATACCAATTGTAATACAAGGAACTGTGTATACCTAATCACGTGTCCTTGCAACAAGAAATAGATAGGTATGACTACACGACCTGTAAAACTGAGAATAGGAGAACACAGGAGCACTATACGCTGCCACAAGACACAAACGAAACATTTAAGAAATTTTCTGGAACTGGGTCATACCCCAGATAGTCTGAGATGGACCATCCTTGAAGCCAACCCTGGCTGGACCAATAACACACTCTTCAGACAAGAACAACTCTGGGTGTTCCGTCTCAAAAGTAACTCCATAGGTCTGAATGATGAGATACCCTTGTTAGAACTAACAAACTTATCATCATTCTACACATGCGTGTAAGCAACCATAAGTATCTCTCAGCCCTCTAACAATGCCATGCGGGTCTACTAGTATATCATAATATTGATTTTCAGTATGAGCCAGTAATAAGGCGGGTATTATTTATTTAAGACCGAGACCGGTAACTGCCCTAACCGTCCACGAGTGTATTACAGAAAAGCTGTCTACGGTCCTACCTACCTTGTGTTAAAGTGACAATTGACTAGGTCACCCTCTAGGAGGTTCTTACTGACTGTCCTACTCATAAGTGACCCTTTATCATGGTTTATCCCATTACTAAGGTTCATCCACAAGGGATATTGCCTCTCACATGACTAGCAAGTACCCTCTAAGATGATGCCCCAATTCACGATACCTTCCCCGCAACACTGCCCAGCGAGTCCTGCAACTTAGTAACAGCGCGTATTTTATAACGCTTTTTATGCGGACCTATGCACACACTCAATATGGCCACCACATTCAGCCACGATTCAGGGCAACACATACACTCAAGATGGTCGCCACATTCGGCCGCGACTCAGGGCAGCCCTCCCATTCTCACTCGCTACTCAGAGGAGACACGTCCCCCTCCCTACACGTCATTTCCGCTGATGGGCGTGTGTTTAAAGGCACCTTCAGTCAACACCGTGGTTACCAGCGGCGAGAACGGAGGGGTAGGCATACAGCAATTTGCATCATGACTGACTGTGAGTAAATAACCATCACGAGCACCACAGCTCAGGTGAGATGACATATGTTGGGTGATGTAATGAGGGATAGACCGCACGTTTCTCAAATCATTTCCTTCCCAGATTTTCATGCGCACCTTACTCTGACCGCCGACGTGGCCGACCGTCCTTAATACAGAGGTAGGCAACATCCTTAAGACGAGTGTGGCATGGTACTGAGTGGGGCAGTGTATAAGGTCACTTGTGTCACGGGGATTACGATAATAATATCTTTTGTTACAAGAAGCACGATAATAGTCTCAGCAGCTAATGTGTAAATATAACGATCTCGACTGCAAGTCCTGCCACATAGGTCATTATCTCATGACCAGTTACAACCCGCAATCATGGGCTCCATGATCCAAGATGTATGCATGCAAATGATAACCACCCTAGGAGTGCGCGCTTTCACTAGGGTGATGGACCACCTGTATGCATGAGCACACAGGTACACTTCAGGTTCACATGTGAGACAATGGGCATCTGATACAAAGGCAGCCCTGCACCATTCTTCACCAAGGATGGCCCCAAAGCCAATGCTGCCGGTTGCGTCTGTGAACAGACCAAGAGTGTCGCTGGTGACTGGTGGTGTTTGCCGTACCACTGCACCAATAAACTCCTGGAGAAATTTCCTCCAGCTCCTCAAGCCCTTCTTTAATTCTGCATGTAGCCTTGTGTGATGGTGTCTCTGAGTTAGCCCAGTCATGGCCCTGGCTATGGATGTGGAAAACGGGTGGCCCATCGGGATTATGCATAAAGCGAAGTTTAGTTGCCCAACCAGCACCTGTAGCTGATGCAACATTACCTTTTTCGCTACGAGTGTAGCGTCTATGGCTTGAATAAAGCTTTGCACTTTGTAAGATGGTAACCTGCACTCCCCGGCCACTGTATCAATTTCAATCCCAAAGAAGGATAAGCACATAACAGGGCCCATTGTCTTGTCAATGGCGAGCAGAACTCCTACCTCCTTAAACAAGGAGATCAGTTCTTCTAATGCCCAACCACATACTCCAGACGATGGGCTGGGGGACTCATGACAAGAAAGTCATCCAAGTAATGAACAATTTCCCTATGGCCAGTCATGTATGCAAACAACCACTGCAGCATAGAGCTAAATTGCTCAAAGTAGCTACAGGATAGAGCACAACCCATAGGCATGCATTTATCGAAATAGTATTGCCCTCTGAATTGGAAACCGAACAAGTGATAGTCATGCGGATGGACTGGCAATAATCAAAAGGCTGACTCGATGTCGGTTTTGCCCAAATGAGCCCCAGGCCCCCAAAGCACAAAGTTTGAACAATGCTGAATCAAAAGACAAGTACGTCACAGAATAGAGAGCAGGGTCAATTGCATCATTGACGGAGCCACCCTTGGGTACTGACAGGTTGTGAATCATGCCCAACTAACCCGAATCTTTCCTTGGAACTACCCCCAATGGGAAACAAATGTAATTAGGGAATGGCGGAGCTTGGAAGGGCCCTGCAATTCGAGCTAACAAGCTTTCTCTTTTTAACTTCAGCGCAACCACCTCTGAATGAATGCAGGCTGATAACAAGTTAGAGCAATGAAATACAGGGGACACAGCCAAGGTCTGGATACTAAAACCATGCATGAGACCATGATACAGCAATTGTGCAGCCTTCCTTTTAGGATACAAGTTAAGCCAGTATAAGAGTTGCTCTACAACTATAGGTGTGTAACCAATTCATCCAATGTAAGTGGGACCCCTGGAGGACGGATAGGTAGGCAGAAGGGGCAGGGGAAAATTAAACCAAAATATCAACGAAAGTTACCAGCTGCCTACAGCAAAGGGATATAGGTAAGCCCTAAACTGGGTCTGGATTAAATAAGCAACCACATACCGTGACTGACACAGAGGGGCAAAGGGACATAAGAAAGGGAGATTTTCAGAATCAGTTTATTTAAGTATAAAGGATCAGGATAATAATCAATAAAAAAGAGTGTATATAAATAATTACGCAATACAGAAATATATAAGTCCCACACTGAACAGTCATACACACATTAATTCCCACAACATACTCATTTATTCAACAGACGCATAATCAAGAACAAATTATTTCATACATAGGTTAAAACAATCAATATTCAAGGGATAACAATTCCAGGGAATAACAGTTCCAAAGCTCGTGCTCTCCCAATCGTGTAGACAGACGGGGTCTCCAGGTAGGCACGAGACAATGAGAGCCAACGGACGTTTCGGTGTTGGGCCCACAGGGGGCTACACCTTCATCAGGGCAATAGTAGTTACAAACGTGTGGGACACACAAATTACACCTTTATTCAGGTGGGTAGGCTAGTAGTTGCCCTCTGATAATGGGAGGGGGATTTCAGGGCCTCAAGTGGCTCAAAAAGGCAGTTCCAAGAAATTGATGAGGCAGCGGGATTCATTCAACGTATGGGGACATCAAATCGTATATCCAATGTGAAGGGCAAGTAGCGCCAGGTATTGATTCCAGTGGGGGTTTTTAACGCGCATATCAAGTACGCCAGACGAAGGGATTAGGTTAATTCCGCTGGTCTTCTTGCATCAAAGCAGAGGGTAAGAACGTCGCATCGTCAGAGCAGGAGCTTGTGTATCTAAATTGCAAACCTGCCTTAAGACCCTTCCTGTGGTTCTGTATGTGTGGAAATGCACCGTCTTTACACTTTTGGAGTGATATTTGCATTGATATTTGGCGCTGCACCCACACGTGCTGTCTGGTTACTGGTGCACATAGCCTTGGCTGCAGCGCACTCAGACCTTACACTGCCGCATACAGAGAAAAAGAATTACAGAGGACATTGACTGGGACCTGTTTCCTTCTGGATAACCCAGGGTTCTGCCTGTACCTCGTGTACTCTTGGTGACTTCTTTTTTGCTGGAAGGATAAGGAGCACACACTTTTTTTACGTTACAGTTATTTTGCAAGGTGGACCTTGCTATTGTTGGAGAACTCCAGATTGCTGCTGATGCTATGGCCTCCATTGATGACTTCAGAGGTGACACTCCTTTTTTGTATGCTCTTCTGAAGATGGAATATATCTGATCCATCGATTTGAGAGGGCTGCTTGTTGTGGGCCTTTTTGTTGTTGTTTGCATTGCTTTTTTGACAGAGACTAGTTAGCCCTGGCCCAAGAATCAGTTGTTCCGGTGATATAAGAAGGTCTCTTAGGAGCGGTCTATAGACTCAACCTAATCTGAGGTTGGGGTCATTAGGTACTATCATTAACTGGTTATCATTGCAGGTAGTTTGTAGATTGCTTGTTTTTGTGGTTGCACAGTTCTTATCATTAGTTGAAGTTTTATTTAGTTTAGTACCGCATAACATTACGCAGGATAAATGTCAATCAATGGACAAAACAGGTCAAAGCCACTGCCGATTGTGCTGCATCTGCTTGTGCTCGCTGGATCAGATTAATTAAGGCCCCTATTTTGATGTAGATCGCAGTGACATAAATTGCCAAGGTATTAAGTAAATTAACCCCCAGGTCAAGTTTCTTTGACTGATATATTAGAACGTCTCCTGCTGCTTGGAATGAATTTGGCAGAGCCTCCCAAGTCCTCTGCATTTCATCTCTTTGATGTTGCTGCATTGGGGATTTTTGAGTGTTGTTTAATATACTAGTTTCAGCCAGATCAAGAGATCAATCCCAAGAGACCAAACTACACACTATTGTACCTGTTTCTACCAGACTAATTTCTTGCAACTGGGAGGTAGCTTCTAAGGGAGTGGCAAATGCAATTGTGGAAAAGGCTAACCTGCCCAACAACCATCTAGAGTCATTTGTAGCTTAGTGAAGGGTATGCTCCTGGGTCCAAGGTGTGTTTGCTGGTGGATTCTGTTTGCTTGTCACTTCATGGAATGGATCGCTAAAGTACTCCGATAAAGCTGCTGGGAATAATGAAGCGTGGTGTACTTCAGCTTTAACAACATGCTGTCTCTTTTCAATGGGATGTGTGCCTTCAGTTCAGTTTGTATTTACCTAATTTATGTTGGACGATCCATCCAGGTGGTCACCTGAGGTTTGAGGGTGCACCCTTGATCTAAACATGTCACTGCTGGTACTGCATACGAGGACTTGCTTTCAATGTACTCAGCCGCTTCTCTTTTGCTCTAACACTTCTTACTGCCCATTCTTCCCATTGGAATGATGGTTTTCTTTTGTTTTCTGATTTTATCTTCTGCACTGAGTTGCCCTGGTCACCTTCAAATTGTAATTCATTAGAGGGAGTATTGTGTGGCTGCATGGGAGCTTGCAGTCATTTGACTTCTTTATTGTATGAAAATATTGCATCAATAGGGTTTTAAAAAAAACTAATTTGATTTCACGATCTCAGCTTAGCTCAATGGGACTGTTCCACTGCTGCAGGTAAAAATAAGGGCCCCTCCTCCTGCTATACCATTTGCAGTGGACATTCTGGAATGATGATAATTTTAGCTGCATGTGGGCATCTCTGCTTACGCCCAGTGGTTTTCAGCGCCACCAGTGTTTTCCCGACCTCATTCAACCCTACCTGGTGGGTTAGGTTTTACACCACCAAGCACATTTCAGTATCAAGGGAGACTGGGAGGAAAGGCCTCGACTCCCAAAGAGGCACCTGTCTCTCTTCCTCCAATTCTTTAGATAATGTTTGGATGTTGCCCTTGCACGGGTCTTCCTATGACTGCAGGAGGGAGCAACTTTTCTGTTGACGGTGAGTTGTAAGGCATAAATTGCGTTCCTCTGAATAGATAGTCATGTACAGTTCTTTCTTGTCAATCGCCGCACTCTATAGTTGAAACTATCACTGTGTGCCCAAAATAATACCGATGGTGCCTTCATAGAGCACACATCTCGGTTTTAATGGAGCACCGACTCTCTTTGTGTCAAGAATTCCTGTCATGCGAGGGGAGGAAAACGGTAACCAGCGAAAACGGACTACATCTCCCAGGATGCTTAGCGGTTGAGAGGTTATGTAAACATGAGAGCTGTTACATAACTCAAGGAAAACACGCCCTCATGTAAACAGGAGAGCTGTTACATAACTCAAGGAAAACACGCCCTTATGTAAACAGGAGAGCTGTTACATAACTCAAGGAAAACACGCCCTATAAAGGGAGGAACCGGGAGGTACAACGCTGTCAGATATTGTGTTTACACCGACGTACCTGCTTAGTGAAGAGCAGTGTTCCGGAGTGGTGCTCCAGTAAGGCAAGAACGGAGGTAGGTCGAGTCGTTACTCCCTGGGCCGTGTCTTGCCCCATCGTCACCTGTGAAGGACCCGGAAGCTCTACCGGATAACCATTGAGCTTCGCTTTTTGACTCGGCTGAGTCAAAGCGCAGTGGCGCTTTTGCTGGTTGGAGTCGTAACTCCCAGCCCGACCAGAGATACAGGGACTGCCAGCTGTAACGCACACCAGGAGGTGTTTGCCGCGTTACAGACTCGGAAGTCCACAGGATCGATCGAGCGGCTGCTCTCGGTTCAGTCTTCTTTGCTTGTGATTGGGGTATCGGTGACGCATCACCAGGAGGTGACTCCGCGTCCCGGTGCAGTCTGAGGAAGAGGTTGAGCGGCTGCTCCCTTCAGGTAGAGACCCCGGCTGGGTGTTTCCCTGACTCCTCGATTCTCCCCAACACTCTTCGTGCCCCTCACAGCCTACCGATTGGCATTGTCGGCCATTTCATTTCTGCCCTCTGTTGGCATACGCCGGGATCGGCGTATATGCAGAGGACGGTTAGGACCATCCGTGCTGGGGGCTGGTAACGTACTTAGCCTGGAGGATTCCAGTGACTATAACCTTTGTTTATTCCTTGTATTATTTTTGCCTTCATTAAAATAACTAAACCTTCACAAGTGGTTGCATTCTCATTATCTTGTCTGTTAAACGATCCTGAGACGTTCAGGGCGTTACAAAATATCCGACCTTAATAACACTAACTGTCTCCCGGTCGATAACAGACATGGTAACACTTGATGATGTGCTGGCTGCTTTAGCGACCGTGCAAATTGAATTGGCTGCCTCCAGGCAAGAAACAGCCGATGTAAAAGCCAGACTGGATGCTATCCAATTGGACCCGCTCACGCCCAGCACCTCCCTCACGAACCAGACCCCTGCGGTAGTAGTGGAAATGCCAGTAGCCGTCCCCTTGGCAACACCAGAGAGGTACAGTGGGGATCCTAACACAGTGCAGGTATTCCTCACACAAGTGGCGCTACATTTATCGTGCAAACCAAGGGCGTTCCCCACGAGTCAGGCTCGTGTGGCTTTCCTTATATCCTATTTGGCTGGAAACGCGGCACAATGGGCCGTACCTCTGGTGAGCAGGGACGACCCCATCTTATGTGATTGGGGTGCTTTTCGCGAGGAATTCCTGAAAGTCTTCGACAGAAGGGCTGACTCGTACACGGCGGACCGTGAAATGCTTGAGTTGAGACAGGGATCCAACGACCTGGTGCAGTATCTCAACGCGTTCCGAAGGCTGGTTGCGGAAACCAAGTGGCCTGTTGCTAAACAGACGGCGCTCTTCCATCACGGGCTGTGCGATGAGCTCAAGGACACCGTGGCTCATATTGACCCACAACCCAAGACATGTGAGGGCCTTATCAACCTGGTATTACGGCTGGAACATAGGCTAAGTGAAAGAAAGGGGGATCATGGGAGAAAAGGAAACTCCCTTCCATCCTATGTGACAGTGGGAAGTGTCACGATCCGTCCACGGTCCAGTACTCCTCAGGATTCGAGCGATGCCATATGGTATCCACCTCTTGATATCCCCAACTCCTGCACTAAAGGCACGGAGGTATAGGGCGATCAAGTGAGGGAAGGGAAGGAAGGGAACAGCGGGGAGTAGAACCTGTAACGAAAAAATACACAAAGCAAACCTATATCTCTGTACGTAATGCTACTCTCATTACTTCTCGCTAACCTCAGACCCTTCTGTGGGCTATACCTCTGGAAAGACACCGCCTTTCCGCCTATGCCAACTTTAGATTACCAACATTCATTTTGATTAGTCATTGAAACATTGATATAGATTCTGAGGATATATTTTTGACCTGAGCGTCAACAGTCAGTCCACAACATGAGGTACTAGCATAGGCAAGAGCTTAAACGTTTATACTAACACAATCTGCTCAACGTCTGGAAAGAGGGGCTGCCTCTATCCTTCCTTTTAGAGACCCAAAAATGACAAACTAATACAGATGAACTGATCCCAGTTCTGACCAGAGTAATATGCTAAAGTACGAAAGTCTCGTTAGTGGGCAGTACCTCACTTAAGTACAAAGTCTCACCACCCCACCTTACTTTCGAAACATTCCTTTTTACTGCAGGAATGGGAAACGGGGGAGTATTGTCCTGGCTGAAAAGTACGCTTGATATACACAGCTAACACGCGCCCCAGCGCTATGGAAAAAAGAAACTATACACCACTGGGAATCCTGCTACCTGCTCACTGGCACGGTAACCTTAAGCGACTGGGAATCCAGCTGCCTGCTCTCTGGCACGGTAACTGATCCTAAGGGTCCGACTCGGTTCTCTCCTGTCCGAGAGAATGGTGCACTTATCTGTACTCTGGGTGCCTCCTCCGAAAGGCTTCTTCCGTCGAATGAGAACCCGCTGACCTGTCTCCGGCTCGCTCGCTTCTTCTCCGCGACTTCGAGCTGTTGCAGGCTCCACGAATTCCTTTCCGACCTCACTGGTATAACGCCATAGCTCGGACGCATCTCCCACTGGCTCGACGACGGACGTGCTTCCTCGAATTACGCACAGCGTCAATGGGGCGTCTCTTCATTTTTGTATGCGTGACTCCTCCCCTTCCGAACTGTGGGCAGGCTGGGAGTTGTAGGCAATGCAGGCGCGCGATCCCCGCGCTTGTGCTCCCGGCTTCCTGACAGGAAGTCCTGAAACTTCCACCGCATCCAAGGGAGAACCCATGGACATCGGCGCAATACGAGCTAGCCTCATAGCCACGGAGAAAGAGTCACGCTGTAAACAAGGATTGTGCCTATATTGTGGCAAAAAAGGCCACTACGTACGTGAATGCCCTGCCAAACCGAAGACGTCACGTTATCGGGCCAACCGGTCGGTAACAGCCGTGGTGGACGTACCGGCGGAAAACTAGAGGACTCCCAGACCAAAGAAGGGGCATCTCGGAGTCACTCATCCATCCCTTCACTTTCCAACTCGGTCACTAAGGGACAACGACACCTGTTTCTCACGGTGCACGTGGGAGTGCATGACCAGTGGATACCCGTTGTGGCCATGGTGGATTCAGGGGCCACTGACATGTTTATGGACCACAACGAGGCATGCAGGCTAGGGCTAGTGCTTCTTCCCAAAGCTGTACCCGAAGACGTCTATGCTGTAGACGGAAGGCGATTGGTGACGGGGCCCATCGGGCAGCACACGGGGGTCCTTCCGATGAGATGTGGGAGGAACCATTTGGAACAAATCGATTTTAACATCATCCGAGCGCCCCAATATGGCGTCATATTGGGATTGCCATGGCTACAGAAACACAACCCCTCTGTGGATTGGCCAACACATCGCATCGAACTAACGTCACCGTATTGCATCCTGCATTGTGGAATAAGAACGGAACCCCTTGACGCAGATGAGAGCGGGAGTCAGACGGTGGCTACAGCGGCAGAAAAAGATGTGGCTCTCCCCCAGGCTTATCACACTTTTGAGGATGTATTTGATGAGGTGAAGGCGGAAGTGCTACCACCACATAGACAGTTTGACTGCCAGATCGACCTGGTGCCAGGGGCCAGCGTTCCCAGCGGCAGGCTGTATGCCCTGACGGAGCCTGAAAACGTGCATCTCCGGGGGTACCTAGATAAACTCCTCAAGCTAGGATTCATCCGCCCGTCCAAGTCTCCTGCCGCCTCGCCACTCTTCTTCATCCCGAAGGCTAATGGGGAGCTGAGAGCCTGTGTGGACTTTAGGGCATTGAATGCGATAACCGTAAAGAATTGGTACCCCTTGCCTCTCATCAGTGTACTTCTGGAACAGGTCAAGAAAGCTCGTATCTACACCAAGTTGGATTTGAAAGGGGCATACCATCTGGTGCGCATGAGGGACGGAGACGAGTGGAAGACCGCCTTTAAGACCAGGTTCGGCCTTTTTGAGTACCTCGTCATGCCGTTCGGTCTGTGCAACGCCCCGGCAGCCTTTCAGTACTTTTTGAATGAGGTATTCAGAGAGGAGTTGGATATCTACGTGGTCGTATATATCGACGACATCCTCATCTATTCGTCCAGTGTGGAGGAGCACGTACACCACGTCAAAGCTGTGCTCCAAAAGCTGAGGGAAAACATGCTGTTTTGTAAACTCAGCAAGTGTGACTTCCATGTCACATCCGTGGAATTCCTCGGAGTGATGCTGAGTCCAGAGGGACAGGAGATGGCAGAACGAAAGATCAAGGCGGTGAAAGAATGGCCGGTGCCCCAAAGCGTGAAGGACGTCCAAAGTTTCATTGGCTTCGCCAACTTTTACAGGCGGTTTATAGATGGATTTTCAGGATTGGTGGCCCCAATCACACAGCTACTGAGGAAGTCCAAGGAGTTTGTCTGGTCCCCTGAAGCGAACAAAGCCTTTGAGGCCCTGAAAAGCGCCTTTGGTAAGGCGCCGGTGTTGGCTCACCCCGATCCGGATCTCCCCTACGTGGTGGAAGCGGACGCATCGGATGTGGCGCTGGGGGCTATCTTGTCCCAACGCAACCACGACACAGGGGTGCTTCATCCCGTTGCGTACATGTCCCGCAAACTCAACGACGCCGAACGCAACTACCATATTGCGGAGAAGGAGCTTCTCGCAATCAAGGACGCCTTCACCGAATGGAGGCATTGGTTGATGGGGGCAAGACATGTGGTATCGGTGTACACGGACCATTGGAACCTACAGTTCATGACGGCCACAAGACACCTTTCTCCCAGGCAGCTGCGGTGGATGATCTTCTTTGCGGGGTTCAACTTCCGCATCACATATCGGCCGGGGACGGAAAACCGGAAGGCGGACGCCCTGTCCCGTCAATCTGCAGTTAAGGAACCATTGCCTGCGACCGAGCATTCCATCATTTCCCCGAGGATGGTATTGGGGGTTATCCAACCGGATACTTTCCTGAGGGGAATAAAGAGAGGGATCAGGTCATTCGCATGGCGGAGGTGGCTCCTCAGTCACAGAGAATGGCAGCTGAAGGACGGGATACCCCTGAAGGGCAGGTGCCTATTGATACCCACGCCTAGGCTAAGGAAACAAGCATTCATCTGGTGCCATGACTCTCCATGCGCAGGTCATTTGGGCTTTGAAAAAACGGTGGCTAGCATGGGACGGCATTTCTGGTGGCCAACCATGAGAGTGGATGTCAGGAGGTGGGGACAGGAGTGTCCTACGTGTGCTACCATGAAGGCCGACCATGGCTGAACCCAAGGGCTCTTACATCCACTTCCGACCCCGGATAGACCATGGGATAGCATATCACTGGACTTCGTGGTGGGCCTACCGGTAGACCAGGGGATGACGGCAATACTGGTGGTGGTGGATTACTTGATGAAAATGGGGCACTTCATCCCCTGCAAGAGAGTCCCTACGGCCGTGGAATTGGCGTCACTACTCCTTAAGAATGTGGTACGACTGCATGGATTACCTGGGGTGATCGTGTCGGATCGCAGTTTACGGCGCAATTCTGGACGACTTGGTGCACTGCGCTGCATGTTAAGACCGCCCTGTCCACCAGCTACCACCCTCAAACGGACGGCCAAACCGAGCGCCTGAACCAAACGCTCAAACAGTATCTGCGATGTTTTGTGGACCAGGGCAGGGAAGAATGGGTCGACTTGCTATGGGTTGCAGAGATAGCCTATAACAACGCCACTCACAGCTCCACACAGTCATCTCCGTTCTATAGCAATTATGGCCAACATCCCAGGTTCTTGCCATTTCTACATCCGTTCAGAGAGGACAGGATTCCCGCCACAGCGGACAGGGTGGCACACATAAAAGACACGTTGATGCGCTCAAGGGCTGTCCTAATAGAGGCCAAGAGAAGATACAAGGCTGCGGCAGACAGGAAGAGAAGGCCCGGGCCACTGTACCGCACTGGAGACTACGTCTGGATAGCCACAAGAAACATGAGGTTTCGAAAGAACAGTGTGTTCCATCCCAAGTACATGGGCCCCTATCGAATTACCAAGTGTATGGGTCCCGTGAACGTGAAGGTGTGCTTGCCCCAGTCTTTGCGGATACACCCTGTCTTTCATGTATCATTGCTCAAACCAGCACCCTCCAAGCCGTCTGGGACACCTAGGCCGGTATGCGTGGAGTCGGAGGTGGAGTATGAAGTGTCGGGCATACGGGCGTCCAAATGGCGCAGGGGGAAGCTGTGGTACCTGGTTGCGTGGAAAGGCTATGGCCCGGAGGAGCAGTCATGGGAACCGGCTGAAGGGGTTCATGCTCCGCGCTTGGTCTCCTTGTTCCATCGGCGTTTTCCTGCCAGCGCTGGATCCGTGGGGAGCCGCTGAGAGGGAGGATGTACTGTCAAGAATTCCTGTCATGCGAGGGGAGGAAAACGGTAACCAGCGAAAACGGACTACATCTCCCAGGATGCTTAGCGGTTGAGAGGTTATGTAAACAGGAGAGCTGTTACATAACTCAAGGAAAACACGCCCTTATGTAAACAGGAGAGCTGTTACATAACTCAAGGAAAACACGCCCTTATGTAAACAGGAGAGCTGTTACATAACTCAAGGAAAACACGCCCTATAAAGGGAGGAACCGGGAGGTACAACGCTGTCGGATATTGTGTTTACACCGACGTACCTGCTTAGTGAAGAGCAGTGTTCCGGAGTGGTGCTCCAGTAAGGCAAGAACGGAGGTAGGTCGAGTCGTTACTCCCTGGGCCGTGTCTTGCCCCATCGTCACCTGTGAAGGACCCGGAAGCTCTACCGGATAACCATTGAGCTTCGCTTTTTGACTCGGCTGAGTCAAAGCGCAGTGGCGCTTTTGCTGGTTGGAGTCGTAACTCCCAGCCCGACCAGAGATACAGGGACTGCCAGCTGTAACGCACACCAGGAGGTGTTTGCCGCGTTACAGACTCGGAAGTCCACAGGATCGATCGAGCGGCTGCTCTCGGTTCAGTCTTCTTTGCTTGTGATTGGGGTATCGGTGACGCATCACCAGGAGGTGACTCCGCGTCCCGGTGCAGTCTGAGGAAGAGGTTGAGCGGCTGCTCCCTTCAGGTAGAGACCCCGGCTGGGTGTTTCCCTGACTCCTCGATTCTCCCCAACACTCTTCGTGCCCCTCACAGCCTACCGATTGGCATTGTCGGCCATTTCATTTCTGCCCTCTGTTGGCATACGCCGGGATCGGCGTATATGCAGAGGACGGTTAGGACCATCCGTGCTGGGGGCTGGTAATGTACTTAGCCTGGAGGATTCCAGTGACTATAACCTTTGTTTATTCCTTGTATTATTTTTGCCTTCATTAAAATAACTAAACCTTCACAAGTGGTTGCGTTCTCATTATCGTGTCTGTTAAACGATCCTGAGACGTTCAGGGCGTTACACTTTGCATTATGTGGTGTTTTGTATGGCTTGGAGTTGGAGACTATTTGGAGACTAGTCTTAAATCTTGAGTGGCATGCCCATAAAGGACATGCGAGGAAGGTTTTGGTACTTTAGGCTAGGACCAGGTGTGGAGGAGCACACAGCAGGGAGCACGCTAAACCACAGACCTAGCTGGGCCACTTCCACCCTCTGTCAGCTCGACCCCCAGAAAGAACGCTAAAGCTCTCACCCATGCAACAAGGTACCTAGCTGCAAAAGGAGTGCTGCTGCCTACCTCTCTACCTCTGCCATCTCACTCCTTGTGCCCCATCATGATCTATTCTCCAGCTGCTGGTGCTGTTGCTGTAAGGCTGCCTGGCCAGCCACGCCGCCTCTCTGCCTCACGCTGCTTCTTCTTCCTTGGCATTGGCACTGAGGTGGGCCTTCAGGTGGGCCGACTTACCACTATCCTGCTGGCCTGAAGATGATTTTCTATACCGTGGGACAAAGGGATTCTAGTTGCCCCCTAGAGAGGTCCCAAAGAGCCAAAATGTCGGGGAATAGGGGCGGCCTTGATTGTAAAGTCCCTCATGGCCTCCATGTACTAGCAGTGCTTGCAGCGGCCATGGATGTGGCAGCCCCAGCAGCAGCTCGCTTGAGCGGGACAGTGTCGCCACAACTTTTCCTGCACGTCAGCAATCCATCCATCTGCCTCTGATATGCCTACTATGAAAAGTTATGACAAAGCCAGAAAGCCTGAATAATTTATCTTGAAAAGTGTTGGTTAATGCCAACGGGCCTTTGAGTGTGGATAGTCACTACACTAAGTTAAAGGTTGCAGGCAGATATTTTATTACAAGGAATATCATAGATGAACATTGTAATCAAGGGTGCAGTTTGGTTACCCCCTTGGCCAAACACTTGTAGTTGAAGATTTGCATTGCGATAATCCTTGTTAGACTGTTTTCACTGGGGTTGTCTATTGCTTTGCTAAGTGTAAGTTTGTATATATTTGTTATTCTGTGACTGCTGATGATGGTTGCCGGCTTATGTGCAAGACAGGAGGCCTCCCTTTGGTATGGTGATTACTCAATAATGAAGACTATCGTCTTGATTGGTTCATTGGGAAACGTTATCTCAGATGCCACAGGTCTAATATGTTTATTATTTAACATTACAAAGGGAGTAGGCTTGGCCTACTTATTGTGAAATACATTTATTAACTCCAAAAGGACTTTACAAGTGGATTGTTTAGACACTCTATTGAAGGCTGTTGACTGATAGTTTATTTTGTGGAATCTCCAATATACCTCGGATAACCCTTTGAGTAGAAGACTTACATTGTAGTGATCCTTGTTAGGCCTTCTTAAGTAGAGTGGTGTCTGCCAGGTCCTTGAAAAAAAACTCTCATTACATGCATACATGAAGGGCCTTTGGGCCTGGACTCTTGTATCTGTTCAAGTGTCATTCTTATTCTGCGTCTCCCCACGACAGCATACTGCATGGGGCAATCGTTTTACCCATTTCTGCAATTGGCTGTGAGTAACAGTATTTGTCCTGATCACATGTGCACATGCATCTGAAAATGAGGGCACTTCTTTGTCTGGGCTGGTGACCAATCCATTAGTTTTCCATGTTTGTCTTCCATAGGTCAGCTTTCATTTCTTTTAGTCTTGTCCTTGATCGTCCTGCAGCTCATACAAACTCCTACCGGCTGCTCCCTTGCCCCAAATTTAATTTGCTGCATCCGCTGTTGTCAATATTTGTAAACTGGTTGCCCATCTCGAAATGGTATTGTCTATAGTTTATCATTGTTTCATAGTTTCAAGATGGTCAACATGTTTAGAAGTATTACGTTGGTCATCTTGGCTTAATACAACATTGGTGCACTTTACACTCTAGCATTCTGAAATAGTATTGTGCACATTCTGTCATTGCTTTTACCGCTCCAGGACGGCCAACACATAATGTGGCATCTTTGATGAAAATGTAAAACAGTTGTACATTGTGTATAATGCCATTGCAAGATGACCGCCTCTTCATATGTTCAGCATTATATTTGTATTTTAAGCATTTGCTCACCAAGTTTAGGAGGTGGTATGTTTTCATTTTTCTATGTGTGCCCTTTTTAATTTATCTTACACGTGGGCCTTTTTCAGTATGTTTTATTGTGGGTGGATAATTGGCTAAATGCAAGAATGACCCATTGGGTGGATGAATCGATCTATCAGTCCAAGAATGAGTTACAGGCTGCATTCATGAAGACTTAGTAAGTTCCTAAAATACATCAATGACAGAAGAGGAACTTTCAGTTAGAAGCCAGACTTTTGAGCATTGCCAGTGTTAGTTTCTTTTTTAGCAATTTCCTTCTCACGCCAATTCTTATGGTGCATAAACTACAGAAAATGATTCACCAGCCTGTGGCTCAGCATCATTTAATGTACACAGTCCCCAGATTGGACAATAGTCTCAAAATGAGAAACGTATGTGCGGTTTAATCGAAGACCAATATATATCCTACAATATGTTGTACAGTAGAACCAGGGAGTGCCTTTGAAAACGTTCTCAGAGCCAACACATATCATAAATATAAGTTTACGACAAACATGCTGTGTCCAGTAGCAAAACATTTGCATAATGGAAAGTTTAACAACACACAAAATCTGACAATATAAACATTCTTTTCTTTTCAGGGAGTTCCCTCCTGTGCGAGCAGTGCCTAGGCGTCTCCAAATACAGTTGCTCTGGCAGTTTTGAGCCTTGCCCCGAAGGAGTCACTCACTGCGTCAGTGGCCGGCAGATTAAAAGAGCAGGTACGTGTCCATGGATGCATGAATGAATTGTGTCTTCGTTGCCAACCTAGGCCCGTTTTATACATTGTGCTCAAGGGGGGGCAACGGGCATGTGCGCCCACTTCGAGCTCCCCCGGGCACAATGGTAATACAGAAGGAGCCGCTGACGCTTGTGTGTCCCCTTCTGTAATACACATAGCGCTGGTGCACAAGTTGCTCCAGTGCTATCATGAGAGGGCGTTTCCACATTTGCAGGGGGCGTGGCTCCATGTAATTGAGGGTATCACTTTGCCTCGGCGTCCGTGCCGTAATACGGACGTGAGCACAGACGCAAACATGCCTTTAAGAGGTGCACTGAAAGTGCGCTACAAAAAGGTAGTGCACTTTCAGTGCACCTCCTAAAGGCAGCCCCAATGGGGGGATAAACAGGGTCCCATGGAACTCCTCAGACATTAGCCTGCAAGCGGGTGCAGTCACTTACTGCACCCAACTGCAAAGGGATCGCTAATCTCCCTTAAAAGTGCAGGTGGGTTGACGCATGCGCTGTGAAATGTGGAGCAGCTTTTAAACAGCTGATCTGTATTTCACGTGAATGCGCTGCCCCCAGGGCAGCACAAGTTCGCTGCTGCTCTTGGGGCAGCACATTCATTCTAATATGGCACGCTTTCCTTATTTTCTCAGGGCGCAGTTCAGCACAGAGTGTGAAAAGTAAGACCATGCTCATTTTACAGAAAGCTTGTGTAATTTACGTCGTTTTCCATTATGCGACTTTGCAAAACGTGAGGTTTCGTCATTGTGTAATTTAGTAACCTTTCTGGCGTCGAAGCTGTTTTAGCAGAAAAGGTCCTGCTGGAGTCAGATTCTGGCAGAAAATTTGCCATAAGAGAAATTTCCAATATGAACCATTCCCCTTGTTGGCCACTTTTGAATATGAGGAATGCACCTGCGTTCAGTGTTCACTCAAGATAACCCAAAGAGCGTTTTGTGTACATTACGTGAAATTTTTCACAATTTTCCGACATTTGACATAATTTTGGGATAACAATTATGAGATTTCACACTACTTTGGTGTAGAATTTATGGAAGGTGCAAATCTGGCGCTATGTAGGTAAAGTCAGCTCAAACTTATGGATGGGCTGGTCCGATAACAGCAAATAAACCCAAATGCATTCGAACTTGCTTTAAGGAGCATAGCTGAGAAGATATTCTGGAAATTAGGTTAGAAAGACCATTCACAAAATGCTGGAAGAAGTTGGTAAACAGTGCAGAGGGAGAACAGCTGAGGGTCTTGAATTTGCTACAAATCTTTTGAATTTATGGGGGAGAGGTGTGTGTTACTCACCCACACACTACTAGCTCAATATTGAATTGTATGGCCATTTGTTTGCATAAAACACCCATGTGCCCTCTTCCACTTTATTATGACATCATTTTAACGTCTGGAGCATTCATATTTTAAATGTTGCTGCTGTTAGAACTCAGAAGGGCAGCCGTTGGTCTCAACAACACACGTTAAACTGAGGGACTCAAGTTCACAATACACTGAAGGGCTAGGGAAAGGAATGAAGAAATTGAAAAACAGTCTAAAGAGATAAAGTGCCTGTGTTTGTGTAGGTGTTAGATATTAGCCTGCTTGTTACTGCTGTTCCCTTTTCTAATACCTAGAAAATCTGTTCTTTTTCCGTAGGGGACCTAGTCGTCTTAACTTCCTTCAAGGGTTGTGTGGAGCCCGCCAAACAGTCAGCCTGTGGGAAAGAGGTTGTGTTGACGAGCGTTGGCGTTTCCTTGCAGATCACACGAACGTGCTGCGACTCAGACAAATGTAACGATCAACCAGTTCCTGGTAAGGAACATGGCTGATTGGCCATCCAACATGTGACCAGGCTCTTGACAATGAAAAACAGGGCCGGACTGGGAACAGAAACCGGCCCTGGCAAACTGATTAGCCGCCCCCCCTCTGGGGTGAGGGGGAGAGCAGCGGAGCAGTTTGCGAGGGCCGGTTGCGGCCGATTTTGTTACCGGGGGCCGCGATTGCCGACCCCCGGTAACAAAACCGGCCTCCCAGCGGCCTAAAACCGGCCCCCACCCTAGCGGCCTACCGGGGAAACGCCCGGTGCCCGCTATGGCCAGTCCGGCCCTGATGAAAAAGGTTTAGAAATGTTTAAAGGGAACCTCAATCTTTATGATTTTTACTTATAAATTCACCACAGTAGCATTACCAACACATACTTTTAGATCTAAGGTGGCGGCCGTTTGGGAGCCCACGGAAAGCAATCCACCTACCATCACCGAAGAATCCAGGAGGGAGTTCAATCCGCAGACTCATTATTGGATGAATTTGCAGCTATTTGGCAAACCTTAATAGGACTGTCAAAGAAGAACTGAACATGCACCAGTTAAAGGACACCTAATCAGCTGAAAGCAGCCATATGCTTAGGTGCATAAGACAGATTTTTGCGACTGAGTTTTTGAGGTGACAGAATACCCACAATATGAACAGTGATAGAGCGCTTTGCTCCTTGAAAATGTTGGTACAAATTCAGGTTCGGAAAGCCCTCTCCGATGAATCTTTAGTTCTGACTGAGGCTGGCATCAAACATCAATACAAGTCAATAACGTGAAACACATTTGGCTCCACAAGTAAGACAGAGAGTGGTTAAGTTTCAAAACCATAAATGTTTATCAAAGGGTAAGCAAAGTTTTAAACACAAATCATCAAATTAGTTTTTAACCAATCCATACATGTGTTAGTCAATATATGCAAAGCAAATCAAATATCATGAATAAACACTATTATAGGTTTCAAAGGCAAATTAAGCAAGGTCAGATCGACCAGAAAGAGACCACCCTACCTTGCTAAGTCAGGGAAAGGTTCTGCTGTGAAGGCAGGTGAAAGGGCATCTGCTGTAAATGCACCTGAATCTCTGTCTACTTTGCAATAGTTTATATCACACAATTCTAACACTTGATACACCCACCCGTGAGTCCCACACGAAGGCTAGTCGCTTTCAGGTACATGAAGATAACGCAAATGTATTATTTTCATAGATATGCTTGGTCCAAGATTCTGTAAATACATCTTTTCACATAGGAACACTAAAACAATAGTGACACCATTTGAGATTGCTGGTTCAGTTTCTCCTGAAATAAAGAAAGATACACAACATGGAACAAGATGGCAGCCAGACACTAACCATTTTAAAATGAGGCCAGCATTAGCTGTGGTCAGTCTAAACATGAATAGTACACACCTAGTACATTTGTGCATTACATATTAATATCAGTATGAATTTCAAAACATTTAATAGTGAAAATATTGTCATCACAAGCACAGAAACAGCAGTAGGTATAGTCTTGTCAGATTCTAACTCTCCTCCTTTGTTATTCCTGGGGCCCCAGTTGCCCCCCACTGGGCACATCCCTAACTCTGCAGCAGTGCTTGCCTCCATAGATAGAACCGGACACTTTGAAAGATAAAGGGAAAGGTGGAGGTTCAAAGAGGGCGAGTGGGATATAGAGTTTCAAATCAATAAACAAAGACTTGCTAGTGAAAAAGAAGTAAAGCCACACGGGATAAAACAGAATGAAAGGGACCAAGAGGAAGACATTCAGCAGAAAGAGGCAGATACAGGAGATAAAGCTGGCTAATGCCCTAGAATTGAGACAGTATGAACTTCACTGTAGCACCTTCCGGGGAGAGAGGCATCTCAGGCTAGTACACGGTTCATGGGTGAAAGTTTTTTAAATGGCGCCTAACCTGTTTCCGTTATGTGTAGATGAGAATATATAGCTCTTTTACTAAGCACTTTCCTTAGCAGGCAACGTTGCTTCAATGGAGCGTAGTAGAACCACCTGAAGGTTTTTATCATTTTCGGATTTGGGGTGCAACATTAATATAGCCTTAGAGTCGGCCATAGCGGACTCTACTTGGCCATTAAAGGCCTGCTCCAGTGTTAAAGCCCCGAGCGGAAGGCGAGGGCCTATAACAAGGAAGTGGACCTTTAATGGCTAGTAGAGCTGGCTACGGAGGGCTCGAAGGGTATTAGAACATTCCGACCGAGAGGATCAAATGTTATAATTTGTAAAACAAAGGCAGAGGGGGTTTAAATCCCCTTGGGCATCATGAGGCCTTTGTTAAATCCTGGAATGTTGATGCTCAGGGCGTCTATCGGCCATTAGAGCCCCAGAGCACTCCATTGTTTTCAATGGCGTGCCCAACTTTCCAATGTTCTAATCAGTGTTAAAACAATTTAAAGGTCCTAAGATGCTGAATGTGAATTGGAAAGCATTAATTAATGGAATTTTTAAAAGTTGGGCGGTATGTGAAGGGAAAACAACTGACAACCTTTCATGGATTGCTTAATCTGATGTGTATATATCAATTTTGCTACGTCTGTTCAGAAAATCTTTGTCACGATTCATACACAGAGCAGTGTCATTACATTATTTACAGCACATTGTAATAAGTGAGTTGTGAACAGGGAGGCCAGAAAAAGCAACCTTGGTGACAAGAACAATTGGCAAAAGGCAGAAATGTCACAAATGAAAACAGTAATTCCCTTTTTTAAGATTCTTAAAAATGTGAATGGCGGAGGTAGGAAGGAGGCAACTCAGATCAATAGGGGAAGGCGTGATTGCTGTGGGGCACAGGGTCACTTAAAAGGTAATATCCCAAATAGTCCCTCAGCTGTACAGATTTAAATCCAGCAGATTTATTGGAGTTGATCTAGAAGCCCCACTGAGGTTATAGAGCTGGGCTCTGGATGGCTTGGATAGGAGGTAAAGTACCAAACCTCAAACCCCAAACAACAGCCAGGAATACCAGGAGCCTGTGTCTGTAAACAGCATCAGGTTGGCTCACTTGTAACACCACAACTCCCTGCCCAACTTTGTCTCTTTCAGAAACAGTCGGCCAGTCTAGGAAGTTCCTCACAATCCCTTGGCCCATAATCATTGCAACCAATGAGGCTATCAGCAATGTCCAGCTGAAGATGGATGATATGTCCAGACCATCTACTCTTGCCGTAAAATATGGTCTAGGTATGGAATGCCTGCTGTGCAAGGGTCTTAGAAGCAGAGAAAAGTGCTAACGGTAGCACAAGCTGCCACAAGAAACCACTTTGAGTATGCTTCCACCCAGTGACGTGGAAGTCCCTTGGTAGGTCTAGGTATGACAGGAGCACTATCTCAGGTGCCTTCATATATGGAGGAGGAAGAGAAATACCAGCAGTAGATCCTACCAGAATTTAAGTCATTGCTGTAAGTTGACAGTCCAGTCAAATTGGAATTTACAAAAACTCTACCAGAAAATATACCAACTCAAGCCCAATAGTGAAAAGCCTGTGTATTGATAAGGGTTACGAATATGGACGACTCTCCAGTGAGATAGCATACCCTGGATCTATAGCCCGGAAGAGACAGTTGTTCTGTGGTCACCAGAGAAGCCTGTGGAGCCCACACACAATAATGAGATGTACTTCACCCTGACTGAAAAGAGGCTGGCCTAATAAAATAAAACAGCACTTGATTGTGTCAGACTTCTTGCCCTGACCACTAAACCACTAAAGGGGGATACAAACTCTAGAGAGCTTCTCATTTGGACATCTTTGCACCAGCTCAAAACAAGTGCATTACTTTGAAATAAACTTTTGGAGGATTGCTATTTTACAACCCCGGGACAAAACGTGTACTCTTAGAATATGCTTGGCTGGTGTAAGCTGTGAGGAGTAGACAAGCTGACTTCATCTGCGAAAGGAGGAGTTGAATCCCTCTTCAAAAAATATATGCTGTCCTAATAATAAGATGATCTGCACAAGGCCCAGCAGGATAAAGAATATGGGGGATGCGAGGCTGGATTGGCCCGACCGGGCATCAGGTATTTCCTCTGGTGAATTGAAGGGTGGGGGGCGGTTTTGTTAGTGGGGGATGGTTTAAAAAGCACTGCAAGTTTCTTGTGTACTCAGCAATTTTCAGGCAACAATAAAAGTGTCAAGATTACTCTAGTGATTGAAGTACCTGCTGGAGAGTGATGGGAATTTTGTCTAGTGGCCGATTTGAGTAATTGAAGGTAGCACAGAGTGTTAATATGCCTGCTGCAAAGAACATGTATCATGCATTTCACAGAACAGTATTTTATGTGTATAGCTCATTTGGTTACTTCTTTTGTCACAGAGATTCTTTTGTGACTGTGCAGTTCATAAGTTGCTATGGTAATCTAGCACAGTGAGCTATGAACTGCCATCAAAGAGCTGCATGCAAGCTGCATGGTATAGGTTGGAAAGTTAAGTTTTTTCTAGTCTTTCTTTATCCTGATGTTGCTAAAAAAGCTTTGTTCAGGTACAAATACATCCATATTAGTAACACCAACCCTAACCACTTTGTTATGTTCTGATTTGTGCTTCTCCAGACCAATCACTCTTAAAACCTGCCTACCCGTATAAGTAGCATGTGAATCCTATATCTTAAAGTTCCCTTTGCCTTAGGTAACATTTTCTATACTCTGATTACATATGTATGATACATTGTCTCTGTATATGTGTGTGAAGAGCTCCAACACTCTCCACTGGTATGAAAGGTGATATAAAACAAATAGAATACATGTGAGAGAGAGGCTGTGCAGAGATGAGAGGCACTGTTGAAAGGTGATATTGAGGGAATCATTAAATAGCCCCAATTAAGATTGCCGTATCCTGGTGCACATGAAGGTCCTCATTTACTATGCTTTAAAAGCTAATACAATTGAATATATAAAGTGAAAAATGTGTTGTACAATGCACCATTTCCTCCCCCCCACCAATGCTCCCCTTTGTAGTGGTCATGCTCTCTCTCTGCACATGCTATGCACCATAGGGGTGGGCTGGTCTGACAAAATTTGCCAGGGCTGCTTTGGATTTCCAGTCCAACCCTGGGAGGATTCTTCAATGAATAAAGCCCACCCCAGAGCCATCAATCTCCACAATCAAGGACGCAAATATGAAGACTAGATGGTGGAACTTACAGAGATGATACTACTTTTCTTTGTGCTTGGTATCCATCCTAAAGTCCTGTTCCCATGGGGACTAGTTTACCTTACAACTAGAAGATTTCACTTGTGACCTGTAGTGTTGTAACACTGTTCATAATCAATGGAGGACTTCACAGTGAGTATCGATCCACTATCACATCCCTTAGTTGCTATAAACTAAAAACCAGTTACAACCTTAGTAGGTTTTGAACAGTGTTCTCACTAAAAACTGAGTAGCTGAAGCTTCAACAAGATTGTTGCAATAATATAACATTGCATCACTTGTAGCAAGTCCCAACTAATCCTGGCTTAACTCAAGCATAGCCCATTGGGACACCAATGCTATAGCACCCAAGTGCCTGCACACTATATAAGTGTTCTATGCTGTTTCTCAATCCAAGAAAGTGTTGGGACCTTTCAGGGTTCTCTGTATATTTTGTTTAATTTACTCTTTAACACACCTGTAAATAAAATCCTTTTCCATCTTGAGTTTATTGAGTGTTTTTTACTTTATTATGCTCTATATAAGTCTCTATTATAGACTTTCCCAAGAATCAGCCTTGATGGCATGGCTTTACTACCCAAGTAGAGAGTGAAAAGGCCTCACAGTCTACATTATATGAGGTCTATGGGGTTGTCTCTTAAGTGTATTCTGTGGAGTCCACTGGCCACAGTGTTGTGGTCAGAGGTTCTGGGGAAAATGTCAATAGATTCATTTATAAAGATGTTTGGGACAGCTGGCATTGCAAGTGAGACTGGCAGGACATTTGGTGTTGCATGTCCCCAGTAGAGGAGACGTACAGATGGACTCTCTGGAAACTGTATGTGCACACTGGGCTTCTCTTTATATGGGAGATTTGAGAAATGAGTAGCTACCTCATGTAGAAGGCTAACTGAGATAGTCTTAGCGGGAGCGATGTGGTCCGTGTAAGGACAGGTACTCATTCTGTTGAAGTTGGATCAGAAATCATCACCTTTGTGACATTTTTTATTCCTCAAATGTAGTGGAGAAACCCCTGAGGTGTATTTTCCTTGTTCCTTTAGAGAAACCTTTAAATGTGACGGCGAATGGATACAAGTGTCCAGCTTGCTTCTCGGACCAGTCCTCTGACGGATGCACAACTGAGGGGGACGTTCTTTGTGTAGGCAATGAGGACCAGTGTGCCACCTTCTCTGGAACTGGCTCCAAACCAGGTAACCCTCATGGATGATGCATCATTGTTATCAGTTATTTACTATGGTTACTTATTAACAGGTCCCAGTAAAAAGCTGTGCATCATGTTGTATATTTGTACAGAGCACTGATACGCTGAGGCTAAGAGCCCTAGATAAGAAAGCTAAAATAAAAAACTTTCATTTAATAAATACAATAACATATGCGCTTATTTAAATGCAGCAGCAGGTAATGTTACAAAAAACAGTGTTGTACATTAAAAAAAGAATGCACTTAGTACATGGGAGTGAAAACGGGTGGAGTGGAACAGAAAACAACAAGGTCATAGATATGTGAGTACTGTAGAACCTGAAACATCTTAACAGGTCAGTGTAACAGGCAAATGACTGCTTGCTTGAGGTACATAGGCACAACTGACACTGACATAGTTGTGCTCTTAGGAAGAACTGCATGAAGAGCTTAAATGAGTTAAAATGTGTGGGGGGATCTTTGAAAGGGGTGTGGTCTATGCAGCTACGGCCGTGACTTTAACACAAACAATGTCTGTGTTTGTGTGCCACTCGACCAGTATTTTGGTTTCTCTCTGAGCTTTCTGTTATTGTATCCCATATATTAACACAGCAACATAAGTACACCTAAAACTAGAAAAGACTTTTGGCTTTTTCAATGGTTGTTTGTTTAGCGAAAAGTCAACGACTGGCTGACCATGTATTTTGAAGATCCCATTGACAGGTTTTGTGAGAAGCTCGTAAACTGACTTTAGTCTCAAGTCCAAGGCTCTCAGTCACGGCTGTTATAAACACCTGAAGTTGGCTTAGTCCACAGCATGCAGCATACAAGAGTAATATGCCACAAAACATACAAAAAAAGCAACATCCCAGATATAGCTAACACTCTAAAGATGTGAAATACAAACCAGAACTGAATCACTGACATGGATTACCTAAAACTCTATTGCATTTATTGTTCAGAAATCCCTTGAAAGTCAAAGGCATGAATATAGGCCCTGATAGGGACCCGTTTCAATGCCAGTTCTAAAATACTACTGGGTCTGAGAGCCGGTGGGACCCAGCCCATTTAAATGCCCTGGCTGCATAAACAGTTAAGCACATGACCTTTGGACTCCTGTCCTGTTGGGCTGGCCCTGGTAGCCAGGGGAAGAGTGTTCCATTGTTTGGGCCCCAGGGTGAATTAACACATCCCATCCCGTATAATCAGGGACTAAGTGAGGGGTGTGTGCTGGCCCCTACCCTCTTTCTCTTATATATTAGTGATTTAGTATGAGTGACACCCCACGTCTTGCCGTGGTTAAGATCCCAACCCTATTGTTTGCAGACACTACCCTTTTATTATTGAAATCCCCTATAGAGGTCTGGATTCTTCTGGATTGTTTTGGGTCTTGAGTTTAACCTCGGCAAGACAAAATATATGGTTTTCAACCCCTACCCAACTACCCATGCAAACCTGACTCTCAGTGGAGTGGCTCTTGAGAGAGTTTTGATGTTCGATTTCCTAGTGGCAGTGGCGGTGTGTCCTTTGGGGTGCTGGGGCATTGCCCCACTAGCCACATGGCCCCATTCACGCAAAAGCGGCAAGCAACTTAGTCGCTTGTCGCTCCGCTCGCAGACGACATGCCAGTCTCAGGCAATCGGCCGCTGAAGGGGGTGGGGGTGGCTGCGGGGCTGGCTGTGGCAGCAACTAAGGGTTACTAAGGGTTGAGTGACATGACAGCAGAGCAGCGATTGCAATAGTGTGCGCATGTTTGATTTTGGGCTGGTCATTTTCATGACCAGCCCGAACATGCGCACTACAGGCCAGCCACCTACTATCATGGGAGAGCGAGGGGGGACCCGAGAGGCCAAGGGTTGCTTCATGCAGCAGCCTAATGGGCGGGCCATCTCCATGCCATAGCCAACCCTGGCGCTCCTAATGCAGTGTCTGGATTGGCTGCCTGAGACACCGCGCAGCCTGTGGGCTGTTGTGCAGAAGGCGCGGGACTGGCCCAGGACAGAGCAGAACAAAACGCGTCAAGAAGCCCCCAACGCAGGACCCCAGCCCAGGAACAGAGGTGGTCCAGACCAGGTAAGTTTTGTTTTCTATTTTAAACTCACCCGCGTGACCCGCACCCGACTCCCCCCCCCCCCGAGTATTGCGAGCCGCGACAGCATGGTATAATAGTTTCCCTATAAAAGCAAGTTGATTCTTCAGTGTGCGTGTGCGCCGCTGTAAAGCAGGCAGGATAGAGGGCGCGCGCCTTGTAAGTTGAAGAGGTTTTCCCTTCTACTTATATTGTTGTTTGCATATTTAACAAGCATTGGCATAGCCAATAGGTCTCGCTTTTGGGACCTTACTAGTATATTTACTTTTGCTATAATCGCGGCACGTAAAGCACGGGTACCGTGATGATAGCAAAAGTAAAGAAATAGAAAAAAACATCTATTTCTTTACTTTTGCTATAATCGCGGCACCTGCGCTTTACATGCCGCGATTATAACAAGAGTAAACATACTAATAAGGTCCCAAAAGCGAGACCTATTGGCTATGCCAATGCTTGTTTACTTTTCCGCGCAGGGGAGGGGGCCTGCGAGATTCCCTGGCGGGAGCGTGCGACCATATGGCGCCACCATAGGGCGCCGCGCGCTCCCGCAAGTAAATCGCCAGACGTGCACGCGTTGCCATTGGGGAGAGGATGTGGTCCGTCGGCTGCGCTGCCGCCTCTGGTGCAGGAAACCAGGGTTCGCGCCTCGAGGTCATGTCCACATCCTGTGATTCTGGGCAAATCACTTAATCTCCCCGTGCCTGAATGTGTAATGTAAATACGGTGCTATGTAAAGCGCTCCAATACCTTCGGGTCGAGTTTGCGCTATATAAATATCCAAAAAAATAAAATAATTGCAAGCAATGCAACGCGTGCACGTTTTTGTCCCCAAAGCTGTGCCGATGGCATTAGGTCTCTCCTATGCAGCGCAGCGAGACCTAAAAATACTCGCACTTTAAGTAACTTTAAAAACGGCGTTTCTTGGGGGATTGTGATGGAAAATTGGGTTGGGCCCACGCTTTGTTTCTTGTAGAGCGAGGCGGACATTTTTACCAGTTTCAGAGGGCATTTTGAAGCAAGACAAATTCCTTTTTTTGTTTAGATTCTACGCATGGGCTTGCTCTCATCATCCTGGCTCATATAAATCAGGCAGCAGTGCGAAGGAAAGCCTGACTGGGAGTCCAGCGCCAGCCATACATGCTGCCAGTTCTTCTACTGCTCGGATGCAGGCCATCTTATGGACACGGGTTATTGAATAATATTAGGGTCCTGAAGTGTCTTTGTAGTTTTGACTGTGCCTCTATTTTTAATGCAAGCAGCCATTGGCCCAACTGTCAGCATGCTATTGTTTTGTTTGTTAAAACATACTGTTCCCCGCAGGATAGTGGGGTGTCTACATCTTTTCCTGCTACCAAGGGCTTGGAGGGTTGATTTTGGGCATAGTGACCACACCGTCATCCGCTCCACTCAACACGCATGCACAGACGTCACCCAAGGATTACACTGACACATTCGTTATGGGTGAAGAACTGCTGCAGGTTTATTTCATACAACATAAGTATGACGATAGAGTGGGTTATCTTACGGGCGATCCAGGGCAAGCAGCCCCTCGCTGCTCCGCCCGCCTTACGAGCCAGCACGCACGGTGGGTCGATGCCCGACAGCGCGGCACATACTTTTCAGATCCACTTTTCAGATCCTCCTTTGGATCACGTGATCTGTCTAATACTCCGGCCCCCTTTTTACGGGGGGGCGGAGCGTGTTATGGCACACCCCCGGTTGGTCAGGCCCCCCAACCGCCCAAAGGACTAACGGGGCGCCGTCGCGGTCTTCCCAGAACCTCCTTCGGCTCCTGGACCTTGGCTCGGGCACCCTTACTGTGCCGGACAGGGGTACCCTTACTGTACCGACTGTCGCAGAGGTACCCTTACTGTACCCTTCTGCCTCCAGATCGCCCTGTAACTCCGCATGCAACACAAGAAAAAACATTATAACATTCCAGTAGTGCGCTGCCTACGCCGCGCAGGGTAAGCGGAAAGGGTGGGATCTCGCGCGGCCAGGAGGGAAACAGGAAGCAGAGGGCGATCTGCATAGGCGGGAGGCATAAATAGGCCTAGCCCCGCCCAGTGGCCCGCCTCCCCCGGCAGGGCCAATGATTGGGGCCTCCCCTCCCGAGGCGCGGCATCCTGTCCTGAGAGAGGTGGAACCAGGGGGGGAGGCTCCGACGGGTGGCCACTAGAAGGCTGACCTGCTAATGTCCCCCTGCGTGGGACGGGGCCAGTGGCATAGTGACCACACCGTCATCCGCTCCACTCAACACGCATGCACAGACGTCACCCAAGGATTACACTGACACATTCGTTATGGGTGAAGAACTGCTGCAGGTTTATTTCATACAACATAAGTATGACGATAGAGTGGGTTATCTTACGGGCGATCCAGGGCAAGCAGCCCCTCGCTGCTCCGCCCGCCTTACGAGCCAGCACGCACGGTGGGTCGATGCCCGACAGCGCGGCACATACTTTTCAGATCCACTTTTCAGATCCTCCTTTGGATCACGTGATCTGTCTAATACTCCCGCCCCCTTTTTACGGGGGGCGGAGCGTGTTATGGCACACCCCCGGTTGGTCAGGCCCCCCAACCGCCCGAAGGACTAACGGGGCGCCGTCGCGGTCTTCCCAGAACCTCCTTCGGCTCCTGGACCTTGGCTCGGGCACCCTTACTGTGCCGGAAAGGGGTACCCTTACTGTACCGACTGTCGCAGAGGTACCCTTACTGTACCCTTCTGCCTCCAGATCGCCCTGTAACTCCGCCACAGCTCTGGGGAGGCTTCCGTCGCTGCCAGAGCCCCCCCTTCCTCCCTTCACTGTTATAGGTGCGAGCTACCTTTTACTGGGCTAAGTTATGGGTCCTGTTCTGTAACCCGTACATGACCGCATTAATTTGCAACATTACTCAGGAGCCCAGGGCAGACAGACAAAGGATGTCTTTTGGCCCCACTGCCGTTCAGCTTAGACGTGAATGGTGTCCCTAACTTTCTTAGCGATGCGACTGCAGATCTTCCTGACGTAATTATGGGAAGATCTAGCACCTACATATGGAGCCAGAACTGAACCATGGCTGAAATTCTTCAATCCATCGATACCCTTCATATCCTAGCATGAAGAAGGTTTTAATTTCCACTTTGTCTACAAAGGTGATGTATTGATAGCGTCATGGTGCCCGAATTGCCGCTGCTTCGAGGTTTGCATGATTTCTCGGCAGGGCAAAACATTTAACCTAACTGCTATATGGACGCCTTTTCATGACTCCGGATAAAGCCAATATGTCTGACTGAGCTGCCGAAGAATACATCTGTCAGCTCGATGACCCAAATTTGTGAACGTTTCCCAACTCCCTGGCCCCAAGGACAGGCTGAGCGGGAAGAACAACACCTAAATCTGTTTCTCATCCTGGAAAATATGGCATGGGTAACAAGGCATTGGTGAAATAGGCGCTCATGGACCTGCAATCCTATTATGATTTTTCAATTGGCCAAATTAGGGGCCTTCCTGGCTTGGAAGTGTGTGTTCCCAACCGCTACAGCACAATAAGCAGGGTGAAGGTAACGTGCGAGTTAACCACTTTCCCTACGTATATAAACACAAGCTGACATCACGGGTATCTACTGAGGGGATGGGCCCTTAAAAGCTATAAGCATCAGACAGTACGGGGGCAATAGCCTCTGTCTATGTACTCTCACCCAGCACACGGGAAACACATGCTCACTGTCCCTGGCTGCTTCATGTCACTGTCTCTGAATGGTTACTGCCACAAACCTTAGCTGGTGACAGCATTGTTGGCAAATGATTCGTTGAGACAATCTCACCTTCCTACAGCATGCCAGTCCAAATAAATGAACAATCGATAAAACTGCTAACTCTGCCATGTTTACCTTTTCGGCCATTAACTCCCTACGTTTGCTTCCTTTCACATAGTATTATCCTATTGTTTACTACAAACTGACCCCTATCTTAGCAACATCTCCTCGTTTTTGCCTTTCTACTTGCAAATTAAGTTACATTAAATTGGATGATAGAGTCTTATACTAGTCCCGCTGTTCATCCCAATCTTTTCTTGCTCTCCACTGGGACAGCGTATCCAATTTCCTTGCTTGTTGGATAGAAGCTAGCTTTTAGACTTTATTGCTGCTGCAAGGAGTTAATTGGTTTGCCTACAGTCCTTGTTATACCGGTGTTGCTGCGCTATAGGTAATTCGTGGCACCTGACATAGTGGTTTGAAAAAGAAACTTCTTATTTTATCAAATAATTTGTTGTGAGCCCCAGTTATGATTTCGTTCACATCTTCATAGTTGGCAGTGTTTCTATCTTGCCAATACCTGGGTCACGTCTGCCTTAAATGATGACAATCCATCTGGCTTTTCCGCTAGCTTTGCCCATCTAACCTGTCAAATGTCGTTGGAAAGCAGCACATCTCTGGTCATGCTCATTTCAGAAGGTGTTAAGCCCGTTCCATTACTAGAAAGTTGAAGTGCAAAGTTCAAGAGGTATGGTCGCTCTCTGCTCTCTCAATTATTACCATGTAGATGAGGGCATGCCATTCTGGGTTGTCTGGTTGAAGTATGCACATGTAATTGACACTCTCATTCTGGGGTGTCTGGTTAAAGTATGCACAGGTAATTGACACTCTCCCACGTGCATTGCTGTGAAACGTTTGAAGTAGTTCATCAAATTCAGCCAGCCACCCCCCTAGGTGGAGGCTTGCACTCCCAAACTTCTGCTAGTGGAAAACCCGATCACACCTCCAGTTCAGTAGGATTTAGTAATTCACGACACTGACAACCCCAGGGGCCTAATACTGGGCTGTGTATATGCGGCCCAATATCACCATGACAATTAGGTGGGAGTGGATGGGTGTTAACCTAGCCTGGCTGAAGTGCAAAACCTTTGACAATCACTCCTGACAAGATGTGCCAACGCAGGTGGAATAAAGAGTTAACAAGCCCGCCTTACTTCCTTTCCCAGTTCAACACAGGTCGGGGAGGATGCCCCTTCCAGAAAGGTCATGGCCTTATCCCTGAAGCCTATCCATACAGGATTCTACCGGAAATCTACAGTATTGCTTTGTAAAGCTTTTTCTGGTTCCACTTATTAATTATGGTCGATATGATCTCCCTCAGTTTGAACAAAATCTTAGCTAATCGTACGCCTGCCTAATTCCCAGGGCTGACTGGTTTAATGCTTTACGCCTGGAATTGCCCCAGCAAATGTGGCCTTGCACTGAAACTTAACTGGGTTGTCTCAACTTTCCTTTTAGAGCTAGAAACGCCCCCCGGGTGTACATGGTACTTGTTTCTATATGGTGCCCGCTGATGTAGCCAATTGCACAATGCAGTCTCCACAATATTTCGCAGCACCTCTTTTTGCGTTGTAATTGCCCAGAGTAAGTGTAAAATTAAACTTTCCCATCAATGTGCTAGAAACCGGTGGCAAAGAATGACAGAACCTGGGCATAACCTCCCTGTTTCCTACGGTAAAACCATAATTATCTTGCACCAGTATCAAATATGCCACCTGCATCCATGCCCTATCATCTGTTGCTATGCAAATGTCATCCAATTCAATGACGTAAGCGACATATCAACCAGTTCTTGGGAAACAAAATTCCATATGCCGGGATTTCTCCACTAGTACCCATGATGCTGAACCTGGAAGTGTAAGGCACACATGAGGTCCGACAAACGTCTCAATGACCTTAAAGATGTTGTGTATGACACACAAACCCATGATTTGAAAGAAAACATTACACCAGCTGTTGTCGAATAGGAAGGCAAAGATGAAAGGCAGCAGCACCTCTTGACTCAAGCGTGGGACTCGCAATAATAACATCGGTATTCAAATCCAAACATTTAACCAATATTTGATCACATGTGACTATCTTAATCACTATCAGCCTGGGCCAGCTTCCGTATTAAACTGGCGAGTGGGCCGCAACAGAGTACATTTGAAATGTAAAACCATGCATTTTCAAACATAAAGCCAGGAATCGAAGGAAAGCTTGGGGACAATAGTGTGAATAGTGCTGGTGGCCTCTGGTTCAGGGGTTTCCGGAATGAAACATCCGTCAAGTTAAGAGAGACCAGCGTGTGGGCTGCAAATTACATTACAGGGACCAATATGAGCATGATGTGTGGACACCAAGGAGACTCTGAAAACCATGCTGTTTTGGCAAGCCGTTAAGTGCGATGAAAGTGGGAGTAAAAGTACCAGTTTACTGGTGCCCCACCATGCAACGCTTGCCTGTATCACAAGAAAACCTTCCCCAACTTGGACATACACACAACCGCTTCAAGTGTCCTGCAATATCAGCTCTTCCGAATTTGGCTAACGAAAACTACCATTGGCCAAAGGCTAAAACCAGTAAAAACTAGACCCATTGTGCTTCCCATTGCTTGTCATGCCTAAATTGTAGCAGCAGAGGTTAGAAATCGGCCGCCAGGCACTGTATAATTATGCGCGAGCTCCACCACCTGTTCTGAATATTCACGGTCGCCCCACAAGGATGAATTGCACAGGAGATGCACATTGGAAATGCTCTGGGGCGAAGGAACGGTGTCTGCCTGCAGCCCTAGCTAGCCATATGTTTCTCAAAAACGCTTACCATAAACCGTAATGAGTACAGACTCATCAGAGATCACCCTGGCCCCCCAAACCTTCACAGGGAACTGGAGAGAAATGAACTCATTTGCGCAGGGCAACAAATAGCAAAAGTTAATACTGACCAAGTTGAACTTTGCATCTCACAAAAAATTTGCCGAGCCAATCAATCATATGCATGTGAATCAGTGTATAGGAAATGTTACCTGAGCCAAAGGATAGGAGGGAAACAGGAAGCAGAGGGCGATCTGCAGAGGCGGGAGGCATAAATAGGCCTAGCCCCGCCCAGTGGCCCGCCTCCCCCGGCAGGGCCAATGATTGGGGCCTCCCCTCCCGAGGCGCGGCATCCTGTCCTGAGAGAGGTGGAACCAGGGGGGGAGGCTCCGACGGGTGGCCACTAGAAGGCTGACCTGCTAATGTCCCCCTGCGTGGGACGCGGCCAGCGGCATTTTCGGTTTGACATATATTTGAGCTGGTGGTTTCCGAGCACCGGTGTTCGAAGGAGCTGTGCTCCCCCATTGGTATGTGCTCCCTCTACGTCATAGGGGAGCTTCGAGAAAGAGCATAGTACGGTTGCGTGGGATGATGCGCATGCGCAGTAACGCGGATGGAGTGCATATCCGTGGGGAGCGGGGAACTATAGTACACCGGGCCTGAACGCTGTGCTGTTACGATGTTGTATGTAATTCTCAGCGATGTTGCGCAATGATGTCATACGAGACGTATTCATCTCGTCTTTTAATTTTGATGCTCTTCTGGTACAGTTCACAGTAAGGGAGAGCAAAGTGAGGAGTGCTACAGTCATGTGAGTAAACACGTATGCTGACGTTATCTTTAGTTAATGAGTTAGAAGCCCGACACGCCAGTTCACCCTTTCATCCTTCCAGAGTGCGATGACAATTAGATTTTAAAGAAAACAAGTTAAAACGATAGACGATAACCATCGGAGCGCAAATGACTGAAGATCGAGAAATGGCTTGTGAAAAATTACTTGAAGTTAGCCTGGCCGGCTGTATGTAATATCATACGTCTTTTTGCATGCATCAGCCTCGTTTTGTTTCATTTAGTTATCTTAATTGGAATGTCAGCAGCCTTTGCTATGCCAGAAAATATTGTGGTACGGTTTGAAAGGCGTAGAATGTGGACCTCAATGTAAGGTCAGAAAGCCTGCTTCTAACGGTTGGGAGGCATTAAGGGGCATATCAGCAACAACCGGCGATAATTATCGCTAAGCGCACTTAGCGGTAGGATAATTATCGCCGGCTAGCGTGTATTTTTATCGCTGAGATAGCGTGCTATTAGCAATGCTTATCTCAAAAGCAATAAAAATCCTAGCTCTAACTGCCTAACGTGAGATTATTGCTGGAAACCCAGCGATAATCTCCCAAAATGTGGCGTTAGCTTGTTGATGGGGTCCCACAAACTTAGCCATGATATCCTCCTTCCATAGGATATCATGGCTAAGTCAGTCCTGAAGCAGGCGTAAAGAAAGTAGCGATAACAGGGGTTATCGCTACTTTTCCTGCCACTATGCTTCATAGCGTGGGGCTTGATGATAGGAGAAATGTCGCTTAGCGACATTTCTCCTGTCATGTCAGGTCAGGAACGCCCACTTTGCATCTCATTAGAGATGCAAAGCTGGGCGTTAAGAATAGGTGCGCTAATGCAAGGTTTCACGCGTTAGCGTGACCTTGCTAATTAGGCGATAAAATTATCGCCGCTTTTCGGCCGAAAACGGCCGCAAATGCGGCGATAATTTTCTATCGCCGCCTTGTAAATATGCCCCTAAATGAATTCAGGGAGCCCCCTTACTGGCGCTGTTAGAAGGCCTTATTGTGATGGCAGGAGGTCCAATTGTCATGTCAACAAATTTTGTTTTGTTGCTGGAAAGTCCGAGTATGGTGGCAGACGGTCCTTCTCTGGTGTCACGATCCCCATGTCAAGTCAGAAATCCTTGTGTTGTTGTCATAACGCTCCCGTTGTCATGTCAAGAACACCCAATGTGATTGCAGGAAGGCTTTTTGTGCAGGCACAAATTCATATTGTTTCGTCATCAAACTATATTATTATGTCAGTTCTTTTGTGATGTCATGCAGAGTTTTGTAATGTCATGATGCTCTATTAGTAAGTTAGAAGACGTATTTTGATGGAATAAAGCTACCTTGTGCTGTTATAGACTCTATTGTTGTATTAGAAAGACCTGTTGTGATGTCAGAGAGCTGCATTTGATAGTTTTATTGTGATGTCAGGAAGACCCTTTGAATCTGATTACATTATTACAAAACCATTTTGCATGATGTCAGAAACTCAATTTTTAATACCAAAAACCTGTGTCAATTACAAGAGGCGGATTCTCGATGGGTGCCCGATAATTAGTAAGTTATTTACCCAGGCCTTTAAGTGACATTGTATTTCTCCTCTCTAGTGTATTTTTGATAGGAATTATAAAAATATTTATAGAATGAAAGCATGTTACAGTATTTGATGATATAAATGTTCATAAGTCATTCGCAGTGATGTTTTATGCATCCCAGTTATATTTGGTGCATTCAAACCACAAACAAAGCTTTCTTTGCCCTTAAAGTATTCTGAAAACCTGTCATATGCGATGCATCCAAGTCATTTATAGCTCTTTTATTCTGCACCCCTGTCATAAGTTATGTATCCATGCCGTTTGCAGCAGTGATGGCGCGTGAACAATCCAATGTGTTTATGTCACCCAACATGAGCAGTTCAGACTTTATTAATCCCAGAAGGATGGTAAAACTGTAACATTTACACAGATTTTTACAGTAGGCATTCATTCGAGCTGTATGAGGAATTTTCATGTGTAATCTTGGGGAGCAATTTACATATTACAGTAACTTGAACAAATGAATGCAAGAAGATACGGGGCAGTTTTTAATGTGTGTAATATTTCAAGACTATACGTCCCCACTGCTTAATAAGTCTTGCTTTATCGCTGCATTCATTTGCTTTAAAATGCACCATTTGCCAATCTTTTTTAAATTTCTTTCTCAGGAGAGGGACTCTCCCTAGACCCCAGATTTGTCCATTGAACTTGTTCACATCGCTAACTAGTGTTTTCTCTTGGAAAGGGTAGAGCCAAAGCAGTCTTGCTTAGAACCCTACCCCTCTTCAGAAGTCAACCCAGAAATTCTCTAAAATAATGTATGAGTTTTCTTTTATGAATGCCTAGAAGAACTGAATTTTTAGTCCATTTATCACAGGAATAATGCTGAAAATTGCACGAAAAAGATGCCAATTTGTAAAAAATCTCTTCACGGGAGGAGAACCCCCCCAAACCTCCTTTATTGTCACTGGGGTCGCTCGCTCGCACACGTTGATTCGCTCTGCATATGCCTCGCCAGTTCCAAATTCCACCAGCCGCCACTGCCTATGGGTTATGCTCACAGAACGATTTGATTGGTTACCCCATATTCAGAGGCATGGGCTCAAACTACATTGTGGGGGCAATTTGAGGGCTCACCGTGGCTCCTTTTTTCATCCGGTGACTCCAGCCCTTGAAATCTACAAAAGTCAGCACTAGGAGTCACTCTGTACGGTGGAGAGATTTTGGGCTTCCAAGACTCTAGATCCTTAGAGACTATAGAAAATTGTTTTTATGAGCAACCTAAGTAGCTTACCAGCTAGCACCCCTCTTGTCCCCCTTTGTCTAGATTATGGCCTTAGATGCATCAATGACACAGCTGGGTAAAGACGGATTTTGTACTGGCTCTGATTTACCCCAAAGCTCATGACATTTCATATGGCTATAGATGACCTGTAAGATTGCCTGGCTTTGGATAGTGAAAGATCAGCTGGGCCAGATTGGGTAGAAGAATCTTTGGTTCTCCCCTCCAGATGCTGAATTAATTTTAAATCTGAGCTAAAAGGCACCAGTTGGCATTATACTGACAACCAAACTCTATACCCTCTTATGGCTGGTTCTGTTTACCGTTTATTAGTCTTTATTCCGACCGCACTGATCATAAAAGACAATAAATATTTACATCACCAAAGACTACATGTGTAAAATCTAGTTCTCAACAAGGACTATACATAGAAATATGATAAAACGTGTAAAAAAGACAAGCAATTTATATATCAATTAAAAAAGCTTATACAGGCATTTTTTACAGTAAAAAAAGTAAAATCGGTGCAGGCTAATAACTATTCATATAATATTCAATACCAGCGGGTCCCAATACTGATTAAGAAGTATAATAAATAACCGGGCTGGAGAGCTAGGCAGAAGATAGTGTCTAACTAAGCACTGTCGCAGTCTGCTTGCTTTCAATCTTGTGTCTAATTCTCCCCAACCGGCCTAAAAACTTCGCTATAGCAATCACAATTGCCTCTTGTGTGCTGGTCTTCCATACTCGTAGAGCAGTAGCACTCGTCCTAGTACCCAAGGTCAGAGAAATTGGTTTGAGCCATTTGCTCCGTGGAGAACTGTATGCTGGGCATACAAATAATATGTGAGGGATTGTTTCATCCATACTCTGACAGAGTGGGCATTTACTATCTTGAGAATGGTGTCAGGTTTTGGTGAAGGCTTTGGTCGGTAGCGTTCCTATACGGAACTGGAAATAACGTTTCCTGTCAGTGGGCTTGGTTATAAAGTCCCAAAAGTCTTCATACAGGGGTTCCGGCTTGTGGGCCAGAAAGATACTGGTCAAAGATGATGAGTTAGAATGACACAGATTACCAGTTCTAATCATAGCCCAGTAAGCTTCTTTAAATGCTTTTTTGGGAGGAAAAATATTATGCACCGGGTCTTCCCATAGATGCCTTATGCCCATATTCACCAGGGAGCTTATCACATGTTGTTACCATCTGATCTTGTGAGAGGTATCGGCATCTCTGATGTCTTTGAGAGCTAGGGCATGGTGGGCTAACTCCGGGGTAGACCAAAGTCTTCTCCAGTAGGCCAGTGGTCTGAACCTAGCAACCTCTACCAGGGGATTGGACCCCAAATCAGAATATAAAGGTATAAGAGGTGTACTTTGGGGGAGGCCTGCCAAACGTCTCAGAAATAGTTTTTGGGCCTGGGCTAGTGAGGACAGGTTTCAAAACCCCAAAGTTCCTTCCCATACAGAATAGAAGCCATAATCTTGGTATTATATATCTTAAGTGCAGGACCAACCGTCTTTGTCTGGGAGAGCCTATGTTCTTTCAAAATCACTCCTGCAAGCTTGGAATGCTTAAGCACCATTATTTCTATCTGAGGTTTCCAGTCTAGTTTACGGCCTATATTTACTCTAAGGTAAGTAAATAAATCTGTTTGTTCCAATGGCTCATTATTCATAACAAAGATTGACTTGATTACTTTATGTTTGTGCAACACCATAAATTTAGTTTTGGCCACGTTTACCAATAACTCATGTTCCTTACAAAATAACTCAAATCGGGTCAATACTCTCTGCAACCCAACTTGAGTTTTTGTTAAAATTAGGGTATCGTCCGCGAACATGAATATTGGGACTTTTATACCAGCAACAGAGGGTGCATCGGTGGAGAAATAATGGACCACGCCGTTTATAAACAGTGAAAACAGGGTGGGGGCCAGTACACACCCTTGACGTACCCCTTTGAGGATTGGGAATTTGGGGGTAGTGTTCCCTTGAGCACCCCAGCCAAACTGCTCGGAATTGGATTCATGCAGTTTAACTACAAACTGCAAGAGCTCGGGGGTAATCCTAGGTCACTCAGTACGGCCCAGAGTTTGTTTCTCGGGACCGTATCAAATGCTGCTTTGAGATCTACAAAGGTGGCATAACTAGTTCCACCCACTAATAGTGCAACACGCCAGTAAATTGAAACAAAATAAAAAACTTGATCGATTGTACTTACGAGGACCCTAAAACCTGCTTGGAAGGGGGATAATATGAATTCTGTTCAGAACGAATCTAGCCATAATCTTTTGGGTGGAATCGATCAGGCTGATTGGCCTGTATAATTACTGGGGTTTGAACAGTCCCCCTTCTTGTAAATAAGTAAAAGTTTTGCTCCTCGCCAGGAGTCGGGGATGAGAGCTCCTCTGGCAATCACATTTGCGAGAATCAGAATGTACTTGAACCAATTATCTTTATCAGATAAGAATAGGTCCGCCGGGATGCAATCAGGACCGGGGGCCCTTCCCTTTGGTGCTGAATTCACGGCAGTTTCCACTTCTCTTAAAGAAAATGTTATTGGTGAGTCTACACTTGGAACTTGGAAGGGGGGTATATTCTCAGCGATTGCAAATTGATTCTCAAAGAAGGATACCCATTGGTCCGGGGCAATGTGGTTTGAGCGGGCACTGCCTTGGCCTCCTCTACCCCATTTGACAAGCTGCCAAAATGATCGCATGAGATCCTAAGCGGTCGGAGGGTGTACGGCCATTTGCTGCCCTAACTCCCCTTTCTAAGCTAAAAGCTTTCAGCTGGAGCGCTGCCTCGGTCCACTTTGTAATTGGTGGTATCTCCAGTTGGGGTATACCCCACTCGGCATCTTCGTCAGCCTAAAGTTGCTGTCCTCGGAATCCAAAGGCTTTGGGGCATAAATCTGTTAAAAGTCAATCTATGTTTTGAAGGGACGAGTCCCCGATACAACTTGGTTCTGGGGCGTTAAAGGATAGGTTAGAAGCAAAGTCAGGAGGGTTCAGATTCAGCCTAATATTTGTTTGTATTACATGAGATGTTTTTAAATCAAAAGCCATCAGATTTTCTACCAACAATGGGGAAACAAGGGTAAGACACGCATAATCAGAGTTGTTATCCTTAGAAGAGTATCTTACAGCGGAGGATATGTCCTCCCTGATTCTGGATCTGCACTTACGCACATGTCTCAACCACTGGGTACACTTGTTGGTCAGGGACTGCTCATCCTCCTTAATTAGGCTAGGTGAAATCTTTGAGACATTAATCAAGAAAATGTGTGATTTGGAGGATCGAAGAAAAGATTTATCGTGATTGCTTACTCTTGCAGTTAAGGCTACCCTGGGCTGAACATTGGGGTGAAAAGGAATGTGCATTTCTCTTCTACGGTGTGCACTGGGAAACTGTAGGATCTATTCACTGGCTCTACAAGGGTGGCAGGATTCTGCATGATATTTGGACCATAAGTCAGTTGTTTGTTGAACTTTGCTAGTTGTCCGTTGGCTTTGTTTTTGATAATTGGACAGCATGAATTTCCTTTGGTGATGTTAGATGTTCTACAAACTTGAATCTGGGGCAGAGCTTCTGTGACTGAATAATCTTTGCTAGGTCGGGTTTTTAGTGCTATGGAGAGTGTGTTGATCATACCCTTTAGTTCGTTAACTTCCTCCATAAGTTGCTTAGTCTGTGCTTTTAAATCGGATATCTGGTTCCTAAACATATCTGTAAAAGAACACAGATGACGCGGTGGCCGCGCAAGGCAGGCTGGGCGATGTAGTCCCCCTGGACCTCTCAGTAACAGCAACAGCAACAGGGATGTAGGTTGGAGCGGAGAGGCTAAACAGCTCTGCTGGGGGAGGGGCACAGTGCTGTGTCACATTTGGCAGCCATGACTGAAAAAAACGGCCCCAATTATCCCAAACTGACTGGTGGCATCAAAACCCACATCGGAGGGATGAGGGAAACCTCCTGAGTTCCTTCCAACATCCGAGGCAGTAGAGGACGAGTAATGGCGCCTGCTTGACTTCAGATCTTGTGTACCGTAGCCCACCCGGCCCAGCAACGCGCCCAGCAAATAGCGTCGCCAACAAACAGACAACGGGGGACACCACCAGCACATCGGTATTTCCCCCGTGTTTCTCCCGTCGCCCAGAGCCAGCTGCGCCGCAAGCCACGCGCCGGCTGCAGCAGCGGGTCTCTCTCGCAGAGTGGCTCTGGACGACACCGCGGCCAGCCACAATTCCAATATCTCAGGGCAGAGTGAGCGGATCTTCTCTGGCGGCAGACCGGGGGACTCCGTAGCTCAGTGGGCACCCAGGTCAGTAACTTTGGTGGGTTTGCTTGGATATTTTAACGGAGTCTGGGGGATAATTAATCTCTAGAAGCTCGGAGTTTCACTCCATTGCGGCCATTTTGGAAATTAAACTACTGCAATGCAGTTATCCGCTCTAGAGGAACAGTAATCTACTCTAGAGACCGGTTCTCATACTGTTTCTTTTTTAGAGTTCAAAGTAGATTACCACCTGAAAGCATTCTTGGATGAGATCGAACCCCCCACTTTGTAAAGCCTTTCTATGTTAAATTCCACTTGAGTATCTTGCCTATTTGCTCTTTTACAGTCAAATAGAGTTGTCACTCCAGCAATTGTGACAGATTCTGCATGTTCTGCCCTCATCAGCTGAGCACGTCATATTTTTCTTTTCAACATACCAAGCATAAAAAGGAAGTAGATTTTCTGCAACCTCGGTATTAGGACTTTTAGGACCACGTACAGAATTTTAAGAACTGTTACCAGGCAATGCATTGTGTTCTCTCTCTCACAATTTTTGATGTACACGTGGAGGTTAATTCTATGTGTGCTGCAGAATGCAGCACACAGAGAAAAAGCAAAAACGAGGAGAATAAAAGCATTTCTCCTCATTTCACCATTCTAATGTCTGCTCTTGCATGGCGTTAGTTTTTGATGCTGCCTCAGATTTGCACATCCTTGAACATCTGGGGCAGTGTCAAAAGCAATGGATGTTGCAGTGGAACGCCCACAGCAACACCCATTTCATGCCCCTTTCACGCTAAGTAATGCGTGTAAAGATGCATTATTTACAAGGCAGGGTTGGGCCAAAAAAAGTGGCTTAATGCCACTTTTTAAATATGGAGAAGGGCAAATCGCCAACAGACAATCATTAACAGTGGCGTTCTTGTGGCGATATCTTCTTGTAAATATGCCCCTCTGTGGTTTGCAGACTGAAAGAGTGGGATGTGCTCAAGAAGGGTGAGCAGACATTGAGAATTGGGATAGCGTTTGAAGAAGCAGCAAAGTACTTAGTGTAGCACATGGTGGTGGAGGTAGGTGTGAAAGGTAATAGGTGTAGAGAGAGGTTATGTCTAATTGTGGTGGTTTTATAGAGATGCACAAAAGAAAATATAATGCAGAAAGTAATGAAAGTAGTTGACCTAAGATTTTAGATAGCATGTACAGTTTTTGAAGGTTAACTATTGTGTGTTCAGTTTTTGAAGGTTGCCTATTGTGCAGTTTTTATAGATGTGGTTGAAGTGAGGTATTGAGGTTTTGTAAGTAGAGTATTGGATCCAAATGCTGATGTACATGACATATTCTGTATACAAGTCATGAGCACTGTATCACATTTACCAAAAGTCACTTGGGTGCAAACACATATTATGTTTTACATTTAAATGAAAGAGAATAATGAAGATGTGAAATTTTGTGATAAATGAATAAAACAATACCTGGTCTAGTTTAACACTACAGCACTTGCAGCCAATTGAAATAAAAAAACATATGTTTCCACTAAATCATCTGATATTGTGACAAATGCACTTCCTTCAATAAACATGTAGTATTTGTAACTCTCCAGTATCTATTTGACTACATTGCGTAGTTTGGGGATTATGAGCCAGGTGATTTTTTTTGAGGTTCTACCAAATTATTGTTCATAGGCAAGTTGTTGTACGTTATTTTTTAAGACAAACTTGTTTGTGGCACATATTGAGAAGGTTACCACCTGCTTCTTTATGCTTAATCAGGTAAATTACTTTCTGCAGAGCTGCTCCAGAAAAAAACTATTTCAGGCCCTCTTCTACTTTAGGTTGGACTATTGCATTTCTCTTTTGTAGGATTGTCGGCTATCGCCTTTAAAAGTCACAAATTAACCAGATTGTAGCCACTCGTCTTATTTTAGGGCTGAGCAGGAAAACTAGCATTTCTGTCCATCTTCCTCTCCTTTACTGGCTCCCTATGAGCAAGTGTTGGTTATTGAAGATCTTGTATTTCTGGGCCATATACAGCCTCACCACTGACAGTTACTTGACTTTTCTCTTTTCTCAACCTATTCTGCAACTAGTTACCTCCAATCCAGATCTTTACATTATGTTTCCCTACAAGACAAAATATATATGTAACATAGTCTGGTTCTCTTGCAGAACTTGCCTTGTGAAGCAAGATCACAATGTATAAAGCTGCAAAAAAATATGCCCCAAGAGCAGACAAGAAAAATCCAGAAGATGCATGTTTTGAACCCAAAAACAGAAAACCACCAGGCAGATCAGAATGGTCTTAACTGGATGAGATATCTTCTAATTGGTTGATACCTTGCCCGATCAGAATTGTTGAAAGATCAGTTTGTTGAAGAATCAGTTTGATGAAGCCTTCACTCAATCAGAACAAGGCCTTGCACTCGCACCATTTTCAATGGCTACTGTTAGCCAGTGGAAACAGCTGTGGCATGGACTACCTGGGGGTGACAAACATTTAGTCATCTATAGACTGGTGTGAGATGCTCTTCTTATTATTTTTGATTGCCTGGTAAGCCAAAGTGGATCTCACCAGGATTTGTTTCTTCTTACCAGGAACTAAAAAAGATAAAAAGTTGTTAAGCCCCCAAATGTACAATGGGGGGAACAGTTGGAACAGCGCACAATGGTTCAGTAAATACTAGCATTGACAGCCACAGCAGCTATGGAATCACAACACATATCTGAAACATTATGCTTTGATAACCACTACCAAGTTTTTACCCCTCCAAGTGCCCCAACTGTCTTTCCGCTAATATGTACATCACTGATATCCATATATCTCACTTTCCTGGCTGTTGGCCCCCAGTCGTCACTTATTGCTGTGGAGGGTTACACTCTTAAAATGTCAAATGTATTGTTAGTCAAGCAAATGATGCCTTACTTCCACTAATATACTTACTACATACCTGAGAAAATTTAGGATGCACTTTGGAATGAGGTTCTTTAATTATTTCAACTTTGGGTTTCTTGTTTTATTGCCCAATTCAGCCTTCTGAAAGCTTATTCAATTAATCCAAACACCAAGCGAGACATGTGTTAGCTTAAAGGTTTTAAGAATGTAGTATAATTAACAAATAATGAGCAAATAATATAGTACTGAAGTGACTTACTGCAGCAAAATGTTCATTCGAGAAATGTGTTATTTTTGCCCTGAGCAATTTACCCATCTGGGTAGGAGGTATCCACCAAGTGCAGTCAATAGCAGATAATGTTCTCTTATTAAGATCTTAGTATCATAACTGAACAGAAATAAGTACATTGGTTGATACCTTCTTTTTGTAGAAAAAAGGTCTCAGTTCAATAATCAAACATGCAAGGTATGTAATGTACAGCTTTTCATACTCACACATTATCTCACTCGGCATAAGAATGCATGTTATGCAGACTACTATAGTTTCACCAATTAGGAAACTGAGGTGTGCTGTCTTTGTGTTTCAGGTGAGCCGGTGAACAATTACAGCTTAAGAGGGTGTGCTAACACGGATGCCTGTGATTTCGGACTTCTCGTCATGGCGTTATTTAAAACATTTCAGTTTGATTTAAAGTGTAACCCTTCTAATAAAGAATAAAATGGCTAAGAAGCCTACAAGCCATCCTTTTCTCAGCCTTGTTAATCATAGGTAGCATCATCGATAATACACTGTGGCCACCGGAACCATCTGATACTGAGAGTCAGGTTTTATGAACAGGACCAAAAATGTGAACCAATCACATCTCCTTATCACCATCCTGGTTCCAAAGAATGTAGGCCAAAGTAATGCACACTGTAAAGATACCATGCTGTTTGTGGGCCAATCCCAACTCCATTGAGCCAGCTTTGTCTGTAGGTTGCGTTCCACTTGCAGACACATTGAAGCCTTGAGTATTTAATATATGTATGTATATATGTATGTCACTTATAAAGAGGAAATGGAGTGATGTGGATGGTAGAGTTTGACAGTACAGAGCAGGCAAACAAAGAGGAGATGGAATTTTTGGCGCAAGGATACAGCCCTGAGTGGTGAACTTTAAAGATCCAAAACGAAGACGGCCACCATGAGCATTATAGTGAACATTTATATGATTAGCCAAAACCTAGGCATAAGTTATTTTAGTATTATATAACATTTGTGATGTACTTGGTCTCAATGGGAGCAGCTGGGTGCCTGGGGAAGGTTTGACCAATGAACCAGACTTCAATTGGGATGAACTTTAAACTGACATTGTATCTGAAACAAATGCGAATTTGAAAGTGGGATACCTTGGCTGACCCTCATTAACTTGTCTGATTGACCTTGAAGTCTGCTGCAGGCTGCATGGCTAGCTAACCGCATATCTTTCATCCCATTATCATCTCAAATTTGAGCTGCTCCTTCCTGGGACAAGCAAGAAAAGACCCACTCACCCCTGATTAAGGACTCTGAAAAGTGCAGATGATCAAACTTTGTAGCTGATCATCCCGTGTTCTTCTCCACCTCTGGCCAATGTCCCCCCCCCCCACTGATTTTCCACAGTTCTGCAAAACAGAATTCACTTATATTTGTGGGACTTTCCTGTGTGTTCCCATATGCATCCTGCTCTGCCACATCACGTGTTGTGGCTGGTAACAAGTAAACACAGGGAAAGCGGCCTGGGCATACAAATCTGTCATTATATTGACCTTGATACTTTTCATACTTTTGCAACTGGCTACTGTGGTGATGGCTGTGTGACACATTCTGGGTTTGGAAATTAGAAGCAGCTTTCGTCATGTATCTTTGAACCATCATGACTGTTTTTGCCTTCTTTTGTTGTATCTGTTTTGCTGGCCATAGGACTGCGTATAGCTTACTACTGCTAACCAATGGCAAACTGCTTAGGATCTCCTCTCTAAAAACGTTAGAATCTGTATACCACTAAGTGACACATTTAATTTTTTGTAGTCTCTAGTAGATAGAACCACATGTATCCAGTTTCATACAATGACTTTGCCCCAAGAGAGATGAGGCATGCTGTTGTGGGTCTAGGGAAATACATCAATAAGGTAAGTTGTTGGTTGTTGCCATTATTACTATGATATAGACACTCACAGACTCCACAGACTGTTAGGTCATTGTGTGTGATGGGAAAGCAGTCATGTGCTTCATTCAGGTGGGGTGATGATAACATCTCGGTACTAATACAAAGTCAGTTTGGCTATTGAACGGAGAACTTGACCCCTGGAGAAGCCAAGGGGTAGTGGTCCAGCTGGTCTTCTGCCTTTCTGAAATTCTGACATGGGCATGATTAAGAGTTGACTGGAGGTGTCAGCAACACTAGGCATTCTGTTACCATGTAGTTGCTTGCTTCTATGGTGTGTAAAAGCTAAGAAGCAGCTTCCAAGAGGAAACCGATGGGCATTGGGTTGAGACTGTTGTATAGCAAGCTGAATGTGCATAGAGAGAGCAGCATGAGAATCATTGTGCCACTGAGCTGGTGTGTACCAAATGAGCTTTCTCAAGGCTGAAATTAGAATGAAATAGTATTTTGGTGTGATGGGGCAGTGAAATAAAGTTGGTGTATATTCAACAATTAATGCGTCTGGTTAGATCACTAACCATGGGATTTTCAGACTAAAAAGACTTAAAGATTTGTCTCACCAGAGTATGAGACATCTAAGAATTTCTTGGGCAGAGTACGGGACTCATTTATGAGGAAATGACATGGGCAGCCTCACAAGTCTTCTTGCTGTGCTTCCCTATGCCAATGTGAAAGGGCAGGAATGCACCGTATTTATGAAGTACGGTGCATTCCTGTGTTTTTACCCCTGGTGTGACACACAATTTGCTGTCTAGGAACCAATGAAGGCACCCATTCACCATGGTGCAAGGGTGGCTCCCTTTCATGCAGGATTGTTTTTGCGCTGGAAGGGATACCTTCCTACACAAAACAATCCAGGCTTTTTACTCTTTCTATGCGTGCTAAACAATGCAACACACATGTAAAGCAGAAAAACTGAGAAGTAAAAATATTTCTCCTTGTTACGCCTGCTCTGGGGAGGTGTACGTTTTTAGTGCTGCCGCAGGTTTATGTGCTTAAGCAAATCTGGGCTGGGATCAAAATCCATGGGTGCTGCGAAGGAAAACCCACAACAATGCCCATGGTATGCCTCCTTGATTTAGAGCAAGGTGAGGCAGTGACTTGCGCTGCTTTGTTTTATTGCATACCTGTGAGCCCATGCAAAGCCACGCAGAGTGGCTTTGTTTCACCTCATAGATGGGATTGAAGGGCTTGCGCCACTGAAGCATCAAAAAAGTGACTCAAAGGTGGTGCAGCCCGCTTGTAAGTGAGGCCCTGAGTCTTCTGCACTAGGCTTAGAACTGCAACTCAAAGATCATCAAGAATCCTGCAATGCCTCAGAAGTCTCATGTGGGGTTTAATTTGGATCAGATGATCTATTTCATATTGTGACCACTGAGATAGAGGAGGTGACACTAGCATGTGACACGGTCGAGGTAAGACACAGCAGATGACATACTCTCCACAAAGTTCATGACCAACACCCAGAGATCAACAGGAAGCCTGTGAAACCTCAGCACTGGGTATTTGGACCCAAAAAACTGCCAAGGTTTCAGAATGCTTATGATTGACATTTTCACAATTTTCAGTGTAATTATGAGTGACATTCTGCGACTATGAGTGACGCTTTTTTGTGAGCATAACCATGCAATGTAGATGAGAGAACCATAAATATCAGAAGTTGCACCTTATTGAGCAACAAGACTCACTAAGAAGATCTTAAAACTGCTGCAAGCACCAGAAATGGAAGGGTGCCAACCTAGTGCCCCGCTGTAATTTTTTTTAAAGGCTCAACTTAGGCTCATGATGACCCACTCTAAGTTAGTAAATTAAATTAGGATTCATTGGAGAAGATCATAGCTGCTGATGTTTCTTTGTGTGCACTGTGATCGTGTGGGGCGCTTCAGTGCCTTACGAGTGACCTTGTGAGGTGCACCATCTTTTCATGTAAAACAAAAAAAGTTTTGCCCATTTAGTTATATTAATTTTAGATATGACGCTTCTGATTATAAAGCCCCTTTGCTGCTGGATTTCCTGAACTTCTAGACTGCAGTGTTAGTTTCTGCGTTCGAGGTATGATCCCAGCTGTTTGTAATGTGTGCCGTAGTTATATAGCTGGACAGGAGCTCACACACTTTTTCAGTGCAAAGGAAGTGGAAAACATAGTTCCTGGACATGTGCAGCTTTGAAGCCTGGAGCCCTTCATGGTGAGAGATGCTTCTAAGAGCAGCCTCATCCCAGGAGGCAGCATCTCACTGAGCCTCAACTGCCTCTGAGAGCTCTTAATCTCCAGAAAAGCTGCCTTTTTACTTCTGGAAACTTAAGTGATAGGATATAGTCTTCAGTGCACTTTAGTGATGAGAGAGTGCCCCAAGCACCAAACACCCCTGACAGCTTTGCATAGCTGAGAGTATTGCTGTCTTGCTTCATCTATGACACTGCAAATACAATGCTTGGGCAGGGCTGTCAAATGATGTTTAGCTATGAAGTCCCCAATGGAGTACGCTTGGCAGAGCAGCGCAAAACTTATTTATTTCAGGTGATATTACTTCTAAAAGACGTGATTGGACGAAAGTTCATTTGTTACTGTTCAGCTCCCTTTTTGGGGGGATATTGGCTCATTAAGCGAGGGCAAAACTAATTAGTTTAGGTCATTAAGAATCTCCTCTTGTCTAAGGCAGTGATTTATCAGTCTAATAAAACAATATGCTATAATAGTGGTATAGTATGTTCCCAGCAAGCCCAAGATAATATATCAGAGTCCTGGAAGATAGGCTTCTGATTTTTTTAGGTGGCTTTAATAGTAGTCTCTTTTACGCCTGGCAAATTGAGATCTAAACTCCATTGTCAAGTTTTTGTGTTTCAGTAAATTGTGGTCAGCATGTTTTGTCCAATACTTGATCAGCTACTATTGCTTGTAGGCCTCCGGATTTGTAAATGCTTTTGAGCTTTGTAAAGTTCAGTCTCTTTAGGCGCTGGGGCATGGGAGGAGATAATGGGCACTGGTTCCAGCCCATCTCATCCCTCTCATAAGCCTGGGACAGTCAGAATGTTGTCAATATTGCCCACTATATTTCAATGGTCCACCTTTATTACTACAGGTGTGTCTGGTGGCTCTAGGCCTAATGATCTGTATGGTCACAGTTTCAACTCATGATGATCCAATTAGTTGTTCATCGTTCTGAGTTTGATTACATGAGTGCCATCTAGCAACAGTGCCCTGATGCCACCTCATTGGTGCATTCTACATATATACCTTTTAATAGCATTTTAATAGCATTATGGAAGGAATAGCCAGAACTTTGCCAAGAATGCTCAGTGTCAGGGATCAGCACTAAGCAATATGCACAAACACATATTTTTACACGGTTACTTTACACACATACTCAACCTAGTCTTCACTCTCTCTCCTCACTGGATTTAGTTTCCAAGCTCTTTCCCTTGCCCTAAGTTGAAGCCCAGTATGGGAGCATGCTGTCAACGAACACTTATCCTGCCTATGTTCCAGCTTCCTTACTGTTAGAAAGTCACTGTTTTGGCCTGTCACCCCCATTTTTTGGTGCTGAATGGAACTGGTGGTAGCTGACTCGGATCATGTCCTTGGCTCTATAGTCATGCCCGAGCCAGTTCTATGTTAAACACAAACACATATATTAAGGGACACTTATAATTGGCATGACCTACCCTAAAAGTCCCTAGTAGATAATAGTGATAGGGGATGCAAATACCATTTAGTTTAGAGGCCAGCAGCCTTTGTTGCTCTTGCATGTGTGCGCATCTGAGAGCCTATGGTCCTTTCAAAAGCAGCCATGTGTTGCAGAGCTGCCTTTAAAAGTAATATTTACTTACAACCTCGACTCTGATGGTATGGGCACTTTAAAAGTGATAGTCTACCGCATTTGTACATTCGGGGTACCCCCCAAGTTCTCCCTTATGTGTTCCGTGTGGGTGGATCATGTAACTATAAGCAGAATCCCAATATGGGAGGCTTTATAAACAGTGGTGAGTAAAAACTGCCGTTTTCCCCCATTGCTGGACATTCACTACAAATTTGACTGTGGGCACTGTGAAATAATAACCAAAATCGTTTTTGCATATTAGGAACCCCCAGGTCTCCCCTAGGTGTTGCAGGGTTGGGGTCCTGTAGCTGTGAACAGGGGCTTTAGAAAAGAGGTTTTATAAACCCTGGTGAGGAAGAAATTTCACATTTCATTTTTTTCCCTCAAAGATAGTTGGCCTTATGGACATTATGGAGTGTGGAATATATCATTCAAAGACTGAGCAGGTCAAGCAAGCCTGTAAGCCATGGCCACCCTTTCTCCCTGCCAGATAGGAGGCTTAAGGAAGAAATAAATTCACATATATGAATGGGTGGAGTTTGTGGAAATAGGCCATACTCTAAGTTTTGTTTAGTTATCTCTTGCTGCTCTGCTGACATTTTATCTAAGATGGATTTTGAGGGAATAGTACTTTCTAGGACAAGACTATGCCACACTTTGGAGGAAGTTGTCATACTTTGGGGTGTTGACCTGCACCCCATTGGAAAGGGGTGCTTCCCTGCTTGTCACCAGAGAACACTGGATAAATATGTGAGATGTTCAGAGCCTCTCAGATCTGCTGCCTGAAACTACAACAAGAAGGAGGATTTTATGGCATAACATGGAGGTTGTAGAATACCCTTCGACGGGAAGGGCTTAAATTTAAAGCACTCCAGAACGATGAAATAGTTTTCCGAAAGTTAATTCAAGCAAACAATTTGAAATCTTCAACCATGAAGGTTTTATTCGTAAGTTTTATTCTTTCATATTATGTCATATGAAATAATGTGATCATGATGTTTATGTATTCCAAAAATAAGTGAAGATTTTTCAAACAGATACAAGTATACAGGCGGGTTGCCAGATTCTAGATTAGTCCCCTCTAGATTAGTCTCCGATGCATTTCGGGCTGGGTGCCCTTCTTCAGGGAGAGTATTCTGAAAAAATGGAGAAAAAACACTATGTGCAAAACCAAGAGTTGTCCAGAATGCACATATAATAGAGTAAAAGGCGAATATGAGAACAGAGTGAAAAAACTGTTTACCAAAGAACAGTAAAAAGGCTCGTGATATAGGAAAGCAAAAGTGGCACTAGTAATACGTACGTGGACTGCTGCGCAATTATTGTGCAAATATAGAGTGGGTAAAAGGCTGATAAGTGCCGAGTGTATCCGAGTGTCAATTGCATAGTCAAACGGCATGCTGTTAAGAGCGTGTCGGCGCTAAAAGCAGTAACAGTGGTACAAAGTGTGTAGCAGCAAATCGTAGACCCGAAACTCGAAACGAAAAAACACCAGTGCTGTGTGCTAACATAATGGAAGGTATGTGTTTAATCCAAAAACGCAATATCTGTAGGCTGTAACCTGTGGTATCAAGTAAGCGTGCAGGTGATCCATGGACGCCACCAGGGTGATTTGAAAGTACAAGGTGACCCAGGATGTAAAAACACGTGAACTGGAAATGGAACCCGAGTGTAAGTACAAATAAAAGACAGACCGCGCGTAGAGCGGAGGTACCAGAAGCCATGTCAATAAAGTTAATTGAACTCAGAAAGAACAGCTGCAAGAGTGTGCTAAAGTAAAACACAACCGGAATTAGAATTAAAGTAAAATACAACCGGAATTAGAATTATACACAAACAATGTGAATAAAATTACAACAACATATTTTATGTGAAAGGTGAAGAAGAAAAGATGACACAGAGTGTGATCGTAGCAAAGTATGGGATTAAACAGGTAGCAAGAAAAGAGTGGAAAAGGGAAGAAAAAAGTTGATGTAAATGAAGCTGAAATGAAGGAGTATACAAATAATATAATAGAAAGGAAAACTAGGAAGCAAGGACGTTTCGGAGAAGGAAAAAAGAGATCATACCGGACACAGTCAAGAGAGATCAAAGTATCAAAAGTAGAACAATGTATAGCTATACTAGAATGTTATAGAAAACAACTGAATTCAAGTCTTTCATTTAACCCTTTCGGGTGTAGGGAGTCCAATCTGTGTATCCAGAACAGTTCACGTTGGAGCAAGAATTTCTTATTATCTCTTCCTTCAGTATCCATAATTTTTTCAAGCACCATAAACCGTAATTGGCTGACGTTGTGATTCATTTCTGTAAAATATAAATGATTTAGTATTTTTGGTCCGTATGTTACTTTTATGTTCAGTGAGTCTGATTTTGATTTTTCGTTCCGTTTTTCCCACATAGGGTAAACCGCATGGACACTTAAGTATATATACGACGTTGGTGGTATCACATGTAGCATTAACTTTTAATTTGATGGGAGTGCCTTGGGTGGGGTGGGTCAATATATTGTCTTTGATGATACTGTTGCAATTTCCACAATTGTGACATGGGACTGTCCCATGATAAGTTGCGCCTGGTGACTGCAGTTTCTCATTTAGAAGTTGCTTGAAATTTTTGGTGCGTTGGTAAGCAAAAATTGGAGGAGCTTGAAATATGTTTTTAAAATCAGTTTCTGTTTAAAGTATATGCCAATGTTTACAGATTACGCGTTTGATTTTGGTACTTCGGGTGGAGTATTTGGACACAAATACTGGTAGTTCCTGTGTGACATTAGTAATTCATTTAGGTGTAAGTAGTTGCGCTCTGTCTTTTAGCTGCACTCTATTTTCTGCTGCTTGTATGATGGACTGAGGGTAGCTTCTTTGTATGAATTTTATTTTGATTGTCTCGCTGTTTGCTTTGTACAGTTCATTAGAAGATGCAATCTGTTTAGCTCTGAGCAACGGAGAGTATGGGAGATGTGTTTTTAGGCTCATTTGGTGAAAACTGAAGAAATGAAGATAATTATTACGATCTGTTGGCGTGGTGTATACTGAAGAAACTAGTTCATTGTTGACAATTTGAATGTTGACATCTGGAAATGCAATTTGCTCCTGACTGTTATGGGTGAATTGAATTCTTTCATTTATCGTGTCGAGCTCCCTTATGGCTATGAGTAGCTGAGCTTCAGTACCCTTCCAAATTAAAAAAACTTTCATCAATGTATCTGTAGTATGTGATGAGGTTATCCTACCACGTGATGTTTGATAGGATGTGTTCTAACTCAAACCTGGGCATGAACAAGTTGGCGTATGCTGGAGCTGCACAGTTTCCCATGACCACTCCAGACAATTGGGTTTGGAATTTATCTATACAAGTGAAGTAACTGTGATGGAGAGTAAATTGCATTAACTCCATTAGGAGTACCTGTAAATCCGTGTTTTTGTCACTGTTCACTGAAAAAGATTCCATAGCTTGTAATCCGAGGTTATGGGGAATTAAAGTGTACAATAAGTTCACATCGATGGTACAGAGAATGAACTGGAGATCTTTGTCAAGATTGATGTTACTGATCTTTCTTAGGAAATCTGTGTGTCTTGTATATAGGTTGTCATTTTTTGAACACTCGGTTGTAAATGCTGGTCTATATATTTATCAACCGGTTCGTGTATCGAATTCCTTGTACTGACAATAGGTCTAAACGATGGCCTGGTCGGATGTTTATGGATTTTTGGTGCCATGTAGAGGTATGGTGTTTGAGGGTGTTGTTTGATCAAGAATTTTGTGTTACGTTCTGTAATGGTACCCATTCGCAAAGCTTGGTCAAGGATGGTATGTAACACTTTATTAAATTCCGTGGTAGGATTGGAAAGTAATTCCATGTATAATGAGTCATCACTAACATGTGTCATCAGGTTTTCATTGTAGAAATCCGAGTCTAATACTACCAAGGCGCCACCTTTGTCTGCCTTGCATAAAGTGATCTGATCATTGGTTGCAAGTGATGCAATGGCGTGTCGTTCTTGAGTAGCCAAATTGGGTTTACTTTTTTCTTTATTCTTGAAAATAGCTTGTATTTCTTTTTTGACAATGGTCTCGAAAGTATCGAGCACTTTGTGGCTCAATGGTGCCATGAATGTACTCTTGGGTTTTAGACCTAATAAAGTACCTTGATTTTCTCTAGGTTGTGGTTCCACGATATTCGTGAAGAAGTGTTTTAATCTCAGATTTCTCATGAATTTGAAGAAACAAACTTGAGCTTCTAATTCATTAGACTCATATGTAGGGACGAATGACAATCCTTTTTGCAGTGTTCGTGTTTGGAGTGGTGTCATAGCTATTTTTGAAATATTTATGACTAAATTCTCTGACTCCTGGTCGACTTGGCTACAGGTACATGCTTTTCTTTTGTGCTTTGCCCTCCTGGTTCTGTGACTGGGTTTGGGCCTCTTCCTAAAAAAGGAGCTGTTTGACTGTGTTCTCTATTTGAAGTCGAGGGTCGACTCTCGTGTTCCGAGCTGGTGTTGTGTGGGGGCCCACGTTGATATCCTTTGCGTGATAAATCTTCTGAAGAAGACGTGTCTCCTTCTGTTGATCTGTTGTTAAATGCCTGTTGTTGTCTTCTGGTTGCATATATTTCCACCCAGGTGTAGACCTCTCCCAATTTGTAATCGACCGTGTCTCGTTTGAATTTCCTGAGCATTTATTAATTAATTTCCTTGGTATATTTGTCTAGTTGAGAATGGATATCTTCTAATGTTTTGGCCCACTCTTCTTTGGATAATTTTTCACTAAGTTCTTGTTTGAGTTGTGAAAACTAGCTCTCTAGTTCTTCTAGAAGTTTTCAGAGTTCTTCAACTATCAGAAGTATCAGATCTAATGAACATTTGTTTAGGATGCCGTACCATCGCTCTGTGAATCGGGTATTATTCTTACACAAGGTTGGTTTAAGGGGTATACGTAATCCCTGAGGGATCCTTTGGACTTTATGATATCTGATTAAGGTGCTTGCGTGCAACCGCTGGTTTATTTCTCTCTTGGCTGTAAAAAGTAATTTTCGGATATTTGATTGTACAGATCCAGTGCTGGATGAGACACATTCCGGTTCTTGGATTAGCGAGTAAATCCTATTGGTATCATCTGTAGAAAATCCGAACGTGTTGGCTTTGTTGCCTGTAAGGTTGGCTATATCTTCACAAGACATGTTGATTGATTGGGTGCTGTACGGTGTGAACAGAGGAATATATAGCGATCAATAAAGAAACCGTCGCACTCCTTTATAAGTAAATCAGTGGTGCAATCTTCTGCCTGAGAAGTAGATAAGGTAGGGTGCTGAAGATGATCACCTCCTGTTCATAGAGGTGAGAAACATAGAGGTTAACATTATGCTAATCTCCTTTGTTGCCATCTCAAAGTAGCAACAATTGAAGAATATAGAGCTTCAAAGAACATGCTAACAAAGTATAAAGTCCCCACACATGCATCCTTCTTCCTTCTCCTTTGTTGCTCACAAGATAAGTATAATATGGCTGCTGATACTAACTGAATTAGCCTACTGTCTGTCCTCCCCTACACCCCCATCCTTGTCGGAAATTACTCCTACTTTCCCCTTTCTACAATATAATTTGTTTCCTTTTGTGGGTGGATGCAGTTTTTTTCCTTACTTTACTCTGCTTTAAGGCTTGCTGTGGCCTATTTTTTATTTTTCAATTATGAGCAGGTTGGGGGCTCTGTTTTTCGTACCAGGTTCCCTTCCTCAGCATAATGCTTTCTTTAGGTCTATTCAGACCAAAAAAATCTCTGTACGGTGGACCGGCTTCTTTCAAAGCTGGCTCTGCGTTATGGTCTCCATGGCAGCAGCTGTACTCATCAGCTTCCTTACCAGCGGCTCGGCCTCCAGGTTTCCAGAACAGCAGATGACACCCCAGCGATGCCCGCAACCAGTTAATGCGACCGCTTCCCCACGATCACCTGCTTCCCTAGGTGAGTGGGTACCATCTCCTTTGGCGGTGTGGCACAAGACGACCGCACCACTTAGACTAATAAAAAAGAAAAAGGAATGGACCTTTGCAGGCGGTCACGCAGGCAAAGTGTGTGCCGGCCACCATTCTACTAAATTGGGAAATACACATTATTGTGAACACATTGGTCGCCATAGAGGGTGAATTCTGGCAGTTGTAGCCAGTTGCAGTTCAAGCTAGGGCAAGGTATAGCTGACCTATCGAACTACCAACTTCCTTCCTTTTTCCACAGGGGCAACATTATTTAATTGTTACCAGTTACATTCCCTCTAATTACTTAACTGCAGACATGTCTATGGACTCTCTGGGGAGTAGCATGGAAAATAAATTGGAGGACCTGGTAAACAAGGCCATAGAAAAGGTAATGGGGTCCATGGCTGAGCCCATTAATAAGAAATTTGAAACCTTTTCACAAAAAGAATGGCTTGTTGCAGGCCCAGGACAGCCTGAACGTGCAGATGGGGCAGATAAAGCCCTGAGTAAGAGGACTGCAGTCAGAAACCTACTAAAGGGTGCAAAAAGCCAAAAACCACCAAGGCGATATTATCACGCATTACAGGAGGTGACAAGAACGGTGCATGGGCCACTACAGATGGCCAAGATTCAGTCCTAGAGGTTCCCATCCTCAGTGATAGTGAGGAAGCCCTTGAGCCCGAAACAGAGATAACCGGCTCCTCTGAATTTGATTTTGATACTGAGAAGCTGGAGGTCAGGAGAACTGGATCATCTGAGGAGGCATGTAAGGCCTCAGGATCTAAAATGGGTATCGTTGATCCCCTCGGAGACCATGAGCCCGATTCAGAAAAGTAATCTGAGACAAATTCCTAACTTTACAACTTTCGGTATTCACAAAGGGCTTAAGTTTTGAACTTAAGTTTAACTTAAGTAAAACTTAAGTTTAACTGAGACAAAATCCTAACTTTACTACTCCTAAATACACTTTGTGAATACCGCAAGTCGTAAAGTTAGGATTTTGTCTCAGATTACTTTTGTGAATCGGGTCCCATATGTGTGACCAACTGTGCTGTCACCCGAGTGGGCACCCTCACAGCACTTTGCTGAGTGCCTTTCATTTTGGCTTAGAAAAGAGATCCCAAAGGAGGTCAGGTCTCACTTAAGATCAGAATGTCCAAGCCCCTCCCTTCCTGACTAGGTCGCAATGACCCCGGAACTTGATGACAAGGTGGTAACATTCATTGCCAAGGGTGGCAAGGACGCTATAAAAGGGCTCGACAAGGGCCTTGAGTCTTGCCACGTTCATCTGCTTGACATCACTGGACCCCTAACCAACATTTTCAAAATGGCCGAGGTATCTTACCTTGGTGACACATCTGTTGACCCAAAAGAGCTGCACCAATGGGCCAAAAGGGCCATCTGCCTTCTAGGCAACGCAAATCCTACAATATCAAATGAAAGAAGAAGGGTGTCTTACTAAAAATAGACCCTAAACTGGTGGAGTTGGCCAACAATGAAGGAGGCCCTACCTTTCAGGGGCTCCTCTTCGGCGACGATTTTATTCGGGACATGGCAAATATGAGGAGGTACCTAGCTCCATTCAAAAATCCCCAAAAGACCTAAAGAGGGTTTTGCAGGATAAGGTTTTTGGCAGTGCAGAGAGAACAAGGGGTAGGTTCCTCAGCTCTGGTCAAACCACAACAAGACCTTTCCAGGGCTGTGGCGGACGATTTCCACTGTCAAGGTTTGGAACCCCAAACCTTCTGTCCACAAATTCATAGGTATTGTGGGATACCATTCAGAGGTGATCACAAGGATTCTCTGCAGGTAAGGGTATGGAAAACCTTTCAGGTACCCCAATGAAGGTGGGAGGCAGATTGGCCCAATTCTGTGGCAATTGGAACTTAGTGAATCAGGACTCTTGGGTTGTGGATACGGTCAAAGGGTACACATTTGAATTAGTAGACAGCCTGGTCCACCTGACGGTTCCACAGGGAATGGTGTTCTCGAAGAAGGACACACACCTAGTGCCACAAGAGGTACTAAAGGAGCAATTTGAGAGGGAACAGAGTCGGGTTTTGTCAGCAATATCTTCCTAGTAAAGAAGAAGGACAAAAGTTTGAGACCGATGATACATTTGAAAGATGTAAACGAGTGGGTAACCTACCATCATTTCAAAATGGAAGGGGTTCATCTTCTGAGGGATGTACTGAGATGACAACAAATATCTCTCCTGTATATCTAACTATTGTTAAAAAACCAAGCAAAAGTCTTTCGTACAATGTTGGTTTGATTATTATCAAAATCCAGTGAATTTGCTTATCCGGTCCCAGTCAAGGATAATTTCCCACAGGTCTTCGAATAACCCTCTGAACCTCTTTATCGCAGGAGGGTTCTCCCTCCTTGGGAAATTTACAAGAATCTGAAATTTATCACTGAGTCTTAAAGTAAGCTTTGCAGCTATGTCTCGTGCACAATGGGGGGGTTTTCACAATCATAATAGACTCCCGGTGCAGTAAGTGTTTTGTTCCGCGTTTATACGTCTGCATGTCGTCTTCAACAAAATCAATTGTTTAATTGATTAAGCAAGACAGTAATATCAACAGATCAACAATCTTGCATTAACCATCTCAATTGAATGTCAAGGAGAACCAATGTTTTTTTTAGGTTTTGCTAATTTCTATATCCAATTGATTGAAGACTTTGCTCACCTGTCTGTAAAATATCTTGGTTCTTAAAAAAAAGAATCAACTCCATGCTGACATCTGTTAGGATGAACGAGTGAAAGAGACCTTTGTCAAACTAAAACAAGCCTTCAATCAGGCTTTCGTTTTCTGCAATCCAGATCTAACAAACAAATTCATAGTAGAGACGGATGCATCTGACCATGCCATTATGGCCGTACTCTTACACCTACAAGAAGATGATAGACTCGAACACACAATCTTTTATTTATTCCATGTACTATTATTATTATTATTATTATTATTATTATTAAAATTTGTAACGCGCGCAGTTACCCAGGGGCATCCCGGCGCTGTAAACACAGACACGAAAGGTTCTTACTCAATCCTACACTGGAAATAAGTGTGTTTTAAGTAGTTTCCTGAAGTGCAGGATATTGGGCTCAGCGCGGATCTTAAGGGGCAAGGAATTCCAGTGTGACGCTACTTGCACCGAGAAGCGTCGGCCCCCGGAGCGAGCTCTTTTTACTCTTGTGGTCTGCATCAGATGTCTTTGATCCGAGCGCAGTGGGCGTGTGGGCTTGTAGGGGCGTGCCATAGAAGACAGAATAGAAGGGCCCCTGCCGTACAAGATTTTATGGGCCGTACATAGCGCCTTAAATTTCACCCGCTCCTTAACAGGGAGCCAGTGGAGCGCTTTCAGGGCGGGGGCAGCTGATTGTCTACGCGGCACTTCCATTAACACCCTCGCTGCTGCATTCTGCACCTGCTGAAGGGTTTTGAAAGTTGCTTCTGGGGCGCCCAAAAATAGTGCGTTCCCGAAGTCAAGCCGCGACAAAATTAGGCCGCGAATCAAAAGCTTCCTGGAAGAGTTAGGGAGCAGAGGTAGCACTTTGCGAGCAGAACGCAGCAAGCCGAAGCATACCCCCGCGGTTTTCCTAGCATGGGTCCTGAAGGATAGATCTTCCTCCAACCAAACCCCCAAGCTCTTGATTTCCTTCTTGGGGGATGGTGGATCACCCAGGGACCGCGGCCAGCAACTGGTGATGAGAGAGGGACAGGCCTTGCCCAGCACCATCAGCTCAGTCTTGTCACCGTTGAGCTTCAACGCGGACTGAGACATCCAACGATGAACATTGGAGAGACAGTCATGAAGGACTTCGGGTTGTTCTTCCAGCTGGGTGAGGCCCACAACCAGCTGCGTATCATCAGCATAGCTGATGATCTTCACTCCTGAAGGGGAGACCACTCTTTCAAGGGGAGCCATATAGGTGTTAAATAAGGTAGGGCTCAAAGATGAGCCCTGCGGGACTCCACATTGAAGAGGGAACAAGGTGGACTGTTCTCCCCCTTCCCAGACTTGATAGGACCGGTCTGAGAGGAAGGATTTCAACCATTTAAGGGCCATCCCTTTAACACCCACCTCTGCCAGCCGTTGGAGGAGCACCTGATGGTTAACGGTGTCAAAGGCCGCACTCAAGTCCAGGAGGATCACTGCCACTGACCCCCCTGAATCGAGAATGCTCCTTGCTTCCTCCACCACTGCCAGTAAGGCTGTATCTGTCCCCTGACCAGGGCGAAAACCCGTCTGGGAATCCCCTAGCAAATGGTGGTCTTCAAGATGGCGAGAAAGTTGGTAATTGACCAGCTTCTCTGCGACTTTAGAGAAACCGGGCAAGAGTGAAATGGGCCTAAAATTGGCCAGATTAGACGGATCTAGTCCCGGTTTCTTCAAAAGTGCTTTGACAACAGCGGATTTCCACCTTTGAGGCACTATTCCTTGTGCAAGCGAAAGATTAATAAGATCCGCAAGCGGAGTGGAAAGAACATTTGCCACCTGTTTAAGGGATTTCATAGGCGCCGGGTCACTTGGAGACCCACTCTTCATCTTTTTCAGGACCTTTTCGACCTCCTCCTCTGAGAAGGGGCCGAACGATAGCAGCTCAGCGGGATTTATTGTTGAGCTGATGTCCATTTCCACGCTCTGCAACATCGCTGGCAGTGAGGACAGAATCTTTTCGATTTTCAAATGAAAGAAGTTGGCGAGCTCCTCACATTTCTCCTGCGGGTTGTCATGGACAACTGGGGGAACCGGGGCCTTCAGCAGCTCTTTAAAGATCTTAAAAGATTCCCCTGGGGAATTGCTTGCCTTCTCGATCCGAACACTAAAAAAGTTCTTTTTAGCCTCCTTCAACGCCACCTTATACTTCCTCATCCCTACCTTGTAATCATTCCGATTTTCGTCGGTCCGCTCTCTTCTCCAAGCGCGTTCTAATCTTTTGCATGAAGTTCTGAGAACCCTAAGTTCGGGCGTATACCAAGGGGCAGAGCCAACTCTTCTTTCTCTGAGAGGTCTCCTCTTTTTCGGGATCAGGGAATCCAAGGTGTTAGTGATCCAATTACCCACCTGCTGGTCCGCCATAGTGGGGTCAGTAGCAGGGGGAGGACAGGTTCTTGCTAACTCGGCTGCCCAACTTCCCACTGGCAGCCTCGACCAGATACGTTCCACAGTATGCCGTTGAGGTACCGGGTCTCTCCCTTTCACCCACTGCCAATTGAAAGGAACCATATGGTGGTCAGTCCAGGGAAGAGCCAAGGGATGTAGGGCAAGCAAATTTTTTGAATTCGCAAAAATAACATCCAGCTGATGGCCTCTCTCATGGGTGGCGCCGACGTTCACAAGGTGAAGGTCAAGTGCACCCAACATGCCTTGTAAGTCTTTCGCCCATCTATCATGAGGGTCATCAAAGTGCACGTTCAGGTCTCCGATAACTAAAAAATTGGATGATGCCGCGGCTAAAGGTATGACTGCTTCGATAAAAGAGTCTACAAAGTTGCCCATAATAGCAGGAGGCCGGTAAAGAAGGAGGCCTGATATAGAGAAAGTGGGGGATAGTCGCAACACGAATTGGCAGCTTTCTGAATTATTAATGCCGCAATCCACAGCCTTGCACATGAAATTGTCTCTGTATAGGATGGCTACCCCTCCCCCCCTTCCATCTGGCCTGTCCTGATGAAATCTAAGGTATCCAGATGGAAGGGCTTTTACAATATCCGGACCAGAGCTAGAGGTTAACCAAGTTTCTGTGAGAAACAACACATCCAGCTTATGGTCAATGATCAAAGAGTGGATTTCAGTGGCATGACAGGGTATGGACCTACAGTTAAGCAGCGCCATGGATAACAGTGTTTGGTCCCTGGTTACACGGGCCGCACCACAGAGAGCACAGTTCAAATAGGGGGTACCCTCTACCCATCGATAGCTACAACCCAAACATCTAGGGGCATGTAGTGACATCAGATCATTCCTAGTGTACCTGATCCTAGGACCCATGTGTTGTACAGGAATGGGCAGATTGCCATGCCCTGAGCCCGGCTGAGCGCGGACGGGCGCAGACGGGCTGGACTCAGGCGCGACTCCGGCGCAGGTCCGGCGCGTCCGCTGCCCGCGTCCGCTGCGCGGAGGCATGCCTAACCGTTTAAGTAGAGCGACTAGAGCGCTCGTCCAATCGCGCCCAACCCAAGATGTCCGCCAACTGCAGCAACCCGGGACCCGGTAAGCTTAGCCTCGAGGACGGCCAAGCCCCCCTGGGAAGCGAGGAGGAATAATAAAGGTGCTAGCGTGACTTGTAAATAATATCAGCCCATAAGGTGTGCTAATCTGGCTCGAGGGGGGGGGGGGACGGACACAAAGGGAAATTCTATAGAGCAGTAACAATATTAAAATTTTTAAAAGTTTTAAATTTTAAAAGGAGCGACCGCTCGGGAGCAGCCTTAAGCGTCTGTGAAAATAATCGCCTGCTATGAAAAATAGCCCCTCCTTAAGTAGAGCGACTAGAGCGCTCGTCCAATCGCGCCCAACCCAAGATGTCCGCCAACTGCAGCAACCCGGGACCCGGTAAGCTTAGCCTCGAGGACGGCCAAGCCCCCCTGGGAAGCGAGGAGGAATAATAAAGGTGCTAGCGTGACTTGTAAATAATATCAGCCCATAAGGTGTGCTAATCTGGCTCGAGGGGGGGGGGGGGACGGACACAAAGGGAAATTCTATAGAGCAGTAACAATATTAAAATTTTTAAAAGTTTTAAATTTTAAAAGGAGCGACCGCTCGGGAGCAGCCTTAAGCGTCTGTGAAAATAATCGCCTATCTGTTTCTGAACTAAATTAATCTGTCTTGGAGTGGGAAGTATTGGCCATGAAGAAGGCCTATCCAGAAAGGAGATTGTCTCTAATTTAAGCTTGTGAATTTTTGGAAATTCAAACATATCATTGAAATCTCCAATGTCTTCACAACTTGCATTGTAAGAATAGTTGTCAAGGCTGTTGGGCCTAGTTTTTCAATCAGTATACATTTTACATCACTCCTATTATGGGCACAGAGAATACACTTGCAGATGCCCTGTCTCAAAGGCATTCTGAGTCTCCTGCTACCTTAGGTCAAATCTTTTTGCTCCGCAACAAATAATTGGAACTTCCCAGTCCTTTTCTTCAGAAAGCACAAGTGGCCTACTCCAGTCTTACAATATAAGACTGGACCGCACGTCAGGGTCTAGTCCATAATGGTGGCAAGATGTTATGCAAAGAAAAGTCTTTGTTTGTACCAACAAAAGCCTTAAGAATAAATGTTTTTTAAATGTGTCATGATTCACCTGTTACAGGTCACAGGAGTATTAAGGTTACTTTAGAACACTCCTTTTGGTGGCCCTCATTTCAGAAAGTCACCGATCTTTACATACACTCTTGTCCCACTTGTATTCAAAACAAAAAAAAATCATTCTCGCCCTGTTGCACTCCTTCTTCCATTGCCCATTCCCCTATTGGCCTGACACAATCTTAACTGACTTTTTTTGGAGCTCTACCCTCATCTGGCGGAAATCAAATCATTCTGGTGAAAGTCGATTACTACTCCAAAATGGCACATTTGACTGCTTCAAATAAGTTGTCCAGCGACATGGGATACATATTCTTGAAGGTGGTTTTTGGGTTACATTGACTTCCGCAGGTTATTGTTTCCAATCGAGGTCCACAGGTAATTTCTTATTTCTGGAAGTCATTGTGTAAATCTCCCCAAATTGAAGAAGGCCTGTCATCTGCCTTTTATCCCCAGACCAATGGCCAGGCTGAATGTGTCAATAAGGGGGGTTAGAGTAACATCTCCGATGTTTTTGTAATTCTTCTCAGAGTGACTGGTTATCCTTTTTACCTATGGCTGAGTTCCCATATAACAGCTCAGTCTATAGTGCCCCTAAGACTTCACCATTTGTATTTTATGCATTGTTTGCATCCCACGGTCTTTCCTTCTACTTTGAAGGACCCAGTGATGGTACCTGCTTCTAGCAGCTTTCACAACTGGTTACAAACCATAAAACATTGGATTTCCCTCAATCTTCACAACACTAAATATAGAATGAAGGCCTTTCTGATGTACAATGCTCTCTAGCACCAGATTATAAGGTCAGAAATAAAGATTGGAAATCTACCAAATTATTGCCAGCCCATTTCTCTCACAATAAATTCAAACCTCGATTCTATGGCTCATTTAAGATTCTTAAATTCAGGAATCCAGTGGCTTTTAAGATCCTTCTGCCTCTGCATTATAAAGTCCATCCTTTGCTCCATTCTTCCCAGCTCAAACCATTTAAGGTAGATCCTTTGCACAATGTTTTCTTCAGGTCTCCTCTGGTGTTGGTAAATAATGTTTCTGAGTTAAAGATCCAAGAGATCTGTAACTCTTGTTTCTTTAGAAATTAACTCCAGCTCCTGATTTACTGGAAAGACTATCCTCTGAGTGAAAAATAATGAGAAGATGCATTCTCAGGTCATGCCCCGTTCCTAGTTTGGAGCTTTTTTCCTACATGGCTGAAAAGACTTTGGCCATGGGGGTGTGGGAGGAGCGTACTGTAGTGCAATTGCACGCCTGACACCAGCTTCAAACACAGGCTCAGCGGGTGCAACGCACAGCATTTCTCCCAAGGTGAGATGGGGGAGCTCACGGCAGCTGGCCCACTGGTGTTGTCCTTGGCATCTTCATACTGATCCTGGGGAGCTTGCTGCAATGAGGTACCTTGCGCACTTCAATGTTCTTTGCATTTCCTCCTGCCAGAATTTTGTAAATATTATGGTGGCCATACTTAGTTCCCTTATGGTCTTTACCTAATCAATTATGGTTTCATTTTTGCCCTGGAGTAAGGCTATTTGTCAGTTAGCCCCCAGAGAAAAGTTTGGTGGTGATGAACAAGATAGGAGAATATGTCTTATTTCACTGAGTCTCTTGCACGGAAGAGCCCAGGTTCTCTGGGTTTTCTCCTGAGTGTTTTTTAGTTACCTCTCCTGAACCTAAAGAACACACTTACACAATAGTTTTAAGAACATTTACAGGTTACTTCCACCCAAGGTGTCTTCCCATCTCGGTTCTTGGGAATCTACTCACTAACTAGGGTTAATCACAATGTTTTTAAAAGAAGTATTTTCTCTATTAAACCATAGAGAGATTGTCTTTGAAATGACCAAGACGAGCTTCAACTAGTTTAGCAAGTCTCTTACTTTACTAGGAGAAGTAAAGCTCAAATAGTGCACAATAAAAGAGGTCCATGTCTTCAGGTTTTGTCTTTTGTATTATTTCTTAAATCTTTGGTGAAAGCACAGTCCTAGAGTTCAGGTTCAGTGCACTGACCTGTTTTTTTTCAGCTGGAGAATTCTCTACTCATTTATTTTTTTTCGCAGGAAGTGAAGGAGTTTAAGAGTAGACAACCGCATCAAGTACAAAACTCAGGTCACTGATGAGTTCAAGGAGCTGGGAGATGATTGCTGGAAAAGTTAGGCAGGTGAGTATTTAAGGAGCAGAAGCATCGCAAGAATTACCAAGGCCAAGCAGAACCCCTATGAGGTGAGACGCTGCTAGGCTGGAAGGAGGTCTAAACCATGTGGAAATTTAGGAAAAAGGAAGGGTAGGTCCATTGGGTCACTGACCATTGAGGTTTGACTGCGTACTGTGGAAAAAGGGCTGGGGAGCATTCTTTCACCAAATATCAACAGCTAGAAGTAAGCAGGCCCATGGATTATATTGAGAACTGGAGGACGAGGAAGGCCAATGATACCCTGATCTCAGTGTTCACAGCACTATGGTGGGTTCTGGACTACTTGGGTAACCTGTTATGAGCTTTATGGACAGCACAAGGAGCATGCTGAGCGGGCTGTGTCAACAGGAGAGTTATTCTGGAAGAGCAAGTAAGGTACATTCGGTACATGAGCGGTTTGATAAGTGTTGTTCTTGGGGTCCCCTGAGGGGGAGAGATACGTGGAGCAAGGGGAGATTGGCTAATGGGCTTTGGTTTTTGAATTTCTGATGAGATGATGGACCAGTACTTGTGACCCCCTGCCACCCGCTAGCAAGGCTAAGCACAAGCTCCAAAAGGGGGTGGCTGGAGCCACAGAAGGGAACTGAGAACATAAACAGGGAACTGGAGCAGTGGAGGCTGATGAACTTTGAAAATGGTAGGGCTGGAGTTTTAAGGGAACAGGGACATTACCACCTGGTGAAATTTAAAAGAGAAAAGGGGAATGGTGTATGAGTAGAGTTATGAGTAGAGTTATAAAAGTCAAAGGCTAACAATTTCCTCCAAATCTGTGTTTCTTACGTTCTTGTGAAGTGATTACAAGTTGTATGCCTTTGTTTCTCTCAATTGCATTGGCATCTATGTGTTAGGCTCCTGATAGCTCCCAGACAAGATGATGTTCAAATAAAAGTGGGGCTGATGGCCTTGTGAACCATTGCAGCATATTACAATTGGTACAGGCTTGATGACGGTTCCAGCTCAGTAATACCTGCCAGATCCAATTACAATGTGGATACCCCTCCTTTCCTGAAGTGATATTATTTTAAATTGTATAGGTCCGGTTTCTTTGAAAGCTAGATGTAGGAAATTGGGTTACTGTTTGAGGTGGCATGAAATCCTACTCAAGCAGAAACCACAATTCTTGTCAGGGTGAAACACAAGCAAACCCCAAATTTACCTGTGCTTAGCCCTCTGGTAGCTCGGAACAAAACTATTCAGTCTTAACTTGGAGACAATGGGGCCTATTACGATGTCGGGTGAAACTGGGACCACCGACCTCTGGTCGGCGGCCCCGACATACCGATTAGGATGCAACCGAGCACTGTTCGGTCGCATTCCAACATTTTCTTATGGAAGCATGTATTATGGCCGTAAACTGCCCGTAGTACATGCTCCAATAAGGAAATGGGAGGTGGTGTTAATTCCTGCACCCCGTGGCAGTTATTTCAAGGTGTGTGCCACAAGATGCAGGGATTAACAAGGGGCACCATAGGGCCCCCAACCAGAGACTGCACACACAAGGGGGCCCTGCTTGGGGCCCCCAAACATGCTTTCCGACAGGGTTTCCATGTAACCCCTTTGGGGTTATGGTCTGCCCTCAGACTGACCAACGGGCTTCTTGAGTCCGTTGGAAGCCAGCCGGAATGACCAGCCCATTCAGTGTCCGACCACCAGCATTGTAATGCAGCGGTCTTAAAGTAAACCGAGATGCGGCCCGGAAAGGCTACGATCGTCGGACGGATCCTTTCCAGGGCCGCATCGTAATCAGCCCAGATGTGCAAATTATTTATGCAGCACTTCAAACAATAATAACATAAAAACACCACAAAAGAAAAACTCACGCTAATTTATAAAAACGGAGAGAATTTTATTAGATGTTTTGACACCAAAATGACAAAAAATCTAATCAGTACAACCGAAGATATGCAATCTTAAATGTTTAAGTGAACACGATGCTTAGAAGCACAAAGCACCAACTGTGGTTATTTGGCCTTTGCACTGGACCGGGACAAAATCACAAGTTTATTGGAGTGTGGGCCGACTGCAGGGGACAAGTAAGGCCGGCTGAACTGAGTAACTTGAATTCTGGTTACGGAGCGTTTGTGAGATCCCTTGTCGATGATGCGCTGTGCAGCAGTGGTTCCGAGACATTGCGGGCTGTGATCATAAGTCCTGCATCAGGAATGCGTTGTGCGGCAAAGGTTCCGATGCTGAGCTGCGAGGATATGTGTTGCACTGAGTCGGTTCTGCCCAAAAGACCACATCTGAGCTGGCAGAGTATGTTCCGGCCCACTTCCAATGGTTTAGAACTAGTCTGACTCTTCTTGGGGGCAAGACTCATAGCAGGCATAGACCAGGAGCTGGGTTCAAGGTGGGCGAAGTATTTTCTGTTCCTGAGGCTCTGATCAAAAGGCCAGCCAAATAGCTATTGAAGTTACTTTTGTGGTCCTGAGTTCACGATGCAGCCCCAGTCCTTCTAATTCAAGTTTATATGTATAAAAAACTAAAAGTTAAGTCCTGACATAAGTTTTTTTTCCCCATATCAAAATGCCAGTTTCAAACTGCACAGATAGGCTACAATGGCATGCGTGAGACATGTTTAAAAGGCTATTTAAGTGGTTCACACTATGAATGCTGCAGGCCAACTAGTAGAATTAATTTACAGACCTTGGGTAGAATGAGTGCTGCAGGCCTAATAGAAGGGACTCATTTACAGGTACCACATTACAAGGAACTTACAAGTAAATTAAATGTGCGAATTGGGTGTAAGCAAATTTAAGCATGTTTGGAGGAGAAAGCAGAAACGCTTTAGCACTGTTCAGTTCAAAGACTATTCGGTTCTGAAGCAGCAGTAAAAGTGGATATAAGCAATAAAACCATAAATAATAATCCAGTTCCAACAATACTATTTAAATAAACAAACATGACTGCATAATCAATAGCATACATCCATTATATAACAAATGCCCAAAAATAAAATGTGGCATTTAAACAACATTAATCAGTGTGCATTGTGCTCCTTGAGTGTACTGTGGGCAGGTAAAAAAGAAATTACATTCATCATCAGATAACTGCTGTTAATAATGATAAGCCGTGATATAGTGCCTCTGGTTTCTGGCCATAAAAAAAGCTAAAATGTAACACAGATTGCCCTGAAATGCCATTACATGGGCACAAACTGGTTTCGAGATTACTCTGAAAGCCTAGCAGGAAACAAAGCAGGCATTTAGTTGGGTCCGCCCTGAATCAAAACACTAAAGAGTGTTCCCATCGTACCCTGGGGCTAAATAAGTAGTTACTGAGAGGCACTTTGGGACTCAACTGCAAATAAGCTATAGTAGTAGCTATGAATGGTTCAACACTTAGCCTTTTCTCTTGTGCTCGGGCTAGTAGTTGACTTTGAACATACTTCCTCTCAAGGTTAATATTAGAGGCTGCTTTAAAAAATGCTTGACCAAGACCAATCTCTTCTAAGGATTGTTTTACAAAGGCTATTCATGAATAAACAGGCTAAACAGTTGACTGTTATATCTCTTGTGAGAGAGTCCTCTTCAGTTTTCCAAACTGATAGCCATAACAAAGGCAGGCGAGTTCGTATTTGTTAGCTCAGATAGCTTAGGCCTAGCTCCTTGTGGCATATAAAATGGGAGGAATATATGGGAACGGACAAAAGTTTTCTGCAGAAACGATTTTCCTTTACGTGAATAATTGAGGGATTATCAATACCCTAAATTTACACACTATAAAATGCCACTGCAACACATTGTGAAGTATATCTCTGTAGCAGAGGGGCACAGGCCCTGCCTCCTGGAGGAAACAGGGAGGCTAAAAGGAGATCCTATGGCCCTGGATAACTTCACGCTGCACTGAGTTATATTCGGTGCCCATGAGCCAGCTGCTCTAAAAGAAACTCCCAAGTAGTAGAAGGTGCTTGTGTTTAAAAAACTATTAGTGCCAAGTGCAAAACTGAAAAAGTGAGTACTCTTAGAGCAACACACCATTATAAATTATTACGAAAAATGTGTTAATAATTCAGGGGTGGCCACAAATTGCACAAATGAGTGAACTAACAAACGCAGAGATTTATGCGTAAAAGCTATTAAGATGGTGTCATCAGCATATAACAATACAGGGACTGGGATGCATTTTATCATATGAACATTCAGAGTGCAGGGAATCATGTGAGAACAAAGGGGTATATTTGCTTGAATTGCCACTAAGCAGTTTTTAGGTTGCTTCGCTCCAATTTTTTACCGTTGTCTATCATCCAAATCCAATGCCATGTTTGCGATGTATTTACAATACATTTTTACATGGCATTAGGATCAGCTGACAGTGGTGAAAATAGTCGCTAACTCTAGCATCCCAGCGATAAAAAATCTTGAAGTTAGCATGAAAAAAGTGACGGATGGCCAATTAGCAGCAAGAAAACTCACGTTAATCAGCCAGACATCACTTTTTTGCATCTAGCGGGAAAAAAAAAACCCTACAAATTAGCATCAAACCAAATAAAAAAAAAAAAAACTCAATGCAGAATGCAGCAGCCTGAAACCAGTTCAGCACCAGACAACAACATCCCCAATAGCCAGGATGGGCAGCCAGAGTCCCAGCGGTAGAGGAAGAGGAAAACCAGATTCAGTCACGAGGAAAATGAGATCCTGATTGCAGGGGTGACGGAGCATAAACACTAGCTCTTCGTCAGCTCCACTGTGTCATTGGGTAACAAAAATGCCATTTGGCAGTCCATTTTCAGCAAGGTGAACTGTGTAGCAGAAGTCAAGAGGACAGTGACCACTGCAAAAAGTGCTGGCATGATCCCAAGTGCAAGACAGAGCAGAAACTGGCCAGCAATCAACAGTCAGCACTGCAGACCGGATGTAGGAGTCCACCACCACAGGTGGAGCTTGTCGCGGTGGAGGAACCGGTGTCTCATGTTATCAGTAAGGAGTCGTTGGTTGGAGCAGAGAGAAAGGACCGTGCTGACTGACCAAATACATCAGCAACAGGGTAAGTAACAACCAGGGACATGGGGGGATGAGGAATGTTGTTTCCATCCATGTGGCTATGTCTAAGTGCCCACCCGCACTGTGTGCAGATCAAATGCTTCCTACATAGGTACTCTGGGGTACATTCACATGTCCCTGGAGCTGTTGGTATCACTTACAAATACATTTAAAGTCACATAACAGTGGTATAAGGTCCTAGTAATTAAGCACACATGCATACATACAATGACAACTGAGCAGTCATGTGTCTTCTAACTCTGGGGCATATTTACAATAAAAGTGACGGAGTGTGGCGTTAGCCTTCTTGGTTTAATGGAGTGCTCTGCCACTTTTGAAATGCAGGGCTGCGCTGTATGTACAACAATAGAGCTCAGTCCTGCGTTTCACCCTGTGCTGGTGTTAAATTTAGCTGACTAGCACCAACGAAGGCATTCTTGCATCATTGTGTAAGTGTGCCTGCATTTGTTGTGAATGATTGATTTGTGTGCAGGAAGGGACACTTACCTATAGTGATGTTCCTGTAGTGATAGGGGCTTCTAAATATGCCACAAGCAATAGTAATTGCTTAATTGCTGGTTTGATGTGTGCAGCTGAATGCATCACACATAATAACATCAAAAAGTGTTGGATGTAACTTTTTGAAGTTGACTTCCCCTTGTTGTTTCAAGAAAATCTGACCATCTTTTGCAAGCACCTTGGTTGCTGTTATGCACATTCCATAAAGATTAAACAAAACATACTGGAGGCAAGAGGTGCATTCAAAATAAAAACCAAAGGAAATGATGGACGGAGTGTTAAACATTGCAAGCACTCACCCCCAGTCAACTGATCTGGGTTTAATCCATCACCGTTCTTTAGCCCACTCTGCCACCCCAGTTCAGACATGGCCATATGCAAATCAGTCTGACCCTGTGCCTCATGGGAACAGTCCAGCCCGAACTGCCAAGCCGTGTCTTCCCTGGACCGGAAACAAGCTTCCTAGGACTGGTTGCTGGCATTACAGCCGTCTTCAGCCAGGCTTGCTTGAATCCAGTGGCAAAGTGAGCAAGGGAATCACGTCTGAGCATACCCTGCCAACTTATGGCGAACAAAGCAAAAACCAAAGGAAATGATGGACGGAGTGTTGAACATTGCAAGCACTCACCCCCAGTCAACTGATCTGGGTTTAATCCATCACCGTTCTTTAGCCCACTCTGCCACCCCAGTTCAGACATGGCCATATGCAAATCAGTCTGACCCTGTGCCTCATGGGAACAGTCCAGCCCGAACTGCCAAGCCATGTCTTCCCTGGACTGGAAACAAGCTTCCTAGGACTTGTTTCTGGCATTTCAGCCGTCTTCAGCCAGGCTTGCTTGAATCCAGTCGCAAAGTGAGCAAGGGACTCACGTCTGAGCATACCCTGCCAACTTATGGCGAACAAAGCAAAAACCAAAGGAAATGATGGTGGTGTTGGTCCAGGTTTCCGTGAAGAACGCTACATCCGGGGTGGTGCTGTCGAGGAGGTCCCAGATTTTAGTGGCGTGTTTGTGGAGGGATCGGACGTTGAGGAGGATGCATTGCAGAGTCTTCGGTTCGGTTGTGTTCTTGTGGGCGGGTTGTGCTGGGTCAGTGTTCCTGGTGGTGCAGTAGGTGTTCCGGCAGCAGTGACAGCTGAAGGGTCCGTGGGGGATGGCCGATGACGCTAGCTTGCAGTTGTTGTTGTGGCCTGGGTTGAGTGTGTGGAGTGCCGCTGGGTCATAGCGTTGGTGGTGCAGAGGTCCAAGGTTCCTGGCGCTGGTCACGGTCGGGTCGCGGATGGGCGCAGACAGGTTTGCCTTTGACGTGCCCACCATTAATTAGGGGTCGAGGAGGGCTGGGCAGCTGGGAGGCATGGAGGGGAACTGGAATTGGCCAGTCGTGCAGTGGGGAGGGGCTGCGGGGGCAGAAGCGACAGGGGAAAAAACGGGCCGAAAAGGGCCAAAAAAAAGAGGAAAGAGTGGAATAGGGCAGAAAAATTGCAGGAAAAGTGGAGGAAGACACAGAAGGAGAGTGAAAGGGGGAGATTGAAATGAGGGAAAAACAAGTGAAAACGGAGGAAAGACACAGAAGGAGAGTGAAAGGGGAGATTGAAATGAGGGAAAAACAAGTCAAAATGGAGAGAAAAAGCGGAGTGAGAGAAAAGAGACAGAGGTCCACTGGACCACCAGGGATGGGGCGCAGGTAAAACCTGCGGGTGGAGTAGGGCCTCGAGCACCAACACTCAAGAGTGCAGGGGTTCAGGGGGTCGGGGGTTCGGGGGTAAGCCTCACTTAATGATGGAGATGCGAGGGAGGGAGAGCAATTTCACAGACAATGAGTCTGTCAATTTCACATTGATGTTTCTAACTAACTCCACTTCAGGAGAAGGAGCAGTACTCTATATTAGAAAATTACCATAAATATCTTACAGTATCCAGGATCACTCACCAATAGGGGCAATGAGTATAAACCTAACTCAGCCCATATCGGCAACCCAGTTTATTCTATTTGATACATTGTTAACTGATGATCTCCCCACACAGAAATGATGGCTGTCACACATTTTTTAGAGGGGTGTATTCATGACACCAAAGCCCCTCTACACTGAACTGTCACCATCAACATCATCACCATCCAATAATTGGGTAGTGAATACCCAGAGATGACAACCATAGAGCACAACTGACCCCCACACAGGAGGTACCACCATCACACCATTATTAGATCATGTGGTGCGTGACTGGCACCATGACACCATATGTGCCCCAGTTCACACCATAACTTTGTGCCCCTGAATTTAAGCCACCTAAAGGGTTGTTTTACAATAAAGATGCACACATTATCAATACCGAGTAGTCATTCTCTTAGATGGCTGGCAGAGCTAGCCATCCATCTCCCGAAAATAGAAGTCACAACCATTACACCCGAAATAGATTACATGGTGCACGACTTGGACCATTATCCACGGAATATACTTTACTTGGAGTTACAAAAATGTTGAGACATCGTCTGGACCACAGCGATACGGTGGCTCTCATTTTACTTGATCTCAGTGCCTCTTTTGACACTGTGTCTCACGCGTTTCTGTTGAAAGCCTTGCATTCCTTGGGTCTTGGAGGCTTATCCTTACAGTAGCTTTGTTCTTTCTTAGCTGACTGAACTTTTCAGGTTTTCTCTATTTGGGCAAGCTCTAATCTCCCTCGATCTCCTTATGGAGTTCTCCAAGGCTTGGTGCTGAGTCCTATACTGTTCAATTTTTATGTTTGCCCATTGGCAGATATTGCCGAAGAGGCAGGGCTGTCCCTATTTTCCTATGCTGCGACACGCAGATAATCTTTTCCCTCACTTCATCCAAGGGATCTGATTTATCTGCTTTTCAGGTTGGTCTGAGAAAAATTGCATCCAGGATGCAAAACAACATACTCAGACTAAATGGTGACAAAACTGACGTTTTGATCCTAGGAAAAGAGCAAGATTGGGGATCTCAACACTTGCCCACCAAAATGAGCACCCTACCCCAGCTGGTACATCACGGTTGCAACCTGGATAACATCATTGACGACTGCCTGTCAATGAAACAACAAATCACTAAGGTGGCCGCAACCTGCTTTAAAGAAAGTTTTGTGGATGATACCCCTCTCTGTTCAACATACTGTAGTCCAGGCTCTGACTACGTCCAGGCTTGACTACGGCAACGTTCAAGGTTGGGTTCGAACAAAACCATAGTGCAAAGGCTGTAAGTGGTGCAAAACGCAGCTGCCATGCTGCTGTGTTGGGTCCCAAGGACGGTTTCAGCCACCGACTCTCTCCGCAAGCTTCACTGGCTTAAAGTGGAGAATCGTGATAAATTGAAAGCCTTGAACTTTATGTCTAAAATTAAATCTGGAACAGCTCCTCAATACTTGCAATCTCTAATCCAGCTGTACACACCTCCTCATCGCCTGTGTTGTGCTGGACAGTCCAAATTCTTTATCCCCAGAATCAAACTTACCAGGATGGGCGGTAGGTCCTTCTCCTTTTTGGGACCCTCTCTGTGGAACTCTCTTCCTATCTCTATACAAGAGGAAACTCTCCTTGGTAGTTTCTGTAGAAAAGTCAAGACATGTCTATTTAATCAAAACTCCCAAGTTTTTTTTCTTTCTCCTCACTACCTGGTTGGCGCCGGGAAATCCTGGGGGTAGCTGTGCGCCTTACAAATTTAAATAACAGAACATAACGTTATACAATCAGTGCCCCCATTCATGCCTTGCCTTTATACCCCAGGAGTTGTGAACCTGCCAGGGTATCTGACAATAGTGAGACACTTAGTATCCATACTATATAATACTTTTCTAAGATGGCTGCCAGAGAAGGCACCACTGACTTTACCACACAGGCAGGACTATCTAGTTCCATACCTCCTGGGTCACACTGACTCTGCCTGGAGGCACCACTCCTTTGGTGTGGACATACCTAAAACCGCCGAAGACAGAGTGGATTCCCGACTTCAGGAAGGCCACATACAGGACTTTTCACCACAGTTTATGTGTACACATGTGTCGAATATTGTGGATAAGAAATGTGGGCATTTTAATCCTGTGTTTTTATCTCAACAGAGATATCCAACACTCTGAAAATGACTGATGTGTCATGTTTTGTTTTGTCTTATATGTTACTTTTAGTTGGTTTGTTTTGACACTTCTCAAATGATACACTTACTAGTTATGATTTCACAGAGGTGACACCATGATATATGGACACTTATGGCACCTCCTTATACGAGTAAAAACTACCAATGATGCTTACAATTGAAAGCACACCAAAGAGCAAGGAGTTGCCCCGTGCAACCAAGTGGGAGACAAGGCACAATGAGGTCACGAGCGGCGCCCGCTGTCCACCATGCCGACTTGGAGAGAAGGCGTGTCTCCAAGCCTTAGCAATGGGAACGAGGGGACCCTGGACAAAGGTAAAAACTCTGCAGGCAAGACATTGTGTGCACAGGGCTCGACTATAGATTAATGAGTATCCGTATGTAATTATCAGTGCGGAAAAGGTTAAATGGGGTCTGAATGGGGTCTAAAGCGGCTCCTGCTGTATAACGCGCTAGCAGAAGATGAAAGCGGTTATCAAGCTTTCGTAGCGGGGCAATCAAGGTAGGAAACGGACAGGGGGGCTTGCCTTCAGTGGCTCTTGAGGAGCTCGGTATGGGACCTACCCATGGCTGGCTGTCACTGAGTACCTTGCAAGTGCCAAGCAAGGGTTTATGTAGTAATGCCAGGAGGCTGCCATCCTCAAACCCAATATGTGACGGCCATCTTCGAGTGATGCAAGTAATCCCAATTTGTGCAGAACCATTCATGAAATGAGTTACTATGTAACTGTAACTCCGTTGGCCATCTTAGAATGGGGTGTTGTTGAAGGTTTTTCAGGCCACATGTGGTTATGGATATCATTGAAGCCTTGATAATGACCTCAAGGATGATAGGTGCTGGGACTGCATAGAATGTCAGTAGAGGTGCTATGTTTACAAAAGTGACGGGTATATAGGCACATATGCCAATTTGTGGAACAAGTCACAATGTATCTGTTACAACGGCGGCCATCTCGAAGAGGGGGGGGGTTGTTGATTAGTGGTTTCAAATCGAAGCTTAATAATAGATGACAATCCAATCATTGATAAGGACCGTTGGGATACTGGGTACAGAGACTGCATGTGATGTCAGTTTGATGGCTGTTTTTCATGAGGAATGGGCACCAGGTGGACCAGAAAGACAATTGGTCACACCACGTCGTTTCTCAGGGATATGGCCCAAAATCATGGGACTGGAGAGGAGAGAAGGGGGTTATTTTGAAATCTCAATCGGTCATCTACCCCCAAGGAATATCATCGTTCAAGCCTGTCTGGTGTGTTTTCAAGCAAAAGACCCATCTTTATTCCCTAATTAAAAGTGAATGGGCGGACAGGCTGGTATGAACTTCCAAGACTGTCTATTAGATGTCATCCAGTGCGTGTTATTATTCTATTTAGTGTGTGAGCAGTTTTGTCATGCTCTTCTTACATCTAATGTTGCTGCGATGTTCAGTGATGCGTAGTTTAATTGCCCAAGTGGTCATACCAATATAGTGCTTCTAGCACGGGCATGTAAGCATGTACACACAATTAAGCGTATTGCAGTTAGTGTGGGTTTTCTGTATCCACACATCAGTAGTTCATATGTCCACCTGTTTAGAATGGTGTGTGAATTGACATTCACTGCATGACCCACAAGGATAGTGCCCAGATACCGGAGGCAGCCCTCTATCGCTGTTGCTGGAGTATAGTGGATATGGGTAGAGGTCTTGTATGTACAACCCTCTCCTTGATATTGGCAGTTCTTTTAAAGGCAACCCGGAGAGGAGCTGGAGACATTTCTCCAGTACTGAGTCTTGGCCAATGTTTCTTGATAATCTTTTGGATGTTGTTTGACTGTGGGGTGGAATCAGTTCCCTAAGTAAGTAAAGTTGTTCAGCTTATCTATTCTTTTGCCCCATACAGCAAAATGTCTGGTTTTTGTTGATTTGGGGTCTCACACCTTGGTATAAGATTTAGTAATATTGACTTTTAAGTCATGCGACAACATAAAATCAGTAAAAGCACTAAGCGATTTATTTTTGAAGGCTATTTGGTGTCACTGCCATTTGATGTCACTGCCATTAACACTGTGTCATCCGTATAGGATAGTAGTGGGACAGGGTTACAACCAATTCGAGGGAAATCAATCTTCTTATCTAATAAAAAAGCCTCTAGGCTGTTTGTGTAGATTAAAAAGAGAAAGAGGGCGAAAATTAGCCTGGGACATTTGTGGAGTTTGCAGAGTTTTGTGCACTCCGAGCTCCAAGGAGCTCGTGGAGTGCAGAAAGCTCCGCTTTGCAATGTGCAGCGGAGTTTCTCTCCGCTCACGATCGCGCGAGCACGAACTGTAAGTTCACGAGCGCGACTTGCCGCTCGGGTAGAATCTGTACCCGAGCGGCAGGAATACCAGCAGAAACTCAGTTCGCACTGCACTCCCCCACTCACTGAACTTTGCAGGGTTTTTTTCTAACTTTGCGGAGTTCTGCATTTCAAAACTCCATGAACTACGCCCAGGCCTGGCTAAGATGCACCCTTGCCACACACCTTCTGTAGAGACAAACGGCTTGGTCTTTTCCCCTTGGGTGCCGTGTCTTATAACAACTGTGGTGTTAGCGTGTAACCTGCATATGAGGGAAATCAGTGCTTCTTCTACGCCCATTCCTCCCATCAGGGCCCACAGTTTTTCCTGGTTAACGGTGTCAAAAGCACTGGACAAGTACATGAAGGCCAGGTGGATAGAACTCTTGTGTGTCCTTCATGTACTTGCCAGTGATCAGGGACAAATTGTGATATTGCTCAGTGGTACTCAACACCCTCCTAAAGCCATATAGTGTTTTTGATATGACCCCTGTGGTGGATGCCCAGGCCTATAGTCAGGCAAGGATGACCCTCCACGATACCTTTACTGTAGCATCAGTGAGAGAAATTGGCCCATAACATTGCCCTTTTTAAAGACAGAAACCACAATGGCCTCCTTCCAAGTTACTGGCACAGGGCCGATGCCTAGTGCTTTAAAGATATTTGTGAATAGACGTGCCCACAGGTTGGAATTCCTTTTAAACAAATCAAGTGGGACCCCGTCGGGACCTGGGTTTTCAAACAAATCCCCTTTGCTAAAGCCTCCTCAACCTTAGATACTGAGATGGATGAGCTTAGTTGAGAAGCTGCAATTAAATCTAGAGGCAGATCCCCAGTATTCTCCTCTAACTGTTGAAGTTGCGTGTTAAATATAGCAGTAAAGTGGGATTCCCAGGCATCGCCCAAAATCAATGGGCGATCTTTCCCTCATCGTCCGTGAATACAGGGCGGTTAATGATGTCCCAGAAGCTTCTAGTATATTTGAGGGAGCTTGCTCTCTCCAGATCTTCCCACGCCAGTCTCCTCAATTCTTGTTTTCTATTCCTAATAGAGATCTCATAAGTTTGCCTTGCACTACTGATTAGGTTTCTGTCGTGAGGGGCAGCATGAAGGGCCCTTTTAAGGCTTTTTTGGGCCTTTGTACATTCAGTGTCAAAGCACTGTACGTCTTGGGGTTCCCTCCGAGGGCGGGTCTAGTCAGCCTTTTAGATACATCCGAGCAGGGCAGCTCAAACTCCCGGACAACCTCATCTGGGGAGGAATCTTGCTGTAAACACCTCATAATTAGGTGATAATTTGCTATAATGGTATCTTCCTCAAATTTGGGAGCGTTTCTCTTGCCCCAGTTTAGCCTTACCCCTTTGTTTGGATTGTAGTGAAACAAGCAATCATCGCCAGAAACTATGAGGGAATTGTGGTCGGTAGCACAGTTAGGTTCCACCATAAAATGACTGACAAACGGAATGAATTTCCTAGATATTAACAAAGAGTCAATAAAACTTTCCCTGCCACCACCAACATACGTAGGACACAGGGGTAGTGGACCACTGAACAAGTTATTAATAAAACCTTAGCCATTCCCAATGACAGTAGAATTTAAAGCTTTGATTTGGGGCAAATAAGTAAAATAAGTCTGGGGCTTACCCTTGATTATGCAGTCATTTTTGTTTATTGAAATATTATTGGTGGTACTGGATTATGTTTATTGCTTATTTGCATTTTTACTGCTGCTTCACAACCAAATAAAATCTTTGAACTGAACAGTGATAAAGCACTTGTGCTTTCTCCTTCAAACATGCTTAAATTGGATTACACCCAATTGGCACTCTTCATTTACTTGTAAGTTCCTCGTAAAGTGGTACTTGTAAATTAAACACTAGGGTTCTGCAGCATTCATTGTGTCAATCACTTAAATAGCCTTTTAAACATATATCAGGCCTGTCTTTGCAGCCTATATGTGCAGTTTTAAACTGCCATTTCTACCTGGCAAAAAATAAACCGTATGCCAGGCCTTAACTTTTCTTTTTTTAATACATATAGGCCAGAATTAGAAGGACTTGGCCTACATCTTGAACTCCGGACCACCATATTGACTCCAACAGCTAGTTGGCTGGCCTCTTGATCAAAGCCTCATAAACAGAAAAGGCTTCTATCACCTTGAACCCATCTCCTGGTCTATTTCTGCGGTGTCTTGCCCCCAAGGGGGGTGGGTGGGGGGAGTCACCCTATTACTAGAAACTTGGAAGTAGGCTGGAAGATGCTCTGCCAGCCCAGATGTGGGGTTTTGGGCAAAATAACTCAGCGCAATGCATATCCTCATAGCTCAGCATCGGAACCTTTGCTACACAACGCATCCCTGATGCAGGACATATAATCACAGCCTTCAACTTCTCTGAATCACTGCTGCGCAGTACATCCTCGATACGGGATCTCACAAATGCTTGCTAACAAGGATTAAAGGTACTTTGGCCAGCAGGCCTAAGTTGTCCCCTGTAGGTGGCCAACACTCCATTGCAAAATGACCTGAACTTGTGATTTTGTCCTGGTCTGGTGTAGCGGCCAGATAAACACAGTTGGTGTTTTGTGCTTCTAAGCACTGTGTTCACTTCAACATTTTAGATTGCATACAGCAGGTTCTACTGACTGGATATTTGTCATTTTGGATTCAAAACAATTGATACATTTTTCGCTTTTTTATAAAATGGTGTGGATTCTTTTTTTGTGGTGTTTTGACTTTATTATTGTTTGAAGTGCTGCATAAATAATTTACACAAGCCTCAAGCTTGTTTCGAATCGTGGGACATAAGTACAAGGAGGTAACGTTGCCGTAGCATCAATTATTTGACGTTACGGTGGCTTTTTTTTATCACTGTATATACAAGTTGCTGCTAACCGCATTAAGTGACAGTCTTCCGGCGTAAACGTGAATTTTTAGGATCGCCACTTCTGTTAGCAGAACTCAACGAAAATGAGATGCAAGGTAGACGTTGCAAAAACTGCCTCTAACCCCACTTCGGATATTTACAAGCAATTCCTTGTATGGTGCTAACACCAAAAACCACCTCTAACTCCAGTTAGAGGCAGTTTTTGAAGACAAGAAAATAGCTGCTCTTAAAAAGGGTGGAAACACTTGGGGCCTCATTTCAGAAGGTTTTGGTGCTGGACAGTGCTGCAAGGAATGTTACTGCGGAGCCCTGTGCAAAAGTACAGGGTAGGAATGCACCCCCATCAATAAGGTGCATTCCTGGGCCTCATTCATAAAAAGTGTTGCATCGCTGCGACAAAACAGAGTTGCAACACTTTTCACTGTGCCCTTCTTGCGACGCCATGGAGGTGCGGTATTCACTGTACGGCTCTCCATGTCGCAAAAATTACAGATACATCTGGAATCCTGAAGTATCTGTCAGCGCTAAACTCACGCATTGCGGCAGTTGTGTCACAAGCATGATGTAACTTCAGCAATGCATGGGGCCAGCCTATCCCTGTGGCACTGCGTCACCCGTATGCCTGCCATGTGGTAGGCGTAAGGTACTGATGCAGTCGCGTCCTACGATTGTTGCAGTGTAATCTGATGGATTTTACTGCACCACTCCTATGAGGCTTTGTTGCATGGGAACGCCTACCCTGCATACATCATACATGATGAAGGTATAATGTGCCACAGGGTTTCACAAGTTCACGCATATGCCTAGCTGCATCACTTTGCAAATGCGGTGCAACATGGTGCAAGAATCACGCTGCAAGTATGTCAAGAAAATGACACACCAGCAGGGTAAAACTGTCCGAAGGAACTAGCACCCCTGTCTATTTCCCCTACTTTGGCACACAATGGCTGGCATACGCCAACGCAGGCACCCTGGCGCAACGGTAACTGTATTGTGAAGTTGATTGATGTTGTGGCTCCATCTCTTCTCGAGATGTCTGCAGGTGGGGCTTGAGTAGGTTGTGCACTGTGGTGTTGGCGTCTGTAAGCATTGGCAGAGTGGTGGTGCTAAGGGAGTTGACGGGAACTTCTTCGGTGGCCTTAAACCAGCTGCATGGGGGGCTATGATGGTGATTGTGTACGGTAGGCGTGGTGAAGGCGTGATGTAAACAATGATGGTCGGTACAGGAGAGTCCTGTGGTGTGACTGTAGTTGAAATTCCTGCTGGTGGAGAAGATGGGGTCAAGCTTGTGTTAGGGTATGTGGGTTGGTGCTGTGACTAGCTGCTTGACTTCGATGTTGGGGAGGTTCCCCAGGAGGGGGGTGGTGTTCTGGTCACTGGGGTTGTCCAGATGGAACTTGAGGTCTACGAGTAGGATGTCGTCAGTGGATGGGAGAGCCTGGGCTGCGACGAGGTCTATAATGGCATCGGTGAATTGGGGTTCATGGCCTGTAGATGAGGGTGCCGCAGAGGGTGCTGTTGGGGTTGGTCTGGAAGTGGAGGTGTTTCATGGTAACCGTCGGGTCATTAGAGTGTGTGGTCAGACGGAGTGTGCTTTTGAAGACAATAGCAATGCCTCCTCCTGGGAGCTCAAGGTGGTCCATGCGGGTGAATCTGTAACCCTCATGGAGGGTGATGGTGGTGTCTGGTCCGGAGCAGGGGTAGGTCCAGGTTTCCATGAAGAAGGCAATGTCGGAAGAGGTGACATCGAGGAGGTCCCAGATTTCTGCAGTGTGTTTGTCGAGGGACCACACGTTGAGGAGGATGCAGTTGAACCATTTGGCTGTGCTGTTTGCCGGCTGGGCGGTAGGAGGCTCTGGTGTGCTGATGTGGCAGAAGGTGCATTTGCAGTTTAGAAAGGCGAAGGGTGCAACAGAATTCTACAGTGTTGCTAAATGGCAGGCGGTGTGGAGTTCAGGGTTGATGGCGAGGAGGGTGTTGGTGTCGTAGCTGTGGGTGTCGTAGCTGTGGAGTGTCTGGGAGGAAGGGCCCTTGTTGCTGGGTGTGGTCCAGAGGCAGAAGGACACAGACGGGCTTGCCTTTGGCGCACCAGTGGTACACCCGCTGCGCATGGCTGCACATCAGCTGCCATTAAGTAGTGCTGCGGGGGGACTGGACAGCTGGGAAGTAGGAAATGTGGGAAAGGAGACTGGGGGACAGGGATGCAGGGGGAGCAGGGGTTGTAAATATATTTTTTAAAAGTTCTTACCTTGAGGCCGGGGGCCCGCTTTTTCTGTGTTTCTGCTCCCCTGAGTCTACTTCCAGGAACAGGAAGCAGGTAGCCAGGCTCCCTGCCCTTAGCCAATCACAACGCTGCAATGCAGCATTGTGATTGTTCTTGAGTGCCGTGACAAGGCACTCAGCCAGGGGCTAGAGGGGTGGGCATGCATTTAATGCAGGCTCTGATTTACAGCTCCAAGGGGCACCAGGCGGTCGTCTCACACAGGTCAGCAATGTGTCTCCATGTGACCTGGCAGACTTCACCATCAGGTAAGGGCGATTGTTGATGCCTCAATGTCTACCGCCATGGCCCAGTAACTCCACAGCACCTCCGCATCCCAAACCGTGTCCCAGAGCAGGCCCAGCCAGGCCTCTGGGACCCGGGGACTGTCTGCGCTTTAAAGGTTTTGGATGCAATGGTGTTGCAAGGAGTGCGCAAGGATAAATCATCTACCAAACCGGTCAAGCCCGTGCTCCAGGTCTATGAGGCAAAGGCCCTTAGTGCAGTGTTGTATGGGGCAGAGTTGTGGGGTTTTGATGCATTATCTGTTCTTACAGTTGTCGAAAACAAATTTTTTCGCTGTATAACAGGTCTCCCACAAAGCACACCCCTGGTCCCACTGCGCTATGACTTAGGAAGAAAAGCCCTCAAGGATCTGGCCAAACTTCGTCCAGTCCTATACTGGAGGAGACTTTGGACTACGTCTGAGCTTCGGCCATATGCATTGGGCATTATGGATGTAATCCAGACCGACAAGTTTCATAAGATAGGGTGGCTTAGGAACCTTCGGTAAATCTTGGCAGACTTGGGTCTGACAGATCTATGGAGAAACCCCGACAGCGCTACCTTTCCCGCTAGGAAGCTTTTGAAAAGGCTTTATTGGGAGAAGGTAGATCATAGGGTGTGGAGTGACTCTGCCTCCTCTTCAATGACTAGTTGCTTTTTGGAGGCGAAGGCCACTCCATTTTTCGAACCCTATTGGGATTTGATCACTTTACCCAGGGACAGGAAGCTTTATTTTCAATTTAGACCAGGTTCCTTACCACTCAGGTCTCTAACTAGTGGGTGGTTCGGCACAGATCAAGACACTTGTCCCGGTTGTGGCAATCCAAAAGAATCTATTGCCCATTTTCTGTTTGTTTGCCCTGTTTATGTCAATCCCAGACGACGGTGGTTGACCCCGTTGTGCAAATTATTGGGCACAAGGAGTTCTGCCGTCGCTCTTAGGATTCTAAGCACAAGCACTTTTCCAGTCCACTCAATTGCCTTAGCTAAATACCTTGGATGGGCATGGTCCCTAAGATGTAACGTTATACGGGGAGCTGAGGCGCCACCTACATAGGGTTTAATCCCGGGATACTTCATTGTTTAGCTGTTTTTTATCACTTCTTCTTAATACCTTGCTCATCTGTAGTCATTTGATATGTTTAATTCTTAATTTTAACTGTTTTTTAATTATTTATTGCCAAAACTTTGTATAGTTTTATTGAATGGATTTTATATTGTTGTCTTATGTATATGTGTGTGTCTTGTATAAATTATTTTTAATTCGAATAAAGACTATGATGATGATGATGATGATGATGGATAATTGATGCATCGCTTGTTTTGCCCAGCAATGCGCCTCTTTTAATGATTGTACCCCTGAATTTCCTCTTCCACTGGGACTCTGGCTGGTCATCCTGGCTGTTGGGGGGCTTAAGGTGGTTGTTGATCTGTGCTGCACTTGGCCTAGGCTGCTCCATTCTGCATTCCATTTGTGTTGTTTCCTATTTTTCATTGGAGGTGGACTTCTGGGCTATTTGTGCCTCTGGAGGCAAAAAAAAGTCATGTTGGGCTGACTGACGTGAATTCTCTTTGCTGCTAATTGGCCTTTCGTCAGTTTTCGCCCTCTAATGTCAGAATTTGTATGGCCTTCACACTAATGTTGGCAGCAATTTTCACCACGGCTACCTGAAACTATCGCTGTGTAGTGACCAATTGTAAATACACAGAAAAAACAGGGTGATACTTTTTGGTAATAGGACACGTTAAGAAAACAGCTGCTAACTACCGTTAGCGTTAGTTAGCGGCAGTTCTTGAACATATCCCCTTGAATGTAATATGCTGCAATGGTTCAAAAGGCCATCAGCCCCTCTTTTATTTGAACTGGGAGCTATCAGGAGCCTAACCCAAAGGCAAACAGCTTGTTATCACTTCGCAAGTGCTTAAAAAATGATTTGGAGGAAATTGTTTACCTTTGTCTTTTGTAATGCTACTTATACACCATGCCCCTTTTCTTTTTAAATTTCACTGGGTGTCAAGACCCCTACCCCCTTCAAACTCCAGCTCCACCATTTGCAAAGTTCCTCAGCTGCCAATGCTCCAGTTCCCTGTTTATGTTCTCTGTTCCCTTCAGTGGCTCCATCTATCCCCTTTTGGAGCTTGTGCTTAGCCTGGCCAGAGAATAGGGTCACAAATACTGGTCCATCATCTCATCAGAAATTCCTACACCAAAGTCCATTGGCCAATCTCCCATTGCTCTATGTATTTCTCCCCTCAGGGGACCCCAGCACAACACTTATCAAACAGCTCATGTACCTTATTTGCACTTCCAGAATAACCAAAACTTTAATACTGTGCTTTCATCAAAGATTGCAGAAATAAAACAAAAGACAAAACCTGTATACATTGACCCTCTTTTATTGTTAACTATTTGAGATTTAATTCTCCTAGTTAAGTAAGAGACTTGATAAAATAGTTGAAGCTCTTCTTGATCATTTCGAACACAATCTCTCTATTGTATGATAGAGAAAAGACGCGCTTTAAGAACATTGTGATTATTCCCAGTTGGTGAGTGGAACCCCAAGAACTGAGGTGAGAGGAAACCTTGGGTGGAAGCAACCTGTAAATGTTCTTAAAAGTAGTGTGTATGTGTGTTCTCTAAGTTTAGGACAGGTGACAAAAAAACCCTCAGGAGAAAACCTAGAGAACCAGGGCTCTTCATTTCAAGAGACTCTGAGAGATAAGACATCTTCTCCTATCTTGTTCATCACCCCCCCCCCTTTTCCCTGCGGGCTAACTGCCAGCTAGCATTACTCCAGGGCAAAACGAAACCATAATTGTCTGGGAAAAGACCATAGGGGAACTAAGGATGGACATCATATTATTTACGGAATTCTGGGAGCAGGAAACACCAAGAACTTGGAAGGGCACAAGGTACCTCATTGCAGCAAGCCCCCAAGCATCAGTATGAAGTTGCTAAGGACAACACAACGCTGATCAGCTGCTGTGAGCTCCCCCTTCTTACCATGGGAGAAACACTGTGCATCGCACCCACCCGAGCCTGTGTTTGAAGCTGGTGTCAGATGCGACAGCGGCACTATAGTGCGCTCCTCCCTCACAGCCACTCTAGCTCAGACACACCATTTACCAACTACAGAGGAGGCCTGAAGAAAACACTGCAAGCGATTTCCCTTAAATGGCTTGAGTTGGGAAGAATGGAACATAGGATGGACCTTCCAATGTAGTAGCTGTCGGATCTTAAAGGCCACTGGATTCGTGAATTTAAGAATCTTGAATGGGCTATAGAATCGAGGTTTGAATTTATTGTGAGAGAAATGGGCTGGTAAAAGTTTGGAAGATATCCAACCTTTATTCCTGACCTAATAATCTGGTGCTGGAGTGCGTAGTATTTCAAAAAGGCTTTCATTCTATATTTAATGTTGTGAAGATTGAGGAAAGCCCAACGTCTTATTGTTTGTAACCAACTGAGAAAGCTGCTAGAAGCAGGTACCAGCACTGAGTCCTTCAAAGTAGAAGGGAAGACCCTAGGATGCAAACCATGCTGACACACACATGGAGAGGTCTTAGGGGCACTATGGACAGAGCTGTTATATCAGAAATCAGCCATGGGTAAAACAGATAACCTGTCACTTTGAATTACAAAAACATCAGAGATGTTACTCCGACCCCCGATTGAAACATTCAGTCCGGCTATTGGTCTGGGGATCAAATGCAGATGACAGGCCTTCTTCAATTTAGAGAGATTACACAATGACTTCCACAAATGGGGAAAACACTTTGGACCTTGATCGAAACAATAAAAAGCCAGTGTAACGAAAAAATTGCCTGCAAGAATATGTATCCCATGTGTGCCATTTTGGGGTAGGTATCGACTGTCATCACAATGACCTGATTTCTGCCAGATGAGGGTAGAGCTCCTATAAAGTCAGTTAAGATTGTGTGTCAAGGCAATGGGGGAAAGTTTAATAGAACAAGGAGCACAGTAGGGCAAGAATCATTTTGTGTGTTGAATACAAGTGGGACAAGAGTTTATGTAAAGTTCAGTGTCTTTCTGAAATGAGGGTCACCAAAAGGAACGTTCCAAAGTAGCCTTAATACCCCTGTGGCCTGAGATAGGTGAATCATCACACATCTTAAAAACCTTAACCCTCAAGGCTGTTAGATTAGGCCGGTTGATGCTCACGCATATGCCATGTTTTAGTTAGCATTCTCTGCACCATTTTATTTGTAGACTCCGTTTTGTATGCTGATCAAAACTAATTTGTTTTAGTTCTGAGAAATGCCCTTCCCAAAGTCTTGTTTCTGCAAAACAAATTGGTATTGCCAGCGCCCAACTTTTTCACTAGATAAAGGCCCTCTCTCACCTGTCTGGCGGTTTGATCGCAGCCCAAGGTCAAATGGCCTTGGACTGTGCTGAGATGTGGAAGATACGAGAACAGAAACCTTTTCTTTTTTTGTGTGTCTTTCACTGTCCAGTTACATCTGCCGGTAAAATTCCACTGTGGGCGTGTTCTTACCTAACCATGAAATGTACATAATGTATCTCTATGCTTGCTGTTGTTAGTTTTCTATGTGGCACTCTCTCGAGAATGTGCAGTAGGGGTGCGCTCCTCCCTCACAGCCACTCTAGCTCAGACACACCATTTACCAACTACAGAGGAGGCCTGAAAAAAACACTGCAAGCGATTTCCCTTAAATGGCTTGAGTTGGGAAGAATGGAACATAGGATGGACCTTCCAATGTAGTAGCTGTCGGATCTTAAAGGCCACTGGATTCGTGAATTTAAGAATCTTGAATGGGCTATAGAATCGAGGTTTGAATTTATTGTGAGAGAAATGGGCTGGTAAAAGTTTGGAAGATATCCAACCTTTATTCCTGACCTAATAATCTGGTGCTGGAGTGTGTTGTATTTCAAAAAGGCTTTCATTCTATATTTAATGTTGTGAAGATTGAGGAAAGCCCAACGTCTTATTGTTTGTAACCAACTGAGAAAGCTGCTAGAAGCAGGTACCAGCACTGAGTCCTTCAAAGTAGAAGGGAAGACCCTAGGATGCAAACCATGCTGACACACACATGGAGAGGTCTTAGGGGCACTATGGACAGAGCTGTTATATCAGAAGTCAGCCATGGGTAAAACAGATAACCTGTCACTCTGAATTACAAAAACATCAGAGATGTTACTCCGACCCCCGATTGAAACATTCAGTCCGGCTATTGGTCTGGGGATCAAATGCAGATGACAGGCCTTCTTCAATTTAGAGAGATTACACAATGACTTCCACAAATGGGGAAAACACTTTGGACCTTGATCGAAACAATAAAAAGCCAGTGTAACGAAAAAATTGCCTGCAAGAATATGTATCCCATGTGTGCCATTTTGGGGTAGGTATCGACTGTCATCACAATGACCTGATTTCTGCCAGATGAGGGTAGAGCTCCTATAAAGTCAGTTAAGATTGTGTGTCAAGACAATGGGGGAAAGTTTAATAGAACAAGGAGCACAGTAGGGCAAGAATCATTTTGTGTGTTGAATACAAGTGGGACAAGAGTTTATGTAAAGTTCAGTGTCTTTCTGAAATGAGGGTCACCAAAAGGAACGTTCCAAAGTAGCCTTAATACCCCTGTGACCTGAGATAGGTGAATCATCACACATCTTAAAAACCTTAACCCTCAAGGCTGTTAGATTAAGCCAGTTGATGCTCACGCATATGCCATGTTTTAGTTAGCATTCTCTGCATCATTTTCTTTGTAGACTCCGTTTTGTATGCTGATCAAAACTAATTTGTTTTAGTTCTGAGAAATGCCCTTCACAAAGTCTTGTTTCTGCAAAACAAATTGTTATTGCCAGCGCACAACTTTTTCACTAGATAAAGGCCCTCTCCCACCTGTCTGGCAGTTTGATCGCAGCCCAAGGTCAAATGGCCTTGGACTGTGCTGAGATGTGGAAGATACGAGAACAGAAACCTTTTCTTTTTTTGTGTGTCTTTCACTGTCCAGTTACATCTGCCGGTAAAATTCCACTGTGGGCGTGTTCTTACCTAACCATGAAATGTACATAATGTATCTCTATGCTTGCTGTTGTTAGTTTTCTATGTGGCACTCTCTCGAGAATGTGCAGTAGGGGCCCGCTCTGAGCGTATATGAATAAACGATTATTGGTATATATTCTCCACTGTCTCCTCAACTCTTGATTTGGTATGTAATGCTGAGAGGTGGTCAGTGGTGACCCGGGTGGCGCTTTTCGGGTTACTTAATTCAATCGGTGCGCAAACATAGACTCCTTCGGGTTATGACCCATCCATTTTCCACAAACGGAAGAGAGGACGAGGATATCACTAGGTCGGACTGACGGCTCAGCGATCCCAGTATGAAGAGCTTTGTTTCTTGCAGCTGCTGCCTCTGTCCCACCCGAGGGTGCCTCGCCCAGTGGTCATCCCGACTGGGGTCCTGAACAGTGAAAACGTTGATTTGACTCTTTGGTCTGAAGAGTCAGCAGTGGAGAACTGGTTTATTTGTACTTCTGATGTCAGGTGAGTCTGTTTCGGTTCTATGTGGATTTGGTACCACTGTGATTTGGTTTTGTTTTAGTCTGAGGGCTGTTTTGATAAAAAGTGTTTGTAAATACTTTGCTAGGTAAAATATCAATTTTGTTTTCTTTTTCCTTGCAATGCCTGGTTTTAGTAAGATTTGGAGTTTTTGTTGTCATTGTTCTTCTACAGATGCACGGTTGGAAGAATTCCAGCCTGCACCTCCCGAGGGCAATCCTAATTTTGATATGAATGTAAAACATGGTCTATTATGTTTGATACATTATGGCATTCCATTTGGCGAAAAGGACGGCAAACCTACCCGCAGGCAGCACCACACGCGGGACACCTACGCTGCTTGTTCCCCTCGCCGCCACTCTCCACCGTTGGCCACAGCTGGGGGGAACTACAGCACCCGCCATCCTCTGCTCTACACCGGACTTCCTGCCGGTCACCAGCGCGCCCGGAGGCGCTACTTAAACAGAGGCTCCCTCGGTGGAGCGGGGGGCATTCCATTTGGCGAAAAGGACGGCGAACCTACCCGCAGGCAGCACCACACGCGGGACACCTACGCTGCTTGTTCCCCTCGCCGCCACTCTCCACCGTTGGCCGCAGCTGGGGGGAACTACAGCACCCGCCATCCTCTGCTCTACACCGGACTTCCTGCCGGTCACCAGCACGCCCGGAGGCGCTACTTAAACAGAGGCTCCCTCCACGTCGCGGGACGCGCGCAGGCGGCGCCGGGCTGAGCCCGGGCAGAGGGCGGGCCGTCTGTGGCCGTCCGGGGCAGGAGGAGGCAGGGCAGGGCCACGTCCCTGTCATCTACGTCCTGGGTTCTGTGCGTCCCCTCCTCTACATCCGGAGTCTACAGGTACTGTGCTGTCCCTATGAACCATTCTGCCACGCCCGTAGTGCTCTGACTCTGTTTGTCATCTAGTGTTTGTGCCCTAGGGACATAATGGGCAAACGGAAATCGACGGATCCTAACGGCAGCATGGCCAAAAGAAATAAGACCCGAAAAGCTAGTAAAAAACAGACGTCTACTTCGGTTTTACAACGCATTGAATCCCTAGTTGATGATTGCACCACTATTTTAGACCCTGACCTACCTACCACGCTGTCCCCAAATAATCTTCGCCCAGGTCCTGTTACTATCCCCCAAATGTTTAGCAAAAAAACTGCCCTAACCTCATTATCACTAACAGTCCAGGACTGCGATCAGAGCCATTCTGTTATTTCTGGAGCTACTACTGATGTTTTAAGTTCTTGCACCCCTGTGGTCAACCTGGTACCTCTTGAACCTACTGTAATCATTTGTAAAAATCGCTTCGAGGTATTATCTGACTTGGGTAATGATCCTATAGAATCTTTTGACACTACTCCTAGTTTATTTGTAACAGCTGTTGTAGATCTGTCCAATGATGGATATCCTGTTCTTGGACCACCCCTGCAATCGGATAGTCACCCACGGGAGGTAGTGGCAGATACAGATCCAGCGTCAGGCATAATCATGGACTCCATAAATGCACTGAAGCTTGAAATCAGTGATCTCAAAGCGCTAGTTAAGGAATTATTATCAATAGTAAATAGACCCCACATGCAGATTTTGCAACCACCTAATGGTCCAAGTAATAACGCTCATCACCCACATCCACCAATAACCTCTTCTATTACCACCACCGACTCCATTGTACCCACACTTTCCCAACGGTCAGTGCTACCCTTACAAACCAGATCAAACTCATCACTATCCAATAGAGATGGAACTAACCCACCTACTCTTAATAAAAGAATGTGCCCAATGTTGAATCAAAATGTATCATCTAATTCGGCTCTTCGTCCTCTAAAATCTCCAGCCCTTGACTCGTTCCATCAACCTTCTGTAGCGCAAAACCCAAGGGTTAATCACCAGCCTATTGTTCATATGGTGGGTGTTCCCAAGAATGATAGATATGAGTGTGAAGACTCACTAAAGAATAAAGTCACCCATTGGATTCGCTACTCCAGAGGTTGTCGATCCCTTATTAGAGATGACCTCCTAAGGGCTCGTAGACTAAGGATTAATATTCTTCCAACGGACACGATTGAGCTGACTCTAGCTAATCACTATCTAGCTGATGGTCTCATTGCTCTTGAGTACAGATCCTCCTCCCCCGACTCGTCTTCCATCCAGTTTAGACACCCGCCTACTCCAAGACATGTCCCGGAGGGGTGGAGTGGTGGGTCGTCCTATCAAAGGCTCGAGGGCAAATCAACACTGGGACTAATTGACTGACTAACGTCTGTCCCCCACATATCACCAATTTCTACCGCTGGAACCCAAATCGTTCCCTTTTCAACGGTAGATTGACCCCCCAAACATCGCCCTCCATTATTTCCTACGGGCCTAGGGGTATTGGTGCTCCATCACGGGCTGTCCCGTTGCCAAATACATCGGATTCAGTTACTCCCTCTATCCCAGTATTAAATACGACCCATAAAATAATTTCATGGAACATTGCGGGTCTGAAAACTAAACTCTCACTTCCAGATTGGAATAATTTTATTGCCACCTTCGACCTTTGCATATTCCAAGAGACCTGGAGCACTACACCTTTATTTAAATCGGGTTTCACATGCCATTGTATCCCCGCGGTCACTATTGGCCGCGGCCGCCCCTCGGGGGTCCTCATAATATGGATCAGTGTTGCCCTTCCCTGCAGAGTTAGACATGTACGCAGTCCATCTCCGGACGTGCTGCATTTAACCTTGAGTGGGTTAAACGGGGGACCTACTCTTGAACTTTTTAACGTCTATGTTAGGGGTACCCCAGGAGGTTCTAAGTCCCCTACTGTTACCATCTTAGAAGAGGAACTTTCCTCCTGCCCCCCGAACTCACTCATACTGGTCGCCGGAGATATGAATTGCACCTTTGAACCTCTTGCTTCTGATGATATTCTGGAAGTTGCAGATGAAGATACCAGATGGGGCATACCATCCCTCACTGTCCCCCCAGTAACAAGGTGGACACCAGTGATAATCCAACTTAATGCTCTGGTCATGGAATTTGGGCTGAGAGCTGCTAACGGTCGATTTCCTTCCGACCTCCACGCAGCATCTACTTTCAATAGAATCTCTAGCCCATCACGTATCGACTACATCTTAATTGACCATAGACTCTGGCATTATGCTGAGGATATGGTTATTCTACCAACTGTCGATAGTGACCACAATCCCTTGTGCCTGACTATAAAGAGCTTATGGACCTTAGACCAACTAACTCCTGACTATCGCCCGATAATGCTTACAAGGGATGTCATTCCATCCAATTGTAAAAGACATCTCAAATGGCCTAAAATTGTAGTAGACAAACAAAAACTGTCCTCCATTAAAGAAATATTGCTAATAAAAACTGGTGAACTTAGGCAAGCATGTGCAGATGCTAACGAGAAATTAAGGGCCGTGTCTATCCACGCAGACACCATTGAGTCAATTGGGTCTTTTTTTATATCTCTCTCTGCTAACAACCCTTATAAACAGAAAGCACCCGGTTCTTGGTTTAATTCTGAGTGCAGGTTCAGCAGGAAAATGCTTGCAATCGCTATTAAATCTAAGGATTGCACTTCAATTAAAAATGCTAGGTCTGCCTATAAGAGGGCTGTAGTCAACGCAAAACGTACATGTGAAGAATCTCATTGGCTGGCTTTAAAAAATGCTAGCCTAGCAAGGGACGGGACCACATTTTGGAACCTTTGTAGATACTCCCAAGGCCAAGATCCTGATTTAATTCCTAATCACATTACCAATCACGAATGGTTTACCCATTTCTCGAAATTGTACTCTGACGACAGCACGCAATGTACTAGTGTTTCTTTTCCTCTCATCCCCACAGATCTTACCCCGCCTAACACTGATCCCTTTACTGAAATGGAAGTTATGGCGGCTATTAACAGATTGGTCCCAGCTAAAGCTGCAGGTCCAGACGGCCTGCCGGGAGACTTGTTCCGCTATGACCCCAAATCTTGGGCTGAGTATTTTACCATCTTACTTAATGCCTTCCTCAAAGGGCTTCCCATCCCCGAGTCATGGAGGGGGGCGGAGGTCATACCAATATTCAAGAAGGGCCATAGGGAGGACCCTGCTAACTACCGACCTATAAGCCTTATTGACGTTAGTCAGAAGGTGGTTGGCAGGGTTCTGCTAGAGCGAATTCTACTGTGGGTTACTGACAATGATATTCTGTCACACTACCAAGCTGGGTTCAGGCCATTTACGAGCACGATCGACCAGGTCTTTAGGCTCCTACTGCTATATTGGAAAACTGTATCGATTGGTAGGGGCAATCTCAATCTAGCCTTTATCGATCTAAAATCGGCCTTTGACCTGGTCCCCCGTGATCGCCTATGGTCTGTGCTCCAAGACTTAGGTCTTCCGCCTTACATCCTTGATCTCCTGGTACGCCTCCATGAGGGGAACTTTGCCAGGGTGAGATGGGGCAGTCAGGCCCAGAGAACTGACAAGATCCCAGTCAGCAGAGGAGTCCGCCAGGGCTGCGTACTTGCGCCCACTCTTTTTTCCCTTTTCGTCAATGGAGTGGTGACATTTTTGCTTGAAGTCCCGGCGGACGCACCTGTTCTGGCTGGGGAAAAAGTTCCCACTCTTTTATTTGCGGACGATACCCTGCTGATTTCTAAAACACCTGCAGGGCTCCAGAAGCTGATAGACAGATTTCACTTGTTCTGCTCAATGAGAGGACTGGTCATTAATACTTCAAAAACCAAGCTCCTCTCTCTTAAATCTCGGAAATCACCCAGTGTACCCATCATGTCTGATGGTATTCCCCTGGAATACGTCAAATTATTTGACTACCTAGGCATTAGGATCTCCGACACTATGACCTGGAAGCCCCACATCCAAAAAATGCTGCTCAACCACAAACGAGCCACGGGGGTAATAGCCAAAGAACATCGCTCCTCGAGGAGCAAGCCAATTACCCCCGCATTAACGATCCATCAGGCCAAAGCAGTAGGTTCGGCCATCTATGGAGCCGAACTCTGGGGCTTCAAAAACACAGAAGAGCTCACCCTGTCCGAGAATAAATTCTTAAGAGAATTAGTTACAATGCCAAGAGGTACTCCTTTGAAACCTCTCTTTAGTGACTTGGGTAGGCGTTCACTTAAAGATATTATTAGGCTACGCCCCTTGTTATTTTGGGTTTGTCTATGGCACACCCCGGAGCTAGCCAAATTCACAGAGGGTTTGAGAGAAATCATGAATATAGCCGGCTCCCAAAAAATAAGCTGGCTTCGCAATATTAAAAAATCTCTCATCCAGCTTGGTCTAATTGATCTTTGGGAGCATGGAGCCTCAATTAGTAAGATGGATCTCAAAAAAGCATATTGGGCCTGGATCGATAATCGAGATCTTGGTAGCTCAAGTTATGGTAGATTAACTGAAGATTTTTTTACTTTTAAGCAGACAGTTAACTTTGAGCCCTTTCTCGAGTTTATCCAAAAACCTAGAGACAGATCACTGTATTTTCAATTCAGACTCGAGATCCTCCCTACTCGTGAATTTACCAGTAAATGGAAGCCTCCTTATCAGACCCCTGCCACTTGCTTAACATGCCCCGAAAAAGTCGAAAGCATAGCCCATATTATGTTCGAATGCCCAGCATACAGTAACCCGAGAAAAAGATGGCTAGCTCCTGCTTGCCGTCTCCTGGGCATTTCGAACTATCGTGTCGCCTTACGTATTTTGCGTACCGACACAAGTTTGGTGCTAGTCTGTGCTGTGGCCAAATTTCTGGCCTGGTCCTGGATTATTAGAAATAAACTTAATAGCTGTACCAGATGAGCTAATGAACTGCTTTTATATATGTTTAAAAAAAAAAAAAAAAAAAAAAAAATGCATTTTTAACCCTATTTTAAATTGTACTTTTACAATGTTTTTTAAAATCAGCCATCAAGCAACATTATGATCTCTTGTAAAATATGTTCCCTAATGAACTTCTATTTTTACTATGATTCTTTTGTACATTGTAGTGAGTTCTCTCTGAATACGTACAGGCATTGTTAAGTTAGCATAACCACGTTAGATGTTAGAAAGCCATCTTTTTGCTTTTGCACACGGCACTGCGTTTACATGTTATTTCTTAAAACGAACTGCTGACTCGAGACTTGCTTCACACAAGCGCGATCTGTTGTTACTATCCCAAGCTCTGCGCAGCGACCTTGGTCTGTACATGGTGTGACAAACAGTCTGGGTTATTACACAATGCATGTTTTTCACTCTAGGTTGATCGGCCCACTATTTAGCCATAACACACGCGCAGCTGCAAATGCCTGAAAATTAGTGCTTTTAGTATCACAGACATCATTTTTATTATTCAGACCGAAGACGAGCCTTCCTGCGAGAAGACTCCTGATGCTCTTGTGATGTGATTTCACTAAGCTGATCTTTGAGGTATGGGGTCCCCTATTCAAGCCTAAGAGACCTTCTATTAGCATAATAATAATATTAGCTTCTTAGTAAAGGGAAGGTGGTAGTATCCACTGTCATTATAATATGATCACCCCTTTTATATTCTATGGTATTGTAACTATGTTGCTGGTTTTGATATTAATCATTTGTCTGCTTGTATTAGCCAAAGTACTGCATCTTAGGACACGTGGTCTATAAAAATAAATCCCTTTTATTTACAACGTGTCTCTGTTGATTATTGTTGTGGACTGATGTGAGAATAATATACGAACAGGTATTTCCGATTCCCACCATTCCTGAGTATGTACTGAGTCGCTTGTTCTGGGTTGTCTACACATTGGGACCGCCGAGCTAAATCTCGGATAACGAATGGGACACTTATGCTAGCCGGATACTGGGTTCTGGGTTCTGAGGTGAGTTTCTGGTACACCACAATTCACTGAGGTCCTGGGGTTCTTCGCATAGTTCTGTGTATCAGCAGAATCCCTGCAACATGGCGCACCTAACGTTTGGTCTATGAGTGGAAACGCCTTAGTAGTGCTTACATTTAGTCCACAGCACCCTCATTCTTGTTTCCGGATAACAAGTCTGACGGATTTTAAACCTACCTAGTTCTATTGATATAGGTTCCTTCAAGCTTGATTATTAAAAAGGTTATTGAACCCTTGTGCTACTGAATACTTGAAGTGTAGCTTGTCCTTATGGCAATTAATATTGCGGCGCATAGCCGTGCGGCCCTGAAACGTCACTTGACGCAGTATGGGGTGCCGGACGCGGGCATGGACGTCATCTTTGTGGTGGGAGCCGATGCGGCTCACCCCTTTGAGTTGTTCTACTCTTGGGTGACGATTCCGGCAGTCAGTGGTAATGATAATACATTTCATTCTTACACTGCCACTGCCGTGCCTGCCGCCTATGCGCCTTATAGGAGACAGGAGATACCAATATCTGCTTGGCAACATCAGATTTGGTTTAATGGCGCCCTCCCCCATGTGGTTATACCGCCGAGAATGGGCCCTTTATCAATTGCGGGGGCCACTTGGCCGGTACTAGCCGGATTTACGCCTCATCCCCGTTACCTCACGGTGACGGTGGATGAATTGCGTGTACTACACACTGCCCTTATAACAGTATATAGGGCGTTAGTGCAGTATGTGTCGCGCACTGTACAGGCGGGGGCGCCTGTTAGTGCGGGACAACCTAGTGATCGTCACGCGGTGGTCATTAGTCCTGTTATGGTCAATTCTGTTGTGGGCAAGCGCCCCCTCACAAGGGATGATTATCCTTTTTGGCTTGCTGAAAAATTTGACCAAATAGAGGCGGTTTATCCGCATACAACTCCTGTGGAAAAACACAGGATCCTCACCATTAGTTTGCCTAAAGACTTAGTTCCCCATATAGATGACTGTGTATCCTGGGGTAAGATTTTTGCTGCGACGTACGCGCAGTGCTTCGGCACTCCGTCTATGTTACAGCTGCCCTCCATCATTAAACAGGTTCAAGAGGACCATGGAGCGGAGTCTGCGATAGAATTGGGGATGCGGCTCCTCGGAGATTTTGGCCTGGTGGCTACCATGATAATGGGAAACCTTAAGGGTGATGCGTTGCACTTTCAGGTTCGTAATGAACTGAAGAAAGTTGCTGAAGAGGACAAGCCGCAGGAATTTGCTAAAATAATCGCAGAAGCATATCGTGATTTGGGTCGTAGCTCTTTAGGAGTTAAGCCTGTGATCAAGAATCCCGATTCTAAGCAGCAGGGTAAGGCAGGAACTTCTGGTAAGGATGAACGACCCTTTTTTCCAAAACAAAAGTGGCCGTTTAAACAACAGGGCAAGCAGCAGCAGAAACAGGGCTCTCGGCCTGCCTCTCCCGTACAGTCAAGTAGTGAACGCACTTATGATCTGCGAGATCGTGCTACTATTAAGTCTCCTGATAGATTTCAGGTTTCTGAACCGCGTTCTCCTCGTTCTTCACAGGAAACATCGGCTACACAGTCTGGTGGCGGAGGCGGTGGCAAAGGTCGGGGTGCTCCACAACAGCGTGACCAACCCCGACAGACTGAGGGTAAAGGCAAGCAGGACGAGTTTGCTCGACAAAGACCCCCGTTTCAGAAGAAGAAAGTGGCGGCTCTGACGGCAAAATATGCCTCAGATAGTGCGGACACAGCTTCAGAACCGGACATGGGCGCTGACGCTACTAGACAGCGCGGCGGAAATTACCATAGTCCGTCAAGCTCTGCGTCCATTTCTGGCGGCGACAGCAACTGATGTATTGGTTACTGTTGAAACAGCTGACACCAGAGTGGCTCCCCCTGATAGACTTTTTGAAATAGTCTTATTAATAGAGGGTGACATACAACGTACTATAAAAGGGATTTTTTGGGATAATCTGACCACCACCTATGATATCCTCCTAGCGGAGGCAGATTGGCCCCCGGCCTTCATTTTGGAAGCTCCTAGAGGGGAGGAGAAAATCCTCCCGTCCTTTGCGCACACGGTGCCTAAGGACCAAGCTGAAATGTACGCTGGTGAGTGGGCGCTGGCACTTGCGCCAGCGGTGTATCGTACTCAGGTGGGTTGGGACCGGTTGTCCCCCTGCCATGAGATTCCATTGCGGTCTATGCCCCAGCCACAGCCCCAATATCCCATGCGTCGTGAAGCTAGACCTCACGTCGCGGCGATCCTTGAACAATTGGAATATCAGGGTGTAATTGAAACATGTGTGTCCCCTATGAATAACCCTTTATTCACTGTAACGAAGCCTGACGGCTCGTACCGTTTAGTTTTGGATTACCGGCACCTAAACTCTCATTGCCGGACCTGCGCGGTACAAAATACACATAGCTCGGCTCTAGTCGACAGTCTCGTGCGTAAACGGTTTAAAACGACACTTGACATTTCCAATGGCTTTTTTAGCCATAACCTGTCCACACTGAGTAGCCAGTGGACAGCGTTTATTTCGGGCGGTAAACAAAAACAGTTTACGAGATTAGCCATGGGCTACAAAAATAGCCCTGGCGTCTTTTCCGCTCGCGTGGTTTCTCTCTTAGAAAGAATAGACCCCGAGGCATACTCCTATGTTGACGATATCTACCTCACGGATGACGAGCTGTTGCCGCATCTGTCTCGAGTCGACAATATTGTAGTGAGTTTTGCTGACTATGGCTACAAATTCAATTTTGCGAAGTCTCACATCGCGGAATATACAGTGTTGTTTTTGGGCTACGAGCTCAATAATGAAGGAAAGGGGTTAGCTCCCCACTTTCTGGAGAAGTGCGCATGCTTGAGTGCGCCAACGACACTAAAGAAATTACAATCTCTACTGGGCTTTCTGAATTTCGGCCGTACGTACATTCCTGATTATGCCCAGCGTATCAAGCCGCTTTACGCCTTGGTACAACCCACATTTTCGAAGTCTAGCTGGCAGCTGGAACATTCTAAAATTTTACAGTCTTTACAGGCTGACCTTCTTGCTTCACAATATTTGCTGACACGTGATAACCGCACCAACCTGGTAATAAGAATAGTGCCAGGCGCCGTGGGTTTCACGTATTTGACGTTTAATGAGGGCGATACAGTCCCCATTGCGTACAAATCCCACTTGTACACCTCTGCTGAATTACGTTTTTCCGCGGTCGAAAAAGTTCTGACTGCTGTACAGATGGCGATCCTTAAAGAACGCGCACTGTCACATGGGAAACAGATTCTGGTTGTAACACCCTATCCCGCCTTAGAAGCGGTGACAAAGGCAAGTGTACCAAATTCTAAAGCTTTGCATCCTCGGTGGATACAATGGGCCACAACATTGACGTCGCCAGACGTCACCTACATCTTTGATGCCTCATTACAGACTCAAGAGTTCTTGCAGTATGAATTCATTCATCCGGCTCCTCTGTCTTTGCGCCCGCTCGAAGAATACCATTGTGTCATATACACTGACGGGTCTGCGCAGCCCGCAATTGGATCAAAGCACGCCTACTCAGCGGCTTGCGCAATTGTCGTAGGTACTTTCGTAAATGGTGAATTCCAATCTGATGCAGTGCATACGCAGTCATTGGGCGATTGTACCGCGCAATTGGCGGAGCTTCGGGCTCTAGTGCTTGCACTGGAGTTTGCCGATCCCCGAGTCACTACTCTAATTGTGAGTGATTCTTTCTACTGTGTCCAGTCCTATAATGACAATTTACACTTCTGGTCTCAGAATGATTATCGAGACACAAAAGGTGGCACAATTAAGCATAAAACGCTTTGGGTTCGAGTGGCAGACTTTAAAGAACGTCTCCCACTCGTGAATGTAATTCACACTCTTGGTCACCAACGACTTGGTGTCCATGCTGTCGGCAACGGCTTGGCTGACGAGGCAGCAAAAACAGCAGTGGCTACATACTTAGTGGCAGCAGTAACCAGATCAAAGAGTAAGATTGATGATGACATCTTGGCAGCTATTGCTGCTACAGAAAAGGGAGGCGATTACCCGAAGGGTTTTCCTTCTCGTTACGTTTACCATTTAAGTCCTGATAATGTCCCATTAGTGAGGATTAACGACGTTGGTGACAGAATTATTCCCAACGCGGACTGCAGACCCGCACTGATTCTGGCTGCTCATGAGGGGTTGGCGTCAGCCCACGCCGGAGTGTCAGCCACTATATCTCTGCTACAACAACGTTACTGGTGGTTCGGTTTATATAAACAAGCGCGCGCTTATGTTCTCGATTGTGACATTTGCCAACAGATTAAACCTTCTACTGTTGCGCGCCCATCACAAACACAGTTGTACATATCCAATAAACCATTTGGTTGTGTTTATTTGGATCACTGCGGTCCTTTTTCTTCTGATACTGCGTACAAGTACATCTTGGTTGCAGTGGATTCGTGCACACGTTTTCTGTGGGTATGGCCACAAAGGAGTGCTGACTCGCGGACTGTCATCAGAGATTTGCGTGTCTTTGTGGGAACTTTTGCGTGTGGTACCTTCCATTCTGATCAGGGCCCTGCGTTTGCCTCTAAGGCTTACAAGGAGGCTATGAGAAATTTGGGGGTCCTAGTCAAATTTTCGTCCCCCTACCGACCTGAGGGTAATAGTGTGGTGGAGCGAATGAACCGTGACTTAAAGCAATCATTGACAGCCCGTGTTTTAGGCACAGGCCGGAACTGGCTAGCCCATTTGTATAACGTCCAACGTGCACTTAATAATCTCCCTAGAAGGTCTCTGGGTGGGCGGACCCCGTACATGATGCTCTTCGGAATCAGAATGTTTGTACCAGACCTTGATGGTCTAGACATGGCGGCGTCGACCGCACCCTTTGACGTAGATGATCACTGTGCTGTTTTACAGACTCTACAAGAAGCCAGAGACACTCTATCGAAGGAACACTTGCCCTCCACATCTGAAGTTGAAGTTCAGGTTCCGGTAGTCGGCTGGCTACCCCGAGTTGGAGATCTGGTCCGTGAGAAGGTGGAGAACAAGAAGGAGTTCGGCCCCTCTTATCGTGCACCAGTTCCAGTGCTTGGAGTGCAGGGTACAAGAACAGTCATTTTACCTCCACTTCCTGGTCGCAAAGAAAACAGGTACATCTCTATTGACAATGTCAAACTTCAGCGAGTGGCCGATACTTCTTAGCATGACTCCAGCAGTTTCATGCCAGACGATGCAAAGAAATTCAATGTTGACTCTTGCTTCTAACACCTTGCCTGATGTTGCCATCGAGATGCAATCGGTTACTGATCCCTTGTTGATACCATCGGCTGGTGGTTTGCCCGAAGAGACTGAGTATGCTTATCCTACACGTGGTCCCTCGCCTGTTTTACAATCTACGGCGCTTGGACAGTCCCGTTTCTCCTTTGACTCTAACTCATTGCCCTCAAGCCCCCCATCGAACATTGCAGTTTTTTTCAGCTGGTTTAAGAGACATTTTTTGATTGCCCCTTGGACATACATTTGGCTGTTGCTTTTCAGTGTTTTTTTGTTTATGTCCATTGGATTTGTGATAGTTTTTTTCCGTCTTGTGGATGGCCACTATCTGAGTGAGAGATCGACAATTAGACTTATCAATGGAACTTTGGCCCCCCACTCCTCGTCCCACATCATGAAGAGGGACCAGACTTTTGTGAATATTACTGCCTGGCCCGTCTTGGATGGAATCGCATGGGATGCTGTTAAATTCCAAATTCATGGGCCTACAGAGGTCATTAATGTACCTAATGTATTTCGTGTTTCTATGGGTGATGTGGTTAGGCAGAACATACGTTCTGATGATTGGGATGTACACGCCATTGAATCACTGTTTTCTGATTTGAAATATTATGCCGCTTTTGATGCTGAAGATTTATACGAAAATGCGGCTAATTATGCGGAACAGTATTGTTTTCAACATTATGGCAATCATTTCCTGCATAAAGCAAATACATTTAGAAATTTTGTAAATTTTACCCAATGGGAACACTGTCCTACTCCCGAATTCGGAAGTTCACAAACACTAGTTAACAAGTATTCATATTTTACCGATTTCAGTGTTTCCAACCCGGCAGCGTTTTATTTTAAGGTGCTGCCTGAGTCTGCCGCAAAGGTTAGACTGACACACACGAAGCTACTTTATTCTAAGTCCTTTATGGACGAGTTGTCAATCAAAGGTTATGATGTATGGAAGGCTACTATTGATCTAAAGTCGGTTTGGGGTTCCAGGCCGTGGCAGGTACAGGGTACAGAGGCTTTACATCGTGCCTGTCTTATACCAAATCATATTTTATTTTTAAATTCATCCATCTTCCAAACCACCTGTTTTGGATTGGCTACTTCCAAACAATTAAAGTCACCTTCTGTGCCAGATCTGGGCGCTTATCCCAATTGGGATAACCACACAGATCTGTCCCTTGCTGCTTTGCAATCCTTAGTTTCAAATACATCTTTCAATATTTCGAAAGTTAATAGTGAGGGTTGGTTAATTTGGCAAAGCAGTTCAGATATCTGTCAACGACGTTTTCTGGGGCTGACACCGGGGTATACTCAAGAACGCGTAGACCCTCGGTTTGAGTCGTCACATACTGTCACTACATACTCTGTGGGCAAGTTATGTCAATCTTGGCTGCGACATTCCACTTTGGCGTCTGTCAAAGTTCATTTATCACAATTACATGACAAAATAGATTTGAATGATTTTGTTAAGGGTCCTGTGGGTGGCAGAACCAAGAGGTGGGCGTATGCTATTTACAACGAAGTCTGGAAGTTGTCACAGATTGAGGCGGCTTCCAGATTGCGAGCTATTGACCAAGCAAACATGGAGAAGGTTTTGGCCGTTATAGATAATAGCATTAGCACTCTCTCTTCTAGGATTTATACATTAGATAATATTGTTTCATCAGTAGTTGATATTGTGCATGATGATATGTCTGTGTTATATCATGGTCAAAACCAGTTGCGTTCTGTTATGCAGTTTGCTTGGACATTGCAGACTTTAAAGGCAGGGAGAGTCCCTTGGGACTATCTTAACACTACATCGTTATTCCTTCCCTTTAACCTTACTGACAAGCAGCGATTTATGTCCATGAAGGATGCTACATATTCATTGTTACATATTGAAAAATTAGAACCGTTGCCTTTTTCTGTAGCGGAGATCAATTCGGCTACGTGGTTAGTCCACGGATTGATAACTCTACCTTTTGCGCTTTTTAAGTTTACGTCTTGTATGAAACACTATGCTTTGGGTAGATATGAACCGCTGGGCACCACTTTCATACATGAGGTTTGGTCCCTCCCCTTTACGTATAGATGTACTAGGGACGGGACTGAGGTTTATTTGAAGGGCGAGGAATGTACCGCGTCACCTGACCATTCCTTGGTATGTAGGCACATTCAATTACACGGCGCATGCAATGTACAAGCACCGAATTTAGCATGCATCCTACGGGGTGTCCCAGTGCCTGTGATTACGCCTTCTTTCACACTGCTTGCTAACGGTAGTTATTTGATTTTGAATAGTGAAGCTTGCTGTGGGATGTTAGTGGGAATCCCGTATATTGTAACTGTCTCGCAGAAAGTGGTCTGCTGCAATAATGTTCTCTTTCCACCCCCGCATGGGCGGCTGGATGCTTCCATCTGGCCTTCGATTCCAACCTTGAAAGCAGAGTTCAACAAGTTGAGCAGAATAAGAGCCCTATTGTCCCAAAAAGAGGTGTCTTTGACTTCATCACGTGAAACATTCGACCTTCACGTTGCTAATACGCGCACTGAGGTACAGGCGCTTCTGAATACTGACCTCCCCCTGCATTTCGGCTCTTTGATCCAAACTATTTTCAATGCCTCGTCCACGACCGGCCTGGCTCATTTTTTTAAACTTGTGGGCTCGGGTCTCGTGACCTCTTTCCAAACTATTTTTGGTGTGGTTCCGGGCTTTTTTCATTCACTTTTCTCGAGCATCTTTGGAGGTGTTCCGCTGCTTCTGGCACTAGTGGCGGGTGTGCTGCTTTTCCTTTTCATACTACGGAATGGCTGCTCCTTCTGTGCCACACGTGCACCTGTCCCGCCTGCATCTTCTTCGAGATAGGATGCTTGACTTTTATGGAACTCTGCCATTGGCGACCTTAAGCCTGGCATATGGATTGTCTTTCCGATATTGCTACTTCACCTGCGTGCAGCCTGTGCTTCACTGCCTGGATTGTCCCTTTGAATGGCCTTTGGATTTGTGCTTGACCAGCCTGGTGTCTCCGGTGCCGGATTTCGATCGACTAATGAGGCCCTTAGTGTCTCACGAGTTGACCTGTTCTGGTGTCCGGATAATGGCTTGTGGAGCAGCACATGGGATCCTGGGTAATTGGGACATCTCTACAGCTGCCTACAACTTCTTGGCTATGAGCTATTTGGAGGAACATTCCGGGTGCCCTCTGATCGTGCTGGAAGCTCCGCTGATTGAAGAACACGTGTGTTCCTTTTCGTTGATGGATTGGATGGCTGAGACTTTCACTGGCCCTGCAAATGATTTTTTGTTGGAAGCGGTTGCCACATATGCTGCCTATACATTCATGGATTGACTGAACTATCGTCCTTGGCGCCTGTCGCTCCTGGACAGCACCCTGCCGCGGCATTTACCTTTTTTTTTTTTTTTTTTTTTTTTTTTGCTTTCTCCCTGATGGTTGTTTTGAGTTTTTTTAATTGATTATATTTTTTTTTCCGGACACCACAGTTTCCCCTTTTGCTTTTCAATTTTTTTTCGTTTCAGACTTTAACTCATTCTGAACCTTTGGATTGGTTACGCCTTGTTCTGCTCTGACGAAACTGAACTCTGCGTTCTCTCTTTTCTTGCCTACTAAATAGTGCTTCGATCAAGGGGGCGTGTAGTGAGTTCTCTCTGAATACGTACAGGCATTGTTAAGTTAGCATAACCACGTTAGATGTTAGAAAGCCATCTTTTTGCTTTTGCACACGGCACTGCGTTTACATGTTATTTCTTAAAACGAACTGCTGACTCGAGACTTGCTTCACACAAGCGCGATCTGTTGTTACTATCCCAAGCTCTGCGCAGCGACCTTGGTCTGTACATGGTGTGACAAACAGTCTGGGTTATTACACAATGCATGTTTTTCACTCTAGGTTGATCGGCCCACTATTTAGCCATAACACACGCGCAGCTGCAAATGCCTGAAAATTAGTGCTTTTAGTATCACAGACATCATTTTTATTATTCAGACCGAAGACGAGCCTTCCTGCGAGAAGACTCCTGATGCTCTTGTGATGTGATTTCACTAAGCTGATCTTTGAGGTATGGGGTCCCCTATTCAAGCCTAAGAGACCTTCTATTAGCATAATAATAATATTAGCTTCTTAGTAAAGGGAAGGTGGTAGTATCCACTGTCATTATAATATGATCACCCCTTTTATATTCTATGGTATTGTAACTATGTTGCTGGTTTTGATATTAATCATTTGTCTGCTTGTATTAGCCAAAGTACTGCATCTTAGGACACGTGGTCTATAAAAATAAATCCCTTTTATTTACAACGTGTCTCTGTTGATTATTGTTGTGGACTGATGTGAGAATAATATACGAACAGGTATTTCCGATTCCCACCATTCCTGAGTATGTACTGAGTCGCTTGTTCTGGGTTGTCTACACATTGGGACCGCCGAGCTAAATCTCGGATAACGAATGGGACACTTATGCTAGCCGGATACTGGGTTCTGGGTTCTGAGGTGAGTTTCTGGTACACCACAATTCACTGAGGTCCTGGGGTTCTTCGCATAGTTCTGTGTATCAGCAGAATCCCTGCAACAACATGCTTTTATGATAATTTTTATCGAAATAAAGCTTTTTGACTGACTGGCACAAATATACGAAGGACAATGCAGAGTTACTGTGGCCTTTGATGGGCTCTTTTGATGAACAGAAGATCCGATTTCTCCAGGAACAGTTGTTTAAAAGACGTAGTAGGCAGTCTATGTTTGACTCTCTTCGGACTTGGCAGAACAGAGGAAGTTAAAAATGGAGAAAGATGCTAGGAAAGGAAAGATGCAAACGCTTACCCAAAAAAGCTGTAGTTTATGACGAGGACAAGCAAGAGACAGGAATAGAACATGAAGATAGGGGATTTTGGTTGCAAATTGATAAATCTTATTTGGTTCAGGAGGATGGTGATACTTTTATGGGGGTCTTGTTAGATACCCGACCCCTGCCATCATATGTTACGGATAGGATATATCCCGTTGTTCACCATCAGTCACAACAACGTGCCCATAGTGCCTGTCACCACGACTGTTACACCTACTACTCTAGTTAATGTGCCCCCTACTCCTTCTCTTCCATTACAATCTCTGACCACAGTAACATCTGGTATCCCTGGTCCAGTTATTCATCCTCCATTGTCATTGATTACTGACACTGGTGCGTGGTTCAGAAGATAGAGATTTGACTAGATTTAGGGAATGGTTAAGTCCATTAAAGCGATCTGGAGTGGTAGAGGAAGATAAGAAAGTAATAGCAGGCAAGATGGTGGGCTTGTAATACAATATAAAGTCTTGAGTATATCTGGCAGGTCATGCGAGATTTTGAACCTTTCATACAACAGCTTGCTCTTAACTATATGTCTGCCGCGCTGATTGACCTTTGGCATACACATATCAAAACGGAGGCTCCCCAATACTATTTGATATTAGAGATCGCGTTTATGTAACAGACATAGTCCCGGACCAAGTGTTCAGCAATATTTCCACTTTGCTTTCTCACAGAGGCAAACTACATGATAGGAGCCCCACACAAATAACTCAGGGGCTCATTATGATGGCGGAAGGACCGCCACCTCCTCCGCCGGGTGAAAATTCCTACCGCCAAATTAGGATGGCTGTGGGAATCACAATGGTTTCCGCGGCAGACGGAAAGTCCGTCCGCCATGGTTCCGCAAGGCAGTCCTTTTCCGCCCGCCTTGCGGATACCCGTAATTAGGGCAACATAGCGGCAGTGCCATGCAGGCACCACCATAGTGATTAGGGTATGCCATCCGGCCTGTCTTTTTGCGGCTCTGTTTCCCAACATATGGTCCCTGTGGTGGCCCTGTCTGGTCATGATAAAGTTTCAGTGGTTTTTTTCAGAAATACAGGTTGTAAGCCCCATCTCTCCCCCCCTTGTCTTTACCATTGGTTCTTTTACTGTGGATTCTCCATTTCTTTTAATTTCTAACTTTGGTGAGAATTTGATGGATTTGGACTTATTAAAGAAGTTGCACGCTACTATTTACAGTTCCCCTGATGGTGTTTATATTACCATGGGTCCGGATGTGAGTGCTAGGGAGTGTCTATCTAAAGATGCCCCCCTTCCGCCTGAATTTAATCAAATACCACCTACGTTATGGGCCACCGGCGACACCGATGTAGGCTTATTGCATATACCCCTGGTTTCTATAGAGGTCAAGGATAATGTTGTATTGCCTTGCATTCCTCAGTATAAAATACCACAGGCAGGAAAATGAGCACTTCCTCAGATCTTATATGTAAGGGAGTTGTCGAAGAGACTACAGGCAACGTGTGTGATAGTCCTATTCTTCCGGTCCTAAAAGGGCACTCTTGGATTCTTCCGATAAAGCTGATGATGTCTATCATTTTTGATTGATTTGTGAGAGGTCAAAAATTAAAATAGTAGTTCTGCAATGCCCAGTGGTTCCTGGTATCACTACACTTTTAACTATGATTCCATCTACTGCTAAGTTTTTCTCTGTTATTGATTTGAAAAATGCATTCTTTAGTATTCCTATATATCCAGATAGTAGGTATTTATTTGGATTTACATTAGCTGGCAGACGGTTCCGATTCTGGTTCGCTCCTCAAAGCTGTACTGAAAGTCCTAGTATTTATAGTCAAGCATTAAAAGGTCAGTTAAATTCACTCTTACTTTCTCCAAATAATGTATTGGTTCAGTATGTTGATGATTTGTTAATTGTTTCTGATATGGAACAAGGTTGTAAGGATAGTACGGTGAAATTATTATTATTATTTTTTTTTTTTTGTGTCCTCATTTTGCCCTTGGAAGGTCATATAGGAGCACTAGGAGAGGGAAATGAACCATACTGTTACAGGTAAACTGGTAGTGCCATCCCTGATTGGAATGGCACTCAGTATAATTCAAAGTCTCCAACAAATGCGCCTCAAGATGTTAACCATGAAGGAGCAATGTAGCTGCTATGAAATACCCATTATGAATCGGGGAGGCCATGATTTTGGGTAAATCAAGGGAGGGGAGCCGATCAAGCAGCGTTAATCATTAGACAGTGGGGGAAAAAAAAACTTAAAAAAAGAAAAAAAAAACACCTACGCCCAATTTAAGAGGTGCCAAAAGTCTCTTTTTTCGGGGTTGCCAGATCTTGCTAGGTCGATTTTAGACATTTGTAGTACTGATATACGCCACTCTAACAAGGTGGGAGGCAGTGGTTCCTTCCATTTCCTACAGATCTCTCTCCTTGCTAGTAGGATACAATAAAACAGGAGTTTTTTGACAGGACCTTGGACTTCCAGTGATGTTCCGAAGATTACAAGCAATGCGTTAACTGCAATTTGATACCCCAGAGATGTTGTCAACAAAGTACTGATAGAGTCCCAAAAAGGTAACAGGAATGGACATTCGTAGAACATGTGTAGGTCCGAGGCTGCAAGCAGCCCGCACTTAGGGCATGCCACAGTGGAGTCAGTGGAAAATTTCGATAACCGCTGTGGAGAGTAATACGCCCTATGTAGCGTAAAAAGATGGTTCCTACGCAACCACGCCGGCTTCACTGTGTCCCACAAAATCCTTAAGGAGGAGTACCAGATATTCTCAAGATCTTTTCCAGAAAAAGAGGAACTCCACAATGTCTCGGGTAAGACAAACTCCCCGTCAACCTCTTCTAGTAACAAATTGTACCAGAACGAGATCTCCTTAGATACAGGAGGTTTGTCCATCATCAGGATCAATATACTGCTATCTCCTCCCAATTGGAATCTACCCCTAGCCGATCTCTGAGTGTGGGCCCAACTCGCCATCTGTATGTATTTGAATTTGGAGAAACCCAACCCCACTCTGGCTGATAGGTGGTCCCAAGATAACAAGATGCCATCTGAAAAAAGATCGCCCCCAAACCTCCAGGCCAGCCTCTCTCAAGGGTGTTGCCAAACTGTCAAGGAGCCACGCCGGGCTGCCCGGGGAGTCCCACAGTGGCGACCTATTTGCAAAATATCCCACCTTTATGGCACCTCTTAGTTTGACCCATGTTTTTGTGAAACCCAACAAAATCTTCAACTTAACTTTTTTTTACAACTTAGGATCCCCAAATTTAAGCAAAAAACCCTGCTGGCCTACTCCCTCTCCTCTCAGTAAAGCAGCAAACATGCTACCTATTCCCACAATTGTCGGCATCTTAAGCAGCATCCAGTTGTAAATCAGGTGCTGCCAGACCCCCCTTTTCTCTACGGCACCTGATCTTTTTCCATGCTATCCGTGGTATGTGATCGTTCCAAATAAGAGAACTAATATGGCCTTGCAACTTTGTTAGAATATAAGGTTCAAAATATAATGGAACAGTATTGAACAAAAAAGAGATTTTAGAAGAAAAAATGGAGGCAGCACCAGGAAAGAAGTCATGAACCAAAGGGCGTAAGCTTATTCGTAAACAGTCCTTTTAATTTCTTCCTTTTCAAAATACGGAAACACACAGAACAACAGCCAACGCGTTTCGTTCCCCTTAATGGAACTTCATCAGGGCTGTAAGTGACAAATACGACATATAAATATATACATATATATCACATAAAAATCAACAAAAACAAACATTTAAATAACACCACATAGATGACACTAACCTAACAAATCATACAAACTTAATTACTGTAAAGAAATATTAATACTGAAAAGCATATAAATCATACTCAATAAAGCATATAAACACATCAGTACGATGTTATAAAATGTAATGAAAACAGAAATAGAGATAAACAAGCAAAGGAAAAAAAGAGGGAAAGACAGAAAAAACTCAATCACATAATACATACAGACATACAATAAACTTAAGATAACACATGTTGCACACACATTAACCCAAGTGCACATAAATAATGCACTTTAGATGAAATGAATCAAAAGAATATTGACTGTATAAACTCTCGCCATAATATGGTATCGATTAGGCTTTTTACTAGTAATAGTCAGCGCGGAGGTCGTCCGATAGTAACGAACGAGTCGGATATAATTCAGTGTATCTAGAGATAAATCATTGACATTTATTACATTTTCACTTATTGTCTAAATATATACCCATTCCCAAATACATCTAGATAGATATATTATAAACGCAAAACTACCCAAAAGGATATATGTTTTGGTACCCAAATATGACAAGGTTTCTAACATGCTACAGTCCCCATTTTTTGTATTTAAAAGAAAAAAATATAATATATTTTGTATCATAATAGGGGGCTGTTCATACCTAGTATCATCCTTCGCTAAGGTGTAGCTCTAAATACAAGTCTACGCAAATATCACAAAACTCCTTATATGCAGTTCAGAGACTGTTCATACCTAATATTTCATAATTATAATTCAACATGTGTTAAGCCGGCATAAGATCCTATGGTCCAATATGGACCTTAATAAACCATCAATACTGGTCTCTTATTAAAAAACAACATGTGTTAGACGAGTATAAAATCCTATGATCTAAAATGGACCTTGATAATCCATAAATGCTAATCTTATATTAAGAAATTTCCACAGACAAGGACAGTAAGTTAAATGCATCAACTCCCTTAAGCCAGCACTACGATCAGCCTATATATTGCAGCGTACCCACAATTCATATCTTGCAGTTATAACTAAACCAGAGGGACTTGGCGACAACATCCAGGCTGGAGACTATGTGTTGCTGAAAAATTTCCAGAGGAAGAAAAGTTTGGAGCCCAGATGGAAAGTTCTTGAGCAGGTTTTGTTGGTTACACAGACTGCTGTAAAGGTTGCTGGTCTGAAGAACGGGGTTCATGCGTGCCACTTAAAGAGGATACCTTTGCTGGTGCCTTATGACCAGTGAGTCAAGGAGGGAATAGGAGATGTTGAATGTGAGCAAGTGCCCAGATTTTTGTCTTTTAGTGATGCACAATTAATCTGGACCCAAACATACAAGAGAAATGATGATGTTTTGAACGAAGCTGTTTGACAGGAATACAAGCTATCCAGGAGCCTCTGTTCAGTGATCACACATTACCGGGGGCTGCCAGTTACAATTTAAATCCTCAGATGAGGACCACAGAGCTTAAGGAGAAAAAAGTTCAGGGGTGGACTGTACAAGGTAGGAAAGTACTGAGTAGCAGTACCACCAAGAGATCGAAACAAGTGTAAATTCTGCCTTTGCTTTGCTTTTATTATTTATATTTGTTGGGAATATACTCTGAGAGTATACCACCCTTATCAGTGTGGGATAGATTAGGAAAGAGCTTAGGACAGAGCAAGCTCTACCGTTGGTACTCAAGAGCGCCAACTAATTGATGGACGATAGGAGCCTGTACCAGTGAGGCTCTGACAGACTCTGGAAACATCCATACTTCTTCCTTTAATTTACTATGTATCCTTTTAGCAGGACAGTGTGGTACTGAAAATTCTGGACCCGTATTATAAACATCGTCGTATCATGACGATTTTGGTATCAGCAAACCGCAAATGATGAGTGTGGTATGCATGAGTGTTTTCGTCATGTTACACCGATGGATTCACTGTGTATTTGGAGATTTCGTTCTGAACCATGGGTTCCATTTTGAGCATAGCAGCCATTTTGTGGTTGCCCTCACATAGGCTGATGACTTTAGCTGACGTTTGAATGACCTGAGTGAACTGACCCTGTTGCCTGAAGCTGACCTCGTTGAGCCAGTTCCTTGTTAGGCAGCTTGTCAGATAGAGATCAAAGAACAGGAGATTGTAAAGTTTGGTATGCACATACACACCCCTTATCCTGCCTCTCATCTGTTTCTGTTCCTGCTTTTATGGTCTATTTACGATGGGGAGGTGACCATTTTTATTATGGGTTTATCCAGCTTGTCTAAAGAAGAATGTTGGTTTTGTCCGGCTTTTTACCTTTGTCAACTGTAACCTTTATGAAACCCTGTAATTATAATGTTGCCTCTCTAGCTTTTTCATTTGTTTAGGAATGTGACTGGTACAACTCCCTTGTATGCCTAGGGCATAATAAATGGTATAAAAGGTCTGAGCTAAGACCATTCTGGAGGCTGCCTCATTCAGTTGCTTTAGGTGCTCCTGGGCGACGTAGCCTCACTCATTTGAGTTTAATAAAGATGTCTTTTCATATTTCAGCTTCTTTGCCAAGTTCTTTGTTATATTACCCTGAGAATGAAATTTTTGAATACCATAGTAGGCCCCCAACAGTGGGCCTCATCAGAAGTGGCTATCTGGAGGAGTGATCTTGTCAGAGGACAGAAAACTACTGGGGAGAGCAGGACAGAAATCCACTAAGCAGGTACTGTGTGCACAGAGGTTCTGGGGGATTCTTCGTCTCTGCAGCCCAGTATATCTCTGATCTTTCTGACTTTGACTCTCCAAAAGATGTCACTCCTGACTGAGAACCTTTTTGGCGTAAGTTTTTTTGGCGCAAGTATTTAAAAAAAAAAGAAAGACTGTTAGGTCATTTAGAACTTGGGAGTTAGAACTTGGCAATTAGAATTTGGACAACTATTTGTTTGGTATAGCTTTGATAGGTTTGTATAGGTTTGTATACGTGAATTGCAATTTGTGTAGGCAGGTAATGAAGAGACTTTTTCTCCATCTGCTTTAGTTGAAGTATAAGTGGGTCGCTCCCAGTCCTTAGTTCTTTGGTGCTTTGGTTCTTAGTTTTTGGTTCTTGGTTCTGCATTGGTTCTTAGTTTGGTTCTTTGGTCCTTAGTATTGGTTCTTAGTATTGGTCCTTAGTTTTATTTGAAGATTGCAATTTTCAAAAACCGAGGGTCTTGTACATTTGCGAGTGTATCGATAGAGATAGCCCCTTCAAGTTTGAAGCTCGGTTAGTGAGCGAAGATGCCTAATCGTAGCAAATTTGGTACTTGGTTTGGTTTTTGTTGCAACAGCGATTCCCGATTGGAGGATTCATGTCTGATACCTCCGATTGGAACTCCAACTTATGAGCTCTAATTTAAAACACGGCATGGGCCCCATCACGTTTAATGAAGTTTGGGTCCGCTATTCTTGGAAATAAAGGTCTGTGAGACTGTTTTTGCAGTTTTTTGGAACACTATTGAGAAAAGTTTTCTTTTTTCTTGTAAATATGACTTACAACTAGTATCTGCAATCTGTTCTGTAAGTAAATTGCGACGGCGCTATTTATGAAAAATGGCTAAAGCGCGCTGTATTGTGTGTCCTGAGTGTTTTTTGTTTATGTCTGAAATGAGCTCAATGTGTGTTTGTGAGTCTTCTTGATGTTTTCAGTCTGTTAAGTAAAATGTTGGTTAATTAATATTACAACAAACAAATGATGGACGGAATGCTGATGGATAGCTTGACTCCAGTGGCGTAGTGAGCACGGGTCCCACGTCTGGGAATACCCATCCCACTTAGGGCGAAAAGCGTTACAACAAACAAATGATGGACGGAATGCTGACAATGCAGACATTCTCCCCCAGTCAAGAGATCTGGGTTACATCCATCGTTCTTTTGCCCACTACACCACCCCAGTTCAGACATGGCCATATGCAAATCAGTCTTGACCCTGTGCCTCATGGAAACAGTCCAGCCCGAACTGCCAAGCCATGTTTTCCCTGGACCGGAATCAAGCATCCTAGGACCGGTTTCTGGCTATCAGCCGTCATCAGCCAGGATAGCTTGACTCTAGTGGCGTAGTGAGCATGGGTCCCACGTCTGGGAATACCCATCCCACTTAGGGCGAAAAGCGTTACAACAAACAAATGATGGACGGAATGCTGACAATGCAGACATTCTCCCCAGTCAAGAGATCTGGGTTAAATCCATCGTTCTTTTGCCCACTACACCACCCCAGTTCAGACATGGCCATATGCAAATCAGTCTTGACCCTGTGCCTCATGGAAACAGTCCAGCCCGAACTGCCAAGCCATGTCTTCCCTGGACCGGAATCAAGCATCCTATTACCGGTTTCTGGCTATCAGCAGTCATCAGCCAGGATAGCTTGACTCCAGTGGCGTAGTGAGCACGGGTCTCACGTCTGGGAATACCCATCCCACTTAGGGCGAAAAGCGTTACAACAAACAAATGATGGACGGAATGCTGACAATGCAGACATTCTCCCCCAGTCAAGACGTGAGTCCCTTGCTCTCCATGCCACTGGAATCAGGCTATCTTGGCTGAAGAGGGCTGAAAGCCCGAAACCGGTCCTAGGATGCTTGTTTCCAGTCCAGGGAGGACCTGGCTTGGCAGTTCGGGCTGGACTGTTCCCATGGGGCACAGGGTCAAGACTGATTTGCATATGGCTGGGTTCAAACTGGAATGGCATGGTGAGCAAAAAAAAAAAAAACGATGGATTTAGGCCCAGATCTCTGTACTGGGGTGAATGTATGACATTGTTCTGCATTCTGTCCATCAATTGTTGTTTTTGGGTTAATTAATATTAAGTAGAAACTTAGGAAAAAATCCAGAAATTAACCATGTGATGTGCTAAAATAGCTATATGTTGCTCTTTAATTTATAGAATGAGCAATTGTGCACATATACAAAACTGCCGTTAAATGCTTAAAGGATAACTTTAGAAAACACATTCAATAGATATAAATAAGGCCCCAAAAATGAAATTATCTATTTTTGCAAAAGTAAATAAATTTACAGCATTTTCCTTAGATGCATTGTATTAGATGTTCACAGGCAAACTTTTCAGCTGCAGTATATTTGATAGGAATGTTCATTCAGCCAGCACTTTCCCAGTTAAACACTGGTGGAATTTTGCATAACCGTCCTTTTAAATGAAAGTGGCGCAAAAATGTGACGCGTTTCAAGTTAGGCTTATGCGCTTAGGCTTGTGAGTTAAGGTGTCCAAAATGATAGGCAAGGGATGCAGCTTGCTTTTATATGTGGAATTATCACAAAAACGAATAATGGTTTTTTTTTTAAAGAAAATTAATAATCATGGAAAAATTATTTTAAAAAGTAAGTGCTTTTCAAAATCGTTTTTTAATATTTATAAAGCTTAATACTCATACTATGACCTCCTAGCATTAAAATTTGATTTAAGTTGTGTTGCATCACTAAAATGACAAGCATTCGTGTGTACAATTTTCCCTTGGCGCAGGTGCAAACAAGCTCATTTTTATAAAGTATAAGTTATTATTTCCAATGCCTGACTCATGGGTTATTTAATAGACATTCTGGTAATGCATATTATGCAAGAAAATTGTAGGATATTCATTTTTTAATGCCTAAAATATCAAAGTCGAATTTGGGTAAAAGCACTGTTTAAACTGCATTTTCTTTCATTCAGAGTACTTTTTAAAGTGTCTCAGGCTTCAGTAAATGCATACATTTAGGTTTGATATATATTTACAGGTTGTGCCTTCTTATGATTCATTGAGTCAATGTGCCAGTACAAAGGCTTGTTTTAATATCAGGGTTGAAGGTTCTAACTTCAGCTGGGCCTACTGAGACGTTCATTCATTTAAGGTTGATGAAATGTGTACCATTGCATAGGATTGCAACAAGCATTTATTCTAAAAACTGGTATGTGTGTTATTGAATTTTGTGAATTATTCACAGTAAATGTAGTTTAATAATCTGGGAATGGAGATAATTTTTTTAGCGCCTAAAAAGGAGAAATTATTTTTCAAAATAGAGTAAATAATTGCGAGTTAGGAGGAATTAGGAAGGCCTTCTGGCTTTGACAAATTCAGAGTGGCAGAAGCTGGGGGCTAGGAGAGCTGCAGAGGCTGGCTCAAGTCGCGCTGCTGAGATGCTATCTTTAGTTTTCCCGTAAAAAATGGAGGAGGCTGTCATGTTGACACTTGTGACCTTTTAAATTAGGGCCTTGTCTCTGTGAAATGCAGAATGACCTTACGGGCCTCTAAAAGTGGGGTTTCTGGTTATTCCATAAGATAATCAATATAACTAAAGAACTTAATTCCAAAGGGAAAATATAGAAAAAGGGTTTCTTTGGAAGTCCAAACATTATGTTAAATGCTCTGCAGAACTGATACATTTGTGTCTCCACTCTAAAAAATAATAATGCCTGCTAGTTGCTTTTATTTGACAGAAAACAAAGTATTGCATTAAGTCTTAGACAGAAAATAAGATGCAGCCCTTTTGTAAAATTTTGAAGGCTACATGCCTAAGTGAGAACGATTTGCCAATTAAGACTTATTTTTCACAGTGGAAATTGTAGGTGCCAAAATAATATCAAGTGTCAGTGTAACAATTTTTACTTTTAGAAAGGTAAAACTAAGGTGGCTTGATGTTGCGAGGTAACTGATAAGAGGGTAACAGTTAAGTAATGGAAATTTATTTTTGTGTATTTGGTCCTATCACGAATTGTTCTTGCTGGTCCTGTATGTTAGAAGAGAAACAGTAAATTTGTATTTGACAGCAGATTTCCATTGCCTGGTGATCTACTGTCAAAAGGAGGGTAAGGATTTTAAACCTGACAAATTAAACAGGCCCAGATATTGGGTTTTGGGCTGCAGGTTTACAGTGCATAAAGTACATGACATGGTGTTGTGTGTCACCGCTTATTCACATATGCTATTGTTTTGTCTATGCTTTTTGTGCTTGATATACAGCAAGTATATCTGATGGCTTGACGTTTTGTGCGTTTTTATTATTTTTTATTTTTATGCATGTTTTTTTTTTTGTTGTTGTTGTTGCTTTTGATACTATTACAAGTTTACCTGTGTTGTGAGGGGATGGTCATGACGATGCCCATCGCTACGCAACAGTTGGTTGAACTTGTTCTGGTTACTAAATTCCACAGATAATGATATTTCATGCTGTGAACATGAGAAACAGCACTTCACCAGTGCATGTCTATTTGGCTATAATGGTATTGAAGGAAAATTAAAAGAGATATACAGGATCAAAGTGTGTCACCTGCAGTTAGTCACGTTACTGCCCCTTCCCTTAAAGGAACAGGCAGCCCTACATTTATGTATCCTTGATTGGACCTAAGGATGAAATTATAGATCTGTGACTCAAGGTGGCCTAATTTCTATATTACATTAGTTAATGATGTTTTGCTTCCTAAGTAGCATATGGCTTTTCAGGCACATGCATCAAGCAAAATACCGGTCGCAAACGGGCAGATTCTCAGAATCTGACCCTTTGCTCCCGGTATTTTTGCATTTGGGATGCATCATCCCAAATGCAAAAATCGCTATTTAAGGAATCTCAAAATTGGGATTCCTTAAATAGCGATTGCATTTAAGGAATCCCTAATTGAGATTCCTTAAATGCAATGCATTACAGTTTAAAAAATAGCGATTTCGCTATTAGCGTGAGCAAATTACCATGAGGCTGGACCTCATGGTAATTTGCGAAAACTTAGAATAATGCACTTATTTGCATTTTTCTAAGTTTCATGTTGCCCACACACATGCCCTTGGAGCATGTGTGTATGCAACATTTGTGCAGAGTGAACATACATGGGTGCAATAGGGTGTCATTTTGACACCCTTGCACCATCGAAATTGCGGGAGCAATTTGCGAGTACCTACTGGTACTCGCAAATTGCTCCCACAATCTCTAATTCATTCCTATGGGCCTGGAGGCCCATAGGAATGAATGGGAAGACATTCCTTAATTGCGACTCGCAATTTGCTAGTCGCAATTAAGGAATTTGTGGGAATCGCTATTTCTTTAGCGATTCCTACATGCATAGGGTTTTGCTATTCCTTAATTGCGATTCCTTAATAATCGCTATTAAGGAATCGCAAAACACTATGATGATGCATGTGCCTGTAAGTTCCTTAAAAGAAAAACCAGGTTTTCATTTTTCCCTGAAGAAGGAACTGGAACATTACCTAGGATTACCGTATATGGTGTAGTCGCCAACGGTAGAGTTAAAATTTGTGTAACTTTGGCCTTTTGTGTATCACCCGTACTCTTGGTATTGTGTCACATGCCTGACTATCACCCAAGTAAAATTCTTGTTCTTCCTATAGATTTTTTTTTTCTTTTGTTGCTTCTTCCCTGACCGATGTCGCATCATGCTTAGTTATTGGGGATTTTTGTTGTATCCTAGTTCCAATTCCCTTTTCCTTATTCCTTTCACCAGTCAGCCCATATATTATTGTAGGTGTATTGTTCAGGTACACACTTCCAGACTGCAGTGATGTACCAGGGACTCCCATGTTATGTATAATTCCCTTTTGTATGACCAGACTGGTTTTCAAGAATTGTCCTTAGGCCTGCTTCAATGTTTTCCAGCCTGACTGTCAGGGTAGCGATAGACTGGTTAACTGACTCAATATTATATTAAGACAAGTTTTCCATCACAATAGGAGATATCTTACGTTTACCTTTTTGAACATAACGAATTTTCAATGCCTATTTTTAATGTGGGTTTTTTTTACCCTTTTGTTCCTGCTGCTTTAATTTTTGGTGGGATCAGATGTGTTCTAATCATGCAAATACAAGGACTCTCTAGTTCTTGTCTTTTGTTTCCACATTTGATCATTAGCCTGTGTACCACAAGTGCACCTGATGCACAGTTTTAAAGGGAGGTTTCTACATGCCCATGATAATCTGTACCATGTGATTTCTCTATTGAGATGTTCTAGATAAGGAATTTAGGACAATGCCACCATATGTGAAGACATCCATTTAGATAGAATTCTCGCCTTAGACGATGGAGGCTCTCACACGGAAACCCAATTGAAAAGCTTAGAGGCACTGTTTTGCCTACTGCCTTTATATTTGTATTGCTTTTTGAGAATGACAGTGTATTCTAGACCAAAATTGTCCCATGGCGTGTGGCCACTCCTTTGAAGATCGCGGGCCACCTGTTTGCAGTCCCCTTGTTATACAATGAACTGTTTACAGCATCGCACTTGCTTCATCAGAAGGCGTTCAACATCAGAAAAGAAGGAGGAGCTGGTTTTGCCACAGAACCAGAATTTCTGTGCAAAAGAGCGCCTTTCATGTGCTGGTAACCTCTGACAGTGTGCAGTCCCTTGAGCCCCTTGGCCTAAGTTTTTGGCCACACCCCCCCCCCTTTTTTCCTTTGCTCCAATGGAAGTGCAGTGCACCGGCGGATCCAAGATTGACAAAAGGCACTACATTCTGGTGCCCATGAAAGAGCAGCCTGAGTGTCCTCTGACACTGAATGATGAGTGTTGGAGCCTGAGAATGGTCCCAGGTCTGCACAAGATGATCTGTGCCCATGACCAATGAAGAGCATATTATTTGTAGTGTCTGCCGCAGAGGAGAGACACTGGTGCACTGCCTTGAGACATTGAGACTTTCGAGTGAGCTGTGGGTGTTTGCCAGGAGGGCACTCCAACTAAGCAGTACTTTTTCTCATGAAAGGCTTGAATGAAGAGGCCCATGCGAAAGAAAACAACAAAAGAAGATTTGATGGACAATAGAAGCCTGCCAGAGAGGCTTTTTGAATGGACTCTGGGCATAGTTGGTTTCACAAGAGGTTTCCGTGTGATTGTATAGACTAAGTGTTAGGAGACTGATTGTTTTGCTGGCATTGTTTTAAAGTACTATTCTGTTTAGCAAAAGCAGAATAAAGTCCATTTTCTGTGGAAGAGTACCCCCTTTTCACCTCAGAGCATTGATGAGGGTCACCACTGTTTCACCTGAACATACAAAAATTACTGAAATGCATAGGAGCCCTAAAAATGTTACTAGATAATTTTAGGATTTGCTTTTTGCTTAGGGTTGTGAAAAATTATTATTTCATTTGTAATAGTGGTCACTACTTTCTCCCGTTGTCTATATGTTCTTAATAACGTGTTTTCTAGTGTCTTTTTAAACATGACGTTGTCATTTATGGGTGGGATCGTTTTTCTCTACTCAATTGACTTCTGCACCCACTTCCCAACCTATGTCTTTTCCTACTACTGCTTCTTTGCACTCTTTTCACCCTTTTCCTGAACATGAGCAGGTTAGAAGATCAGAATTCGTAAGCAATTCTTTTGTACAGCTTCTGCATCAACACCAGTTAGTAGTGAACATCACTAATTGTTGGGTGTGTGATCTTATGCCACCTACTACAGATAGAGGTATTCCTTATTTTGTCCTGCCATATGTGGCCTTTGTGCTTCTTCATGTTCGAGGAGACCTGTCCAGAGAAAGTTACCAAGTACTAGGATTTTGCTCCAGCAACATCTTGATGATCTGATGAATATAGACCTGGATTCAGATTGACATGAGTTTAGGTTATTGCCTATGTAAGGGAAAAAGGAGGGTCTGTGGTACTGAAAATTCTGGACCCGTATTATAAACATCGTCGTATCATGACGATTTTGGTATCAGCGAACCGCAAATGATGAGTGCGGTATGCATGAGTGTTTTCGTCATGTTACACCGATGGATGCACTGTCTATTTGGAGATTTCGTTCTGAACCATGGGTTCCATTTTGAGCATAGCAGCCATTTTGTGGTTGCCCTCACATAGGCTGATTACTTTAGCTGACTTTTGAATGACCTGAGTGAACTGACCCTGTTGCCTGAAGCTGACCTCGTTGAGCCAGTTCCTTGTTAGGCAGCTGGTCAGATAGAGATCAAAGAACAGGAGATTGTAAAGTTTGGTATGCACATACACACCCCTTATCCTGCCTCTCATCTGTTTCTGTTCCTGCTTTTATGGTCTATTTACGATGGGGAGGTGACCATTTTTATTATGGGTTTATCCAGCTTGTCTAAAGAAGAATGTTGGTTTTGTCCGGCTTTTTACCTTTGTCAACTGTAACCTTTATGAAACCCTGTAATTATAATGTTGCCTCTCTAGCTTTTTCATTTGTTTAGGAATGTGACTGGTACAACTCCCTTGTATGCCTAGGGCATAATAAATGGTATAAAAGGTCTGAGCTAAGACCATTCTGTAGGCTGCCTCATTCAGTTGCTTTAGGTGCTCCTGGGCGACGTAGCCTCACTCATTTGAGTTTAATAAAGATGTCTTTTCATATTTCAGCTTCTTTGCCAAGTTCTTTGTTATATTACCCTGAGAATGAAATTTTTGAATACCATAGTAGGCCCCCAACAGTGGGCCTCATCAGAAGTGGCTATCTGGAGGAGTGATCTTGTCAGAGGACAGAAAACTACTGGGGAGAGCAGGACAGAAATCCACTAAGCAGGTACTGTGTGCACAGAGGTTCTGGGGGATTCTTCGTCTCTGCAGCCCAGTATATCTCTGATCTTTCTGACTTTGACTCTCCAAAAGATGTCACTCCTGACTGAGAACCTTTTTGGCGTAAGTTTTTTTGGCGCAAGTATTTAAAAAAAAAAAAAAAGACTGTTAGGTCATTTAGAACTTGGGAGTTAGAACTTGGCAATTAGAATTTGGACAACTATTTGTTTGGTATAGCTTTGATAGGTTTGTATAGGTTTGTATACGTGAATTGCAATTTGTGTAGGCAGGTAATGAAGAGACTTTTTCTACATCTGCTTTAGTTGAAGTATAAGTGGGTCGCTCCCAGTCCTTAGTTCTTTGGTCCTTTGGTTCTTAGTTTTTGGTTCTTGGTTCTGCATTGGTTCTTAGTTTGGTTCTTTGGTCCTTAGTATTGGTTCTTAGTATTGGTCCTTAGTTTTATTTGAAGATTGCAATTTTCAAAAACCGAGGGTCTCGTACATTTGCGAGTGTATCGATAGAGATAGCCCCTTGAAGTTTGAAGCTCGGTTAGTGAGCGAAGATGCCTAATCGTAGCAACTTTGGTACTTGGTTTGGTTTTTGTTGCAACAGCGATTCCCGATTGGAGGATTCATGTCTGATACCTCCGATTGGAACTCCAACTTATGAGCTCTAATTTAAAACACGGCATGGGCCCCATCACGTTTAATGAAGTTTGGGTCTGCTATTCTTGGAAATAAAGGTCTGTGAGGCTGTTTTTGCAGTTTTTTGGAACACTATTGAGAAAAGTTTTCTTTTTTCTTGTAAATATGACTTACAACTAGTATCTGCAATCTGTTCTGTAAGTAAATTGCGACGGCGCTATTTATGAAAAATGGCTAAAGCGCGCTGTATTGTGTGTCCTGAGTGTTTTTTGTTTATGTCTGAAATGAGCTCAATGTGTGTTTGTGGGTCTTCTTGATGTTTTCAGTCTGTTAAGTAAAATGTTGGTTAATTATTATTACAACAAACAAATGATGGACGGAATGCTGATGGATAGCTTGACTCCAGTGGCGTAGTGAGCACGGGTCCCACGTCTGGGAATACCCATCCCACTTAGGGCGAAAAGCGTTATAACAAACAAATGATGGACGGAATGCTGACAATGCAGACATTCTCCCCCAGTCAAGAGATCTGGGTTACATCCATCGTTCTTTTGCCCACTACACCACCCCAGTTCAGACATGGCCATATGCAAATCAGTCTTGACCCTGTGCCTCATGGAAACAGTCCAGCCCGAACTGCCAAGCCATGTCTTCCCTGGACCGGAATCAAGCATCCTAGGACCGATTTCTGGCTATCAGCCGTCATGAGCCAGGATAGCTTGACTCCAGTGGCGTAGTGAGCACGGGTCTCACGTCTGGGAATACCCATCCCACTTAGGGCGAAAAGCGTTACAACAAACAAATGATGGACGGAATGCTGACAATGCAGACATTCTCCCCCAGTCAAGACGTGAGTCCCTTGCTCTCCATGCCACTGGAATCAGGCTATCTTGGCTGAAGAGGGCTGAAAGCCCGAAACCGGTCCTAGGATGCTTGTTTCCAGTCCAGGGAGGACCTGGCTTGGCAGTTCGGGCTGGACTGTTCCCATGGGGCACAGGGTCAAGACTGATTTGCATATGGCTGGGTTCAAACTGGAATGGCATGGTGAGCAAAAAAAAAAAAAAAACTATGGATTTAGGCCCAGATCTCTGTACTGGGGTGAATGTATGACATTGTTCTGCATTCTGTCCATCAATTGTTGTTTTTGGGTTAATTAATATTAAGTAGAAACTTAGGAAAAAATCCAGAAATTAACCATGTGATGTGCTAAAATAGCTATATGTTGCTCTTTAATTTATAGAATGAGCAATTGTGCACATATACAAAACTGCCGTTAAATGCTTAAAGGATAACTTTAGAAAACACATTCAATAGATATAAATAAGGCCCCAAAACGAAATTATCTATTTTTGCAAAAGTAAATAAATTTACAGCATTTTCCTTAGATGCATTGTATTAGATGTTCACAGGCAAACTTTTCAGCTGCAGTATATTTGATAGGAATGTTCATTCAGCCAGCACTTTCCCAGTTAAACACGGGTGGAATTTTGCATAACCGTCCTTTTAAAAGAAAGTGGCGCAAAAATGTGACGCGTTTCAAGTTAGGCTTATGCGCTTAGGCTTGTGAGTTAAGGTGTCCAAAATGATAGGCAAGGGATGCAGCTTGCTTTTATATGTGGAATTATCACAAAAACGAATAATGGTTTTTGTTTTAAAGAAAATTAATAATCATGGAAAAATTATTTTAAAAAGTAAGTGCTTTTCAAAATCGTTTTTTAATATTTATAAAGCTTAATACTCATACTATGACCTCCTAGCATTAAAATTTGATTTAAGTTGTGTTGCATCACTAAAATGACAAGCATTCGTGTGTACAATTTTCCCTTGGCGCAGGTGCAAACAAGCTCATTTTTATAAAGTATAAGTTATTATTTCCAATGCCTGACTCATGGGTTATTTAATAGACATTCTGGTAATGCATATTATGCAAGAAAATTGTAGGATATTCATTTTTTAATGCCTAAAATATCAAAGTCGAATTTGGGTAAAAGCACTGTTTAAACTGCATTTTCTTTCATTCAGAGTACTTTTTAAAGTGTCTCAGGCTTCAGTAAATGCATACATTTAGGTTTGATATATATTTACAGGTTGTGCCTTCTTATGATTCATTGAGTCAATGTGCCAGTACAAAGGCTTGTTTTAATATCAGGGTTGAAGGTTCTAACTTCAGCTGGGCCTACTGAGACGTTCATTCATTTAAGGTTGATGAAATGTGTACCATTGCATAGGATTGCAACAAGCATTTATTCTAAAAACTGGTATGTGTGTTATTGAATTTTGTGAATTATTCACAGTAAATGTAGTTTAATAATCTGGGAATGGAGATAATTTTTTTAGCGCCTAAAAAGGAGAAATTATTTTTCAAAATAGAGTAAATAATTGCGAGTTAGGAGGAATTAGGAAGGCCTTCTGGCTTTGACAAATTCAGAGTGGCAGAAGCTGGGGGCTAGGAGAGCTGCAGAGGCTGGCTCAAGTCGCGCTGCTGAGATGCTATCTTTAGTTTTCCCGTAAAAAATGGAGGAGGCTGTCATGTTGACACTTGTGACCTTTTAAATTAGGGCCTTGTCTCTGTGAAATGCAGAATGACCTTACGGGCCTCTAAAAGTGGGGTTTCTGGTTATTCCATAAGATAATCAATATAACTAAAGAACTTAATTCCAAAGGGAAAATATAGAAAAAGGGTTTCTTTGGAAGTCCAAACATTATGTTAAATGCTCTGCAGAACTGATACATTTGTGTCTCCGCTCTAAAAAATAATAATGCCTGCTAGTTGCTTTTATTTGACAGAAAACAAAGTATTGCATTAAGTCTTAGACAGAAAATAAGATGCAGCCCTTTTGTAAAATTTTGAAGGCTACATGCCTAAGTGAGAACGATTTGCCAATTAAGACTTATTTTTCACAGTGGAAATTGTAGGTGCCAAAATAATATCAAGTGTCAGTGTAACAATTTTTACTTTTAGAAAGGTAAAACTAAGGTGGCTTGATGTTGCGAGGTAACTGATAAGAGGGTAACAGTTAAGTAATGGAAATTTATTTTTGTGTATTTGGTCCTATCACGAATTGATCTTGCTGGTCCTGTATGTTAGAAGAGAAACAGTAAATTTATATTTGACAGCAGATTTCCATTGCCTGGTGATCTACTGTCAAAAGGAGGGTAAGGATTTTAAACCTGACAAATTAAACAGGCCCAGATATTGGGTTTTGGGCTGCAGGTTTACAGTGCATAAAGTACATGACATGGTGTTGTGTGTCACCGCTTATTCACATATGCTATTGTTTTGTCTATGCTTTTTGTGCTTGATATACAGCAAGTATATCTGATGGCTTGACGTTTTGTGCGTTTTTATTATTTTTTATTTTTATGCATGTTTTTTTTTTTGTTGTTGTTGCTGCTTTTGATACTATTACAAGTTTACCTGTGTTGTGAGGGGATGGTCATGACGATGCCCATCGCTACGCAACAGTTGGTTGAACTTGTTCTGGTTACTAAATTCCACAGATAATGATATTTCATGCTGTGAACATGAGAAACAACACTTCACCAGTGCATGTCTATTTGGCTATAATGGTATTGAAGGAAAATTAAAAGAGATATACAGGATCAAAGTGTGTCACCTGCAGTTAGTCACGTTACTGCCCCTTCCCTTAAAGGAACAGGCAGCCCTACATTTATGTATCCTTGATTGGACCTAAGGATGAAATTATAGATCTGTGACTCAAGGTGGCCTAATTTCTATATTACATTAGTTAATGATGTTTTGCTTCCTAAGTAGCATATGGCTTTTCAGGCACATGCATCAAGCAAAATACCGGTCGCAAACGGGCAGATTCTCAGAATCTGACCCTTTGCTCCCGGTATTTTTGCATTTGGGATGCATCATCCCAAATGCAAAAATCGCTATTTAAGGAATCTCAAAATTGGGATTCCTTAAATAGCGATTGCATTTAAGGAATCCCTAATTGAGATTCCTTAAATGCAATGCATTACAGTTTAAAAAATAGCGATTTCGCTATTAGCGTGAGCAAATTACCATGAGGCTGGACCTCATGGTAATTTGCGAAAACTTAGAATAATGCACTTATTTGCATTTTTCTAAGTTTCATGTTGCCCACACACATGCCCTTGGAGCATGTGTGTATGCAACATTTGTGCAGAGTGAACATACATGGGTGCAATAGGGTGTCATTTTGACACCCTTGCACCATCGAAATTGCGGGAGCAATTTGCGAGTACCTACTGGTACTCGCAAATTGCTCCCACAATCTCTAATTCATTCCTATGGGCCTGGAGGCCCATAGGAATGAATGGGAAGACATTCCTTAATTGCGACTCGCAATTTGCGAGTCGCAATTAAGGAATTTGTGGGAATCGCTATTTCTTTAGCGATTCCTACATGCATAGGGTTTTGCTATTCCTTAATTGCGATTCCTTAATAATCGCTATTAAGGAATCGCAAAACACTATGATGATGCATGTGCCTGTAAGTTCCTTAAAAGAAAAACCAGGTTTTCATTTTTCCCTGAAGAAGGAACTGGAACATTACCTAGGATTACCGTATATGGTGTAGTCGCCAACGGTAGAGTTAAAATTTGTGTAACTTTGGCCTTTTGTGTATCACCCGTACTCTTGGTATTGTGTCACATGCCTGACTATCACCCAAGTAAAATTCTTGTTCTTCCTATAGATTTTTTTTTTCTTTTGTTGCTTCTTCCCTGACCGATGTCGCATCATGCTTAGTTATTGGGGATTTTTGTTGTATCCTAGTTCCAATTCCCTTTTCCTTATTCCTTTCACCAGTCAGCCCATATATTATTGTAGGTGTATTGTTCAGGTACACACTTCCAGACTGCAGTGATGTACCAGGGACTCCCATGTTATGTATAATTCCCTTTTGTATGACCAGACTGGTTTTCAAGAATTGTCCTTAGGCCTGCTTCAATGTTTTCCAGCCTGACTGTCAGGGTAGCGATAGACTGGTTAACTGACTCAATATTATAGTAAGACAAGTTTTCCATCACAATAGGAGATATCTTACGTTTACCTTTTTGAACATAACGAATTTTCAATGCCTATTTTTAATGTGGGTTTTTTTTACCCTTTTGTTCCTGCTGCTTTAATTTTTGGTGGGATCAGATGTGTTCTAATCATGCAAATACAAGGACTCTCTAGTTCTTGTCTTTTGTTTCCACATTTGATCATTAGCCTGTGTACCACAAGTGCACCTGATGCACAGTTTTAAAGGGAGGTTTCTACATGCCCATGATAATCTGTACCATGTGATTTCTCTATTGAGATGTTCTAGATAAGGAATTTAGGACAATGCCACCATATGTGAAGACATCCATTTAGATAGAATTCTCGCCTTAGACGATGGAGGCTCTCACACGGAAACCCAATTGAAAAGCTTAGAGGCACTGTTTTGCCTACTGCCTTTATATTTGTATTGCTTTTTGAGAATGACAGTGTATTCTAGACCAAAATTGTCCCATGGCGTGTGGCCACTCCTTTGAAGATCGCGGGCCACCTGTTTGCAGTCCCCTTGTTATACAATGAACTGTTTACAGCATCGCACTTGCTTCATCAGAAGGCGTTCAACATCAGAAAAGAAGGAGGAGCTGGTTTTGCCACAGAACCAGAATTTCTGTGCAAAAGAGCGCCTTTCATGTGCTGGTAACCTCTGACAGTGTGCAGTCCCTTGAGCCCCTTGGCCTAAGTTTTTGGCCACACCCCCCCCCTTTTTTCCTTTGCTCCAATGGAAGTGCAGTGCACCGGCGGATCCAAGATTGACAAAAGGCACTACATTCTGGTGCCCATGAAAGAGCAGCCTGAGTGTCCTCTGACACTGAATGATGAGTGTTGGAGCCTGAGAATGGTCCCAGGTCTGCACAAGATGATCTGTGCCCATGACCAATGAAGAGCATATTATTTGTAGTGTCTGCCGCAGAGGAGAGACACTGGTGCACTGCCTTGAGACATTGAGACTTTCGAGTGAGCTGTGGGTGTTTGCCAGGAGGGCACTCCAACTAAGCAGTACTTTTTCTCATGAAAGGCTTGAATGAAGAGGCCCATGCGAAAGAAAACAACAAAAGAAGATTTGATGGACAATAGAAGCCTGCCAGAGAGGCTTTTTGAATGGACTCTGGGCATAGTTGGTTTCACAAGAGGTTTCCGTGTGATTGTATAGACTAAGTGTTAGGAGACTGATTGTTTTGCTGGCATTGTTTTAAAGTACTATTCTGTTTAGCAAAAGCAGAATAAAGTCCATTTTCTGTGGAAGAGTACCCCCTTTTCACCTCAGAGCATTGATGAGGGTCACCACTGTTTCACCTGAACATACAAAAATTACTGAAATGCATAGGAGCCCTAAAAATGTTACTAGATAATTTTAGGATTTGCTTTTTGCTTAGGGTTGTGAAAAATTATTATTTCATTTGTAATAGTGGTCACTACTTTCTCCCGTTGTCTATATGTTCTTAATAACGTGTTTTCTAGTGTCTTTTTAAACATGACGTTGTCATTTATGGGTGGGATCGTTTTTCTCTACTCAATTGACTTCTGCACCCACTTCCCAACCTATGTCTTTTCCTACTACTGCTTCTTTGCACTCTTTTCACCCTTTTCCTGAACATGAGCAGGTTAGAAGATCAGAATTCGTAAGCAATTCTTTTGTACAGCTTCTGCATCAACACCAGTTAGTAGTGAACATCACTAATTGTTGGGTGTGTGATCTTATGCCACCTACTACAGATAGAGGTATTCCTTATTTTGTCCTGCCATATGTGGCCTTTGTGCTTCTTCATGTTCGAGGAGACCTGTCCAGAGAAAGTTACCAAGTACTAGGATTTTGCTCCAGCAACATCTTGATGATCTGATGAATATAGACCTGGATTCAGATTGACATGAGTTTAGGTTATTGCCTATGTAAGGGCAAAAGGAGGGTCTGTGGTACTGAAAATTCTGGACCCGTATTATAAACATCGTCGTATCATGACGATTTTGGTATCAGCGAACCGCAAATGATGAGTGCGGTATGCATGAGTGTTTTCGTCATGTTACACCGATGGATGCACTGTCTATTTGGAGATTTCGTTCTGAACCATGGGTTCCATTTTGAGCATAGCAGCCATTTTGTGGTTGCCCTCACATAGGCTGATTACTTTAGCTGACTTTTGAATGACCTGAGTGAACTGACCCTGTTGCCTGAAGCTGACCTCGTTGAGCCAGTTCCTTGTTAGGCAGCTGGTCAGATAGAGATCAAAGAACAGGAGATTGTAAAGTTTGGTATGCACATACACACCCCTTATCCTGCCTCTCATCTGTTTCTGTTCCTGCTTTTATGGTCTATTTACGATGGGGAGGTGACCATTTTTATTATGGGTTTATCCAGCTTGTCTAAAGAAGAATGTTGGTTTTGTCCGGCTTTTTACCTTTGTCAACTGTAACCTTTATGAAACCCTGTAATTATAATGTTGCCTCTCTAGCTTTTTCATTTGTTTAGGAATGTGACTGGTACAACTCCCTTGTATGCCTAGGGCATAATAAATGGTATAAAAGGTCTGAGCTAAGACCATTCTGTAGGCTGCCTCATTCAGTTGCTTTAGGTGCTCCTGGGCGACGTAGCCTCACTCATTTGAGTTTAATAAAGATGTCTTTTCATATTTCAGCTTCTTTGCCAAGTTCTTTGTTATATTACCCTGAGAATGAAATTTTTGAATACCATAGTAGGCCCCCAACAGTGGGCCTCATCAGAAGTGGCTATCTGGAGGAGTGATCTTGTCAGAGGACAGAAAACTACTGGGGAGAGCAGGACAGAAATCCACTAAGCAGGTACTGTGTGCACAGAGGTTCTGGGGGATTCTTCGTCTCTGCAGCCCAGTATATCTCTGATCTTTCTGACTTTGACTCTCCAAAAGATGTCACTCCTGACTGAGAACCTTTTTGGCGTAAGTTTTTTTGGCGCAAGTATTTAAAAAAAAAAAAAAAGACTGTTAGGTCATTTAGAACTTGGGAGTTAGAACTTGGCAATTAGAATTTGGACAACTATTTGTTTGGTATAGCTTTGATAGGTTTGTATAGGTTTGTATACGTGAATTGCAATTTGTGTAGGCAGGTAATGAAGAGACTTTTTCTACATCTGCTTTAGTTGAAGTATAAGTGGGTCGCTCCCAGTCCTTAGTTCTTTGGTCCTTTGGTTCTTAGTTTTTGGTTCTTGGTTCTGCATTGGTTCTTAGTTTGGTTCTTTGGTCCTTAGTATTGGTTCTTAGTATTGGTCCTTAGTTTTATTTGAAGATTGCAATTTTCAAAAACCGAGGGTCTCGTACATTTGCGAGTGTATCGATAGAGATAGCCCCTTGAAGTTTGAAGCTCGGTTAGTGAGCGAAGATGCCTAATCGTAGCAACTTTGGTACTTGGTTTGGTTTTTGTTGCAACAGCGATTCCCGATTGGAGGATTCATGTCTGATACCTCCGATTGGAACTCCAACTTATGAGCTCTAATTTAAAACACGGCATGGGCCCCATCACGTTTAATGAAGTTTGGGTCTGCTATTCTTGGAAATAAAGGTCTGTGAGGCTGTTTTTGCAGTTTTTTGGAACACTATTGAGAAAAGTTTTCTTTTTTCTTGTAAATATGACTTACAACTAGTATCTGCAATCTGTTCTGTAAGTAAATTGCGACGGCGCTATTTATGAAAAATGGCTAAAGCGCGCTGTATTGTGTGTCCTGAGTGTTTTTTGTTTATGTCTGAAATGAGCTCAATGTGTGTTTGTGGGTCTTCTTGATGTTTTCAGTCTGTTAAGTAAAATGTTGGTTAATTATTATTACAACAAACAAATGATGGACGGAATGCTGATGGATAGCTTGACTCCAGTGGCGTAGTGAGCACGGGTCCCACGTCTGGGAATACCCATCCCACTTAGGGCGAAAAGCGTTATAACAAACAAATGATGGACGGAATGCTGACAATGCAGACATTCTCCCCCAGTCAAGAGATCTGGGTTACATCCATCGTTCTTTTGCCCACTACACCACCCCAGTTCAGACATGGCCATATGCAAATCAGTCTTGACCCTGTGCCTCATGGAAACAGTCCAGCCCGAACTGCCAAGCCATGTCTTCCCTGGACCGGAATCAAGCATCCTAGGACCGATTTCTGGCTATCAGCCGTCATGAGCCAGGATAGCTTGACTCCAGTGGCGTAGTGAGCACGGGTCTCACGTCTGGGAATACCCATCCCACTTAGGGCGAAAAGCGTTACAACAAACAAATGATGGACGGAATGCTGACAATGCAGACATTCTCCCCCAGTCAAGACGTGAGTCCCTTGCTCTCCATGCCACTGGAATCAGGCTATCTTGGCTGAAGAGGGCTGAAAGCCCGAAACCGGTCCTAGGATGCTTGTTTCCAGTCCAGGGAGGACCTGGCTTGGCAGTTCGGGCTGGACTGTTCCCATGGGGCACAGGGTCAAGACTGATTTGCATATGGCTGGGTTCAAACTGGAATGGCATGGTGAGCAAAAAAAAAAAAAAAACTATGGATTTAGGCCCAGATCTCTGTACTGGGGTGAATGTATGACATTGTTCTGCATTCTGTCCATCAATTGTTGTTTTTGGGTTAATTAATATTAAGTAGAAACTTAGGAAAAAATCCAGAAATTAACCATGTGATGTGCTAAAATAGCTATATGTTGCTCTTTAATTTATAGAATGAGCAATTGTGCACATATACAAAACTGCCGTTAAATGCTTAAAGGATAACTTTAGAAAACACATTCAATAGATATAAATAAGGCCCCAAAAACGAAATTATCTATTTTTGCAAAAGTAAATAAATTTACAGCATTTTCCTTAGATGCATTGTATTAGATGTTCACAGGCAAACTTTTCAGCTGCAGTATATTTGATAGGAATGTTCATTCAGCCAGCACTTTCCCAGTTAAACACGGGTGGAATTTTGCATAACCGTCCTTTTAAAAGAAAGTGGCGCAAAAATGTGACGCGTTTCAAGTTAGGCTTATGCGCTTAGGCTTGTGAGTTAAGGTGTCCAAAATGATAGGCAAGGGATGCAGCTTGCTTTTATATGTGGAATTATCACAAAAACGAATAATGGTTTTTGTTTTAAAGAAAATTAATAATCATGGAAAAATTATTTTAAAAAGTAAGTGCTTTTCAAAATCGTTTTTTAATATTTATAAAGCTTAATACTCATACTATGACCTCCTAGCATTAAAATTTGATTTAAGTTGTGTTGCATCACTAAAATGACAAGCATTCGTGTGTACAATTTTCCCTTGGCGCAGGTGCAAACAAGCTCATTTTTATAAAGTATAAGTTATTATTTCCAATGCCTGACTCATGGGTTATTTAATAGACATTCTGGTAATGCATATTATGCAAGAAAATTGTAGGATATTCATTTTTTAATGCCTAAAATATCAAAGTCGAATTTGGGTAAAAGCACTGTTTAAACTGCATTTTCTTTCATTCAGAGTACTTTTTAAAGTGTCTCAGGCTTCAGTAAATGCATACATTTAGGTTTGATATATATTTACAGGTTGTGCCTTCTTATGATTCATTGAGTCAATGTGCCAGTACAAAGGCTTGTTTTAATATCAGGGTTGAAGGTTCTAACTTCAGCTGGGCCTACTGAGACGTTCATTCATTTAAGGTTGATGAAATGTGTACCATTGCATAGGATTGCAACAAGCATTTATTCTAAAAACTGGTATGTGTGTTATTGAATTTTGTGAATTATTCACAGTAAATGTAGTTTAATAATCTGGGAATGGAGATAATTTTTTTAGCGCCTAAAAAGGAGAAATTATTTTTCAAAATAGAGTAAATAATTGCGAGTTAGGAGGAATTAGGAAGGCCTTCTGGCTTTGACAAATTCAGAGTGGCAGAAGCTGGGGGCTAGGAGAGCTGCAGAGGCTGGCTCAAGTCGCGCTGCTGAGATGCTATCTTTAGTTTTCCCGTAAAAAATGGAGGAGGCTGTCATGTTGACACTTGTGACCTTTTAAATTAGGGCCTTGTCTCTGTGAAATGCAGAATGACCTTACGGGCCTCTAAAAGTGGGGTTTCTGGTTATTCCATAAGATAATCAATATAACTAAAGAACTTAATTCCAAAGGGAAAATATAGAAAAAGGGTTTCTTTGGAAGTCCAAACATTATGTTAAATGCTCTGCAGAACTGATACATTTGTGTCTCCGCTCTAAAAAATAATAATGCCTGCTAGTTGCTTTTATTTGACAGAAAACAAAGTATTGCATTAAGTCTTAGACAGAAAATAAGATGCAGCCCTTTTGTAAAATTTTGAAGGCTACATGCCTAAGTGAGAACGATTTGCCAATTAAGACTTATTTTTCACAGTGGAAATTGTAGGTGCCAAAATAATATCAAGTGTCAGTGTAACAATTTTTACTTTTAGAAAGGTAAAACTAAGGTGGCTTGATGTTGCGAGGTAACTGATAAGAGGGTAACAGTTAAGTAATGGAAATTTATTTTTGTGTATTTGGTCCTATCACAAATTGATCTTGCTGGTCCTGTATGTTAGAAGAGAAACAGTAAATTTATATTTGACAGCAGATTTCCATTGCCTGGTGATCTACTGTCAAAAGGAGGGTAAGGATTTTAAACCTGACAAATTAAACAGGCCCAGATATTGGGTTTTGGGCTGCAGGTTTACAGTGCATAAAGTACATGACATGGTGTTGTGTGTCACCGCTTATTCACATATGCTATTGTTTTGTCTATGCTTTTTGTGCTTGATATACAGCAAGTATATCTGATGGCTTGACGTTTTGTGCGTTTTTATTATTTTTTATTTTTATGCATGTTTTTTTTTTTGTTGTTGTTGCTGCTTTTGATACTATTACAAGTTTACCTGTGTTGTGAGGGGATGGTCATGACGATGCCCATCGCTACGCAACAGTTGGTTGAACTTGTTCTGGTTACTAAATTCCACAGATAATGATATTTCATGCTGTGAACATGAGAAACAACACTTCACCAGTGCATGTCTATTTGGCTATAATGGTATTGAAGGAAAATTAAAAGAGATATACAGGATCAAAGTGTGTCACCTGCAGTTAGTCACGTTACTGCCCCTTCCCTTAAAGGAACAGGCAGCCCTACATTTATGTATCCTTGATTGGACCTAAGGATGAAATTATAGATCTGTGACTCAAGGTGGCCTAATTTCTATATTACATTAGTTAATGATGTTTTGCTTCCTAAGTAGCATATGGCTTTTCAGGCACATGCATCAAGCAAAATACCGGTCGCAAACGGGCAGATTCTCAGAATCTGACCCTTTGCTCCCGGTATTTTTGCATTTGGGATGCATCATCCCAAATGCAAAAATCGCTATTTAAGGAATCTCAAAATTGGGATTCCTTAAATAGCGATTGCATTTAAGGAATCCCTAATTGAGATTCCTTAAATGCAATGCATTACAGTTTAAAAAATAGCGATTTCGCTATTAGCGTGAGCAAATTACCATGAGGCTGGACCTCATGGTAATTTGCGAAAACTTAGAATAATGCACTTATTTGCATTTTTCTAAGTTTCATGTTGCCCACACACATGCCCTTGGAGCATGTGTGTATGCAACATTTGTGCAGAGTGAACATACATGGGTGCAATAGGGTGTCATTTTGACTAGGCCTGGGCGGCAAATTCCGTTCCGCTCGCGGAATTTGCGGAATTTGCGTAATTTCGCGTTCCGCGGAGAACGCGAAATTGCTCAAAAGTCTGCTTTCCGCGATTTCGCGAAATTTTTGCTTGTTCGCGTTCTCAAAATGCATGTTCGCGAGATATTTCTCCTCGAGCACGCAAACAGCAATTGCGAACAGGAAAAAAGCATCGCGAACAAGCAATTCCGCGTGTTCGCGGAATTTCTGCGTGTTCGCGGAGATTTTTTACCGTTTCGCGGAGATTTGCGTAACGCAATTCCGCAAATTCCGCCCACCCCTAATTTTGACACCCTTGCACCATCGAAATTGCGGGAGCAATTTGCGAGTACCTACTGGTACTCGCAAATTGCTCCCACAATCTCTAATTCATTCCTATGGGCCTGGAGGCCCATAGGAATGAATGGGAAGACATTCCTTAATTGCGACTCGCAATTTGCTAGTCGCAATTAAGGAATTTGTGGGAATCGCTATTTCTTTAGCGATTCCTACATGCATAGGGTTTTGCTATTCCTTAATTGCGATTCCTTAATAATCGCTATTAAGGAATCGCAAAACACTATGATGATGCATGTGCCTGTAAGTTCCTTAAAAGAAAAACCAGGTTTTCATTTTTCCCTGAAGAAGGAACTGGAACATTACCTAGGATTACCGTATATGGTGTAGTCGCCAACGGTAGAGTTAAAATTTGTGTAACTTTGGCCTTTTGTGTATCACCCGTACTCTTGGTATTGTGTCACATGCCTGACTATCACCCAAGTAAAATTCTTGTTCTTCCTATAGATTTTTTTTTTCTTTTGTTGCTTCTTCCCTGACCGATGTCGCATCATGCTTAGTTATTGGGGATTTTTGTTGTATCCTAGTTCCAATTCCCTTTTCCTTATTCCTTTCACCAGTCAGCCCATATATTATTGTAGGTGTATTGTTCAGGTACACACTTCCAGACTGCAGTGATGTACCAGGGACTCCCATGTTATGTATAATTCCCTTTTGTATGACCAGACTGGTTTTCAAGAATTGTCCTTAGGCCTGCTTCAATGTTTTCCAGCCTGACTGTCAGGGTAGCGATAGACTGGTTAACTGACTCAATATTATAGTAAGACAAGTTTTCCATCACAATAGGAGATATCTTACGTTTACCTTTTTGAACATAACGAATTTTCAATGCCTATTTTTAATGTGGGTTTTTTTTACCCTTTTGTTCCTGCTGCTTTAATTTTTGGTGGGATCAGATGTGTTCTAATCATGCAAATACAAGGACTCTCTAGTTCTTGTCTTTTGTTTCCACATTTGATCATTAGCCTGTGTACCACAAGTGCACCTGATGCACAGTTTTAAAGGGAGGTTTCTACATGCCCATGATAATCTGTACCATGTGATTTCTCTATTGAGATGTTCTAGATAAGGAATTTAGGACAATGCCACCATATGTGAAGACATCCATTTAGATAGAATTCTCGCCTTAGACGATGGAGGCTCTCACACGGAAACCCAATTGAAAAGCTTAGAGGCACTGTTTTGCCTACTGCCTTTATATTTGTATTGCTTTTTGAGAATGACAGTGTATTCTAGACCAAAATTGTCCCATGGCGTGTGGCCACTCCTTTGAAGATCGCGGGCCACCTGTTTGCAGTCCCCTTGTTATACAATGAACTGTTTACAGCATCGCACTTGCTTCATCAGAAGGCGTTCAACATCAGAAAAGAAGGAGGAGCTGGTTTTGCCACAGAACCAGAATTTCTGTGCAAAAGAGCGCCTTTCATGTGCTGGTAACCTCTGACAGTGTGCAGTCCCTTGAGCCCCTTGGCCTAAGTTTTTGGCCACACCCCCCCCCCCCTTTTTTCCTTTGCTCCAATGGAAGTGCAGTGCACCGGCGGATCCAAGATTGACAAAAGGCACTACATTCTGGTGCCCATGAAAGAGCAGCCTGAGTGTCCTCTGACACTGAATGATGAGTGTTGGAGCCTGAGAATGGTCCCAGGTCTGCACAAGATGATCTGTGCCCATGACCAATGAAGAGCATATTATTTGTAGTGTCTGCCGCAGAGGAGAGACACTGGTGCACTGCCTTGAGACATTGAGACTTTCGAGTGAGCTGTGGGTGTTTGCCAGGAGGGCACTCCAACTAAGCAGTACTTTTTCTCATGAAAGGCTTGAATGAAGAGGCCCATGCGAAAGAAAACAACAAAAGAAGATTTGATGGACAATAGAAGCCTGCCAGAGAGGCTTTTTGAATGGACTCTGGGCATAGTTGGTTTCACAAGAGGTTTCCGTGTGATTGTATAGACTAAGTGTTAGGAGACTGATTGTTTTGCTGGCATTGTTTTAAAGTACTATTCTGTTTAGCAAAAGCAGAATAAAGTCCATTTTCTGTGGAAGAGTACCCCCTTTTCACCTCAGAGCATTGATGAGGGTCACCACTGTTTCACCTGAACATACAAAAATTACTGAAATGCATAGGAGCCCTAAAAATGTTACTAGATAATTTTAGGATTTGCTTTTTGCTTAGGGTTGTGAAAAATTATTATTTCATTTGTAATAGTGGTCACTACTTTCTCCCGTTGTCTATATGTTCTTAATAACGTGTTTTCTAGTGTCTTTTTAAACATGACGTTGTCATTTATGGGTGGGATCGTTTTTCTCTACTCAATTGACTTCTGCACCCACTTCCCAACCTATGTCTTTTCCTACTACTGCTTCTTTGCACTCTTTTCACCCTTTTCCTGAACATGAGCAGGTTAGAAGATCAGAATTCGTAAGCAATTCTTTTGTACAGCTTCTGCATCAACACCAGTTAGTAGTGAACATCACTAATTGTTGGGTGTGTGATCTTATGCCACCTACTACAGATAGAGGTATTCCTTATTTTGTCCTGCCATATGTGGCCTTTGTGCTTCTTCATGTTCGAGGAGACCTGTCCAGAGAAAGTTACCAAGTACTAGGATTTTGCTCCAGCAACATCTTGATGATCTGATGAATATAGACCTGGATTCAGATTGACATGAGTTTAGGTTATTGCCTATGTAAGGGCAAAAGGAGGGTCTGTGGTACTGAAAATTCTGGACCCGTATTATAAACATCGTCGTATCATGACGATTTTGGTATCAGCGAACCGCAAATGATGAGTGCGGTATGCATGAGTGTTTTCGTCATGTTACACCGATGGATGCACTGTCTATTTGGAGATTTCGTTCTGAACCATGGGTTCCATTTTGAGCATAGCAGCCATTTTGTGGTTGCCCTCACATAGGCTGATGACTTTAGCTGACTTTTGAATGACCTGAGTGAACTGACCCTGTTGCCTGAAGCTGACCTCGTTGAGCCAGTTCCTTGTTAGGCAGCTGGTCAGATAGAGATCAAAGAACAGGAGATTGTAAAGTTTGGTATGCACATACACACCCCTTATCCTGCCTCTCATCTGTTTCTGTTCCTGCTTTTATGGTCTATTTACGATGGGGAGGTGACCATTTTTATTATGGGTTTATCCAGCTTGTCTAAAGAAGAATGTTGGTTTTGTCCGGCTTTTTACCTTTGTCAACTGTAACCTTTATGAAACCCTGTAATTATAATGTTGCCTCTCTAGCTTTTTCATTTGTTTAGGAATGTGACTGGTACAACTCCCTTGTATGCCTAGGGCATAATAAATGGTATAAAAGGTCTGAGCTAAGACCATTCTGGAGGCTGCTTCATTCAGTTGCTTTAGGTGCTCCTGGGCGACGTAGCCTCACTCATTTGAATTTAATAAAGATGTATTTTCATATTTCAGCTTCTTTGCCAAGTTCTTTGTTATATTACTCTGAGAATGAAATTTTTGAATACCACAGCAGTTAGTCAGGAGGAACAGTCAATTCTCACTATACAATGCAGAATGACTTGGTCGATTTGGATTAAAATTGCAAGGTAATAATAATAAGTGGGGTATCGTGGTTTTTAGAGAATGTACATAGTATACCTACAAGTAATAAGGGTGAAGGCACCTCCCCGAGCTGTAATAAAAGGGCTGTCCCGAGTAATGTGTTTTGGAGAACCATAAGAGATTCTTTTGGAAAGGGACTGCTTTCTACCTCACTCGATCTGTTACTAGTCTTTGCACTGCATCCCACTGTCACTTGTGAACTACACGTAAACTCGGCCACCTCAGTTTGGAGAAGTAAAGGGAATGTTTGGATTTGGTTATCCTGGGCCATGCCATAGGGTAAGGGTGATCCGGGTTGTGACAACAAAACTTATTGTGATCATTTCTATATGGAAGGGCAGAATATAATGCTGGTGGGTTCTTCTCTTACATTGCAGCCAAGACCTGGAACGAGCTACCGGCAGACATCAGACGTGCCCCCTCCCTGAACACCTTCAGGAAGACCCTCAAGACCTGGATCTTCGGCTAAACAGATCTGCAGACCTCCCCCTCCCCCCCTTAGCACCTTGAGACCCTCACGGGTGAGTAGCGCGCTTACAATTCCCTGACTGATTGATTGTGGGTTGGCACTACAGGGAATTGACAGTACCTCAAGAGGCTGGTTATTACCCTGCTTTTTGCCCCATAGTGAACAGTTTGGGTACCTTTCTGTGCATTAATTGTTCAGGGACAATACTATATAAACATATATTTCCTCTAGTCAATAAAAAGAATCCACACTCTTCGCAAATGTATTCCAGATATGCTGTAGTGAATTATGAGGGGCCGATATATCCACATCCAGGGTTTTTCCTGCTGTCTAATGGGACTTATTCCAATGTCCATAACGACACTGATGATGTGGTTCTTCGGAAGGTAATCCCTATGGGTGTTCCATATAAATATACTCGACCCAAAACAAGATGGGTTAAAAGGACGTTATCAAAAGAATTCTGTGAAGGAGTGACGGATTTGGCTAGAATAGCTATAGTAATGGTTAAGGGTGGGCGTAATGTGCGTAAGGGACCTACGCGGATAGGCACGGAGATGGATCAAATCTCCGCACTCTCCGCATAGTTCCGTTACGCACATCCCGCCTCCCGCCTGCCTCCCGCCCGCAGTATTAAATACATTAATAAAGCAATTTTTAAATAACCTTACCTTTCTCGGCAGGAATGCGCATGCGCGGACTCCCGCGCATGCGCAGTTCCCAGAAGAAGACGTGCTGGAGGAGGATGGAAGCCCGGGGACGCCGCTGATAAGGTAAGGTTATTTAAAAATTGCTTTATTAATGTATTTGATACTGCGGGCCGGAGGGGGGCGGGAGGCGGGGGGCCAACTTTTGTTATGCCCAAGTGCACGGAGATTTGCCCTGTTTCTCAGCCTATTATCGCAGAAGGCGGAAGGGCAAATCTCCGCACATTCTGTGGGCGGAACGAAGTTGTCCGCCCACCCTTAGTAATGGTATTGCATTTGAATATATCCTCTCCTCCATTTTCACAGTGGGTGGTACTGCTATGGCCAAGGTTGAGAAAGTTAGACAATATTTTGGATGTAAGCTGCAAATTCGGTCCAATACTATGGAGGCGGCTTTGCTCGACATCACTACTCCGTTAGAAAGTATGCAGGTGCATTCGCAACAGTCTAGATATGCAGTGGATTTTATCTGGGCTAAGAGGAGTGGTGTATGCGCAGTGGTTGACGACCAGTGTGTGGTAGTGTGACGGGGCTGTGGTGACAGAGACGGACGACCAGGCTAGATAGGTATCGAGTGTTTTATTTCAGGATGTTGGCTAGATAGTCCTGATCTCGTTATTACACAGAAAGAAAAGAGAGCCCGAATTGTCCGTATGGCCAAGCACAGTTCTGGTTCAGCTGTCAGGGTCTCGTCTGGTACGGGAGTCTGGAACTTAACGGGCCAGGATCCTCAATCCGGTTTCACCATAAAATAAAGAAAAGAAACCAAGTGTTAGGATGGTCGCCCTATCAAGCATGAACAAGGGCCGGGAGTGAGGGACACCGTGTGCAACTCTGTCTACTCAGCTATGTTGGAAGAGGTGCTGAGGTGCTCAGGGAGGGGTATATATACAGGCAGTGAGGAATATATACACAGGGGATATCAAGACACGTGGTGTCACAGAGGGAGGGGGCTCCTTTTACCCACCCAGCCCGCAATTTTGCCCCTTACCTGCTCAAGCGACGCTCCTCCCCTGGGAACGTGGCGGGGCGGTTCGTGGAAACGTTGGCCTCCTGGCTCGCCAAGCTCCTCTCCCGGTGTCTTCTCCTCGGGTGCTGCTCCCTCTCCTTCCGTCCACTCGTCACGATTCGCCTTCCTCCTCCACTCTGGTTCTCTGTTCTCCTCCCGGGAAACGCCGTCCGTCATCTTCCGGGTTTCCCAGTGCTTTGAAGGTCCGTCCCCTGTGACGTCGTCCAGGGGAGGGGTTTCGGTCCGCTGGAAGGCTGCATTAAAGGAACCTTGCCTTTTTTCTTGTATCCAGTCTTGCGGAGCGAAAGGGGTCCAATCGTCCGTCAGAAGGTTTTCCTCTGGTGGCTGTAAGGGGATAGAAGGGGGCAGAGAAGCGTCGGGTGACCAGCAGTTCCAGGATGTCTTTACCGCCTCGGGTATGTCACCTGCCCCGTCACAGGTTGGTATCAAAACTATGGAAAAGAATATAACGCAACACATCATGGATATCATTGACAATGTTAAAGGGATGGAAAGTGGGAATTGGAATAGGTCCCTTTTTTGCAGCTGGGGTTGGAGTTTCAAGGAAATGATTTGTGGAGAGGTGTGGCTCACTGGTTAGAGGCGGCAGACCCGTAAGCAGAGAATCGGCCAGGGACCAGGGTTCAATTCCCGACGCGGCAGGGTCGTGGACCAGGGTCAAAACAGACTCGATAATTCTCGCCTCGGTACCTACTCTAACCAGGAACACACTTGGCAACTCTGGGCATTAAGCTTGCCTCATCTCTACAACGGCCCCCCACAGACACCAGGGATGCCTGGTTTCACCTTGGAGATACCCAGAAAGGGACCATCTCACAGGGATAGCCAGGACGGGTTCCCCAGGGGTCTACAGCGCAAAGACGCCCCGTTGCTGGGGCAGCTGTGCGCTTTACAAGTCTACAACACTTACATTTACATTTACATTTTATAGTGGTGTTGGTGCACTGTTGCATTCTCATTTAATTCCTTCCTCTCTGTTGTTCCAATTGTGCCTCTGTTTTCACACCTAAACAGAAAATATTAGCACATGTCACAATGCTGCTATGATGCTCCAGGAGGATATTGATGATCTTATGAATATTGATGAGGGAATTTTTGAGGATTCCTCCCTTCTCACTGCTCCCCTTTCCAAAGCTCATTGTAAGGAGTGCCTATGGTTTCACCCTGCTTAGGCTTCTCGATTTTAATGCTCTGTTCACTTCTAACGTGTTGATGCTGTTATTGAACTGCAACCGATGTATCACTTTTTTTTTGTCCATATTAGAAAATGTTTTTAGCTCATGCTAAAAGGAGGTACTCTCAAGGCTGTTAGATTAGGCCCATTACTCACTGTTAAGCGATTTTGCACTTATCGCGTTGAAACCGGATACATGTACATGAAATATATTGCATTGATGATTGTTTAAATTATTGAGAGAATTCTCAGATTTATTTTGACATGTTATTATTATTGTCATGAAGATTTATTGGTATATGTTTTTTGCAATTGCAATGATTCAAACATAGGACTTAAAGGATATATGGAAGTCTTTCTTTTATGTTTTTTCGGTTTTCACGTATTTCTGTAGTGGGTTGAGCACACGACATTAACTTGACAAAGGCTTACTGCTGAAATGCGTCGTTCCTTTTGCACATAAGGTTCTGTGCAAAACCACTTGCCCTTGCCGTCTTTTTTCATTTCTAATGTTTAGTGAATACTTACTTCTGAATTTTGATGGTGGTTGCTTCCATCGACGGCACTGGCACTGCGAGGCCAGCGGTGGCGTCCAAGCAACGCTGTTTCGAGGGAAAATATACATATATATATAGATTATTATAATATTTCTATTTGAATAATCCAGTGAATGCAATGTGTGATGAAGATTTTATATAAAAATTGGAAACTGTATAAAAAAAAATTGTGGGACTCGACTTACTCAGGCTGCGGGCATGAATGGTAGATGCATGGGATTTTGTAAATGCATGTATGATTGAACACTAACAGGCAGAAAAGTGTGTTGAAAGGTGGGTCAAAAATGGGAAATATTGTGCCTTCACAGTCTGATACTGAGCCCTGTACCTTCGGCTGAGAGGCTTCTCTCATTTTGTTCACTCTTGCTTAAGTAAAAGGTTAAACAGTCCACTTCAGAGTGATCCAGTTCTCCAGTTTACATATCAATTAATTTTGTGTCAATCTACTTGAAACTTTTAAAAGGCATGTTCAGGAACTAATCAGGCTTCTTTGGAAAATATCAGGTAACATTGGACAGATTCAGCAAGCTGTGCAAGGCCACCTTACTTGGCTCTGTGGTGCTTGGTAACTCTGGAGTGATGTAAGGTAGCACAAGATGCTTCCTTGCATTACTCTGCCCCACAGAGGTGCTCCATGGATTTTGGCATTTGGAATTTACCATTAGTGGTTGACCTGGGAATGCATCAAAATGCTGCAACTTCCCCGGGGAGGGGAAATAAAGATATTTCTCCTCCTTTTTTCTTCTTTCCATGTGTGCTGCATGTAGACAGAGGAACAAGCCTCAGTGGATTGTTATCATGCACAGTGGTTTCCCTGCCTGCACAAAAGCTATCCTGTCTTCAACTTTTTTATCATAAAATGTCGGTATCCTGTCTTTCTTTTCTTTTGAAACTTTATTCGATCTTTAGCAATTAAGATCATAAAAGTACATAAAATCAAGGAAATGTAACATATTAGAAGAGTTAGTGTCCAGTCACAATTCATATGTTTTAAAAGGACCCCAATTAAAAACAGATTGTTCATTATAAAAATCTGAGTATACATGCACAAACTGCGACTTAAATTATGAGCTAAAATACAGATTATCTAATATTAAGATATGGCAAAGTGGGATAAAAAAGAACACCATGTCCAGTTATAAACATAAAAATGTCCTTTTTTTGATGCATGCCCACAGAAATGTTGCTACCGAAAAGCAGACTAAAGGATCAGTCAGTGATTTTAGGAAATATAGTGCAACCCTACATTGTTCAATATTATCGCAGGGACGCAGGGTCAGTTCCGAGTGCCTACACCTTTTCCCTGGAAACCCTAACATCAGAGGAATTAAATTCAGGCAGTATCGCAATAGTATGAATTTGTGTTGTGGTAGAGAGATATCCACTAGATACAAGCATCCCCCATCTAACGTGGATGGAGGTAATTCATAAGCCAGGACAGATTGTTTATTATTATTTTTCTCCCTTCCGGTGTACTGGGGCCCCAGTATGAATATGTCAACCAACCTCTGCCTTGACATCTTTCTGCAGGTTTCTGGATACTTAAGTAATTATTTCATCCCCATTGCAGTCAGATCCAGTTCTACATAATTTGACCATCTGATCCTGCGGCAGTTCTCCATTTTTATGCAGTCGCTTATTATATTTTGGGTTAGGGTCACTGTATCCCTGCACCATATGGAGAGCCACAGCAGGGTCAGAGCCAGTCTGATTGCGTCTGTGATATAGGATAAACCCAATTCTATGTGTGATATAATTTGAGTGAGATTGCGGGAGGGACACCAAGGACTTAAATAATCTGTTCTCAGTGGTCTAGAGTGAGTCAACAGGTGCCATACCCCAGACGCTTGCCCCATACGTTGCCGCAGACTTAGTTTTGTCATTGGCTAGTGGTGTTGTGCTCATTCTATTCAAACTTCTTTTAACCCTGTTAGGCTCCTCTCCATTCCCATAGCCCTTTCTTCAACCAAGTGTGACCTGGTTTGTTTTTTAGCAAATAATACTCCTAAATAAGGGAAGGACTTAACCACCTCAATTTTCCCAGAGTCCATGCGGAGGTGCAGGGTGTTATATTATTTTCCATTCCCTGCTATAATTTTAAAAGACTTTGTCTTATTGACATTCAGGTCCAAAAAGTCCATAAAAGCTGCATAGGCTGATATGAGACTCTGGAGCCCTTTCCCCATTCTGGCGATCAAGACGGCATAATCAGCGTAGGCCAAAATTGGCAACTGATGGGGATCGGCAACAGAGAGATCCAGGGTTGCGCCCACAAGTGCTTTTTCTACACTGTTCGTATAAATGGAAAAAAAGAACGGGGTGCGCATGCACCCCTGCCTTAGCTCCTTAAGATTTTAAATGGGCGGATGCATTCCCCATTTTTTCCATAGCGCACCAATGCCGAAACATCTGTATATAGTTGACGAATAAAATCAATTATGGGCAGTTCGATCCCAATCTCTTCTATTATATACCAGAGCTTGGAGTGGGACACACGTTGAAATGCTGCTGAGAGGTCCATAAAGGCAAGGTATCAGGTATCAGAGCACTTTACATAGCACCTGTTGCGTTACATGAGGACACAATAATGCCCCATCTAGACCCGCCAGACCCAATAATAATTCATCAGAACCAGATATTCTCTCCCTCCTCCGAGATTACAACGCCCCTCTAAATGCCCCTGGAACGACCAATCCCCGGCAAAGCAACACAGAGGTTATACAAAGCATCACATCTAACCCAAATAGAGCTCCCAGACTCAACGCCAATGCCTTAAACATTAATAACCTCATGCAGATCCCCATTACTCAGCCCACACTCACTGACCACAGATCACACCGGAAATGCACGTTACTTAACTGTATATCAGCCATGAAACATGCCACTGACCTTGCAGATCTCATCCTGGTTCAGGAACTTGACCTCCTTATCCTCACCGAAACATGGCTCACTGACTTCTCAGTCACCATCCTTGACATTCTAGTCCCTCCCAGCCATAATATTATCAGATCGAGTTAAGAAAATGGGAGGTGGCTTAGCTTGAATCTACCACAACTCTCTTGCAGCAAAACAGTCCCCCTCAGCTAATCTCTCTTCCTGTAAATATTTATGCATAGACATCACTAACAAGCTTAGACCCTTATGCAGCCGGTATATCTTCTACCACCCTCCAGGAGACAACCTCCCTCTAATTGAACAAACTATGGAAACCATCTCCTTCAACCTGGGCCAACACTGTCCCCAGATCTTCCTTGGTGACTTCAATCTCCATTGGAATGACCCTCATGATCAGGTGGTTAATACTCTCAAAAATGTCCTAACTGACCTCTCCCTGACCCAATTCCGTGATAGAAAATGTATTTTCAAATTAACAATAGATTTTTATAGAGTGACCTGGCCATCTGGATGGGAGTTCTACACCCAGTTTAATGGTACGGGAAAGGGCACACTTGGCCTCTCAGCAGGTGTAGCAGGGGGCCTCTTTCTTCCTCGTGAAAATGGACCTAGATTCTATCAAGAAAAAGTTCCTTATTGAGGCAAACATAAGGTTACAAATTTCACTCAATCTCAACAGGGAAGCTGAGTCATTTGGGGTCCTAAGATCTGCGGTGCAGCATCCAAGCCAACAGACACTATCTCAAACATATTTCCCACTGCTGCTTCTGATTCCGCCAGAGAGCTCTACTTGAGCCTACGGCGAATATTGGTTGGAACAAACCTTCTGTCTAGTGGCTCATGAAAAGTATTCAGAAGGGTGTTGACCAGAGCACCCAACGTCCACCCCAGGGCATTATAATCACTATCCTGCCTAGGCACTATTGGCACTATAGGCACAAGGATTGCCACAACTGAATGTCGAATAAGATTTAGCCAAAAAGTCTGGTGCATTGTGGGCGATGATATGTATGGCTCCCCTCCCGGTCAGAATTGGTTCTCCCATTGCACGCCCAGAGACCATTTCTATATGTAAAAGCAAAGAGCGGTAACATAACAGCAGACCACCTCTTGACAAGGGGGGGTGTGAGGGCTTGAACACCCCAGGCTTAATCCTCATCACCTGATAGGATCTCCTAGCGGGACAGACAACGGCTCAAATTTTCAATTAATAAGTACCTGCCACTATCTTAAAAGAATCAGCGATATGTGAATTAATCAAATGTGTTACTTGAAGCTCAGCACCAATACCCCCATGCCTCCAGTACACATTATGAAAGTAGTATACACTACCTGACAGAAAGGAAAGGGAAACACACATGTACGTCATTGCTAATAATGCAAATTCCCTAGACAAACAGTGGTTTTGGTCCAAACTGACAACCCTCCCGAGGATCTGCCTTTCCCTCTGGTGGTAGAAGAAAGGGGAACATTTGACAAACCCTGCTCGGTGCTCTGGGGCAACTGGCCAAGAGGCTGATTTACTAAGATTTTATGCCATTTTTGTGTCACAAAAGTGATGCATATTGACGCACAATCTTTTTGGCCAATTTTCTTTCCAGCGCTAGAATTGTTTAGCGCTGGAAATAACATAAAAGTAACTCGAAACAGCACACTAAGCCCAAAGGGAGCATACCATGGGTGGTGCATGGGCATTCCCATCCAGCCATCCAAGGATTCTGACGCTAAACCCATTTGCTAAATAAAGTAGACAGAGTTTATTTTCCAACTTTGCATGTGTACTACACTATACAGCACACATACAAAGTAGGAAATGTTCAAAATTTGTCTAAACATGGTATTTTGTACTGGAAGGGTACCCTCCTGCTCTTTTGCGGCTGCTGCACTGCGCTGCATGAGACATTGGTAAATCTGACCCAAAGTCTCTTGGAACAGGCAGATGTCAAATGAATCTGTGGAAAGACCCGAATGAGGCTACTCAAGTTTTGACACCAAACCAGCAACATTCCAACGGACTATCTTAGTATGGGAGTGCAGGTGCAGTGGAGTGTCACTCAAAACTTACTCTTCCCGACAGCCCCCAGCGCCTTGACACCCTAGGGTAATTATGTGCAAATACTGGATTTCATGTTATTTCATTTTAAAAGGAGTAGGGGCAGAACAGGGGGAATAAGTGGGGGACTGCTCCCCCTTGTTCAGAAGGAATTTGGAGACTAGTAGCCAGAATATCACCATTGCTGGTAGACAGACCAGCGTGTCAGTCTAAACTATCCAGGTCAGAGAAAGAAAGAAATCCTTTGGAGGCCGAGACTGAAAACCCATCCCCAGCAGCAACCCTGGACGGCAAGGGCCTGGATCCCACCCTTTCCTTGGGTGCCAAATGCTTATAAACAAAATGCAAGGGGGAACAAGGTTGACCCAACTCACCATCTTTACCAATAGGATGCTGTCATATTCAGGAATTTTGAAATCCAATGACATACCTTATTACACATAGGGACAGAAGGCAGTGGAGAGGTTCAGGCAGGACGGTGGCATGGGGAAGTTGATTGAATCAGTGAGTTAGGCCCTTATCAATGTGCCCTGTCTAGGTCACCCAATCCTAAAGTTTGCACACCTGAACCATCTACCCCTCTTGCTCCTGACTGCGGGGGGCCCAAATCACCTCGAAATTTGGATGACTGCTTAGGACCTACGCTATCCAGTAACCTTGAGGGGACAGCTGAAGGAGTACTGTTAAAAATAGTGCTAGTCATCTGCAGCTACAATGAAACCTGCCCACCTGAGGCAACATTTTTAAGAAGAAATCAACTGGCTAACACTATGTTCATGATAACAGATCTTAGCCAATAAGGGAGAAATACATGCATGCACAGACGACGAACACCTGTCCAAAATTCCATCCCAGTTGATAGGTGGCGGTACACCATCCCCAGCTGTAGGTTTAATAGAATCCTACCCAGACAGCAGCAAGGGGGGGGTCTAAAGACACCCTGCGACCAGTTCCTCATGCTTCGTTTTGTGCTTCCTTTTGGTGCTAGGTTCACTGTTATTGATTTGCATAACGTCTGGATTGCAGAAAGATGTAGAAGTGGGGAGGGGAGCAGTCTGGTCTGTAGCCATATCCAGCATTAATTCAGGGGTGCTAGCTGGGACTGTAAAGATATGACCTGAGGATTGACCTGCCGGGGAAGCTGGAGGACAACCGGAGGCAACTCCAAAATCCGGGAAGAGAAGCCTTTCGGCCAGTTCTATGTCCTTTGAAACAGCACAAATCAAAAAAAGAGTCAAGTATTGAACGTCCTGAGGTATTGGCAAAAGAAATGACTCTTTCCCTGTTATGCAAACACCACAAGAAAATGTAGGGTAGGACTGAAATGAAGGTGCTAAGTGCACCGGAACCGACAGCCACTCAGGATGCTTGGAGTGGCACGTCACCTCCTCCTCTCCCGTTCCTCCACCTTGCACTGGAAATGTCTGACGGAAGTAGCCCCACCCCAACCGGTGCTGAGACAAAATATTTAGCAGTTATGTCAAACCCTCCCTAGCTTATTTCTACATAGACATGGAAACGTTAAATGGAAATATGTCAAAGGAGTTTCTGGCGGGGGTATAGGATGAGCAGCATAATCTGCAGGCAGCAGCAAAGCCCCACCCCAGGGTCTTTCTTATAACAAATAGTTCCTTGATAAGATAATGGGATTCGATAGATGGACAAGCACTCCAGTGGTTAGAATAGCACGCAAACAAGGTTCCTTTCCCAGGGACACTCGGGCAAGTAAACAATGCTGGGGCTACAAAACACACAGAGCAGTGTAGTCACAGTACCTGCATCAGTTCCACATGGTCCAGTGGATTCAGGCAGTTAGATGATCCAAGTTTAAAAAACCAAGATGGGGACCCAGCCCAACCTCCTCTGGGCTCCGATGGGCATGGATGGGCTCGTCCTTGGCCCAGGCTGTGCCTGGGCATAACACATGCGCAGGGACGGATTGGTACTGCAGGCACTCAGGCATTGGCCAAGGGGCCAGTGTCTCAGTGCCCTCTGTGGGTCATTTTTGTTTTCTTTCCCAGTCCACAAAGGGCACTGGACAGGGAAAGTAAAGCAGCCTCGCTGGGGAGCCATGTGATATGGCTTTGAACAATTATCAGCTGAGGCCTCTCCTCGACCCCTGCCCTGCCTAGCAGTAACCCTGATGATGGTCTGAGGGAACAGGAGTTTGTGTGTAAGAAATGGCCTTCTTGGGGGCCAGATGTTGCTCAGGCCATTGAGCCATTCTCACCTTGGCCCCCATGGGGCCCATGCACCCTAGAAACAGTGTTTGTCCTTGCCAACTTGCCCACAGCCTTTGTCTTTCAGGGCATGGTAGGCAGGGAAGAATACGTTTATGCTGAGACCTTGCTGTGGGGGCCAGGTGATATTGTAAACTCAGACCATCTTCACCTCAGCCTCGCCCCTAGCCCCATGGATGGCTAGCAGCTGTGTTTTATGCTTAATCGCCTCCCCTGCCAGGCCTTTGCCCTGAGCCAGTGGAGGGCTGGGGAGGGCTGAGTAATTTAGTAATAGAAGGGGTCTTGCTGTTCAGTCGCTCTGGCAATCGAGGGCTGAGGAGTAATTTTGTAATAGAAGGGGACTTACTGATTTTCTGTTGCTCAGCTTGTAGGCTATTGTCACTGTGGTCCCAGTGTCATTCCCAAGAACAATATCCTCCCACTTTTATACCTTGTGTGTGCATAGGCATATGTGACCTGAAGGCCAGAGTCGCAGAGATGAGGAATCAGGTTTGAGTCCCAGTGTCTGCTCAACATCCTGTGATTCCGGGCAAATCACTTGTTCTCCCAGGTCATTGAATAACAAAATCTGATCTTGTGTACTGTAATTGGGGCTCACGAATAGCGCTCAAGTAGCCTTTGCCTTGGGCTGAATTCACACTACATAAAACTGTCAAAAGGAAAAACAGCAATACAAAATAACCATTTGTTCAGGTTTCGTGATTCTGCAAAGGGAACATGATAATTTAAGAAGACGCTTTATAAAAACACATCAGTATTTTTTTATCACAGCTTTTCTGATGGAAAATTTCAATTTAATTCCCTTTAGTGCGTCAGTCTGGTTTTCTATGCTGTAGAAGCTGCGCTCTGACACTTAAGTCATTCTGTACCTCTTGTCGGGTGCACCATTCTACTTCTATGTTCTTTTTGTTATTCTGGCAGAGTCTAAGCTTGCACTAATATAACATTTCATCATATTAATATTTTCAAGTGACTCCCTCCTCAGCCTGTAATGGGGGATCTTGTTGGGAGATGTTTGTGGCTATCATTTCCCTCCCCAGCAGAAAGGTACACTCACATTTCCTGCCTAACCTACACATGGACACACTCCTCCCTTTCTGCCTGCATGAGTGGAAAAACAGTAGGCCTACGGGTTCATGTCTCCCTGCTCTGACCACAGAGATTTCCATCCCACCTCCTGATTGCCACGCCACACGTTAGCGACATAAAAGCAGCTGCCCAGCAGCTTGCATCAGACAATTTCCAAGTTGGACTCTACAGCGCCCACCACCAGGAGGATCTTATTCAGATCAGGAGGTCAACGGAAGGACCTGCACAGCCCTCAGGTGCCCAGAAGACCTGATTCAACAGGCTGCTGCTTCAGCATACATCTTCATCTCTTTAGGCCCCAACCTTTTCCTTCCCTTCCCAGGAGGAAGGAAACAATGCTTAGGCCTTCAGTGGCCCAATCCAGCTCCTGAGTCTTAGGCAGAAGACAGTCCTGACCCTCATATACAGAACTACAGAGTGTTCACCCAGCCTTTTCTATTCAGTTACTCTTCTAACTAGATGCACCACAAGGCCAAGCTCCAACTCATGAGGGCCATCTAATCCCCTTGGCACTCCACTCTCCACAGGGCTGACCAAAGTAGTCTAGTGTATCTCAACTGCGGTCTCACCATATCCAGAAAATCCTGCACCAAGCTCAGTGCAGTAGGTCTGTCACAAAGCTTTACTGACTTATCACATCCAGCACCCAGAAATGCAGTGTGTTGCTAGCCGATCCCTTTCTCTGAAGCAAGAAGGAACAGGTAGGAACCATTTGTAGGGATTCTTCACCAATTTCTTGCTCAATTAACTGATTCATTTGCATGCCAGTCAACCTTTTAGCTCTGTTTTAAAGGCGTCATCCAAAATGCAGACAATGGACTTATTTCTCTACATGCCAGGAATATTATTTAGTAACTTATAGTAAGACTTTGGCTGTAGTTTGTAGGTCATTCTGACTGGACTCTGTTTAAGGTCCTAGGCCAACATATGTGTGTGTTGATTTCTGGATATGTTTAAGACTTTGTGTAAAGTGCTTTCTCAAAAGAGAACTGTTTGAGCCTTATTCTAAGCTAGGCCCTGTTCGAGGTCTAAGCAAAATTTGAAATTTTGACACTTCTGTCTCTGTGCAGCAGAATTGCCTTTTCTAGCATATTGAGGTTATATGTCCTTTTTACAGATTTTCTATAATTTCCACGATTATTGCCAACCATAGGGGAGCTTTTCTGAAAGATAATTGCCTCAGGTCTGTGTAGAGGCCTAGGCCCTGTTATGCCTAACATGTGGCTCTATTCTGCCTGCAAGAGGAGGGCCATTGGTATATGCACAACTATTTCTGGTTGGTTGGGTTTTCATATCATACAAGTAGCCCACAGAACGTGCTTCAGATTTGGTGTGACAGATTGTGTCTTACACATGGGGGGCATATGAAGAATTGGGAAGGATTATTACACAGATAGAATATTTAAATCACTTATCACTAGTTGTCTACAGGTCACTTGAACCATGATTCTGAGAACAGAGGGTGTTTATTGATTCTGAATTCTTAGTGGCATTTGATACAAACTCTCTTTGGAAAATGAAAAAGATTCTCTTTGCAGGTTTGAAAGTGTTTTTCTATGACCACAAAGTATTACCTTTATCTCTCACACTCATTATCTACCTACCTCTTCTGCTTTCTATAGCTATGCTTCTGGCTATCCGATCATTCTGTCTTTACCTTTTGTCTCTCCCCATCACACCTATCACTACCTCATTTCCTGTTCTGCTTCACCTCTTTTGTTATACTGTCTCTTTACCTCTCTGTTCACCTCCTCTTTTCCTCAAGCCCTTCAGTTGGTAGTACTCAGCAGAACTGGTGATTACTGTATAATCGGAATAGTGCACACAAAGAAAGAGGGGAGGTGGGACAAGGTGGGCAAGAGGGACAAGGAGGGGACGAGGAATAAGGAGGAAATTATTAGATTTTATCCAATGGTTTTCATTGTTGCTGTAAGAAAGGCATAAGTAAACATAAATAAAGCAACTATTGCAAACACAATGCCCATGTGGTTCACTGTGATATTATGTGCCAGCCAATAAACATCAACCAAATCACCCTTACCTTTCCACTAAAAATTTGAAAAAAAAGTCTGGTTACACACATAATTCCAGGTAAATTGTTGTTGCAATTCAATGTACACAATGAACTCAAAAAACATTTTTTGAAGCATTTTTCCATATTGCATTATGCTATGATCGAGGCTTGAACATAGGTGCTCGCAAACATTTCCCCAGGACCCACAACGTTTAGTCTGTGTTGTGACCAAGGGCTGCATTGATACCAGCAGGTTGGCAGTTGGGGGCAAGGTAAGTGTAAGCGAAGCAAGGCATATACATTCAGTGTCTGAATTGAACAATGTGAAACAAAAACGTTGGGATTAATACCAGCTTTTAACTTAATCAGATTGTGTTATCAATGGCAATAGGTTTATTTCACTTTTCGACCTGTTTGTTCATTATCACATATGAAAAACTTGAAATACATGACTTCAGGATGGGTGCTGTACAAAACCTTCTCCTGGATTTGAATTAATAAACTATAATGTTGTTCATGTATAATAGACACCCAGGTCAGCCAAAGAGTACGCACAAGAACTGACTTGCCTCTTGGTACACTACTGGCATTGTTGTCAAAGAGGGGGAAGAATGACTGTTTTTGAATTCATGTTTTAAATCCATAACTTCTGAAAAAATACCTATCAATGCACTGATATAATTTGATGTACTAAGGTGAAACTGTTCTCCATGTAAATGAAATACACTGCTTGAATTTTGAACAGACTTTAGTATACTTTCAATAATTTTCTGCAAGATGTCTTTAAAAATGAAGGTGTATCTAAAGTTGAGTGGTGGGCTAGAATGTCTGTTCTTTTAGTATCACCGGCCTAAGTGCTTTCTTAGGACAGTGTTCTTACTAAAAAAAAATGCAAGCTGTAAAAATAAAATTACAAATTATGATTAGCAAATAACCACATGCAGTAGAAGTCCAGGAAGATGTATTCGTTAGTAGTTTTCCTTTTTTCAGGTTGTTCTCACTGAGCCTGAATGAATGCCACAAATGACATGATGTTTTATGTGGTCTAGGGAAAGTAATGGAACAGAAGAAAAGAAAAGGGGGTGCTGAAAAATTACGAGAGAAGAAGAGAAGACGGCTTGAAGATGAAGCAACATTTTTACCACGCAGACTAAAATGCAGTATCACAATGCCTGTACTACAGCAGCGGGTCCTCTATCTTCTGGTGCAAATGTTTTGGCCATTACTTTGACAGAAGACTCCACTTGCAAGCACATGAACAAAATCTTTCTGAACGAATGGCAGATATAATATCAGAGGAAGCAGGAGTCCTGTCTATTGGTGCAACTAAAGGTGTCACTGGTGATAAGGACTTACAAACCAGTACTTTTGGAACAAGTGGAAGAAATGTGGAGGAGGCAACAGAATCCAGTTCAAAGGCCACTCCCAAGTCGACAGTTTAATGGGCAGTTGGCATTCATAAGGAAAGATGGGTGTACGCAACATTGGTTAAGCTTTTCAGAAATCCAAAAAGCTTTTCTTTGCACAGTTTGCTTGGCATTTAGCAAATGTGAAGAAAGTGGTACTTTTATTCGAGGGCTGGAAACTTTAGGGACATGTACATGCGCATTACAGAGCATGAGGCATCCCAATTCCACAATAGATGCACTGATTCGTATCTGATGACCATTTCTAAATTTACATAACCACTCTCCTCCTCTCTCCTCAGACAACAACTTGTGCAGTACAAGTCAGAAAGAGGAGTGAAATACTGGAGCTTGTGGTTGAAGTTATTAAAGTGATTGGTAAAAGAGGGCTCAGCTATCGTGGGAAATCAGAGTCTGTTTTTGAGTTGGATAATAATTTGATGGATCATGGGAACTTTCTTGAACTCATCCTTCTTCTGTCAAAATATGGCCAACCTCTTAAACAACACATTGAGAGTCTCACTTATAAAGCAAAACAGAATGGTGACCGTTGTGTGTCTGCGACATTCATGTCAAACACCACTATTGTTTATGTAACAGAAACAATTTCCATACTGATAAAAAGACACATTACTAAAGAAATAAACAATGCAGGTAGGTACTCAAGCCAGATAGACTCAACTCAAAATATAGGTATTACTGACCAGTGCTCAGTTATCATCCGATATGTCACAAACAGCGTACATGAACGCTGAATAGCAGTAAGAATTAGCACTTTGACAACAGGAAAAGGATTGTTCGAGTTGGTACAAACTGCAATTCTACAAAATGGTCTTGATATAGCTAAGTACATTGGAAATTCGACTGACGGTGCTTCCAACATGCAAGGCCAGTACAATGGACTCAGTACTTGGCTAAGCAAAGAATCTCCAAGTCACTTAAATGTCTAGTGTTATGCACATGTGTTAAACTTTGTATTTATAGATGTGGCCCAAGCATCTACATCATCCACCTCTCTCTTTGGAATGCTACACGCAGTCTTTCTCCAGGAGTCACATAAAAGGATGGATGTGTGGCATGAGCTAGCAAAGGATTGTTGGGCAGTCCAGATCATTGGAGAAACTAGGTTATGGGCAAAAGACGCTGCTCTCAAGAAAATATTTGGCTCAGTCAATAACCCTGCCAATGCTGTTTATTGATTTGGTCAAAGTCCTTCAAAATATTTGATCTGAAAATCTTAGATTTATTGCAAATATGCGGTGCCAAGCCTTACAATTTGCCTAAGGGTTATGCACATTTCAACCAGTCCTAACAGCCCAACTGTATCTTTGCATTTTTGCTTGAAGCAAACCACTCCCTAAGTATCTCCAAACAAGTGGAATGGCTATCCTGTAAGCACAGAGAATGGTGTCAGACACTATAAACCTCCTTGCCACTGATTCACGCAATTTGGATGCTGTGTACTCTGCTGAATTTGCAGAGTGGGCCAACAAAGGTTTAGGAGAAAGGAACTGTGACCAAAAAGTAGAAATGGCACTTCCTGAAGGGAAAGTGTCCTTTAAAAAGTTGTCTGGGATGAGCACAAAGTATGAGCCTATAACACTAGCCATAGGTCAATTTAGTATTGGGGTGTATAATTCTGTGATGGACATGGTTATTCAAAGTCTGACCACACGTTTCAAGACACACTTAACTTTGGCTGCAAGATATAGTATGCCTGGACCCAAAGAATTTTAATCAGAGTCTTCCAGGCAATGCTCTTGTGAGCCTTTGTTCCTTGCTCCATAACTGTGCAGACTTTGCAGGGAGAACCTCAAGATGTTGCTGATGAATGGGCTCATTTAAAAAGGACACTGCCTGAAGAGTGTGACAGAGAAGACCAGACTAATGAAGACAAATCACTGCAAGTAGAAGAATTTGACCAAGAGCCTGAGGCTGGGCCAACAAAGTGCAATACTTGCTGTGACTGTGCTGTCTGTTGTTACTGAAGCTTACAAAAATATTTTCTTTTCACCAGTGCCTATCAGCATTTGCATTTGGCATACAAATATGTCTTGACCTTATCCTGTACACAAGTAGCATGTAAAGGATGTTTTTCAAAACTGAAGTGCATCAAAACTTGCCTAAGAAACCAAATTGGTCAGGAAAACCTTGAAGCCTTAATGTTCATGTCAGTTGAATGGAATGTGCTGTCTAAGTTAAAACCAATGACATTATTGACTTAGTTGCAAAAAAACAACTTGATTGAGTAATCTTCAGTCTCCCCATGGCCCAGATGTGAAGACAGCAACAGATATGAACAGAACTGTGTTTTTTTTGTTGTGTATGGACATCAACTGTTGGCTGTGGAACAAATGTACTACTAGATTGTATGGATACATTTGTTCAGCATTCTTTACATCGCAGACTGCCTTTTCCTCATTTGTGAATACAAAAGAAGAATATCTGATAGGAGATTTCACATTGATTTCAAAGCTGCTCCTATTACCAAACATGACTCAATCCTCTGGAGAAAACCCAGTGAAGAGTTTGACTAGAAGCTGGAAATGATTAGTCAGAATACCTCATATACTACAAAAATCTGATCGTATGTATGTTGCTCGATTTTGCATGATATTGTTTTTATTATTTCTTTTATCTGTTGGTACAGATTATATTCTCTAGAGCCTCAGTAATGAATTTGAACAAGAGAAGTATCTACATGAATGTTAAAGACAATAATCAGATTCACTCCAGTCTTCAACTGATAGCCTAGTGAAGACTTTAGGTAACAGGTACACTGGTTCTTTTCTCTCCTAGCCCACTCATCCATCCCATGTGAATCAGGAGCTGACAATGAGCCACAGAAAATGCAAATGCACCTTTATCCTTCAGGGATAATCCTGTAAAATACTGTGGAGAAAAGATGCATACTTTCAAGAAAAGATCAGGTGTTGGGATTGAGCAACATTATGTTTTGGAGGTTTTGTAAGGGTACTTTAAGCAGGCAACATTTAGATATTATTTTAGTTTTTTCTATATTGTAGCAGTTCTGTTTTCTGGAGTGCACTACAGAGAAGCTGGACAAGGGCTTTATTGATATGAATGCCGTAGCCCTTGGTGGTGAGACACTTTAGTAGTAAAAACCTTGGACAAGCATTTGTACATCCGGGTAAAAGACTACACATTGTGATAGATCTAGATTTCTTACTTTGGGATTTTTACAGTATATTTTTGTTGCCCCTAATCAAATATTTATTATTTGTGTCCCTGCAGGTTCTGTATTCCCCAATGTCTGGAAAGGAAAGGATGCTCAGAAATTTCAAATCCATTTCAGCTCAATGGAAATTATCCCAAAAATATGTACGGCCAAATCTGCATACATTTAGGTGAAAGACTAAATCATTGTGAGCGGGCATAATTGTATATATCTGTGCATTTGGTACGCTTATGTGGTGTAAGTCTCATTTTTCCTTCTGTTTATATTACAAGTTCTCTTCTAGTAAATTAGGAAGAAAGAATAATGTGCTTGAATTAGAGAGGTGTTGCAACGAACACAAACTATACCTGCAGGTTAAATGATAGATTCTATCTGGTTTTTTTTTACAATCGGTAATATCTCTTTTATGTATGGGTGAAAAGTAAAGGTACTCTCTTTACTTTGTTGTTGTAGGTTCTGTTCCCCAAAGTTTGTTTATTGTGAATCGGCTAGAGAAGATCCCACATGCGCCCCTTGACCCTGAGTTCGGGTAGGTCGCCCCCCTCTGATAACGAACCCCACACGATTATTTAGTGAGCAGGATACCATTGCTCAAAATCACAGCGAAGTTGGACTGCAAGGATCAGCAGACCATGATGCCTGTGATTGAGTTTAAATATGAGTATATTTTTGTTTTTAAACAGCCTGATTTCCCGAACGAAATGGGGCTGCTTGTTTCTTTAAAAAAAGTTGGAGTGAGAGTTGACAATGATCTCTTGGAGTACTGTCTACTCCCCATGAAACTTTTACCCCAATTAACAAGGGGGTAAGTGATTAAAGGGAACCCCTCTTCTGTCCAAATGAGTTATCACCCCTACTTGAGAGTCAAGGGGGATCGGTCTCAGCCTAGCTAATTTTGGGCAGAGTATTATACAAAAAGATCCTGGAATGGTCAGAGGAGTATAGTATTCTAGAGCCTTGCCAGTTTGGTTTCCGTAGCAAGGTTGGTACTAATGAACAATGCCTTAATCTCAACCTGGTAATTGGAAAGTATACTATCGCTCGGAACTCCCCGGTCTATTTGGCCTTTATGGATTTGTCCTCAGCATTTGACCTTGTGAACAGGTCAAGGCTGTGGGCTATCCTACTAGCCTATGGGCTGGATGAGCCACTGGTTCATTTTCTGGCATATCTCCATAAAGACCTCCAGGCTCAGGTGAGGATAGGTAGTGGGGGAGAGGTTTCGGGAGTCATTAAGGTCGGAAGGGGGGTCAGGCAGGGATGTGTCCTAGCCCCCCTCCTTTTTATTATTTATATTAATGGCCTAAATAAGTCTTTGGTACCTATGACCCAAGATGTCCCCATGATTCTCAGGAAACCTCTTCCTGTACTACTTTACGTAGATGATGCGGTTCTTATAGGCCGCACTCCTAATTCTCTACGTATCCTAGTACAGTCCTTTGTTAAATTCATGGATAGTTTGGACTTGTGTGTGAATTTAAAAAAATCATTTTTAATGTCTTGTGGCCCTAGAAAACGCCAGCTTAGTTCTATTGTTGCCGGCAATCAAAATTTGACAAGTATCTGTAAATCCCCTTATCTCGGAGTAGTCTTTTCTGCGAACGGCTCCTGGACTGAGCATCTTACTCACTCCAGGAGCAAGTTCTCAAAGACTATTAATTCTATTTTTAGTTTTCCCCGCCCAAAGAACACAGGTGCTATTTTAGCTATTTTTATTTTTTTTTAAATTACAATGTGTCCCTGTGGCCACGTACGGAGCTGACATTTGGGGCACCGCAGATAGTTCCTGCATTCAGCTGGAAGAAAACCGGTTTCGTAGAAAGCTGTTGAGTATCCCAATCTCGACCCCACAATACATTTGCAACAGGGAATTGATTTTAAAGTATATATCTGATTTTATACGTGTTCGCCCAGCTATCTGGCTATCAGTCTGGAAGAATCAGGCAGCTACCTTAACTAAAAACATCATAACAGACAGTTTGAAGTGTGAGAAGGGGATGGATATTCCTTGGCTATTTGGAGTGTATCAAAGCTTATGCAGCGTCAATAAGGGCTGCATTTTCTTAAATCCTAGTGAAGCAGAAACTGTAAATAAAAGAGTACTTAGAAGCGCTCTTTATTCGTTATATAGCACCGTAAGAACTGTGTCGGAATAAAATAAACTTACTGTTTCCAGTTACATGGCCTGCGAACGGCACTGCTACCCCCTACCAAATTATCTCACCTTACCTATGAGTTGGCGGGAAAGGTGCCTCTTATTCCGCCTGAGGGCTGGGACAGTTCAATTTGCTTTGTGTTTCCCATTGGGTTATCATCCGAAACTCGATTCACTACCCTGACCATGTGATGGGGTGAGTGGCCAATCAATTCAACACTTTTTGTTTTTCTGCAAATATTACATGAAATATATCAAGTGGCTTCTTTTCCCATTTTTTAATAAGAGCAGGCCTATTAGTATGGTTTCTGCTTATTCATGTAGGCTTGCCTTTGCTGATGAAGACCTGGTTTTTCGTCTAAGCACATTTTTGAGAATTGCCACCAGGGCGCGTAAGACAATGTCTAATCACTGAGTTTTATTCACGTACGGGCAGTTCTTAGCCATCGATTGGATTGGTTTTATATATTAGTGATTTATTTATTATTGAGGACTCTTGTTTTATTCTGTCTTCCAAACTTTATGATATTGTGTTTATACAACTGTAATTCTAACTATGTATTGTTACTTTTTTCCCTGTCATTTTTAACCATTGTCGTACTTTTATGGATTCTATGTTTATCCGAATAAAGTTTTGTGAACTGAACTGAGTAGCTGTTCAATTGGTTGCAACTTGAATATTGGTATCTAAAAGGGACACCAAAACACCCCACTTCTAAATATCGAACCAGTACCCAGCTATAATTCCATTTTCTGAGTCCATAAAACTTTATTGAGCCCAAAAATGTGTTTTCTACATGGCCAAAAAGTGTGGCTGGACAATAGCTGTAAGTCCACCTAGTATTACTGCCCTCCCCCCAGCCCTGTATGTGTTCACACGAGAACATGCATGTCCTACTGTTGCATTTCTACTACTGTGCACTACTGTACCTGGACTCTCTGTGCGTACTCGCAAGGACATGCAAATGCTGCCTGTGTGACAATATCATTGTTTAACACCAACTCCGTTCTTACATTCCCCACTCCTGCAACCCACATACACACTAAGGGTTTATTCCAGGGCATTCCTGTCCAGTGGGACACATCTGATGAATCCCAAATATGCCATAGTCACTTTAGAAGTGATTACATTTTCATTACATTATAATAATTATTAAAATGTAACTTAGATGGTGGCTTCCACAATTAAATTGGATGAATATGTGATTTTTTTGGGGAAAGCATTGTACCATAGTTCCCAATTCAGATAATATTCAGTTTTTCCAATTTAACTCACCTTCGTCGAAGCATAGGCTTAGTTATGAGTTTCTGCAATCTGGTGATATGGGCACCTTAAGACATAAAATGCATTTTCAGAGCCACCAATAGAGTAATATGTGATGCATCATCCATGAGGGTACCTGGTCTGGATACTGATGCAGTGAATGACATTGGTCCTCCTTGCCTACAGAGAGAACGTCCCCCACAGGTGTGCATCCATCAGAGGACCGGTCCGTGTAGCAAGCTGGACACTTGTATCCATTTGTCATCACTTTTGCAGGAGACACTGAAAGAAAAAGGAAAATACATCTCAGGCGTTTTTCCACTACATGTGAGGAATAAAACATGTCACAAAGGTGATGATGTCCGATCCAATGATAAAGATATATGGGGAACTGTCCATACAGGATCATATTACTCCCGGGAAGAATGTCCCAGTCAGCCACCTCCATGAGGTAGCAACTCACTTCTCACATCTCCCATATAAAGAGAGGCCCAGTGTGCACTCCTGGACAAACAGTCAGTTTCCGGAGAGGGGGTAAGCAAGTCCATCTGTACATCTCCTCTACTGGGGACATGCAACACCAAACGACCTGTCAGTCTCACCTGCAATGCCAGGTGTCCAAGCATCTTCATGAATGAATGGATTAACATTTGCCCGAGAACCTCTGACCACGATATTGTGCCCTGTGGACTCCACAGAATAAACTTTGGAGCCAACGCCATAGACCTCATATAATGTGGACTATGAGGCCTTTCACTCTCTACTGGGTTATTAAGCCGCGCCATCAATGCTTTTTCTTGGATAAGTATTTAGTAGAGATTAAGATATAGCACAATAAAGTAAATAACATTCAACAAACTCAAGATGAAAAGGGCTTTTATAGGTGTGTTAAAGAATAAATTAGGCCCAATACATAGAGAACCCTGAAAGGTCCCAACACCTTTTTGGGTTTAGGAACAGCATAGTGCACTCATATAGTGTTCATGCACTATGCTTGAGTTGAGCCAGGAATCTTTGGGACTTGCTACAAGTGACGCAATGTTACATTATTGCAACAATCTTATGATATTTCCAATTCCGTTGCTCTGGCCCTAGATGACTAGTCTGCTGGTAAAAGCTTCAGCTACTCAGTTTTTAGTCAGAACGCTGTTCAAATCCTATTAAGACTGTAACTGGTTTTTAGATTATAGCAACTGAGGGATGTGATAGTGGATCAATACTCATTGTGAAGTCCTCCATTGATTATGGACGGTGTTGCCACATTCATAGTCACAACTAAAATCTTCTAGTTGTAAGGTACACCAGTTTAGGATGGAGACCCAGCACACATAAAGGTAGTATCATCTCTATAAGTTCTTGGATGTGGAGCTTGATGGCTCTAGGGTGGGCTCTATTCATTCAGGCATTCTCCCAGGGCTGGACAGGAAATCCAAAGCAACCCAGGCAAAGTTTGTCAGACCAGCCCCCCTATGGTGCATAGCATATGCAGCGAGCTAGCCTGACCACAGCAAAAGGGGGTTTTGAGGGGGAGGGATTCCATCCCTGAGAAAATGTGGGAAAAAAATAGTGCATCGTACAACACATTTGTCATTATATATTCCATTGTATTAGCTTTTGAAGCATAGTAATGATAACCAGGACACGACATTCTTTATTGGGGCTATTAGATGATTCCACCAGGACCCTTCATCTCTCCATAGCCCCTCTCTCACATGTATTTTGTTTGTTTTGTACCGCCTCTCATATCGGTGTAGGGTGTTGGAGTACTTAACATCACAAACACATACAGAGACAATGTATCATACATGTGTAAATCAGAGTATAGAAAATGTTACAGAAGACAAAAGGGACTACAAGGTATAGGATTCACACAATCCATACTGGTAGGCACGTTTTTAAGAGTGCTTGGTCTGGATAGTGGTTGGGGTTGACTTTACTAATAAGAATTTATTTCTACCCAAACAAACCTTTTTTTAGCAACATTAGAATTAGGAAAGACTGGGAAAAACATAACTTTCTAACCTGTACCATGCAGCTTACATGCAGCTCTTTCATGGTAGTTCATAGCTCACTGTGCTAGATTATGATTGCAACTTACGAACTGAACAGTAAAAAATAATATCTGTGAGAAAAGCAGTAACCCACTGAGCTATGCACATAAAATATTGTTTTTTGATATGCATGGTACATGCATTTTTCCAGCAGTCATTCCCTTGCCCACCAGGCATTCCATACATAAAGGTTATTTTAGGGCAATAGCTGCAATGATTATGTGCCAAGGAATTCTGGGGAAATTATTCGGCTGGCTGTTTATGCATGAGAAATATTTGGACAGGGAGCGGTGGTGTTACAAGTGAGTCAACCTGATGCCATTTACAAACACAGGCTCCAAGTATTCCTGGATGTTGCTTGGGGTTTGAGGTTTGGTACCTTACCTCCTTTCCAAACCATCTACAGCCAGCTCTTTTACATCCAAGGGGGTCTAGGGCAACTCCTATGAAACAGCAGGACTGAAATCTGTTCAGCTGGGAAACTATTTGGGAAATTACACTTCAAGTGATCCTGTGCCCCTATCCATGTTGATCTGAGATGCCTTCTTCCTACCTCTGTCATTCATATTTTTGAGACACTTAAAAGAGGGAATTACTGTTTTCATTCTTGACATTTTGACCTTTTGCCTCATGTTCTTGTCACCAAGGTTGCTTCTACTGGCCTGCCTGTTCACAACTCACTTATTAGAATGTTCTGTACATAATGTAATGCCACTGTTATGTGAATCAATCATGACAAAGATTTTCTGAGCAGAAGTCGCAAAATTAATTTATCTGCATTAGATTAAACAACCCCTGGAAGATTGTCAGTTTTTTCCTTTCACACATCACCCAAACTTTAAAAATTCCATCAATAAATGTTTTCCAATTCACAGTCAGCATCTTCTTAGGACCTTTACATTATTTTAATACCGATTAGAACATTGGAATGTTGGGACATCCAATAAAAACAATGGAGTGATCCATGCTTCTAAAGGCCGGTAGATGACTGGACCTCCATCATTCCAATGTTTAACAAAGGCAACACGGAGACCAAAGGGATTTCAAACCTTTCGGCCTCTGAAAGGCCTTTGTTTTACATATTAGAACATTCTGCCCTGGGATGGAATGTTCTAGTTGCATTAGAGCCCTTCATAGTGGTCTCTACTGGCCATTGAAGGCCTGCTCCAATTTTCACTCTGGAGCAGGCCTTTAATGGCCAGGTAGAGTCCACTGCAACGGGCTCTAGGGCTATAGTAAAGTTCCACCCAAATCCAAAAATAATAGAAATCTTCAGGTGGTTCTACTACATTCCATTGGAGCCACGTTGCCTGCTAAGGAAAGTGCTTAGTAAAAGAGCTATATTCGCATCTACACATAAAAGGAACAGGTTAGGTGCCAATTAAAAAACATTCACCCATGAACTTACTTGACATAGAGTAGTACTAGTCTGAGATGCATCTCTCCCCGTAAGGTTCTACAGTGGCAGTCAGACTCAATATTTTCACTATTAAATGCTTTGAAATTCATACTGATATTAACATGTAACACACAAATGTACTACATGTTTACTTTTCAAGTTTAGATGAACCACAGCTTATGTAGGCAACATTTTAAAATGGTTAGTGTCTGGCGGCCATCTTGCTTCACGGTGAGTATCTTTATGTCAGGAGAAACTGAACCAGCAATCTCAAATGGTGTCACTTTTGTTTTGTGTTCCTAAGTGAAAAGTTGTATTTACACAATTCATTTGGAACACGCTAACGAGCACCTGCAGAGTCCTTCTTGGACCAAGTGTATCTCATTATGTTGCAGATAACCATAAGTCCAAAGTATATTTAGAGTGGGGTCTAGCCTGTGAAAAAAATAGGTTGCTGTTATCTTCATGTACCTCAAAGCAATTGGTCCTTCGTGTGGGTATCATTGGTAGGTGTATCAGAAGTTAGAATTGTGTGATTGAAAGTAATGCAACATAGACAGAGATTCAGGTGCATTTATCGAAGATGCCCTTTCACTTGCCTTTACAGCAGAACCCTTTTTCTTGGCATCCTAGGGTACAGTGGTCTCTTTATAGTAGAACCGATCTTGCTAATCTTAACTTCGGGACAAGTTTATAATAGTGTTTGTTCATGAACTTTGATTTACTTTGAATATATTGACCAACACATTCATGTATTAATCATTGATTTAAACCAAATTTGATGATTTGAGTTTAAAACTTCGCTAATCATTTGATAAACCTTTATGGTTTTGAAACTTAACAACCTTCTTTCTTCCTTGTGGAACCAAATCTGCTTCAGGTTATTGAATTCATTGATGTTTGATACCAGCCAGAGATTATCCAGTCCCGGTTTTCCAGCCATTCTAGTGGTTTGAGCGTTCAAGCGCTGCACCACGTCACTGAGGAGCAGCAGTGAAGGAGGCAGCGAGTAGGCAGCGAGGAAGCCGAGAAACGCCAGGGAAACGCCAGGGAATATCGGGCAAGTTTTCCTTCTAGCCGCTCATTAAGCGCCCGTCGGCGCCCGTCAGCCAGCCAGCCAGCCAGCCAGCTTATAGAGACGGCGTTCTATGCCTGTTACATCAGGCATCCACTTCCAGCCGCGGCCTGCGGGCTGGGCTAGGCTGTGAGCAGCGGCGGCTGCAGTCACGGCTGTGGAGCCCATTCGTTTCCTGACTGGAAGGGCCACGGTCTTTGACTGCCGATTGTTGCGGTAAGCGAGCAGACTGACCAGCTGTTCGTGAGTCCTCCATGGCTCCTTCTTTCTCCCTTTTCCACCCCTTTTTTGTATGCCATACACGTCTGCCCTTCTGCATTTTACCTGCATTGTACCTGCAGCCCCATATTACCATACAGCTAAACTTAAACTGCAAAGCCCTGTAGCCCTGCATCACCCTGAATCATCAGTTGGCTGTTACCCTAAGATCACCAAATGTAGAGAGTGGAGGGGAGGTGAGCGGAGGTGATCAATAGGAGAGCACTTTGCCATCTTGCCTACCTGCCTGGGGGTCTTGCCTGTGGTCCTGGGGCTCTGGGGTTCCACTACTAAGCAGTCTGTCAGTCGCCTAGCTGCCCGTCAGCCACCAGCCACCAGTCAGGGGGCGGGTGTGCAGGCGTACAGGCTTGAGTGTCCATAGCTTCTCATCAGGGGGGATTGTTGGGGGGCGCACAAAAACTTGACAACTTGGCGGGCCTGGTTTGACTTTCAGCTTCTTCAGTCTTACAAACCTAACCAGGCGACAATACTTGACAAGATACACCCCAGCCTCATTCAAGTTCAAGGTGCAAGGCGGCTACAACAACAGATAGGGAACCATGAAATCAGGCTGAGTGAGATAGGCACCTACTAAATCAAGACCTCAATCTAAGGCAACAAAACAGAAAAGAAAAACCAGGGCAATAATGGGCCTAGTGGAATCAGCCTACTTGACTCTGCCCCAAACAGCCACAAAACAAACCTTGAAGAACTTGAGAGCCACAAGTCAAACAGATGGCCAACATGACTCCTTGTCCCCATCCTTGCCTTAACCCCTATAATAGTGTATCTTTGAACAGAACAATCAACGGTACAATTACCAATGACCTTTTAAGCCAGGGGGGAAAAAATACTTAAACTGCAACAGGAGAAGGAGTCTCTGTTATCCCAAGGCTGGTCAAGGCTGATCAAGAATTAATCAATATAGAAGGGACACCATCAATGAGAAATCCTTGTTCCTTTCAGCCTCAGATCTATACCAAATGTTCCTTCCTGAAAGACTCTGGTACTGTAATATTTTCCAAAAGCAGCAAATAAAAGGGCTGCTAACACCTCTTAAGCCTTCTCAACTTTCTCAACCTTCACAACTAAATCTGATCAAACCTCACAGACAACACAAATTGTAGCATTGATTAACTAAAATGAAAAATTCCAAGACATAAATAATGGAAACACTAGAGTGGACGAGACCTCCATTCGACAAAATAATGAAGCAATGCAAGCGGCTGAAGAGGTAGCCGAAGAACCAAATGTGGCAAGTTCAAATAAGGAACACAATAGTTACCAGCAGGACCATCAAGTCACTCAGCAGAAGGACAGCAATAATGAGCGAATAACGAGTCCTCTAGCTGAAGGGGCTTGCCTTGCCAAAAACACCGATGCTCCATCTCAACAGAGGGGAATAGACATGGGACTTGACCCAAAGCTCCAACAGGCTCCTTTACTGACAATAACTCAGCAGGTATCACAGTTACAAAAATCTACAACCAATCCTTGCCAACTGCACAAGCTGAAGTAGAAGTAGAAGACTCAATGCTTTTGGTGGCTTCAACGGCTTCAGGAGTACCCTTGGTAAATTCACAAACAGGGCCTGGCCTGCTGTCTCCCAAGGAAACTTTTCAAACCTCCAATGACAAAATGTATTTTTAGCCTCCCAAGAGTGGGAGAAATTACTTGCTTCATACAGCCATGATTCAAATATTCCTCCAAAAATAGCGTGCTCAGAGAGAAGTGAAATTAACCACACAAATAAACAATCAATTTGGGGTGCAATACTATGCGCTATGCAATATTCAACAGTCGCGCTACAATACCAATCTCACAAATTGGATCTCCAACTTACAGTCCTTCAAACCCTAGCCCCTTCACTTCAGGGATTGATAGGAAGCTAGCTGATTTGAATGGATTAATAAAAAGGGGGCAAGAAGCAGCCTTTAAAACTCAGCCTTTGCAACAAGAATGTTCTTGTGCTCCAATAGTGTACAAATTGCTAAAGATTCCATCAATATTAAGTGACTTGCTTCATGTTCTGAAACCAATAGTCACAACCCAGATCTCTGCGACCAGTGATCCAACTTCGGAGAATAAAATTAATTCGGATCTTCAACCAGTGACGATGACACTGTCAAATAGTGAACATCTGCCACGCGGAAGTGGGCCCTCGTTTAACACCGACGAGGAAATACAACATCTCACCAGTAAAAACTCATCGTAAACATAACAAGAAAGGAAGGAATAAGAAACCAATTATCCAGGCCCATCACTTGGTTAGCAGCCTCAGCAATGCCAGGTTACTCTCGATCTCAAAAGCACGGAAACTTCAAATTCCTTTGTTCCAACTCTTGCAGACAGTACAAAGAAACGGTTTACCAGATCTAACACCCTACAGGCGCAAAAAAGGGGAACTTATACTTCATTAAGTGCTACCAACAATCTGGAAGGTAGACATACATCAGTTAGGACATCGCCCGGTAGCAGACCAAATCTAAGCCCTTCAGAACAGGGCAGTAATACAGAAAGAGTCAACCTAAAGCAATTGTCACTCACAACATCTCAAATTTTGAATTAGACGGCATTCAACCACTAATTCAGGAATTACCGCAATCAGAAGAGACCAGTACTATTATATTCTCCCCTCAATATAAATCACGAGATCACGTGGACATAATAGACAGAGGAAATGTGCTACGGCTCCTACACTCTATTCCAAGCTTAGTCAACATACATACCTCTGATATACTGTCAATAGAATTTTCGCCAAATAACAACTCCCTAAGTACTGAAGCAACAAAAACAAAATGGAACACCGTAGAGGTGGCACGTAGAATTATTCAGGAAAAAACTAATTTCAAAGCTGGGGGATAATCCTGAAACCAGTCCCAAAACCATTATATCCAACACCTTTTTTAAGAAATGAAGTAAATAGCCCAAGAAGAAAGGCCACTTCAGCGCTAAAAAGAGCAAAGAGCAGAACCCCCGGTACCAAGGTACCAGACCAGTGTCCGATTTGAAAACTGCCCTGATTCCAACCCATGGACAATCTGATATAACATACCCCCCAACTAACTACTGGCTGGAAATACAGTGAACATCAGTACACTCAAAATGGCAAAACATGCTTGTCTCTCAATCACCTTTAGCAGAGCAAGATAAAATTAACATCTGCGTTTGGAATATCAATGGAATAGCATCCAAAACTAGTGATTACGAGATGTTGAATTATTTGTTATAATCCTCCTTCAGGAGAAATTAGCTCCTTTAAGATCGGCATTAACAAATTTAGTGATCATATGCCACAGGAGCGGACACTTAAAGCAAGCTCTAACAACTCACTTGAAATTTGCAAAACCATTGTGCTGGATGAGACCAATAATCTTAAACGAATAAGATGCAACTTAAAAAACATTGTGGAAATAACTTCTACTGCTAAAGATCTACATGACCATGGAGTAGATAAACTAGCCCGGCCATTGGAAAATTGGGACAAGTTTGTCTTATCACTGGAGAAAAATGTGCAACCAGGTTAGGTCCAAAACAGAGGTATGTAGTAACACCTTCAAAAATAGTAAAAAGTCCAGACTTCAAAAAACTAAAGCAATCCATAAATCAAATCTTAAGGTGACTCCGTAAATCACCATACAACTCAAGTTTGCAAAGCTCACTTCGTGAATTAAAGACATCGATAAAACGGAGGAGATGGGCCAACAAAAGAGCTAAGGATAATGAAGTATGGGCGAAGCTCCTCCATGATGCAAGTCAGGACAACAGCGCTAAGTTTTGGCAAACAGTAAATAAACTAGAGTGGCCTTATCATTCTGGCATAAACACTAACATTTCTGAAGCCACCTGGGTTGACTACCTTTTTAATCACTTCAATGATAAGGAGAAAGAAACAACTGTCCCCTCTGCTTACTTGGGGAATGACACCATCAAACGTGCTACAATGGTAGAAACAGTCCAACACCGTTCCAAGGATGTGGACAGTAGTGACCCAGGTTTAATACAACAGGAGACGGACCCGTTAGCGGGGCCAGATTGCCTACCTAGTGCAGTAGAGGAACAAAACGACCATACAGCACTGCTAATAAGAAAACAAATTGTTAGAGGCAGACGGGCGGGAGCACCTGGCCCTAATGGCATTCCGCCGATGTTGTATAAATATGATCTGGAATTCTGGAGTAATGCATTAGTCCCGGTCTTCAGACACGTGCTTAGAACAACTATAATGCCAGAGTCATGGAGAGGCTCAACCATTAGCCTGATTTACAAACCGGGCGAGAGGTCCGTCCCAAACAACTACTGACTGATAGCCCTCATAGACACCGAGGCTTAATATTATGCAGGGATCATTCTAAATGAACTAGCAAGTTGGGCTTCTGCGAGTCATCCAATACCTCTAACGCAAACGGGCTTCTGTCAAGGGCAAGACACAATAACAAATATCATGACCTTAACAATGCTTATGGATGCTGCGAAGCAGCAAAAATACCCCCTTTCCCTGTGTTTTATAGATTACACAGCAGCCTTTGACCATGAAGATCAGACTAAGTTCTGGCGAAAACTGGACGATTGGGGAATACCAACTCTCCTCTTAGATCAACTTAGGAACTTGCATACTGATACGTGGATCAGAATAAAGCTGGGTGCTGGGACGCACCTTTCAAAAAGAATCCCCACTACTAAGGGTTTAAAACAAGGATACCTCCTAGCTCCGTTGCTTTTTAGCCTTTTTCTGATGGATCAACCGGGAGAATTGGACAGCTGTTCATCACATGCTCCGAAGTTGGGAAACAGAATATTGTATAACCTCCTTTATGGTGATGATTTGGTCCTGATCAGCCGGACCCCCATCGACTTGCAACATCTTCTGGACGTTACCCAAAACCTTTCGCTATGGAACGGCTTAAAAATAAAATTGAAAAGAACAAAAATCATGACAGTAAACCACCATAACAAAAGTAATTTCAATTGATCTCTGGATGGGACGCGTCTAAATCAAGTAACACGTTATACTTATTTGGGCATTCTGCTAGATCAATACAACTCCTGCAATCCACAGATGGAATCTCAGCGAAGGAAGGGAGTTATGACTTATCTAGCAATAAAGCCCTTGAAGAAGCTGCTACCGGACTTAACACTAGTGCCTTTCTTAAAAGTTCTGCAGGCAAAACTGAAGCCCACAATAACGTATGGTAGCAAATCATTGAAGGGTAAAGATGCAACAGTTCTAGATAAAATAATACTAAATTCCTACCAAGCGATCTTTAAACTCCCCAAATATGTTTCTCCGGCCCAAATAAGGTTGGAATTCGGCCTACAAAATCAATCAATAGAAAGAAGGGGAGCTTATGTAAAATGCTGGCATAAGATCAGAGCAGCTGAGGAAGGGACGTTGAACAACCATGTCTGGGCTGAGCTGTCCCGTCCTAAAAAATCGCCAGCTAAGGAGTACCTTCTGAAATCCATCAAGTCCTTAGGCCTGACAGACCTCTGGAACACGGCAATGGCTCATTCAGTATTTAAAAAAATAGTAACAAGGACAACACAATTATTGTCAACCATAGAGGACAAGAAAACTCTGTCAAAACGAGCGCATGGCTGGGTTGTGCTAAACAACTATGACATTTTGAAACCCCAACCTTATTTCAAAACGGGAATAAAGATAGAGACAAAGGAAAGATTCTTAAAAGCCCGCTTGGGAGTTGGTTCGATCTTCCTGTTTTTACCCCTTTGGGAAAGAAAAGGAGGCGACCAACCCTGCCGCCTGTGCGGCTGTGGAAAAGAGGACCTCATCCATATTATTTGTATTTGTGACAAGCTAAAGGACATAAGGAGTTCTCTATTAAAACCTCTTTTTAACCAGCAAGGAGTCAGGTCATGCAGACAGTCAGTAATGCTGTGCTTTAATCCAACTTTAGGGCAGTTAAACTGCCATTTTGTAAAATTTCTCGATATTATAGCACAGAGATTGAAATACATTTCTCGCTTGGCTAGGAATCATCCCCCAACAATGAACTTGAGTTGTACCTGAACACTCCTGTTAAAACTTGCTAGACCTTTTAAACAATGGCACTAAGACATTAAAATCGGGCATGTGTTGAAGATGTTAATTGAAGTTTAGGAAATAACGTGTGGTTACAGTCTACTAACATACCCACGAACAAGGTTTGCAAAGGATTTTCTGGAGGGTTGACACTTAATTGTTAATTCTTCATTGAAGTGAGTTTAATAGATTATGTATTAACTCGGTCGATTGAGAAAAAAAAAAAGTGAAAATCTTTTAACTTGATTTATGTGTAAAATACTGTAGATATTCTTAAAATAATTGTAATTCATTGTATTTGAGCAAGGAGTTCAGATTTTAATGTGTATTTAATGTATGCAATGGTTTTAATTAATCAAGCATTAATTTACTTAATTGATGCCAATCTCAGTCAGAACTAAAGATTAATCGAAGAGTGCTTTCCGAACCTGAATTTCTACCAGAATTTCCACGGAGCAAAGCGCTCTATCACTAGTCACACTGTGGGCATCCTGTCACCTAATTAACTCAGTCACAAAACTTTGCCCTATGCAGCCCTGCATATGATTTCACCATTCTGTACAGGCTGTTTTCAGTTGATCACCTGTTCTTTAAATGGTGCATGTTCAATTCTTTGACAGTCCTAATAAGATTTGCCAAATAACTGCAAATTCATCAAATAAGGAGTCTGCGGATTGAACTCCCTCGTGGATTCTTTGGTGATGGTACGTGGATTGCTTTCCTTGGGCTTCCAAAAAGCAGCCATCTTAGATCTATAAGTATGTGTTGGTAATGCTACTATGGTGAATTTATAACTATACATTTTACAAATTGAGGTCCCCTTTACACATTTCTAAATCTTTTAAATTTTCAACAGCCCGGTCATATGTGATGGCCAGATCTTCTTACCATAAATTATTTGACTTTTACAGCTGTCTGAATTGCAGCACTTTTGTGTGATCTGCACATAAACGGCAGCACTTGTGAACCCAACTTCATTTCCTCAGGTGGCCTGTTAGGCTGGCTCCACACAACCCTTGACCGTAGTTAAGACGGGTATGGGCCCTACTTGAAAAGAACACTTTTTCTAGTTAATAGAAAAGGTAACAGCAGCAACAAGCAGCCTAATATCTAACACCTACACAAACACAGGTACTCTGTGTCCAAATGACACTGTGGCAACCTGTGTCATTTTTAGACTGTTATTAGACTGTTTTCATTCCTTTCTCTAGCCTTTCAGTACATTATGAACTTTCTTCTCTCAGTTCAATATGTGTTGTTGAGACCAACAGCTACTCTTCTGAGTTCTAAGAGCAACACCATTTGCAAAATGTGCTTCTGGCATGGCAAAACAGTTCTATAAATGTTCCAGAGGTTAAAATGATGTCATATGAAGTGGAAGAGGGTACAACTGATTGATGTGCAATACAATCTGAGGGCCATACAATTACATTTATATATTGAGCTAGTAGTGTGTTGGTGAGTAACACACACTTCTCTCCCCCATATATCCCAACACATTTGTAGCAAATTCAAGATCATTAGCTAGTCTCCCTCAGTCTGTTTACCAACTTCTTACAGCATTTTGTAAGTGGACTTTACAACCTAATTTCCAGAATATCTTCTCATCTATGCCCTTCAAAACAAGTTTGAAAGCATTTAAGTTTAATTGCTGTTATCATACCAGCCCATTCAAAAGTTGGAACTGACTGTCTCATCAATGTTCCAGTACTTTACAATATGGTGCCATAAATTCTACACCCAAGGAGTGCGAAATCTGATAATTGTTATCCTGAAATTATGTAAATTACACATAATTTACACAAACGCTCTTTGGGTTATCTCGAGTGAACACTGAACGCAGGTGAATTTTTTGCATTCAAAAGTGGTGGACAAGATGAATGGTTCATATTTCTATTATGGCACATTTTCCGCTAGAATCTGTCTCCCACAAGAATTTTTATGCTCAAACAGCTTCCAGCAAGAAAATGTACTAAATTGCACAAAGGCGTAACCTCTGACAGTTTGCAAAGTATGCATAATGGACAATTACGTAAACGATACAAGCTTTCTGTAAAATTAGCATGGTCTTACTTTTCACACGCTGTGCTGAACTGAGCCCTGAGCAAATAAGGAAACTGTGCCATATTAGATGGAATGTGCTGCCCCCAGAGCAGCCGCCAGGGCAGCGCATTCAAGTGTTTCAAAGCTGCTTTGTGTTTCGCTGTGCAGACGGCAACCCATCTGCACTTTTAAGGGAGATTTCCGATCCCCTTGTAGTCAGGTGCAGTCAGTGATTGTACCCGCATGCAGGGGGATGTCTGAAGAGGTCGATGGGACCCTTTTTCTACCCGAGAGGGCTGCCTTTAGGAGGCACACTTTCAGTGCACTACCTTTTTGTGGCACACTTTCAGTTCACTTCTCAAAGGCATATTTGTGTCTGCCCCCATGTCAGTAATACGGCACGGGCGTAGAGGCAAAGTGATTCCCTCATTTGCATGGAGACACACACCCATGTAAATGTGGAAACGCCCTTTCATGATAGCACTGGAGCAACTTGTGCACCAGCGCTATCTGCATTAGAGACTGGGATACACAAGCATTAGCAGCTCCTCCTTTAGTTCCAAAGCCATGTATCTATGGCCACGCACCGGCTGTTTTATTCTTCATGTTACTGATGCAGTGGGCGTGACTTCTTTGGGGCAAAGGTCAAAACTGCCAGAGCAACTGTTGCTGTTGACGCTTAAGCAATGCTCGCAAATGAAGGAACTCCCTGAAAAGAAAAGAAAATGTATATTGTCAGACTTTGTCTATTGTTAGATTTTCCATTATGAACTTATTTTTCTACTGGACCCAGCATGTTTGTCTTAAAATTATATTTATGATATGTGTTGGTTTTTCAAAGGTTCAGCCTAGTTCTGCTGTACAACAAATTGCAGAAGATATATTGGTATTTGATTAAACCGCACCTAAATTTCTCTTTTTGACTCTATTGGCCAATCTGGGGACTATGTACATTAAGCTATGCTGAACCACAGGCTGGTGAATCATTTTCTATATTTTATGCACAATAAGAATTGCCTTGAGAAGGAAATTGCTAAAAAGAGACAAGCACTGGTAATGCTAATAAATCTGGCTTATCATTGAAAGTTCCTCTTCTGTCATTTATTTATTTGAGGCACTCACTAAGTCACTCATTCCTGGACTTATAGACTTATAGATCCATTTCTCCACCCAATGGGTAATTCTAGCATTAAGCCAATTATCCAACAACAATAAAACATACTGACAAATGGCCAAATGTATGATAATAAAAAGAGCGCACATAGAAAAATAAAAATAAATACCACCTCCTAAACTTAGTGAGCAAATGCTTAAAATGTAAATATAATATTGAACTTAGGAAGAGGTGGTCATCTTGCAATGATGTTGTATTGTGCACAGTGTACAACTTGTGTACATTTTCAACGTAGATGCCGCATTATGTGTTGGCCACCTTGGAGCAGTAAAAGCAATGACAGAATGTGCACGATACAATCTTAAAATGCTAAAGTGTATAGTGCATCAATGTTGTATTAAGGTGACCAACATAATACTTTTAAATATGTTGACCATCTTGGAACTATAAAACAATGAACAATATAGGCAATACCATTTCAAGATGAGCAACCAGTTTAGAAATAGTGACCAAAGAGGGTGCAGCAAATTAAAGTTGGAGCAAGCGAGCTGCCGGTAGGAGTGTGTGTGAGTTGGAGGACGCTCAAGAAAAAGAATTATAGAAAAATAAAGCTGACCTATGAAATGAAAGCATGGAAAACTAATGGATTGGTCACCAGCCCAGACAAAGAAGTGCCCTCAATTTTAGATGGATGTGCACATATGATCAGGACAAATGTTGTTACTCACTGCCAATTGCAAAAATAGGCAAAACGGTTGCTGTCATGGGGAGAAGCAGAATATGAATGACACATGAACAGATAGAAGAGGCCTGGACCAAAGGCCCTTTATTTATGTATGTAAGGAGAGGCTTTTTTTACAAGGACCTGGCAGACACCACCCCACTTAAGAAGGCCTAATAAGGATTACTACAATGCGAGTCTTCCACTCAAACATTTATCTGTGAGATTCCACGAAACAAAATAAATATTAGTCTACAGCCTTCAATACAGTGTCAAAACAATCTACCCGAAAAGGTCTGTTGGCTTTAATAAATGTATTGCACATTAGGTACTCCCTTTGTAACGTTTAATAATAAACATTTCAGACCTGTGGCATCTGACATAACGTTTCCCAATGAACCAATCAAGACTATAGTCATCATTATTGAGTTATCATCATAACACACGGAGGCCTCCTCCCTTGCACGTAAGCCAGCAATCATCATCAACAGTCACAGAATAACAAATATATACAAACTTACACCTAGCAAAGCAATAGACAACTCCAGTGAAATCAGCCTAACAAAGATTATCACAATGCAAATCTTCAACTACAAGTGTTTGTCCAAGGGGGTAACCAAACTGCACCCCTTGATTACAATATTTGTCTGTGACATTCCTTGTAATGAAATGTCTGTCTGTAGCCTTTAACTAAGTGTAGTGAATATCCACACCTAAAGGCCCGTTGGCATTAACCAAAACGTTTCAGAATAAATTAGTCAGGCTTCCTGCCTTTGTCATAACTTTTAATAATAAGCATATCATAGGCAGATGGAAAGATTGATATAATTCAGGAAATTCCAGAAATGTTGTGGGCACACTGTCCCACCCACTCGAGCTGCTGCCGGCGCTGCCACAGCCATGGCACCTGCCAGCACTACTAGTCGAGACTACCTCTGGACCTCTCTACCTCAATAACGCACCTCAGACGCATAGCACACTGGAACTTTTGAACACTTATGTTTACCTTTGTCTCTTTTATGTGATTTCTCTCCTATCTGCTGTAAAGCGCTCCGATACCTTCGGGTCTGGCCAGCGCGATGTAAAACCTCTTAAATAAATAAATAAATAATACATGGAGGCCCAAGGGACTTCACAATAAGGCCACTTTAGCGCTCTTTCCAAGGGTTGAGCTGGAAGAAGGTGGAGCTTGCTTCCCCACACCTGGTCCTAGGCTAATGCACCAGAACCTTCCTCTCATCTCCTAAATGGCCGTGCCACACAAGATTTACGAGTAGTCTCCAAATAGTCTCCAACTCCAAGCCATGCAATACATTGCATAGTGCAAATAAAGTCGGTACTCCAATAAAATTTAGATTTTTACTCTATGAAGGCACCGTCAGCTTTATTCTGGGCACACAGTCTCAGTTTCAACTATAGAGTATGGCAATTGACAGGAACTCTACATGACTGTCTATTCAGAGGCACGCAAATTATGGCTGACGACTTCTCCACCCCCAGTAGGACCCATGCAAGACCAACATCCAAACATTATCTAAAGAATGAGAGAGAGAGAGAGAGAGAGAGAGAGAGAGAGAAAGACAGGTATTCTTTGGGAGTAGTGGCCATCTCTCCCACTCTCCCTCGGTACTCAAAAGTGCTTGGTGGGGTCACACCTAACTAACCAGGTAGGGTCAAAGGAGGTCGGGAAAAACACTGGTGCTGCTGAAAACCACTGGGCGTAAGCAGAGGTGCCGACATGCTACTAAAGTAACAGCATTCTAGAAGGTCCACCGCAAATGGTACAGTAGGAGGAGGGGCCCTTATTTTCACCAGCTGCGGTGGAACAGTCCAATTGAGCTAAGCTGACATTGCAGAATAAATGTAAGTTTAAAAAAAAATGGATACAGTATTTGTATACAATAAAGAAGTCAAAGGACTGCAATCTCCCATGCAGTCACACAATACTCCCTCTAATGAATTACAATTTGAAGGCGACCATGGTGACTCAGTGCAGAAGATAAAATCAGAAAACAAAAGAAAATCATCATTCCAACGGGAAGAATGGGCAGAAAGTAGTGTTAAACAAAAGAGAAGCATCCAAGTTCAATGAAAGCAAGTCCCTGTATGTAGTACTGGCAGTGACAAGTAGAGGTCCGGGGTGCACCCTCGAATATCAGATAAACAACCCCGTGGGACTAATGAATGGATCCCCCAGCATTATTCAGGAAAATACAAAGTGAACTCCGCTCAAGCATCCCATTGAAAAAAGAAAGCATGCAGTTAAAACTGAAGTACACCATGCTCCATTATTACCAGCAGCTATATCGGAGTACTTTAGTGCTCCATTTCATGCAGTGACAAGCAAAAAGGATCCCCAAGCAAGCGTACCTTGGCCAAAGGATCATACACGTAACTAACCTATAAATGACTCTAGATGGTGGTTGGGCAGGCTGGCCTCTTCAGCCATTGTATTTGTCTCTACCTTGGAAGCTACACCCCAGTTGCAGGTAATGAGTCTGGTAGAAATAGGTACAATAGCCTGTACTTTGTTCTCTTGGGACCCATGACTGGATCTGGCTGAAACTAGTGTAATATTAAACAACACTCAAAACTCCCCAATGCAGCAGCATCAAATTGATGAAACGCAGGGGACTTGGAAGGCTCTTCTGAATGCATTCCAAGCAGCAGTAATGATTTCACATCCTTGACTTCATCATTTTCATTAGACAGAAGACATGTGGATCACGTATATCTGAAATTGTATGTACTGTGGGAATCAGCTCAGAAACACAAACATCAGATGTATGTGATCAAAGCTCATGTGAATTTGAACAGATATGCACATCAACCACATCCCCTTTTATGTGGGACAAAAATGTAAACTCTTTGTAAAACATTAGTTTCATTCTTATGAAGTAATCTATCTGCCACATTTATAATTTCTAAACCCTTGTGTATGCTGGTATTATTCTGAGGGTTTGCAGTTAAGTTGGTAAACACAGCATTGCGAGCAATAGCATTAACAGGGATCATACCAGCTGGTTCTTCTTGGAGCAGGTCTGGACACCCATTCCTTTTACCTGTTTTCCCTTTCCACCTCCTTCCACCCCTTCTTGTTTTTTTACTTCCTTCTTGCGTTGTCTGTTGCATATTCATATCCTTTCCAACTCTTTTTGAAAGGAGTGGTTTGCTAAACCCTAAAGGGTTTTCTGATGTTAGATTGGAACTGCTGGCTGACATAATTTCCTAACTTTCCTCCATGGGCCTCTTCCTGTCCGCCATTATAGTTACATTATCGTACTTTTTTGAAAGGTAGGTATGCGGCCCTCTTTATAGTCACGGGCTTCTCGCTTGATTTTTCTAATTTTTGTTGTCTTTTAGATATTGTTGTTGATTGTCTATCACTTGTTCAAGTCATAATTTTTCACAATTAGCTCTGTACATTCAATTGTCGCAATCTCTTTTTCTAGATTGTAGTTTTGCCCCCTTTTCGTCAGCATGTTTAATTAAGATCTGCAACATTAGTGTATGAAGCCCCTTCTAAGTTACTCTTTCCCCACTTTGCCAAAAGTTCCTCACTAAGATCTTCAAAAGTGGGAAACCTTGGAATGCGCAACCCTCTCCTGATCTTTTTGATCTCTATATACTGTTGTAGGTTGACCCCATCCCACCACCATGCAAGTTCCTGTTTTTTGTAAACATTCTAACTTCAAAAAATAAGATCGCAATCCTACTGTGATCCCTAGGCACTGATGGTGATGAGGTAAACCCTCTGCCAAAAAGATCCGGTGCCAGTTCCTCTCTCCTGTCATTAACTCTCGGCATCATAAAGGTTCGTCACGGATCGTGAGTGCAGTCAATTCCAAAACTTTAGTGTCCAAAAACATGCAGCAACTGTTGACTAAAGAGACCACACCTCACTCAAAGTTACAACAAATTGTGGCCCGTGCACTTCTTTTCTGGTACCCGCCGTTGTTCGGTACCACTGTCCAACAGAAATAGATCAGAATTACAAATTGGAAGGTGCACCCAGAAATATTGTAGTCTATAAAGATAACGTGTACGTTTTAAAGTATATGTTTTATTCTTTCTTTACTTTATGTCCTTAGAAAAGTTTGTTTCATACAAAGGACATCCAGCCAACATGTTTCATTCAAACAGGATTTAGAACTTCATCAGGACTTTAAGTGATATACAAAAAACAAGAGTAAAACAATTCTTAGTGGCACATTGGAACAATACAACACTATATGCAAATACATGAAGGGAAACAGAACAAGAGATCCGTTCACTACTGATCTAAGAGAGAAGCCCTTAAATATGCAATTTAAAATTTGATGCGGCACTTGAGGTCCCTTCAGATGCCATTTAATTATAAATGAGGATCTTTAGTCAAAAAGGTATAACCGATCCAGATTGTTCATATACATTGTCACTAAACAATGCATCAAAAACATTTGCTACGTTTTGGGACCCGCTTGAGCCCCTAGTTATTTTTATTTCATGGTCCGTGAGCAGTTTTATTCTTGAACATGTTTTCCATTTTACGGCACACACACATTGAATCAGCCCATTACGGTTTAGTTTTTGAATGCTTTAAAGGATGTGTTTAATCTGGTGAACTATTTATCAGCGGTGCTCATGTGGTTTTATACAGTACGAGTACATCAGCCCCAATGTATACAATTGAGGGCCTGATTATAATGGCAGTTAGATTGTAGTGGCCTGCTCCGCCTCGCGCTGCTAGAGCGCGAGGCGTACATTCAGCGTCTCGCGCTGTCCGCGATGACGCGGTGTTTGTGACAGTTATGACAGTTAGATTATTATTACTGTGAAGCCACAGGCAAGCGGCGTGCCCGTGGGAGTTCGTGAAATAAAGACTTGCTGTTTTCTACTCTCGACATCGTCTGATTACTACAAGACAAAGTGGCGACGAGTACGACTCCCACAGAACCCACAGGAGAATCTGGTTCAGGTACCTGAAGAGTTGGACGCCCTGCGCACTCCTCACGAAACGATCGGTGTAGGTCCACTGCCTCAGCCTTGCACGGAGTTGTTACCGCCTGTCTCCTGACGTCTCCGGGTGATTGTTCTGAACAGCCTGAGGTGAGGGAACGTATGACGACAGGCGTTTCGCGCGTCTCTGCTGTTGCTGTAATCCTACACGTTATCTTCCCCGCCCAGCTCTTAAAGCGACAGCCTCATTTGGGTCAAATTCATTGCCGCGCGAGGTTTAGAAAAGTATTGTAAAGTCATCTTGGACTGGAATACTCTGGGCAGCATTAACAAGTGGGAAGAATATACGCTTTGGAGCAAAATAAAAGGGTTATCCAATCTACATTTGACAAAAACGACATGATGAGGGCACGACCTTAAAATGTACAAGGATATACACATAAATTCTCTCTCCATCTCCCTTGTGGGGGTCACAGAGGCTGTTTCATAAGTTGTGGCTTATTTAGAACATTGGCTTATAGGCTATTTTGAACGCTCTGATTGCCACCATTAACTACTTAATTGTAGTAACAAGAAATATATATATTTCCTCATTTGCATTTTCGAAGGAAATTTCACATGATGCAGTCCATTCTTCCTCCATCTCCTTTCCTGGACACACCGGGCGAACCTCCTGTGCCTTGGAGGAAATGGTTCGACGCGTTTGAAAATTACCTGGGTGCTATAGGAGCACATAGGTTCAGGGCAGAAAGGAAAAAGTTTTTACTACTCCATTCTCTGGGGTATGAAGGGAGAGAAACCCTTAAACATTTACCTGATGTAGTTGTGGAAGAAGATGAAGAAACAGATGAATACAAAGACACAGTGAAAAAATTAAAAGCCAGATTTGATAAGCAACCCAGTGTGGTGGTGTCTAGACACAAATTTTTTAAAAGAATGCAGAAAACCGAGGAAGATGTAGACACATACATTACTGCTTTGAGGAAGTTGGTGGCAGAATGTGAGTTTGAAAATTTCAGTGAACAGTTGATTCGTGATCAGTTTATAGGGAAATGTCTGGACAAGACTATAAGACAAAAACTTTTATCTTTGGAAAATCCCTCCCTGGATGAATCTATTCGCATAGCGAAAAGTATTGAAACGTCACAATCTTCCATAAAGGAACTGGAAAGTAAAAGTATTGAAGTCGTTACCCCTGTCCGCTTTAAAAAGCATGAGAGAAAAAAAGATTATCAGCCAAATAATTTCTTCAAAAGGACTGATATATGTTACAGATGTGGATATCCCTCCCATGTGAAAAGTGGTAGACCGTGTCCTGCGAGAAATGCAACCTGTCGCAAATGTGGGAAATTGGGACATTTTGACAAAGTATGCCAAAGCCAAAAATATAAGAAAGAACAGGTAGCATGTGCCATGGATGCAAGTGGGAGTGACAGTGACGACACCCTTTGTGAACTTAAGGACATGGTAGTGGTTGTTAGGGAAGGGAACATAAAAAGTGGTAACCCTGATGACTGTGTAGATCCCTATGCCATCATCGGTGTAGGTGAAGAGAGTGTGAGGCTGCTTGTAGACTCTGGTGCCAGGATCACAATGATCAGTGAATCTTTGTTCAGGAGAAAATGGGGTAACAGACCTCTGCAACCGCCTGACCGTGAGCCTGTATCCTATGAAGGGAGAAGTATAGAACTGATGGGGTACTTTGAGGACATCTTGATTTTCAAGAACAGACACATTTATGGAAAAGTATATGTCGCTGTCAATGGATTAGACATATTAGGATGGTTCCACCAAGGTTTGTTCAGTATGATGCTGTGCCCTGGAGCCAAGGAACAGATTCTAGTGGTTCGGGACCAAACACAGGTCGAGGAACTACTCAATAAATATCCCAGAGTGTTTTCAGGCGAATTGGGGAAAATCAAAGGATTCAAACACAAGATCAAGATAAAGAGTGATGTGGTACCGGTAAAACACAAAATAAGGAGTATCCCTTTCAGCATCAGAGAGGACCTGGAGAAAGAACTTTTGTCCATGCAAATAAGAGGGGTTATTGAACCCATAGAGTCGTCTGATTGGTCCTCAGCATTGGTCGTGGCAAGGAAGAAAAATAATGATCTCAGAATCTGCATTGACTTGCGCAATCTAAACAAGGTCATCTGGGTGGACTCGCATCCTCTACCGAACATATCGGAAATGCTGGGTGTAGTCGAAGGTGCCAAGGTCTTCACCAAACTCGACCTGGCCTCAACGTATCACCAAATTGAACTGGACAAGGATTCACGCCATTTCACAGCGTTCAACTCCCCTGCAGGTTTGTTCCAATTTTGTCGTATGCCTTTCGGTTTGGCCTCAGCAGCCTCTGTCTTTCAGAGGGTTATGGTCAATTTACTGAAGGGAATAAAGAACGTGGCCATATTCCAGGATGACATTCTGCTGTTCGCTAAAGACCAACAAGAACACAACATTGCACTGAACAAGATCCTGTCCATATTCCAGGAACATGGGGTGGTCCTAAAAAGGGACAAGTGTGAATTCTCTAAAGACAAGATGGATTATCTGGGTCACACTATATCGAGTGAAGGTGTCACGCCCAAACCGAGTTTGGTTCAAGCCATTGTTGATGCCTCCGCTCCCAAAGACAAAGCTGGTGTCAAGTCACTGTTAGGTCTCACAGAATTTTATGCCCGCTTTATTCAAGACTATGCTACAAAGATTCGTCCCATTTCCAAGCTGCTCCTAGACAGAAGTGAATTTGTGTGGGATGATGAATGCAAGGCTGCCTTTGATTGGATCAAGGAACAACTCAGCACGGTCAAGGCCTTGAAGCCGTTCGTACAAGGGGTCCAGTGTACTTTGACTGTTGATGCTAGCAGTTACGGACTGGGCGCTGTGTTGACACAGATGGTTGACAAAAAGGAACACACTGTAGGGTTTGCATCCAGAGTACTAAGAGAAGCTGAAACTCACTATTCGGTCATTGAGAAGGAGCTTCTAGCATGTTGGTGGGGCATTGAAAAATTTAAAAATTATTTGTGGGGACAAAAATTCATTCTTCAAACGGACCACAAACCATTAGTAGCGATTTTAGGGTGCACCAACAGCCGGGGGGCCACTCCCCGCATCGCACGCCTAGCCTCCAAACTCTTACAATACAACTTTGAGATTGTACATATTGCTGGGGGAAAAAATGTAAGAGCGGATGCACTGTCACGTTTGCCTGCTAATACGAGTCAGGACATACAAGGCATAGATGAATGCTGTTTTGATGAAAAGGAGGATTATATTATAGCGAGTGTTGAACTTAGTAATGTTTGTACTATTGATCAGCAAAAATGGAGGGAGGCGGTGGCTGGAGATGAAGTCTCTAAAAACCTGATGAAATATATTTCCCAAGGGTGGCCCAGGGAGAGGAATGTAGATGTTAAGTTACAACCCTATGTCAGGGTGTGTGTTGAACTTTCGATTGAGGATGGTCTGGTTTTCAGGTTAGAGAAACTTGTTCCACCGGTGGACATCAGACCCACTCTTCTCACCAAAGCACATGAGGGGCACCTTGGTGCCACATTAACCAAGCGTAGAGTAAGAGAGTACTTTTGGTGGCCCAAAATGGATAGAGATATTGAGGAAATGGTGCAAGAGTGCACCGTGTGTTCGTCAAGTGACAAAAGTCTTCACACTAGTAGTCCTCCCCTCACTCCTATTCCCCTCCCGGGTGGACCGTGGGAAAAACTTGGCATAGATGTTCTAGGACCCTTCCACAGCCTTCCCCAACAGTGCAAATTCGCCATTGTTATGGTGGACTATTACACAAAGTGGCCCGAGGCCAAGTTTGTCTCTAAGGTTGATTCCCAAGAAATCATTGACTTCTTAAGGGGAACATTTATGAGAGAAGGGTTTCCCCAAACTTTAATCTCAGATAACGGGGTACAATTTGTATCATCTGAGGTACAAGAGTTTCTTAGAGAATCTGCCATCATTCATCACCGAAGTTCTCTCTATCATCCTCAAACCAACGGCTTGGTAGAGAGACTCAATAGAGTCATAGGTGATTGTGTCAAATGGGCTCTCGCCCACCACAAAGATGTTCCCCATAGTGTCAGGACAATGTTGTGGTTCTATAGAACCACTCCTCATTCTTCCACTGGGGTGTCCCCCTTTGAACTACTGAGAGGTAGGAAACCATGTACCGAGTTTAGACCGGCTTGGATGTCTAAATGGAATAAATCCTATTCTTCTCCCCAAGAGATGGATGAGAAAGTGAGGTCCAAGTCTGCGGAGGTCCAGGTCAAACAAAAGGAGTACTTTGATGAAAGGAAGCGTGTTAAGATCAGAGAATTTGCTGTGGGAGACAGGATCAGAATAAAGAAACCAGGTTTTGTAAGGAAAGGAGAAGCCAAGTATGGGGAAATTGTGGTGGTGGATAAAGTGTGTGGTAATGCTGTTCGAGTCAATGGAAAAGACTGGTGGAATAGTAACAAGGTGGCGAAAGTAAAAAATATGCTCAATGACGTCAAGTATCCCATGTCGAGAAGTGAGGCCTCTCTTAGGATCTCTCACGGTAAACTTGATGTCCCGAATTCTTCTCCCTGCCACGCCACTGTCAGGAGGAGTACCAGAACAGTTAATATTCCTGTTAGATACCGTCAATGACTTTCGGTGTTTCTCCTTACCACTGTGGTGTTTCTCCTGCACTTTTTTTCGCTCTCTCTCTCTCTCTCTCTCTCTCTCTCTCTCTCTCTCTCTTTCTCTCTCTCTCTCTCCTACTCTCTTGTGGTTTTCCTTCTTTTCTTTTCTTTCCTTTCTTTCTTTCTTTCTTTCTTTCTTTCTTTCTTTCTTTCTTTCTTTCTTTCTTTCTTTCTTTCTTTCTTTCTTTCGTTCGTTCGTTTTTCCCTGTCTTTTCTCTCCTCATCGCTGCTCTCTCTGCTTCTCTATTTTCCAAGGAAAGGAGATATGTAGTGGCCTGCTCCGCCTCGCGCTGCTAGAGCGCGAGGCGTACATTCAGCGTCTCGCGCTGTCCGCGATGACGCGGTGTTTGTGACAGTTATGACAGTTAGATTATTATTACTGTGAAGCCACAGGCAAGCGGCGTGCCCGTGGGAGTTCGTGAAATAAAGACTTGCTGTTTTCTACTCTCGACATCGTCTGATTACTACATAGATCCTATCAGAGGTCGGTCCATCCGAAATGATGTCGGCAATCCTGCCATAGGCATTAGGAATCAACTGCCACCACGCCAGTCCCAATGACTGTATTTTGTATAGCAGCAGGTGCTGCAGGCTACAGCCCAAGCTGCAGTACAAAAAGGAGACTTTACACACATCCCTGCACTATGTGGCCGGCACATGTGGTGCCTGCCACATGGTGCAGGGATATGTAGGGAGTGCCATAGGTGACCCCAAAACCCACAGCTGAGGGGCACGGCGTGAGGGGGACCCACTATGGGCCCCCAATGCCACTTTCTGCCAGCCTTTTCTTGGCCTGTAAACCACCATGAAACTGATAGTGAGAGGGACATCATATTTCCCATGGCGGTACCTGGCAGGCACCGCCACAATTGTAGGGATTGGATTCCCCTCCGAGGGTCCAACGGCCTCCATGAGCCTGTCGGATCCGTGGCGATTAGTCTCTCCAATCGCAACCCATCCGCACGCCATCCTGATGTGGCAGACGGAAAACATTATTACGATGTTGGTGGGACCACCACCAATGGGCTGTCGGTGGCGTGCCCTAAGTGAGGTCCGGAGAGATGAATGTTCACGATTTATTGCTGGTCATATTGCGGTTTGAGTTATTTCGGTTCACCACACATGTTGTTTTATGCTCATTATGTGCTATTGCACACAAGGACTAATTGTACTTACGGGCATCGTAGTATTGGGGGATTTACCCCTACGTTACTGATTTTTGTGTGTCTTCATGAAGTAGGGATTTAATTTAGGGCCCTATTGGGGTTGCCACATGAAATTTCATTATAGAGATTTTGTGCTCTTTACCCCGTATAATCTTGACATTTTGCGTGTTATTTGCAGGATATCAGTGACTTACTTTTGTATTTCATTTCTTTATATAACATTCATATCATCCGTATAGGTATCATCTCTGGAGGGATTCCTCCCAGAATATTTTCTGATAGCACTAATATGTCTGCCTAGATGGATCTCATCTGTGAATATGAGAGCTGTTTTTTACAATAGGCATTTATCCAATACACTTGGAAGTATTTCCCAAAGAAGAGAAAACAGTTGTCATACTAGGATTATACAGTGATCAAATGTATATGAGGTATGTTCCATTTAAACATCAAATGGGGACAAGTAGATATAATGTGGGTGATCCCGCTGTAGTTGCGAATAATAGGTAGTGAATGAACTCACAACATGATGACTGGGGATTTAGTAACTTATTATAAAATATCCAAGTACTGTTTGTAAAAGATGCCTTAGTAGTGCATTACTTAACTTGAGTTACCACAAATTCAGTTTATTTTTATTTTGCATAGTTACTAAAAATTATTGCAATGTTATAAAACTATCAAGATAAAAAGTCATAGTTAGTCAATAGCTATACCATTGATACACATGATAAAAATGCAGTGCAGTGCTTACATAGCTAGAATAAAAATTACTGATAAAAACATTCATTATGTACCGTGGATTTATAACAGTAAAATCAAGAGTCCTGAAAATGTGCAATACAGTACAACAGGGCTGCAATAATATTAGTTAATGCAGCCTACAGTGTACACCATTTGTATATGCCATTAGAGCAATGCAGCCACATGGTGAAGTTCAAAAAGTACATATAAGTCGGGAGAAGGCTCCTAGTGGATGTAAGGCAAAGTAGGAATCTTCCCATCATAGAGGCCGCTTTTTTTAATTATAGCAACTAAATTAAAAAAAGACAGCGTCCAATTGACGAGTTGTTCTTCTTTATTCACCTATTGCTAAAGTTGCTGGTGCACTCTTGTGGTATTATTCATTTTTTGTTCCGCCAGTGTGAGGAATTTGACCACTCTGCAGTTCAATTGTATGGCCCTTGGATCAAAGCATGCAAGCACCACTTGCCTCCTAGTGTGGGTCCCTATCTGCTTGAGGGGGTTTTAAGCAGCTCAGTCCTCTCTTGCTGCTGAACTGTGCATACACCAATTAGATGCAGAATGTCTCCTGGGCCTGTACCACACAGACTACAAGTGCTTTCTGGTAACACCCTCTGCCATGGTGGAAAGTTATTGGCGCACAGAAGAATGCCCAGACGGTGCTCTAGAAACTTTATTTTGAGAAATTTAGGGTAACCCTGATTAAAATACTTTTGAGGTGCAGGTGTTCTGCAAGAGTTCAGGGACATCCAGGCATGGGATCTAGCCGAAAACAGAGCCTTGTCCTCCAACAGTGAGATTTGTTTTACAGACTTCCAGACCAATTTTTTGAAGGTTGTGTGTTGGAGCTGTGTGTTCAAGAGATCGGTGAGATTTGTAATTTAAAGAGATTCTTGTATGTAGTGTCTGCCAGGAGAAGTTTCCCTGTGCTGGAGTTCCTGCCATAGAAGCTGGTTTAGAGTGTTTGAGCCAGAGGATCTGAGCTTATTCCAGCAGATGATATAGGCTACATGCCTAGCCAAAGATTGTTTCAATAAGTCAAACTTCAGCCTTATTTGCGCTGGTGAAGTGTAGTTCGGGAGGGTTCTATATGCCATAACCAGGGTGCTGTCCAGTTGTTTAGTGTCTCTCCCGTGCAATGCTTTGCTGCCATAGGTTATTGTGGGGAGTAGCTTAGCCTCGGCTACCTTCAGGAGAGGGCATAGCGAAGGCCCCATCAATTGGGATGTCAGGTTTTTCAGCGTTATTTCAATGACCAAGCCTCTCCTTCTGATTTCTTCTTTCTGGCAAGCGAAGGACCCTCCTTTGTCAATGATTACATCTAGATATTTGTAATCAGTGGTGGGTTCAATTTGGATACCTCCCATGTGCCACCTCTTCTGCCGTCTTCTTTTGTTATTCTTCGTCATAGTCCTTGTTTTCTTAAAGGTGATTTTTAGGTTATTCTCTATGGCATATTTCTGCACTTTGTTAAGTAGATGTTGAAGACCAACATATGTGTGGCTAAGCAGCACCACATCATCAGCATACAGAAGGTTGGTCAGTGATTTGCCTCCTACCCTGGGTGCATGTGCGTTACTGATGTTAAGAGCTTGAGGGAGGTCGGCCAAATAAATATTAAACAGGGTAGGTGCCAGCACAAAACCCTGCTTCAGGCCTTTGGTTGTAGGGACTTTTCTAGAGAGGTGGGTTCCCCCTCCCAGTTTTGCCTGGACCCAGGTATCGGAATGCGGGAGTTACAAGGTATTCAAGATTGCTTGAGGGATTCCCCAGCGTGTCAGCTTTTCCCAGGGTTTCCCCTTCTCGATGCTATGAAATGCAGCACTAAGGTCAATGAAGCATGTATGTGATTGCAGGTTGTTTGTTTTGGTCGCATCAATAAGAGAGAGTACAAAGTGTTTGTTGCTGTGCTGCACGTTTTGCAGAAGCGGGTCTGTTTAGCTGTATTATCTTATTGGCGTCTGCCAAGGCTGTGGCATCCTCTAAGATGGTGCCCGCAAAATACTTTGCCTCATTATCATTCAGGGTCACTGGGCACTAATTGTTAGGCCGAGCCTTGTTGCCGCTCTTATAAATCGGCATGATTGTTGAGCCTTTCCATGATTTGGGTATTTTGCATTGTGAACTGACTTCCAAAAATAAGGGTTGCAGAATATTTGCTGAATCGGCCGGTTTGTGTTTGAAAAGTGCGGGTAGGTTTCCATTCAGACCCAGAGTCCACTCTCTTCTCCCTTTTGCAATCTGCTTCTTGATTGCGGATGGTGATAGGTCACCAGTTGACTGGGCCAGGCATGTTTGGCGCAAGCGTCTCCTTGGATCCTGCTTCTAAGTGGTTGGTAGTACATTTCACCACATTTGCTTATTTGCATATTTGCCAGTTGCTTGTTAATTGACGCACTATCCTCTTATCCTGTAGTAGACATATACAAAATCTCCACGCGCAAGACCCCGAACGATCACACGGGAGGAGGAATCGTGGGGACCATTGACTCGTTTCTAACTAGAGCCACATCGGTTTTAAATCATGAAATTGAATTGACACAGCTTCGCCTATCTCTGGAGCCTGTGTTGCTAACAGGGACCACGCAGGGGGATGAAATCGTGCATATTCCTGATACACAACTCCCCCCACTAATATAGGAGGTATAAATAACAGCAAGGAATGGTAGGCCCCCTGAGCAGCAAGATTTTGCACCGCCAACGAATAGGTCATCATCCAGGGCCACAGGGGCGAAGAAGTCACTGGGTGCCAGTAATGGGAACCCAGGCAAGAGGAAAAGAGGTGGTGGCCCACAGAAAAACAAACCAGCAAAAAACCCCAGAGCAGCAAAAGTAAAGGGTAATGAAGATCAAGTAGGGGATTGGGATGTAAATAGTGGAGAAAATTTGAGCGAAAACCCCCCCGTTTAATGCGAGCCCCTTATTAAATGAGGACATGTGGCTAAGATTTGAAACCTTGGTGGCCACCTTGTTAAATCCTATATTAACAAAATTAACTCGGATCGAAGAGAAGCTAGCAGACCTTGAAATCCAGGCAACAAGTAATACACACTTACTGAAGTCATTGCCCCCTGGGCAGGATCTCAAGACCAGAAAAAGCATACCAAAGCCAAACACAGGCATATGGAATTACCCCACCAATGAGTTGTCCAAAGATTGGGACTGGTACTATGCCCATTGAAAGGTCTAATCTGTCACACATTTATATCGATGTCTCTGTCAACATGAACACACACTTGGTGACATACCCCAATACAGCAGCCTAGTGCCAGCCTCCGATGCAACACCTGAACAGAGCAGGGGATGCAAGACCTCACCGGAGCGCTAACCCCGATACAGTACTTGTGGGTCAGGATGGGCCACGAAATGGGAGGGAGGCCACCCTGGTAACCAAGGGACAGAAAGATCGACCAATGGTCAATGGGCCTCTGGACTGCAGTTCCTACATCTTCCCCCTTCAGCCGCACCCCTAGTATTAGTGTTAGGGGATGTTCCAGAGCTGAAGGAGGGTCAATTGGAGACGACGGAATAATTAATGATTAAAGCATTACACTGGTTGACACAGAAATTGAGAGAGACAGGGTTTTTTTGCAAAAAATCTTCCAAACAGACTGATTATGGCAAGAAGGATACCCTGGATAGGGCCAGATAAGAAAGGACTGATAGGAGACTGTGTGGCCCTAAACTTTAAGGATAAAGCTGTTGTTAGTTACCTCTTAGTGTCCTTAAGGAGAGGTCTATCAAAGAGATCACAGATTATTGTGCTTCCCCTAGGCTATTTTTACAGACCCTCAAATGGGTGGCACCCAGAATGACCTGTCGTCAGCGGGAGGGCCTGGCCTGGAATGAACAAGAGGGCCATCCTGAGACCTCGGATAGAATCCTTAAAAATAGATTTGCCCCCCTATCTGACCTTGAGGCATGTGATTGACTGCATAAACCAAGTACCAATACCCCACTAAATAGTGAAACCCGTGTCACCCCAGGCTCTGTTATCAGAGAGTACCCACATACTTCTAATTCCCCAAGGCAGGCCAACAATGATCTGTTCAAAATAGTATCATGGAATGTGGCTGGTATTTCTACTAAACTGGGTGACAACGACTAGCTACAAATTTGGCAGGGAAATGACGTCTCCTGTTTTCAAGAGACCTGGTCCACGGAACCAATATTTTTAAATGGCTATCACTCATTCCAAACTCCAGCTAATCCTTCGGTATCAGGAAGGGCAAAAGAGGGCATTCTGACCCTGATTCCAAATGACTTCCGTGGTAAGGTAACAAAGTTTATTCCCGCCAATCCAAACTTTCATATTCTCCTATTCGAGATAAAATAGGAAGGCAAGTGGATCCTGATTAACACCTATAATAATAGATTTGGTGCGAATATCCATTCTATTGTGGGAGAGGTTGATAGGACTCTTAACCATATCATAGGAAATTCCAGAAAGGAGGAACCAAATATCATCTGGCTGACACACACCCCTGCAAATATAATACAGCCCCTGTGTGTGGGATAGAGGATCTAGGGGTAAACCCTTTGCATGACTTCACCCTTAATGAATACGGCGAAGCCTTAAACAGGATATTATCCTCCAGAAACATGGAAATGACTAATGGCCCCAAACCTGTAACCGGCAATCCGCTGGGCACATTTCAGAGAAACGGGCCAGTGTCAACTATTGATTATATACTAATCACCACTCCAATTAGTCAAAGGGCCACTAGATCCCAAAATGTATTCTCAAGTTTTAGTGATCATGCCATCCTCTCATTGCAGCTAAATGTATTCCCAGAAAATCTTCCCTGCAAACAAAACATTGGCACTCCCCTAGTGGCCAGAATAAACGGTATGCAGCTAAAGTGGGCCCACATTGACAAACCAAAATTGACCTCGGCTATTGTTCAAAGCACAAGGAGTAAGGTATCATTATGCCTAGAACCAGATACTGAGCCAGGGGAAATGTTAACGGCCTTTTGCAGTATCCTAGAGCAAGTAAAAATGGCGCTGACGCGCCCTAGAGGATCAAAGCCAGAAGCAGGTAAAGGCGGGTTTAACTCGCCCTGTACCAAATCTAGAAAGGCTCTGATACACGCCTTGAAAACAATCCCTAGAAATCATGACCAAATAAAGGTATTAAGGGCTATGTACAAGCTAGTTCGAGGAATATAGAAAAGGACATGAATGACGAAATATGGGCAGACCTTGACCAGGCAGCCAGAACAGGCAACAGTGCGGAGTTCTGGAGAATAGTGAATGCTCCACATTTAAAAAATACTAAGGACCCCTCCCTTGACAGTAATGTGGGTGAGGAAGCATGGGTAACTCATTTTGGAAACATCTTCGCCCCTAGCACCCCTCCACGTACACCTCCCTCAACCATAGAAGAGGGCACCCTTAGCTTACTTTCCTTTTCACTTAATGAAGTGAAGGAAGGGTTGAGTTCATGTATCCCAGGCAAAGCTCCAGGCCCAGATGGAGTCCCAATCGACTTCTTCCAAGAAACACCGGATTTATGGGCTCCCCCGCTTACAAACGTTCTAAATATTACAGCCAGGATAGGCCCCCCCCCTCCCTCGTGGTCGACAGGTGTCATTATCCAGATATATAAAAAAGGGGATAGGGCAGACCCTAAAAATTACAGACCAATTTCCCTGCTGGATACTACCTCAAAATTGATGGGACGGCTTCTCCTCTCTAAATTAGAGGGCTGGGCGAAGGAGAAGAATATTCTAATGTAGGCCCAGTATGGGTTCCAGCAGGGAAGGGGCACTGTGGACCAGTGCCTAAATCTAGAAATGACTATAGAAAAATATGTCAGAATAAAGGGAGGAAAAATCTACATGGCTTTCATGGATTTGTCAGCGGCGTTCGACTGTGTTGTCCATGAAAAGCTATGGAACGTATTGGAGGAGATAGGGGCTGATCATGCCATAATAAACTTTAGTAGACAAATGTATACAAATGCAATGGCAATGGTCCAATACACCAAAAATGGCGATTGTACACGCCCTTCAAGTTGCTAGAGGAGTAAAGCAAGACTGCGCCCTTGCTTCTTTTCTCTTTTCTATTTACACAAATGGCGTTGAACATGCACTTATTAAGGCTTCTCGTGACGTCCCTATATTTGGCTCCCAACCCCTACCTATCTTGGCCTATGCGGACGACACGGTATTGATAGCCACGACAGGACGCGGCCTCCAAAGTTTGATAAACACGTACGTATCATTTATGGAATCCCTAGATCTAAGGGTCAATCACGCTAAGTCCTTTGCCATTATAGCCAGGGCCAGGAAAAGTGACAAAACCCCCTACTTACGTGTAGATAGAAAGAGAATGAAAGTGGTTGACACTTCTCCCTATTTGGGGGTTCTTTCGATAAAGATTCATCCTAGTTAAAACTGGTGGAAGGCAGGAAGATGGGAATGGAGAGAAGCCTCCTAGCAATAAAAATCCTTGCTTAGAAAATGGATGTAAGACCTTTGATACCCCTAAAAAACATCTATCAAGCCAAGGTTAAGGCAGCGGCAACCTATGGGGTGGGAGTATGGGGTCGGATAACAACAAATACCCTCCAAACTACTGAAAATAATGTATTCAAGTCCCTGTTTGGCCTCCCCTCCTCTTCATCAAACTATATTTTACATTAGGAATTAGGCCTCCCGTATATACAAGATGCAATCCACTTGGCTCCAATCCTCAGCTGTTTTCTGAAGCCCTCAATTGCTCTTCCTTGCGCTACGAATAATTGCATCAGTAAGTCTACTCTGAGTGTTCTCCCTCTCCCCCCTTCCCTCTTTTAGCGGGTTGCTACCCAGCTTCATCTGCGCTCTCAACTCTACCTTCCTACTAGCGCAAATTATTCCTTGTACTCCCACCTATGCTTGCGTATTCACGTGCAGCATTTTCACCATTACTGGTCTTTTGCTTCTGAATCGCTACTACTTAACTTCTCCTTTCCACCGTTTAAACACTTCCACCACTTGTAATTTACATCGTTGACTTTCACTTCCGAATTGCCTTTAAATCATGTCTTTCGCCTCTGTAATTGCCTTAATTCATGCATTTCCACACCTACCTTGACCCCTAGGCATGGCTAGTTACATGATATACAGAATAATTCAGGATTAATTTATATTTATATATGTCATTATGTTTTTTATAAAAAGGAGCCTCTGATTGTATTAATTATACTACATGTAGGGATCAAACTATAGCTTATTTATTTGCCCGTTTTTCCTCATTTTAGATTCATCTTACTCACCCGTTATACGTCCTGATGATGATCTCGAACAGTTGAGATCGAAACGCCGTTGACCATTTACAACAAAACTCTTCCTATTCTATAAAGTTGCTTGAGGAGTTTTACACTATTGTTGTCAATGCGATGCCGTTATTTTAAACTTCACCATCACTCTGCACGTCACGCCTCTTTCACTTATTGTGTGAGCACCTGAATTCTATTGTTGTGGAAATAAATGTTTCACATGAACTGACTTATGTCCCTATGTACATTATTAATTTTTTTGCTCCTTTAAAATAATTAATCTTCAACTCTCTGACCATAAGTGCTCTCCTTAGGATCACTTTATTATTGGACCTTTTGGCCACACCCGAACCATTGTTTTTTTACCGCATATTTCACCCCAGGTTCACGTATTGGGGTGCCCTTGTTTTTCTTAAAACTCCAATCCTTTTGTGGCACTCAATTTGGCACAGGGAAACAGTGCCGCTCACACAACTTATATTAAGGGATTGTTTGAGCATGAATAAAAGCAGAAGATCATTGTGGCTTGGCTATGTGGAATCAGTTCTGAGGGAGCTTGGCCTTCATGGTCTATTTAAGGAACCCTCAACATGCAAAAGGGTCTCAATGAAAAAGGTCTCTAGTATATTTATTGCACTGGCGGATTACAAGAGGAAGGAGCACCATAAAGGAAAAGCTGCAGCCGTCATCTACCGCCTGAACACGCCCTTCTCAGAGAGAGGGTTCTATTACCTGGCAGATGGTACCATTCCACAGCACAGATTCATATTGTTGAGGTTCCGCACAAATGCGATTCCTTTAATGTTAGAATATCCAGAGAAAAAGTATAATCATGTGGAGCTCAACTTATTTCCATGTGATTCCCTCTCAAGACAAACTGATTTGCATCTGGTTTTATTCTGTAGGCTCTACAAGAAAGAGAGGTATTATTATCTTAAGCCCCTTTTAAAGCAGAAGAACATCAGGCAGTGTCGAGTTGCACTCTTCTTTTTAAAATCACTATTCGACCCTTTAACATGTTTTTCACTAGCCTCTCTTCTCTGGGCCTGTATGAGAAAAAGGAAGAGGGGGGTTGCCTGCACCTAAGGGCCTTGGAAAAGTTATCCTGTACTGTATATCAGAGTGTGGCTCACATAAGGTTGTGGCAAAACGGGTTGGTTATTTTTATTATTCTCTTATTTTTTATTCTTATACAAGGGATGTGAAGTATTTTATGGATATGAAATTGTTATTATGTATTCATTCTGTGCTTGTATGATCTTTTTTAAACTGATCAAATAAAGAAATAATGAATGAATGACTGGGCCAGGAATTTTTGGTGCAAGCGTCACCTTGGAGCCTGCTTCTAAGTGGTCAGTTGGTGTCCATCTGTTTAAGGCCATTGAACAGGCGCCCCCAACTTCGTTGATGAAAAGCACGGATAGAAATTCGAGCCATATTTCCTCTGAGATATGTGAAGAGATTCCCTCATGGTGTGGGCGGATTATAGCATTCACCTTTTTCCAGAATCAGGCACTATTGTTGTGGTTTGCATCATGAAGAAGCTTTGCCCAGGTTTTATCTTCTTGCTCTTTATTAATTTTCCATTTCAGTTTTTTCAATAGGTTCCGTCGATTTTGCAAGAGTATGTGGGTGCTTAGATCCCCTGAATGTCTTCTCAGAGAGCTTAGGGTGCTATTTATTGATTTCTTGAGCATTTTTAGTTAGTCCCTTTGTGCTTTTGAGATCCTGTTTCTCCAGCAGAGTGCCTGGACAGAATCTGCTTTTGGTGGTGTTGTGCTCCAGAGGCTTAGTAGCTTTGCTGTAAGATATTTCCAGTGTGTTATTCGGTCAGTTGTGCCTGTTACTTTTGACTGAAAAAGATCGATCACTATTTTTGACAGAGAATCCGTAGTTGACGCTGCACATTGGATCCTCCTCAGGTTTGAGGTGAAAATAGGCACCAAGGCTAATTCTTGATGGATGGATAAGGTTGCGAAGGCTAGCAGCAGAATTTCTTGTGGTCGGCAGTCACTGTCCTCCTTGTCCCCCATTCTGAACCCATGAATGAAGGGGAACTGTGCGAGTCTTACAAACATGTAGTCTAGTATTGAGCATGATGAATCAGAGTAGTGTGAAGGAACGGGGGAGAGTCTTCAGGAAATCTGCAGCTCTTGCTTGCGTTTAGCGGAACAAATTGTGGCGGTATGTTACAGAGTGAAGTGAAAATGCAGGTCTCTTCACCCCACGATGTGCCAAAGAGGTGTTGGTTTAGGTCCCCGGTCAAGATGAAATATGGGGTTTCCATCTCAGTTATGTAGCTAGATACTTTAGCTATTAGCTTTTCTGAAACTTTGATTTTCCGTTTTGGGTAGACGTGTTGAATAAAACCACCTCATCATGCCCTCAATGAAGAGAGATAGTGATCTTCACTGCAGAGGTGGCCAGTGCAGGTGAGCCAACATGGATTGTTGAGGTAACTCTCATTGTGGAAACGTAGGTTGCCAATCCTCCCGAGTGGTGTCCAAATTTACCGCTCTTTGTGGCTGGTGTGGAAATACACATGTGACCTTGGATGTGCTGCGGTAGATTGAGCCATGTTTCCTGCACCATAATTAGTCCTGTTCCATCATTTTTGTTGACAGGCCATTGATATTCCACGAGCATAGGTGGAGTGGGTTGACATCTGCTCCAACTCTAGATCCGTTTTGTGTTGGTCGTCACTGCCTTCCTCAGAGGTGGTTATTGTCTGAGTAATTGACCAAAAGTCAGGATATCTGCTCCGTGGGGCAGGTGCTGCCCAAGATCTGTTTTGTCTATCCATCATCGAGTTGGCCCCCATTGAGGTGATTGACCAAGAGCTCATCTGAACACTGGATTTGAACACCCATATGGTTTTGTGCTGGCCTCAAAATGGGGCCAGAAAAGGTGAAGGGTACACAGGAATAAGATATGGTGCAATGTCTATTCCCCAGGCTTTGAAGGTGCACTGTTCAGCAAGAACTTTCTGGGCAACTGTTATTGATTTCTATTTGACCTTGGTGGCCTCTGGCATCGAGGGATTTGCAGGACAAATGAATTCTATTGAGAGTAGGTCAGTTGAGCTCAGGTCGGTGAGAGTAGGAATCACTTGAGCATCCTTAGAATATTTCCCCTATTGCAGGTGTCCTGGCGTCCTTTTGATGTAAACATGGGGTAAAGGACAGTGGCACGCATGGCCTCATGCGTATTTCTCTGCAGAAATATTTTCTTTTGATGGTCATTGGCGGGCGCTAATGTACAGGGTTGGCAACTGCTATGGGTCACTGCCTTTGACTGGGTTTCCCTACTCTTGCTCTGTAAACCTGAAGTTGTGTTCCTTGGCTCTGTTGCGAGTATTGTTGGTTTGAGCTTGCCTGTTAGGGGAATGCTTGGGGAATGCAGTATGCTCTGTTCAGACTGAATTGCCTGGTGCTCTGTCTGGTCTGCAGGATGCCTTCCGAAAATGGAGTCGGACGGTGAGACCACTTTTCCAATGTTATGCGCTGATGCCCAGGTCAGCCCAATTTTGCTGTTTGGGAATTCAGTGCCAATCCCCTTGCTTATATTGTTTTGTGTCTTTTAGGTCTTTGGGACTGCTTCCAACGACACTGAACTAGACCCCTCCATTGCTGTGAGCTGTCAGGGTTGTTCTGAGATTATGAAAGAAGTACGAGGCGCTCCGTTTAGATCTGCACGTTTGAGCTTCTGTTGGCTACTTCTCTGGGGAACCTTCTTCTTCTGCTTGAGTTACTAAGAACTAAGCACTAGATAATGGGAGTGAGTTTATAATTTTAAGATTTCAGTCCCCCTCTATACACATTTAATAATTTTGTAATAATTGTCTAATGTGATGATTTTTGCTTTTTCTTTTGTAATTTTTGTTTTCTAAAGGTAGATTCATTTAGAAATTATTTTCATGTTTTATTTGTGTTGATATATAATTGTTTTGAATAATGTTTTGATATATGTATGGTAGTAAATAAATCTCTTGTTCTGTTTCCCTCTTAATCTTGTTTATTGTATATTACTCACACCCCTGATGAAGTTCAAAATTCTGTTTGAATGAAACACGTTGGCTGTATGTTCTTTGTATGAAAAAATGTTTCTATGGACATGAAGAAAAGAAAGAATAAAACATATACTATGAAACATATATGTGATCTTTATGGACTACAATATTTCTGGGTGGACCTTTCCATTTGTAATTCTAATCTATTTCTGCTGGACAGTGGTACTGAAAAATGGCGGTAGCCGAAAAAGAAGTACACGGACAGCAATTTTTGGGAACTTTGAGTGAGGTGGGGTCTCTTATGTCTACCGTTGATGCATGTTTTTAGTTGCTAAAAATGCAGTGTTGCACTGCTACCGGTAGAAGATGGCATATGAGAAATTTGTCTCAAAGCCAATGGAGGAAGGGTTTCCTACATTATCAGTGCTCAAAGGAGTAAGAAGCCACTCAGTTTCATCATCAGCAAAAGCAGTTTCCAACCGTGGCAGCCACAGCAAGGGTAAGTGCAAACTAACTGTGGAGCCAATAGATTTGCCAAGGTTCCCAGGGGTGTTGTACTGTAGTTCCAACCACAGTGCTAGCCACTGACCATAGAACATAATTCCCATATCCCAGTCCAGGAAACATTTTAAATGTGCTCATGGAATGCAGAGGGAATACAGACCAAAATTGAAGATCGCTAATGCCTTTATTATTTAAATGCCATTCATTTAGCGGCACTGCAGGAAACTTAGTGACTAAATCCATCACACATTCTGGAATACATAGGAGTTAGTAAGCTGGCAGTACAAACTCACATACTGGGCCTAGCCATTTATGTATCAGTTTATATTAACAAAAAAGTAACAGAGATGCAAGTTGATCATCCAAACTTGGAGGCTATGCAGCTGTCAGAGTGCGTTCAAGACAATGTCAACTCACTGCTAATAATGAACACATATAGCGATTCAGCATTCTAATAAGTAAAGATATTAGTGCAATTTGCAAATATAAGCAACATAAAAATGACAAATGAATTCAGCAGATTCTTATTTATTGATTTCTTTATTGAAAAATCTTCTTAAAAACGACTGCAGCCAATGCGTTTTGACCCTGAAGGTCTTTTTCAGGGCGACAAATAAGTACATAATATATACATTAAAATTTGTACCAAATGCACACAATATTTACAATTTAAAACCAGTGCTCAAACAGCACTACCAAGGATGTAGTGAAGAAACACACAAACCGTCTAACCAAAGTTCATCATAAAAAAACCATATATACAAATATTTACATTACAGCAATATCGTTATCGGATTTTTCATATTACACATAATTCATTACCTGCAGAAACCTTAACAGATAATCCATCATTAGTAACATCTTCTCGAGGAATGGGGCCACTCAAGTGAAATAAAACTTATACATATATTTATATACATGCACAGCTTAAGCAACCTAGAATAACTCATAAGGTTACCACATTAATTCCATCTATGTGAACATTTTCACAAGGAATGTGGCAACTCTTGTAAAAAGTCTTAGACACATTTGTATACGCGACCTGAGTAACCAAGAGAGAATTACGATATGATCAATGCTAAATTCTCATGAAGAGCATAGATGGTTGGCGGTACCTTATATTCTTTTAAATTCGTTAACAAATTAATGTAGCTTGTTCAGTAAGTTCTTGAATAGGCTGTGTCCCATAATTCATTCCTGTAAGGCCATGGATTTTTAGTATGTAAATATCTGCAAGTTAAGATGATAATAGCACATAAGGCAAAAGTTCTTCAGGTTTGTAATGTGTATACACAATATCAAATGCCCAATATTATGACAGGCAGTTATTATTATATATAACAATGTATATTAGGACCTTTATGAGTGCCGAATTTATCATGAAATTTGAATAGTTTAAAGACGGCAGTCCCATTCTGTATCAACTATATTTACTTTTTAGGAGAAATGAATAGATCCAGAGCTTAACACTCTAAAAAGTCAAGGATATTAAGGAGTTAGCTGCATAAAACAAAATTCCAACTCCAAATGTGCAGTTTTGTAATAAAGAAATCAAGAAATAAGAACCTGCTGAATTCATTTGTCTTTTTTACGTTGCTTATATTTGCAAATTACACTAATATCTTGACTTATTAGAGTGCTGAATCAATATATTTGTTGTAAATTTATAGGATTTATGTCCTAGGAAGTTTAAGGGGTATTGAGCCTCTGATTCTTTGCACTCGTGAATATTGTAAAAAAATTAACCTTTACACATTAAGATAAGTGCATTGCTAATTTCCCCATACCCCTTGCTTGTTTTTTTTTGTCATTGAATTGGGTACATTTGCACTATCAAAAAAATTTTGAACACTTCAGGATGGAATTTTTGGATAACAGAGAGGAAATGTTGGGGGACTTTTTCAAAAAGAATGGTCCAAATATTGATAATCCTCAAAAAACCAATGCCAAAATCAAGGGCTTAAAGGATAAGTTTTTTTGCTTAGAGAAATTGATGAAGCAGGAACTAGGTAAATGGTGGGACGGGGCCACCTTGGAAAAATACTTAGAAAACAAACACATGCGACGCGGTTTGAGAATATTAATCTTTCCAAACTATGAGGATTTGGAGAGTGATTTGTTAGAGGAGTGGGAGGAAGGCCTCTATGACCCCTCCTACAGGATGATGAGGACCTTAATAACTAATGCACAAAGGAAAGTGAAAAATATCAGGGATGAAATAACCGAACTTGTATAGGAAATATCAGAAAATGAATTTGAAGGAAGCTACTATGAAAAACTATGAAATCCTAAAAAAAGAATTAGCAAACTATCAAATTTATTAAAAAAACTAAAAAACAGAAAAAGATCCTGCGGGATGAAACTGATTATGACGGTGGAAGAATTTTCACTTTCTCTGGAAAGTAAGATGATATAACTCCTAAGCCTATGGTTGAAACTGGAATTCCGACAAAACCAGCAAGTGTGTCATCGAGCAGTACCTCTCTTTCCTCTTTAGATAGCGATCAGGGGAAGGGGCCTTGTAATATCAAGGGAGCCAGAACAACCTCCCTTTTTTTATGCGAGGTAAAGTGATACAGGCTGGGAAACAAAAAGAGAAATCTAAATGTAGAACAAGGAGGGGAGGGAAGAAACACAAGAGTAGGTGTGCAGACAAAACAATAAAACAAATTGTCCCAAATGAAGAAATAAATGACAGTGATGAAAATGGATCTCCTGATTTGGATATTGAACCCGTGATATGAAGGATTCGCAAAATGTATTGCGAATCCTACTTACATAGCATTTTGCGGTTCTCAAATAGCGATTCCCAGAAATTCGCTATTTGAGAATCGAAAATCCTAACATTGATACATATGGCCCCTGGTTCCTTCAAAAACAAAGCACAGCTATGTGAATCAGGTTTTCTTCGTCTTATGCTAACCTATTTATGAGTGTGTATGAGACAGAGCATGCCTGGAGACCGGGCTCACAAAAATGGAATAATAACATCAGCTTTTATGGGATATTTATAGATGACATAATACTGGAATGGAGGGGAGGAAGAACTTCATGCATACCACAGCTATTTGAACAATAATAGATTTCATGTGAAATTGACCATGAATCCTTGATCTAAAACTCTATATATTTGATAATAGATTCCACAGTGAAATCTTCAGGAACCAACATCTTGTAACAGCGTGCTTCACGCTGAAAGCGCACATCCATGCACAACCACTAACGCCATTCCATATGTGAGGAAAAATTGCAGCCAGGAGCATCAGTTTGATAGGAATCTTAAGATCATAAAACACAACTTCCATTGCCGGGGCTACACAGATAAATGTCTTAGCCAGGCAGAAACAAGAATTAGGAAAGTTGATAGGAAGCAAACCCTGACCTCTAAAAAAGTATTAAACAAGGACATAAAAGATTGGGATACTATAGGCTTTATAACACAATATAATGCCTACAGTGACCACATTTATAACATCTTAAGGAGGAATTGGCACCTACTGACATCTGCTCAGTTGCCAACAGGGACGGTCCTAGGTACACCCAAAGTAGTCTCGAAGAAAGGCAAAACACTTTAAAAAAATGCTCTGCCCAAGTTATGTAACAAATCAGACACAAGAAGTGGCTTCCTAGTTACCTAATAAGCCAGCAGGCTTCCATGTATGTGGGATGTGCAATATCTGTAGTTTTGGACTAAATAAGAAATGCACATTCAAATATAATACGGAGAGGGAATATAAAATCAATTCCTTTATCAAATACAATACCACATACGTATGTCATCGGTTGCTATTGCAAAAAGGAAGTAGTATACGCAGTTTAAAAACTACTTATTCAAGAACACATTAGGGCAATCAAGAATAAGGACGAAAAAATACCCAGACTCAGTACATATACATGAAACACACCCAGGAGAACAAACTATCTGGTTCCATGCAATCGAAAATGTAAAGGCCCTGGAGAGGGGTGGGGATACGGAGAAAGCTTTACGTCAGGCAGAAGTGGGTTGCCGCTTAAGAAGCATCTCCATGGATCTGAATATCAGTAATGAAATGTATCATTTCCTGTAGGACAAGAGAGGTGTATATCAATCTGTTAAAATTATTTAGGCAGGGTACCGAAAAACAATTCGGCAGATCTGCCTGTGGAATGCTTCTGGGACAATTTTTGAAGTGAAAATCTTCATGTGATCACACAGGGGAATATCCCCTAGCATCCGCAGAGATTCTTCAGGTTTGCTTATATTGTAAAAACATCTTTGTCTTACTATGGTGGAGCTTACTAACTTCAGTTCTTTTGTCCAAATGTCATGACTACGAAAATAAGACCATTACTTATTTTGCCATTAAAGAGATAAAACTCATAGAGCACCATTAGTAGACCAGTGGCCACATTTTAATTACTATGTGGTGGTCGCGGATACAGGATCTGAAATGTGTTTTATCCTACTACTGCACATTTGGAGTTGGAATTTCGTTTTATGCAGCTAACTCCTTAATATCCATTGACTTTTTAGAGTGTTAAGCTCTGGATCTATTCATTTCTCTTAAAAAGTAAATATAGTTGATACAGGATGGCACTGTCGTTTTTAAACTATTCAAATTTCATGATGAATTCTGCACTTATGATGTCATCTGACTTTCAATAGACCTGACCCGAGATTGATAATGTTGTATTTTCCCCTTTTTTACGGCTTATATTGTATTCTTTTCATATAATTCTCGCTAACTATTATCAATGAATGGTGGTCGTGCTAATAGTGATATAAATATACATTTACTCTATCCTCAATACGGTTGATGGACATTACAAAATTGCGTTCCAAAAAACAGTGCGCTGAGCACTTTTTTCCAATTTGTTTCTCTTTTACGATTTGTATATCGAAAGACGCCAATACAGATTTATTTTATCACCCCCTCAATAATTAATTATTAAAAAAACACACGGGATAGTGTTAAAAATCATGCAGTATGGCATAGTGGATCGGTTCTTTTTCTGATATTTAATTTCAATGTAATATCCAATAGCCCCTTTCGGAATATGGGAAACATCTCGAGGCAGAATCCGATCAAAATTAGCACCCATAAATTTGACGAACACAACATTGCAATGTGTATTTTTTGTTTTAACCCGTTTTTCAAAGTACGACTCCCGTTTGTTCATCGTCATGGGGATTTTAGTTAGAATAACTTGAAAAAATCCGAAAACCGTAGCGATTCTGTTGAGCTTGCCTATAAAACGTAATATTGAAATTGACCTTGAGCCCACTAGAAAATGGCAGACATGTACAATCAGTATCGGACGCCCTTTTCTTTGAATTGCGTACCGGTGACTTGTCTGGAGGGCTATTTAATCACCCCAATGGGCACTTAAAAATGTCATGATTGGTGCGACGCGGAAGAAGCGGTCCCAGGAAATATCAAGTAAGTTTGGGAGGGGAAGGTCCTTACTTCTCCCGTTATGTTATAACAATTTGTAATGCACACTAATACTAATAGGTGTCTAGGCACTCACAGTCTACCATGCTGAGTCAGGCAACGCTAATTTCTAAAAAGCCATGTCTTGAGCAGTTTTCTGAACTCAAGTAGGGAGGAAGTCTTCCTAAGGGATTTCGGAAGGGAGCTCCATTCCTTTATTGTATTGTAGATGAAACTCCTTCCCCTCAAATGTGTCCTTTTATCTCTGGGGGTGGAAATCAGGCGGGCATTAGCAGAACGAAGCAGTCTATTTGGAGAATACCAACTAAGAAGGTCCCAAAGAAGTTGTGGTCCTTCTTTGTACAAGGCCTTATGAGCAATACAAAGAGCCTTGAATTTGACTCGCTGACCTACTGGTAGCCAATGTAATTCCTGAATCCCTGCTCTGATAGACTGGTATTAGGAGATATCCAAAACAAGTCTAGCCGCAGTATTTTGTACTGCCTGCAATCTTCTGAGTAAATTGGATTGTAAATTCAGATACAACACATTACCATAATCCAATTTGGATAAAACCAGGGAGGTCAGTACAATTTGTCTGGTATTTAAGGGGATAAATGGTAGTATCTTGCGTACAATTCTAATAGCAAGAAAAGAAGAGGATACTATCTTGGAGACTTGGGACTTAATATTGAGTTTTTTTATCTATAATAACCCCCAGATTCTTTGCCTTGGCTACTGGCGTGAGATGAGGGCCTAGGGTGTCTGGCCACCAAACTGGCAACCACTGAGGTGAGAGGTTACCGACCAGCACCACCTCAGTTTTGTTTGAGTTCAGCTTCAGGCAATGCCTACCCATCCAGTTGCTCAGGATGACCATACAGTCATGAAGTTTGGTCGAATAATTGATATCCTTGTCAACCTCTGAGATAAACAGTTGGGTATCGTCTGCGTAGGAAGTAGGTACTAAATTAAAACTTCTGATCTGGGGAGCCAATTGGGAGACATAAATATTAAAAAGCGTTGGGCTTAGCGATGACCCCAGCGGCATCCCGCAAGGCAGTGTAAAAGGCGCTGACTCAAAATTGCCTAGATGCACTGTTTGAGTTATATCCAAAAGGAATGAAGTCTGGAGGGAAAGGGCTTTTCCTCCTATCCCTATTGTTTTTAGGCATTCGACCAAAAGAGTATGGTTCACGGTATCAAACGCCGCAGACGGGTCGAGCAGAACGAGGGCAGCCGATCCTCCACCATCTAATGCCTTACGGATTTCCTCTGTAGTTTTTATTATGGCTGTCTCGGTACTATGACCCGTTCTAAAACCTTACTTCTCCTGTGACTTTTACGCCAGATTTTAGGGCATACTGGGTCCATGTATTTCTCTGGATCGCATACATGGGGTTTATGTTTTCAGGCTGGGAGGCTTCCTTCCCTTATAAATTTATTTCTATAGCTTATAGTGCAGCAGTACTTGCCATCAGTCATGGCCCGACAAATGGTACATTTGATTTCGGTATTTTGTCTTAGTCTGCGCTAGGAACTCTATCCCTTGGGGAACGTTTTCTTAACAACTTACCACAATTTTATTTATGATTGAATTTCAGAATATATCTACAGTGATAGTTACTATAACAAATGGAATTCATCCATTTGGTGCGCTTTTCTAACAACTTTCCACTTTTTTATTTATTATTGAATTTCAAGCATTGACCACATAACTGAAGTAAATATACCTACCTTGCTAGTTACCGTAACAAATGGAATTAATTGAATTGGATACATGGAGCAGGGTTGGCATCATAAAGGTCCTAATATACATTGTTATATATAATAATAACTGCCTGTCGTAGTATTGGGCATTTGATATTGTGTATACACATTACAAACCTGAAGAACTTTTGCCTTATGTGCTATTATCCTCTTAACTTGCAGATAGTTACATACTAAGAATCCATGGCCTTACAGGAATAAAGTATGGGACACAGCCTATTTAAGAACTTATTGAACAAGCCACATTAATTTGTTAATTAATTGAAAAGAATATAAGGTGCGGCCAACCATCTATGCTCTTCATGAGAATTTAGCATTGGATGTTAGCGCATTAGAAATATGTTACTATCAACTCTCCTTCTTCCCTTAGGTCCAACTGGCACTCTTATCATAGAGTGAGGGACCAAGTAGAACTCTAAACTAAAGTAAAGAAATGAACTATCAAATATTGTTACTATTGTGATTGGTAAGCATCATTTAATCAATTTGATCATATCGTAATTCTCTCTTGGTTACTCAGGTCACATACAAAAATGTGTCTTAGACTTTTTACAAGAGTTGCTGCATTCCTTGTGAAAATGTTTCCATAGATGGAATTAATGTGTTATGAGTTATTCTAGGTTGCTTAAGCTGTGCATGTATAGAAATATATGCATAAGATTGTTTTCCACATGAGTGGCCGCATTCCTAGAGTAGATGTTCCTAATGATGGTAATATTTTTTTTGCAATCAGTTTTCTCTTATCTGTAAAGGTTTAAGCAGGTTATGAATTACGTGTAATATGACAAATCTGAAAATTATATTGTTGTAATGTAAATATTTGTATATATGGCTTTTTGTGATGAACATTGGTTAGACGGTTTGTGTGTTTCATCACTACATCCTTGGTAGTGCTGTTTGAGCACTGGTTTTAAATTGTAAATATTGTGTGTATTTGGAACAAGTTTCAATGTATATATTATGTACTTATTTGTAGCCCTGAAGAAGACCTTCTGGGTTGAAACGCGTTGTCTACGGTCGTTTTTAAGAAGATTTTTCAATAACGAAATCAAGAAACAAGAACCTGCTGAATTTATTTGTCTTTTTTACGTTGCTTATCTTTGCAAATTACACTAATAGCTTGACTTATTAGAGTGCTGAATCGCTATATTTGTTGTAAATTTATAGGATTTATGTCCTAGGAGGTTTAAAGGGTATTGAGCCTCTGATTCTTTGCACTTGTGAATATTGTAAAAACATTAACCATTACACATTAAGATAGGAGCATTGGTAATTACCCCATACACCTTTCTTGTTGTTTTTTTTTTTAATAATGAACACATATTCATCCATTGGCAGAAAAGAAAATAGCAACAATTGAAACCTTGAATGTCTTTATCATTGGACATACGACAAAGAAGCCTGCATCATACGTCCTCTTGATGAGATTTCAACATGAACCTGTTACAGAAATCCCGGCTGATCAAGCGTTGGCAAATACCACCTTTAAAATCTTGGCTTCCAAGGAAGGACAGGATGGGCCTGAGCTTTATGGAAGTTATGGAGCACCTGGACCTGTGGCGCCTAAATGGGTGAATAAGCAATGACGTACCAGCAGAATACACTTTCCACCTGGGGAAGGAGCATTCAACCCTTGATTACGCTTTGGTGGGCTTACCTCTCTACCAAATGGTAACAGATGTTAAAATCAAAACTAACCTAGAAAGTGATTACCCTATCACAAGGGATCCACCTTAACTTAAGCTATCAGCACCTTGCCCAAGCACAACCGAGAATTGGCACGGTCACAACCACATATTACAGAAATCTTAAAGGACACCAAACTCAAACTCACACTTAAGCTAGCGCAAGAACTGTATGGGAAAATATAGTTAAGGTCAATATAGATCCGATAGCACAATGAACCCAATTTCCACTGCACTATGGCCTGCAAAAACATGCAACCAAAGAGGCACAAATCTTCATCAATATGCCCGCTTCAAGAAACGATCAGCTAAGATTTCAATAGTAAAAAGATACTAAATCATGCCCTGAAGATATCCCGAAGCAAGCACATACCACTGGCTCATACAATACAACTAGCTTGAGCAAGCTGAGATGCTTGTACAAAAAACATTACATGAAAACTATGAGAAAGAGAGAGATCAATACTGTCAGAAACTGTTGGAAGCCACAGAATGGAAAAATGGTCATGAGTTCTGGAGTCTCGTGAACAAGACTGTGGGACTCAGACCGCCTTCCACATCATCCAACATAGCTGAGGAAGTATAGGTAGTTTACCTACAGGAAGTGTTTAATGATTTAAAGGTGTCATTTCTAAAACCACACAGAGGGACAGAAACATGACTATTGCCCCCTCAGGGCCAGAAATCTCCTCTGCTCAGGAACCTATCACCCTGAAAGATGTCACAAAAGCAATCATGTCAGAACACTGAGATGGGGCTCCTGGCCCCAACAGCCTACCACAGGCCATCTTTGAAGAAAATCTGCAATACTCTGCAAAATATCTGTGCTCACTCTTTAATCATGTTTTTTTCCATCAGACACTTGCCGATAGCTGGCATGGTTTGATAATAACGTGAAATACAAAGCTGGGAACAGGTCCCTACCTTCAAATTAAAGGCTGATTGCCTTGGTGGATGGGGAGAGAAAATATTTTGCATCAGTGCTATTCGCTAAGCTCACTGAATGGTCAGAGAAGAAAATCCCTAATTCCTCTGAACCAAATCGGCTTTTGTCAGGAATACAGGAACGTCAACTAATAACATAGGGGCATATCAACAAGGGCTTTATCTAAAAGCAGAGATAAAACTAGCGCCCTATCAACAACAGGGTGCTAACACGCAAATTTGCATGTTAGCACCCTTTTACTCTACGCTTCCCCTTGCATCTCTAATGAGATGCAAAGGGAGCGTTCCAGAGTAAAATAATAGGAGAAATGTTGCTAAGCGACATTTCTCCTATTATCAAGAATGTCGCTAACCCTGTTAGAGACAAAAAAAGCAGCGCTAACCGCGGTTAACGCTGCTTTTTTACGTCTGCTAATATTCAGACTTAGCCATGATATCCTATGGAAGGAGGATATCATGGCTAAGTTTGCCTGTCCCTATCAACAAGGTAACGTGTGATTATCGCTGGGTTTCCAGCGATAATCTCACGTTAGCCTGTTAGCGTGTAGATTTTTATCGCTATTGAGATAAGCGTTGCTAATAGCACGCTATCTCAGCGATAAAAATTCACGCTAGCCGGCGATAATTATCCGAGCGCTAAGTGCGCTTTGCGATAATTATCGCCGGTTGTTGTTGATATGCCCCTTTATGCTTTCTCAATCAGTTAACCAGGCAGGGCTCCAGCGCCATAACCCACATCTATGTTTTGTGGACTTTCGGTCTGCATTTGATGCGGTCCAGCGTAACTTATTCTGGCAAAAACTCCAGCAAGGTGGTATTGCACCAGCACTTCTAAATGCTATTTAGCTCTTATATTCCAACAAATGGATACAAATCAGAATTGGGACCAAAATAACACTTTCGTGGAAAATACATATGAGCTATTGCTTGGAAAAAGGCTGTGTCCTTGCACTGTCTCTTTTCAAATGTATATCTGGCATAGCTCACATCAACACTTATGAAGGTAAACTCTCACATCCCAAAGTTTGCAGGTTTTAACGCTTCAAACATGATGTCCACCTCGAGACCACCGATGACAGCTACTCCGTTGCTCTGCTCGACAACCTCAGACTCAAACAGCTTGTCAGGACCCCCACCCACACCGCCGGACACATGCTAGACCCCATCCTCTCCGCCAGCAACTACGTCTCCTTCAGCCACACCACCAAACTCCACTGGACCGACCATCGCTATGTCCACTTCACCTTCAAGAAACCCACCTCACACCACCACCCGCAATGGATCCCCTCCCACAGCTGGAACAAGGTCACCGAAGACAAGCTCATCACCACCCCCACCCGAGACCCACCAACAGACAGCACCGACGCCGACACAGCCGCCCGCAACCTCAGGCAATGGATTGACGACAGCGCCAACACTCTTGCCCTTATCAAAAAACCCTCAAACAGACACACCAACAGAAAGGCCAGTTGGTTCACCACCGACCTCCAGGAGTCCAAGCGGACTTGACAAAGACTTGAGAAAAAGTGACACCACGAACAGACACCGGACAAACACGCAGCCCTAAAGAACACCAGCTGCAAGCACCACCAACTCATCTGAACCACCATAAGGACCTCCTTCAAGCAACACATCGACAACAACCCACACAACAGTAAAGAGCTCTTCAACATCGTGAAGGAACTCTCCAACCCCAGCTCCAGCTCCAATGACATCCATCCGTCGCAAGACCTATGTGACTCCCTAGCCACCTTCTTTCACCGCAAGATCGCAGATATCCACGACAGCTTCAACGCACAGACCCTTCCTAAAGCCGGCAACATCACAGGCTCACCACCCCCCAGCCTCACTAACCGCCTGATCTCATGGACCCACGTCAATGACAATGACAGCATCAAGACCATGAACTCCATCCACTCTGGCTCACCATCCGACCCCTGCCCTCACCACATCTTCAACAAAGTAAACAGCATCATCGCACCCCAACTTCGGAAGATCATCAACAGCTCCTTTGAGACCGCTACCTTCCTGGAAAGCTGGAAGCATGCCGAGATCAACGCCCTATTCAAAAAACCCACAGCGGACCCAAAGGACCTCAAGAACTTCCGGCCCATCACTCTGTTTCCGTTCCCGGCGAAAGTCATCGAAAAGTTTGTCAACAGGCAACTGACCCACTTCCTCGAGGAGAACAACATCGTGGACCCATCTCAATCTGGATTCCGCAGCAATCACAGCACCGAAACCGCCCTCATTGCTGCCACAGATGACATCAGGACCCTACTGGACAACGGCAAAACCCCGGCCCTCATCCTCCTGGACCTCTCGGCCACATACGACACCGTCTGTCACCACACCCTACGCACATGCCTACATGACGCAGGAATACGCGACAAAGCCCTGGACTGGACCATCTCCTTCCTCACCGACAGAACCCAGAGGGTCCGCCTCCCCCATTCCGTTCTGAAGCCACCAAGATCAGCTGCGGCATGCTCCACGGATCATCCCTCAGCCCTACCCTTTTCAACATCTACATGGCACCGCTCACCAACCTCGTCCACTCACACCTCAACAGCATCTCCTACACCGACGATACCCAGCTGACCCTCTCACTTACCAAGGACCCCGCACCGCCAAAACCAACCTCCACGAAACAATGAAGGCCGTCACCAACTGGATGCAGAACAGCCACCTGAAACTTAACGCATACAAGACAGTGGTCCTCATCCTTGGCTCCACCCTCTCTGCCTGGGTTGACTCCTGGTGGCCAGCTGCACCCACACCCACTGACCACGCACGCAACCTGGGGTTCATCCTGGATTCATCGCTCTCAATGATCCAGCAAGTCAACGCCGTCTCCTCCTCCTGCTTCAACACCCTCCGCATTCTCCGCAAGATCTACAGATGGATCTCCACCGGAACCAGAAGGACGGTCACCCAGGCCCTCATCAGCAGCAGACTGGACTACGGCAATACCCTCTACGCAGGAAACACGGCCAAACTCGAGAAAAGACTCCAACAAATACAGAATGCCTCCGCACGCCTCATCCTCAACATACCCCGCCACACCCACATCACCGGCCACCAGAAAGGCCTGCACTGGCTCCCATTCAACAAGAGGATCACCTTCAAGCTCCTCACCCATGCTCAAAAAGCACTCCACAACGCCGGTCCAGCATACCTCAACAAACGTCTCACCCACGACACCCCAAATCACCAGCTTTGCTCCGCCGACGTCGCCACTGTCCCACGCATCCACAGGACCTCCACCGGTGGCAGATCCTTCTCCTACCTCGCTGCCAAGACATGGAACACCCTCCCCATACAGCTGAGCTGTGACAGACCCAAGATCTGTTGACCTTCAGGAGACTTCCCAAGATTGATTGATTGATGAATGCTGATGACGTTATTTTGGTAAGCCACACAAACGTGTCCCTTCAGAGGCTAATAAACACCATGGTAAAGTTCTCAGAAACACACAGGTTGGAAGTCAATCTCCCCAAAAAAAAACAATGTCTATCAAAACAGAGAGGTTTCCAGAACCAGTATACTGTTCGAACAGCAATGTGCTGGAATCAGAACTAGAGTACAAGTACCTGGGGATAATGTTTGCTGCAAGAGGGGCATTTACAGCGTAGTAAATGTTCAATGGCAAAAAGGAGCAATACCCTGTTAGCTGCATTCTGCACATTAAAAAACTCTCTAATTGGCCTTATTTTTAACTTCTGGGTGAGGTCATCACTATGAAACTAGCCCCCACCCTAGCATATGGTTCGTAAGCACTCAAGGGGGGGGGGGTAGTTGAAATCATTGAAAAATTGATTATAGACATTTTTTAAATGGGTTTGTATAGCCTGAATCACCCCTGAAGGGGTATCTCTGCGCTTGCGGACATACATAAGAAGGCTGGCACCGCCGTGATTCTAAAACAGAACAGTTTTCAGAGACTTTCTGAACTGATGGTGGTCCGGGCATTGCCTCAGCGAGGTGGGAAACTGATTCCAGTAAAGGGGAGCAAGATGCGAGAAAGCTTTCCCGCCAGTCCTTGACTTCTTGACCAGAGTAACCACCAGAAGAGATTTGGAGCCAGAGCGGAAATCCTTAGAAGGAGTGTAGCAATTAAATTTCCCCGCTCTAGGTAAACTGGGCCATTACCATACACTGCCTTATGGATGATGCAGCAAACCTTAAACCATATACGTTTCTGCACCGGCAGCCAATGGAGCTGTTGAAGAAGTGGAAGGGATGCCGTTCTGTAAGGGGCATTTAGTACCAAACGCGCTGCTGTATTCTGGACTACATTTAGACGGTCCAGCGATGGCTCATTGCATAGCTATTGCAGTAGTCCAGTCTGCTCAATACCAGAGCCTGGATAAGAGTTTTTCGTGTAGAGTCTGGAAGGAAAGGGAAGACTTGTCTCAGCAGACTAAGCACATGGAAGCAGGAGCCGACAGTATGGGTTACGTGCTCTTTCATGTTCACGGTCTGCTCGATGCGAACCCCTACTTTTTTTACTACTGTCTTAGGCGTGGAAGAGCTACCCAGCTCTCCTGGCCACCATTCCGGTCACCACAACAGTGCAGCCTCTCCAAAGAGCATAATCTCAGTCTTCCCGGCATTTAGTTGTAAAAACATATTACGCATCCATTGGGAGATTGCTAACATGCCGGAGGAGAAGGTAGACTGAGCGGACAAGGTGGTTTTGTTAAATGAGACGGTAAACTGGGTGTCATCAGCGTATGATATTGGCATAAACCCATTAGTCCTCAGGAGGTCGGCCAAGGGAGCGACATAGATATTAAACAGAGTGGGGGTTAAACATGAGCCCTGGGACACTCCATTGCTCAGTTCCCTAGTTTTAAATCGAAAAATCCCTAGGTTGACTGTCTGAGAGCAGTTGAAAGGAAGCTTGTCATCCATCGCAAGGCCATTACGCCAATTCTAGATTCCTCCAGTCTCCTGAGCAGAATCTGGTGGTCGACCGTGTCAAATGCGGCTGAGAAATCCAACAGCACCAGGAGAGTGGATTGACCCCTATCTAATGCTAGCCTGATGTTGTCCGTGACAGCCACCAGGGCTGTCTCCGTGCTATACTTGGGTCCAAAGCCTGACTGCGATGCGTCAAGGCTGCCTGAAGATTCGACATGGTCTGACAGGAGTTTGTTAATATACTTTTCCAAGAGTTTGCTCAGGAGAGATAGAAGGGAAACTGGTCGTAAATTTGAAAGGTCTTCCATAGAGGCCTTTGTGTTTTTACGGATTGGTATGACTTGTGCCGCCTTCCATTCAAGTGGAAGATGACCCTCCTTCAAAGAAAGATTGAGCAGGGAACAAATGGGAGTTGAAATTTGTTTGGCCAAGGAGGAGGAGATTTTAGCTGGTATAACATCGAGAGGCGATCCGGACTTCACAGTGCGTAATAAGGCTTCAACTTCCTCTCGAGTCAGCTGTTTTAGATGTTGGGTGATGAAGGATTTCTGTTCCATTTTTATGTTTTTATGATACTGAGATAGAGATATCCTATATTTCTCTTTATCATCTCTGTGATCGATACGTCACCATTGCCTCTCCAGGTTTTTGCAGTGGCATTTTTCATTTTGGAGCTCAGGTGTGAACCAGGCCGCCTGAGCTTGTCTAGGCTTACTGGGTAGACTTTTTAAAGGGGCAAGCTAATCAATGGCAGATCTAGCCAAATCATGAAAGTGGGCTAGACCCTCTTCAATGAGTGTCCTAGTTGCTGTGCCATACATCCACTGCACAACTAAAGCTAGAATTCAGACTGTGCAGACAAGACCTGGAAAGCTTGGTTGCTTACTAGAAATGTGTTATAAAATGAAAAGAGCAAGGAAGGCACACTAAAAAACATCTTATGGAAGGCAGAACCCAGTGCAGGTTTAACCCAAGCAAGTGAATACATGATCTTAGCCATGCAAAGGAAGCAGATTGAATCTCTTTCCCTTGTTGATTGGGTTCCCGGCGAAGCAATTAAAACATGTGGACTTGATCCCTTGTCCCTCGCCCCAATCAGATCTTCACATTGTACTGTTTTGTAAATTTTACCAGACAGAATGAGAAGCTTTTATTCTTCGAATTTTAAGACGCATCAATTTTAGACAATGCAGGGTGGCACTGTATTTTTTAAAATCCCTCCCGTTCTATTTGTCTGTTTCTCTGTAGCCACTTTTTTATGGGCAAGTGTGAGGAAGAGAAAGCCCCTGGGAAGCCTGTGGATATAATTAGCTAATCTCGATAACTGCATAATTGTGTAATAAAAAGGCCCTGGGCACCATAACAACTAAAGACTTTTTATTATCTGGACGTTTTATGCAATGCATACTATTTGAATGTAATGTTTATGAATTGTGTTTGTAATGATTTTGTGCTTTTATGATCACTACCAAATGATCGAATAAAGATGTTGAAGAAAGAAAGAAAGAAAGAAAGAATCACTATGGGTGCTTACTCTCCGTCAGGGGTCTTGTATGAAAGCGGTAAACTCAAGGGTTAAAAATGTTGATGGACAAGGATTTGCTTTCTAAAAGATCCCACTCACGGAGGGCGATTGGTCAATATAGCCACCTGAAACCACAAAACCTTTGGCCTTAAAGCAAATCTGAAACTGAAGAGCTATAGATTGGGCTGCTTTATTATTTTACATAACTTCCTTTCTTGGAGAAGACGATCTATTAAGACTGCTTGTTGCCATGTAATTGCATGAGGGAAGAACTATTGCACATGTTATGCATAAACCCAGCATCGATAGAAGAACAAAATAGCTATTATAGTATAATTTTAAAAGAAATAGCCTCCATTCAAGGAAATGACTTAGTGCGTAGTGAAAGATTTTTTTAATCCATGGCATTAGACAAAAAAAAACTGCTAACAATTTAGGGGCATATGCATCAACAAAACGAATACCGATTCCTTAATTGCGAAAAATAAGGAATCGCCATTAAGGAATCGGTATATGGCATGCATCAACAGATTCGGTAAAATTTAGCGATTCCTTAAAAATCGCTAAATTTACCGATTTCTCAATTGCGGGGCATGAAAACTCCCATTAGCAAATTGCGAGTTCGGTAATACCGAAGTAGCTAATAGCGAGTTCGGTAATACCGAGTTAGCTATTAGCGAATCGGTAATAGCGAAATCGCAAATGACCGCGTCACTCCGGGAACATGCAGATGACATCACCAACCAGGAAATACTGCAGCCCCACCCACATAGCCTCGACAGAGGAGCAGACAGGAGCTGGGAAGGAAGACTGCCTGTGCAGAGTGAGGCCACACCGACTCTGCAAATCCCAAGACACACACATCATGGCGCAGGAAGTGCCATCCAGTGCTGAGTCAGCACGCAAGCGAAAGCGGAAATTCTCGGACAGGGAGCTTGAGTACCTTATCGAGGGAGTCTCCAGCAAACACGACCGCCTGTTTGGCAAGCTGTCCCTCAAGGTGCCTGAGCAGGAGAAGCGTCGCATTTGGCAGCGCATCCGTGAGAGGGTGAATGCAGTTGGCGTCACGCCCCGCAGCATCGACGACCTCAAAAAAAGGTGGTACGACCTGCGGAAGCGTGCCAAGGAGAGGATTGCGGAGAGGCTCCGGGAGGCGAGCAGGACTGGAGGCGGACCATCTACAGCACCATCGAACACAGCCCTGGAGGACCTGGTAGAAGGGACCATAGAGCGGGAAGCTGTCGTGGGGGTGACCCAGATGGACACGTCCGGCGCAGCCACAAGTGCCCAAGGTACGATGCATGCCTGTGCCCACACCCAGCATAGCGTAAATCCATTTCCATGCCCCCAGCCCGATCTCAGTGTGTCTGGAGCTCTGGCACACACAGCTTTACACATGACACTAGTGCATCATGAGAGTTGTAGTCTGGTCAGCCCAGTGTGCATGTACAGGCGTAAATCCAATGACCATACACCACATCAGTTGAACATGGATGGCGAATGTTTATTCAGTGGACCACAGAGGGACATTTATGTAATTATCCCACTAACCATGCACTGTTTCACACACAGATGCATCACCTGGGGATTCGGACGACAGCGGGCAGCTGATCATCTCAGAAACACCCGTCGAGTCCGACCAGGAGACAGCGCAGGACGCGCATGCATCACCTACACCTGCCACCCCAACAGCACCACCTCCACCAGCACCACCAGCAATGCCACCAGCACCAGCGCCACAAGCAACGGCACCAGCCAAACAGGCTGCAGCTACAACAGCCACAATAGCGCAGAGGCGCAGGTCCCAAGTTGCGCCTTTGCAGGTGATGGAAACACCCTCCTCGCAATTGGCACCCAGGCAGCGTACCAACACACCACCTGATGCACCACCTGGAGGCGCAAGACGCGCACGGAAGCGCAGGGCTCGTCGAAGTTCCGTCTCCTCAGCCGAACAGGATGTCCCAGCAACTTCTGCAATCGAGGAGAGGATGCTGCGTACACAGCGCCAGCATGGACGACATGTGGCAAACATTAGCTGCAATATCGTGCGCCTTGCTAGGGAGATGCGCGCCATGACTGCAGCAGTTACGGACATGAGCACGGCGGTCAGGGACATGACCACTGTGGTGTCAGAGGGTAATGCTCAGCTCAGGGAGGAGGTACATGAGCTCACCCATGCCATGAGGGAGGGCCATGAGTGCCATGAGAGGAGGCACCGGCAGCAATTGTTGCGTTCCGCCGCCGCTACCAAGGCTATAACACGGCACAGCAACAGCACCGCAGTGTTGGCACGCCACTCAGTGTCCCTGCAGGTGGACCTTGGCCACTTCTGCGGGGATGTAGCGAAGTCACTAGGACACATCACCACTGCTGTGGAACACCTTCAGAGCAGCACATGCAGTGCTGCTGCTTTGGGAGGGGATGACGCCAGTGAGGCTGCCTCCAGTGTCAGCAGCGTGTCACTGGCAGAGGCCAGCACCAGGCGCCGCAGTTCGCGTGCCTCCACGGGGCCAGGCCGTGGTGAGGCATTGGATACACCTGAGCAGAGGCTTGGGGTACATGGGAAGCGCCACTAGACAGTTGGACATGCATGTAGGACCATGGTGGGGCAACCATGGACATCCACTTACTGAGTATGCAAAGGCGTGACTTTAAGGCACCTTTTATTTACATTTATGCAATAGGAGCATGATTTACATAGCTAGTTTTGTTGCACAAACCTCAGTGCTACTGTGCATTAAACAGTTGCACCCCAAACTAACTTGTAATGTCTCTTTTTCAAATGTTTCAAAAATGATTTTGCATTATGTATGTCCGCCTCCTATGGCCCTCTGCTGTGTTAGGGATGTGTGCCTGTCGTTGTTGGCCGGGTGGTTGGTCATCCCAGTGGTCCTCATCCCTGTCCACCTCTATGGGTATCTCCCTTCTGGTGGCAATGTTGTGCAGCATTGCACATACAGCAATTATCCGGCAGCATGTTTCAGGTTTGTATAGCATGGCGCCGCCAGTCTTGTGGAGGATTCGGAAGCGACTCTTGAGAATCCCAATAGTCCTCTCTATTACATTACTAGTGCTGATGTGTGCAGCGTTGTAGCGATGTTCCTGCGGGGTTGCTGGATTCATGTATGGGGTGAGTATGTATTCCCGCAGGGCGTAAGCACTGTCACCTAGAAGATAGAAGCATAGACTTAGCATTGGTGATGTACATACATGTGTGGTGTTGGTGTGGGGAAGCGTATTTCTACGTACCTAGCAGGAGTCCCTCTCCAAATTCTCCGTTTATTAGTCGCCTGTGCATTCCACTGTGGCGGAAGATGTAGGAGTCGTGTGTGCTCCCTGGGAATTGTGCCACTAGGTCCGTTATGATGTTCTTGGCATCGCACACAACCTGCACGTTGATCGAGTGGTATGACTTGCGGTTCCGGAATATGTACTCATTTGCTGCGGGAGGACATATGGCGATATGCGTGCAGTCGATGCATCCAATCACATGTGGGAATTGTGCCACCTGGTAGAAAGCCTGTTTGGTGCGGTCCAACTGCTGTGGGGTTGTGGGGAAGCTGATGTGTGTGTGTAGCATTGTCAGCATGGCATCTAGGAATTTCTTGAAGAAGCGTGACAGTGCGCTTTGCGATACACCTCCGGCCACCGCAATTACCCCCTGGAAACTCCCTGAGGCCAGTAGGTGCAGACTGCATAGGACCTGAACGTGCGCAGGGATTGCATTTGTCCGGTGTGTCTGGTGCTGCAGTAATGGTTCCAGGTCTGCAATCAGGCGCATGATCATAGCACGATTGAGGCGATACTTCTCGTACACCTCGTCCTCATTCTGCCCGAGCAAGGTTATGCGCAGTCTGAAAACTCGCTCCTGGACCCTTCTCCTGCGCTGTCCTGCTGCATTGATCCGCATCCTCCTTGCAAGCACGTAGAGGGCAGCCATTTTGTGGGAGCCAACAGGGTCTCCTGGGCCACATTTAAGGGTTTAGTGATTGCCTCAATCATTTGCACATGTAGATTTTTTTTTTGCATTACCTGTTTTTTTTTTTTTAACTTTACCTCCAGGTTTTGATTCCCCTTATACAGCTCTTGCTAAATAGCTAATTTTGGGATTTTCGTTATTAGCGAGTTTTGTTGCATTGGGGTGCGATTCGTTATTTGCTATTGGCACTTTCCGGGAGCTAATAGTGATTTCGGTAACTGCTAATCGGTATATAGCGATTCGGTAATTTAGCATTTTGGGTATTAGCGAATCGGTATGTTAGCGGATATTTTTTTTCCGAATCGTTATTTGCTCACGTTTTGGGCTGATGCATTGGGATTGGGTATTTTTGACTCGCTACCGGGAGCTAATAACGAATCGGTATTTTACCGACTCGATTTTGACTTGATGCATGAGGCTGTTAGTCCTTTCTATCCTAGATGACCTTAGACTGGATAGTATATCAATCAATCAATACATTTGTAGTGCTACTAGGGGTCTCAAGGCGCTGGGGGAGGGAGGGGTGCCACTATTGCTCGAAGAGCCAGGTCTTGAGGTGTTTCCTGAATGTGAGGTGGTCCTTAGTCAGTCATAGGTGGGCGGGGAGGGAGTTCCACTTCTTGGCCGCCAGGTAGGAGAATGATCTTCCTCCGGCGGTGGTTCTGCGGATCCGTGGGACGGTGGCGAGGGCGAGGCTGGCGGAGCGGAGTTTGCGTGTTGGAGTGTAGAACGTGAGGCGGTTGTTGAGGTATTCGGGACATATGTTGTGGAGTGCTTTGTGTGCGTGGGTGAGGAGCCTGAATGTGATCCTTTTGTTGACGGGGAGCCAGTGCAGGTCTCTCAGGTGGGCTGATATGTGGCTGTGGCAGGGGATGTCGAGGATGAGTCGTGCGGATGCGTTCTGTATGCGTAGGAGTCTTTTCTGAAGTTTGACTGTCTTTCCTGCGTATAGGGCGTTCCCATAGTCTAGTCGGCTGGTGACGAGAGCCTGGGTGACCGTCTTTCTAGTTCCGGTAGGGATCCGACGAAAGATCTTACGGAGCATGCGCAGGGTGTTGAAGCATGAGGATGAGATGGCGTTGACTTGCTTGGTCATCGTGAGAGAGGAGTCCAGGATGAACCCCAGGTTGCGTGCGTGGTCAGTGGGTGTCAGTGTGGTGCCCAGTGCTGTGGGCCACCAGGAGTCGTCCCAGATGGATGGGGATGGTCCGAGGATGAGGACCTCCATCTTGTTTGAGTTCAGTTTCAGACGGCTGAGTTTCATCCATTCCGCGACGTTTTTCATTCCTTCCTGGAGGTTGAGTTTGGCGGTGGCTGGGTCTTTGGTGAGAGAGAGTATCAGCTGGGTGTCGTCGGCGTATGAGATGATGTTGAGGTTGTGTTTGCGTGCGATGGTGGCGAGGGGGATCATGTAGATATTGAAGAGGGTTGGGCTGAGCGATGAGCCTTGGGGTACGCCGCAGATGATCTCGGTGGCTGTGGAGCGGAAGGGAGGGAGGCGGACTCTCTGGGTTCTGTCGGAGAGGAATGAGGTGATCCAGTCCAGGGCTTTACCTTGGATCCCCGTGTTGTGAAGGCGGGTTATTAGGGTACGATGGCAGACTGTATCAAAGGCGGCTGAGAGGTCTAGGAGGATGAGGGCGGTTGTTTGCCCGTTGTCAAGCAGGGTCTTGATGCCGTCGGTGGCTGCGATGAGGGCGGTCTCGGTGCTGTGGTTGGCTCGAAATCTGGACTGGGATGGGTCGAGGGATCCATTGGCCTCGAGGAATGCGGTTAGCTGTTTATTGACGATCTTCTCGATAACTTTCGCAAGGAAGGGAAGAAGAGAGATGGGGCGGAAGTTTTTGAGGTCTTTAGGGTCCGCTGTGGGTTTCTTCAGTAGGGCGTTGATCTTCCAGCTGTCTGGGAAGGTGGCGGACGCGAGAGAGTTGTTTATGATGTTCCGTAGGTGGGGAGCGATGATGGTGAGGGCATGGGTCAAAAGGAGAGCCGGAGTGGGTGGTGTTCATAGCGTGGGCGGTATCTTCGGTCCTGATGGGAGTCCAAGCGCTGAGGGTGGTTGTAGGGGACGTTGGTTTGGTGACTGGGGGTGGAGTCTGGGTGCCGAAGCTGTCATGGATATCGGCGATCTTGCCGTGAAAGAACGTGGCGAGGGAGTTGCAGAGGTCTTGCGACGGTGTGATGTCGTTGCTACTGGCGCTGGGATTGGAGAGCTCTTTTACGATGCTGAAGAGTTCCTTGCTGTTGTGTGTGTTGTTGTCCAGCCGTTCTTTGAACGATGTCTTTTTGGTGGTGCGGATCAGCTGGTGGTGTTTGTGGGTGGCATTCTTGAGGGCTGTCATGTTTTCTGTCGTCTGTTCGCGGCGCCATGTTTTCTCGAGGGTTCGGCAGGATTTCTTCGATTCTTTGAGGTCGTCGGTGAACCATGTTGTTTTCCTGTTGCCGGGCTTGCCTGGAGGGTCCTTCAGTGGTGCAAGGGCGTCTGTGCAGTTGACGATCCACTGTGTGAGGTTGCGGGCTGCGTCGTTGGTGTCAGTAGTGTTGATTGGTGGGTTCTGGCTAAGTGATGTGGTTAGCTGGTCTGCGGTGACTTTGCTCCAGCATCTACGGGGGATCTGTTGCGGGCGGTGGTGGGATGTGGTCTTCTTAAAGGTGAAGTGGATGCAGCTGTGGTCGGTCCAGTGTAGTCCGGTGGAGTGGCTGAAGGCAACGTGGCTGCTGGCAGAGAAGATGGGGTTGGGCGTTTGGCCGGCGTAGTGGGTGGGGATGTTCACCAGTTGCTTGAGTCCGAGGTTGGCGAGGTTGTCGAGCAGGGTGGTGGTGTTGTTGTCATTGTTGTTCTCCAGGTGGAAGTTCAGGTCCCCTAGGAGGATGTAGTCTGATGAGGCGAGGGCATGTGGGCTGATGATGTCGGCGATGGCTTCACTGAATTGTGTGCGTGGGCCCGGGGCAGATGAGGGTTCCTCTGAGGGTGGTCTTGGGGTCGGTGTGGATCTGGAAGTGTAGGTGTTTGGCGGTGGTGAGGACATCTTCGGAGTTGGCCGTGACGCCGATGGGGCTCCTGTTGATGATGGCGATTCCTCCTCCGGTTTGGTTGACGCGGTCCTTTCGGGTGATCTTGTAGCCGTCCGAGATGGCTATGGCGATGTCGGGGGCTGAGGAGGCGTTCATCCAAGTTTCTGTGAGGAAGGCGACGTCTGGTGCTGTTGTGTCGAGGAGGTCCCAGAGTTCGACGGCGTGCTTGTGGACGGAGCGGGTGTTGAGCAGGATGCACTTGAGGTGTTTGTTGTTGTTGCCTGGTCCGGGTGGTGGGGTACAGGTTCGGACGCAGGTGAATTTGCAGATTTGGCAGGAGAAGGGTCCGGGGGTGCGCTTCGGAGTGGCTTGGTAGCAGGCAGATGGTCGGCCAGTGTTGAGTGCGTGGAGGGTGGTGGGGTCGTATCTCTGTCGGGTTTCTTGGTTTCTGCGGGGGCCAGGGGTTCTGGCGCTGGGCACGGTCCAGGCGCGGACGGGCCCAGACGGGCTTGCCTTTGGCGCGGGAGGGAGGAGCAGCTGGGAGGCGGGAGCGGGGTGGCGAATGGGGCACAAGGGGGCGGGCCACAGGGGAGGCAACGGCAGGAAGCGCGAGGGAGGGGAGCAGGGGGGTGGTACAGAAGGAAAAGCAGGGGGCAGGGGGTGATACAGAAGGAAAAACAGGGGGGAGAGGGCACAAAGGGCACTGGAGGGTGAAAAAGAAACAACAGTAACAATAACAGTCAATCAAATCGTGGAAAAACAGTACAGGTCGGACTCAGGCAGCAAGCAGATCCTGGTGACAGCGGGTAGCGGCAGTGGGACAGCGGGATAGTCAATATAGAGTACAGTAGGAGAGGAATGTTAGACCTCAACTTGGATGATGTTGTAATTAGTGAGGACTAAATAGCGACCGTAAATAGAAATCGGCACAACTCTACTTTCGAAAGTGTAAAAGCTGTGCCTAAACAAGTGAGGGTTCACGTACACTGTACACTCAAGCACTTTAAAAATTTGAAATCTTTTAAAAAAAAATTGAAAACATCTGCAAATTAATTTGTAATGTGTTTTGTTCTTACATTAATGAGACACTTTCTTTGCAAAGTCAGCACTTTAAACATGTAAGAATCTCGTCTTTTTAAATTGGTACAAAATACTTTAATAGCACCTTTGCATAGAATGTATTTATATAGTGTCTTATATTCGGTTTACAATATTTATGTGCCCAAAACCTGATGAGCTTCGATTGGCATCTGGCGCACTGCACCTTGTTGCTTTATGGTTTGATATACAGAAAAGAAGCTCCCAGCTACCAGTTGACGGTGCTGTTGCAATTGATCTTTTAGTTTTAATTAAGTGACTGCGGTCACCCCTGATGTAGCGGAAATCCTTTTCATTGTAGGAGTGCATCATAATCATGTGTAGAGCACACCGACATATAATCTTTCAACTGTTTTAGAATTGTGAAATGTGTTAACATAAGTTTGTGACGTGTTTTAGGTTATTGACAAGTAGCATGTAGAATTAATGTAGGACATGGTTCTAACTAGCAAAACATTTTAACATGAAGAACTCATGTTGTGAAGTTAACTCCACTCATATACTGAAAGCGTTTTACACTGATGTTTCTATATATTCTTAAATGTATTAGTTAAAACAAAATAAGGTTATGCCAATCTATAATGCTTAAAATTATACGGTCTTATTTTAACTGAAATCGTAGTCCTGAAATGCAAGTCCCTGACAACTCTTGCTTTAGAAGTTCATGGGCACTGTGGACTCTGTTTTTCTCAAATTTTGTATTACAGGTGAAGAAGAGTTCTTTTTAGGCAGAATAAGGTCTTTGCAGCTAGGCAAGGAGAGAAGAAGTTAAAATCATGTGACTTAGCTTGATAAAGGAAGGACATTAGGATTCACATGGGAGAAGGCCTGGGAGCCACGGATTAAATCTATCCAAGGTTGCACATGGACGATGCATTGGAAAAGTACACTCAGGTCTGTACCCAGAGTGGATGGCATGTGCGAGATGCACTATGGCAATTCTAACTGTGGATAATTGTTTGTCGGATTTAGGGAAAGAGCCCTACTTTTTTCCTGCCTTCCGAGAGAGCATCTCAGAACGACCTCTTTCTTTGCGGTAGTGGCCTTATGCTACTTTACCCAAGCAGAGACTTCTTAGGAACAGTCAACGTACTGACACCTTTCTCCTTTCTACTGAAAATGCTTATGTAGGGATGTCACCTTAGCGCTAGAGTAGGGATGTTTTCACTCACCAACCCTCGATGCAGGGAAACTTGGAATCATGCTTCCTGATTTCCTGTATTCTACTTCTTGCATTAATACTTTCATTCATACTGCACCATCTAAATTGGATGCATAGATTTGGCTTCATGCTAATTCCCTTATATTTCTCTACCCTTGTGTTGAGGTGTCTTTATGTCCAGTTATTTTTGACTTTGTAACAAACTACTTAACCTTATGTAGTTGTCAGTGGGTTATTATGCTGAGAAAAAGAACCATCAAAGTGTGTCTCTAGAAAAGGGCTAGAACTAATGATTCCGGCCCTTTCAGTTGGTAGCAGAGGATGATTTGCACATGAAGCACGGAGAGAATCTAGAAGTGTTCTGGTATATATGGAACTTAGAACCCCAAAACCCCAAACTAGAACCCAAGGATCGAGAGTGAATAGTGATGTAATCTAGCAGAGACCAACGGAGTTTGATGGCGGAGTTTGATCTAGAGCCAATGGGTCCGGCACTTTCACCCCCTTCCCTCTGCTGGACATGCCCGGCCGTAGATCTGATTTGATTCTCTATTATAGAAGTACAGAGCCGTGCATTTTTTTACAGTTTTCCTAGAAGCTTCTCAAGTCAAGTATAGATTTTCCTCTCCTCCCTCTGTGCTATTGGGTATCCGGGGCTTGAACCTGGTACAATGGCCGCCCTGCTCCTCGGGTTTGCCGCGTTCTGCCTCGGTCTCCCCTTCTTCTGCGTCCACTTCCTGATGGACCTCAACGTCTCCTCCCTTTTTATATAGCGTGAACTACACCCATGAAATCAGGCATCAGAGCACTTTACATGAGCACCAGTTTTGTTACAGTTGGACACATTCATTTTTGTTAGGCACGGTGAGATTAAGGGATTTGCACAGAATCACAGGATGTTGAGCATCGTTGTCACGATTCAAACCCAGTTCCCCAGCTTCATGTTTGCCTGCTCTAGCCGTAAGGCTACATCCTCTCCCTTCCTTACATACAGACAGGATCTGTCTGCCGTCATCTTTCTTCCTACTTACGCCGTACGGTCTTCCTCCTCTGGAATACTGCTGTCCTCCCTGAACCTCTGTGGTCCTTCTTTTATGGTACTGACTCACGCAGGAGGCCAAATGATATCTCATGAGCCACAGGAGCACTGCAGCTCCCTTCTCCTGTGTCGATGGTGCCAGCCATCTTGGAAGTCCCGGGTGTATGAACCACCTGACTACACTGCCTTCTAATAGGAATGGATGTGTGGGCCATTCAGTGATGGGGCAACTGGACAGGAAATCCAGATTATCCTGCAGCTTCCCGTGAACATGGAAGGCCTGAAACTAAAAAGGCTGTAAGGCCAGGAACCAACGGAGCACCTTCGAATCATTATGCAGCGCCAGCCAGATGTGTGGGGTATGATCTGTCAAAAGAATAAATATAGACCCATTAGGTATGACTGTAGGGCTTCCATAGCCCACTTGATGGTCGGACATTCCTTCTCTAAGGTGGCATAGTCGACTTCCCTGGATAACAATTTGTGGCTATTATACAAGATTAGGGGCAGGTCACACTGCTGATCGCGTTGCGATAAAACTACACCTAAGCGCTGAACAGAGACGCCGGCCTAAAGCACAAAAGTTCTGGCAACATTAGGACACATGAGCGCAGGGGCTTTACAAAGTGCCAATTTCAATTGTTGGAAGCTATGCTCCTGAACCTCCGTGATTTCAGAAAACTATGGAACTAACCTGAGATAGTATTCCACAAATCTCAAGTTTGTTGTGGGTTGTGGAGTCCTTTGAATGACCTTGATATTCTCCAGCTGTGGTCAAAAGACCCCTGCATGTATGGTAAACCTTAAATACTCTATGCGTTCTGTGGCATATGTGGTCTTCTTCTGATTCAGAGTGTGTACTATTTACCACTACATGGTCTAAGTATGCCACTGAGTAGGCCTAAGGAGCCCGTAACAATATGTCTACGAGTCTCTGGAAGGTGGCAGGGGCCCCATGAAGGCAAAATGATAGAACCTTGAAGTGATAAATCCCTGAATGGGTTGCAACGGCTGTCTTCTCTTGTGCTTTAGGCATAAGGGGTATTTGCCAATATCCCTTCATGAGTTCAGCCATGGAAATGACACCCAATACTCCAAGCCAAGGCAGAAGTTAATATAGAAACAAAATCTCTTGTTCCCCTATGGTACCAAAACCATGGGTGGACACCAAGCACTCTGGGAGGGTTCTAATATGTGAGCTTCCAGCATGTCTTCCATTTCCTGTTCCACTGTCTGTCATCTTGCAGCTCGTTTGTGGAATGGTTTAAGCTTACTAATCACAAAAAATACTCCAATTGACTATCTAGTAGTCAGTGGTGCTAGTGAACTAGCTATGCCTAAGGTAGGGGACAAAAGAAGGTGGGGGTGGGGGAAGAAAACTCTCTAGTGAAAGGTTGTACCTAACCCAACCATGAATGTGGGGAAAAAACTTTTTTTGTTTTACTTACCCTCCCTGGGAGCTCTTTAGATAGACAAAAGACCAGGGGGTTTACAAATAAAATACCTCAGGCAGATGCCCGGTTTCCCTTTATTCTTGGGTCTGTCTGGGTAATTAAAAATATCTAAAAAACTGAGTATTATGGTCCTAAGACCCTCGTGCCGACATGTTTCAGTCCTTTGTGTCCGTAAAGGTCCTGGACTTTCTTCAGGGTAATTGATGACCCCCTGTGGGATGTATGACGTTACAACGCACACTATTACAACGCATGCACTTACAACGCATTTTTTACAACGCATAATCCATTACAACGCATGACATTACAACGCATGACACTACAACGCATTTTAAAAAAATACCTTTACAACGCACTACCATTACAACGCATACTACCTTTACAACGCATACCATTACAACGCATAATATTAAATTACATTTAAGGTAAGTATTAGATAGTATAGGGGTAAAAATTACTATTCTAACTCCAGGGGGTGCAACAGTAGGGTAAGTGTTGGATAGTGTAGGGGTAAAAATTACTATTCTAACTCCAGGGGGTGCAACAGTAGGGTAAGTGTTGGATAGTGTAGGGGTAAAAATTACTATTCTAACTCCAGGGGGTGCAACAGTAGGGAAAGTGTTGGATAGTATAGGGGTAAAAATTACTATTCTAACTCCAGGGGGTGCATCAGTAGGGTAAATGTTGGATAGTATAGGGGTAAAAAGTACTATTCTAACTCCAGGGGGTGCATCAGTAGGGTAAGTGTTGGATAGTATAGGGGTAAAAATTACTATTCTAACTCCAGGGGGTGCATCAGTAGGGAAAGTGTTGGATAGTATAGGGTTAAAAATTACTATTCTAACTCCAGGGGGTGCATCAGTAGGGTAAATGTTGGATAGTATAGGGGTAAAAATTACTATTCTAACTCCAGGGGGTGCATCAGTAGGGTAAGTGTTGGATAGTATAGGGGTAAAAATTACTATTCTAACTCCAGGGGGTGCATCAGTAGGGTAAGTGTTGGATAGTATAGGGGTAAAAATTACTATTCTAACTCCAGGGGGTGCATCAGTAGGGTAAGTGTTGGATAGTATAGGGGTAAAAATTACTATTCTAACTCCAGGGGGTGCATCAGTAGGGTAAGTGTTGGATAGTATAGGGGTAAAAATTACTATTCTAACTCCAGGGGGTGCATCAGTAGGGTAAGTGTTGGATAGTATAGGGGTAAAAATTACTATTCTAACTCCAGGGGGTGCATCAGTAGGGTAAGTGTTGGATAGTATAGTGGAATATTATGCGTTGTAATGGTATGCGTTGTAATGGTAGTATGCGTTGTAATGGAATGCGTTGTAATGGTAGTTTTTAAAAATGCGTTGTAGTGTCATGCCTTGTAATATCATGCGTTGTAATGGATTATGCGTTGTAAAAAATGCGTTGTAATGGTAGTGCGTTGTAAAAGTTGCGTTGTAAAGGTTGTTCCCCCCCCCTGTGTGATGGAACTTAAAGGATGGGAGGTCCGGAACCTAAATATTTTGAGATGCTGGGTGAATGTTCAAATTGAAGTAAGTGCAACAAATACGTGCTGACACTCGGCTTTTCCATTCCTACGAGTGTTTGGTGTTCTTCAGCCCACACTAGACTGCTAGTTTAGAGGCTCCTTGTGCACTTCGTTCTCCCGCCTACAATATATATATTTTTTCTCAATGCCATCCTCATGACCACCCACATTTTCACTCCGGTCCTGTGTGAAGCGGTCAAAATTTCCCGAATTGGGTAAAGTATTATTAGGACATGGTAGTGTGCGTTAGGTTTGTGTATGATTGTATACGAGCACGTTTTTAAAATAATGTAAACAGTAATGAGAGGTTATACGCTTTTGTGCAATTGAGACTTTTTTCACTTGGTGCACGCTATTGATAATAAGTCAGACTAACACGCAGACAGTGTTAGTATGCGATTACATTTGCCACTTTCACATAATACCTGTCACATATAACCAATATGTCACAGTGAATTGAAGCTGAGTGGCACAATGAGGGGATGAGACCTCTATCCAGAGGCATGCACATCAGTGCTGGCATGCTTACCTACGTGGTATCCACTTAGCACCTTATTGATAGTAGGCACGGCATCAACTCCGTTTGTGGTTTTTATGTTACATGGTGTCTGTCCCTGTTTTTACTTTTCAGATGGAGTCTGGCAGATGACACACACTTACATATTACACACCCCGAGGAGCAGCTACTCTGCCCTCGTATCACTGAGAGGATAGGGACCTCCCATCCTTTAAGTTCCATCACATAGGGGGTCACCAATTGCCCTGAAGAAAGTCCAGGACCTTCACGGCCACAAAGGACTGAAACATGTCGGCACTGGGTTCTTAGGACCATAATACTCCAACAAGACCCGTTTTTTAGATATTTAATTACCCAGACAGATCCAAGAATAAAGGGAAACCTGGGATCTGCCTGAGGTATTTTATTTGTAAACCCCCTGGTCTTTTGTCTATCTAAAGAGCTCCCAACACTGTGGTTGTGCCCACCCAGACTTTTAGGTGCGGGGTGACCCGATGATGAAGCATGACACCACTAGGGTGTGTGAGGGTAATTAAAACAAAAAAAACGGTTTTTCCCCACATTCATGGTTGGGTTAGGTACAACATTTCACTAGAGAGTTTTCTTCCCCCCACCCCCTCCTTCTTTTGTCCCCTACCTCGGACATAGCTAGTTCACTAGCACCACTGACTACTCAAACCCCCTAGACACTGGGATACTTCCCAGCACCTTCACATGTAGATATGGTTTAAGCTTAACCACACAGGTCCCATCCGTGATGATGTTGTGGGACATCAGGGATGTGCGTCTTGGAACACCCGAAAGGATGGTCTAATAATGTAGCTAGCTTCTGTTTTTGCTTGGTAGTTAAGGTATTTGCCATTTTAACTGACTCATCTTTTTGTCCAAAAATAGTTGAATGGGAATATCTAGGGAGTTACCAGTGTTCACATAGCTTACGGAGACTACTGGGTTCATTTGAGTGGGAGGTGGCTCCTCCCATGCTTTCAACAGATTTACGTGATACATTTGTCTTACCCGCCCTCTGTATGGAAAGGATACCCGGTACGTCTCTGGGGTCACTTATTCCAGTACCTGATAAGGACCTTGGCAAGTGCCTGGGAGTTTCTTTTCAGGCGTGGGTAGTAATAGCGAAACCTTCTCCCCTACAGCGAACCCCATTAGCCTTCAGCTTTTACACACACAAAACCATAGAAATTCAGCAATTATAGTTATAGTTATAGATATCTCAAGTAACTATAACTCTTGCTCCAAGGTAATTAGAACTCACGCCCCTGCCATGCAAAGTTTTTTCACTAATAATTTCACTTCAAATGTTGCAGCGATATTATCAATGATGTCATAGACGACTTCATGAGTAATATAATATGTGAGAAAATTGACAGTGCATGGCGAGGGCACGTGTTGTAGTTTAGATATTACTATATATGTGCCGTTGTGGGTATGTAAGTGGGTGTGTGAGTGATTCTCTGTGTCTCTGAGTGACTGTTTCAGTGGCTGTAAGGGTGTGTGAGTGATGCTCTGCATCTCTGAGTGGGTGTGTGAATAGCTGTATGAACTTGTAAGTGGGTGTGTGAGTGGGTGCATAAGAGGATGTGTGAGTGAGTGTGTGAGTGGGTCTGTGAGTGGGTGTAGTTTTTTAAAATTGGGATTTGGATCAGTGGATCTGCCACAGATTCACACAGTGGGCAGCACTGAGAACCACGGTGAATGTGTAGGCCCTATCACACAAAAAATAAATATTAATATTTTTGAACAATATCTTGTCCATGAGGTGTCCCTCACAGACCCCTCACCCTTCTATCAGTCCCATGGGGTCAGGATTTCTCCCCCAGGAACCATGTCCCGATTGACAAAATAGCAGCAGCAACATTTCTCTCAGGTTGCAGCCGGCCAATCACAGCATAGCTGCTGGAGCTGTCTCTATATAGACGTAAATCTATTTTCTTTAATGACTCCAAAACGTCTGAACAGGTTTACACGAAATTAGAAAAAGCTATTTCTGGACCAAGATCTAGCTTTATGTCAAATATGGTGAGCTTCAGTTCAGCATGCCAGTCTGTAGTTGTCTTTAAAATACCTGTGGGAAACTGCATGGGGAAAATGCATTTTGGGACCTTACCTTTTTCTCGGCCCCACTTGACGAAACACTCCAAACCTTTCCAGACAGCAGCTGAAGTGAGTGGCAAACCAGTTTTGAGAATTTCATGAAGATTTGCCAACAGCAACAAAGTTATTAACAAAACAAAAAACGCTTTTCTTGTGGAAACAGGATCCTAACTATAGCTACCGACTGGCAACTTCCAGTAGGTCATTTTATATATATATTTGTCCTGCCACTATATAGGGTACCAAAATATGTGCTGTAGCCCACTCTTGGCCTCTAACTTATATGTCCTGGGTACACATTAGGTACCATATACTAGATGAGTTAAGAATGCCAATTAAGGGTATGCCAACGTCACTATGTTGAAAGAGGGAGCATAGGCTCTTAACCGCTGGTTAGGAGTTTACAGCCAGTAAAAACAGTGAAGGCAAAGATCTGGGAGTGCAGCCGGCAAGAGGTACAGGTGCGTAAGTAAATGTCAGAGCTATGCAGTACTATTAGATACTACTGTCCCCCATTACTATTCATTTACGCAGAGAATGTATTAATTCATAGTCAGGTAGGTCCAAATAGTCCGGAAATCAAACTATTTGCTTTCCCTACTTAATCTTGGAGTCTACAAAAAACTAGTGGTGCAAGCCGGCGTACCATCAATTCAGTCATTAATGTTGAATCTTATCCTAGGCCTGATAGCAATCCCCGGTTTCTCAGATTATAACTCAGTTCATTCTTTCCCACTTAAAATTCTACTAGGAGTATATATGAAGGCCTATGCTTTTCTCTATGTGTAACATGGCTCTTTCATGGGTAGCCCAGTCCGCCACTACTTGCAGCCATAGGGCAATAGCAGGCGCATTAGGTGACTTCCAGTTCATAGCTACACCCCTTTGGGCTAGGTAAAAACCATGTTCAACAAATTGGCAAGCTGATTTTTGGTTGTTAGGATCTGGCATCAAGCTGAAATCACATGTTTCATCTGTTTTTAAATTATTTTTTCAGTTATTTCAGTGCGTTTTCCTGCGAGAACACCACTGCACCATACAATATTCTGGGTGCGCAGAACCTGTACCAGAAGTTTGCATTTTCATCTTAACATTGTGGGCATCACGCCAGATGCAATTAATATATTTTGACTACCCACTTCAGGGTTAAATATATACTATATTTAATATTGAGTTGGAGTAATTTAATCTGGTTTTTCTGGGCACCATTTGTATACAATTCAATTTGAGTGTGCAGTCCATGTCTTCGAGTCTCTGTGTCCCTAGAACCATCTCTCCCTTCACCCAGTCAGTACACCTTTGGTTCAGTCTATTAGAACTGTAAATAGATGTGAAACTGCTATTTTACCAGTTCCTATCATGGATAGTAGATTCCATATTTTATGTGTTGGGGATTCTTCACTTTTGCTTGCTCAAACCCCTTGTACCACTTTGGTGATATTAATGTGAGTTGGGAACTGCCCACTTGATACCTGATAACCCATTCTCACATGTCACATGCTTGAGAACCCTGTTGTTGTAGAAGTTTCCCATCTGTAGTCACCCCCATTGAGATCCTGTATAGTAAACTGTGAGACTCACTCTGTCCACCTAATCCATGGAGGCTACAGATTGGGTCACTTAGAGAATGTGGGCCTCTGACAGAAGCTTTAGCCTGCCCTGTTGGCTTCAATAATATCCCTTTCTGTTATATGTATCTGCGGCCTTAATTACCGCAATGTGACGCTCCCAAGCTAGAGGTCGTCTCTCTCATTGGGCATTCCACTGCTCTGCAAAAGCCCTACTGGAAATATGCTCGATACGGACCAATTTTCCTTCATGCCCGATAGTTTTCCTGAACTCTTCTATACCTTCTATAGATGGTCCTAACCCTGTCTGCATAACCTTAAATAAAGCAGTATATCATCTACTTTAAAGAAAATAACGCCTAGCCTGTACCCTCCTTGTTCTTGCTCTTTGCTTCCATTGCACTGGCTAATGGTTCCTTTCCAATTGCAACCTTGAGGGGTCCCTCCCTCTACTTTGCATGATTCCTGTTGCACTGGGTTCTACCTCTTCAGTACGCCCAGATATTTTTCTTTTCTGATCACCCAGTTGTAGAACTTTTTATGGTGGGTGAGTCTCACTACTGGTGTCTGACCCACGGTAATCGCATGGCGAACTGACTGTGCGTGTTTACCACCAGTGTCTGCCTTTCAAGGTAAAGTCGCTGCTATACAGCAAGGGTAAGGGGAAATTGCCTGTATAGACGTCAGTGGGTTGTGGGTGGTAGACTATTGTTGGGCCCAGCACCCTAACAGTGCACAGGTAATAGGCACTATGCAGGATTAGATATTCACCAGGGATAGACCTTATGAGGATAGTGTACACTAACAGGGGAAGTCAGTGTGCTTTACTGTTTTTCCTGTAGCAGCAGTATTCGTTATACACATGGGGAAGGGAACTGTCTAAGAGTGAAGTTTCACTCCCCCTTAGCCTACAGATACCATTGATGTCTTGAATTGGAGTGTATCCTCTGCCAGAACTGTACAGGTTTTCAAATTTTCCGGGCTCATCTCAGGATCAGAGCCCAAGCCCTGTTTCATTCTGCCGCACACAAAAGGAGAAATTAACAGTACTTCTCTCAGCTCCTGAGGAAGAAACGGTTGGGGAGGAATGATTTCCATCAATCACTCAGCTTTCACACTGTACCAGACTTGGGCCTGCCCAAGCTCACTGAACAAAGGAGAGTGCCCAGACAGCTGGAGCCTACCCAGAGGTTGGCTGTCTTTGAAATTCTAGTGCGCGAGTCCCTGGCAGTGATGTCAGTGAGAGGTAGATGTGAGACGCCAGGAGCTGTTGTGACCAGTGCCTCCTGGATGACACCAGTTTGGATTGTCCCAACATGCTCTGCAGGAAGGTTGGGACATGCATAGAGAGGTGACCTGGCACCCCAGGATTGGCCAAGGGTGCTTGTCTTCTGGAACCTGCCTCTCCCCTTTAAAAACTCTTGTACAAGGAAGAGATACTCTCTTGCCTGTGGATTTCTACCCACTTTGTTGCTGGATCCTAGGACTACCATGGAGAACTGGAAGGAGGAACCATCTGACCCACACTCAGGACCCAGGACACTGTCCAGTTGACCCCAGGAGCAGTGGGTCTCCCCAAGGGCCAGTGAGGCTGGCCCCTTAAAGACCCATGAGAACCAGTCATGGGAAAACCATTGACTTCCCTGCACATACCAGCGAAGAACCAAAGGAAAACTGGTGCAGGGGACCAGGAAAACCAGCTTTTTGAGGGCTACACCACTTCGTGCTGAGGAGGATTGCTGCAGCTGCCCCTGGTGGATAGAGCTCACCACCAGGAGTAAAACAAGCCCAGGATCGTCCAAATCTGAGTTGGGCCTGGCACCCCCCAAGAGAAATCAACAGCATAGGTTTGCACGAAAAATGAAGAGAAATAAAAGTACAACCCAACTGGGCTCTCCCACAAGCAGCGGGAGAGTGTTTCCCAGGCTACGCATGTATATTTACTTTATCGATTACCGGTCTGCTTTCCATCATATAGATTGGAACAAGCTGTGGCACAAGTTGAATGACTGGAAAATCCTATCTGCCCTTCTAAACTATCTGGTCTTGCTGCATACAGATATGTGGGTACCGGTTAAGCTAGGGGCTGGTGCACACCTATCCAGATGCATTTTAACCACAAAAAGCCTGAAGCAGGAGTGCGCCCTTGCCCCCACCCTGTTTATTCTTTTTATGGCAGACCAAAGTTGAACTGCTGCAACTTCCATGCTCTGAAGCTGGGAGGGTTGATATTTTCAAACCTGTTTATCCCAATGACTTAGTGTTGATAAACCACTCTCCAGTTGGGCTCCAACGCTTGCTTAATTGTAAAACAAATTTACTCGGTCGAGAACGACCTGAAGATCAACTTAGAAAAAACTAAAGCTCTGATACTAAATCAAGGGAAAAAATGGCCCCATGTTGATACTTAGCCAACCAACTTCTGGAGACATTACCAGAATATGAGTACTTTTGAGTGATAATAGACAACAGGGAATTCACTCCCCAGAAAAAAGCCCTGAGGAGAAGATACAATGCTCTAGCTCTTGCATTAAAAAACATAAATAAGGCAGTTTCATGCCCCAGTTTTACACCTTTACTCTGGCCAATTCAGGCTCAGCTTGTACCAACAATAACCCGTGGGAGTGGGTCAATGCGGGGCAGAGATGGGATCCTGGATGGAATAATGGCGGGTGCATTCAGACTGATCTTAAGCCTCCCTTAGTACACTTCATCGGAGCAGATCCGGCTAGTTTGGCCTACAGAAGCAGACACATGCCAGAAGGGGCACATATATAAAATGCTGGCATAACATAAAAAAGCACTATTAAACACCATCAACGCCCATCTTTGTATAGCATTAACAACCAGAGACAACTCTCTGGCAAGACCCTACATCAATGATTCAATAAAACAACTGGGCCTGTAGGAAATACCTGTAACTAATGCAAGCTTCAGAAACCTGGCAAATAAGACCATCAAGCAGACCTCACGATTAGAGGATAAAGTAACACTGGCAGCCGGAGCCCACGGCTGCTTTGAAGGGGTGGTTCCTCTGTTATGGCGGAGGAGCGTCACCCCCTGCTGAAAGCCGGCAAAGGGCAAAAATAAAATGATAATAAAACATTTATATTATCATTTTATTTTTTGTCCTGCAGGCTGGAACTGCGAGCAGTGAGAGGCACGGTCACCTACACTGACGCAGCAGTTGCAGCACTAGGGAGGAGGGTGGGAGTGTTGGGCACTGCCAAGTGGTCATGATGGTTTGGCTGGCCCTATGGGGCTTGTCGATCTGTCAATCTGGCCTTTCTCCACCTGGCTGCGTTGTACAGCTGGGTGGAGAAACTATCACAGGCACCTACTCCACATCTGAGCGCCGAACTGAGGCACTCAGACCAATCACAGCACTGCTCACATGCTGGGAATATCTTGGCGCATTGCCCTCATTATATGGAAGCATCATACACCCATAACCAACTGCCGGCTGAGCGGAGCGTGCTGAGTAAAGAACTACTGATTGAGCGCAGAGCAATGAAACAACCTCTCTTTAATCAAAGAGAAATTCAATCATGTAGACATGCAGTCATGGCATGCTTTGCCCTGGAGGACTCGCAGCTAAATTGCCGCCTTGTGAGATACCTAAATTACGTGGAAGGAAAACTGGCATCTAACATCAACATCGAGGGTGAGCAAGAGAACCAAGGCATGCCTGCATGAAGGGAAGATGAGCTAAGGACCACATCTGTGGCTGAGTGAAATTGCCCTGACTCCAGGAGCTGAGGATGGCACCAGCTGCACTAAACCCCTGCATGTCTGTGTGGCACCTGATGAGTACTCTTATACCAATGAACTCACTGCCGGTAAGGGACTGGCAGGCACTGGGGAAATGCACAACTAATGCACTTTCCAGTCTTGATATTGATTTCTATTTCTTGACTCTGTTTACTTACCCTTTCGTCTTGGCACACCCCAGCTAATGACTTCACCCTGGCTGGGAACAGACAAGCGCTCAAACATTATCTATGCACTACCATGCACTTTAAACTGCCAGTGCAATCTGGGAACCTTTAAATCAATACTATACGCAATGGTAATTATGTTTAATGTGAGCAACAGGTCTTAATAATCATGCAAGACATTGTAAGCAAATGGGGACAGGGCACCTTCTGAGTGCTTACTTTTTCTTTCTTACCAATGAATCCATTGCTGGCAAGGGACTGGCATGGCCTTGGGAAATGCACAGCTAACGCACTTGTTTCTCTAGACACTGCTTTCTATTTGCTGACTCTGCCTATTTACCCTTGCATCTTTGCACACTCCAGCTAATGACTACACCTTGCCTGGGAACAGACAAGCACTCGAACATCTCTTACATGCTATATAACACTTTAAATTGTTAGTGCAATATGTGAAACCTTTTATTCAATATTACACGGCAAAGCAATAATGTTTAATACGCTTTACTGTGATTAACACGCTTTATTAATCATGCAGGACATTGATAGGAATTGCGGACAAACATTAGTTTTTAACTTCTTTTGTTTACTTGATGCTACTTTCTGTTTGCTGAATTAGCAAATGTACCCATGGGTCCTCAGCCTCGCACACTCTGGCCAATGGTTTCATCATGCGTGAGAGCTGGGAAGCACTTGTGTATCATTTAGGCGCTATCATGCATTTTCCTGAAGGAACTTATTTTGTTTAACTAACATTATACTGTCAGGTAATGTTGTTTTAATATGTACAATTGTAAGTGTAGGAGAGTGGATTATTAGTAGTGGTAACCCGGCATCTACCATTGTCAATAATGCCACTAACACAGTTCAGGGCTCAGAATAGGTCTCAGAATATTATTACCTTGCTCAACCCTTGGTAGCTTGGCTGCGAGCAGGCAGGCTCAACTTCAGAGACAGGCATGCAAAGCATTTAAAAACACGAATTCAGTAAATAATTAAGACAACACACAATAAAAATCCAATACCAATTTAATAACATAGCACATATGTTTATTTTTAAAACTACACCTAAAATGAAAATTCAATGTGGTGAACTGGAGATATACATTTTTAAAGATTTAGCACTATATAGCACATAGAAACCTATAGCCCCTATTGGGACATCTGGTCATGCTACACCCGGACAAAGTCAAAGTTTCAGGCCGCCCGTGCAGCTACCCCTTGCGGTAGGCCTTGTTGAAAGTTTTACCTTTGGCTGCTTAGAGACTTTTCTTGATCTTTTTCTGCTGGGGTTCCTCGATGCTCTGCACCGGTCTGGGTTAGGTGAGGGTTCACTGGCTACCTTTCCTGGTCAAACTCTGTAAGCCAGACCTCCAGGCTGGGGATTCTTGGTGATGGTCCAGGTGAGCTCTTTTAACCTGTAGCTTGTAGGGACTCCATTCTTTATTCCACTTGAAGCAAGTTAGGTCCACTGGGCTGTAGTTCCAGACTGTGCAGCAAGCACAGTCAGTCAGAGTGCAGGGTCTGGTTGGTGCAAATCAAACTTCCAGCTTGGATCCTTCTTTTTCTCTTAGTTTCAAGCAGCAGATCGGAAAGGCTCAGCACCTGTCAGATGCTTATTCAATGTTCTCTGGGGTAAAGCAGGAGGGCACTCGTGTCCAATGTGGTACAGGTAAGCACCCCAGACCATGACCACTTTCTCCAAACTGTGGCATAATGGTTTCCCAGAGAGCACCATTCCTCCACAATTGAATATGGCTGAAATCTCAGCAGAGGAGTAAGAACTAGTTATGCTACCCTCCAGTATGGCTCATTTCCATAGCTCTCCTCCCCTGACATCTGCTAATTCCTTCCTTAAGTCTACCATCTGTTTGAGTTCAGAGGGGATGGTGTAGATGGACCTTGCTTTTTCTGCCTGTACCTTGCTTCCTTTGAATCTCATAGTTTACGACCTCACCCCACTGCTTTCCTGTGTAGCAGAGTCCTCTCCTGCTATATAGCCTTTCTCCCTGGGTGCCACTTATCACCTCATGAAAGCAGCCTGGCTAATCCTGTTAACTCTGACCAATCAGGGGAGACCACAGGAATGCTGAATTTTGACTTACAGACAAGAAAGTCTTATAATTTATTTTCTGTACATTTCAGGATAATTTCAACAAGACCTTGAATTACATTTTCTGTAATCCCTAGTGTTAGTTATGAGTTCATAACCCATTGCAAGGTTAACCTATGTGGCTGGGGATCTGCAATGGGGAAAATGAAATGTCACATTTCTCCAACACCAGGTCTTATAAAACATCTTTTATAAGGACCCTGCTTAAAGCTACGACTCCCCATTCTTAGGACACCCAGGGGGGAATTTAGGGGTTCTAAATATGCAAAAAATAATGTAGATCCTCACTCCACAGTGCTCCTAGCACAAAAGTAGATTTTTGGAAGCACTTTACTGCAATGGAGGAAGTTAAATCTGTAGTTTCCCTATCCCCAGGGCATATAAAACGTATTAAGTAAGTACCTGATCTCTACCCCTGGGGGTACCTAATATGCCAACATATTGTAGTTTATCAGTTTGTAAGTGCTCCTACCATCAAAGTTGAGTTTGGGCGCAATTTCTATTTAAAAGCAGTCCTGTAACACATGCCTGCTTTTAAAATGACCTCACACTCTCAGCAGTGCACACATGCAAGTGCTGAAAGTGCTTCTGGTCTTTAAACTGCCATGCTCTATTATATACCAGGAACTTAAAGGTAGTTTTAATCCCCCTGCTCTATTATGTACTAGGAGCTTATAGGATAGGTCATATCAATTATAGGGATACCCTAACCCATAGTTTACCCTAATGCGTGTGTGTTTTCACTGTGTTTTCACCATAGCACTGGACATGGGCCTGGTTAAGATCTTGGTATAAAATTCCTGAGAATTACACAAACACTGGGCCTAATTCTGGTTATTGGTTCAGCGTAATGATTGCACATATGGTATACGTTCACTATAATGATGCATAATGCTTTGTTGATCACTGCAGTAATGACAATGATGCCTCCAAGAGGAATCCTAATTTTATTATGAAACAACATGATCAAACTCACTTGGTATGTTTGGGTGACCCCTCTAGGCGGTCACCAGTGATTATACAATGTCATCTATTGTATGTTCCATCTGCCAATGTATATATTTGTAAATTACTGCGTAGTGTTTATTAGTGTGTGTGTTATAAATGTAATTTACCTTACAAGTTGGAAGGTATTGAGCACATCTGACAATTATCGATTGTGTTAAATACCTTAAGCTTTGTTAAATTTACGGCAGGTCAAACCAACCAAAATTGAACAGGGTAAGAGCATACAAAATTTACTGTTGGTGAGTTAAGCGCCAAAATTAATGTTATTCCCGACCACACGTAGAAACAGATGTTATTTTTTGCACCCTATAAATAACGTGACCTGTGATATTGTCATTTATCAGGTGTGATAAATAGCACCTAAACTCGTAATTCGGCACTTAGTGGTGCTGAGAACTAGTGCAGATCTTTTCAGAGGGCCCACCACATTCTACAATAACCTTCCGACTATGAGCACCCACATTCTACAGTCCCCTTCAGACTATGAGCTCCCACTGTCTACAATCAACTTCCGACTACGAACACCCACATTCTACAGTCCCCTTCATTCAGACTTTGAGTACCCACATTCTAGAATCACCTTCAGATTAGATGGAAGGTCATTACCTCATACTGTCTGCTTACGGTCTCATTTTCACCTAAATGTACTGTGCAAATTTCAGTCTGACAATCCAGGATCAAGTTACATTATTAAGCTTCTTTCAATATGATTAGCCACTGATTAACGTTCAAAGCCAGAAACACACTTCCAGGCTGCCTACCTTATCGAGGGAACGCGAATCCTCCCTGCCGCCGCCGCCACAGCTGATCTCACGAGCGGCCGCAGTGTGCAGAGGGGAGGGGAGGAGGAGACAACTACATTCCCCAAGCTCCTTCGCGCCGGAAGCCCGTCAGCACCATCCACGCCAGCGCCTGGAGGCGCATATATTCTCGGACCACCCCGGCAGAGCGGGTGTCCGTTCAAAGCCAGAAACACACTTCCAGGCTGCCTACCTTATCGAGGGAACGCGAATCCTCCCTGCCGCCGCCGCCACAGCTGATCTCACGAGCGGCCGCAGTGTGCAGAGGGGAGGGGAGGAGGAGACAACTACATTCCCCAAGCTCCTTCGCGCCGGAAGCCCGTCAGCACCATCCACGCCAGCGCCTGGAGGCGCATATATTCTCGGACCACCCCGGCAGAGCGGGTGTCCGTTCAAAGCCAGAAACACACTTCCAGGCTGCCTACCTTATCGAGGGAACGCGAATCCTCCCTGCCGCCGCCGCCACAGCTGATCTCACGAGCGGCCGCAGTGTGCAGAGGGGAGGGGAGGAGGAGACAACTACATTCCCCAAGCTCCTTCGCGCCGGAAGCCCGTCAGCACCATCCACGCCAGCGCCTGGAGGCGCATATATTCTCGGACCACCCCGGCAGAGCGGGTGTCCGTTCAAAGCCAGAAACACACTTCCAGGCTGCCTACCTTATCGAGGGAACGCGAATCCTCCCTGCCGCCGCCGCCACAGCTGATCTCACGAGCGGCCGCAGTGTGCAGAGGGGAGGGGAGGAGGAGACAACTACATTCCCCAAGCTCCTTCGCGCCGGAAGCCCGTCAGCACCATCCACGCCAGCGCCTGGAGGCGCATATATTCTCGGACCACCCCGGCAGAGCGGGTGTCCGTTCAAAGCCAGAAACACACTTCCAGGCTGCCTACCTTATCGAGGGAACGCGAATCCTCCCTGCCGCCGCCGCCACAGCTGATCTCACGAGCGGCCGCAGTGTGCAGAGGGGAGGGGAGGAGGAGACAACTACATTCCCCAAGCTCCTTCGCGCCGGAAGCCCGTCAGCACCATCCACGCCAGCGCCTGGAGGCGCATATATTCTCGGACCACCCCGGCAGAGCGGGTGTCCGTTCAAAGCCAGAAACACACTTCCAGGCTGCCTACCTTATCGAGGGAACGCGAATCCTCCCTGCCGCCGCCGCCACAGCTGATCTCACGAGCGGCCGCAGTGTGCAGAGGGGAGGGGAGGAGGAGACAACTACATTCCCCAAGCTCCTTCGCGCCGGAAGCCCGTCAGCACCATCCACGCCAGCGCCTGGAGGCGCATATATTCTCGGACCACCCCGGCAGAGCGGGTGTCCGTTCAAAGCAAGAAACACACTTCCAGGCTGCCTACCTTATCGAGGGAACGCGAATCCTCCCTGCCGCCGCCGCCACAGCTGATCTCACGAGCGGCCGCAGTGTGCAGAGGGGAGGGGAGGAGGAGACAACTACATTCCCCAAGCTCCTTCGCGCCGGAAGCCCGTCAGCACCATCCACGCCAGCGCCTGGAGGCGCATATATTCTCGGACCACCCCGGCAGAGCGGGTGTCCGTTCAAAGCCAGAAACACACTTCCAGGCTGCCTACCTTATCGAGGGAACGCGAATCCTCCCTGCCGCCGCCGCCACAGCTGATCTCACGAGCGGCCGCAGTGTGCAGAGGGGAGGGGAGGAGGAGACAACTACATTCCCCAAGCTCCTTCGCGCCGGAAGCCCGTCAGCACCATCCACGCCAGCGCCTGGAGGCGCATATATTCTCGGACCACCCCGGCAGAGCGGGTGTCCGTTCAAAGCCAGAAACACACTTCCAGGCTGCCTACCTTATCGAGGGAACGCGAATCCTCCCTGCCGCCGCCGCCACAGCTGATCTCACGAGCGGCCGCAGTGTGCAGAGGGGAGGGGAGGAGGAGACAACTACATTCCCCAAGCTCCTTCGCGCCGGAAGCCCGTCAGCACCATCCACGCCAGCGCCTGGAGGCGCATATATTCTCGGACCACCCCGGCAGAGCGGGTGTCCGTTCAAAGCCAGAAACACACTTCCAGGCTGCCTACCTTATCGAGGGAACGCGAATCCTCCCTGCCGCCGCCGCCACAGCTGATCTCACGAGCGGCCGCAGTGTGCAGAGGGGAGGGGAGGAGGAGACAACTACATTCCCCAAGCTCCTTCGCGCCGGAAGCCCGTCAGCACCATCCACGCCAGCGCCTGGAGGCGCATATATTCTCGGACCACCCCGGCAGAGCGGGTGTCCGTTCAAAGCCAGAAACACACTTCCAGGCTGCCTACCTTATCGAGGGAACGCGAATCCTCCCTGCCGCCGCCGCCACAGCTGATCTCACGAGCGGCCGCAGTGTGCAGAGGGGAGGGGAGGAGGAGACAACTACATTCCCCAAGCTCCTTCGCGCCGGAAGCCCGTCAGCACCATCCACGCCAGCGCCTGGAGGCGCATATATTCTCGGACCACCCCCGCGACGCGGGACGCGCGCGGGCGCAGCCGGGCTAAGCCCGGGCAAAGGGCGGGCCCTCTTAGGCCCTCAGAGGCCCGAGGAGACTGGACTGGGCCAGGGACGTTGGTCGTTTCGTCGGATAAACTTCGGACATTGTAAGCACACCATTGTTAATACCTATTATTATTCGGACAGTTAGGCAATAGTGTTATATGTAGATGTGGGTTAATTTTACATACACAACAGATATTATTATCCCCCATCCATTGCCGTAATAGGAATTTTATTGACTAACCATTACAAATGCTATGGTAATTAGTTAAATAAGTATAAAAAAATTCGTCATTATCCATTCGTGTTTAGCTACCTAGACCATATTGATATAATGTCACGTGAAACTAGAAGTAGTAAAGCTATGTCAGGTAGCTCCAAATTAACTGGAACCTTAGATGATTTTATAGTTCGTACAAATACACTGATAGATCAGGGTATTGTCCTTATGGAAAGGAGGGTCTCCCAAGATCTTGCCCAAGCAAAAAGGTCCTCAATGGGCCATATTGCTACAGCTCGCACCCCAACGCGAACCCTTGAGAATATTTCTACCAATTCTAACACACGGCATATTAATGCAGAGGTTCACGGTATTACAATGGCACTCTCTGATACTCAAGATTGTAATACTCCTGATCCACAGGGTTTGGCTATTATAGAAAGCATCTCGCTAGCCCCTCAGTCAGAAAACCAGACAGCAAACAATAATATCTCAAGAAAAGGGATAAGGGAGGGAGCAATTCCCAAAAAAATAACAAGTAGACGATTAAATAAAAAATATCCCGCTATTAAATCTATTAAGGCTTCCAAGTCAGGAAAGTGCAAAGAAAATAATATATCTAATGTAAGAGGGTCAAGGGAAGGCAAGGGCCAAGAACCGGGGAAAGGAGGAGTTGCCCCTAAGACACTACCCATGAACATTGTAGATGACAGCTTTTTAGATAACTCCTTAGCTGACATTTTATCTGTTAATCTATCAGCTGAAAGTATAGGCACAAATATAGGGAACGAAGATTCCCTTATATTGACCTTGTCAAAAATATTTAAGACCTTGCTCATTCCTATAGAAGAAAGACTAATCGGGATAGAAAAACAACTTATAGAACTGAGGAAAGAGAAAAAAGATGAATATACTAGCAATCAAAAAAAGGTAACTCAGGTTCCAGCCCCTATTAGTAATGTACAGGTATCAAAAATACTTGACAATGACATAGAAAAGGAAAGGAATACAGCCCTAAAGGTCTCTACCAACAATCCTATCATTATTGACGTAGATGAAAATAGTGCAAAGTCCATAACGACACGTGAAACAGCTAAAAAGTTGGCTCCTTGTAGTATCCCTACAAACAATAACGACATCACGCACACAGAAAAGCGCAGGAATATTAATTTACCTCCTGAAGCATGTGATTATGTAGTTATTCTAACTGGGGTTCCGGAATTAGGCTCATCAGTCTTAGAACCTTATGTGGCGCTTAAAAACAAAGTGTCACATTGGCTGAATAACAATCATCCATTACCACCAACAATAAGAAGCAATATCTTAATGGTAGAGAGGGTCCCCTGGGTAGGCCATAATAGGAAAAAAATACAAGGGGACTGTGTGATTGTATCATTTGAGGACCCTCGGTCAGTAGGACATATCTGTTCGGGAGTCCCAAGGAACAATGGTTCATTGATTGTAGCAAGACCCCTGGCTTATTTTTATCCACCAACGGAACACCAAGATAATGCATGGAGCTGGTTAAGGGACTCAAATCCAGATAGGGGTGGAATTGGGTGTGAATTTTTCGGGAACACATATCCTAAAAGATGGGAAAGGGAGGGGGATGATGGCTGGACTTTAATACAACGTAGGGCAGGGAGGCCCCAACATGCCAACTCTCAGTATCACAGAGAATGGATGGGCCCACAGTACACTCAGCCTTTAATTTCTTGTTACAATAGGTTTAGTGGACTGGAGGGCATTGATTGACTCCCAATACATGGGGAAGGACACAAATCCACACCCTGTCCATTTGTTTCACCCGTAAATTCACCCGTGGTTTTAATAAGTCCCCTTAGGACACCTGATCATTCAAATGGTTCACTTCAATTACTATCAACTGGTATACAGGGGGGAAATACTATATCTAAAAAAAAACCCTTGGAAGCTCCTGAACCCACACCCAAAGTGGAACAAACAAAGCATCAAGAGGCAAACGATCCTAATAGCAATAGATCAGAAATACCGAGAAGATTAGTTAAATCTTCATCGGCTGCTAGCTGCAGCTCAAATCAAGGCCCTTCTATGGCCAGGATTGTTTCATGGAACGTTGCAGGAGTGGGTTCAAAAACAAGTGACCCCGAATGGAACCTTTATATAAACTCCTTTGAAATATGTGTTCTACAAGAAACATGGGCTACGACAGCTAGGCATAGGGTTGGATATAGAACGTATCAGTTGGAAGCAGTTCCATCAGTAAGAGGTTGTCCATCAGGAGGGCTAATAATATGGGTTAGTGTGTCCATTAATATAGCCATACAGCAATTAAGAACCGATTCCTTAGATATACTCGGTTTAAAAATGGTTACCATTGATAATCGGATGATCCATCTCTTTAATATATATAATCGACCATGCCCATCATATAAGGAGTCACCATGTATTGACAAATTAGAATCAATACTGGATACGCTGGACCCGGAAGCAAGCACGATAATATGTGGGGATATGAACTGCAACTTTGAACCCATTGTCGGAATGAATAAATTGTATGAGGATGAAGATAATGCTAATGGCATACCATCCTTATCTAGTAATGGGACAGTTGCAGGTTCTACCCTAGCTTTCCAAATTACAAGGGTACTGGTAAGTCATGGACTGAGGGCATGTAATGGGCGTTTTCCTTCTGACAGTCCCAAGGTACCTACTTTCACGAGACGTAATTGCCAAAGTTTAATTGATTATGTTATTATTTCCATGGACTTGTGGCCATATACAAAAGACTTGATGGTCAAAGATAGATTTGATAGTGATCACCATTCCTTGGAAGTCAGCTTTGCAAAGAGCTTAATACTGGGTCTGGAAGTAGATGAGGGAGGACACCAACCTGTCCCAGATAATGTTATATTAAGTAATAATCGTCGGTCCGTTAAATGGGCATACATACTGGGACAAGAAGTTCTAGTGGCAAATATTTATAATTGCCTTACTAATGTATTTGACATCTATAATCCCTCCGAAAGCGAACCCGGTTTATTTCTTAAATTACATAAAGAGTTCTTTAATGAACTATTAGAACTCATGACTAGAAGACCAAAAAAAGGAATGGGTGCTGTGAAGCTGCAGCCTACAGGTAAACCTTGGTTCAACAAAGAATGCCGAACAGCAAAATCAGCTTTGATAGATTCGGTCAAAAGTAAAAATGCTATGGTAATTAAAGAAAATAGGAAATTATATAATAAGGTGCTGACCAATGCAAAGTGTTCATGGGATGAGGAATTATGGTCCGGTATGCTGATGGCAGCTAAAATGAAGGATCAAAAGCTATTTTGGGAAACAGTGGCTAAGGGTAACCAAAGAGAGAAAGGTTCGAGAGAAGTTTATCTTAATGAAGCAACCTGGATAGACCATTTTACGAACCTGTACGCCGCCCAAGGGACTGCTAATGCAGTGCAGGAAGATCATGCTGTGTTGCTTACAGAGGCTGAATCTACACATATAGTTTTTGATTTGGTGGAAACAAAAATAGCTATCAACTCTGTCAAATATGGGAAAGCTCCTGGGCTGGACAAAGTACCAGGTGATCTGTTCAAGCATGAACTAGATGTCTGGGTTCCTTATCTTAATCATCTGTGCAACATTGTTGCTGCTGGGGAGACAATTCCGGACACATGGAACGGGGCGGAAATTATTACTATTTTTAAAAAGGGCGATAGAAGCAATCCTGCTAACTATCGTCCCATAAGTCTTTTAGATATTACCCAAAAAATTTATGCTAGGCATATACTAAACCGCATAAATACCTGGTTGGAAGAAGAACAAATTTTAACGAAATATCAGGCAGGCTTCAGAGTAAAAACAGGAACCATTGACCAAGTCCTAAGGCTCTGTTGTCTGTATTGGAAATACGTCGTTATTCGTAAAGGTCATTTGTATGTGGCATTCGTAGACTTACGGGCCGCATTTGACCTTATACCGCGAGACCTTTTATGGGAATCATTGAAATCCCAGGGGATCCCGCTAGGTCTACTAAAATTGGTTATTGGACTACATATGGACAACTATGCAAAGGTGAGGTGGGTTCCTACTGGGGAACTCACAAAAGCTATCCCCATAAAAAGAGGAGTACGCCAGGGGTGTGTACTGGCGCCAACCCTATTCTCCCTGTTTGTTAACGATATACCATCTTACATGGAGTGTAGTGATAACGACGCTCCAAGACTAGGGGGTGAACGGGTTTCTTCCCTTTTGTTTGCAGATGACACCATTCTCATTTCCCAAACACCACGGGGCCTTCAAAATTTGTTAAATAGATTCCAGTCGTACTGTTCCTTGAAGGGCCTAGAAATCAATACTAAAAAAACGAAATACATGGCACTGAGCCCACATAGGAACTTCAAGAAAAATTTAATGTTAAATGGCCAGAAGCTTGATTATGTGCAGAATTTTATATATTTAGGTGTCTCTATAGACTCTTCCTTAGCTTGGAGACCGCAGCTAGAAAAGAATAAGATCATCTTCAAACAAAACTGTCTACCAATTCTTAAGAGACACAAAGAATGCTTGAATAAGGCAGTGACCCCTGCGTTAGAGATTTTCAAGTACAAAGTCCAATCAGCAGTATTATATGGGGCGGAATTATGGGGTCCTGTATGTAGACATACATTTGAAAACCTTGAGAACAAGTTTCTTAGGGGGTTGATAAAAATACCTACAAATACCCCTTTAACACCACTTCTTTTGGATCTAAACCTGAAACGAACAGATCAACACGCAATATTGAGACCATTATTGCTGTGGGTTAGATTGTGGACGACCCCAGAACTACTCAATTACAAGAACGGCCTGAAAGAAGTTATGGACCTTGATAATTGTAACAAAGTTTATTGGTTCAAGCATGTAAGAATTTGGTTAGGCACAATTGGATTAGCCCATTTTTGGAATGATCCTGAGGCTATGAATTCGTGCTCCAAGAAAATTGTTAAATCATCTTTCTGGTCATATGTGAGCAACGAATTAGTATATGCAAGAATTCATGGACCGCTAACTGAAAACTTCCTATTGTTTAAGGATGTCGCATCTTTTGAACCATTTTTAGACGAGATCCATCCGCCTTTATCAAAAACCTTGTACCTAAAATTTAGATATGGTACCCTTAGAACTAAGGCCTTTGAAAAAAGCTGGGCGAAATCAGGAAGTGATCTCTGTATTTCATGTACTCATGGTACTAAGGAAGATGATTTACACATACTTCTATTCTGCTCCAGCTATGTAATACCAAGGAAAAAGTGGATAGCACCACTCTGCCATAAAATAGGCTCTAGATCCTACAAGGAGGCTGGCAGAATTTTAAAAACTGACACCAGCCAGGTGATAGTTTTTGGAGTTAGTAGGTTTCTTCTCGCTGCTAATTTTATTAGAATAAAGTTGGGTCTACATTTTTAAAGAAAAAGATAAATCGAGGAGATACATTATTTGATATTTTCAAAAAGACCATGATATTAAAACATGTAATTGTTGCTTTATTATCCAACTAGGTATATGTGGTTGTTGCTTTTTATGAATTTTATACGAATTTTTAAGAATTCTTTTTATATAAAAAATGTCCTAGCGGTTACTGATTTAATACTATTTAATAGTTTTTAAATTATATTTATTGTTAAATTGTATTTTTAACCTTGTAAACTTTCCGCCCGGGTAAAATGTGTTTGACAAAGATTATGAAATTAGATATTGTATACACGGATTCTATGGATATATACGAATAGGTTAGCTTATTTGACTTTTTATTTACTGCTTTTTTTTATTATTTTTTTTTTTTTTTGTGTGCTAGCAAATGTTAAAATGTAAGATAACAAATGAATGAAAAATGATTAACCTTCTCTTTTAACGTTCTTTTTTATTTTCTGAACAATTTATTTTTTACAATTTTCTATGAATTAGTCAACATTTATTTTTTGGTCCGTGCAAGAAAATTAACAAGTATTTATTTGTCCTGTCGTGTACAATTGCACAAGACCAACCGCAAAATGTTGCTTTAATGAAGTAGCCATTTACAATGCATTATTTATTAATTTATTGTTTATTTTTAATTCTTTGTAAAGCACCAAAAGGCCAGACATCATGATGACAAAGAGACTAACACTGTAAAGGAGGAACTATCTAGTTGGGCATGGATTAACACCTGGCATAGGAAATGTGAAATGTTAATTATGTCTAAAGTGATGGCAAAAACCTTTGACTGAGGACCGCAGGTTCCAGTCTGACAATTGGGTGTAAATGTTCTATGGTTTCCTTTCAGTGAAACTGCATAGCCACTGCAAGGCATAGGAGCTAGCATTTTAATAGCCTTGTTTCCATTTTTGCCATTTTTATAGATGTATAGAAAAAGAGAAAATCATTTCTTTCTGTAAACAGGTGAAAACAAACAGCAAAAATGGAAAACGTTCAGTTCGTTCAGATGCATGAATATTGGAAATACCTGTCTTTTAAAAAACATCTATGTAACATTTTGGAAAGCATCTGGTTAGTTGAAATGCTGTTTTTCTACTTTACCCCTTGTTCGCCTGTACCCACACAGAAGCCATGCAGCCTCCTGGAAGAAATACCTTGTACATGAAAATACTCCAACCCCATTGTTCCCCATGAATTGAATTTATTCCCTGTGCATTCTCATTGTCAACATACACAAAGAGAGGTTCCCTGCCCATTTCTCGAATGTTGCTAGGATGAAATGGCATGTACCTCACTGGTCGGGTTGTTTAGCACTCTGGTACATGTTGTAAGCATGTACCGTTTTGCCTTTTCTTGTTGTGTCAGTCAGAGTTTTCTCTGGCAGGACTGTAATGTTTGTGTTTTGGACTATGTGATCCTGAGTTCTACAAAGTGAACTAAAAATATTGAGAAGCTGCTGAGGTCTCACCTTTGGTGATCGCAGAAGCGAGAAAGATGGCAGCGGTGAGGAACACCTGCATGATGTTGGAAGAAGGTTGGAGCTGGGGCAGTGTAGAAGATCTGTGTCTGAGCAGTTCTTTAGGCCTTCTCCACATCTGATTGTCTGGCCATTGTATTTATTCAGTTGCAGTGGATGGAGATGAGGTCTTGCCTGAGCGCTGATGTGGCGGTGTTATTTTCCGCTGCTCAGTGAAATGGACATGACTCTAAGGCCTCTTAACCATCACTCCACCCAATATATTATAGAAAGAACAAGGTGTCCTGATGTAATGCACTTCTTTCTACCAACAGCTTCAATTAATAGGGTAATGTATTATGTACAATGACACACCCTTTCTGAGATGAGAATTAGTTATGGGCATCTTGCTATGCAGTCTCTGAACAGCTCAGGCAAGCCCCTGGGTCGATCCAGCATTTATAGACCACAGAAGGTAGCGCTTCTTTTGGTGAGATGAGTACTGAAAATGGCTGAAGCCAAGTGATAGCTGCTGTGTCTTGGGGGCCGTTCCAGTAAAATGGTTGGGTCCACCTTGAATTTTCGAGGAACTTAGCACTTAGCACTTATCAAGTCAGCAACTGAAGTGATTGCTGTTGTACATGATAGCACAGGAAGATAAGGATGGTATTTGCACTGCACAAACTAGGCACAGTGTCCTGTCCTTGCTGCACTTACTCGGATGGACCGTAATCTCGAACTGAGGGTTAAAGATATCTATTTGACATTTCAATCACAGTTGTAGGAAATTGAGATACTAGTCGAGTAGGGTGAAACCCTATTCAAGCAGCAACCACAGTTCTTGCCAAGGTGAAAAACAAGCAAACCCCAAATTAACATGTGCTTAACCCTCTGGTAGCTTGGCACAACAGCTGTCAGGCTTAACTTAGAGGCAATGTGTAAAACATTCATGCAGTACTTACAAGAAAAATCCCACACCAATTTAGAAAATGATAGTAAAATGTATTAAATTATTTGTCACCAAAAGAGCAAAAATTCAATTGTTAGAACCAGAGATATGCTATTTTAAATATTTTAGTGAGAATAGCGCTGAAAAGCACAAATTCTCAACTGTGGTTATCTGATCACACCGAACTAGAACACACATACAAGTTCAGATTGACCACAATAGAGCGCTGATCGGATATAGGGACCAGGGTAGGCCCGTTGAACAGAGTACCTTAAATCAACATTATGGAGGGTTGCAAGGTCCTGCGTCGAGGATACATTGCACATCAGTGGTTCAGTGCTGAGATGCGTGGTCCTGCATTGAGAATGAATTGTACAGCAGCAGTTCTGAGCAGCTGCCGAGCAGTGATATAAGGTCCTACGATGAGGATGTGTCACGCCACAGCTGTTCCATGGAGCTCTGATGCAAAATCCTATGAGGATGCATTGCGCAGCGGCATTTCCAATGAGATGTGGTGTCCTGCATTAAGGATGCAGCATGCAGCAGCAGTCCTGTGAGAAATTAGGGCTTTTTGCATTGTTCTGCACCTGATTGTGCCCTGGGCTTTGCTAACCAGACCCAGGGCCTGTGCTCTGATTAAAAGTACAACATGATTAGGTATAATTGGAATTGGTACTGACAACCTACCTGTAAGTTCCTAGTATATGGTAGGCATGTAGATATAGAGGCCCAATAGATTTAATGCAGTTAAGCGTGCACTGCTGTGTTGCCTGCTTTCATTTTAAAGGCAGCCCTGCTTTGCATGCTGCTTTTAAAATTAAATTGTGTGCAACTTTGAGTTTGGAATTAAAGGTACTTTCAAAGTCTTAAACGACCTTATCTTTTAGTCACCCCTAAGGGTAGGAAGCCATGTAAAAATAAGTATGGTAATTTTAAAATATGTTTTATATGCCCTGGTGAAGGAATAACTGCCATTTTCGTTCCTACCCATTGTGGCATGTTGTCTTCATGGGCTCACATGGGAATAATTTAATAAAGTATAACTACTGACAAGAGTGAGCTAAATATATAATTCAAAGCCTTAAAAGAATAGTTATGATAAATCCAACACCATGCACATGTTAGATTTATTATAACTATTGCAGAAAATAAGTTGTAAAACTTGCTTTTCTGATGTGTCAAAATCCAGCCTTCCAGCAATCTCTTCTGACTGGCCAGCCTTTGACAGGCTGAGCCAAGCGGCTCTGATGAGGTGTGCATTGTGCTGGATAGAGTCAAAAGACATCTGATGGGAGGAGATCTGCAGCTGCAAAGCAAAAGGTAGGATGGGGGAGGAGCAGACAAATGGGTCTTCAAAGAGGGAATGAAAGGACAAGACAGAGGGTCATCCCCAGATCCTGCACCGCCACCAGATTAGTAGAGAGTCTGGAAAGGGGGGTGCTATGGAAGGTTTGCTATACCAGTGGATTGGCTTACCAAGATCTTAACCTCCAGGAGAGAGTTTCTCCATTTTGGATTTTAAAGTACAGTGCTTTCTGGAAGAAGAATATGCCACACTTTAAATGGAGCTGTCATACTTCTGTACCTCACTGGTAATTGGTGCCACCCTGATTGTCACCTAAGAATGCTGGATACATATGGGTGAGCTGTCCAGCAACTCAGATCCCTGCCTCAAAACTACAAGAAGGAAAGGACTGCCTTGCTGGACCTTTGTACTGCACAAGAGAGGACTGCACTCATAAGGACTGCACCTGCTTCACACTGTGGTCTTCAGCCCAAAAAGGACTTTGGCTTGCTTTGAAGTTTAAAGGAGTGAACTCCCTAAAAGCAACAGTTTATAAGAGCTCTACCTGCATTATCTCCACCAAAAATACAAGAACAGCGTTCAGTGGACTTTTAAAGAATTTGGCTAGGTGCTTGTGGGTCATGAAGGCCCAACTTCCCAAGGAGCAACTTGGAGATTCTCGAATCTTGGATTGGTGTTATGGAACCTCAAAGGCCCAAAAGCAACAACTGGAGAAGAAGAAGAAGGCTACAGATGACCCGTAGAATTTTTAAAGCTTTTGCTCTGGCCATGTGAGCCCCTGCCGCCCCTATCCCCGGCTACTGGGGTATGGGCCCCAAGCTTTTCAAGCTGAAGAAATTAAGGGTATGCTTCATCCTTTTTACGTGTCATTTCTATTCCCCTATTGCCTGCTTTTCCGCCCCTACTTGTTCAGCTAACAGAGCCATTGCCCAAATGATTGTCGTTGGTTCTTCCCCCCCCTAAATTGGAGCATTTAAAAAAGTGGATGCATGAATGTCAAATGTCACAATGTGGCTTAGGGATGCAATTTATTGAGGCATGCATGGTATTGACCCTCTGTTAATTTTGTCAAAGTGTCCTCTTGACTTGTACTTTGATGTAAACATTGCAATGGTTGTCAGCCAGGCAGGTGTTGTATGGGAGTATTTCAAACTTGACCGTGGTTTGTCCTTCAGCTAGCTCTTGTGCAATGAGCATCAGTGCTGCAGGTTTTAAGATCTTATTGATCATTAGAAGGGCTGCACGTTCGGTCTGATGGACCCAGACTTGAATTCTTTTCTGACGTCTTTGTAGGAGGTTGTCCTTTCATTAAGGGGAGGATGCACCCCCCCTTACAGAGCGACGGGTCCTGGATTTGTTTTCCTTATTTACCAGATGAACAGTTGTAGTGGCCTGGTTGTTTAAAAAACCGATTCCCATCTTGTGTGCCTGTTTCTTCCTGCTGGGGCTTGCTATTGCTCTAACCCTTCTGTGGTAAGACTGTTCTTTCCTTGTGGAGGGAGGGCTTCCAAAAGCAGGTTTGGATCCAATTGTAATAAAGGTTCACTTGGTTTGATTGTGGTGACCATATTTGCTAGGTCAGTGACCGTGTAGATAACATCATTGTGAATATCTGCCTCCTCAGTATGATCCAGTTCCTCTTCAAGCATTTTGACTGATCCTGTTGTTTACTATTGTTTTAGAAATGGGATAGACTTGACCTGTCTGTCCAGGTTGTAGTTTACCTATACACGGATTGGACTTTTTATTTGATGCTTTCCCGAGCCTCCTGCACTGTCTTTTAGCTGACTGAACAGTATCTCCAAGTGGAGTGGTCCTTGGTGAAATATATGTAACTGGTTCTCCAAGACCTAAGCTGGTGTTATGGGGTGGTTTAGGCGGGGGTCTGTCATTGCTTACAAAATTTATGAGATGCTTTCTAGTTGAAGACATTTCAGCTCCACTACCCTGCTGTTCCAAATCTGAAACGCTCAACTCCACAGTGGCATTTACAGGTTGTGTTGTTTTTTGATTAAAAAAACGTTATTGTTAGGAGCACAATTGTCGAAGTTATTGGCGTTGGTGTGTCCATTGCTCTTGAGGCTGTTTTTAACTAAAGCTTGATGTCTGCTAGCACGGATTCAAAAATTACAAGGAGAGATGCCAGTTTATCTAAAACTGGACGGCAGGTACAGAAGAATCATATTGAGCGTCAGCTTGAACCCTCTGGGGCAGCGAGTTTAATGCACCATTTTTTTTATCAATTGCACTGATGTAAAGAGCCATTGTGTTGAGTAGGTCCATTTGGATGTCTAACTTACTAGACTGATATGTTAGAGCGTCAACTACAGCTTGAAATGAACAAAGCAAGATGCCTCATGTGTTGCTATCTTTTCCTACCTGGCTGGGGCATTGGCTGTACAATGTATTGGCTTGTAGAGACATGCCTGGGGTCACTGATAAAGGGGAACCAGCCAACGGCATTCCTTCATCGTGTTTCGCCACCGGCTCCTCCTGTGGCTTCACTGCTGAGTGTGGAAAGACCTCATCCAACTGAGCCCCTTCCACCAAGGATATGCTGGTATTTTGCTGTCCTATGAAAGAAACACCCTTAGCTGGTTGCAGTTCAGTCCCCTGGGAAGAGGGCCTACTAGTTGAGACTTAAAGCTGTTGACATTGTAAGTCAAAAGGTGGTGCACCTCTACAGTTACCTGAGTAACCTTGCCCTTTGCTGGGACAATGTTTGGCTCTGTGCTGCATTAGCTATTACTAGCCCATTAGGGTTAAAATTCTCTCCCTCAAGAACTTTGTCCGGCTCAGGCTGAGAAACTTCTAGATCGTTGTTGCTTTTTGATGAACTGAGCTACTGAGGTTGCCGTATCTCCAAGACTTGGCTACTCCTTTTTGCCCAATTCTCCCACTGAAAGCCAGGCTTTTTTGTTTTTTTTCTTAGCTATCAGACCCTAAAGAATTCTTCTAGGCTTTAGGTACTAAGTCAGAGACTCCAGGTGAATGCGGTTGTAACAGGCTTTGTAATCCACTTGCATCTTTGGGATATGCAATTAAGTTATTCACTGAATTCTTAAAAAAAAAACAAATTTATCTGCCTTTTCCCCTCTTATTTCTGGCTAATAGTTGGGACCTCTGGTGCAATAAAAGGATATTCCCCTTCTTGTTCTGCAATTGCTGTTGCAGACTATACCTGGTCATGTGCAACTTTGTTTGAAATTAGCCCATTGGGTCGCCTTTGGCTATGCCGGGCAATTGTTGAAACCCCTCTTGTCCTTCCTGAGCCCATGATGGAAGCACTAAATAGTTGAATAAATACAAAGGTTGTAATGGCAGTTATATAGTAGACACGTTCCCGGGCTCCACACTTATGCGCTGCCTGGTGCTTCTTTACTACTATCCGCTCTGCTGAACAGAATGAAAGATGTGAAGAGGGCATGCGTGGATTGAGCTCACTGATAGTCAGTTAAACTCTTAATAATACCCCAGGGGTACTTTTAGAAGCTCAGTAAAACCAGGTTACCTCAAAGATGCCTTTGGGGTACCAAATAAGTTCTAGGCTAAACACTGCACTGTCACAGACTCCTGACAGTTATGTATGCCTAAACAAGATGGGGAAACAAGCATGCATGCAGATATGAGGGGCTTGGCCTCACGATGCAGCCATCATATTTTGTAGAAAGAAAGAAAGGGTGCAGCCACCCTAAGTGGCCCCATGCAAAAAGATGAATGGGGGAAACCTGGAGCAGTGATCTAGATGCTGCATTCCTCAGTCTGTAGGTGGCACTGGTAGATAATTCAAGTTAACTGCAAACAGTAACACCAGCAGGAATCAAAGAAGAAAATAGTCCCACAAAACACCAGATGAACAGACAAAGCATAATGATACAGTCCTTAGTCCCTGTTCAGTGGGAAGAATCAGAAAGACAAAAAGGAGGTACAAAGAGGAGGAATGACCACTAGCAAGCATGGTTTTTTAAAGGACACTAAAACAAATAAATGAAAAAGCAGTGGGCAGTTTGTAATCCACAAAGAAATATACTAAAATATACAAGAGGTCTTGAGTGCTCAACCTAAAAAGGTGATATATTCAACAGTTTTGAATAAGGGTTATGTTGAGGTTTTGTATTACTACAATCCAATGGAGGCCCATTACATTATATTGGTGTTGGAAGATTATTTAGAAATATTCATAATGTCCTCAAGGTCATAGGTCTTTCCAGTGTGAAAGCATTCAAAGCACAGATTGATTGTCTTATCTTGGCAGTTTGGGCTGGACTGTTCCCATGAGGCACAGGATCAAGACTGATTTGCATATAGCTGGGTCTGAACTGGGGTGGCAAAGTGAGCTAAAGAGTGATGATGGATTCACCCCAGATCTGTGACTAGGGATGAGTTTATGAAAAGTTTCAGAGCTCCGTCCATCGTCTCCTTGCGTCTGCAGTGGTCTCTGCCAGCAGGGCCATTGTGGACGAGGCCTGTGACGAAGGAGATCTCACAACAAAGAACATTAATGTGATATCTCCTGAGCTAAAAGCCCTCCACCACCTTGGATTGGTAGTAATGTCAGTGCAGAACATTGTACTGTTATGAAAAGATCCTAGTCGGAGGAGGCACAGCTGGAGTCATGTGCCGGGTGTATGAAGCTGAAACTCCAAGACAGTTGTCTGGATGCAAGCTTGGGAAAATCAAATCTCTTTCACATTCATTGTATCTCATGTCTTGACACAGTTTTGAACTGACTGGTGTCTTAAGTTGATGAACAACTGGATCAGTGCTATTTTATCACCTTAGACACTGATAAATGTTTATAAATAAGGCAAGATAACAACACAATTAAAACCAAACAGAGAGCATCACAACAAACAGTAAAAAAATATATAACACAACAACCACAGTACAGCACAAACCACACTGCAGTAATGCAGCACAAATACTAGAAAGCACAAAAAAACAGAAGAAAGTCACCACCACAAGAAAATGCCACACAAACAATATGCACAACCATTCATGTCACACATTGCCACCTACAGAAACCTGCTTCCATAAAACATTAGTAAAAGGTATTTGGAGCAAGCACCTCCTTAAATAAATCTTCACTGTCATGACATAGCACTAGGGAAAAATGTATTGTCGTCCAGCCTGGTGTCTTAAATTAGCACGCTCAATTCTCACTTTATGGGATTTAGTTTAGTTGTTTTAGGGGTAAAATCTCTTTGCCCTCCTCCTGTTCTAAGGTGGAGTTCCTGATTGATTCCTCTGGCAGACCTGTTACAACAATGCATGCAAGTACTTGAGGTGCTGGCTTCTATATAAGAACGTAAACAAAGCTTTCATCACGCAAGGAAAATATTGCATAGTTCCCCAATTACAGGCCTTCACTTAGAATATCCAAAATACCCACTGTGTTCACCCGACTATAGATGTCTTTTATGAGAGTTAATTGGGGCGGAAACAGATGTGCGTTTTAGGTTCTGCATCAGACAACACGTGATGTGTCTGCCCAGTACTTATCATTGCTAGGTTTCATTGTTAGGGCCGGCTTTAGCAATGGTGGCGCCTGGTTCTAAATCTTTTTTGCTGCCCCCCATATGACCTCCTTCTCAGATTCAGTCATTACCACCCAGCAAAAGTACCCCTCATCTCTCCATAGCCCCTCTATCAAATACATGTAATTTCTTTTTAAGCGCTGTTAAAGTCTGAATATACTAATCCACTCAGGTATCCATATAAAACACAGATCTGGTCTTTGCAATAGGCTTATTAACCCTCAAAGCTCTGCTCTTTCTCGCTAGCAGGAATGTCAATCACAAGAGTTATCTTGCCATTTTTATTGCTACCAGAAAGCTGGATGCACAAGGAACTCTGCAGTAGTTGCTTTTAAATTGTAGGTTATTGCTAAACACAGTGCCCCACCTGAGGTCAATGCCCCCGCTCCAGGTCAACACTCAGTGCAGCCCCACTGGCTCATTGCCCCAAACCCAGCCCTGTTCATTCTCACTCTCATTTCCTGACTTCTAATTTGCTATCGAGCTTGAGCTTCACCACTTATTCTTTGGTCCTGGAGCATGGTCCTATTATTTTAATCTTTCCATTGCTCCATTTTCAGGTGCTACTTTTTTTAAGTTTCACCTGCACAACATGCAATATATCTTATAAAGGGGCTCTTCCCATTTCCAAAATACTGTGTTCATTCGCATTTGTGTGAAACTTTTTTTTTTGTTAACTTCCCCTGGCTGCACACATTTACGATACTTCTACCAAAGCTGTTCACACTGTTTAAGTCCCATTCATGTCATGATAAGATCTCTTCCCATGGAAAAAGCGACAGCTGCTTACAGTATGCTGGAATGCTTTCTTTTTATTACTTAGTTGTGTAAAGCAGATGCTCTAGCTGTAGAACGTTTTTGTGGCATTTCCTATTCATGCAAAGCAGTTCGGGCTGGACTGTTCCCATTGGGCACAGGGTCAAGACTGATTTGCATATGGCTGGGTCCAAACTGGAATGGCAGGGTGAGCAAAAAAACGATAGATCTAGGCCCAGATCTCTGTACTGGGGTGAATGTATGACATTGTTCTGCATTCTGTCCATCAATAGTTTTTTTTGTATATGAAGTTCGACCTAGAGGGGAAAGTGGTCACTTTCTATTCTTGGTTTAATGGAAAAAGACCAAATTTTATCGAAGGACTCTGAGTCCATAAATGTGTAATCTAAAATGGAAGTAGTTTTCTTGGAGCTCCTTGTGAACGCAGATGGTTGGTCTTGTGGAAGCCGGCCATTAAGAGAGTACAAGCCGATTGCTTCTAAGGCTGTAATGCACAATTTGACGAGATGGTCGGATTTTTGGTATTTTTTTATTAGTGGAGGTAATTGTTTTGTAGTTGTCCCGAAGAACTTTTGGGGTGCGTTTTGGGAGTACGTTTGTAGTAAGTACATATTAAAATCCCCAGACAGTATGGTTTTATATTGTGGGATGTGTTCTGGAGTGATTTTAGGAATAATGCTACTGAGGGGATCTAGTTCTGTTTGCTCTTCCGAGATGGGTGGATATAAACATTGCAAAGTAGTTGGTTAGCGTGGGCTGTGTTGGTTGGTGATCCTACGTCTTGATAAGATGAGAGTATGAGGCACTGTGCCCATGCCAGCCCAAGGGCTATGCTGTCCTGATGCAGCTGCAGATCAGTAGCTATATAGATTGAGAGGCCTCCTGCTCCTCTACCCTCCTTGGATTTTTTTGTTGCTAGTGCTCTTTGAAGCCTGCGATTGGTGTGAGCTCCTCGGCCCAGGTATCTTGGAGGAGGAGGATGTCAAATTCTCATAGAAACGAGGTAAAGTCTGACTACCCCTCCTTACTTTTGAGGGCGTTCGCGTTCCAAGAGCAGATTTTAAACAATTGGTTAGGAGGGGTATTTGTTGAGCCCTGGAATAATCATGCTGTTCGGTCTGATTGAGTATAGTCCCGTGGGCTTTTTGCGAAGACCTGTTGCATATAATTCTGAGTCCCGGGTACTGCTATATGAATGATGCGCACATTGTCTGTGCTAATAAGGAGCTTTCCTTTGGGGGCTATCGCTCCCCTAAGGGTGCTGGTTGAAGTTGTGCAAGTTTGCAAATGATGGTTCTGCTGTGGCTGTAACCGGCTGGGGTACCTCTCGGGCTCATTTCTTTTAGTTCAATCCCCCAGTTTAGGAAGCAAACTCTTTGTTGTCAGAGCGTCATAGCTGCTTTAATGTTGGTCAGGTGACTACCGTGTTTTCGTGCCCTTCCTTCTCTCGATTAGGTTTAAACTCAATGCTATCCATGTCTTGCGTTGTCACGTGGCTCAAGGCTTCTATTGTGTTTATAAGTTTCAAGATTGCACTTCTGTTCAGTGTCTTGGTATCCTACGGACCTGTAGAGAGGGAACATTTCTAGTCTCCGTGGGGTGTCTCCATGGATTTCTGGGTGAGACAGGCACTGAGTGTGATCAGCAGGGGGGGACTCAAGAAATGTGTGAGCCTGTTGGCTTTCTCCGGGAAGTATGCGTGTTATATGCGTTGCCGTTTGGGAAAAAGTGTAGTGGTCACACTGGTTGTTAACGGGAGCTGGAAGAGTTTGGATGGTGGAGCGAGCTTGGATGAGTGGCATTGCCTTTAAGTTGAGTGTACAGGAGTCTATTGTGACCTGTGGATTGAGCAGAGACTCAGGCTGATCTTGTGCTTGCGTCATGTGCTGTAGTGGTGGTTGCTCGCTTGAGCGAGGTGTATGTGCTGTAGTGGTGGTGGCTCGCTTGAGTGAGGTGTGTGTGCTGTAGTGGTGGTTGCTGGCTTGAGTGATGTGTATGTGCTGTAGTGGTGGTTGCTCGCTTGAGTGAGGTGTATGTGCTGTAGTGGTGGTTGCTCGCTTGAGTGAGGTGTATGTGCTGTAGTGGTGGTGGCTCGCTTGAGTGAGGTGTATGTGCTGTAGTGGTGGTGGCTCGCTTGAGTGAGGTGCATGTGCTGTAGTGATGGTTGCTCGCTTGAGTGAGGTGTATGTGCTGTAGTGGTGGTTGCTCGCTTGAGTGAGGTGTATGTGCTGTAGTGGTGGTTGCTTGCTTGAGTGAGGTGTATGTGCTGTAGTGGTGGTTGCTGGCTTGAGTGAGGTGTATGTGCTGTAGTGGTTGATTGCCTTTGCACTTTCGCACAAGCTGGCTTTGTCTCACGCTGAGTAATATCGTGGGTATTTAACGCCACGTGCTGAGACCTTGGATTCCCAGTGGACGGGCCACCATGACCTATTTGGGTGTTATAATGATCTAAACAAAGTTTCAGTTGGTGCAGAGGGAATTCAGTTTGAGTCACGGGTTAAATATCACAGTTGCCTTTGCTATATGATGTTGCCGTTTTGTTGGGCTGCGCTTTGCGCATTAAAGAAATCGGGTGCACGTCTGACCTCTGGTGAATGTCAGTAGGTATTAGCTGGTCAGCGAGATGTTGGGGTATTTGAGGATCTGGTTGGACTAGTGAACTTTTCTGTCGGTTGTACCGGGCTTTCCGTAGGCATCTGCGTTCCCTTTTAGTTAGGGGGGTCTCTGGAGTCGGTCAAGGTCCTCAGATAGAACCGGAGATGTCCAACCTTGCTGTTTATATATTGTTGTTCCCGATTGGCGGCTCACTGATGGTGAGGTGAGGTTTGCCTCAGCGCCCCATGTGACCTTAAGGTCATTCTTCATTGATAGACATTTGCTTGGGGATAGTGGGGCGGGGCTGTCTGGGTTTTCTGTGGTGTACATTGGAGCTGTAGCAGGCAGCTTCGAGTACTTTACTTCCATAAGGATTTTAGACAAAATATTTGGGATTGCTGTTAAATGATCCAAGGCAGAGAAGCATTTACAGGAGTGGTATTGGTCTTTTTCTACTCGCTTAATTAAACTGCTTAAGTCGTGTAAATTGTGTTCGATTCCCAGGACGTGCGTGGCCAAGATGTTCAGTAAATCCCCATGAATTTCAAGTATTTCTGAGTGAAAGTTTAGCGCCGACAAAATCACCTCCATTGATTTATAAATGGTGTCCACAAAGGCGCAGATGACAATGGGCACAGTACTGAGCACTGAGCTGGAGTACTTTTTTTTACTTACTTTGTGAGAGGAGTAGAGATGCATTGCTCACATGAGACTTGTTGTTTATGAAGGTGTCTTCTGGGGTTACTTCGTGGGTGTGATTGTGACTGGCGGGCTCTTTTCGCACCGGAGTCTAATTGGGGAGAGCAAGGCATTGTAATCATGCATAAGACCGGAGATTGTTGATGTGTTAGAGTGAGCCACTGCTTCATCCTGTTTCTTGGTAAATGGACTGAGTAACAGGTACTGCCACTTTGCTGATGTCTCCAATAAGTTTCCTGAATATGTGCAGTCTTGATCTTTATTGCAAGGGTTACCGGGGTTGGAAAAGTCTAAGGATGGGGAGCGAAGTATGGACTGGCACGTCCCGCGATGATATCAGGGGTGAACCTTTAGGTAGGGTCCGATTTTGCTGCTTGTGGTCAGTAGGATGAACTTGGGATTTAACTATTGTGTGGCTAGAGGGTGTTTTTGAAAAGTTATCTATTGGTAGATCAGGCAGAATTGGTAGAAAATGTTTTGGTGTAGGCATGGCTTGGTTCTTTGAGGATTTCAAAAAGTCTGTGATTTTTAAAATCCTGGAACAATTGTTTTTTGCAGAGTGGTCCAGCGAGGAGGATGTGAAAAGATCAACTGTTGGAGGAGTATCACCTTCGGCTAAATGGGCTACTTCGGCTGGCTGTTTGAGTTTAAGCTTGGGAGCAGCGTTTTTTTTCAGTTCTGACAGGTTCTCTTGGCGTTCCTAATCTCATGGTGGCTCAGGGGTGGGCGGGATAGAGTTAAGGTGAAAACTAATGAATTTACCAGTGCTTGTTTTCCCCCTGCAGTCTCTCCTGTGTACTTTTCCCCCTTCTCCGCACTCGCTGCCCGTGTGCTTCCCCCTCTCAACCCGTGGTGCCTTTTCCAGCTCTGCATTTCACTCTCTCTCATTCGTTTGCTCCTCCCACGTTCCTCCTTCTCTCTTTGCCTCCCCCCAGTTCCCTCCCTGTGCACTGCATGTTGCTTCCCTGTACACTCACCACATGTTCCTTTGTGCACCCCACCCCCTCCTCCATGTTGCTCCTCCTCTTGGTGTTGACCCCACCTTTGTTACTTGCCCATCCCAGTTTTGCTTCCCTCCAACCATGCTACTCTTTTTTGTTTACAAATCCAACTCCGATTTACAAACATAAAAACAAGCATTTGCAATGCAATAGGTCTTACATTTGCGAGATTTTGAGCTATTGGCATTGTAAATGACAATGTCTTTTATTTATGTGTTTAAAAAACCTGCAATAATCAAAGACATTGTCTTTTACAATATTAACACGTCAAAGTTTCCAGACCTATTGCTATGCAAATGCTTGTTTTCCCACATTCAGGGGGACAGGACTTTATAACAGTCCTTGTCGTATTGCTGGATGTACTGGATTTGTATACCTAGACGTTTAGCGTGCCAGGTGCCATCAAGCACTATGGGCAGTAAATACGTCACTGACAGATGATTAGTAAACATTTGGAACAGGTATCATACCTTTTCACTAGTGCCTCAACTTCACACGTCCAGCACAACAGGCACCTGATGGCTTCCATGTGTGTCCAGCGAAAAACCAAGAAACCAACATGTCACTGCAGTAAGCACTCCACAGAATAGACAAGCTATCTAAAGTGACAACAATACACCGTAATTAGAGCTCGGCAATGAATTGATAAATCATCATAACATAGTGTAGATGCAGTACAGCAATGTTACAGAACAAGCCCCTTAACTGCAAAACGAATGATCACACAAACCTCTGTGGGACTTTCACTGCTGAGAACACACGGCTCAAGTGATGTTTGTGTGTGCAGAGCTGTGTGCTGTTATTCAGGACTGAGGTGGGGTGTGTGTCTGTGTGCGTCTGTGTGTGCAGAGCTGTGTGCTGTGATTCGGGTCTGAGGTGGAGTGTGTCTGTGTGTGCAGAGCTGTGTGCTATGATTCAGGTCTGAGGTGGAGTGTGTCTGTGTGTGCAGAGCTGTGTGCTATGATTCTGGTATGAGGTGGGGTGTGTGTTTGTGTGTGAAGAGCTGCGTACTGTGATTCAGGTCTGAGGTGGAGTGTGTTTGTGTTTGCAGAGCTGAGTGCTGTGATTCATGTCTGAGGTGGGGTGTGTCTTTGTGCTGAGCTATGTGATGTGATTCAGGTCTGAGGTGGGGTGTGTGTGTGTGCAGAGCTGTGTGCTGTTATTCAGGACTGAGGTGGGGTGTGTGTCTGTGTGCGTCTGTGTGTGCAGAGCTGTGTGCTGTGATTCGGGTCTGAGGTGGAGTGTGTCTGTGTGTGCAGAGCTGTGTGCTATGATTCTGGTATGAGGTGGGGTGTGTGTTTGTGTGTGCAGAGCTGAGTGCTGTGATTCAGGTCTGAGGTGGAGTGTGTTTGTGTTTGCAGAGCTGTGTACTGTGATTCGGGTCTGAGGTGGGATGTGTCTTTGTGCTGAGCTATGTGATGTGATTCAGGTCTGAGGTGGGGTGTGTGTGTGTGTGCAGAGCTGTGTGCTGTTATTCAGGACTGAGGTGGGGTGTGTGTCTGTGTGCGTCTGTGTGTGCAGAGCTGTGTGCTGTGATTTGGGTCTGAGGTGGAGTGTGTCTGTGTGTGCAGAGCTGTGTGCTATGATTCAGGTCTGAGGTGGAGTGTGTGCCTGTGTGTGCAGAGCTGTGTGCTATGATTCTGGTATGAGGTGGGGTGTGTGTTTGTGTGTGAAGAGCTGCGTACTGTGATTCAGGTCTGAGGTGGGGTGTGTGAGTGTGCAGAGCTGCGTGCTATGATTCTGGTCTGAGGTGGGGTGTGTGTTTGTGTGTGGAGAACTGTGTGCTGTGATTCAGGTCCGAGGTGGGGTGTGTGTTTGTGTGTGGAGAACTGTGTGCTATGATTCTGGTCTGAGGTGGGGTGTGTGTTTGTGTGTGAAGAGCTGTGTACTGTTATCGGGTCTGAGGTGTGGTGTGTGTTTGTGTGTGCAGAGCTGTGTGCTCTGATTCAGGTCTGAGGTGGGGTGTGTGTCTGTGTGTGGAGAACTGTGTGCTGTGATTCAGGTCCGAGGTGGGGTGTGTGAGTGTGCAGAGCTGTGTGCTGTGATTCAGGTCTGAGGTGGGGTGTGTGTCTGTGTGCAGAGCTGTGTGCTATGATTCTGGTCTGAGGTGGGGTGTGTGTCTGTGTGTGGAGAGCTGTGTGCTGTGATACAGGTCCAAGGTGGGGTGTGTGTCTGTGTGTCCAGAGCTGTGTGCATGGGGTGTGTGTCTGTGTTTGCAGAGCTGTACGCTGTGATTCAGGTCTGAGGTGGGGTTTGCGACTGTGTGTGCAGAGCTGTGTGCTATGATTTAGGTCTGAGGTGGAGTGTGTGTTTGTGTGCAGAGCTGTTTGCTGCGATGCAGGTCTGAGGTGAGGTGTGTGTTTGTGTGTGCAGAGCTGTGTGTCAATCCCTGGTTTGTTTACATTCTTTAGAGCCAATCTGGTGAAAAATTGTATGATGTCAAATATTATACAGAGATAAAATGGGTAAAGGGGCCGGGTTGGTGGCCATTGACTGGAGTTTTTCCCCCCACATAACAGCATACCCAGTAACCGAAGAGGCTTGGCCCAAACAGCACATACATTGAAATGCTGTCGCTCAGGATTCACGTTCACTGTCACAGATCTTCATCCCCTCCAAACTACTAAAGAAGTATATCTCTTCAGTATAGTTCTTGGATTTGATCCCTCCTCCACTCATCCTCACTCACAACCAACAACTGAAAGAGCATGGCACAAACCAGCACGCCCATACATATTTGCAATCACAGATGTTTGCACAACAATTCAGCTGAAATAGGCAGAGGATGTGGTCTCACGGCTAGAGCTGGCGACCTCAAACTTGGGTTACAGGTTCGAGCCTAGGCATGTGCTAAACATCCTGTGATTCTGGGCAAATCACTCAAAATCTCCCCATGCCTACCGAAAATAAGCAACAAACAGCATGGGGTTAATTCAATACTTACTGCACAGCGCTCCTGTCAGCAACAACCCTTTCGGGTGTTGTGGGCAGCTGCAGGGGAGGAGGGGAGGTGGGCAGGTCTGAGGTAGGCTGACTGATTACCCTGGCTCTTGCAGCTGAAGAGGTGATCCCGGCAGAGGCTGAGCCCGGCTGATGACGAAGGGGCAGTCTCTTTAACCCGGCAGCAGGGGAGGGGGCAGAGGTGCGAAGTGGTGGGAGGGCACCCTAAGGAGAAATGCACTGTTCAAGCTGCAAGGAAAGCATAGCGGAAGAGTCTGAACCCAGACGCTGAAGAACTCCTTAACCTGGCAGCAAGGGTGGGAGGAGAGTTCAATAGGCAGACTGTTTTTGGTGGTGGGAGGGAGGGCACTCTACGGAGAGATAGAGCTTTAAAGTTAAAAGCACAGCACACGTGAAATGGGCGCCGCGCTGAATTGTGTAAAGATAATTTAAAAAAATCTGCAATGCAATAGGTCTCGCATTTAAATGCGAGACCTATGCCATCGGAAGCAAGTGGTTGCCATTGTCCAGGCTGTTTTGCCTAATGCAGGAACTCAATAAAGAAAATACAACACGTTCCGTGTCACAACCACGTAAAGGGGCCAGTAACCATGGGAGGGTACAAATGACAACATGGCCGTACTAAGGAGGGACTATTAAACCTATTAAGGAATCAGACGCCAACAGTTACGAAGGACAAAGACACAAGCCAATGACAAATGTGGGCAGGGCGCAGGCGCGCAACACCCATTGGACTCACAGGGCTTCAGCCCCCCCCCGTCGTGTGTGGCAGCCCGGGATGAGACAGCTTCCTGGGCAAAAAAGCAGCCGCACCCGAGCACTTCACAGGTCTTTAAAAGACCATTTGCATGTTAATGAGGCCTCGCTGTTGTTTCACCCCTTCTAAGAGCCCCTGCAGCTCCACTCTGCCTATTGCTTAAAGTTCAGCCCCCCCCGAAATTTTTGCTCAGCCCCCCCCCGAAATTTGGCTCTAGTTGCGCCTCTGGCAGGGCGTCTCCTCCGTTCAGTACCTACAAGAGATCGCCAGAGCAGTGCTTGCGCGCTGGCTCAGACTCGATCTAAAAAGCGATCACATAATTTAGTAGGTGCGTGCATGCTTTGTGCACAACTACACAAAGTGACGTATATGGCTTTTCGTTTTGTGTTTTTTAAGAGGTATGCTGCATAGCACCGGTGATGCACTCCTAAAGCCATCACTAAAGCCAAGAGGTCCTTAAAAGGCGAGGCAATGCTTGCGTTTACAAGTGCTGTGACCGTCTGGTGCTGGTAAAGAAAAATTGTTGTGTAGACGCCTGTCTCTTGCTTGGCTGTGCCTTGTGGGAGACCAATGACGTGAGGGACAGATAACTCAGGCTACACTGTTTTATAGGGTGTGGCATAATGGCTAGTTTGGCCGACTTTGAAGCTGGGGACCACCTCCTTCGTGTCTGTCAAACATCCTGGGAATCTGCTAAATCACTTACAGGCACATGCATCAAAGGAAAAACCGGTCACAAACGGGCAGATTCTCAGAATGTGCCCCTTTGCGACCGGTATTTTTGCATTTGGGATGTATCATCCCAAATGCAAAAATCGCAATTTAAGGAATCTCTAAATTGCGATTACTTAAATTGTGATTGCATTTAAGGAATCCCAAATTGAGATTCCTTAAATGCAATGCATCAAAGTAAAAAAAAAATAGCGATTTCGCTAATAGAGGGAGCAAATTACCATGAAGTTGAACTTCATGGTAATTTGCAAAAACTTTGAAAAATGCACTTTTGTGCATTTTTCAAAGTTTCATGTTGCGCACACACATGCCCTTGAGGCATATGTGTGTGCAACATATTTGCACAGATCAATTTCAGGGGTGCAAAAGGGTGTCATGTTGACACCCTTGCACCCTTGAAATTGCATGAGCAATTTGCGAGTACCTACTGGTACTCGCAAATTGCTCATGCAATCTCCAATTCATTCCTATGGGCCTGAAGACACATAGGAATGAATGGGACAGCATTCCTTAATTAAGGAATGTGTAGGAATCGCTATTTTTATAGCGATTCCTACATGCATAGGCTTTTGCAATTCCTTAATTGCGATTCCTTAATAATCGCAATTAAGGAATTGCAAAAGCCTACGTTGATGCATGTGCCAGATAATCTCCCTGTGCCTAAAAAATTGAATGTGTCCATCTGTGATGCATCTGGTCATCATGTAAAGCGCTCTGACACCTTCGGGTCGACTTCGCACTATATAAACTACAAAAAAAAGTTGTGAATATAAAATTACACACCGTTGTAAAAATCCCAATTTTTCTGTGAAATACCTGGAAGTTCGCAACTTTTGTGTGTTTTTCTGTTATTTTGGGGCAAAATTATGCAATGTTCAAAGAAAAAAAACTTTACAATTTTGCAACCCCCTACTATATAGGAGTCAGCACTACAGACTGTGACGTACATCATAATACTTTGTCCACTCCCTGATACCCCCGCCCTGATGCATTCATCTCAGCACTCGGGAAACAGACGGGTGGACATGCTCTGGGCCCAGAGAACAGGACACCCGCTGCCAGGCACAAATAAAAATTTGAAGGCGCTGGATGCTATTTAAGATTTAAATAAGAGAAGGGGGCCTTTTGGAAGATTTATGATAGAATTCCAATGCACAAAGGTAATCTCATGATAGAGCGCAACTATGGCTGGGATGCACTCGGTAGCTACGCTGTCATGTTTAGAATGAATGTGTGTTTACAGTAAAGGTACAGAAAGAGACATTGTGCCAACTTTGTCCACTCTGCCCAGAGGCTGCGAGCACAAACCACTTGGGCACATGCAGCAGATTAAAATCAAATATAAGTGGGCATTTTAATGCATCTGTTCTGGGAAGATTTACAGTGTGGCTGCGCCAAGCTGGTTACAGAATCTATACATTTTTAAAACTTACAACTTGACTTACAGGTAAAGATCAATATGTGGGAGCATGCGGAAAACCAATCAATTAATCAATCAGGAATTTTTAGAGTGCACTACTCACCCATAAGGGTCTCAAGGCACTGGGGGAGGGAGCTTTTTGTGCAGCTTCAGTCATCCAAAGACCCAGGTCTTGAGGCTCACCATGAATGTTTGCAGTGTGGGGCTTTGTCTGGTGCTGAAGGGAATTCCTTCCAGGTCTTGGCCGCGATGTAGGAGAAGGATCTGCTTCCCGTTCTGGCTCTGTGGATGTGGGAGATTTTGGCCTAGGTTTGGTCAGCGGAGCGGAGGTTTCTCTTGGGGGAGTAGAAGGAGATTCTTTCATTGCGGTATTGGGGTCCAGTGTTGTGGAGGGATTTGTAGGCATGTGTGAGCAGCTTGAAGGTCATTCTTTTTTTGACGGGGAGCCAGTGAAGATCTCCTAGGTGTTGGGTGATATGGTTATGTCGTGCGATGCTGAGGACGAGGCTGGTTGCGGCGTTCAAATGGTCTGGAGTTTGTGAAGTCAAGATTTGTCAATTCTGGTGTAGAGAGCTTTCCCGTAGTCCAGCCTGCTGGTGATGAGTGCATGAGTGAAGTTCTTCCAGGATTCGGGGGGATCCATTTGAATGTCTTGCAGAGAATGCAGAGAGTGTTGAAGCATGAGGATAATATGGCATCAATCTGTTGGTTCATGGTGAGGGAGAAGTTGAGTATGATGCTGAGGTTGCATGCGTGGCCCATGGGCGTGAGAGGGTTTCCAAAGGTGGTGGGCCACCAGGTGTCATCCTATGCGGAGGGGCTGGATTCGAGGATAAGGACTTCCGTTTCCTCCGAGTTGAGCTTCAGGCAGCTGATGCTCATCCAGGATGAGACGTCCTTCATTCCTTCCTGGAAATTGTGCCTGGTAATGTCGGGTTCCTTGGTGAGGGAGAGAATGAGCTGGGTGTCATAGGATACTATGATGAGTTCGTGTTTTCTGACAATGTTAGCGAGGGGGGCCATGTAGATGTTGAAGAGCATGGGGCTGATGGGGGATTCTTGGGGTACTCTCCATCTGATCTCTGTGGGCTCGGAGAGGAAGGGCAGGAGTCTGATCCAGTCTGGGGCAAGTCCCTGCATGCCAGTGTTGTGGAGTCTGGCAGCTAGTGTACTGTGGGAGATAATGTTGAAGGCTGCTGAGAGGTCTATTAGGATGAGGCTTGCAGTGTGGCCTTGATTGAGAAGTGTGCGGATGTCTTCCATGGCAGCTAGGTGGGTGTTCTTGGTGCTCTGGTTGCTGTGGAAACTGGATTGAGAAGTGTGGAGGATGTCACTGGATTCTATGAAGTTCATTAGCTGGCTGTTGACGATCTTTTCGGTGACTTTGCCAGTGAAGGGGAGGAGAGAGATGGGCCCTGAAGACCGTAGGGTCTGCGGAGGGCTTTTTAAGGAGAAGTTTGACTTCTGTGCATATCCAGTCATCGGGGAATGTGCCTGTTTTGAGGGTGCAGTTGATTGTCTTTTGCAGTTCTGGTGCGATGGCAGAGGCAGCCCAGTGGAAGATGTTCAGCAGGCAAGGGTCAGTGGGTGCTTCGAAGTGTATGCCCCTCATGGTCTTTGCAGTGTCTTCTGTGGTGACGGGGGTCCAGGCGCGGATGGTCAACTGTGTGAGGTTGCTGGTGGAAGGTGTTGGGTCAGTGCCTTGTTCATGTTTGTCAAAGTTGATGTAGAGTGTCCTGATCTTGTTGTAGAAGGAGCTGAGTTTGTTGCAGAAGTCCTTGAAGGGAGGGACGTTGGAGATCTCACTGAGGGGTCTGGTGAATTCTTATATGATGTTGAAGAGTTCCTTGGAGTTGCGGGAATTGGAGAGGATTCTGTCATGGATGAAGTCCCTTTCTGTAGATCTGATGAGTTGGTGGTGGTCATGTACGCAGTGCATGCTTTCAGGGTTTTGCTGTTCCTCCATGCTTTCACAAGTCTTTGGCACGAGCACTTGTATTCTCGAAGATCCGTGGTGAACCAGGTGGCTTTCATGGTGTGTTGTCTGTAAGAATTCTGGAGGGGTGCAAGCATGTTGGTGCAGTCGGCGATCAATTTGTGGAGTTTGTTGGCTGCAGAGTTGGTGTCACTCGTGGTGGGGAGGAGTGCAGCTGAGAGAGGAGGTGAGGTGCTATTCGGTGATCTGGCTCTAGTTTCTGCGAGAGGGGCATAATGTTGGCTTGGGTGCAGTGGGTTTTGAGAAGGAGAAATGGACACAGTGGTGGTCGATCCAGAGGGACTGCATGGTGTGACTGAAGCGAATGTTGTTTTCTCCAGCAAAGATGGGGTTGAGGGTGTGTCCTACATTTTAGGTGGGGGTGGTGATGAGCTGCTTCAGTCCAATGTTAGTGAGGTTGTCCAGGAGGGCGGTGGAGTTAGGGTTAGTGAGATTTTTGAGGTGGAAATTCAGGTCTCCGAGCAGTACGTAGTCCGTGGATGTAAGGGTGTAGGGTGCGATGTGGCCTGTGATGGTGTTAGTGAATGGGGCACAGGGTCCGGGAGGTCTGTCAGCGAGAGTTCTACGCAGAGTTGTCCTGGGGTTGACCTGGATCTGAAAGTGGATGTGTTCCGTAGGGGGAGAGGAGTCGTTAGAGATGAAGCTTGTCAGTTGGAGGGAGCTTTTGTGGACAATGGCGAGGCCTCCTCCAGGGTGGTTGGGGCCATCTTTCCTCTGGACCTTGTACCTGTTGGCGATGGTGGATACGATTTCGGGTGCGGAGCTGGCGTTGCTCTGTGAGGAAGGCGACATCAGGCGAGCGGGTGTTGAGGAGCTCCGAGATTTCTACTGCATTTCTGTGCAGGGAGCGTACATAGAGGAGGATGCAGCTCAGGGGTATGGGTATGATGGCCTCCAGTGGGTTGGTGGTAGCTGTCAGGGTCTGGAGGTGGGTGAAGGTGCAGCGGCAGTGTCTGCAGGAGAACAGGCTTTGAGTGATGCTAGGCAGCAAAAGCTGGCTGTTGTTATTGCGACAGGGTTGAGTGCATTGAGGGTCCCTGAGTCGTAGCGGCGGGAGTCATAGGACGAGGGTCCCTGGCGTTGGTCGCGTTCAGGCACAGTGGCAGTCATTAAGTAGGGGTGGAGGGGAGGGAGAGCGGGAAAATGTAGGGGGGAGAGGACGCAGGGGCAGCAGCAGCGGGAAAGGGAGCGAGAAAAGCAACAGTGGAAACAAGGGCAAAACAGAAGACAGAAAAACAGCACAAACAGATCAAAAGGCACAGACCGACAAACAGACAGACAAAAAGGAAAAAGGTAGGCTGAAAAATTAGAAAGGCTAGCAGACCAGACCAGAAGAAGGACAAGGCTCTCCCACTGGACCACCAGGGATGAGGCACAGGCAGAAGCCTGCGGGTGGAGGAGGGCCTCAAACACCTACCTGGAATCAAAGATGTGCAGGGGGCAGAGCCACAATGACAGAGCTACCAAAGTGCAGAGCAGTTTCCCGGACCAGGAGGTCAGAGATCTTGCTCACCCTGTCACAGCAGCGGCCGCCATTAAGTAGGGGTCAGGGTGAGAGAGAGCAGCTGGGAGGTGGAAGCGGGAACATGCAGGGAGGGAGGGCCCGTGGGGGCAGCAGCGGCAGGAAAGGGAGCGAGAAAATCAACAGTGAAATCAAGAGCAAAACAGTGAAAACAGAAGACAGAAAAACGTCACAGAAAGACAAAAAGGCACCAACAGGCCAAAAGGCACAGACAGACAAAAAGGAAAAAAGTACGCAAAACAAACAAAAAGGCTAGCAGAGCGGACCAGCAGAAGAGCAAGTCTTAACCACTGGTCCTCCAGGGATGAAGTGCAGGCAGGAGCCTGCTGGTGGAGGAGGGCCTCGAACACCTACCTGGAATCAGAGAGGTGCAGGGGTCAGAGCCGCAATAACAGAGCTGCGCGAGCGGAGAGCCATTTCCCTGACCAGGAGGTTGGAACAATGAGCGTCTGATAACGAGAGGGGGTAATATCCGGGATGGTCAGAGAGATGTGTAAGGATGAAGAGGGATACTCCTCGAGAAGGCAGAGCAGCAAACACTGAAGTCACACAATACAGCACCCCTTACAGCCCTACAGAATGGATGAGCCGCAGCATCTGCATGCGAGTTTGGGGACTGTGGGACATAAACACAACCCGTACTCTCCAAGTGAAATCACAGCATTTTCAGGCAGTGGTAAAACTGTCTTGCGAGCCCAACTCCCCCTCAAGAGACAGGAGTTTACAAGGGAAGTCGTCACAGCTGCTCCCTCCTCGGCAGGAGCAATGCTGGTTCCCGCACCATGCGAGGAACTGGCAGAGGCTGCAGGGGCCCTGAGGCTTCCCCCACAGTCCTTAACATTGTGCTTGGTTGGTACTCTGGCTGGGCACCAGGGCACACCTATAAACAATAGAGCCCCGGAGAAAGGGGTCCCAGGGCAATAATAGGTTATAAAGGCTCAGGGTGGGGGATGTGCAGCCCCCTCCCCCTTTTAATAAAATACAGTCCTGGGGGATGTGATCCCCAGGGCCAAAATAGGCCTGGATGGCCCCTGCCCTTTAGAAATATGTCCCAAGTGGATGGGCTCCCTGTAGCCAATATAGGTCTTTTAAATAAGACATGGCCATGGGGCCTATGAAGACTTGTCCCCTCCCCTTTTTAATATGATACAGTCCCAAGGAATGGAGTCCACGGGTCTAATAAGTCTTGGTGAGGGGTGTTTGCAGCTCCCTCCCCTTTTTAATTGTATTTGACCCAAGAGAATGGGGTCCCAGAGGCCTATTAGGATTCAGAGAGGGGGTCTGCATGAAGCTCTCGTATTAGATATTGGGCCCAGGAGATGGAGTCACTAGGCCCAAGAAGGCTTGGGCAGGGGTATGCAGCCCCTCCCCTATTTAATTTCATTTATCCCAATGGGTGGGTCCCTGGGGCCCTTTTAGGCTTGAGGAAAGGGATCATGCTGCCACCTCCCCTTTTTATTGGAACAAGTCCAGGTGGATGGAGTCTCTAGGGCCAATTAAGGCTCGAAATGGGCACTGCATGCCCATTTTCCCTTAATATATATGTTTTGGAGATGGGGAAGGGGTCTTTCGGTCCCTAAGGATAACCCAATGCCACACATGCCAAAGGCTGTGCACAGCATGGGGCTTGCTGCTTTTCCAATAATAAATATAGTGTAAAAAAAAAAATCACAAACTTTTTATGCACATCGTGACTTGGTGTCATGTGATGCAAAAAAATGCTGAGCTAGGAAATATCTTATTGATTCTCTCTTCCAGCCACACTGACCAGTACCACTGAAAACACGATCAGAGAGCACTCTGGAATTACCTCCCTACCCTGTAAAACAGAAAAGCAGATTGATTTCCCAGCAAAATTAAACAGAGGCATACCAGGAGCCCAATAACCCTGACAAATGATCTTTGTATGAACATCGGGACTTCTAATCCCATGAAACTTGGCGTCACATGATGCAGAAAAATGTTGTGTAAAGAAATGCTTAAAAGAGACTGCGTTTGGGCCATACCGACAATGTCACTGTGCAACGAGACAGGCAAGGGTTCTGGGAGCATGTATCCCCATTACAAAAAGAAGTGGATTTGTGCCCCCATGACATGAAAAAGAAGCGTACTAGGAGTCCAATCCTTGGTAATTAATAGGCAGCTTGATCACCCTTGATACAGGAGCACACTTGAAGTTCACCATCCAGGCTAAAAGAGGAAGCCCGCTTTTTTATAATTCCGATAAAATATAGCCAGTAAACAAAAATTGATGAAAAAGTATATATATTCTGAATTGCTGCAAGACTGATTAAGCAATTTCCAGAATTCCTCTATTCAGTTGTCAAATCCTTCCATTGAGATGGCCTTTTGCTCTAAGGGAAGGTAAAATAATGGGATTTATCAGCAATTACACAGTAATATTTTGTAATCGAAGCACTGTTTGCTGTTCTGGGATGTATTTGGTGTTTGTCAGTCAGTTTTACTTAACTTAGATCGTCTCATTGAATCATATTTTTTAGAGAAGGTGAAAATTTGCCCCAACTCGTAGTCAGGTTTCTCTCACAAGAATTTGTACGCTTTTCTTTCTTTTATCTTTTCCTCCTCTTTTTTTAGACACATTATCATATCTTTGCGCAATTTGGAGATTTCCTCCGTCTGTTCATTGCTGTCAATCTCTTCATTGAGTTTGTAAATCTGTTCCAACAGTGAGGCACGATCTATTGCATATTTAATTAATATTAACCCTCAGGGGCCGATTCTGATCTTGCTTGGAAGGGCTACGAACGTGATCCGGCCGTAAAAAGTGCGGGCCGTACGTGTGTTCTTCACCCCGACTCGTACAGCTGTACGAGCGAGCAAGTTTGATGCGAGAAACGCAAAATCACTGACCGAATCGTTTCCGGGTCCGAACTGCTCCGTACGCCTCATCCGTAAGCAAACCATGCCGTGCAATGGAGACGAATTCCAACCGAGCCAGTACGATGCACATGTCGGACAGTTGGATTGAGCCGAAGTTTCCGGCTTGCAAAACGTCCGGGAAGCTGCCTTTGGGGGTCCATGTCGGACCCCCATCACCTGTAGCCTTATGACTCGTACACAGGTGGAGACCCAAGGGTCTCCCCTACACAGGCATGTATGGTGCGGATGGCACCGACACGTACCCACTGTCGCCCTTGTGCAAGACGTACCCATTCAGTCAATGGGAGCCCATGTACGTGTCGTACGACCGGCCCCCTTTGACTTCTATGGGAGTCCGACCGAACCGAGCCTGGCAGCATGCAGCCGCATCGTACTCGCTCGGTCGGACTGCAGGAGTCTGGCTCGGTCGGAAAACATTTGGATCCGGCTCGGTCGGAGAGCTTTCTGACCCAGATCGGAATCGGCCCCTAAATGTTTTGATGACTCTAAATTGCAGTCAGCTCATTCTTGCATAATTTTAGGATTAGGATTTTCGTAATTGGGGGCTATAAATATTCTTAAGTCCCTGGGTATCCTCCCAACATCGATATATAATTGTAGGGATTTGGACTGCCACCACTTGCTTTGCTCCTGGTTTCTCTAGCTGCTTGAAATTTCTTTATTGTTTGGTTTGTCTTATTGATTTCCTCCTTTCTATTTGATGTTTTAGGGATTGTAGAGGGCAGATCTTTGAACATCTCAAGTGCCGCTGCCTCGCTGTCCCGCAATGTGTTGCCCAACATTTTCATTTCTTAAATTAATGCGTTCTTTGGTCTTGCCAAATGTATTGCCCTGTACGCCTAGCACTCTGCTGCTCCCCTGTGCGGCACTTATGTTCACGCCTACCTCGCGTGCTGCCGGTTCCGACCGGGTCCTCCAACTTGGTTATTGCTGGTGTCCGCTCCGGTTTCGGCGAGTTTCTCTCGCCCTGGGGGGGGAGGGAGGGGGGTGGGGGGTCAGATGCTCCTAATCCTCCTGAATTCAATTTTCTCCCTTCGCCGCAGCTCGGGATGCGGCGTGGACAGCTTATTCAGCAGGGGTCCGTGTAGAGCCGGGTGATACCCACCCGGTTGACATATTACATTCTCAGTAGGCTCTCTCGATTCCTCCTCGCCACACACGGACACGGACCACAAAGTAGGTGCTATTTTTTATATTTTTATTTCGCCATAACGCGTTTCAACTCCTCAAGAGTCTTGATCACATGACATCATTTTAGTTAAATTTTTTCATTTTTAAAGTGACATAGTGCTATTGTGATTCTTGCAAAGAGTGAGCACACATACAGACATAAAAGAAATACTTTAAAATTTGTTTTCCATGGCGTGAATGTTAGTTATTTGCCTTATTACATTTTCTGCATCAGTATAAAATTCACCACTAGAATGGAAGACATAAATTATAATGTATCAAATATCCGTATATAAATATACCTATTTGATTAAAAGATTGCATCATATAAAAACCTCATCTAAAATGGTATATCTATCACCAACGCAGCGCCATAGCAAGCTCTCAGCAACCAGAGATAATCATTCAATTTTCATTTGTTTTTTTTCTGCACGCAAACTCCAAAATTATTCTTGAAACACCAAATAATCAAAAATTGAATGAGTGTGTGAGTGTGTGTGTGTGTATATATATGTATATTACGATGCAAGTAATTTTGGGGAATCCAGTAGAAATACAGCAGCACACTAGAGGGGAGCACAATAAACTTTATTGTGCACACAACAGACTACGCATTTCAGCGAAGCCTTCCTCAACTTGAATTACCATGAATAATTGTTCTCTTTCATTGCATTGCCCTTTTTTTCCAGCTTTATTGACTGTTCAGTCTGAGCAGGATATCACATATTATGTTTTTTGTCGCTTTGTCTTTGAGGGACTGTATACCAGACTGACAGATACATATGTATTGACAGGGTTTTTCTATATTGGTTGTGTGTTGTGTTCTCTACATAGATGACATTTTGATTTGTTCCCCCAATGAGACCATGTTCAAAATGTGTAAACTGTCCTCCTAGCTCTACAGAAAAATAGTTTATATTGCAAACTCTCAAACTGAGATTTGAATGTGATCAGGGTAGAATTTCTGGGAGTTATTTTGACCCCCTATTGGATGAGCACTGCTGAACACAAGTTACAGACAGTTAATGACTGGCTAAACCAAAAGAACATAAGAGACATTTAGTGCTTCTTGGAATTCGCCAACTTCTATCTCATGCTTTTCTCAAGTCACTGCCCCAATAACTCATCTACTATGAAAGAAACAACACTTTGTGTGGTGAGAGGAAGCTGAACGAGCCTTCCTGTTTCTAGGAAAATCCTTCACAGAGGCACCAATCTTGATGCATCTTAATCCCGCACTTCCTTACTATGTTGAAGAGGACATTTCAAATGTAGCCGTTGGAGCCATTCTGTTGCAAAGACATGGGAAAAGTGAGCTAATGCATCCAATACCCTATCGGTTAAAAAAATACCAACACAGCTGAAGCCAATTACTTATTTGCGGAAAAAGAACTACTCGCTATTAAGGAAGCCTTTTCTGTTGCTCTTTTTTAAGTTCAAAGAAGTTTTATTGATGAAAATAAAGGTGTCAATACACAATATTAAACTCATGTCATTACAATTGAAATTTTCTGCATTAAAGTTATATGAATCAGACTTATGAATAAAAAAAAGAAAGAACAAAAATGATATATATGGATCATAGAAAACATTGAGATATCGAAATTACTAGGAACATTTAGGGGGTTCAAGGGGGTTTTAGAACTTCTTGTTGAGATGGATGTAGCTGGGAACATCTTCTGGCATTTACGTCAAGCTATATTGTAACGGGTGACCATAAATCCAGACGTTACGCCGCCATATGTATTGGATACACAAAGGAGGTGTCCAATCTATGATTATGGCAAACAGCATACCACCATGCCTTGTAAGAGATTTTTGTGAAATCTTTCCAATTTATGGTAATTTGCTGGAATGCGACCGCTAATAACAAATCAATAATTTTGACATTAAGCGTAACATTTTCCCAGATAGATGAGAGACTTCCTAAGAAAACATGAGTAAAGGAAAAAGAGAATTTAGTTCCAAAAATTAAATTAATTTGGGACCATACTTGTTTCCAGAAACTATATACAAGTGGACTAGAGAATAACATATGAAATAAATCAGCATTTGTGGACGAACATGTCCAACAAGCATCTGGTACAGTCGTACATCTTTTGCTTAAAGCAGTCGGTGTTAATAAAAGTCTATTGTAGACAAAAAACAGTGTTTGCGTTATGTTAGCTGCTCTGGATGATTTACGTATCTTGGTCCATATGTTCTTCCATATAGACACAGGCCAAGATATCGTAAAATCCCGTTCTCATGTCTCTTCTATTTTGGATTTCTGCCTGACAATGTCTTTACCTTGTAAATAACTATATAGTGGAAGCTTTGGGCGTAGTTTTTAACAAAGTGTAAAGTTGTGAAGGGTGGTCTGAAATGGTAGAAGCAGTAGGTGTAGTAGATAATTGGGTATATGTATCCATCACAGCTTTTTTAAGTAGATTGCACTTAAGATTAAATGATGCAGGAAAATTAAACAATTGACTAAGTGAGGAAAAAGGTAAAAAAATCTGATTGTGAGAATAGCTGATGGATCCATATTATTCCTTTGTGTCTCCAAGTCTTCCAGTAGAATGGTTTATTATGTCTAAATACGCTTTTATTGTGCCAAATTGTTGAGTTGAGGAAGGAATCTCTAGTGCTATGAGCAGGAAGAGATACAGATTTAAGGAGTTTGGAGGTCAGTTTGATTATGGGAGAAGATAGAGCCTGTGGTTTGCGTGAGAAGGAGAGCTATTCATAAAAGGAAAAGGGGGACAGAAAAAGACGCTCGATTGTAGTCCATAGAGGGCAGTCTTCTGTGGGATCATGCAACCAAAGAGATGCTTGATGCAAGAGGAATGCTATCTGATACGCCTGAAAGTCGGGAAAATTAACTCCACCATCTGTTTTAGGGCGAGTTAACTTTAATAGAGACATTCGGGACTTTTTATTATTCCATAGGAAGGAAGAAAGGATGGAATTTATCTTTTTCAAAATTTAGCATGAATAGGGACTGGAATGTTAGAAATAAACTATGGACGACAACATCATCTTTATAGTGTCTAAATGGCCCCACCAGGATAAGTAGAGGAGATGCCATTTAGTGGAAAGATCTGAAATCTTTTGAGTACACTTATTCATGCATAACGCTACTGTGTCCGAAATTGAAGAAGTAACATGTAGTCTTAGATACTTAATGTGGTTAGGACTCCATGTGAAGTTAGAAGCACTAAAATCCGATTTAAAAGTGGAATTAGATAAGGGCAAAATCTTACACTTATTTAATTTGTAGTCAGAAATATTAGAGTATGCTTGTACTTCTGCCAAAAAGGCAGGGATAGAGTCATTTGGTTTTGATACAAAAAGCAAAATATCATCAGCATAGGCTGCTAGTTTAATATGGGAATTTAATGTTTGGAATTTGGGTTTTGGCGTAATTTAGAAAGAATGGGTTCCAAAGCCAAATTTAATAAGAAGGGGGAGAGAGGACATCCTTGGCGCACTCCCTTCCCTAAGTCAAAGAATGGAGAAATCAAACCATTGGCGCAGACTGCCACACGACGGTTAGAATAGAGAAGAGAAATTAAGGATGTAAATTTAGGGCCAAGGCCAAACCCCTTGAGGGTATAAAACAAATAAGTCCACTCAACTCTGTCAAACACCTTTTCGGCATCAAGTGCTATTGCCGCAAGGGACGCTTTTAAATGGGAAGATTTAGATAAAACATTAAAAAGGAGTCGTGTATTATCAGTTATGAATCAACCCTTGACCAAGCCAGATTGTTCTTAGGACTCCTTAGGACTCTTTGCCTTTTGATGGGAGAGCTTAATCCCCTAACGTTCCATGAAATCAGTTTTAATGACATAAGTTATTAAAAACAAGTTGATCTAGAAATATGAAACAAAAGTCTAATTCATTGCAACAACAATATCGAATGTGGAAGGAGAAGAGAGGAAAGTAAATGATTAATTTGATCGTAGAACAAAAAAAATATAAATCAAATAGCCCAAGCCAAGAATAAAAATACAATATAGCAATACGGAGAAAGATAAACCAAAGAGAAATGATGAGAGAACGAAGAGATAAAAACATTTATAGTTGTAATGACAGCAATAGTTATGGGCATGAGAAGATAGGAAGAAATGAAAAAGCAAGAGACACCAGCATAAGAGAAGATGCGAACAAACAAAGCAATATAGAGAACAAAAGACAAAACAAATAACATGCCTACAAAAAGGGAAAATTGAGTGAAGATACTAGAGACACCTATGGGAAAGTGAAAAAGTGAGATATGATAAGTAACAAAAAAACAAAACAAAAAACATACCTTCAAACGGGAAACGTAGATGTGGGGATGGGTGGAGCCACATGGAGCAGACAGACGTCTAGGGATGACTCAACTGAACCGGGGGAGAACCACGCCATCACTAGAACATAACTGTGAAGTGAAAAATAACATACGTAACATTAAGGCATAAGAACAACAGTAAACAAGAAGACATTCAGGCTCAGTAACATGAACTGCGAGATTCAAAAGCGACAGTAAACTGTAAAACTGCAGAGGAAAAATTATCAGTATATATATAAGACTAACAACTTAAGAATACTTTTCGAAGAAGTAATGATATCTCAAGTGAACAATTCAGGAAATTCATGTAACATGTGAAGAAGAGGGTCCTGGAGAATCCATATGTTCCATTTTATGCGCGTTGATGAAGCTTTGTAGACATAATGGATCTTCATACGTTGTTGTTTTGTTATTGTAAGTGACTTTAAAAAGACAGGGGTGGAATAAACCATATCTAGCACCCATGGTTTGAAGATCAGGTCTCATGTTAAGAAAAGCTTTACGCCTGGTTGCTGTAACCTTGGAATAATCTTGGGCAAAGAACAATGTGGAGCCAGACCAAGAAACCCGTTGAATAGCTTTCGCGGCTGCCAGTACTTTCAGCAGGTCTGGATACTCGAGAAAGTAAAGGATGACCCCTCTTGGTCGGTGTGAATATGATATATTTGTTGATAATCAGCCCAACCTATGGCCGCGCTGTATATTTAGTGCCGTTTCCTCTGGCATGTGAAGGATCCTAGGAAGGAACGATTTGAAGAATGCAAGAGGATCTGTACCTTCGGCCCCTTCCGCCAGACTATAGATACGCATATTATTTCTCCTGTTGCGATTTTCAAGGTCCTCCACCTGCTTTTGAAGTGTTGAGACTTGAGAGTGTAGGAAAGTAACACTTTTGGTGGTATCATTAAAGGAAGAGACACTTTGTTCTACTACAGTAAGTCTTGTATCAAGCAGAGACCAATTATCTGAGAGTACTTGTAATTTAGAGTAAGTTTCCTCCACAAAGGGTCTGAGGGCTCTTATTTCTTGTAATAGTAACTCCATTGAAACTGGAGAAGCCGGTTTAGGTGGTGAAGGAGGGTCTTTTTTCAGCCATTTCACGTTGGATTTTCCTGGTATTGTTTGTGAGGGATCCATTGTCATATCAGTGCTCTCTGTCGCAAGTAGTCCTGAATCCTCCAGTTTGGAAAATTCTGAGAAGAGTGTAGAGTTTTTGATAAAGGAGCGTTGTGGTTTTGGGGCGTTGTGAAGGGTTCCTTTCGTTCTTCCAATGTACTCTAAAGGATAATATTATTGAGGTTGAGAGACAAACAAGTAAATTCAGTCAGGAAGAAGCTTCATCAAAAACTAACTGTGCTGGTTTGATGATTAAATCAACAAGCTACGTAGCGTAGAACAGTTGCAGCCTTACATCATCATAAATCAATGAGACATCTGTTACACTGAATATATTCATAATGCTCAATAAGTCTTTCCTCTCCACTTAGTGTTTATCAATAAAGCTAAAGCATGACAAAGATAAGTAGAAATCATAAAAATAAACACTTATTCTGGAGGTTATGGAGAAGACAGAAACCACATTAAGACCATGCACAGTCGGAATATATATTGAGGCAGTCACCAAATTTAGTTGAAGAAAGAAGGAAAAAAAAAGAGAGAAAAGAAATGTTCTTCCTCAAAATGGCAGTCGCAATTTCATTACCTCAGTTCTTTTTTAATAGTTGGAGTAAAGCTAGGGTGCTGTATCACGGTAAAATCCCATTAAAATGGAGAGCTGAAGATGTTACTTGCCATGGAGGCTGGGGCGCTTGTATATAAAGTTCATAAATCTCCAGATACAAGGGAGAAAAACGCTTGCAGCGTGCCTCCGGAATTCAAAATGGCGGCCGCGGTCCAGCAATTTCACGAAAAGGTGCTTTACCTTTAACGGAGTCTTCCTGCTGTTGGAAAATACTTAGGCGTTATCTCCTGTTAATGTCCACGTCTTCACAGAGGCATTTCCACGGGTTACTCCGCGCAAAGGGTGCTGTAAGTGCAGTTCTGCCTCTCGGTGAGAGGAGCCTCGCGGAGACACCGCCATACTCGTTGGGCGCCTAGCCACGCCCCCCCAGGAAGCCTTTTCTAAGTGGCAATATTTGTTATTGGGTGTCAAACACTGTAGTGTTTGACCCCCAATAACAGCGCGTTACAAATGGAATAAATGAAATGAAATGAAATGTAGTGTAGATAGATCATTGCAACCTGCAATTTATGCTGTCAGCACTATTTATTTCAGCCCGACAACTGCACTGAATGCATTTTTTGCTGGATTTAATTGCATAGTTACTTTTTGACACAGTATGCAAAGCTGCAAAGCTGGTGCTTAAAGGCAACAAGACACAACAGAAACTGATAAGACGTGAGATATACACCCAAGTCTAAACTCAAAACAGGTGAAAGGGTTAACTGAGGATGAGGATTTTCTAAAACAAATTCAATCAGAATTTCTCTCCCTGAAACGGCTAAAACACACGGAATGTATCCTAAAAGACGGTTTACCATTAAGGAACAACAAATTGTTTGTACCTACTAGGAAGCTGCAAAGCAAAATTTGTGCCAGAACCATGAAATCCCAAGTGCAGGGCACCTGGAAGTTGCCAAAACTTTAGAACTCATTCAAAGATGGTTCTGGTGGCCCTCCTTATGCCATGATACAACAAACACTGTACAATGTTACAAAACCTATGCGAGAGCCAAAGCTAATTTAACCAAACCACTGGGTTTGCTCATGCCTCTCCCCACTCTATCACATCCTTGGCATCTGATGTATTTTGACTTCATTAATAAATTTCCCACCAGCCATTAAAAGGATACAATCCTGGTTGTGGTTGACAGTCTATCAAAAATGGTCCATATACTTTCATGTTCAGGATCACCCACAGCAGCGCAACTGGCTACTATATTGTTAAAGAAAATTGTCAGATTGCATGAGATTCCAAAAATTATCAGTTCTAATAGGAGCTCCCAGAGTACCTCTAAATTTTGGAAATCTTAGTGTTCCACATTACGAGTTGAAACGGCTAAGTCAACTAGTTACCATTCATGATAGTACGGCCGGACTGAAAGTCTAAACTATACACTCAAGCTCTATTTGCTTTGTTATTTGGCCACCTCCACTGGCTTGTGGTTTGATCTGCTTTCTCTTGCGTAAATCACATATAACACTGATGTGCATTTTTCCATCGGGTACTCCCCATTTTTCAGTAACTCTGGACAACACCGATGGGTCTTGCCTTTGAACCAAATATCACTGTGTGATAAAAGTCCATCCATATCTAAAGGAGAGTCAGGAAATCCACTTATAAAAAATTCATCATCTCACTAAAGCGAAAGTAACTTACAAGTTGCAGGCAGACAATCAAAGACAAAAACTTCCAGATTATCACATAGAAGATTATGTTTGGCTGTCCACTCCGAATTTACATTTCAAGAAACAAGGAAATTCCACCCATGGTTCATTGGCCCTTACCGCGTGATACAATTAATTCAACCAGTAAGCTCCAGAATTGAATTTACTGGCTAATATGTGAATTCATCCAGTGTTTCATACCTCCCGGCTCAAACCAGCAAAAATCAAACCATTGAAAAAAACCTCCACCAGTACTCATTCCTAGACGAGCAGAGTTCAAAAGGTATTGGATTCTGAACATCGGATTCTAAACTTGGCATCTGTTGGCCTGGAAAGGATACAAATCTGAGGACAAATCATGGGAACCAGCTTCCTATTTTCATATACCACAATTAGTCAAGCAATTACATGCTCAACACACATGTAAATGTGGTTCTGTGAAATGGTGTAAAGGAGGAAGTACTGTCAAGAGTCTATACCCATAATGCCATCTTGATGCTGCTGGTCACCTGTTTCATAACCTCAAAGTTAGGATGCCCATGATGATGCTATTGCCCACCTGCGGTTTCCTAACATGGAAGGTGTAACGCCCTGAACGTCTCAGGATCGTTTAACAGACACGATAATGAGAACGCAACCACTTGTGAAGGTTTAGTTATTTTAATGAAGGCAAAAATAATACAAGGAATAAACAAAGGTTATAGTCACTGGAATCCTCCAGGCTAAGTACGTTACCAGCCCACAGCACGGATGGTCCTAGCCGTCCTCTGCATATACGCCGATCCCGGCGTATGCCAACAGAGGGCAGAAATGAAATGGCCGACAATGCCAATCGGTAGGCTGTGAGGGGCACGAAGAGTGTTGGGGAGAATCGAGGAGTCAGGGAAACACCCAGCCGGGGTCTCTACCTGAAGGGAGCAGCCGCTCAACCTCTTCCTCAGACTGCACCGGGACGCGGAGTCACCTCCTGGTGATGCGTCACCGATACCCCAATCACAAGCAAAGAAGACTGAACCGAGAGCAGCCGCTCGATCGATCCTGTGGACTTCCGAGTCTGTAACGCGGCAAACACCTCCTGGTGTGCGTTACAGCTGGCAGTCCCTGTATCTCTGGTCGGGCTGGGAGTTACGACTCCAACCAGCAAAAGCGCCACTGCGCTTTGACTCAGCCGAGTCAAAAAGCGAAGCTCAATGGTTATCCGGTAGAGCTTCCGGGTCCTTCACAGGTGACGATGGGGCAAGACACGGCCCAGGGAGTAACGACTCGACCTACCTCCGTTCTTGCCTTACTGGAGCACCACTCCGGAACACTGCTCTTCACTAAGCAGGTACGTCGGTGTAAACACAATATCCGACAGCGTTGTACCTCCCGGTTCCTCCCTTTATAGGGCGTGTTTTCCTTGAGTTGTGTAACAGCTCTCCTGTTTACATAAGGGCGTGTTTTCCTTGAGTTATGTAACAGCTCTCCTGTTTACATAAGGGCGTGTTTTCCTTGAGTTATGTAACAGCTCTCCTGTTTACATAACCTCTCAACCGCTAAGCATCCTGGGAGATGTAGTCCGTTTTCGCTGGTTACCGTTTTCCTCCCCTCGCATGACAGGAATTCTTGACAGAAGGCCTATCAGTGCCTTCATGTTAGCCTTCACATGATTATAGTTGGTTTCCCACATCGGCAGTCACCTCTGGAGGAACCATTTCCATTGCCGTTCTAATCGGAAATACAAATCCCAGAATTCAAGTGTAGCAGAAATCTTGGGTACAGCATTGCATAAATAGGAGCCATACCCAAATGCATGAGCTCAGTCTTGAGAGAATTTCAACTCGAGTGGTGCAGTCTTTGCCTCTACAGTTCCAGATTCAGTGACTCTGCACTGGAAGCCTCCTTCTTCATGGGATCACGGAAGTAATGGAAGAACAACCCTGACCCGAACAGGTCAGTACTTAATTGTTTTTCTAGCAAGGAACATTCCTTGAGACTTTCCTTTTGCCAATCATTCCTTTTGCTCCACATCAGAAACTACCATCCTAAAGAAAGTAAATAACAGAACTCAAAAGGACAACTTGTGTTATTTTTTAAAAGAGAGCACAACAACAAAACTCATCATCAGCGATTAGAACTTTGTGGCTTCAGCAAGGTTTGGATGACATTGTTTGTCAGGAAAGAGACTGCAATAACCCACAGACTACCTGTAAAAAGGTATGTTACCCATATGCTTCGTGCATGACAGTAATTAGGATATAATAGTTGCCATGTTTTGTGCTTATCCTTTGTCTATATTGTATCATCTCTTTAGACCCTCTCGAGTGGCTAAGTTATCTCGTGCAGGAATAAAACAGCAATATAATCAACAGCTGTAAGGGCTGCTACAAGAAAGCAGGTAGGTCAAAGAACTTGCAAGTGCAAAGAGGAACTTGCCATGAGACCATAGTCATTTTTGTTTCTGATCTCCTTCTCAGCTGCACACATTTCCCAACTATTCCCAACACCTGGCCACACTTGTATTGTATTGTATTGTAGTTGTATTTATATAGCACTTACTACCCCGGACGAGGCATTGAAGTGCTCTTTCGGTGAGAAGCACGCTACTCCGGAACCCAAGAAGGATTAGTGTTGAATTAGTATAGTGAAATATGAAAGTAATTTGAGTGGTGGCTAGGTTAGTCAGTTATTTGGATTCAGAAGGATAGCGGAGGGATAGAAGAGGGAACAAGTTTTGCATTTATATAGCGCTTACTACCCCTAGGGCGTTGAAGTACTTTCTTGATAAGTAGCACTCTACTACGGAACCCATAAGGATTAGTGGTGAATTAGTATAGTGAAATATGAAAGTAATTTGAGTGGTGGATATTAACCAGTTATTTGGATTGACAAGGGTAGCAGAGGGATAGAAGAGGGAAAGAGGTTTGCACATATATCTATCTATCTATATATATATATAGAAAACTGCTGCACCGCCGCTTCATCTAACATCAAACAACACTTGTTGGGGCCATTATTGGTCCGATACTCCATGCCGGGATTTCCCGCTGAGGTGAGAGCGGCTGGGTGAAGGCTTGTGGGATCAGCAGGAGTGATGCCCAGGACAGAGGTGTAACTGACACGAATGAAAGCACTTTCCACATGGGGGATGGTACTTACCGTATGTGTTTGAATCCTTGCCACGCCCACCGGATGTTCTTCGCCTATCAGAGCGATGCAGGCATTACTTTAAAACTGGACACCGACAGCACTGCCTGTTAGCGGAATGGCGTCTGACGAAGGAACTATCCGAAATGCATTACGCCGTCCAAAATAAATCTGCTGGTCCAAGCAAGCCTACGTGTGTGCCTGGTTCTTTCGTTGGAGAGACCTTGGTTGTTATATTCGGTGCGTGGCTACTTTGCACCTTTGGCACCCCACCCTAACAGTAGCGCAGCAGGACAGGTGGCAGCTTTGGTGTTTTTTCGTATGGAAAACTGCTGCACCGCCGCTTCATCTAACATCAAACAACACTTGTTGGGGCCATTATTGGTCCGATACTCCATGCCGGGATTTCCCGCTGAGGTGAGAGCGGCTGGGTGAAGGCTTGTGGGATCAGCAGGAGTGATGCCCAGGACAGAGGTGTAACTGACAGGAATGAAAGCACTTTCCACATGTGGGATGGTACTTACCGTATGTGTTTGAATCCTTGCCACGCCCACCGGATGTTCTTCGCCTATCAGAGCGATGCAGGCATTACTTTAAAACTGGACACCGACAGCACTGCCTGTTAGCGGAATAGCGTCTGACGAAGGAACTATCCGAAATGCATTACGCCGTCCAAAATAAATCTGCTGGTCCAAGCAAGCCTACGTGTGTGCCTGGTTCTTTCGTTGGAGAGACCTTGGTTGTTATATTCGGTGCGTGGCTACTTTGCACCTTTGGCACCCCACCCTAACAGTAGCGCAGCAGGACAAGTGGCAGCTTTGGTGTTTTTTCGTGTGGAAAACTGCTGCACCGCCGCTTCATCTAACATCAAACAACACTTGTTGGGGCCATTATTGGTCCGATACTCCATGCCGGGATTTCCCGCTGAGGTGAGAGCGGCTGGGTGAAGGCTTGTGGGATCAGCAGGAGTGATGCCCAGGACAGAGGTGTAACTGACAGGAATGAAAGCACTTTCCACATGGGGGATGGTACTTACCGTATGTGTTTGAATCCTTGCCACGCCCACCGGATGTTCTTCGCCTATCAGAGCGATGCAGGCATTACTTTAAAACTGGACACCGACAGCACTGCCTGTTAGCGGAATGGCGTCTGACGAAGGAACTATCCGAAATGCATTACGCCGTCCAAAATAAATCTGCTGGTCCAAGCAAGCCTACGTGTGTGCCTGGTTCTTTCGTTGGAGAGACCTTGGTTGTTATATATATATATATATATATATATATATATATATATATATATATATATATATATATATATATTTTTCGAACAAAGTGCCTAAGCATCAAGAGGTCACTCGACAACACACCGCCCTCCGGCTTTCCAATGCAATCTGCTTAACACATCCATCAATTGATTCAGTTTGCCGACGCGTTTCAAGGCCTGATGGCCCCTTCTTCCTGGGCTGCCACAAACCACACAGCTGACATCTGCATTGGATTCATTACAGACTTTAATCACTTTTAGCCCATCCCCAAGTAGGCGTACGCTGAGTGCAAATTGGCCTTGGTGCATTCTGGGGCATGGAGTCTTCAATGCAAATAAAATTGTAATCTTTAAGTAAGTTCAAAAGTGCGGTTGAATTAAGGCTTATTTAGTCCTTTAGTAGGTGACGGGGGTGAAGACAGATAGGTTCGCATTTTGTGTGTTGTGCTGATAACATCCCGAAAAGTGCGGAACTTCAGCCTCTCTCACCCAGCGAAGCGCTTCCTCACTGGATGACGATGGTGCTCCTCTTCGCGGCTAGGCGGCCGCGCGGTAATTTTTTCAAACAAAGTGCCTAAGCATCAAGAGGTCACTCGACAACACACCGCCCTCCGGCTTTCCAATGCAATCTGCTTAACACATCCATCAATTGATTCAGTTTGCCGACGCGTTTCAAGGCCTGATGGCCCCTTCTTCCTGGGCTGCCACAAACCACACAGCTGACATCTGCATTGGATTCATTACGGACTTTAATCACTTTTAGCCCATCCCCAAGTAGGCGTACGCTGAGTGCAAATTGGCCTTGGTGCATTCTGGGGCATGGAGTCTTCAATGCAAATAAATTGCATTGGAAAGCCGGAGGGCGGTGTGTTGTCGAGTGACCTCTTGATGCTTAGGCACTTTGTTTGAAAAAATTACCGCGCGGCCGCCTAGCCGCGAAGAGGAGCACCATCGTCATCCAGTGAGGAAGCGCTTCGCTGGGTGAGAGAGGCTGAAGTTCCGCACTTTTCGGGATGTTATCAGCACAACACACAAAATGCGAACCTATCTGTCTTCACCCCCGTCACCTACTAAAGGACTAAATAAGCCTTAATTCAACCGCACTTTTGAACTTACTTAAAGATTACAATTTTATTTGCATTGAAGACTCCATGCCCCAGAATGCACCAAGGCCAATTTGCACTCAGCGTACGCCTACTTGGGGATGGGCTAAAAGTGATTAAAGTCTGTAATGAATCCAATGCAGATGTCAGCTGTGTGGTTTGTGGCAGCCCAGGAAGAAGGGGCCATCAGGCCTTGAAACGCGTCGGCAAACTGAATCAATTGATGGATGTGTTAAGCAGATTGCATTGGAAAGCCGGAGGGCGGTGTGTTGTCGAGTGACCTCTTGATGCTTAGGCACTTTGTTTGAAAAAATTACCGCGCGGCCGCCTAGCCGCGAAGAGGAGCACCATCGTCATCCAGTGAGGAAGCGCTTCGCTGGGTGAGAGAGGCTGAAGTTCCGCACTTTTCGGGATGTTATCAGCACAACACACAAAATGCGAACCTATCTGTCTTCACCCCCGTCACCTACTAAAGGACTAAATAAGCCTTAATTCAACCGCACTTTTGAACTTACTTAAAGATTACAATTTTATTTGCATTGAAGACTCCATGCCCCAGAATGCACCAAGGCCAATTTGCACTCAGCGTACGCCTACTTGGGGATGGGCTAAAAGTGATTAAAGTCTGTAATGAATCCAATGCAGATGTCAGCTGTGTGGTTTGTGGCAGCCCAGGAAGAAGGGGCCATCAGGCCTTGAAACGCGTCGGCAAACTGAATCAATTGATGGATGTGTTAAGCAGATTGCATTGGAAAGCCGGAGGGCGGTGTGTTGTCGAGTGACCTCTTGATGCTTAGGCACTTTGTTTGAAAAAAAAATATATATATATATATATATACACATATACATATACACACACGTTTGTTACCCGTGATGGGCTGTTGAAGCGCTTTTTCGGCAAGTAGCACGCTACTCCGGAACCCATAAAGGATTAGTGGTGAATTAGTATGGTGAATTATGAAAGTAATTTGACTGGTGGATATTAGTCAGTTATTTGGACTGAGAAGGATAGCGGAGGGATAGAAGAGGGGGAAAAGGGTTGCATTTATCTAGTGCTTGCTACCCCTAATGAGGTGTTGAAATAGTTTTTTGGGTGAGTAGCAAGCTACTTGGGACCCATTAAGTATTGGTGGGGAATTAATTTAGTGGAATATGAAATTTGATAAGTGGACATGTTAGTCTGTTATTTTTATTAAAAGGGATAGTGAAGGGATAGAAGAGTGAAGGATTTAGAGATTATTTTTGGGGGGACGTCATAGCAGTAGTCGGAGGCTTGGGGTGAGTAATAAGGAATGTGGAGGGCAAGAGTCAGAGGGAAAAGTTTAGAAAGGCTTGTTTTTGGAGGATCAGTATAATAAAAAATGGTGTCAGATGGTGCAAGGAGGGGTAGGGTAGGGGAGAGTCTAGAAAAGACTATTTTGGGGTCATAGTAGTGGTATGGGGTTTGAGATGAATGAGAGAATGGATGTAAAGGATATATTGATAGAGGTATGGGGTGAGAAATAGGGTAGTGCATTGGAAAGAGTAGTAGAAAGAGGTCTGAGATGAGTCAGAGAGTAGAGGTAGAAGATATATTGAAAGAGGTATAGGGTGAGAAATAGGGTAGTGCATTTTTTTGTTGTTGAGGAAAGTAATTAATACATAGATCCAAGTACACGGAAAGTATATAGATGCATAAAGGAAGTAAGTATAAGTAGATTAAAGATGCATTCGATAAACTCTGGTTTTCAAGTGTTGTACTTAAAAAATGATTTATTAGTGGGAAGCAAAGTCCTCTTCGGTGAAACTGATTATGTAGTAATGTTTACCCCACTGAAGATTCTGCTTCTGTGTTCAAATCCAGACACTAGAGCTTGGTGATAGTGTGCCTGATTTTCCATAAAGCAGCTCGCCATATGTGTAGCAGGGGATCTACCATACAGAGTAATACTGTCGCGGGCATGCTCCTGGTGGAATATGAATTCACCCTAACATCCACGGGTGCTTAATCTGTGACAAAAAGTAGGGCGGGCAATGCCCTGTACAGACAAGAGTTGCCCCTGCTTGGGCAGCCAAAAGAGATGAAAAATGTATTGCATTTTCAAAAATTCCTTATTTCTGTTCAAGTAAAATTTGATGCACCAACAAAAATCTAGCAAGTGAACTGCCATGCTGAAACCGAGGTATTTGAAACTAAAGCCCAGAAAACTACTGGTTCATTTAAATGGTAGTCCAAAAGTACCTTTGTATGAATTCTGAGTTAGTGTGCAAGGAGACAATCGTTCATGTAACGCAGTGCCTACCTGTGGATTCTTCACCCTCCGAACCACCCGAATGCGTAACACTCCATAGAACCTCCCCTCCTCAGCTCTCCCACGCAGACAAGGGCCACACAATGGAACAGCTCCACTCACGACACAGCGTGAGTTACTGCGGAGCAGGTTTCGAATTTTTGTATTTGTGAAGGGTGCTCAGAGTGGTGATATTAAAAATGTCTCTGGGGTTTTCCCTGCGGAAAAAGGTTTATTCCTGGGGTCCTGGAACACAGTAAAAACAGTGCGGGATAGTATGAAGGTAAAAATTGGTCTTAGTTATCCTTTTAAGTGTTGGTTGACATGTTTCAGCCTTCCCAAAAATTATTATGAGGCTTTCTTGAGGACCCTGTGATGCGAACTGTGATGTGGCAAAAAGGAAGCCACGTGTATTGTGTGCATCACACGCTCTGAGGTGTGTTTTGCCTGCTGTGGTGTTATGGCCTGGGACTACCGAACTTCCCCCTCCCCCGCCTTGTGTATAAACCACATCTATTAATGATGGACATGAGAGGGGAGTTTCTTTGGAGGCGGGGGTCGTACAACCCCTGGCCGTATTTATTAAAACATGAAAATAAAACAAACTTGAATTAAACAATATTTACACAATTTACGCAGAAACGTAGCATGACATTTGATTACAATTCATATGTACAGATATCAGATGGCTAACCTTAACATATTTCTAATACAGAGTATTTCCTATCCGAATCTAACATCTGGATCATAATCATACATTAATTACTTTCTGCGTATCCTATTTGGGCCTACGGCAAGATCGCTAACCGGTGCCTGATCCTTATCAATTAGCCACGCCCTCCCATAGGAGTGCACATGCGCAGAGGGCCTGTTTACTGAGAGGGTACTCCCCCCCCCCGGTTACCCTCAAACGCTCCCTGAACTCCGTTAAAAATGGGGGCTCTTGCACTCTGCGCCATTTAGTGGCATCATCGTGCCAGTGCGGGGTGGCTCATCAGCCTAAAGAAAGCGTGACTCCCCCCTTCCCCGCACCCATCCAGCCAACCGGATGTACCACCCCTGGAGTTCTAGGGGAGACCCCTTGTCCTTCCCCCTGGGCGACCCCATCCAAGAATGGCGCCGCCCCTTTAGGACCTTAAATATACTGTTCACCAGTCATGACCGTACCGCCACAGGCCAGCGTAGTTGCCCGACTATCTGGCCCCCCCCTCCTCTTGCCCTACAAGGTCATGCCCAGCCCTTACACTCCCTAGCCAAGCTATGATATTTTCTAACATCATCTCATTGCCTAACCTAGTCAGGTGGACCCCGTCTTTTAAGAAGCACGATTCTCCCCTGACACACCCATGTGCAATGTTTTGTAACTGAGGGGACCTGAACACTTTCCCTATTTTATTGTTGATCCTTCTTACTGAGTGATTCAACGCTTTCACAGAATTCCCCCCCCTCCATTTGAATCTGGGTATCATCTGACACCAAACTATGGTGCATCCCTGGCACGCCTTAGCGAACCAGCCTACTTCGGAGATTATGTCCACCATCAAGACCCTTCTCCCCAGTTTTACCAGGTCATTCCCCCCTAAATGCAGGATAACTATTGTGGGCGAAGGGCTGTGTCTATTCAAAAGATCCATCACATAACCCCTAAACTGGTTGAGGCAGAGGCCACCTTTCCCATGGAAAGAAACTTTGAAACCTTCCTGCCCAGCTCTTTGTCTGTAATTACCTGAAAGGAAAACAGATTTCATACGCCGTATATAAGAATGACCAATGACCCACACATCCTGTGCTCCCTTGTCCCGTGGTTGTGGCCGCCGTTGTGAAGAATCTTGCTGTTGTGCCGACGACAGTTTCCCCCCTACGTGACAGGTTCGAGAAACTGAAAGTAAACAAACAAACAGGACAGGCTATACCCCGGCACTCCAAAGTTTTTGTGATAATGAAAAGTATATATCACAGATTTGTCATAGAAAGTTCAACAATTCTTTAGTGAAAACACTCTGATGACAATAGGTGCTATTCTGTTGTCAAAAATTGAGACCACAATATGTATTATCCTTATTTCAAAAGGAAGAACATCATACGGAGATTCTTTTTTTTACAAAATTTAATCTCATATGTAACATGGCTGGCTGTCTTTGGGAGAAAGAAACCAACTTCATCATTTGGACTTTCACATCGGAGTATGATCTTTCTGAAATAAGAATAGAGAATATAGAACATTCATCCAATTCTGAAATGTTTTGTATGGACTTGACTTGTTTACTCACACCTTGTAACGTTAAGTACATCATATGAAATTCTCATGTTACATATGAGATTAAATTTTGTAAAAAAAGAATCTCCGTATGATGTTCTTCCTTTTGAAATAAGGATAATACATATTGTGGTCTCAATTTTTGACAACAGTATATCACCTATTGTCATCAGAGTGTTTTCACTAAAGAATTGTTGAACTTTCTATGACAAATCTGTGATATATACTTTTCATTATCACAAAAACTTTGGAGTGCCGGGGTTTAGCTATGTGCCAAAAAATGTTTAGAACAGACTCTCTCCTAGGAGAATTTCTGCCTATTTCACATCTCTGGTAGTGGGATGTTAGTCTAGCCTGAGAGGCACCATAAATTGACTCAATAGTGCATACTGTTTACTATAGGATTTGGATGTGCGGCTGTTCAAACCATCACTACCAATCAAGAGTTTTTTGTAAAACAGGACAGGCATCAGTCCACAATTGTATGGTACCCTCACAACAAGTGCAGCCGCACATAGCGCTTGTAACTATTAGACGCCCATCGGCCAATCCTCTTTACACTGCTGCTATGCAACCCCCTAGCTGTTGTCTCTGTGGCAGCCCCTATTCTGAATGAATGAGTCCCAAATTCCTTTGGATTCAAACCTGTCCTGCCGATCGCCATTGCCAATACTCTTTTAAATTGGAACAAGGTAAGTACGGTACTGTCCGCATGTATCAACAATGTCCCACCTACCGCACTATTCCTCTATCGGAGGTAGGCTTCTAGGTGCATCACTGGGCAGCATGGATTGCTTTGTGCCCGGTAAAGTACCATCCCTTCGCCCCAGGCTTCCTGATCGGTTTTCGATTTTTTAATGGTTATTAGCAAAGCGTCTCCCTGTATCTTCACATGCTCCAGTAGGAGCCCACCTTGTACATCCTGCTTGTTGCGTGCCACCAGTTCCCCCACCCTAAATGCCCCATAGAAAGCAAAGGCAGCTCTGAATAGTAATGCCTCCCCTATTGAGCTGCAAATGGCACCCAAGGCTGTTAGCAGTGCAGTCAGCCGCTCCAAACCAATCGGCTGCCTGGTGTCAGGAGCAGCCCCCTGGAGGCGCCGCCACTCCTTCAATGCCTTTCTTACAATGAAACTATTTGTGGGGTCTTTTGTGTCCCTGATCTGCGCAAAGAAAGAAACCACTGCTACATGTCGCCTGGCTGTCACCGCGGAGCACCCCTCTTTATTTAACTTGTCTAAGTACATGAGGAATGCCCCAGCCTTATGCCAGCTACCCGCCCATTCCTGCCCCAAAAACGCGCAGAAGGACCAAAACACCCCTTCGTAAGCTTTCCTGGTCCTGGGTGCTAGGCTAGCTGCCACGAGGTTCTGTAGCTGGGGGCACCAATCTGCCAGAGTATTTCCGGGAAGTGTGTTGGCGTTGCCTCTGTAGATGGCAGGTGTTCCCTGAAAACCTGCATCTTGAAGCGAGAGAGTGCATTAGCAGCATTATTCATCACTCCCGGAACATGTTTAGCCTTAAACTATATGTTCAGTTTCATACACAACAGCACTATCTCTTTCAACAGGCGGAGAATCATTTTGCACCATGCAGCCTGTTGGTTGATGCATTCCACCACTGTCATGTTGTCTGACCAAAAAATCACCGATTGATTTCGCAGATGATGAGGCCAAACAGTCAATGCCACCCAAATGGGGAAAGCTCAAGGAAACCTATGTTGACTGTCAGACTACTCACAACTCACCAAACCGGCCAATGTTGTGCCACCCACTTGTTCCAGAGTATGGCACCAAATCCCACACTGCCCGCAGCGTCAGTCCATAAACCTAACTCCGGGGAAGTAGTGGGGGGCCCAGGCCACACTACCCTGCCGTTGAAACCCTCCAGAAATACGATCCAAATCCGCATGTCGTGGCAAACCTCAGACAGTCTTGTGTGATGATGTTTTTCTTGCAGGCCTGTCATGGCCTGCGAGATGGAACGGGAGAATGGTCGTGCCATAGGTATTACCCGTAGCGCAAAGTACAACTGGCCCACTGCCTGTTGTAGCTGGTGTAGTGTCACTTTATCTTTTGACAAACATTTTTGGATTACTGCTCTAAATTTCACTATTTTTTCTTTAGGTAACCTAAAACATTCCTATACAGAGTCCAATTCAATGCCTAAAAATTCAACTGTGGTTGCTGGACCCACTGTCTTCCCTGGTGCCAGAGGGACCCAAAAAGCACGCATGAGCATGCAAAATTCCTGCAATGCCACTGCGCATTCCCGGGAGCCCGCCGACCCCAGAAAGAGAAAGTCATCCAGATAATGCATGACAAATTGGTACCCCGTTGCCTGCCTGAAAACCCATTCCAAAAATGAACTGAATTTTTCAAAGTAAGCACAGGAAACAGAACAACCCATGGGCATGCGCATATCCATGTAGAATTTCCCCTGAAATGAAAAGCCTAACAGGTGGTGATCTAAAGGATGAACAGACAACAGCCGGAAGTCAGATTCAACATCTGATTTGGCTAGCAAGGACCCTGGTCCAGAACCCTTAGCATATCCACAGCCTGGTCAAAAGAAGCATATCTAACGCTACAGATTTCTTCATTGATGGCATCATTTAATGAATTGCCTCTCTGTGTTGATAGATTATGAATTAACCTGAACTCCCCCTCATCTTTCTTCGGGTCCACCCCCAGGGGCGAGCAGACAAAGTTGGGCATGGGGATATGGTCAAATGGACCCGCTATTCTACCCAGGCGCAGTTCCTTTTCAATTTTTATTGCTGCTACCCCTGGGTTGGACCTCACCGACAGCTGATTTTTACACTCTGGTGTCCCTGTATAGTCAACAACTGGAATCCTAAAGCCATACAAAAACCCTTCCTGTAACATCCCAGCCGTAGCATGATCTGGGTACCTATTTAACCAAGGAGTCATAGCCATTACGTCAATGGGTGAATGCGTTACCATGTTTTCCTTTTCCCTATTCTTGTTTCTTCCTCCCTCTATTTCCAGAGAATCCATTCCCTTTCTTGAGGCATTTTGATTCTGGGTGAGAGGGGTGATTACATATGAAGCATGCGTGTCTAAATTTACAAGTGCCTTGGGCTCTGGTGCATGTCTTCCTATTAAAATCCCAGCATACTCCTTTTTGACCCCCCCTCCGTTCCCTGCACCCGGGGCCATGCCCCCGATTTGTGGTGGCCGAAAGGGCTGAGGTGCTTGAGAAGTGTGACTCTTGTTCCAATTTTGCCCTGCATTGCCCGGCTGCCCTGGGCCAAACTGATCAAGCCATGAAATTGAGTCAACCCGGTCCCATGTAAGTGATGGGTCAAATTCCTTAGCCTTCCTGAAATTCATGTCATATTCTTTCCAACCTACCCCCCCATACTGATCATGATTCATAGTAACCCTGCTCTGGTAACATGCCATTTCTGCTTGCAGATTGGGCGACCGCTCAGCTATTATGGCCATAAACACTGAGAAAGCCCTTATCCAATTGGTCAGGGTCTCCTCCACTCTGAATCTCGACATTTCAACCCGCCATTGACTGGGAAGCATCCAATCCTTTTGCTTCTTTGCATACTCCATTTCCCTGTTATCCACAGGTAAAGAAAACATATTGACATAAGCCCCAGACCATATCAATTCCCTCACCTCCCATGTTACATGCCTTGCTAAATGTTCCCTCCTAGAGAGTAGCACACCCACGCCCAACAATGGCAATGCCACCTCCTTACCTATTGCCCCAACTCCAGCTGGCTCCGCCATCTTGTCTTTTCCAATGTCGCTCTCTTGTTGCGCTGGTTGGGGTTGACTGGCATTACTCGGCCCTGGGCTCGGCCCCCCGCTTGGGGCAGCCATAATCCTCGCCACCATCCTCTGCGCCTCTGCTAATGGGTCCTCCCCAACTTCTTTTGCGTCCACAGAAGGTGGTAACATTCCCCCCTTTCCTAACCAAGGGAGGACTGCCGCTATCTGCGCTGCTAACTCCGGCGGGACATGACCTACTTTTGCTGGCGCTAAAACCGGGGTGGGGGGCACTGGAGTCAGGACCGGAACCCTTGGGCATGGTGTGGGCACCACTGGAATGGTCATTGGTACCACCGGGGTAGCTGCTGGAGGCACCGAAATTGGTGCAGGCGAAGGCAGGGAAGGCACAGGATTCAATGGGACACTGGGCGCTAAGTCTGGTATCGCTATAGCGCTCACTGGTGTGACTGGCACACCTGCAGGACCCTCCCCAGAAGGAATATCCCCAAGAGGTTGCCCTGGTGTGGGGTCTTGATTCTTCCCCTTCCTGCTTCTAACCCGCTTGGGGAGAGATTCTAAGTCCCCTCTGGGTTTTGGGGGCACTATTGTTCGCTTGGGCCTGCTTGATGTGTGGTAAATAAAATCTTCTTACCGAACTGAATTTCATACGGAATCTTAAAATAAAGTAAAATAGCTCAAAATAACAAGAGGCAGAATCCGTGGTATAAGAGGTTTTCTAAATGGGCTTTATTCCATCAAAAATGGCCGACTCGAGTCGCGGCCTTCAGGTTCCGTCACCACGAGGGTTCAGGAAGTGAAGTACAATACTTTATTGACAGACATGCATTTTTATAATAAGTACATTACAATGAAACGAATGTAGAAGGCGTAACATTTGATAAGAAAAGTGACATAACAGGTGCGTAATCGAAACTAGGCGTAATAAGGAATAAAAGAAACATGATTGGTTAGGATTATCAGACATAGGTGGATCTATAAGATAATACTTGGCATAGATGCGCGCGCAGCAGCATGACGTGTGAGTGACGTGCAACTAGGGGGTGAAGGGGACTTGACATTTAGCTCTACATGTGGAGACGAGAAGTCTGGGGGGTCAAGTCAACCTAATCCCAAATCATATCTAACATCCTATGTTTAGAGAACTATGTTATCCACAAGGAAGGACTCTCGGACAGAATCTATTCTATACTAACTGTGTGTGCGTGTACAAGCGTCTAAGTGTCTATATGAGATGCGAGGGGCAGAAAACTTTCCATGGCAGCAGGGCTATGAATCACTTGCAGGAGGACGGAAAGGCTGAGTCCTTTGCTTGTGAGCTAAAGGAAATGTTTACCTAAATCACTAGACAGGAATGCATCGGCTGAAGAGCAAAATAGATAATTCGAAGGTGAAATACAGCTTCTTGGCAGGCAGGCGAAAACTGGCCGAGGCAGGCACCGTTAGCTGCACAGGGAGTAGGACAAAGTTCATGGATACAGATGCGAGCTCAAGCTGAAGCTGTCAGAGACAGAGAGCAGGGAAAGGCTTTGAGGACAGAATCGGGCCTACTTGCCTGAACTGTAAAAATGGAGTAACTTAGCCATATAAAGTCGGTGGCCTTTCATACTTAGGAATCGAATATCCAGCCCATCGATGGCGGATCTGACAGAGAACATGTCGACGGTAGACACACATATGTTTGCGTCTTAGAAACTGGAACTGGAGGGAACATACATGTACTTGTAACATGCATATAGAACCGTTGGGGTCCAAGATAGGGGACATAACTGATCAGGAAAATCCACATTTCCACATTCCCTCCTTGTCCCCTACTTGCCCTTCAAGAGATATCAATCTTCATCATTCCATCGATTTGCTCATGGAGCATCATTTCTTCTTCCTTCTTCTTCCAGCATTTTGAACGAGAACTGTGATATGGAATGCATGATGTGGCACACAGACCACAAATCGCTGGTCCACATTGCAGGCATAAACAACAACTGAAGAGCATAAGAAGGCCAATACCTAGGAAGGATAGAACTCTCCATCCCCAGGCTGATATCACACTCCAAAACCACCCGGACCACGTCCAAGTGCCTGGATTTTCGTGTATCTGGCTTACAATCTTATGACGGCGTGTTATAGCTTTATATACAGATGGCGAATTTTCTGGTATGAATATGCAGCAGCTGGATCCGATGACCCTGCAAGCTCCGCCCCTATCGGCCAGGATGACGTCAAGGACAAGACGATTCTGGAGAACAACAATTCTCATCACTGATTGTTCCTCTGTCAGATTGCCTAGGGCGGCTATAGTCTCGTTTACTACAGCTTCAAGAGTCTTGGTGAGTCTGCGTATCAGCTTACTATTTGATATGGTACCTATATAGGGAAAGATACCTTTATTGAAATCTACATACTTGTCCCATGCCGTCTCAGTATAATCGACAACTGGGAGATCTCTTCGCTCTCTATTGTGTACTAAATGAACATTTCGATAATAATCAGGGGGAGCTAGAAAAACAGGTGGCAAAAGGAATGCTATGTAACAGGTACCATCCCAATCTAGAGGCAGACGCATATATGCAGTCTGACCACATATAAAGTAAGAATGGCGAGAAGCTCTAAATGAAGATTTACCTTGATCACTATATTCTACTGTAGTAACGCATTGGCTATGGCCCATATGTATGGAACCAACTTTTTTCACACATAATTCACCCTTGACTGGAAATACAGACATAGTGGGCAGAATTAGTTCAACTTCGGATTTGACATTCAAAATCATAAGATTAGGCGTAAAATTACCTAATTTATACACTTCATTTTCTAAATCAGTTCCTGTTCTACTGGGGTGACCCTCCTTATTGGGGTGACAGACTTTGAATAAAACTAGATTCAGATTTCCCCATATCCAATGTTGTTGATAAACTGCTGTGTCTGGGTCTATGGAATTTAATAAACTAAACCATGCTCCACAGGAGCCATTGTGTGTGAACGGATGTGGAAAGAAAGGCATAACTCCTTTGTTATTCTGATAGGGAGGGAGTCGGCCACACACCCAACAATTGGTGGCATTACTAGTCTGATGGGAATGATGTAACATACTAATGAAGGTGTTGTTGCGCAGCGCAAGTCTATAGGACAACTCATGTGGGGGTAATTCACTAAAAGAATGTTCATCAGTTATGTTGAAAACACGTTTAGAAACAGGATAATACATATGCAACAATATGCTTGCAGTAACTATTAAAAAACTCAAGAAAAACAAAATTAATAAAGTCACAATACAGTGGCTACGCAGTAATTTACAATAAGCATGTCGTTTCATTATGATTCTGGACTCTACATCATTCAGACCTAAGGAATACATGTCGGGACAGATTCAACCGCTTCACCTTGGAGAGGACTTAAACAATCAAATCGTCCGACAGTTTAGATCTGGACCTGAGTTTCTGCTTATAGAGTTCGGTGCTACTGGCCTCAGCCAAGGGTAGCTTTGAGTCAATGGGGGAAGACACACGGGGAGTACTGTTTGTGTCAGGAGGAAGTCCATGAAATTTCTTGATATGGCTGGAATGCACCCAGCCTTTTCTCCCTTCGATCTTCACAGCTGTTCTGGTTGTCAGCAGGACCAACTTAGGAAGCCTCCACCTTGGCTCCAGTTGGGTTTTCCGATCAAAATTCCTGACGAGAACATAATCGCCGGGAATTACATCATGGGGTTTCACCTCGGTGTTGTCGGGAAAAGCTGCGACTACCTGTGAACGACAAGATTGTAGTGCAGACATCAAGGAAGCCAGGTAATCTGTCAGCATATTACAGTCAACATCAGTTATTTTACGCGGTATAGGCGTCCCCCACATATTCGGTGGTCTACCAAAGATCACCTCATAAGGGGATAGCCCTGTTCGAGAGTGTGCTACCATCCTCATGTAAAATAGCGCAACTGGTAAAGCTACTATCCAGTCCACACCTTTTTCCTGACATATTTTAGACAATCTGATTTTTAAAAGTTGATTATGTCGTTCCACGAGACCTGCTGCCTCGGGGTGTCGGACACAGTGGAATTTCCACTGATATCCCAACAAAAGTGAGACATGTTTCATTAATTCGGATGAGAAAGGCTGACCGTTATCTGAATATACAACACGTGGTAAACCGTACCGTGGGAAGAATTCTCGAACTAGCTGTTTGGCAGTAGTCGGGGCAGTGTAATCTGATACGGGATACGCCTCTGTCCAACGGGAGAGAGCGCAGACAACTACGAGAACATATTTGAATCCTCGACAACGTTCCATCTGAATATAATCCATCTGGAGGACTTCAAAAGGATGGTCAGGAGGCTGAAATCCACCCTGCTCTACGGGAACACTCTTTCCTGGATTAAACTGACAACATATCATACAGGTACGAACTTTTTGTTTAGCTGCTGCTCGTAAATGTTTGTTGAACCAAATGTGCTGAATGCTGTCTAGCATAGCCTTCTCTCCTAAATGTGCTGGACTGTGAACTGTAGCTATAATGGCTTGAACCATGGAATCAGGGAGAAACCATACAGATTTCTCCTTCGTCATCCATCCTTGATCTGTCTGGATCCCTCCTAGTTCAGTCCACTTCTTTATTTCTTCTGCTGTGGCATGTGTCTGTATGTCAATTACGTCAAGTGCGGGATCCTTAATTGTCATACACTGTGTTGGTGTCTGAACTATTGGCTTTGTCATGTCTAATGTGCGATTCTGAGCAGTCTGTTTAGCTGTTCTGTCAGCTAAATCATTGCCTTGAGAAATGATATCAGTAACCTTCGTGTGTGCTTTACATTTCATAATCGATATAGCAGTGGGTAGATGTATTGCGTCTAACAAAGCATGAATGAGGGGTCCGTGCTGAATGTGGGCACCATGGGAAGTTAAATAACCTCTCTCTCGCCACAGCACGCCGAAGTCGTGTACAACTCCGAATGCATAACGTGAGTCAGTGTATACATTAACTTTCTTATTTGTAGCTTGAATACAGGCTTGTGTTAGAGCGATAAGTTCTGCTGCTTGGGCTGACAAAGTATCTATACAATTTGTCTCAATAACTTTAGTGTCTGTTGTGACTGCATACGCGGCCACTAAATCTCCTGTACTTGTTCTCATGCACGATCCGTCTACATACAACGTCAGGTCTGGATCTAACAATGGAACGTCTGTCAAATCTTGTCTAGGTTTCGTCTTTATTTCAATGATTTCAACACAATCATGAGCTAGTGGGTCTGTTCCAATTACAGGTAATAGTGTAGCAGGATTCAATGTATTACACCTTTGGATCTCTATGTGTGGTTGAAACAATGTCAGTTCATAACCGGTGAGTCTTGCTATGGTCAAGTGTTGTGTTTGTGTTCGGTTCACAAGAACCTCTACTGCATGTGGTACTTGTACTGTCAATGGGTGTCCTAATACTATGGCATCGCTTTGTCTGATTGCTAAAGCTGTCGCTGCCACTGATTTCAGGCATGCAGGCAAAGCCTGAGCTACGGGATCTAATGTACTGGAAAAATAAGCACATGGCTTGCGTGATCCTGCTTGATCCTGAGTGAGTACTGACAAGGCAGTACCTTCGCGTTCTGTAACAAAGAGTGTAAAATGTTTGCTATAACATGGTGTTGCTAAAACCGGTGCTTGACATAAAGCTTTCTTTAAGCTTTCAAAAGCTTGTGTATGTTCCTGAGTCCAAGGGAGAACAGTCAATGTGGCTGCCTCCTGTGTGGTTAACTGAATGAGTGGTTTTGCTAGAAATGCGTACTGAGGGATCCACTGCCTACAATATGAAGTGAGGCCTATGAAAGCCCGCACCTCCTTTTGTGTCTGGGGTATTGACATGTTAGCAATTAACTGGATGCGATCTGGTGTAAGCTGCCTTTATTTCTTCTGCTGTGGCATGTGTCTGTATGTCAATTACGTCAAGTGCGGGATCCTTAATTGTCATACACTGTGTTGGTGTCTGAACTATTGGCTTTGTCATGTCTAATGTGCGATTCTGAGCAGTCTGTTTAGCTGTTCTGTCAGCTAAATCATTGCCTTGAGAAATGATATCAGTAACCTTCGTGTGTGCTTTACATTTCATAATCGATATAGCAGTGGGTAGATGTATTGCGTCTAACAAAGCATGAATGAGGGGTCCGTGCTGAATGTGGGCACCATGGGAAGTTAAATAACCTCTCTCTCGCCACAGCACGCCGAAGTCGTGTACAACTCCGAATGCATAACGTGAGTCAGTGTATACATTAACTTTCTTATTTGTAGCTTGAATACAGGCTTGTGTTAGAGCGATAAGTTCTGCTGCTTGGGCTGACAAAGTATCTATACAATTTGTCTCAATATCTTTAGTGTCTGTTGTGACTGCATACGCGGCCACTAAATCTCCTGTACTTGTTCTCATGCACGATCCGTCTACATACAACGTCAGGTCTGGATCTAACAATGGAACGTCTGTCAAATCTTGTCTAGGTTTCGTCTTTATTTCAATGATTTCAACACAATCATGAGCTAGTGGGTCTGTTCCAATTACAGGTAATAGTGTAGCAGGATTCAATGTATTACACCTTTGGATCTCTATGTGTGGTTGAAACAATGTCAGTTCATAACCGGTGAGTCTTGCTATGGTCAAGTGTTGTGTTTGTGTTCGGTTCACAAGAACCTCTACTGCATGTGGTACTTGTACTGTCAATGGGTGTCCTAATACTATGGCATCGCTTTGTCTGATTGCTAAAGCTGTCGCTGCCACTGATTTCAGGCATGCAGGCAAAGCCTGAGCTACGGGATCTAATGTACTGGAAAAATAAGCACATGGCTTGCGTGATCCTGCTTGATCCTGAGTGAGTACTGACAAGGCAGTACCTTCGCGTTCTGTAACAAAGAGTGTAAAATGTTTGCTATAACATGGTGTTGCTAAAACCGGTGCTTGACATAAAGCTTTCTTTAAGCTTTCAAAAGCTTGTGTATGTTCCTGAGTCCAAGGGAGAACAGTCAATGTGGCTGCCTCCTGTGTGGTTAACTGAATGAGTGGTTTTGCTAGAAATGCGTACTGAGGGATCCACTGCCTACAATATGAAGTGAGGCCTATGAAAGCCCGCACCTCCTTTTGTGTCTGGGGTATTGACATGTTAGCAATTAACTGGATGCGATCTGGTGTAAGCTGCCTTCCCTCCTTGGACAGCGAGTGACCAAGATAAATAACTCGCTGGACACAGAATTGCAGCTTAGAAGGAGACACCTTGTGCCCCTTGTCGGCTAGGAAATGTAAAACTGTCAGAGAAGCTTTTTCACATTCTGGCTCGCTTCTCGCTGTGATCAGCAGATCATCGACATATTGAAGCAGTGCAGTATTGACTGGCATGTGGATACTGTCAAGTTCTCGTTTCAGTGCTTGGCTGTAGATGCTGGGGCTTTCTGTGAATCCTTGGGGAGCGCGTGAGAATTTAAAGCTGCGCCCATTTAAACTGAATCCGAACAAGTATTGGCTTTCCGGATCTATTGGGACGCTGAAAAAGGCATTCTTGAGATCAAATACAGTAAAGAATGTTGCTTCAGAATCAATTGCTGTCAACAATGATGATATATCAGGGACCACAGGGAATTGTGGTACAATGCACTTGTTTAGTTCGCGCAAATCAATAACCAATCGGTACACTGGTGGGGCAGTAGGATCAGTTCGTTTAAGAATCGGAATTATCGGTGAATTACATACATTGGAGTCTGTTTCTACAACTACTCCCTGGACAATCAGCTCATCAATGATTTTCAGCAAAGCCACTACAGCATCATGCGGTAACTTGTATTGTCGCATTCGTGGTAGTACCACTCCTGCTTTCAGTGTGACTCGATAGGGTGTAATGTTCATGCAGCCAACATCCGTAGGGCCTTGTGCCCATAGATGTACTGGTAAAGTCTGTAGTCGGGGATCCATGTCTCTAGACACATAGTGACCTTTAAAATCACGTAAAAACAACCTTACTCCTTCCGGAGAACAACATATTATGGCTCCTAGTGCTTTCAGAGTTTTAATTCCTAACAGATTTTCTGGGCATGATTTAGTAAGCAATAAATCTGTAGTTCGTGTCAAAGGTCCTATCGTAAGTGGTAGAGGCTGTGATACTTCATTAACAATAGGTTTTCCTGAAAAACCAAGGGAAACATTTTGAGAGCCTGAGAGGGGTGCCCCTGGAACTTCACTACGTTTTATGGTTGTTCGACTTGCCCCTGTATCGAGTAAGAATTTTCTATCTTGACCTAATAATTCACTATGTACATAAGGTCCTTCTTGATCTATAGGAATCTCGATAAGCGGTAAGTCAACTTCCCTCTCTAGGCTGGTTCATGCGTAACGCTGATACTCAGGGTATTCATACTGTGCAGTCTGATACATTTGTCGTGTTGTGGTTTGTGTGGCAGTAGCAGGCAACGGTGGTGCAGCTGGCACAAACTGTATGGGTTGCTGTGAGGCTGGCATGGACTGTCCATGCTGTATAGCTCCTTGTTCATTCTGATCTTGTCTAACCAATCGTGGTCTCTCCTTTGCAATACCTGTAGCTATATTACGTTTCAGGACTGGACAATCGTGTACATAATGGCCTAGTTGTTTACAGTAATTGCAGGTTCCCTTTACAGGAACTGCAGAATCACCAGAATGTGTCACACCCTTTTTGTGACCATCTGCTGGTACTGTCTGAGAAACTAGCATTTTCATTTTTGTATCCTTCATGCGTCTATGCTCGTGTTCTTGTTCATCCCTAATTCTATTGTGATGATACTGTAACATTTGTAGCATTTGCGACGGAGTGTTACTTTGCCAGGTACTCTCGAATTTCAATATTCTATTCTTTACTGGAGGCAATGCATTTTCCACTAATTTTGTCACAAATAAATGTGGATATGAGTCACTACTTGCTTTTATACCACTATTTATACCAAAACATTTTTCAAATCGAGCATAATAATCGCTTGTGTCTTCATCTTGCTTTTGTTTGCAGGCTGTGATTGCACCCCAATCTTCCTTTTTTGTAGTTAATAAACGTGGCAGTACCTGTACTAGTAAACCTGGTAACAGTTTAACTTTATCTCCGAGCCCTGAACCTGCAGTTCGGCCCCTTTCTTCCTCTGCTAATGCTGTCCAGTCTATCTTTTGGTCTCCCACTTCCCACTCTTTTTCTTTCAGTTTTTCATAAATGCCAGCAGGCAAAAGCACCTTTAATATCGTCATAATATCAGGAAAGGTGTACTCTCCCATCAGTAACATGTCTTTAATTTCTCGGTGGAAACCCGCTGGGTCTTTGTCATGACTAGGTACTACTTTTTTCATTTCTAATAATTCCATTTTTGATATGGGTGTGTAAACAAATACACGGTGAAACTCATTGTCTTCGCCTTTTATTGGGTGCACTTCTCGTAAGGGATTTTGTCTATCCATATAGTACGGCGCTCTTTCCCTGCGGGGCAGCGAGAGAGAATCCGGACTTACAAAAAGGACATACTGCTTACGTGACACTAATATCTCTTTAATTAGCTTGTTACTAGAACCTCTCCATCTGTTCGTGAGTAGTTCCGTTAATATATCAGGTAAAGGACCAGGGTCAGCATGTTGGCTCTTATATAATATGAGGAGTTGCTGAATCATATAGATTCCAGCTAAACGTTGTTCATCTGTACTGAGATTAAAAAACGTGTGTGCTACGGTCTCATCACCGTATTTTTCAGGACTGTCAATCCAGTGAACGGCTGATCTGGCTAATTCTTGCTCATCCATGGAATCGAGGAGGTGGTAACCCCTTCGTTCTCGTAGTATTTTATCTGCAGCTTGAAACGAATGTTCAGGAGACTTCAGATTTATTATAGGCGTCGGATAAGTTCTGCTATTATTTGGACATACAGAGTGTATGGGATCAGAAAAACATCTAGTATTTTCACAGGATCTTCCTCTGCCTACATAGGCTATGGTCTCTGACTGTCTTGCGGAATTCCCTGATTCGGACACTTCATCTTGCTCAAACTCGTCTGTTCCCAATCTCTCTTCATGAATACGCTCTATTTCTTTACGGATTTTTCGGCACATGGCTATTATACAATTTTGCTTATCGTGTCTCCCTTCTGATATATTCTGACTCCATTTTGTAAGAATAAGCATTGCATTCGGGTCTACCCCCGGACGGTCTTGATTTCTGATCACACAGTTTATGAGGAAACGTAACAGTTCCCCCTGTATCTCTACTTTCTGGAATTCCATAGCTCTGTTAATACATCCTGGATCTAGTCCTGTTTGAACAAAATGATATATGTTATCTAGATGCGTAATCATCCCTGGTAACCTCGCTAAATACTCTGCGGCTCGCCTGATACGTAATGATGCCAGGACCATTTCATCCTCTTTACCAACCACCGGGTCATATCTACAATTTACAAGGAGTTCTTTAAGCGTACGTTCACTTACGAATTTAGGTGTACGAGAATGTGCTGACTCTTGAAAGACAAGTTTATTTATTCTGGGTGGTGTAAAGGTACTGCTAGCACCTCCCGTGGCCCCATCTGGGGCGTCGGGTGTGAATGGGTTCGTTGAACGTGACACGGCAACTATGGGTGTCGATACCTCTGTAGAGTCGACTGCGGAGACAGATGCGGAAACAGATGTGCTTGCCGAAGCTTGTGTCGGGACTTGCTGTTGCACGGGGACAGATACCTGATCCTGACGTTGAACCCTTACACCAGACGGTCTATGTGGTGCGGCGTTAGCATACTCGGGAGCTGCGTCGTCTAGATATGAGGAAAGAAAAACATCTTCTGCGGTTCTGGGATGCCCTTTTGGATGTACCTTTATTGGAAATAATGGGGGTGGCAAGTCTTTTGGCATCTCTGGAGCAGCCTTAGGTAGTCCTTCGGCTAGAAGGGGATACATACCATTCATAAGAGCATTTCTTTGTCTATTTACTTGTTCTGATTTCACTCGGATACCTTCCTCAATTAATAGATTTTCTTGAGCTTTATTTGAACTTTCTTTTACTCCTCTCTTCTTGTCTACGTGCTTTTTCTGTTCGTCTATGAGATTCTTTACGCCATAACTCAACAGCGTCTTTCTGTGACTGTCTGACCTTTCTTTTCCATAACTCTTCCTCCACTTTCATGATGCACTCTGCATCCCAGGTTCCCGCTACGGGCCACCTTTGACTTTCCGGCAATCCCTTGGTATAATCTACCCACAGATCAAGAAACAATATGGCATCTAAGCCATGCTTATGGTACATAAAATGCCCTGGAGTGTCCCTAGGAGGAATAGGAACTGCTTCTTCAAGCACCCCTTTTCTGGTAGTAATCTGTCTTAACTTCGAGAAGAGCGGCATATTGACAACTGATCTGATACTTACTCTTGAACTTACTTAATACGAAAAACACAATAATGAACAGTGAACAATGAACACTCATTCATACCACAATATTTGAACACTTTAAACATTAAACATTAAACATTTTTAACAACGACCGACAATGATGACAGTCTGCCTAACTAATCACCACGCTGAATTCTTGACAATAACTGAATACTTCGGAATACTTGATATACTGCTAAACAGTACATATACACTGCTAAACAGTGCAGACCGGATTTGTGTACCCAAATCCGTCTTGACCGGCACAACCTATGTGCGCGTCAACACGCCTCCCCGGCGATGGTACTCACCGAGTAGCTCCTTGAAACGGAAGGCCTCAGAGAATGGACAGGACTCGATGACTGCGGACAGCGGACCCTCTGGACATCGGGATTTCGAGAAACCTGGTGGGCCTCTGTATACCTCGGATCTTGCTCTCTCAGCTAGGCTCTGGTCGGGATACTTCGCACTTCTCACCGCCTCGTCTGGGTTGATCGCAGCCTCAGTCGCCCCCGCTTGACCGGAGGGAGCTTACAGGAAATCCTGCTGGTACGCGTTTATGGTCCGTCCAGCTGTGGCAGGAGACCGGGCCTGCAACGCACCGCCGGCGCGTGAGATGAGAAAGTGTCCCTATTCGGGCGCCATTATGTGGTAAATAAAATCTTCTTACCGAACTGAATTTCATACGGAATCTTAAAATAAAGTAAAATAGCTCAAAATAACAAGAGGCAGAATCCGTGGTATAAGAGGTTTTCTAAATGGGCTTTATTCCATCAAAAATGGCCGACTCGAGTCGCGGCCTTCAGGTTCCGTCACCACGAGGGTTCAGGAAGTGAAGTACAATACTTTATTGACAGACATGCATTTTTATAATAAGTACATTACAATGAAACGAATGTAGAAGGCGTAACATTTGATAAGAAAAGTGACATAACAGGTGCGTAATCGAAACTAGGCGTAATAAGGAATAAAAGAAACATGATTGGTTAGGATTATCAGACATAGGTGGATCTATAAGATAATACTTGGCATAGATGCGCGCGCAGCAGCATGACGTGTGAGTGACGTGCAACTAGGGGGTGAAGGGGACTTGACATTTAGCTCTACATGTGGAGACGAGAAGTCTGGGGGGTCAAGTCAACCTAATCCCAAATCATATCTAACATCCTATGTTTAGAGAACTATGTTATCCACAAGGAAGGACTCTCGGACAGAATCTATTCTATACTAACTGTGTGTGCGTGTACAAGCGTCTAAGTGTCTATATGAGATGCGAGGGGCAGAAAACTTTCCATGGCAGCAGGGCTATGAATCACTTGCAGGAGGACGGAAAGGCTGAGTCCTTTGCTTGTGAGCTAAAGGAAATGTTTACCTAAATCACTAGACAGGAATGCATCGGCTGAAGAGCAAAATAGATAATTCGAAGGTGAAATACAGCTTCTTGGCAGGCAGGCGAAAACTGGCCGAGGCAGGCACCGTTAGCTGCACAGGGAGTAGGACAAAGTTCATGGATACAGATGCGAGCTCAAGCTGAAGCTGTCAGAGACAGAGAGCAGGGAAAGGCTTTGAGGACAGAATCGGGCCTACTTGCCTGAACTGTAAAAATGGAGTAACTTAGCCATATAAAGTCGGTGGCCTTTCATACTTAGGAATCGAATATCCAGCCCATCGATGGCGGATCTGACAGAGAACATGTCGACGGTAGACACACATATGTTTGCGTCTTAGAAACTGGAACTGGAGGGAACATACATGTACTTGTAACATGCATATAGAACCGTTGGGGTCCAAGATAGGGGACATAACTGATCAGGAAAATCCACATTTCCACAGATGGGCCACTCTGGTCATCTACTTTCTGCCTGAGCTCCGCCAGGCTATGCCCCATTTGCTCTACCTTTCCCCATCTCCTATCCATTGTCGCCACCCACATTGAATTGGCCTCGCCCCCCTTGTTTCTGTTAATGTTGCAAACAATGTTTATTATCTAAAGTACCTGCAAGGTCTCACTGAGCGATGATCGCGCCTAAGCAGACCTCAGTAGGTATAATATTGGCACTGCACTAAGCTCCTTTAAAAAAAATTGGTATAAATCTTTGCCCGTCAGAGATAAACTTGCCTCCCCTGCTGGGGATTGAACCCTTGCCTTTTGAGGCAGCTGCAACACCACAAGGCTGCCGACAATGCCTCTGAGTTATTTTAAAAAAATATTTCCTAACCTTACTGAAGGAAATACCATTGCCTACACTTTAGACTGAGCAAACAGTGACACTGGAAGACCAGGGATTGAACCACAAATTGAAGCTCTACCCACTATCCAAAGCCCTCCCACTTGTAAATATTTCCCAACCTTACTGAAGGAAATACCAATGTCTACACTTTTGATTGAGCACCCAGTGACATTGAAAGCCCAGGTATTGAACACCTAATCTTCACAGTAAGAGTCTCAGAGCGTAGCCATTAAGCCAGACCAACTCTTGTATTAATATACGGAGGATGTTTGAGCCTCTCACCCGCCTCGAACCTCCCTCCCCGGCTTCAAAAGCGGCTGCTCTCCGTCTCCGATGACGACCCTAATTTAAGAAGAAAGCACGGGGACCGAACCCTCAATTGCTTGATTTGTCAACACGCTTTGGGAGAGCCTCTGCGCTACTCAGAGATCCACCGCTTTCCCTGTACCTTGAAGGCGCGTGCACGCGCCTTACTTTAACCTCTTCTATGCCCATGACGAGATAGTCTCGTCATGGAGCGCGGTTGCGCTGTGCCCATGACGAGACTATCTCGTCATGGACCCCGCCCGCTAATACAATGCCCGGCACAGGAGGGGGAAAGGGCGGGGCACTCAAGGGGTTAAATCCCCCAGGGCGCCCCACGACTTCCCTTTAAAATGCCGGCTCCGTCCTCGCTCGTTCCTGCCGGCTCCCGCGTCCGCTCTCCTTTCGTCTTCAAAAACGGCGTCTTCCCAGCTTCTGGACTCCAACAACGATACGGCTCTCGAGGTCCAGGCTTTCAAGTAAGTGGGTGTTGCCTGCGCAATTGGTTAAAAGAAAAAATCATAAAAGTGCGTAAGTTCTTCTAGCAGAGATCCAATACCTGAGACTATCGGGCGGGCTGATAGGTTGTGTTTGTTTTTATGTATTTTTGGGATGTGTAGGAGTACGGGATCCTCGCTGAATTTGTGGCCAGTAACTGGGCTTCCTGTTTACTGATGTTGCCCCTTGATGCTCCATCTTCTACAAGGGAATCAATTCTGGCTCTGAGGTTCTCACTGGGGTCATGCTCCAGATGTCTGTAATTCTTTGTATCACTGAGTAATCGTCTGCACCCCAGAAGGAATATCCCCAAGAGGTTGCCCTGGTGTGGGGTCTTGATTCTTCCCCTTCCTGCTTCTAACCCGCTTGGGGAGAGATTCTAAGTCCCCTCTGGGTTTTGGGGGCACTATTGTTCGCTTGGGCCTGCTTGATGGGCCACTCTGGTCATCTACTTTCTGCCTGAGCTCCGCCAGGCTATGCCCCATTTGCTCTACCTTTCCCCATCTCCTATCCATTGTCGCCATGCTGCGCATCATAGATTCCAACATATGTTCCTTGTGGGAACGCTTTGCACCCCGTTTACTAGCCATTGCCAGGTAACCCACACACTGATCAGCAATTACACCTGCGAACACAATGCTATTTGCCACCTAAATGGGACCTATCCAGGTCCTTAACTGTACGTTGGGGGTACACAGACTGGCCGTAAGCACCATGCAACTGGGACCGCGCCACACCAGCTAGTCTGGGCGGTAGACGAGTGAACTCTAGCCCGGCGGCCCACAGAAACAGTGAAGTGCAGACCCGTCTATGTCCCCTTACCGCGATGCCCTCTGTCTCGCCTCCTTCTGTTCTAGTACGAAGAGCACCCCCCATGTACTCCTACGATGAAAAAACAGTTTAGCATATGCAATGTATAAACTATAATCTTTGATCCAACGCACTACACAGTCTTGTTATATGATGCCTCTAGCAACACCCCTCGCTCAGATAATTTCCCTGAATCGCCACAGATTGCGTATGTCGCAAGGAAATACGCTACCCACATTGAATTGGCCTCGCCCCCCTTGTTTCTGTTAATGTTGCAAACAATGTTTATTATCTAAAGTACCTGCAAGGTCTCACTGAGCGATGATCGCGCCTAAGCAGACCTCAGTAGGTATAATATTGCCACTGCACTAAGCTCCTTTAAAAAAAATTGGTATAAATCTTTGCCCGTCAGAGATAAACTTGCCTCCCCTGCTGGGGATTGAACCCTTGCCTTTTGAGGCAGCTGCAACACCACAAGGCTGCCGACAATGCCTCTGAGTTATTTTAAAAAAATATTTCCTAACCTTACTGAAGGAAATACCATTGCCTACACTTTAGACTGAGCAAACAGTGACACTGGAAGACCAGGGATTGAACCACAAATTGAAGCTCTACCCACTATCCAAAGCCCTCCCACTTGTAAATATTTCCCAACCTTACTGAAGGAAATACCAATGTCTACACTTTTGATTGAGCACCCAGTGACATTGAAAGCCCAGGTATTGAACACCTAATCTTCACAGTAAGAGTCTCAGAGCGTAGCCATTAAGCCAGACCAACTCTTGTATTAATATACGGAGGATGTTTGAGCCTCTCACCCGCCTCGAACCTCCCTCCCCGGCTTCAAAAGCGGCTGCTCTCCGTCTCCGATGACGACCCTAATTTAAGAAGAAAGCACGGGGACCGAACCCTCAATTGCTTGATTTGTCAACACGCTTTGGGAGAGCCTCTGCGCTACTCAGAGATCCACCGCTTTCCCTGTACCTTGAAGGCGCGTGCACGCGCCTTACTTTAACCTCTTCTATGCCCATGACGAGATAGTCTCGTCATGGAGCGCGGTTGCGCTGTGCCCATGACGAGACTATCTCGTCATGGACCCCGCCCGCTAATACAATGCCCGGCACAGGAGGGGGAAAGGGCGGGGCACTCAAGGGGTTAAATCCCCCAGGGCGCCCCACGACTTCCCTTTAAAATGCCGGCTCCGTCCTCGCTCGTTCCTGCCGGCTCCCGCGTCCGCTCTCCTTTCGTCTTCAAAAACGGCGTCTTCCCAGCTTCTGGACTCCAACAACGATACGGCTCTCGAGGTCCAGGCTTTCAAGTAAGTGGGTGTTGCCTGCGCAATTGGTTAAAAGAAAAAATCATAAAAGTGCGTAAGTTCTTCTAGCAGAGATCCAATACCTGAGACTATCGGGCGGGCTGATAGGTTGTGTTTGTTTTTATGTATTTTTGGGATGGTGTAGGAGTACGGGATCCTCGCTGAATTTGTGGCCAGTAACTGGGCTTCCTGTTTACTGATGTTGCCCCTTGATGCTCCATCTTCTACAAGGGAATCAATTCTGGCTCTGAGGTTCTCACTGGGGTCATGCTCCAGATGTCTGTAATTCTTTGTATCACTGAGTAATCGTCTGCACTCTGCATGATAATCATCCATATTTTGGAGTACTATGCCACCCCCTTTGTTTTCTGGTTTGATGATGATCTTATCATTTGATCTTAAGATTTGTAGAGAGCAGAATTTTGCGCTGCTTGTGTTTTTGAAGTTGGGTTCTTGATTTGTGCCCTCGATTTCATTAAAGACAGCTTGTTCAAAAGTGTTCAGTTTTCTTGGTATTGTGCTTGGAGGAGGGATAAATGTAGATTTTAGTTTGAGTTTGATGTCCCCTTGTCCTTCTCTTTCCTATTAACCTATCACAAAACAACCTGGTTTTGCAAGGGAGGTCACCTGGGTTTCTGGCCCAGGGCACGGTGGCCATCTTGGGAAACCTACCAAACCCACACATTTTTGAAAATTAGAAACCCGGGGGAGTCCAATGAGGTATGGCTTGCATGGAACCCCAATGTATTCCCACCCAGAATCCCTTGCAAACCTCAAATTTAGCTGCAAAAATAAAAAAAAAATCACATTTCTGTGTGGGACAGTTCTGGAATCTGCATGGCTCCACAAATTTCCCCAGCATTACTCCAGTTCTCCCAATAACAATGGTACTTAACTCGGGTGGGTGGGTCAAGTACCCGCGTCACGCAAGGGCCCAAAACGTATTGAGGAGACATCAAAATTACCTATCCAAAGCAACCTGGCTTTGCAAGGGGGGTCACCGGTTGCAGTGCTCTCCAGAATCTGGAGCGGTGTTTGTGCTGACTTCTGGCTCGATCCCTGCTACCAGAAAGCCATGCTACCAGAAAGCCATGCGGAGCCAGTGCCCCTGCGCAGGAGGTCTCCATGCAGCAGTACTAGCGTCCCCGCCAAGCCCACAGAAGCGAGGCCATCGCTATGTTCTCTCCTCCCTCTCCTTCCTTGGTGGTAGGTGCTGCTCTAAGTGGTACTTCCCCACACGCAGGTCCATTGGTGGTGCACTCCTCTCATGTTGTGTAAGCAAGGTGAGTTGGGGAGTGTTCTGCAGTGGGGGGACGGCAGTGAATTGCTAGCTGAGGTGGATGAGCTGGCATGCAGTAACCTTGGCTCGGCTGTTGAAATTGCACTGCTGTAGAAGGGGGTTAGGGAGCTGATCACAGCCATTGCTGATCGGATGGTGACCTGGGTACGGCTCGTTGGCAGGGACTTATCTCTCACCAGGGAGTGAGTTTGGTCACATGGTCATTTGGAGGTCACAAAGCTGGAATACAGGAGCTTAGGAGAGCTGGTTTTATCAGTGATTCACTGCCTGGAGTGCTTTTGGATGGTATATTGAGGGCGGCGCGGATGCGTGCAGCAGGCTCGCAGCTGGCGCACAAAAGGCAAGCCCGTCTGCACCCATCCGCATCCGGATGGGGCCATGGGCCAGGAACCCTGCCCATTTTACTCCAGGACCCCCCAGGCACATAAAATATAATACGAAAGAGCTAACACTGTTGAGGCCAATAGTTGCCCCTCAGTGTTCCCACAGCTTCACGACGGATGGCTTAATTGGCAAGAAGACCATCTCCGGTCATTGCAAGGCCACTTTAAGTAAGGACACCACAGACAAAAACGCACAATTACCTAGGTCAGAAGAGAATGCACAGTGGAAATGGGGCTTATAAACAGCTGATCTCTCCCTGGACACTAGATAGAAATTAGGCTTCTAATCGAGGAGGAGGATCTAGACATACTCTTCATAATAGAGACCTGAGTGAAAGACTGCTCCACATCTGACCTAGTCCTAGCTCTTCCACCCGAGGTATGTGATTAGAAGACAAGATAGGGTGGGAAAGATGGGAGGGGTGGCCATCATCTATAAAGATGAACACAGCTGTATGAGCTCACCCTTGGCCTTAATTAACTGTGAGATAACACAATTCAGTATCGAATTATCTCCCACCTGTACCTTCTCTGGGGCACTTGTTTACAGGCCTCCTGGTTCCTGCAATACCTTCCTAGACACTTTCCCTGACCTCATAGCGGCTACTATTGCCTGTAAAGGATCCATGACCGTATTAGGGAACGGAGAACTGGGTACTGTCTGACTACATTGTTTTCAGTCTCAAAGCCGTAACGGGCAATAAGGGCAACCTGCAGGGGGTCTTGCTTTTATAATATCTGTTCAGCGTGATGTTGTGGCATCTGATGTTTTCAGGGACTCCACTAACTGTCTAGTATTATATGTCTCTGGGCTTTCTTCTACTAAGATATACAAATGGGGCCGCAAGGGGTGGCCTGACTTGATAATCACCAAATCATACTTCCCTCAGAAACAAAACAAAGAAAAGCAACATAAGGAGTTAGCACTATTATAGGATAAGATTCGATTGTCACTCCCCAATGTGCCTATTCTTATGATAGGCAGATCTGTACTAACCAGCTGAGTAATGTTATCCAAGGGGACATAGAAATTGGGTCTGGTAGGCAATTACCTATTTTACAGCTAAAATATGACTATAAAAAATGGTAGGAGTCCAACGGATCAGCCTTTTCAATCTACGTTTGATAACTGGAGGAAAACATCTGTCATTGATTATGCAATTATTAATTATTATTATTATTGATAGAATTTGATATCGCGCATGAATCCCCCCTACAGGGGTATCTCGGTGCTCAGTCAACTCAAACATGAGTTTGCCATCTAGAACAGTACTATTTTTAATGCTTTTTTGAAGTTGGTGTAGTTGGGGCAAGTTCGAAGAGAGAAAGTCAAACTATTCCATATGGCAGGAGCCGCATGAGAAAAGGCAGTGTTCTCTGTCCCGACTGCAGAGTCTCCACAGTCGTTACTAGTCTTTACATTTCCGGTTTCCTGCTGTCCGTGTTCCGAGCCGCATCCGCCACTGCGCCCGCTGCAGCTGCCGTCGCTGTGCATTGTCGGGAAGACTAAGACTGGGACTGAGACTGGGACCGCTAAAAAGCCAAAATCAAAGCCCGTGCAGTCCCGTTGGTGGGCCGTGGAGTCCCGTTGGTGGGCCGCGGGGCTGCTGGACCGTTGAGCCGCCGCTTTTCCGGACTTCGGAGCACGCTGGGGATCTAGCCCCGGCGTCTACCACCGGCTGGTTGGCCGGCTGGCCCCTCCCTCTCTCCACACACCTAGCGGCAGGTTGCAGGTTGCAGGTGTGGGAGTGGGTTCGGGAGTGCAGGGGGCCCAGCGCGAGGCATAATATCGGCACAGGGAGTGTCTCATCTGCCGCCCGTCACGCAATCGTCAGTGCAGTTTCCAGCCTCCTGACTTCGACCCTGCCATTCTTGCAGCGAACAGTGAGCAGTGACTAAAGTGAAGCCCAGGAGGGCCGGGAAGGACTGGGTGGGCAGACAGCCCCCCCCTCCGACATTCGCAGGTTGCTTCTTCTGGCTGGCAGACTCGAGGAGGTTTTTCCCGTACGACCAGCAGCCCGACCATTAACATCCCGACGACTGCTATCCTCACCCCTGGAAACGGAGGCCATCTCGCACGTCCGAGGTAAGCCTACCGACGTGTGGCACTTTGTCTGGACATCTAGACACGTAAGGGAGCACGGGAGAGAGGGAGGAAGAAGGCTAAGAATTAAAGAAGCCTTGGGAGCCACAGACTTCACTATACTATACTCCCCCCCGGCCATTGAACATCTAAAACTTAAATATTCAACATGAGGACTAGAAATTCGACCTTGGTACAGCGCACCGAGAAGCCCCGCCCCCATAAATCAGCAAGGAGGCAAAAAAGAAAGTTACTCTACCCCACCAGTAGAACGAATTCCAACCGAGGTTCAGGCCATGGGGAAGCTTCTCAAGACGGTGCCTTTACATTTGGTTTGGCGACACCGACAAAATCATGCCAAGTAAAGGTCTCCATTCCAGATAATCATTCAGCCAGCGGGCTCAGCCCAAGGCCCCAAAAGACCATATTTGACCCCACAGGATATAGAGACATAAGAGATTTTACCTACCTTACAGCCCCAACAGCGCACTCAGCCAACTACTCTGACGGAAGCACCCGGCAACACTGTTGAAACTACAGTTCCAGAAACATCTCTGTGCTTGGCTCCATCTAGTCGGCCGACCACCCCATTGTCCCCCAAAATAACTATTCTTCAAGGGCCAGCTTTAACAGAGTCCACCAAAACGAGTGTCCAAACAGGCAACGATATAAGCCCAAGCTGCTCTCTCACATACCAGTTGGTAGACTTAACTCCGAGCCAGGTTACAGATGGGGGCAACGAGCCCAACGCTGCTATGAGAGCTACAACTAGCTCAACTTCTGATTTTATACATCCCCAGGCTACTACCTTTTCAGCGTCCGACAGCCCAGCCCAAGCCAATGACTTTCAGCCCCCTTGTCTTGGGAGTGAGACACATGTAAAGAGGAGCAGTCATCTATAATTGCTAATCATCTAACATTAATTAATGAGGCTTCAACTTCTATGGCAAATGCAGCCATAATGCACGCCGACAAACTCGACATTCAAATAACCATACTACAGACAGTAGCTGGCCTGATCTCTGGGATAGACACTAAACTGGATAACCTGAATTCCTTAATACACAGAGCACAGACAAACACTTCTTACTCGACCAAACCAGTGAGCTGTGGCTGCAGCCCCATATTGCTCAAGCTAGGAAAACTCCCAGACATAATGAGCACGCTAATTGTCGACCTCAAAGACGAAGCCCGAAGAACACGGAACAATGAATTTGCTCACCAAAAAACAGACGGGCCAATTAACATCACAGATGCTTACCCGGGTAAACCTAACCCAGCTAATCCAGCTGAAGTAGACAACAGACTCGTCTTGGAGCCCAGCGTCAAACCTGACGAGACCACCCGCCTTCCAAATCTCCCTCGAGATAAAAACAACGACGAATACACTACTGAAAAATTGGCAATCCCAGTTACTCGACATCTTTCTCGAAAAAATAAAAAAAGATTTAAAAAACTCAACAAACAGAGTAAATATAAGTCTGCATCGAATGGTTCAATCCGACAATGGCTATTGCCTGCCTCCTCAGAGTCGTATAAACATTCCAACGAGTACCAGGGGGCTATGTCGCAAACCGCAACTACTATAATAGCAACAAACTCAGCATGTCACGACGCTCCTGGCTTGACTACCTCCGACCCTATGCTGGGCAGCCCCTTCGGGTCCGGGTGCTCAACAGATCTCGACAGAGCTACATACTATCCAGGCGAATGAAGCAAATCAGGGCTCCTCTAGAGATTGTTTAGTAGAGCTGGAAAACCCTCCGCACAGAAATCAACTAATCATAAGCAAGAACAGACAACCACAAGAGTCGCCACTTAAAACCGACCTGGCTACCACCACGGACACAAGCTCAGTTCCATCTAGGTTAATGCCAGGGCTCGCCGCTGGGACAACAACAGTCACGCCCCATTGGGGACGAGCCACTGAGGGGATGGTAGCCTGTCCAACTACCCCTTTTACACTGGCCACCATCCCAATACTGGTAACTGGGACCCAGACCCAGTCTCATATAAAACAACAAGAACGAAAAATTTTGCTATACCCAGAGTACGTCTCACAAGGCAAATGGGACACCCTCAATCGTAGTAATCTTTTGAAACTCTGTGCAAATATCCCCGGCTTGGAAAAGATAAAAACAACAGATATCGAGAGCGTATCTTTTCTATCTCGAGGCCCTAATGAGACCAATGAAACCACTGAGCTAACCTTCACTAGCCCAATTCCGGCAGAGATTATGAAAAATCATCATACGCTACTGGACAGTTGGGGCATAAAAATAAAGACTCAACCGTTAGAAAAATATCCATCGATATTGAAAACCTGCGGCTTGGAGACTCGTCTGGTTTCTTCAGAGGGGAATACTGGGCGGCTGGAGGGCATGAGTGCCGCACGGAAACCAGCTCCGCAAGTAGTCTCCGTCCTTCTTGGATCCAAAGGGGGGACGTCCTCCAGCCCCGCCAATGAAACCCCAATTAAAATCACAACCAACTTGGGTCAGGGCAAACGCCTCTGCTGCGTAATGGGAAACATCAGCAAAGATTGGTCCTGGTTGCCGCACGCTTTAAACCCCAGCACCTAATAGTTGCCCTCCCAAAAAGTACCCCACACGACCATCGACTATCAGCAGTTTAAACATCATGTCCTGGATTGTCGCAGGGATAACCAAATTAGTTCAAAATCAAGCGGCAGTGGATTTCCTTGAAGGCGCCGACATAATCTGCACCCAAGAAACTTGGGCAGTTAAACCCATATCCTTAAGGGGGTACATTAGCCCCTACTGGACATATGGGCTACCCAAAGCCATCTCCCCGGGGCAGCAAACGCCTTCAATACTTTAATTAAATCATATAACTTGGCTACTGCTCACGTGGTCTACTTAAAAACTCATCCAATGGCCGCCGTAGCCCCCACTTTCAACAATCAAACAACGATTGACTATATCATTTTAAGCGAAAATCTTCAACCTCTACTGTCAAATTACACAGTTCACCCACGCAATGAAAGCGATCACGCTGCCCTAACAATTACCCTGAACCTCACAATGGAAACCTGCCCTAGGACGAACTGCCTCGGGACTTCTACTGGTGAAGAACTGTACAACCTTCCGAGACGAATTAAATGGGGGCCTGTGCCGGCCACCAAGTTCGAGGTCTGGAAACAAGCATGGGAAGGTTGGCCATTAAGTCCCAATCCTGGGGGTGTTATAAAAGAATGGGACAGATTAGCTCCGGATCTAGCCCTCGTGCTCCGCGACAACCCAGCAGGTTGTGCCCGATCGTATGTACCCCACAAACTAGGTACCAATACGGCAATTAAAGAAAGCGCCCGATCACTAAATGCCCTACGCAGAACATACAGAAAAACCGGCTCTGACCAAGATAAAATGCGATTAAAAACAGCCGCAAAAAATCACTCAAAAACGGTGTGGGCTGCAAAGCGCGATCACTCAAATGCCCAATGGCTGCGGATTTTTGAACTGTTAAGACCTTGTAAAACCCAAGAGTTCTGGAGCTATTTAAACACCCTCGCTCAAGGTCATAACCACAGAGAAAACTCACTTGATGCATGTTCCTGGGTGAGCCACGTAGAGACCTTATATCAAGATGACCAACATAGTCTCCACCCAAATTACGACCATGCTGGGATTGGCGAATTAGACTCTTCTGCCAAATTTAAAGTTGACCTTGAGACAGCTTTAGTCACCAGAATTCTAAAAAACATCACACACAACGGAGCTCCGGGTCCTAACGGCCTGCCCGGCTCCCTGTTCAGGGCAAACATAGAATTCTGGTCCGAGACTCTGACGCTTCTCTATGCAGAATGCCGGCTCCTGGGGGATGTGCCAGACTCCTGGAGAGGGTCGCTTCTTCATCCGATTCATAAGAAAGGTCCAAAATCCAACCCGAACAACTATCGCATGATTGCTCTCCTGGACATCGAGGGCAAGGCCTACGCCAGCTCCATCTTAGTAGAGTTAACCCACTGGGCAAGTTCCGAAGGTCTTTTACCATTCTTTCAAACAGGGTTCAGATCTGGGGCATCGACGATTGATAATATATTAGCCCTTTCTTATCTGGCCCACCAAGCAGTTATCCGCAAAAGTCTCCCTCTCTTCGCCTGCTTTATTGATTATTCAGCAGCGTTCGATGGTGTAGACCGAACAATCCTATGGAAGAAGCTGGCACTTTGGAACATCAACCCCGCGTTGTTGAAAGCAATACAATCATTATACCATAAAACTTGGGTCAGAATCAAACTCTCCAACACCGCAGCAACAGAGAAAATAAACACAGATCGGGGTCTAAAGCAAGGGTGCGTCCTTCCACCGCTCCTGTTCAATCTGTATACCGCTGACATGGGCCAAGCCTTGACAGGAGCAGCATTGGCTACGCCGAGGATCGGGGACACCAAGAAACAGCTTATTCAATATGCCGACGACTTGGTACTTCTAGACCATACCAAAATAGGTCTACAAAAAGCTCTGTCGGCTTTGGCAATTTACAACGTGGCCCACAAGCTGGTGGCCAACCAATCTAAATCTAAAGTTGTCATCTTCGGCCATCACCCGAAAAAGAAATTAGCAAGATGGAGCCTCGGCCAGCTGACACTGGAAAGTGCACAAAAATACAACTACCTGGGTGTCTGGCTCACTGAATCAGGGCGTCCGTGTGCTCAATTGCACAAAATCCAAACGAAAGGGAAATGCATTACTTATGCTCTCTGTAAATTACAAGCTACTCTGCACAGCCCAACCACGACAGACATCCGAAGAGTTTTACGCGCAAAACTAATGCCCGCCCTAGCATTCCCCGGAAAATTAACGAAAGAACTGGAAAAAATACATTGCAGTGCCCACAAAAGGTTGTTTCATCTACCTGCGTGCACCCGTAATACATTAGTGCGCCTAGAATTCTCCTTGAACCATCAAACGCTGGAAGAGATGGCCTTTCTGTGCAAATATTATTTTCTCACAACAGCGGCCCAAGAGAAATCTATGAAGGCGGTTTTAAAACATATTTTCTGCGAACCTGGGAATCCATGGTCAACTGCCCTCGCAGCCGGAGTAGACCAGCTCAAATTAGCCCTGGAGAACTGCAACCCCAAGATTATTAAGTACTCCGCCATCAAGTGCACAATTAAAAAACAAGTTCGTATTCACTCTCGCGCCCTAGATCTGTAGTACATGTGACTTGTTCCATAGTTATATCTGATAATACCTTCACTACCTTACTCCAGAGCGCATTAAAGTCAGGGCAAGCCCATGCCAGATGCCAGAAATCCGCTTCTTCCTGCCCACATCATATACAACTCGCCTCTGGCCTTAAGCCACATTTCTTACGCTGGCTGGGGGTAAAATACAATTGATGTAGATACTTGAAATGAATAATACGGAGATTGCAATTTGCTGTCAAACGACCTGTCAATTCACAACAAGACTCACAATCAAACTTAAGACAAAATCCTAACTTTACTACTACTAAATGCCTTCTGTGAATAGCAAAAGTAGTAGGACAGACTTAAGACAGACTTAAGACAGACTTAAGACAGACTTAATACAGACTTAAGATAAACTTAGGACAGACTTAAGACAGACTCAAGCCAAACTTAAGCCAAACTTAGGACAGACTTAGGACAGACTTAAGACAGAATTAAGACAAAATCCTAACTTTACTACTACTACTAAATGCCTTCTGTGAATACCAAAAGTAGTACGTTTAGGATTTTGTCTTATGTTAGTTCTGTGAATCGAGCCCTCTGTGTGTGGTATGAGTCTGAGAACTGGACCAATGGGATCCTTTTTGGATGACCCTGGCATATTTATATGACCCAAGATGGAGAACAACTTCACCAAACAGTCAAAAATGATTGACAGCATTCCTCTGACAGAAGGATGGAGATCCTGACACTAAAGTGAGGGGGATGGTGACAGGGCTTCATTTAGAAATTCAATAGGAGCCTTGCTAGCAAAAGACTGCTGAATAGTTCTTCCTGAACACTAATGTTAGGTCTGACAGTGTTAGGGTAGTCTTCCCCCAAACATTTTCACTTTGCAGTCCACATGTTGCAAAAGTATGTACCACTGCCAAGCAGTGCTAAAATGTTTGAGCCCCTTGCCCTAAAACATGGTGAAATTGACTTACAGTGCTTGGGGCAGAGCCTGAGAGGAGCGAGCCAGTGAGAAAGCAAGTCGGACTGCTCACGCCCCCGCAGTCTGAAAGTCAGAGAGCCGGAAAACCAGGAATCGTGCCTGAAATTGGAGCCCTGAATCTTCCTGCGGGTCGCGTATCATTGCACTGCTAAAGTGGAGAGTGGGGAGAAGCGGGATTTTTGGATTGCGGCCGTGAGTCACACCCGGGGACACCCGCATCCACAGTAGAAGAGGGGGTTTGCTGTGCATTCGTCCACCTGCTTGGAGTTGGAAAGTGCATGTGGTGGAATGCAGCAGCTACTGTGACCGCCAGATGCTGGGGTTCGTGAAGGCTGCCGTCATTAGGCCTCGAGGTATTGGACGCATCGAGTCGGGGTGCACAGCCACATCTTCTCAGCCTTGATTGTTGAGTGCTCCTGCCTGTTGTTTTCCAGCCAGAACGCCCGCCGCGCACTCAGAGCCGGTCTCCATTGCTGCCCACGCCTTCTTCACTGGTTCCCTTGAGGGGTGAGGACTACACCACCCACAAGCCCAAGAAGCGTGCACACCGTACCTGTCACCAGACATGCCAGGAGGTGCATTAATGCAGGTCAGGGCTCCCACAGTGCTTGACACGGGCGGGTGTGCCCGGGCCAAGGGCAGGCGCGTCCACGCCCGTCTGAGTTTGAAGCAGGCTGAGCTGGGCCCGCATAACTTGAAGTTACTGTGTCCTTTGCCCATAGTTTTTGACTTTGTTTCTAAAATGAGCAAATGGAAGGGGACAAAAGAGAAGCAAGGGGGTGGTGTTGCAGGGACGTTGGACGCTTTTCTCACAAGGGCTGAGACTGTCTTATTGCATGAAATAGAATTGACATAGCGTCGGCTTTCTTTGGAATCTCTCATGTTACAAAAGCGCTCATCCCTTGGTATCTTTAGCATTTCTAATACTGTCAGTACGGTGCTTCCATTAGTGAGTTCGCCAAAGCAGCTTGCCTCCAAATCGGCCATTGACATTTCTTCCGTCCCATCTGTCCCTTCTGCCCCTACTGCCTTTACCGAAGTAACACCACCTGGTACTATAGTGACCCAGGCCAAGTCAGTACCACCTCAACCGGACCCAGGTCAGAGTGGACCCCCAGTGAAGATAAGAAGGGGGGCTCACCCCACTAAGCATAAACTTGCAAAAGGATCCTGTCCTGGGAAACGATCTAGGACAGAAGAATTGGATGTGGGCCAATTAGAGCTTGTCAATTCAAGGGACCCAGACACTCTTGCTATACCTATAGATTCGCATGGGGAGGTGTTTTTGAAATAGATAGAGACTATGGTTTCCCTTTTTTTGAACCCTGTTTTGCATAAACTAACTAGAATAGAAGAAAGGTTGTCATTACTGGAGGTTGGCTCCAGATTGCACATCACCCATGATTCTAGATCCCAGGTTAAGGCAACAGAGGGGGTGTTGGCTCAGATACAGGCAACACCAGCCATAGTTACACTCCCTAGCCTGGAGACAGATAGCCATGTCTCTCCCCAGTCTTCTGGACCCATCGCGTCCTTAGTTTGGTCAGCTCTCCAGACAATGAAGGGATCTGCGTTGATCACTAATAATTTAAATACCCTTGGCCGTAGCTTACACCAGACCTAATCCTTTTACTAATACCCAATTGGATCAAAGGCGGGTGGCGATAAAGTAGTCAATCTAACCCAGTATATGAATAGTGAGAACCACCCTATCCATATCCCCCCGGCGGCAATTCCATTAGTAATAGTACTGAGGAATGGTCCACCTCTGAGGGAGTGTCAAGTGGAGACTACTTTCCAGCTGATAGACAAGTGCCTTCATTGGCTGAATAGTTATGCAGCGGGCCCTAGTAGTGGGGTCCCATACCTAGCAAATCAAATCATTATGGCCTGAAGGGCAGGATGGGTGGGCACGTCTCAGAAAACTTCTTATGGCGATTGTATTGATTATTTTTAATAATTCCTATGTTGTAAAACTTCTTTTGGATCATTTGTCCGGATTCCCTCCCGTTGCGACGCAGCTTATCGCAGTTTCGCTAGGTTATTTTTATACTACCTGATTTGGGACTGTCACTTCATGTTAGTAAAAACCTAGGAAATTTGAATGAGATGAACAACTAGGGAATTCTGCATGAGAACACATTTGTCCCCCTTTCAGGGTTAGATCAGTGCTGTGGACTTCCAGAGAGCAGAGAGATGGGGCAGGCGGTACCGCCCATAACAAGTCTCACAAATGAAATTAATGGTGAAGTGACCATAACCCCTAGTAACACTACAAGAAGGATGTCAGAGGTAATACGAACAGCCTCCTGGAATGTCGCAGGTTTTGTAAATAAACTTGGGGGCGCCCAATGGCTCAATCTGTGGCAGGACCATGATATCACCTGCGTTCAGGAGACCAAGGCCATAGAAGATATCTTTGTAAATGAATACCGTTCTTTCCAGACAAGAGCCACTCCATCCCCATCGGGAAGAGCAAAGGGGGAACTAAATCACCTTAATTCCAAATACACTAACAATAAAAGTAAAGATGATGGAAGGAACTTCCCCAAATTTTCATCTTATTAGCTTAGAGTTTATGAACCGAGATCAATGGCTTTTAATACATTTTTATAATAATAATTTTGGTATAAATAGGTACAAAATCTTGGATTAAGTGAATTGTGCCATTGACAAAGCAACTATTTTTATTAAAATAAAAGGCGGCCCTTAACATTCTATGGTTGGGAGACTTGAATCTACAACAGTGCAAACAGAATTTAGAGAGGGTTTGTGGTGTGGGGGATATGAGGGGCATTCCTGTCTATCACTTTTCGCATAATACTTATGGAAACTCTTTCAATACCCTAATGTCAATAAGAAATATGGTTATGGTCAACAACTTAGCCTCTACTAATGATACCCTATTGTCAACGTTTCGTAGGTATCACCAGGAAACGACTATTGACTTTATACTGGTTTCAAATCCCTTAAATATCAGATGTAGCAAAGTAACTACTGAATTCAATATCTTTAGTGATCATGTGATTTTAATATGTGAAATTAAAATTATCCAGAAGTCTGCGATAAACCCTCAGACAATTGGTCAACCAATATTAGCAAGACGAAATGGATACCATCAGAAGTGGCCAAAAATTGATAAAAAGAACGTCATACCAAAAATTATCAGGAGTGCGCTTCCTACCATTAGTAATTGTTTAGATCCTGACTACGACCCCCAGTCTGTGGTATCTTCCTTTGTAGACTTTTTAGGATGTATAAGGATGTCACTTGTCATGAACAGCACCAACAAGCTGAAAAGGGGGAAGGGCTGGTTTGACTCTATATTTACCCTAAAAAAGAAGGCGCTTACTAAAGCTTTAGGGGTCAAGCCTAGAAATATTCCAGAATTTCTATTCTCCAAAGGGAATATAAAGCGGCGTGGAAAAACAGGGAAAATGAACTAAGAATAGAAATCTGGGCAAATTTAGAGAAGGCCTCAACCTCTGGCAACTCAAAGGAGGTTTGGGGAATAATAAATGGCACGCACTTTAAAACTCCAAATGACCAGTCCTTGATGTTAATGTGGGGGAGGAGGATTGGGTGGCTAATTTCAAAGGCATTTTCTCCCCAACTGATTATGTATCATCTTGATGTTAATGTGGGGGAGGAGGATTGGGTGGCTAATTTCAAAGACATTTTCTCACCAACTGATCACCATCAGTAACTATTACTCCTGAGATTTATCTCTCATTCATCTATAATGAAGTCAGGAACGGGATTGAGGCATGCAGCAGTGGGAAAGCACTGGGGCCTGATGGTGTCCCAATGAATTTCTTCTTTGAGAACACGGATATATGGGTTCCCTTTTTAACTAATGTTTTTAACGAAATCGCCATGGTGACCCCCCCAAGTATTATCGTCCCCATTCATAAACAGGGAGACAAAAAAATCCCCAAAATTATCGACCGATCTTGCTGATCGATACGACGGCCAAACTTATGGGCCGCCTACGTTTAACGAGATTAAAGGCATGGACGAGGAGGGAAAACATCTTAATGGAGTCCCAATATGGATTCCAAGAGGGAAAAGGAAAAATAGACCAATGCTGAATCTGTCATTGATCATGGATAGATATGTCAGAGCCAAGGGTGGGAAGATCTATCTTGCCTTTATGGACTTATCCGCAGCTTTTGACTGTGTGTCCCACCCTAGACTCTGGCAGATAATGTAGGAGATGGGAATAGATCAGGCATTGGTTAACTTCATCAGGCAGTTGTATTCTGACGTCTCCTCCTCAGTCCACTATGGTAGGAACGGGGAGTGTACCCGCTCATTTAAGATCTTGAGAGGGGTAAGACAAGGCTGCGTACTGGCACCATTTTTATTTTCCATCCAAACTAATGGTGTGGAAAAACACCTCGAGGGCACAGCCTTGGATGTCCCTGTGCTTGCTTATCATCAGTGGTTACCAATGCTAGCATATGCGGATGATGCCGTACTGATGGCGAGAACTGGGAGGGGGCTCCATTATCTTATATCTGCCTACGCAACTTTCATGGAATCTTAAGATTTAAAGGTCAACCAGAGCAAATCTTTTATTATCATTGTGGGGAAAGGGGGGAACATGACAGACCTCCTTACTTTTTTTATGGACTCCGGTAAGATCGAGGTGGTGGAGTCGTTCCCCTATTTAGGAGTCCTTTTTGATAGAAACCAATCATGGTCTTATTACTAGAGGGAAGAGCATTGAGCATGCAGAGAAGCCTTATGGCACTGAAAACATTCTCTAGAAGGCTGGGAGTCAAACCTCTGATCCCAATGAAAAAAATGTACCATGCTAAAACCAAGACGGCAGCAATATATGGTGCAGCGATATGGGGGATGGCTCGCTGTGATACTCTGCGGTCCATAGACAATCATTTTTTTGAGTGTTTTACTTCCGTTCCACAATCATATTCAAACTATGTTTTACATATGGAATTGGCTTTACCATACATCATCGATACAATTAAAAGGCACTCATTCTGGTGCAGGGTGACAGTTCCCCTCACACAAAACCTAATAACACTCATTCTATAGCAGGACAGCTTATTATGTTTTTATTGTATTCATATTGATGAATTAGATTTTATGATATAATTAATGTTTGCATTCTTTTTACACCTGGTTTATGATAAATTTTACTATGTCTTTTATAAACTGTGACTGTAAACACTTTTATGCTCTTATGAGTAAGATCGAATAAAGGATTTTTGACACTTACACCTGATTGGCATATTTCATTTACTTATTTATCCCTGGTGAAGTGGTATACAATATACCAAGGACCTGTAAATTAAATGCTACCAATGGGACTGCAGCACATATTATGCCACCCACTTCAGTAGCCCCTTAAAACATGTCCCAAGCCTGTCATTGCAGCCTGTACACAGTTTTAAACTACCGATTCAACTTGGCAATAGAGCCCACTTGCCTAAGGAATCCCCTAGGGCATGGTGCATTATAAATAAAAGTCTGACCATGACATTCTAAGTTTTACATGTTCTGGTAGTAAAACGTTTCTACATTCATTTTTTTACTACTGCCTATGTCTCCCATAGGGTTGCCTTATTACATTTAACAGGTGCTACAATGTTTCATATTTGGTGTCTGAGAAGTTGTAATTAAAAATCCTCTTTAATGGTAAAGTCAGATTTTATGTTAAAATTTGGAAACTTTTAGAAAGTTAACATTTTTCTGGCCTAACTATTTGATATCTGCAGCCTGTTCCTGGTTCACATAACTGAGTGCAGTTGGCAGTTAGACGTTGTTTATTCCTCCCAGACAGCCACACAAAAGAGGGATTAGGTGTGCATGGATGGGCCATCAACTGGCAAAATGGGGGGGGGGTCGGAGCTGGGCAACTGAATTCTCTCGGCTGTGCCTTCACACAAAGGTTCATGCAGTCAACTTGGAGACAGGGCAGAGTAGTCAGGAAACTTCAAGCACTTCAAAGGGAATTCTGTAGGAATCTCTCCTGCATCAAAGGAGGCACAAGGTAATAAGATAAGACCCTTGGACCCACACTTCAATACACCTCTGAACCTGTGGAAGACTCAGGTGGAGTGCTGTGCTGCAAGAAAGATTGGTGCTCTACTGCCCTATTGCCCTGCATCCCTGCTGCCATTCTGCCCTGCTGCATGAGTAAGAAGGACTGGACCTGCACCTTGAACCCAGGACACTCAGAGTGACTCCAAGGGCTAATTGGCTGGCTTCCTGGTCAGAGCCTTGGGGATAGAAAAGGCTCTAACCACCTTGAGCCAAGCACCTGGGCTCTGTCTGCTTTGAGTCATAATCCCCTTGTGGTACCACCCCATCCTCAACAGGGGATCCCGCAATGCTTTGGCAACCAGGATTTAAGGTAGATTTTTTCACCAGGCCTACTGGGTCCCTGTATCGGGCCAGTGCTCATTGCAGTCAGCCTCAACTTGTAACTTTGTCCCAGTCCAGCGTGACAAAGCACATTCAAAGCAGCTCCCTAGGGTCTGTCAGCCATTTTATATAATATCATGTAAACTTGAGCATCCTGCAGGTGTTGGAGCGGGTTACATGAATGCTAGTTACATTACTCAAGGTAAGATACATTTTTGGGAGCATTATTGTAGATCGTGTACCCAGTTTTACAAAAGCACCAGTTACGTTTCACAAGGTCAGGTTAATTTTAATGTTTTTAGGTGCACGGAGATTAAGTGATGCCGACCCTATTTATTCATTATTTCCCCTTTACCTGACAAATGGGAGTATTGTGTAGTTGTTACTGTGTCCTGTGCTCCCAAATCTGTTAAACAGATAATGTGAGCAGTGTTTTCAATGGAAAACTCTGGAGAAGGGTGCGTGGTGAAGAGAGGCTTGGGGGAGGAGGGACGTGACGTCTCTGCCATTGGAGAGACTAGGTAGCGCGTTGGCTTTCTCTTCAAGACATGCTATTTCTCTCAGTGGGCTTACAGTTCTCCCTTTGCCTTTTTATTTGTCCCTTCGATTGTCATTTAAAAATGCTTGCTTGCTAGTGGTAATCCTTCCTCTTAGTCTCTCCTTTTGTGTTTAATTTCCTCCCACAGAGTACCGCCCAATTACTGTTAACAATACTCTTCTGTGTTTATGTGTTGATTTGGGTGACTATTGTTTTCTTTGATTCCTGCTTGTCTCACTGTTTGCCCTTCTTCAGTGGTTCAGCTTTGGTACCCATCACTTAATTTCTCTGTTCGAAACAAATACCGAGATAAAATGTCAGATGCTTCAAACAGTGTTTTCAAGATAGCCTCTTTAATTTTCTTTGACTTCAAAGTGCCACATGTGGAGGTTTGAATATAAGGATATCTTGACAGCTGGCCAGATCCATAAACACACTAATTTGTCTCGAGGTCAGCACTATTACTTGGTGCCTACTGGCATCCTACACTGCTCACTAGTTTCTAAACATGACTAAACAAATCAAGCCTTATTGTGGGCAACCTATAAGGGTTAAAGGAGTCCTATCACTCACCAATTGGTGACATGCTTCATCATCTGGGTTCAACTCCCGGTGGTAAACCCTAGCGCAGCCGAGGGCTACAACCCCCTCACTGTGAGGGAGGAGCTCTGGGATGTTTTATAGGAACTCCTAGGATATACTAAAATCCAAAGTATGATGAGCTGAGATGTTTTATAGAGTGATGGGCGCAGTGCAAAAGAAATTTTGTGAAAAACGAACAAAGTGAAGTAAAACTGGCTCCTAAGAGAAAATATATTTATTATGTATCTCCTAGTGTCGGGGTTAAACAGTGCTAAGGCAGTTTTGAAAAAATAAACTGCTACTGTCTAGTTTAGAAGGTCGGTCTACATGTTTCAGCTATAAATGACCTAAAGAGTGTCTAGCCTTCCTCAGGATCTAACATATAAGCTACTGAGTAAAAGTGCAAAGAACATGGAATATCAGTGTAGAAAGTAAATGATAAAGTATAACTTATCGCACCAGTCGTTTTGTTCCTTGGTACGTCACCTGTGTGAAAAAACAAAAATAACAATCATAATCGTGTAGAGTACTGGCGTAGTAGTATAAAAAGTAATACAGGAGCTGGTATTGAATATTCAATCTCCTTTTCACACCTTATGTGTAACAATTCATAATCATCTTATCACTTACCCACAATGTACGGGTAAAAAACCTCACCTGGCCACTGCTCAGGATGTGAGGCACCGCTCTAGAAAAAATAACGCAAAACTAAACTTTAGTAAACTATAAAAGAATGGTTATGGCTAACAATAGATTTGTTTAACAAATCAGTCTAAACATAAAAACACAGCAATATTTAAGGTATTCAAGCAGACCACTGATGTTAGCAAGCCACAGTGATGATATCTATTAGGGAATAGAGACCTTAGACCCAAACTGAGTCCCTATCAAGTAGTAAACTAATAAGGCTGAAAACTGGTGTTTGGAAAACACAGTGATCATCAATATTAGAACATAGTCCATAAGAAAAAAGATCAATCCTTGTCAAATATTGAGCTTCAGGTAGAATCAGCTAACTTAGTCTTATCAAGACTGCACTCCAAACAAAGGGTTAAAAGCAGAGCTTGCAGACATAGACTAGTCAGAGAACACGTATTTAGCTCGAAAGAGTCATTCAAAGCAGGGCGCCTTCATGTAAAAAATGTATAAACTCACAGAAATCGTTTAGTCACAATACCACACTTCAAACAATGAACTTACCTATCCGTCGGTACCCTGGGCTTCTCTGAGCTGTGAATGGAGGTAAACGGATACGGATGGTAGTCCTTTTTATGTGTGGCTTAATTGGAAAGCAAGGCACACCGGTGAAGGTGCGGCGCGTCCCATTGACGTTGCAGTGATGCTGTGAATTGTAGTTCCCGCTCTATTAAAATCGCATGAAGGCAGGAAAATACTGATTTAAAAATAATGCCTGCCAGGTTGTTATAATGGATGCAGATACTGTTGTCAACTGCATTGCTGGAGCTGAGTCGTACTTGCAACACAACTCTAGCAATGTGTTACTTTTGGGCCAACAGATGCTCCATATTGTAAATACAGCGCATCCATGGTGGCACAAGGGTATCGCAGGCTGGCGCAGGGAAATTGATACGTCAGTTTCTTTTAAAATTTTGCAGACCCAGAATTCCCTGCAAACCTCAAATTTAGCTGAAAAAAACTAATTTTTCTCACATTTTATTCAGCTAAATTTGAGATTTGCAGGGGATTCTGGGTAGGAAAACAATAGGCAATCTACGCAAGTCACACCTCCCTGGACTCCCCCTGGTGTTTAGTTTTCAGAAATGTCTGGGATTGGTAGGTTTCCCTAGATGGCTGCTGAGCCCGAGATTGATAATTTTGAAGTCTCCACAGTACATTTTTAGCAGTTTCCTGTCACGGGTACTAGGCCTACCCACACAAGTGAGGTACCATTTTTATCGGGCGACTTTGGGGAATGCTGGATTTGTGGAAGTTTGTTGCTTCCCTTAGAATCCAGAACTTTCCATCACAGAAATGTGAGGAAAAGATGTTTTTATTCCCAAAATTTGAGGTTTGAAAGGGATTCTGGGTAACAGAACCCCGTGAGAGCTACACTAGTCACCCCATACTGGATTACCCAGGGAGTCTAGTTTTAAAAAATGTACAGGTTTGCTAAGTTTCCCTCAGTGCCGGCTGAGCTACAGCCCAACATCCACATCTAGGCACATTGCAAAAAAAGGGTCAACATGGGCTTTCAGCATTGCGGCGGGTGCTGTTTACAGCACCGCCCGCTGCAATGTTACAGGCAGGAATGCGCTCGCCAGTGTGGCGGGCACATCCTAAGAGGCCTGGCGGGACCGCCCCACCTCTGGTGGTTGGTTCCGTGTTCCGTTATGGTTGCGGGCGGACATAGTCCGCCTATCATCATGATAGGTCCTTTTGTTCTGCAGGCCTACCCAGTTGCCTGTATCTGGTCAGCGCTCCATCATAGTCAATCTGAAATTGTGAGTTTGTCCCAGTTCCGTGTGACCAGAAATCTGCAGTTGGCGATTTGTGTTTTTTAGCCCTATTCTTACATAAATCTTTAAAATTACATATCTCCGGTTCTAGCGATTGAATTTTTGCTGTTTTGGTGGCAAATAATTTATTAAATGTTACTCTATGTTTCTAAATTGCTGTGGGATTTTTCTTGTGTTGTGTTTTCACTTTATTACTAATTGAACTGCTGTAGAAAAACTTTACAAATTAGCCTGACAGCCTTTGTGCCAAGCTACCAGAGAGTTAAGCACATGTTAATTTGGGGTTTACTTGTTTTTCACCTTGACAAGAATTGTGGTTGCTGCTTGAATACGGTTTCACCCCACTCAACTAGTCACTCAATTTCCTACAACTGTGATTAAGATTTTCAAATAGATGGCTCTAACCCTCAGTTTGAGATTATGGTCCATTCGGGTAAGTGCAGCAAGGGCAGGAGACTGTGCTCAGTTTACACAGTGCAAATACCATCCTTATCTTCCTGAGCTCTCACGCGTGACATCAATCACTCCAGTTGCTGCCTTGATAACAAGGGGTTCCAATTTCCTCGAAAGTTCAAGGTGTAGTTAAGCATATTACTAAAATTGCCCCCAAGACACAGCAACTATCACTTGGCTTGAGCATTTTTAGTACTCATCTCACCAAAAGAAGTGTCACCTTCTATGGTCAAATAACTGCTGACCGAGGGGCCTGCCTGAGCTTTTCAGAGACTGCATTGGAAGCTGACCAAAGGCAAGATGCCCGAAACTAATTCTCATCTCAGAAGGGTGTGTCAGTATACATCATACATTACCCTAATAATTGAAGCTGTTGGTAGAGAGAAGTGCATTACATCAGGACAGCTTGTTCTTTCAATACTGTATTGGGTGGAGTGATCGTGAGAGGCCTGAGAGTCGAGCCCAATCACTGACCAGTGGAAAATAATGAGACTGCCACATCAGCATTTGTCTCTTCATGAGGTGCTCAGACATGACCTCCCCTCCATGCAACTGAATAAATACAATGCCCAGACAATGAGATGTGGAGAAGGCCTGAAGAACTGCTCAGATCCTGATTTTCTGCACTGTCCAGCTCCACCCTTCCTCCAACACCATGAGGGTGCTCCTCACCGCCGCCATCTTTCTTGTTTCTGTGATCACCGAAGGTGAGACCTCAGAATCTTCTCAATATTTTTAGTTCACCTCATAGAACTCGGGAGCACATATTCCAAAACACAAACTTTAAAGACTTCTGCCAGAAAACAACTCTGACTGGCACAACAAGAAAAGGCAAAACAGTACATGCTTACGACAAGTACTAGAGTGCTAAACAACCCGACCAGTGAGGTAAATGTCAACTCATCCTAGCGACATTCGAGAAATGGGCAGGAGACGCTCTCCCTGTGTATGTTTGATGAGGAGAAGGCACTGAAAATAAATTCAATTAGTGGGAAATGATGAGGTTGGAGCAGTTTCGTGCACAAGGTATTTCTTCCAATAGACTACATGGCTTCTGTGTGGGTACAGGCAAATGAGGGTGTAAGTACAAAAACAGTATTTCAATGAACTAATTGCTTTTCAACTTTTTACATTGATGTTTTTTAAAAGACAGTTACTTCCAATAATCATGAATTTAAACTAACTGACTGCTTTTACATTTTTGATGATTTCTTTTACCTATTTACAGGAATGGAAATTAGGCTTTTAAGATGCTAGCTCTTAGGCCTTCCAGTGGCTATGCAGTTTCACTAGATGGAAAACATGGGACATTTACAGCCAATTTTGTCAGACTGATGCATACAGTCGTCAGTCAAAGGTTTTTTCCATCACTTTAGACGTAATTAATATTTCGCCTTGCCTAAGTCAGGTGTTCATCCGTGCCCAACTATATGGGACCTCCTTTGCAGTATTAGTCTATTTGTCATCACGCTGTCTGGGCTTTTGGTGCTTTACAAAAGAGCTAAAAATGAACCATAAATGAAGAAATAATTAATTGTAAATGGCTACTTAATTAAAGCAAACCCTTTGCGGTTATTCTTGTGCAATTGCAAATAACAGGACACGGAACAAAAAATAACTGTTGATGAATTCATAACAAAATGGTAAAAAATGAATGCAGGTGTAATTTTCTGAAAATTAAAAAACATTGAATGGGGAGTCTAATTAGCGGCTAATCAGCAGGCCTGGGAGGAGTGAAACTCTAGGAAGTGGCAAAAAAACGTGTTCAAGCTGTGCGGAGTTCCGCAAGCAGCGGAGTGCGTTACCTCGCGCCGCTCACACTGATTTTTATTTTTTGGGGGAAACATTTTTTATTTTTATTGTTACAATCAAACTTTTTTTAGCACATTTCGTTCCGAAGACATACCACAAAAGTGCATTTCAGCATTAAATATTACTACATTTTTTCGTCTGATCTTGGCAAAACAACATACCCTTCAGTAACATTGCATACTCTAATCATGTACGTCCCCATCAGTCTCGTCTTCAGATGTTTCCCCTGACTGCACCCTGGGAGGTTCACAGATGTATCCCCGAAATGCATTTCAGGCCCCCCACACTTTATTCCATTTACGCGGACACCCTCGATTAGTGTACACTGTTTTTTCAGTTAGCATGACTGCGTCCATGTCTTTACACCAAGGTTTGATCGTCGGTATTTCCTCCGAACCCCATCTTTGCGCAATGTTCCGCTTTGCTACCATTATTCCTAATGTAACCCATTCCTGTGCCTGAAGAGTAAGATCATTTGGTCCCCAAACATTTAACAAGCAACTCTTGGGCTCCGGCATAAGTGACTCCCCCTCCACTTGTGATATTGTCCTCATAACCCTGACCCAGTATTCTGCAATTCTCGGACATTCCCATAATGTGTGAAAAAAGGTCCCCTCGTCCCCACAGCGCCTCAAGCAATACGGATGGGAAGCTTTCCCTATTCTGCAGAGGGTGACGCTGTACCAACCTAAGCCTCGAGGATATGCCCACCTCCCGCGGGGATGCCGTTGCATCCTGCCATTCGGTATCGTCAAGTCCCCCGACGTCTCGGGACCATTTTCCCCTGAGTGCTGTAGTGGGATCTGGTAAGTTGTTGACTAGCTTTTGGTAGATAAAAGAAGTGGCTCGCCTTTGCATATGGTCTGTAAGTAATCTAACTTCTAAGGGGGTGGCTTCTGGGACTCCTGTACCTGTTGGTAGGGCGGCTTGTAGTGCGTGTTTTACCTGCAGGTAGCAAAATATTTCCTAATAGTTCATATTGTTCCTTAAGGCGTTCAAATGTGATTATTTCCCCTTTGCTCCACATGTCGCCCACCGTGGAGATGCCAATTGCATCCCATTGAGCAAACCCCTTACTGTTCTTGAGTCGTCCCAACCGCTTGGTATCCCACAATGGAGTAAGTTGGGTAATGACTCCCCGCCAGCCTAATTTAGCGTGTGCCTTATGCCATAGAGTGATTGTGTGTTTTGTGGGTCCAAGCAAAGAGGGGGGTCGTTTCTCGTTGTACAGCGCTGACATCATACCCTCTACCCCTAGTTCGTGTCTATCAGCTTTAAAGGCGGGATCTATTTGCGGGGCATGTATCCACTGATTGATAATCTTTAATTGTGCTGTCCAATAGTACAACTGTATATTTGGGAGCGCTATTCCCTCGTCATACCACCCTTTTACCAATTTTCCCTGTGCAATACGTGCTGATTTGTTCCCCCATAGCAAGCTTTGAAATAGCTTGGGGGTACCAGGAATGGTGCATTCTCCAGTGCGTACAGGAATCGAGGAAGTGCCATCAATTTAAAAAGAGCCACCTTTCCTAGGAGTGTCAACGGTAGTGTTCCCCAATGTAGCACATCACGTTTGAGACACTCCAGAGGAGGCATGAGATTCCATTTAAAGAATTCATCCGAGCGTGCAGTAATATAGATTCCCAAATATTTAAATGTGCCATCTGCGACCTTTAGTAGGCAATCCTTGGGGAGCTGAGGTGGCGGTCCACACAATATAAATAGGACAGACTTGGACCAATTTATGGTGTACCCAGACGCCTGACCAAAAAGCTCACATATATTGAGGAGTGCCTCAATAGAGCGACTGGGGGAGGCCATATATAATAGCACATCATCCACGTATAGGGAGACGCGGTCCTCCCACTCCGCTGTCCATCTGAGTCCCCGAATCATCGGCTCCCATCTGATCCACGCCGCCAGCGGCTCACACTGATTTTTAGTGCCGGGTGTTTGTCCCACACTGTTAAATCAGTGTGAACAGCATCACATGCAGCGCAAGAGGGTGCTGCTTATTTCTGCAGCTGTGCTGCTTCTTTCTGCAGCTTGAGTAGAAGCTCTGCTTGAGCATCAGCTTCCTCAACGTGAACGGAAGTTTTCTCAACGCGAGCGGTTGCGACCATCTTTGACCGCCCGTGTTGAGAAATCTCGCTGGGAAGCGGTCTAGCTTTGGATTTTCTGCATCGCCAAATTGTCGTTGCCGAGCGAGAAAAAAACTCCGCTCTATGTACACTCCATAAATGGAGCGGAGTTCACCGCCCAGGCCTACTATTCAGACTGAAAGAGGATATATAATGTAGCTTGAACCTGGATTGTCAGACTGAAATTTTCACTGTAAATTTAGGTGAAAATTAGACCCAAAGCAGACAGGATGAGATAATGACCTTCACTCTAATCTAAAGGTGACTGAAGAAAGTGGGTGCTCATAGTCTGAAGGTGACTGTAGAATGTGGGTGCTCATAGTCTGAAGATGATTGTAGAATGTGGGTGGGCCCTCTGAAAAGATCTGCACCAGTTCTCAGCATCAGTAAGGGCCTGATTATGAGTTTAGGTGCTACTTAACACACCTGATGAAGAACAATACCACGGGCACATTATTTATCTGGTGCGATGAATAAAACCTGTTATGAGTTGGTTTTGGTGTTTTACTCACCAAAATCCACATGATACAGTAAATATTGTATACTTTTTGTGGATTTTGAAAATGTAACAACAATTGAGTTATTTAACACATTCAATAATTATCAGATGTGTTAAATAACTACCAACTTGTAATTACAAACCATGTGTGAACAGGTCTACACACTGGCCGGAATATAATGACAACCATAATCAGAGCCTTAGGGTCCCTATAAAAACTGAAACATGATGTAATGAAACTGTCAATGTACCTCCCGTCATCAGTGCTAGGAGCAGTCTATAATACACTAAGGGCCATATGTAGGTAGCCTAATACCGGTCGGTAACGGCCGATTTTCGGTAAAAATCCCGTTACCGACCGGTATTCAGGCTTTTGGTATGTAGGGGGGACATTTCAGGATTCGGTAATTTACCGAATCGGTAAAATTACAGAATCGGTAATTTTACCGATTCGGTAAATACCGAATCCTGAAATGAGTTGTAGGGGGAGTGTGTGGGTGTAGTGTGGATTCGTTATTTACCACCAACTAAAAGTTGGTGGTAAATGACGAATGTCTTAGGAAAAGCATTATTTGGCCCTTAGAAGTGTGCAATGTGGCAGACATACATGCCCTTAGGGCATGTATGTGTGCCACATGTGCACACATGCAGGAATCAGGGGTGCAACAGGGTGTCACTGTGACACCCTGCCACCCTTGATTGTGCTCCCCCCATTACCGAATCGGTATTTACCGATTCGGTAATGGTAACTGGCTTCCCATTGATTCCTATGGGCCTCCTGGCCCATAGGAATCAATGGGAAGCCAGTTACCATTACCGAATCGGTAAATACCGATTCATAATTACCGACCAATTCCGAATCGGTAATTTTTACCGACTGATTACCTACATAGCATTTACCACTTCATAAATACCGAATCGGTAAAATTCGGTATTTATGATGTGGTAAATGTTAGGCTACCTACATAAGGCCCTAAGTAACTTCCAGGCAAATGGTATCCTTCGTTAAACAAGACAATTGATACATCCACCAAAGTGGGTTTGTACCAGTGTGGAGTACCTTCCCCAACAGCAGACAGCACTTTCACGTTCTGGAGACAGTCCCTATTTCAGAACTCCAATCATTGGTGGTGTCGAAAAACTTTGAGAAATCCTTCAACGCTATTTGCTGGATATACTTGTTTGCGCTGTTTTAAAGAAAAAGCTATAATATGAAATTATGATGCATGAGAGGGAAAAATTATGCAGCAGGGTTGAGTAAATTATGCGGCAAACAAAGGTAAATTAGGTAGCACAATGAAGCACATGTATTAAAACTTGGTAACACTCTCTAGGCATTGGTTACACTTCATTAGTACCAGTTTGACAACCAAAGATATTAAGAAGCAAGGTGACCAGTCCAGATTTGCAAAGAGCCTTCCACTGTGCGTCAACATGTGTTATCCAATTTTTATTAACTTTTGAACATTGTGAGCTGGAAACAAATCTTTTTTTGTTAAAATCTTCAGAATATGCAGCATATGAAGGATTGTGTAGCAAACGCAGAAAATCTATAATTATGCGAAAAGTGTCTCAGCCACACAATCACATAATTCCTGAGGCAATCCTACGAGGAGGGTATGCGCTGAATACATATAATAGAATTTGTTGGAAATGGGGCTATTAATTGTGTGGCCATTACTAGTAATAGGTCCTCAATTGTCCTAACCTCATTGTAGCGCTTGACTCTTACAGGGTAGCGAAGCAGAGGAGTCCAAGGCCTACTGTAGGCTTGTAAGCACCTATCACTGGCACACAGTGATAACACTGAATAAATCATTGTTCAGTACTTTTTCTTTAGAAAAAGAGAAGTACATTTATTACACACAAACACTACTAAATGTAACGCAGTAATTTACAGATATATAAAGTGGCAGATGGAACATAAAATAGTTTACATTGTGTAACCACTGGTGACCTCCTAGAGGGGTCGCCCAAACATACCAAGTGAGTTTTATCATAACTTTAGCAGGGATCATTGTCAATATTGCAGTGATCAACAAAACATTATGCATCATTATAGTTAACCTATACAATATGTGCAATCATTATGGTGAACCAAAAAAGCATTTATGACAATTAAGTTCTGTGTTCAGGCATTTGATTCCAAGCTGTTATCGTACAAACAGCCGCTAGAGAGCCTCACATTGAGAAAGTATTGCAATGCAACCATACATGGAGTCCCTAGAGGGCGTAATATCATCAACCTTACATTTATGTATTTTGAGTCCTTCCTGAACGTCACCATACCCCTGGCCCCCAGAGGGCATAACACTCCCTGCTGCAGAACAAAAGCTTCAGCCATGATAGTGCTTGAAAAGTCATTGAAAATCCAGGGGAAGAGATATGTAAGTAAATACATTTATTATTGCTTGATTAATCAAAACTACTGCATACAAAATGTACATATTAAAACATTACCCCACCATATAACATTAGTTGAAAAAAAAATATGTTTCAAAGGTTTACACAGATGCTTTAAAATAAGGGCTCCTGGATTATTGGTAATTATTTTTTCAACATTTCCGTCTGTATTTATCCATATTTATTTTTGGGCCATTTTATCTGTTTTTATCCATATTTATTTTATGTTTTGCATATACATGAAGTTGAAAAACTGTACATTTTCATATTTATTTAACTGATAGATGCACTCATACTTCGATGTCTGTCATGTTTAAGCTATTTAAGCTTTCAAATATTGCATAACAATACATCCACTGGTAAATACTAGCATAATTACATAAATGTATGTTATTTAAGGGAATTTAATCCTGTTTTTTAATATCCCATGCTGTCCATCTGTCCAACCGCTGGCCTATAATTCATGAAAGACTTAACGGAGAGAGTCACATAAAAGAAGCAACATTTCTGTATTTATCCACTATTAAAAATAAAGGCAGACAGAAAACACAGCGTTTTCTGTCTGTATTTATCTGCAAAAAACAGGAAGCCGTATTTAAAGTGCTTGATAGCATCTAACTGATACACAAATGCTTCTCAGCTCTAACCCAGGAGGAAATTGTTAGCCAGAGTGTGCAAGGACTCAGGGAAGAATTTGCAAAACCATCAAATAGAAAGAAGCATCAAGTAAAAAACAAACATTTACAATGCAATAGGTCTCGGATTTCCGAGAGTTTGAGCAACTGGCATTGTAAATGACAATGCCTTTTATTTATGTGTTTTGAACACCTGTAAGTGGTGAGTAAACACGCACTTTGTACTTATAGTCGTCGCTCATGAGAATCAAGAATGACTGTAACTGCGCCTCTTTTACTGCCAGCCTTGCCTCTCGTAAGCAAGGACTAAAACTAGCACCCGCTAACCAAACGGATGTAAGGGACTGAGTGATGATGAAGCCAACCAATAGCAAACAATGGGTGGGCTGTCATCCCACTGTAAGCTAATAACATGTATGTGTACAGGCCATTGATGGGGAGATTCTGAGACGCCTGCATCATCATAGCAGTCAGTATAACCCTAGTCCAAGGTAGAAAGAACATTTGGAAGCAGGCTTTAAAATCTTCATAGAAAAGAAATGTAGCAAGCATTTAGCAAAGGTTGAGTAAAATCAGAACACGGGAGACATTTAATTTAGACTTTATCACTCGCACTTAGCAATATATATACCAAACCTAAATCCTCACATGCACATGCATGATCATTACTAATTAAAACCTGGTGCAAGAGCAGCACTTCAAGCATGGAATTGATGATTCGAAAACAATCAACTGGAATGAAATATATTAGGTCAAAGAGTGGCAAAGGAACACCAAGACGAATTAGGAAATAAATGAGTCCATTCCACACAAAAATCAGGAGGTGAAAAGGCCAATTCATGTTTTGTGTTGGAAACATGCATTCCAATCGCCTATACAGTTTTACCTAACTCAAGACAGACATTCAAATTGTATTTTTAAAACAATTTATATGTTTCAATCCGTTTACAGTGGGTAGATATCAAAATTAATTGTTGTGCGAGGAATTTTCAACTCCTCTCGGAGTGTAAATTAGCAATGCCAATCTCAGTGTGGTGAGGCCATTCTTTATTTAAAAAAAAAAAGATAATAATACATAGAGATGTAATGGGTCGGAAGTGAGAAAACCAGCTTGTAGGGATGGCACAGAGGGACCATAACTCAAACAACCGGATCCCGTGAGGTGACCGTCACCCGTAAGACCAGCTCTCACCGGAAGTGTGCTTGTGGTAATAGGGTCATCAATAAAACCACACTGAATGAGGAAACTGAGAACCCAGTGTGCTATGGAGGTTAGAGCCCTAAATAAATCGGATCCAGGTGCCTCAGGAGGGCATGGGTCAGACCTGATATAACCAACTTCCGCATAACCAATCAGTGCTGGGGGGTGGGGAGAGAGGTAGTAAATGTAACAAGGCTGAGTTCCACTCGGTTTTCAAAACATCCTATGAATAGAACTTCAAAAAGGTCAACTAACATCATGTTAAGAAATGTTACATTGTTTAAAAAGAAAAAACTGCTAGAGGCTTTCATGACTACTGCACCAGAGCTGCCTCACTGTTAGCTGCAGTAACTACCTCATAAAAAAGTCCCTCACATAAAAAGAGGCTTCAATTCTGATCCGCGAGAGTAATCTAGTTCCCCTCCTCCCAATACCCGCAGTCACCAAATGTATGACTGGAATGGCCACCGAAGATGGACAGCCTCCAGGCAAACTTCCAGATTGAATAAAAGTAATTTCGTGACATCCGTGACCGAACATGTTTGTGTCTACAAAAATGAACACTACCTCAAGACCTCTGTAGCTCTAAGAAAAGCAGGTCAGGGAGAGTCTCTGTGTGTGTTTTTAGGTCTCGCTAGCATTGCAGCGTGAATGCGCTACCATCTCTTTGCAAGGCATGCAGTATACACTATAGTGTGGAAGCTTCATGGAAGCTCCGCCCACTCTCCAGCCCATCTTCCTCATTGGTTTAGGTTATAAATGCTGCCTTCCGGTTGGTTTTAAGCTTGTTAGTCCCTCCCTATGACAGCCATGTCAGTCATTTGTATCCTTCTATGGCTCCTGGCCCCTTCACTGCACAGACTACTTTCTCCCCCCCCATCCGATGCCTTCTCACCGCCCCACCCCTCGTTTCTGGGTTGTTCTTTGAACCTCTTCTCTCTGTTCACTGGCGCACAACTCTGCTTTCAACTCTTTTAATCTCCTACTGCCGCCATCTCCAGAACACCTCCTCCCTCCCACCCCTTGCAGCTTCTTTTCTTAGCCCTCTGCTCACGGGCACACAATGCTGATTTAACTTCACTGAATCTCCCCGTGCCTCCCACGCAGCCACAACTCCTCCCACCCCTCGCAGCACCCTCTGCTCGCGAGCACACAGGGCTGTTTTCAGTTTGCTGAATCTGCTGGTGCCTCCCACCCCCCAACTCCTCCCACCCCTCACAGCTCCCTCTGCTCGCGAGCACACAGGGCTGTTTACAGTTTGCTGAATCTGCTGGTGCCTCCCACTCCCCTACTCCTCCCTCCCCTCGCAGCTTCCTCTAATCTAACCAAATAAATAAAACCTCTCTGACGCTCCCGCCACTTTTGCCTCAGTCGAGCTGCACACCTAACAACAAACTGACGTGTGTACACTCGATGCACGTTTAGTGAGATCCCCAATCCAAAGTATCTTTCAAAAATGCTGCATAAACTTCCCAACAATATATTTAAAATTGTTTATTTATTAATTGCCGACTTTCCACCTATATATCAGCAAAAATAACGGACTCAAGTTTAAAGTGGCCGCACCCGAAGATGAGCAGTCTACGCTCTGACATCATGTTCATGACGTTCTCTCTCAGGCCTCTCCATCTGGTTGTGCACCTTGGTGTTGCCGAGGACAAACTAGTCACAGGAGCATGCCATCTACAAGTAGATAATCCCTGCCGTTTCTGCACCGGCACCGCTATAATGATAAGGAGCAACACTGGACTCCATGTCCGCACTGGTGCAAGCATAAACTTCTAATGTCTGCTGTATCCGAAAAATTAAGCGTGTCTTTGAGGGTCAGGGAACCGCTGCTAACCTCGCTCCAATCTAAGCATTCACATTACACTTGTTTTTCTGATCGGGCAATGAATCACATCGCAGGCCGAAAAGGGGTTAAAAGGTCGCTTTTATTTAGCAACATAGCAAAATAATCATAATGCCAAACAATGACTTTCAATGCAAAACTACCCCGCCCCCGCCACCCCTAAATGATCCCCCAAGAAAAGTCCCCAAACCGATCCCCCAATGAAATTTCCCCCATATCGATCCCCCAAATAAAATTTCCCCCATATCGATCCCCAATGAAATTTCCCCCATATCGATTCCCCAAGAGATTTTCCCCATTAATTTTTCCCCCACATAGATCCCCAATGCTCCCCCACCTGGAACCTCTACCCCAGCCCCTTATCTCTGTTTCCCTTCTGTCCTAAGCTATTCTGCCTGACCCAACCCTTCCTACCTGCCTCAATCCTGTCCCAATCTGCAACCTAATGGAAAAAGAAGGAGAGGGAGAGAGAGACCCAAAATCCCAGGAACCGGGAAACGTTACCGTAACCGCAAAATATAAAACCTGTAACAAAATAGGGAGGGTGGGTGGGGCACGAAAAGTGAGCACGCCTCCTGCCTACCTGCTCCTGGACCCCCAACTGCCAATAATTAGAACTCGGCGTTTGAACACCAGCGTTCTAAAGCAGGCTCTCTGCCTGCACGTGCTCGGCCCTGGGCGATACCACAAGCCCGAAGCTGCCCGGGGGTGGACATTCTTCGAATGCCACCGCCAAGCCCCCATTGGGCAATGAATCACATCGCAGGCCGATGGGGGTTAAAAGGTCGCTTTTATTTAGCAACATAGCAAAATAATCATAATGCCAAACAATGACTTTCAATGCAAAATTACCCCGCCACCCCTCACTGATCCCCCAAGAAAAGTCCCCAAACCGATCCCCCAATGAAATTTCCCCCATATCGATCACCCAAATAAAATTTCCCCCATATCGATCCCCCAATGAAATTTCCCCCATATCGATCCCTCAAGAGATTTTCCCCATGAATTTTTCCCCCAGATAGATCCCCAATTCTCCCCCACCTGGAACGTCTACCCCAGCCCCTTATCTCTGTTTCCCTTCTGTCCTAAGCTATACTGCCTGACCCAACCCTTCCTACCTGCCTCAATCCCATCCCAATCTGCCACCAGGAAAAAACCCTGCAAAGGTGTTTTTCCGGTCCTCCCCCCCCCCCCCAGTTCCCCCTCTTTTTTGTTTTTTTTTAGTATCAGATATTGTGCTAAACACATTCCCCAAATGATAGAAAATCACCATTGCAAGAATAACCAGAAATTGTTTAACCCCTTCCATGCTGCGCAGATTCCGCCGCTGTGCTGACGGAATCTTGCGCGGGCGTGGTCATGACGGAACGGTTCCGTCATGAGCACAGCTCAACCGTGGCTCATGACGGAACCGTTGCGTCATGAGCACCGAAGGGGTTAATATGAAATATGTTCCCCAAACAAGAAGGAAAGCCGCTACTGCAAACCTTCAACCCCACGGATGCAACCCCAAAATATAAGATAACTTATCTTTAATATTTACAATGTACAGTTCATTTGCAATGAACGTTAGATGTACACCATTCGCTCTGAAAAATTGAAAGTCATCTTTACTGATGTCCTCATGTGCCAACCAAGAAATGTCATTGATGAGACAAAACTGGCGTAGTTCCCTGTTAAATTTACGCCGAGCCCTGTCGATGGCAGAAAACTTCTCAGCACCTCTCCAAACCCTCCTTGGCACCAGTGCAGTAAAAACAATTTTTGAATTAGGCCATGCAAGCACTATCTTGGCTAAATCAGCTTTCAGCTCCAAAAGGAGTCCCAGGCCCGACAACTGTACTAAATCATTTTCGCCCAAATGAATTAATAACACCTTAGGTAGCGGCTTTGAAGAAGCCAACTCATTTAAACTGGGCAACAGTTGACCCCATTTCATTCCCCTCTTACCAAACCACAAAATTTCCGTATCTTCAAAACTAAAGCCTAAATTTACACCATAGTGGCTCCTGTCTGCTTGTTTGGCTGCCCATCTGACGAAAGAGTGTCCTACAATCCACTTATACGCCATGGAGGTTGATGAAGGTAAGTGGTGACCTGGAAAGAGATACATATTAGCAACAGCGAAATGGATGTTTAACATTCATTAAAATCTCTAACATATTTCAAACAACAATTTGATGACCAACGGCCTAGCCTACGCAGCTGTTGTAAAGAGCAGCCCCTTCTGGCAGCCTCTGAAGCAGCTCCTATACGAAATGAATGTGTTCCAAAATAAAAAGGGTTTAACCCTAATGACAACAACGATTTCCTCAGTACGGCCAAAAGCTGAGAAGCAGTCAGCTGAGAGCCATCCTGGTGTTGAAACATGCAGCTGCTGTTAGGATAATGAGGAAATTCTTGAAATTTTAACCAGGCAAACCATGGGCATAGCGGACCGCTAAGTTTCCACAACTCCACAGTAACCCCCTTTCCTCTTTGGTCTGTTTTGGATGATTCTAAATACATTTTTAGTGAATCTGCAGACATAGAGACATTTGAATATCTGAGACCCTGAATAAAAGGTTTACCCAAAAGTTCAGTTACCCTAAAGGCGCCAAAAAATAGCCATAACATGCAAAGTGTAAAGAGCGCCGCTTCAAACTTGGAAAAGCAAAGTGTAGGCAACGTTGTTATAATCCTTTCCAATAAATTTAGAGATATAGGCTTGCGCTGTACTGTACTACGTTTCTGAACCTTGGACCATCCTGACAAAATCCTTCTACCCAACTCTCCCAAAGACGGGTCATATCCCCAAAAACATTTTGCGTAAAAGGATATTCCTGATCGCTTTCCTGCAATGGTAGCAGCTGTAATGCCCTTATCAATGTTGCTCAACACAAAACGGAGAATGTCATCATTGCGTAATAAAAGGCCTGTATGATCATTGCTATGACAAGCCGCACCTGACTGTAGAAATTCCGCCCATGCCCTCCTGTACGCTAAGCGTGTGCTGATAGCCAGAGATTGCTCCACCAACTTCCTAATCGTCAGTCCGCCAGCAGCCATAGCTCCTGAGGAATTGATGTCTTTTCTGCATCCGCTGTGGGTGCCAAACCACGGACTCTCCGCCACTGGGAATGAGATAACGCATCAGCTATAGTATTGTCTATTCCAGGAATATGCTTCACTCTAAAAGTTATATTCAACAACAACCAACTCAGCATGAAATTCTGCAATAAATGGAGCAGGCGTTTGTCTCTTGCCTTCTGACCACTGACCAGATCGACCACGGTCCTGTTATCGACATGAAAGAGAACAGATTTGTGAGCTAGAAACTTACCCCAGACTGACAGTGCTACTATCAAGGGAAAAAATTCAAAAAAACGCGATACTGATTTTATTTCCTTTCTGTATTGTGCCACTGCCAGGCTTCTTTGCTGTTGTGTCCCCCTGTGCCCGCCCCGCTCCCCACTTCCCGCCGCCGTCCATGCGGCCACGCCCCCTTTTGTTTTGTGCCCTCCCCGCTCCCGCCTCCCAGCTGCTCCTCCCTCCCTCCCACTTTGCCATAAATGGCGACCGCGCGTACGCGCAGCGGGAGCGCCGATTGTGCGCCGAAGGCGCGCCAAAGGTAAGCCCGTCTGTGCCCGTCCGTGCCTGGACCGCGCCCAGCGCCAGAACCTCTGGTCCCCACCAATGCAAGACGACCCGACAGACCTACGACGCCGCCGCCCTCAACGCACTCAATGCCGGCCAGAACCCCGCCTGCTGCCGGGCCGCCCCGAAACGCTTCCACGGACCCTTCACCTGCACAACCTGCAAGTTTACCTGCCTCCGAACATGTACCGCGCCCGCCAAGCCTAATCCCAGCAGCGACCTCAAGTACATCCTGCTCAACACCCGCTCCGTCCACAGACACGCCGTCGAACTCTGGAACCTCCTCGACACAACATCACCAGACGTCGCCTTCCTCACTGAAACATGGATGAACGCCTCCTCAGCCCCCGACATAGCCATCGCCATCCCAGATGGATACAAGATCATCAGGAAGGACCGCGTCAACCAGACCAGAGGAGGCATCGCCATCGTCCACAAGAACACCATCCGCATCACGACCGACGCCGACGACACCCACACCGCCGCCGAACACCTCCACTTCCAGATCCTCACCGACCCAAAGACGACCCTCAGAGGAACCCTCATCTACAGACCCCCAGGACCACGCACACAATTCAGCGAAGACATCACAGACTTCATCAGCCCACACGCCCTCCGCTCCGCCGACTACATCCTCCTAGGGGACCTCAACTTCCACCTGGAGAACAACAAGGACCGCAACACCGTCACCCTGCTGGACAACCTCGCCAACCTCGGACTCAAGCAACTGGTCAACACCCCCACCCACTACGCCGGCCACACGCTTGACCCCATCATCTCATCCAGCAAGCACATCGCCTTCAGCCACTCCACCGAACTTCACTGGACCGACCACAGCTGCGTCCACTTCAGCTTCAGAAAAACCACCACCTACCACCACCCGCAACAGGTTCCTCACAGGAGCTGGAGCAAGATCACCGCCGACCAGCTCACCGCCTCCCTCAGCCAGAACCCACCTGCCAGCACACCGGACCCCAACGAAGCAGCCCGCAACTTCACGCGATGGCTGACCGCCAGCGCCGACGACCTCGCACCACTGAAGAACCCCCCCAGCAAACCCAGAAGCAAGAAGGCCCCCTGGTTCACCGAAGAACTCAAGGACTCCAAGAAGACCTGCCGCACCCTCGAGAAAGCCTGGCTCCTCGACCGGACCACTGACAACATGACCGCCCTCAAACACGCGACCCGCAAGCACCACCAGCTCATCCGCACCACCAAGAAGAAATCACTGAAGGATCGACTGGACAACAACGCCCACGACAGCAAGGAACTCTTCAGCATCATCAAGGAGTTCTCCAACCCCAGCACCGGCAACAACGACATCACCCCTTCACAAGATCTCTGCGACTCCCTCGCCTCGTTCTTCCACCGCAAGATTGCCGACATCCACAAAAGCTTCGACACACCATCCTCGCACCCTACCGTCGAACCAACGCACCCCACTGCCACCCTCCACATCTGGACCGCAGTGACCACCGAAGACACAGCCCGCACGATGAACACCATCCACTTCGGATCTCCGACTGACCCCTGCCCCCACCACATCTTCAACAAGGCCGACTCCACCATCGCACCCCAACTCCGAGATGTCATCAACACCTCCTTCGACACCGCCACCTTCCCGGAGAGCTGGAAGCATGCCGAGCTCAGCACCCTACTGAAGAAACCAACAGCGGACCCCACCGACCTCAAGAACTTCCGCCCCATCTCGCTCCTCCCTTTTCCTGCCAAAGTCATCGAGAAGATCGCCAACAGACAGCTTGCCGCCTTCCTCGAGACGAATGGATCCCTCGACCCCTCGCAGTCCGGTTTCAGAGCCAACCACAGCACCGAGACCGCCCTCATCGCAGCCACCGACGACATCCGAGCCCTTCTCGACAACGGGGAAACAGCGGCACTCATCCTCCCTGACCTCTCCGCCGCGTTCGACACTGTCTGCCACCGCACCCTAGTCCAACGCCTCAGCAACACCGGCATCCACGAGAAGGCACTGAAGTGGATCATCTCGTTCCTAGCTGGAAGAACACAGAGAGTCCGCCTCCCCCCGTTTCATTCCGAGGCCACCGAAGTCATCTGCGGCGTCCCGCAAGGATCATCACTCAGCCCCACCCTCTTCAACGTCTACATGAGACCCCTCGCAGCCATCGCACGCCAACACAACCTCAACATCATCTCCTACGCCAACGACACCCAGCTGATCCTCTCCCTCACCAGAGACCCCGACACCGCCAGAACCAGCCTCCACGAAGGGATGAAAGACGTCGCCCAGTGGATGAAGAACAGCCGCTTGAAACTGAACTCAGACAAGACGGAAGTCCTCATCCTTGGACCATCACCCTCCGCCTGGGACGACTCCTGGTGGCCCCCTGCCCTGGGCACCACCCCCAAGCCGACAGACCACGCACGCAACCTGGGCTTCATCCTGGACTCCTCCCTCTCCATGACCAGACAAGTCAACGCCGTCCCCTCTTCATGCTTTCACACCCTCCGCATGCTCCGCAAGATCTTCCGATGGATCCCGATCGAAACCAGGAAGACGGTCACCCAGGCCCTCGTCACCAGCCGGCTGGACTACGGAAACACCCTCTACGCCGGAACCACAGCCAAGCTACAGAAAAGACTACAACGCATCCAGAACGCCTCCGCCCGACTCATCCTAGACATCCCTCGACGCAGCCACATCTCCGGCCACCTGAGGAACCTGCACTGGCTCCCTGTCAACAAGAGGATCACGTTCAGGCTCCTCACCCACGCACACAAGTCTCTCCACAACCTGGGCCCCAAGTACCTCAACGACCGCCTGACCTTCCGCCAGCTACGATCCGCTAGCCTCGCCCTCGCCGCCGTACCACGCATCCGAAGAGCCACCGCTGGAGGCAGATCCTTCTCCTACCTGGCGGCCACGACATGGAACTCCCTCCCCATCCACCTTCGGCTGACCCAGGACCACCTCGCCTTCAGGAGAAAACTCAAGACCTGGCTGTTCGAGCAGTAGCGGCCCTCTTCCCCCAAGCGCCTTGAGACCCTTCCGGGTGAGTAGCGCACTATACAAGTGATATGATTGATTGATTGATTGATTGATAGAAATTCCGCCCATGCCCTCCTGTACGCTAAGCGTGTGCTGATAGCCAGAGATTGCTCCACCAACTTCCTAATCGTCAGTCCGCCAACAGCCATAGCTCCTGAGGAATTGATGTCTTTTCTGCATCTGCTGTGGGTGCCAAACCACGGAATCTCCGCCACTGGGAATGAGATAACGCATCAGCTATAGTATTGTCTATTCCAGGAATATGCTTCACTCTAAAAGTTATATTCAACAACAAGCAACTCAGCATGAAATTCTGCAATAAATGGAGCAGGCGTTTGTCTCTTGCCTTCTGACCACTGACCAGATCGACCACGGTCCTGTTATCGACATGAAAGAGAACAGATTTGTGAGCTAGAAACTTACCCCAGACTGACAGTGCTACTATCAAGGGAAAAAATTTAAAAAACGCGATACTGCGCTTCTCACTAATCCAGTGCGGAGGCCACTGTTCAGCACACCATTTGCCATCCCAGAAAAGTCCAAAACCGTTAGATCCTGAAGCATCGGAAAATATCTGTATATACCATAAAAACTGGTCGCCCATTCACCTAATAGGAACACCTTTAAAACTGTCCAGGAAAATCAACCAGACCTCAAAATCTGCTCTCATGTGAAGAGATACCCTGACCCTATAATGAGGTAATGACGCTCCCGCCATAGCAAAACCCAACCTCCTACAGAATGATCTCCCGGCCTTCACTACTCTGCAGGCAAAATTCAAATGACCCAACAACCATTGCATCTCAAATAGAGTCCGTTTTTTCGCCGCCTTAGCATAATTGAGCAACTGTACAATTTCTTGCACCGTACCTTGTGGTAACCTAGCTTCCATCCTTTCAGTATCAATTTCTATGCCTAGAAATATTAGACAAGTCTCTGGTCCCTCTGTTTTTCTGCCGCCAAGGAAACACCTAATTCCTGCATCACAGATTGGAAAAATTGGAGGGCCTTGTCACATGAACGAGAGCCCTTTCTACCCACAAAAAGAAAATCATCCAAATAATGCGACACTTGCATGTAGCCGGACCTGAATGAAAAAGCCATTGTAGGAAAGAACTGAAATCTTCAAAAAGTTGGCAGGAAGCTGCACATCCCATAGGTAACACTTTGTCAACAAAGAATTGACCTTGAAAATGAATCCCTAGCAACTCAAAATCTTGAGGATGCACTGGAAGCAGTCTGAAAGCTGACTTAATGTCGGCCTTTTCAACTAAATCCAGAGCTACGTCCACAGAAGAAAACTGCACTACAGTATCCTCTTTAGCTATAAAATCATTTACTGACAGTCCTTGAGGCCAAGACAAATGTTGAATCATACGGAATTCTCCCTCCGTTTTCTTGGGAACCACTCCTAAAGGAGAAACAATAAGATTGGGAAGGGGCCAGGAAAAGAAGGGGCCGGCTATTCTACCTTCAGCAATTTCAGAGTCTAATATGTTAGCAATAATTTGAGGAAACTGCTTTGCAGATTTTAAATTTTGCGCAAACCTACGTTGCCTAGGACCTTGATAACCGAGTTTGAAACCTTCCTTAATCCCCCACTCTAACTTTAAAGCTTTCTCCCTGAGAGGGTAAAATTTTAGCCACTTACATAAGTTGGGAATGTCAATTGGCGTAACCGCCTTTGAAAGGAGGCTGGACAGGGACGCCTCTCCCTCTGCCCTGACCTGTATAGAGCGGTACAAAAGGGGGTGGTGATGGACGGAGCATCAGAACCAATCAAACAATCACACCCAGTCAACAGATCTGGGTTTGATCAATCACCGTTCTTTAGCCCACTCTGCCACCCCAGTTCAGACATGGCCATATGCAAATCAGTCCGACCCTGTGCCTCATGGGAACAGTCCAGCCCGAACTGCCAAGCCATGCCTTCCCTGGACCGGAAACAAGCTTCCTAGAACCGGTTTCTGGCATTTCAGCGTCTTCAGCCAGGCTTGCTTGAATCCAGTGGCAAAGTGAGCAAGGGACTCACGTCTGAGCATATCCTGCCAACTTATGGCGAACAAAGCGGTACAAAAGGGGGTGGTGATGGACGGAGCATCAGAACCAATCAAACACTCACACCCAGTCAACAGATCTGGGTTTGATCCATCACCGTTCTTTAACCCACTCTGCCACCCCAGTTCAGACATGGCCATATGCAAATCAGTCTGACCCTGTGCCTCATGGGAACAGTCCAGCCCGAACTGCCAAGCCATGCCTTCCCTGGACCGGAAACAAGCTTCCTAGGACCGGTTTCTGGCATTTCAGCCGTCTTCAGCCAGGCTTGCTTGAATCCAGTGGCAAAGTGAGCAAGGGACTCACGTCTGAGCATACCCTGCCAACTTACGGCGAACAAAGCGGTACAAAAGGGGGTGGTGATGGACGGAGCATCAGAACCAATCAAACACTCACACCCAGTCAACAGATCTGGGTTTGATCCATCACCGTTCTTTAGCCCCCTCTGCCACCCCAGTTCAGACATGGCCATATGCAAATCAGTCTGACCCTGTGCCTCATGGGAACAGTACAGCCCGAACTGCCAAGCCATGCCTTCCCTGGACCGGAAACAAGCTTCCTAGGACCGGTTTCTGGCATTTCAGCCGTCTTCAGCCAGGCTTGCTTGAATCCAGTGGCAAAGTGAGCAAGGGACTCACGTCTGAGCATACCCTGCCAACTTATGGCGAACAAAGCGGTACAAAAGGGGGTGGTGATGGACGGAGCATCAGAACCAATTCCTTCCGAGGCCTTGGAAAAACGCTCTAGCCGCTTCCAGTTCCTCTCGGATTCTTGTGTCTGTAAAAGATCAGCTCGAGAAAACTGATTAACAAGCCCCCCCTGTTTGGAAGGAAAACAGTCATTAGAAAGGTTCTCTTGATGGGGGATTTCACCCTTCTCCAGGTCAGATAAGTCGTTATCCCCATTGTCATAATGATTCTGCTCGACGCCACTACCTGAAGGCCTAGCCCCATCCCCAACACCACCATCGAAAACCCTCCAATTCACTGCTTTTTTAAACTGTGGAAGCCTATAATCAGGTAATGAATTTGGAAAAATCTCTTTAACAGCTGTTTCTTGCGTGGAAAAAGGCGAGCAAGACGCATGAAACGTGCTCAAAGGTTGTTCGCTGCGCCCGCTGCCCTTGCGCAGGCTTGTAGGAATGTCAGCCTGCAAGCCGCTAGCACTTGCAGACTGAGGGGGTCCTTGAAAATTTTCAGGCACCACGTGAAAAGGTGAGCAAGCCACTGGAAACTCGCCACACCTGATGCCCTTCTGCAATCTGGACGCAGAGTTGGCCTGCGAGTCGCTATTACTCGCAGACCGGTGATGTTCAGGCACCGCAGGACTGCCTTTATTTCCCCCCCCACCCAAACCCATCCCCCTGCGGCAGGAGGCTCACTCGCTGACCTAAAACGGCTAACGTCTGCTCCGCCAACAACAGAAACAGACAAAAAATCCTTATTTAATTCCCTGACCGGAAAATCCAAAGAAGGCAAATTCGAAGATACTCCAGAAGCCATATTCTCTTCAGCCCTTACAATGGGAACAATTGGCAAACTTTAAAACTCCGCTGACAAATTAATGGTATCTGAAGACCTAACAGGAGTAAGAAACCGGTCACCAGAAACAGAATTACCAACCGCTGAATATAAAATTTTCTTATTAAAAATAGGAATATCGCGTTTTATAGGCGATTTACCAGAAAAGATGTGCTCACCATTGCCAGAATCGCGAAACTATACTTCGCCGCTAGATCGGGCCAATGCCTCATTACTAACAGTTTCCACAACTTCAGAGACCTTGGATATCCCTCTAAGAAAGGCAGGTTTCTTTGCCCCTCTACCCCTCACTGAGCGTGTGCGAGCCCTCCCCCTGCTTTTTACCACAACGGTAGGAGCTGACCGCTGACAAGAGGTAAGAAGGGGATCCTCCCTAGATAATTTCTTCAAAGACTTTGAATTTTCCACAGAAAAAACTTCAGGGGAGCTGTCCGATAATGTGCAGGCAATAACTGCAGCAGACACACCCTCAGAGGAAGCCCTCTTCTTAAGGGTTAACCCAGTCCAAGCCTGATTCAGGACACCAGGGGCCAATAAATCCTCCCTCCCTGCCTGGCACAATGTTCTAAGGGCTTCCCTGACTCTCTCCGCAGCTTCAGCCATCATAAAAGACGAATTAGCAGCCTGCCAGAGCCCCAATAAATCACACAAGAGGCACGAAAAGCGAGCGTGCCTCCTGCCTACCTGCTCCTGGACCCCCAACTGCCAATAACTTGGCGTTTGAACGCCAGCGTTCTAAAGCAGGCTCCCTGCCTGCACGTGCTCGGCCGTGGGCGATACCACAAGCCCGAAGCTGCCCGGGGGTGGACATTCTTCGAATGCCACCCCCAAGACCCCATTTCCACCTCCGGCGTGATGTTTATAGCTGTCATCTCCATCACTTACTCTCCCCTGCATCCCCCACCCCCCCACAACACTGAGCCGTTCCCACCATCACTCCTCGCTCCAAAGTCGCTGCTCGGAGTTCAAATTTAAGCCAGTTTTATTTACTTTGTGCACCCTTCGCACACGTCAATTAGCTCCCGTCACAGTGTCCCCACTCATCTACACCTTCCCCCTCTCACAATACAGCTTGCTCGACCTCCTCACAACACTGAGCCTGCCCCCACCACCACCTCTCGTTCGGAGGTCGCTGTTCAGCAACTTCAAATTTAAGGCAGTTTTATAACTTATAGCACCGTTCCCGCTCGTGATTTTATCTGTTTCCCCAGCACTCCTTGCCCGCCCCCACCACCACTCCTCCGAGGTAACCCCACTACTGCCGCAGTTGTGGCCGGCACAAGCTGTGTTTTTATTGTAAATAAGTCTTCAGTGGGTACAGTCTGGCGGCTCTCTGATGCGTGCATTTCAAGCGGTGCTCATAGCTTCCCAGATGCCCCAATGAGAGGGACACAAAGCACAGAAAGTTGTTGGGTGATAAAGAACGCATTATCCACGCTCGGGGTGCAGGCCAGAGGATCTCACAATCGAGCAGCCCCAGCTCCTGCTGTGAGCAGCAGCCGATTCCCCCATTCCTGACCTGTTTCCGAGCACAGATTTGTATTCATTTTCACTTAGTATCGCCCAAAGTACAGGGACAGGCGCATTTCTTGTCAGAAAGGATTAGGGCGCCGCCTTCTTTTCTGGGACGGAGTGGTTTTGTCATTTATAATTTTCACTTCTTTTTATTTGCTAAACATATATACGCATGCCACCTTCACACAGCTGCAGAGTTTAATGTATTTTGCATATGTTTGCAAACAAAGACGGAAGCCTGGCGAAATCACTTTCACCGAGGCCAGACTTATTGGTTTTTGCTTATGAGAACTGATATGTTTGTATTTAATCAACACAATTGTGATTTAGTAAACTATTCCCTTGAGCAGCAAGTCTCATTTTAAAAAAGGCCATAGATAATGGGATTATGTCATAAAAACAGCATGATAGGACCATTTTTAATTAGCATTCACCTTCACACCAGCAGATTTTCATTGAGAAGTAACCTGAGGCAGGATCATTTCAGGGAAACGACGGCATACACACTAACTTTTTACTGTAAAAAAGACATGTTAACGGGGCATCATAATTCTTTGCAATGAGTTTGATTGCTTGTGCATTTACACACGTGGGGAGGGAGGTATTTAGCGCCCGCTGCACAAAACATTTGATCTAGGCGCTCTGTGCAGCAGGTGATGGAAGCCCGATTGAGAGGGACTAATCACTGGTTGCATTCTCAAAGGCTTGAAACACTGATCAATGGTGTTTTTTACTTTGTTATCTGTAATTCCAAACATGCCACTGTGTAGCTGCAACAGGCCGTGGTGATTTCCACACAAAAGCCTCCCCCTTCTTTCTCCAACTTGCTCACCTCCAACCCTCATCTTCTAATGTAATTTCATGTAATTTTTTACGTACAGACCTACTATTCTGTTACTTTATTTTATCTTAGATAACTTGCTTTTTCATTTCCATCGTTTGTCACTACAGCAGAGCTGATCACGCTTTCATGAAAATACATGCAGCACGCTCTGGTACCTCTCTACTGAACAATGTCATTTGCCTACATTTTTTTATCTTGCGGAATGCCACATGTCCCGCTGTGGCAATTATTGGCAACCTGATCACTTGTTTTTATTAATTTGTGTTATCATTTTTATTAACACGACCCTGTGCATGCACCCTCAATCAAGCCAGGTCTCTCTTATACTTTAAACATAAAGCACTTTCTGCGCCTTTTTAGGAGCTTCTACTGACATGTTTGTGGCTTGTCAATCACAGCACAAGGCATCTATATGCAACACTATGTATATTATAAAGTAACAATATGGTGGCGAACGATAACCCTGCCAAAGTCACGCTTCAGTGCCTCTTAAATTGACTGCCTCAGCTTACAAACCTTTCCCAGCCTCTAACATTTTGTGCCATCTTTTAGTGCTCTCAGGAAAATCAATTTTAAGGAAGCAGTGTTAACAAATGTTTGCACTTCTCAATCATCACTTTCAGAAATACTTTAAACAATAATAAAAAAAGTGTGTTTTATCTCATCAAAAAAAAACCTTTACCTTCTTCTATTTCTGTGAATTTTAAGGAATGGATTGGTTCGACTGGCTGTTTAACAAAGCTTTATGCGGCAGGGTTGAGTAAATTATGCTGAAAGATAAGGAAACATTGTAATATTAAAAGTACAGTACAGTTAGTGGTAGCTCAGTTGCTATGGTATATATTTAGCAACCACTCTCGCGGCACACACAAATGACCATAATTGTTTCATGACAAGTACTTCTCAAAGCAGTGCTATTAGTGTCAACACTTCCATGTTGAAGCACAGTAGATATGGCAGCACCCAGGAAAATATGCTGCCTGGCTAAATACTTATAAGGTCACGAAGGCGAGACCGATTGCATTGCAAATGCTTGTTTTAAAGCAGGTAGCTGTGACAATCCTTGGCATTATAAATTGTGAGCTAAATCACCGGTCTCTGCCGCCAGCTCCTCAGCTTTACGGTGAGGCCATTGTAAACCAGCAGCAGAGCCCTCTGTCTCCATCCACCTGGCTCCGCTGGGAGGCAGGCGCAAGCTGGAGCCTTGAAAAGGAGTGGGAGGGAGATCAGATAGAGTGGGGTGTAGGAGCAGGGGAAAAGACACGAGAATGAAAGCAAAACTAGCGTAGCGTTCAGGAAAATGGCGCCACTGATAGAAACAGCTCATACCTGCAGGTCTCTGCAGAGGCTGTTCTGCACAGGCAACAAGAAAATAATGCCTGTTTTTCCAATGTGGAACAGCATCAACAAAAACTTGAAATGGCCACCACAGCATGATAACCTATACTCATATGTGTCAATCAGCTTGCACATGTATGCATCATGATGTAGTGGCCATATTTTTATTTTTTATTTATTGTTCCAAGATGGTGAGAAATTTAAAAAAAAGAACTCAGAAAGCACATATAAGAGAAAGGAGCGGCCAGGTAGCAAATTGCAGCATATTAACACGTAAGGGTACCGGGAATTAGTCCCAGTATCAAGGGGGTTAAAGAGGAAATCTTTAACTTGGAGTATATCTTCCCATCAAAACATTAATCACAAAAAATACTCCAGTTGACCGTAGTCAGAGAGGTTATTATATTATCCGTGTCAAAAGACAGAGAAGAAGACAAGGGAGAAGACTGGGGCCTCTCTAGTGAAGGTTGTGCTAAACACAATCTTGTGTCAGGGAGAGAACACTTCTTGTTTAAGTTACCCTCACACACCCTAGTGGTGTCATGCTTCATCATCGGGTCACCCCGACCCCTACAAGTCGGGGTGGGCTCAACCACAGTGTTGGGAGCTCTCGGAATGGATGAAGGTTAAAGATAAAATACCCCAGGCAGACCCCCGGTTTCCCTTTACTTTTGGGTCTGTCTGGGTCAGTAAAAAAATCTAAAAACGGGTCTTGTTAGGGTATTATGGTTCTAAGACCCTAGTGCCGACATGTTTCAGTCCAAAGTGGCCTTAAAGGTCTCGGACTTTCTTCAGGGCAAATAGAGAACCCCCTATGTGAGTGCTATTACAGGATGGGATTTCCCAATACTCTCTGTAAAGCGAGGGCAGAGTAGCTACTCCTCGCAGTGTGTAGAATGTATGTGTATTTGTGTACTGCCATTCTCCATCTGAAAGATTAAGTAAGGGTCGGATACGCCGTAAAAAACATTAAAAACACGTTCAATAAGTGTGTCATACCAAATCGGTGTATGGTGATTACATGCTTGCTTTGGTGTGCATGCCTCCGTTGGAGGGGAGGTCCCCTCATTGTGCCACTCTTCCTATGTTGCTCTGTGACATACAAGTAATATGTGACAGACCAGGTGAAGTGGCAATTTTACTCACATTCTAACACTATCTGCGTGTCAGTCTTATTATCAATGACAATATCGCACCAATGAAAAACAGTCTCAGATTGCAGTAGTCGGAAGCACCGTCTCGTAAACTAGTGTAGGTTTGATAAACATCATGCACATTTATACACATTCATACATATTCGTCCATCATTACTTAATGCTATCATCATAATTTACCAATTGCGGGAGGGCTGCTCGATACTCATAGTACCGGAGCGATAATGTGGGTGGTCCTATAGTTGGTATTAAAAAAGATGATGGTGGTAGTGTGGGGAGGGTGGAAAAGGAACTAGTGGTGGATCCCCCGGGTATCGTAGGTAGCGTATGCTTGGGCATGCAGACACTGTGTGTGTCGTTGGGCTTGCTAATGTACTTACTTCAATTGAAGTTGTCACCCGGCATCTCAACCTGCTGTGGTTCCGGTCCTCGGCTCGTGCGATTAGCGAGACGCGAGGCTGGGTTTTTAAATATGTTCTTACCGTGGAAGGGGCTGAGGATGAAGTTTGCTGCCTCCGTGATCCCCGGAAGTGACGCTAACATGTCGTGACGTGTGCGTAGGGAGCGTCCCTGGGAATTATGGGGAGCGTAGTTTGCCCTAGGTGTTTGGTTCTCTCAAAACCACCGTAGCCATTTAAGATGTAACAGGATGTGGGACATCACCATAAAACGTCATTAGATTGTCCTTGGGATGGAAGATAAAGTGAGACGGCCATGATTGAATAGCGGTCCTCACATATTAATCATAGCGAGTGTACAGATGTTTTTAACAATAGACTAAGTTGATTAGGTGATTAAAATCATACTTATGAGCATCAGAAGTAAAAAGAACATAATGTCTAAAAGTGCCTTGTGTGTTCAGCACGAGCCCGAAGAAGGGAGGTCTCTGGAGTCTTCATGGATTACGTGTATATATGTCTCTTTGAAATTAGATCATGAAGAAATTGTTTTTTTTTTTAGACTCCTGCATAGGTCGGATTGCGTATATGTATGTCTGGAGGATTCCTAAGGATATACATAGGTGTGTTTTTAATATATCTATGTATATACATCTCAATGCATTGTCTCCAGGAGAGGCTCATTTTTATATCATAATACTGATGTAAGGAGGAAGGAATGTCCTAATCATTTGTTAAGTTGGCTCAATGGGATAATGTCGTTTAGTCCGGTCTCATGAGTCTTCAGACGGTAAACCCAACGTTGTTCCTTGTCTTGGAGTCTTTTTTGTAGATTAACACTACCTTTTACTTTCTCAATCACTGTCCATCTTATATCAGTGTCTTTATGATGTTGCTCCACGCAATGTGCTGTGAGTCTGGTCGCTGTGACAGCCCTCCTGATGGTACTCCTGTGTTCGCTTATATGGATCTTGACCTTGCGGCTAGTCATGACTACATAGAGTAGGTCACGTGGGCATTTGATGAGGTAAATGACTGACTCCGTATTGCAGTTGGTATGGGACCTTTGTTCCCATGGGGTGTGTAGGCCTAAGTCAATACTCTTGGTGGGTTCAGTGAATGCACACACTACACATGACCCACACGGGAAGTGGCCAATGACCGGCAGGGTGTTCCACAACGTCAATTGGTTGTCACTCTTTGGTTTGTATGTGTCTGTGTGAACAAGGGAGTCTTTTAGGCTCCTGTTTTTCTTAAATGAGAACATAGGTTTCTCACACGTCAGTTTGTTTGATGTGGGTATAGACCATTTCTTATTGATTCTTTTTTTCACTACATTCGAAGAAGAGTTGAAGGTGGTAACGCAATCATTTGTCGTGGTTGAACTCTTTCCTGGGTCTCCAAGAGGGCCTCTCTAGGGGTGTTTCGTGCTCTTTTTTTGGCTCTCTCAATGATTTTAGACGGATAGTTTTTTTGTCTTAGTTTCTCCGTAAGTATATGGGCTTCTTTTTTGTAGTCACGGTCTTCTGAGCAGTTCCTACGAGTGCGTAGGAACTGTCCTACCGGTAGATTCTCCCTGAGAGCCCGTGGGTGTGTGCTGTCAAACCTTAACAGGCTGTTCTTATCGGTGGGTTTAGTGTAGAGGGAACTGCTCAATGTCCCATTAGACGCAATAATGTTGATGTCTAAAAAGGAGATCTTCTCTCTATCTTTGTTAAAAGTGAACCGTAAGTGTGGGTTCAGCTGATTGATCCAGTTGCTGAACTCCAACAGGATCTCCTCTTTTCCCTTCCAGATTATGAGGATGTCATCAATGTAATGGTACCATTTGCAGATGTTCTTACTATATGGGTTCGTAGTCCATATGTGTTGGTCTTCAAATGGCTCATGTATAGGCAGGCAATGCTTGGAGCAAATGTGCTGCCCATAGAAGTGCCATGGACTTGAAGCTACAGTTGGTCCTCAAATTTGAAATAATTCTCAGTAAGTGCTATTCGTATCAAGGTAATGATCCATTCAACAGGGGCTGTCCATGGCCAGTCTTCTTTCTTAAGTAGTTCTTCTATGACTACAATGCTCTCGTTCTGGGGTATACTGGTGTATAGGGCCTCGACATCGAGGCAGACCAAGATGTTATCATTTGGATTGTACTCACTGTCAGTTAGAAGGTTGAGTAAATGTTTGGTGTCACTCCATAAAGGAAAAAATAAACATTTAAAAAAAAAAAAGACCAAAATGGATAGGAGAAGTGGAGCACTGGATGAGGGGTGGAGGCCAGAAGGTCAATTCCGCCTAATGGTGGGAGTAGCTGGGTACACCAAGGGTAGCGAGGTAGGGTAAGTTTGGTAGGGGTTTGAAAAATACATTTAAAAAAAGCCATGAATGGGGTGGAAAAAGCAACAGACGAGATGGGGGAGCAACCGTGAAAATATGGGGGTGTCAGGATTTGAGAGCAGAAGCAGCACACAAAGGAGACAACGGGACATCATTAAAGATGCAATTTTACATTGACATTTGCAAAGCACAACAAATTTGTTGTACTTTTTAGAGTAGAGCACACACCTTCAGTAACCACAGTGTGAAATACTGGACTTTGTATTTTCCATAGCTTTAGTAAGTATTTGGAACAATCACCACACACCAAAGGATTCTCATTCAGGGAGAGTTATTCTGTCTAAGTGTCTACATAGGAGTGGACCCCCAATGAACACACACATGCACACACAGCATGTACATACACACACATGCAAAAACACAGCACATTTAAAACTGGATAGCAGCCTTCCAACTCACACAGTGTCACACCTGTTCACATCCTGGCCTGGTTAACGAACACTTCTATGTGGTATGAGCAGGGCATTCTTTCATAGAATAGATTTCGAGCTCAGATGTGACTGCTTTGCACAGCGGGGCTACATTTACAGCTGCCCCAGGGCATGACAGGTGACTCCAGGTGAAACATGATTGATGTGGTCGTGGCGGGTGATAGGTGGGTATGCTTTAGGTAAGCGGGGCACGAAAGACTCACCCACTATGTCCCGCGTGCTCTTTCCATGGCCACGCCCCTCCGTTGTATGATCACAGGGTGAAAGTTATCTTTAAGTCTGGAAAGGTCTGGGCAGATGTGGGCAATCCTTTTTTGTTGAAGCAACTTTAAGGTCGTGCAAAAGTTCAGATTGTAACCCACTTTAAGAACCCCTTTTTAACTACAGGTAGTAGCTGTAGTATTTGTGAGCATTACGGAATTTCACAAAGGAACATTTTTGGAACTTCTCACACCCCTAGTTTATGACAAGCCACAGCAGTTGCGGGGCAGAGTTAGTCACATCTGTGGCTTTGCCTGCCACGTGAGAGGCTTTGCGACAATACAGTCAAGCTGGCAAAAGGGACCTTGAGGAAAATACCAGATAAATTCCTTAAATTACAGATTCTAGTTTAAAAAAAAAGAAGTGCAGAGATTTTTAGACTTGCAAGGCCCTTAGTGGGTGCACTGAAAGACCGATTTCACGCCTGTGTGTTGGGTGTGGGTGTTCTCTCACTTAAATGGATGTCAAGGACAGCTGTAAGCGGCACTTGTCAGGCATGCAGAGCAGTCATGCTAGCTGACCTGTGGCCTGTTCAACTCGACAAAGCATTCAGAACCACACAAATCCATCCTCCTGGTGACAAAAGAACAGATTAGAATGCCGTGTGCATTGACATGGCTTGTTCAGGCAAGTGCTGCCTGAAAACACCCTCTCGTTTCGACACCTTTTACCGACATAATGGGTGCAATTGAGCAAGAACAGGCTCAATAGATTTGCCTCTGTTTGACACAGCATCTTGTTTCAAGGTAAACGTCCTGGCAGCCCTCCAACAAGCTGCTGGTGAATAACAACAAGCGGCATCTAGAGGACGGAAATGGACGATGGGGAAAAGTGAGCAGCATGAATACGACTTTATTTAGCAGCATAATTGCACAATAACGTGCAAGAGAATGCTGCTAACGCTGCCCTCAGTCATCAGTAAGCTTGTGGAATGCATGCTAACAATAAGCAACAAACAACCATCCTACAAATACCTAACACCCTAAAACCGGCACTTACCTCGCCTGCCGCTCATCAGCACACATAAGCTGTCAGGCAAAACAAGAACAATCTATCCCAGGCTCATTAGCGCTCGTTCCACTGCCCATCACGGACCTGGCATAAAAGGCAACATTTTCCTGATACACCGCCAAACTCTCCAAGCACAAGAGAAACAAGCGTGCGCGCCTCGCGCTGAAAGGAGACAGCAGGGGGAGGGGAGAGAGGAGGGGGCCTGCGCCGGTTTCCCTTGCGGAAGCGAGTGATTTAATTACAGACATATGGTTAGAAAGCTCGCTCCCGCAAGGGAATCGCCATTCGTGCACGCGTTGCCATTGGAAGCAATGCAACGCGCGCACGTTTTTGGCTGAAAAGCCAAAGCAATTTCAATAGGTCTTTTTCCTATGCAGTGCATGTGCGCTTCGTAGGCGAGATCTAAAAATACACAACAAGGAAAGCAAAACCAGCACCGTGCTCTGGCAACGGGTGTAGCGCTGATAATGTATGCTCACAAATATAAAAAATGACACAACAATGAAAGCAAAACCAGCGCAGTGCTCTTGAAATGGGCGCAGCGCTCATAATGTATGCTCACAAATATAAAAAAAATACACAACAATGAAACCAAAAGCTGCGTAGTGCTCCTGAAATGGCACAGTGCTGATAAAGTATGCTCCCAAATATTTAAAAATATACAACAATGAAAGCAAAACCAGCACACCTCTCGCGAAACAGGTGCAGCACTAATAATGTATGGTCACTATTATTAAAAAACAAGCATGGTGGAGGGCAGCAGGGAAGAGCATGGAACAGAGCAGGCACCTTTCAAATGCCTCTGATGATGAGCAGGAAATAAATGCTGTGTGTTAGCTAGGAAGTGAAAAGTGTGCCTGCAACAGCAGTTAGGAGAAACTCATTTAAGAAAATAGTGCTCACAGACTGTAACTGAAACATACTGAGTAACAACACAAGTAAAAGTGCCAGTCCTCATGGGAGGTTATAAAAGCAGAAATGGCGGTACACAGGAGGGACTACTAAGACTATTCATGAATCAAAAGCAACCATTTAGAATGGACAGGAACAGGAGCCAATTGAAAAGATCAGCAGAAAATGGATGGAGCTTCAAGTCCATACCTGAATACAGCATGTCTCTAAAAGACCTCGCAAACACTGCCTAGGCAAGACCTTAAAAGTGCAAAAGTAATGCATGTCTCCAATTCCTGTCAATGTCTTGCCTGATTAAAAAGCCTATTACTCACAATAGAGTTTATTAAACATCATTGCTTTGCAGTTTAATATTGAATAAAAGGTTACACAGATAGCACTAACATTTTAAAGTGCAATATAGCTTGTGAGTGGTGTTCAGGTGTTTGACTATTCACAGGAAATGTGTAGTCATTAGCCGGAATGTGCAAAGACGCAAGGGTAATTAAACAGTCAACAAATAGAAAGCAGTATCTAGAGAAATAAGTGTGTTACTTGTGCATTTCCCAAGGCAATGCCAGTCCCTTGCTAGCAATAGATTCATTGGTTGAAAAACAGAAAGTGCTCAGCGGGTGCCAAGTCCCCATTGCCTTCCAATGTTTTGCATGATTATTAAAACCTGCTACTCATACTGGAGTGTATTAAACATCCTTACGACAGTATATTATTGATTTAAAGGTTTCCCAGATTGCACTGACAGTTTAAAGCACATGGTAGCACATAAGTGATGTATGAGTTATTGTCTGTTCTCAAGCAGGGTGAATTCATTAGCTGGGGTGTGCAAAGACGCAAGGGTAAGTAAACCGAGTCAACAAATAAAAAACTATATCAAGACTGAAAAGTGCATTAGTTGTGCATTTCCCCAGTGCCTGCCAGTCCCTTACTGGCAGTGAGTTCATTGGTAAAAGAGTACTCAGCAGGAGCCACACAGACATGCAGGGTTTTAGTGCAGCTGGTGCCATCCTCAGCTCCTGGAGTCAGGGCAATTTCACTCAGCGACAGAGGTGGTCCTTAGCTTATCTTCCCTTTATGCATGTATGCCTTGGTTCTCCTGATCGCCCTCAATGTTAATGTTAGCTACCAGTTTTCCTTCTACTTAATTTAGGTATCTCACAAGGCGTCAATTTAGCTGTGAGTCCTCCGGGGCAAAGGATGCCAAGACTGCATGTCTATATGATTGAAACCCTCTTTGATTATAGAGAGGTCGTAGCATTGGTCTGTGCTCACTCAGTAGTACTTTAATCTCCCTGCTCCACACAGCCGACAGCTGGTCATGGCTGGATGATGCTTCTAAAGTGGTAAATGGAATAACGAGGGCAATGCACTAAGACAAGAATGCAGCTACTTCTCTTTAGCTGCTTTGGTGAACACTGTGAGAGGGTACAGTTGAGATGATGTTGTAAAAGCAACTGTGGGCTCTGGCTGCCAGTGTTGCTGCTGCAGATCGGAGCATGTAAATTCTCCCTACTTCCACGGACAGAGTAAATCCACAGTCACACGCACATACACTCATCATACGCTAGGGCCCATCACACTAACATTCATTCTATTACTCTATCCACACTGAATATATAGGAAAAACCCTGAACCAATCTGCGTCTAAAGTGAGGTCAATGCGACCTAAAAGATCTGTCTTGAGTCATGATTTAAAACATAGGAAATACATTTGGAACTCAATAAATGACAAAGAAATAACCACCCGACACTGTGATTCAAACAAAGGTCATCTTTTATCTAAATTAGTTCAAAGGAAAATCAACCAATAGCAAAATCATTATTCTCATAGTTACCTATTCTAGCTAAGTGTCATTTGGGTCAGGACAGGTCTCTCAGTAAAGTCTCCCGAGTCGCCGTCCTCTCAATCAGCGTCGATCCTCTCGAGCATAGGTTCAAGAAGAAGTGGCCTTAGACCCTCTTTAGTCTAACAATATTTATAGCGAAACTAACAAATTGAAAGTAACAAACAAACTCTAAACGTCCGTTGAGCCGTTGAGCAGAGCGAGCAAGAAAGGATGTTGACTCGCAACATTTAGAAAATCTCCGCTCTCGAAAATCACAAAAATAAAAACACGGAAGAAGGAAGCTCAAACTTAAAAATGAAACATCCATGAATGCTCTTCCTCGGAACCATAGTGAAGCCACCGCAAGTTTATCAGAGTTCATTGTGGCTTTATTCTTCTCCAAGGGCAACTGGCAGCATGCCTAGAGCTGCTGTCCTCACGGAAACTTTTAATACAGTCAGAGGCCGAAGTCAGGTGGTTTCTAACCATGTTCAGCAAGGCCTCTCGTCGTATTTCGGAAACTCAAGTGCAGGCTGTAAATATCGGCCATCTTGGATTAGGCCAAAACGGACCATCTTAATTAAAAGAAATACAAAACAACGTTACTACATCATAATGATTAAACAATGTTAATTCCCTTTAATACCCTTATGTGTATGTAATTATCTAGCCGTCTGCGACACAAAGAAGTATTAAAGCACGTTATTTTAAAGCGCAAACACGAAACAAATAGCACCCTCGCGACACTTATTTAATTAATTTGCCCACCAATTTAGTTCACGTATTAATAAAGCAACATAAATGCATTCCCGCGTGTAACTCTTTCATTAGTAATGTTGGTTAATCAGAAACTTTAACAAAATCAGTAATTGATAATTAATTATCAGTAATTTTAATTATGACATATAAACATAAACTGGAGTTTAAATCTAAATAAATTTTCAATAGAAAACCCTGCTCCAGCAATCCCCCCTTTGGTGATATATATCACCACAAAAACCAACCCAAAAAAAAAAAAATGTAGTCCCCATTTTTAGGAGAAATTGAAATGTCTTTTTTACGACACTACACACCAGACTCTCTTTCATCATCCCTCTTCGACTCCAAGTAAACACTCTCCCTCAATTCTTCTAATTCTATTTCTTGTGGGTCTCTCTTTGACCTCTTTTGTTTCTTTGCAGTATTTCTTTCAATTATTCTCTTTTTCCCTCCCCTGTTTTTACAACACAAACACCCTAATCTAAGCATCAATAAAGCAACAATTACACATGTCAAAGGAAATAATATCTTACCAATAATGGTACTACCTATCTTAGCAATAAAACTCTTAACAGCAAGTAGCTTATTAGCCATTTTAGTCCAGATACTTTCAGCTTCCAGTGGTACTAATTCTTCATGCAAATCAGTAATATTTTTGATATAGACCTTTAGATCTCTGCTTTTGTCAGGAATGTAAGTGCAACAATGTTGAACTTTCAGCATTCCACAGACTCCACCCTCCTTGGCCAATATAATATCAAGGGCAAGTCGATTTTGCATAGACATGGCACGTACGGCAATCATCTCCGTATTTACCAAAAGAAACCCTCCAGCGGTACTTGTCGATAAGCGATCCACCACTGTTGACAGTTTCCGAATTCCATATGCATTTAATGAAATTCCCACTGCTGGAATTAAAGCTCCAAAGATATCACCTACAATTTCTGACCAAGTTTCTCTCTTAAAACGTGTTAGTAGATTAATGTGTTCTACATCCTCTATCTTATCTATATGAAAAATCTTTGGAAAGACCAGGCCAACATAACACGTGCCATACCAATGGTCAGGCAACTTGTAATAAGCCCTATTCCCACAAATATAATACACTCCCGGGAAAACGGGATCTTCTCCACCTTTAAAACCCCATCCTGTTGCAATAAAGTATGTATCATGACACTCACTAGTCCCAAAAAAATAATTTTCATATTGGGATTTCTTTCTGATAATGCATAGCTTACCCTTCTGTGGTGCATCTAAAGCCAAAGTTGGACTGGCCCCATTCTTTAACTCCTTTCCCATCTCAATGTCCCATATTATCTCACTCACTTCATATTTCCCTGCTTTTTCATGCATGCCCACTCTCCTTTTCTCTACCAAGTCTAGGAAAGCTTTTTCTTCTTCTTTCAAACTGCAAGTTAAATTGCTCCTAAAAATGTAATCTAATGTTAGTTCTTCTGTTTCAATAAAAATCTCACCAAAAATGTTAGCTTCTTTAGCAGGATTTAGTTTCTTATTCATAGGCAATTGCCCAAAAATATTATCTTTGTTAGACATTTCATAATCTATTTTCCCAAGCAAATAAAAAACACTACTTAGCACACTACATGAAATCCCATACGTAGCTGGTAAATGGTGATAAGTAACACCCTCTGAAACGGATGCAGGTAATTGCATACAAACGTAGCAATCCCTAACTTCCATTGTCTTTACGTATTCGTACAACAACTTTGAAAAAACATTGCTAGAAAAATCATTAATCAACCTATCTTTATGTATGTAAATGTTACTACTTCTAGTTGGCACTACTTTCTGTGAGCTCTTCCCAATATTAGTCATATTCTCAGTATGTATTCCAAAAGTGTGTATTGTAACCCTAAAGGTAACTAGTAAAGCAAGTACACCCCATAACAGCATTAATAATCCTGTACAGCAGCAGCACATTCTACACCATCTCTTCAAGAAGGCACATCTACTTTGATTATTTTCTGTGTTAGCCATTTTACTACTTTGGCAGTGTTTTTTGACTTAGCCTCTTCTACTCCACTACTGAATTCCTAGAACCCTAGATTATTTCAAACAGCTAATTTAGATTTTCTTCTTTTCACTCGTCTCCAAGTGACTCCTTCAGTTCACTCAATTTGGATTTTCATCACTTTTCACTTCTTCTTCAGCAACATAAAATTGTATCAGATCTTCAATATCCTGAGCATCTGACTCTTCTCCAATGTCAGTCAAGATAACTTTCAGGATTCCAACAGTTTTCTCCTCCTCAACCACTTCTCGTAAGGTCCCCTCTGGATTTCCTTGACTTTCTGCCTCTTCACCTTCAGACAGTGCCACGTACGTCCATTCCGGTGACCTATACTTCTGGTTAGGTTTTCTGATTCTCTTGATCTCCTCTGGTTCCTTTGAAACCTTTTGTTTTTCACCTTTCGCTTGATTCTGACTGGACACCTCGTTCACCTGTTCAGCTTTTGATTAACTTGAACTTGCACTTGCTCGTGTCAGTCTGTACCTCAGCCTCTTTATCTTTTTAGGCCAAAGATCTCCTCTTACACTTCTCTTTGGTCTTACTTCTTTATTATTTCTTTCTCCGATCCAAGTTCTCTTTCTCAGAACTCGACCCTCTGATTTCTCATTCTCACTTTCATCTGATTCTGTTTCATTTGCCTCGTGTTCTTCAACAATTCTCTTTTGCTCCACAGACTTCTTCCCCACCGATTGAGATTTCCCTTCTACTGTCCCTCCTCGAGTCTCCGACACGCAATCTCCTTGCTGTCTACTTGTCCCTTTGTGGTAAATATTTCATTACCGGTACTATTTTTTATGCGGTAAAGTCTAGTAAGAATAACTCAGTAAATATAAGAGGCGGAATCCGTGGTATTAGAGGTTCTAAAAGGCTTTATTCTTCTACAAAGGAATTACAGTTCGAACTGTAGGCTTCAAATTCCATCACCACGAAGGTTCAGGAAGGGAAGGCAATACATTATTGACAAGTAATGATATTTATATGAAAAGTATTACATTAAGACAGATGCAAGAGGCGTAACAGCTGATAATACAGATAATGATACACATACGTAATGAAAAAAGGCGTAAACATAGGCGTAACTAAATACGTCATTAAACATGATGTCACAAGTGGGTGGATCCATGAGAGAATCCTGCAATGTCAGCAGAAATACTTGGCAGAGATGCGCGCGCAGCCGCATGACGTGTGATTGACGTGCAACTAGAGGGTGAAGGGGACTTGACATTTAGCTCTACATGTGGAGACAGAAGTCTGAGGGGTCATTTCAACCTAATCCCAAATCATATCTAATATCTTATGTTTAAAGAACTGTATTATCCAAAAGGAAAGGTCTCTCGGACAGAATCTATTCTATACTGACTGTTAGTGCGTGTACAAGCGTCTAAGTGTCTACATGAGATGCGAGGGGGCAGGAATCTTCCATGGTAACAGGGGCTATGAATTACTTGCATGAGGACAGTGAGGCCTGGCCCTTTGCACTGTAGCTGGAAGAATGTTTACCTAAACTACTAGACAGGAATGCATCGGATGAGGAGCGAAGCAGATAATCTTGAAGGTGAAATACAGTTTTTGGCAGGCAATAGGCCGGATCAGGCACCGTTAGCCGCGCAGAGAGTAGGACAAAGTTCATGGATACAGATGCGGGCTCGGACTGGAGCTTTCAGAGGCAGAAGGCAGGAAAAGGCTTGATGGCAGAATTCAGGGCCTACTCGCCTGAATCTGTAAAATGTGGAAAGTGAACCACATAAAGTCGGTGGCCTTTCATACTTAGGAATGGAATATCTGACCCATTCATGGCGGATCTGAAAGAGGACATGTTGACGGTGGACGCACATGTATTTGCGTCTTCATAACTGGAACTGGAGGGAACATACATGTACTTATAGCATGCACATGGAGCCGTTGGGGTCTACGATAGGGGACATAACTGATCACAAAATTCATATTTCCTCATTCCCTCCTTGTCCCCTACGGACCCTCAGGAGATATCGATCTTCATCAATCCATCGATCTGTTCATATAGCATCATTTGTTCTTCTTTCTTCTTCCGGGATCTTGAACGAAAACTTGGATGCGGGATACACGATGTGGCACACAGACCACAAATCGCTGGCCCACATTGTAGACATAAGCAGCAACTGAATAGTATGAGAAAGCCAATACCTAGGAAGGATAGGATCCTCCATCCCCAGGCTGACAACACTCTCCAGAACCAACCGGACCAAGTCCAGGTGCCTGGACTCTGGTGTATCTGGCTTATAATCTTATGAAGGCGAGTTATGGCTTTATATACTGACGGCGAGTTTTCTGGTATGAAAACACAGCAACTTGATCCGATGACCCTACAAGCTCCGCCCCTATCGGCCAGGATGACGTCAAGGACAAGACGATTTTGAAGCACAACAATCCGCATAGCAGACTGCTCTTCTGTTAAATTGCCTAAGGCGGAGGTAGTCTCGTTCACTACTGCTTCAAGGGTTCTAGTTAATCTACGTATCAGCTTACTATTAGTGACTGTACCTATATAGGGAAAGAAACCTTTATTGAAATCTGTGTATTGCTCCCATGCCGTTTCAGTGTAATCGACAATCGGGAGATCTCTCTGCTGTCTATTGTGTACTAAATGGGTATTTCTGTGATAGTCAGGAGGGGCTAGGAAGACAGGTGGCAGAAGGAATGCTATGTAACAGGTACCATCCCAATCTAGAGGTAGACGTATGTATGCGGTCTGGCCACATATGAAGTAGGAATGACGGGAAGCTCTAAATGTAGACTTGCCTTGATCACTGAATTTTATTACAGTGGTGCATTTACTATGGCCCATGTGTATGGAACCATTCTTTCTTACACATAATTCCCCTTTAACTGGGAATACTGACATAGCGGGCAAGATTGGCGTAGCTTCGGATTCAACATTCAGAATCAGGAGGTTAAGTGTAAAATTACCTAATCCATATACTTCATTTTCTAGATCAGTTCCTGTTCTTTTGGGAAGTCCCTCCTTGTTAGGGTAGCAGACTTTAAGCAAAACTAGGTTCAGGTTTCCCCATACCCAGTTGTCTTGATAAACTACTGAATTTGAATCTAGGGAATTAATCAAACTAAACCATGCTCCACAGGAGCCATTGTGTGTGAACGGATACGGAAAGAGAGGCAAAACTCCCTTATAGTTTTGATAGGGAGGGAGTCGGCCACATATCCAACAATTTGTAGCATTGCTGGTCTGATGGGAGTGATGTAACATATTAATAAAAGTGTTGTTGCGCAGCGCAAATCTATAGGACAACTCATGCGGAGATAATTCGCTAAAAGAATGTTCAGCAGTAACATTGTAAGCACGCTTAGAAATAGGGTAATACATATGTAGCAATACACTAGAAATGATGATCAAAAGACTTAGAAAAAACAAAATTAATAATGTAACTGTGCAGTGACTACGAAGCGATTTACAGTACGCATGTTTTTTAAGCTTTATCTGTCTATTTCTCTCTCTATTTCGGTCTAGAGGATACATGTCAGAGAAAAATTCAACCGATTCACCTTGGAGAGGACTTAAACAATCAAATAGTCTGACTTGCTAGACCTTAGTTTCAGTTTATAGAGTTCGTTTTTTGTTTGTTCAACCAAGGGGAGCTTTGAGTCTGTCTGTGAGGGAATGCAGGGTTGAGAGTTCACATCGGACGGTAGTCCATAAAATTTCTTGATATGACTCGAGTGCAACCACCCTTTACGTCCCTCAACCTTCACGGCTGTCCTTGTTGTCAGCAAGACGAGTTTGGGCGACTTCCACCTGGGCTCCAGCTGGGTCTTCCGGTCGAAATTCCTCACAAGAACCAGATCACCTGGAACCACGTCATGGGGCTTTACCTCAGTGTTATCGGGAAAAGCTGGAGCTACTTGTGAACGACAAGATTGTAGTGCAGACATCAAGGAAGCCAGGTAATCTGTCAGCATATTACAGTCGTAAACACACTAAGGGGGGGACAAGGAGCAAGGGTTAAAGAATAGGTCCTGTACCAACGCTCCTAAGTTAACTACTCAAACAAAAAGGTAACAGTTCCTAAGGATGGCAGTACCAGTATGGTATCTTGCCTGGAGGGTTGAGAGGGAGCGATAGAGGAGGTTCGTGGTGGTGTCTGTGGTGTAGGCCAGATACTCCTAGGTGGTGTTCAAAGTGCCCTCACACACCCTTGCGGGTGCAAAGCATCATCATAGGGCGTTGCTCCTCGTGGGGGTGGCGCTGCAGTCCCTCACGGGCCCTTCAAGAGGGCTCTCTGTCGGAGATCTTTTGTTGGAGTAGCCGTAGTTGTGCGTGCGGGTGTGTGGGGATAGTGGGTGAGGAGGTGAAACTAAAAAGACCCTAAGGTACCCCAAACGGTTTATTAGTGAGTCCGTAGGGTCTGGATAAAATCTACCGGGGAGTGGTGCCTAAATAGCACTCTAATGAGTAGGGGAAAGGATAGGTAATCCTACTGCTCTCAACCCGTGTGTGAATTATTTAGAGTGAGAGTGAGGACGTGGAGTGGGTGGTCAACATGTTTCGCGCTGCCCTTGGTCCCTAACGGATCCTTAGCGCTTCGTCAGGACCTAAAGTGAAGAAAAGTTGAGAAATGGAGATAAAAGGAAAAGGGAATATCCTAAAATCCCATTTTGCAGGGGAGCACGTATAATTCGTGTCCCTAACAGCGAACCTAAAGGGAAGGGGAGGAGACAAAAAGAAGCAAAAATGAGAAGGTCAACGCAATATCCAAATTAAGGTACAGGTCACCAATGTGGAGTGCGGACCGGTTCGACGGCATGCTTAAGAATAGATGCCTGTGCAAGGGGGTGGAACAGCCCTGCTCTAGTGAGGGCAAGAGTGAGAATGACTCATGGCTCTATGGAATGAAATGGGATAGTGATCATGCACGTCTATAGAAGGCACGTCGATTGTAAGGAGTGCAGGGCTTCACGGTGCTGTGATCAAGAGTGTTGGTGGTGACACCTGTCAGGATAGTCTACTGGCATCGTGGGATGTGGTGGAAAAGGCACTGGAGAGATAGTGAGAGCTATCTAGCGTGTGGGATATATAGTGTCGTCAGGGTGGCGATGCACGTATCAATGGTGGAAAGCGAGGTACGCAGATGGCAGGAGATACGTGGCTAGAAGAGCAAAGTTAATGCTTAGAGGCCAGCAGCACAACAAGAATCTAAGCCATATGACTAAAAAGGACAGGCGGAATCCAGTGCCGGGTTCGCGCACGAAATCATGCTGCGTGAAGGTGACAAACATAGAATGCTGCCGTACACGTGGACTGGGTTGAGGACCGAAAAAACCTACCCGCATTAGTATGGGTCCAAGCTGTGCCGGGTAAAGATCAACTGGGACAGAGGCTACATCTGGGAGAAGATACCATTTAAAAAGCAAGTGTTACTGTCATATATCACACAGCGATGTAGACCAATGGGGGAGAAAAAAGAAAAAAGAGACACATCTAGTGCAGATAGCTGACGGCTAAAGAGCGGTCCGTAAATGTGATGTCTCAAACTTAAAACAAATCTAAGTTCAAAGACAAAGACAACACTAGCAACGCTAAGGGGTAACCTAGCAGAGCATCTATAGTCTATGACAGAGATTAAAACAATAAGGTCAGATAATGACGGTAAGAACCAGCCGGTACTTACCCGAGCCCCAGGTAAACTGTTCTGAAAACCTACGGTGCCTCCAGGATCGCCGGTGATTGGGATGGGGTGGAGGCTCAGTATTTAACTGGAGTTGATTGGGTGCTCGCAGTGACGAAATGAGAGTTAGGTGTGGGTGTAGTGGAAACTAAGGAGAGACTAAACACCAGGGTCCCTAATGGTGGCGGCCATGATGGAAAGGTCTGTCTCATAGTAAAAAATATATATATCACATGGTTCTGAAGAGTAGAGTTTTGTGTATATAATTCGAAAAAACATGCTTTGAGGGAAAGCAATGATAAATGTTGTGACGGGGGCTGTGTGTCAGAGACACAATTAGCGATACTCGGGAGTTGTCCTGAAATTTGCATCTTCGGAAACCCAGGCAGGCTGGACAGTGGTAGGCGGCAGCCATGATGGAACAGTACAGTGTTCATATTAAAGTGAGTGTCGAGATGCAATAGCCTCGTAGTTGGATGAAAAAGGCACCGCATCTCAGAGTACCCTTTGGCAGCATGATGTCATGATCTATCTCGATACACATGTAACTGATGGTGATCAATAAATATGGAAAGAGACAAACGTGTGTAGTGATGTATCCTACAGTTGTCTACAGTAAATATGCATGAAGATCAACATGTGTGGTCAATATTCTACAGATATCAGCCAGCACTTTGTGGAAGGCTACCCACAGGAAAGTCCCTGACACTGGAGAGAGTGGTGGTCCTAATCCTATGGGGTGTCATGATCAAGCATATGTCAATAGGTATCGTGTGGTTGATCTACTGTGGGATCATTGGGTAAGGGAGCTCCATGGGATGTCGTCATTAAGACCAGTGACATTCGAATGGAGTCTAAAAACCCAACGTTGTTCAGTTTTGAACAGAGTTGCTGGTGACCATGAAGGGTTGTGATCAATCACAGTCCAACTGAAACTGTCTGGGGGGTGGTTGAGTTCCAGGAAGTGATTCTGCAGTCTTGTCTGGGTTTTTTTGCACCGTATCGTACTCTTATGTTCTCCGATGCGGGTTTTGACAGGTCTGGTGGTCATGCCTATATATCGGAGTCCGCAAGGGCAGGTGAGTAGATAAATGCAATTTTTAGAGTTGCAATTAGTGTGACGTTTTAGCTGCCATGGTTTGGGTAGTCCCAGGTCCAGCTCTTTGATGGGTTTAGTTTGAGAACAGGAGGTACAAGATCCGCATGGGAAATGCCCTACGACTGGAGGTAGGGCCCATAGAGTTCCTGATGGTTTGGTGTTCTTTCTAGGACGGGTATGTACTAGGATGTCTCTCAGGTTCTGGGTACGTTTGAATGCAAACAAGGGAGGTGGACCTGGATCAAAGGAACCCGTTTTCAATATTTTCCAGTGTCTTCTCACTATCCTCTGGATGTTGTTCGAGAGAGGGGTGAATGAGGTCACGCACGTCAGGGTCGTGTTCTCTGGTTTGATTTTCGTTTCCAGCAGTGCATCACGATGGTTGTTCCTAGCCCTTTTGTGTGCTGTTTTGATGATGTTAGTAGGGTATTTTCTGGCAATAAGGTTCTTTTTGAGGATGGCTGCTTGAGCCTCGAACTCAGTGAGGGTGTTACAATTCCTTCTCAGTCTAAGGAACTGTCCCACAGGGAGGTTGTCCCTCAGTGCTTTGGGATGGTGACTCTGGTAGAGTAGGAGACTGTTCCTATCGGTTGGTTTTCTGTAGTTCGTTGTAAGTAAACGGCCATCTTTGAGGGATATGGAAAGGTCCAGAAAGGGAATCGACTCGGGGGATTGGGTCCCTGTGAATTTAAGGAAGGGATTGATCGTATTCATCCAGGCAAAGAAAGCAGCACATTCAACTGTACTCCCCCTCCAGAAGACAAGGATGTCGTCGATGTATCGGCGCCACAGGAGGATGTTCTCTTGGAAAGGGTTAGATGGATTCTGGATTTTATCTTCCTCCAACTTGGCCATATAGAGACAGGCCAGGCTCGGCGCGAATGTACTCCCCATGCATGTGCCCTGAGTTTGATGGTACAATTTGTTGTTAAACTCAAAGAAATTTTCTTTGAGTGCAAGTTGGGCACATTCGCAAATGAAAGGTATGGGAGTAACAAATGGCCATGGGTCTAGACTATGTAGAGCATCTTCCAGGACCTTCAAAGTAGCGTCCTGGGGTATATTGGTATATAATGCTTCTACATCAAGGGTGACAAGAAGATCAATAGTGTCAGGGGATTCAAACTCTTGTATAAGGTTGAGAACCTCCATGGTGTCTCTCAAGTAAGTGGGTGTTTTTGTCACAAGTGGTCGTAAGAAGAAGTCACAGAATTTGCTTAGTGGTTCCAATACAGAGTTGATCCCTGACACGATGGGGCGGCCCGGGGGAGGGTTGATACCTTTATGGATTTTGGGGAGGCAGTAAAAAAATGGTGTAACTGGGTTAGTCTGGTTCAAAAATGCTGCTTCATCATGAGAAATCCAATCTTCTACTTCAGCTTCGGTGGTCATATTCTGTATCTTGATCACCAGGCGTTTTGTTGGATCCACATTAATAGGTTGGTAATATCGCCTATCCGAGAGTTGGCGTTCGCATTCTGCTTCGTAAATACCTCTATCCAAGATGACGATGGCTCCACCCTTGTCAGCAGGTTTGAGAATGATGGTCTGATCATCTGTGAATTTGGTCAGGATTTGTCGTTCCCCTTTGGGAAGGTTATCAAAGCGGTGGTAAGGGGTCGTATCGGCGACATCTTTCAAGACCGCCTGTTCGAAGGTGAGAACTTCGTTCGGTGTCATAGCCGCGGTAGGGGTGAACTTAGATTTGTTCTTGAGGCCGGTCCCCACCGTAGGTATTTCGGGTTTCCCTTCGAAGAATGCTTTCAGGCGGACCTTCCTGAAGAATTGATGTAGTTCTTGGTGAAGTCTGAAGTTGTCTTCTCTGGGGGTGGGGACGAAACCAAGGCCTTTATCCAGGAGTCTTTGTTCGTCCACTGTCAGAACTTTGGTGGATAGGTTGACTACGAGGGTTTGGATGTTTTGCTCCTCAGGATCATCTGTTCTGGGTCTTGCCACTGTACATTTTTTGGTCCCGTTCTTCTTCTGCCTCTTCCTCTGCCCCTCCCTCTGTTTAGAAAAGGTGGGGTCTGGAATTGATGGTATTGAGGCAACGGTGGGTTAGGTCCTAAGTGGGGGTTCCACAAAGGTTGGGGGCCCATCCAGGGTCCCTGATACATGGGTGGTTGGTATGGAAGACCCGGAAAGCCTTGAAATAGAGGGGGAGGTTGGGATGGATGTCTGTAACCTCCACGGTACCTTGGTTTTCTGTTCTCGTAGCTCGTATTGCTATTGGTGGAGTTGGATCCGGATGAATGATTGCTACTGGCATCGTCCGATGTTTCAGTAGTTTGAAAGACATAGTCTTCCTTGGTATAAGGGTAGATCTTCTCTTTATCAAATCGTTTTACATCCTTCTGAAGTTGGTTTATTTTCTGTTTGGTAAGATATTCCTTATGTTCATTCATCTCTTGGTTGATCTCGGACAGGCGGGACTTGAATGTCGTGATGGAGATACCCGTTTTTAATCTGTTTTCAGAGAGAGTAATCTGAATCAGAAGTTCGTCTGACAGTCGCTTGGCTGTGTTGATGATTAGTACCAGCCAATCTCTGGTACATTTCCACGAGATGCGTGACCATTCTCGCCTAAATGTAAGGTCTTCCAGGAATATTCTTGGTGCCAGAGTCACAAGGAGACCATTGGGAGCGATGTTAGCTCTAAGGTATTCGGTCATTATTATACCGTGCAGGGCAGTTTTGATCTGTAATCTTCTCAAGGTTTGGAGAGATTTCCAATCATCGTCTCTACTTCCTGATGGAAGATTGCCATCCTCTGAAAGTAAGGAGGGTGCCCTCAGAATTTCTGCTACTGTTTCGTCATCGAAACAGAGACCGGGATCTTCCATTTTAGAGATCGAAGAGCTGAGCCAATCTTGTGTTAGAAAAGGGAGGGAGGGAGGGAAAGAGTGAAAGAGAATGTCCCACGGCAAACTGCCGTACTAAATAGTAAACACACTAAGGGGGGGACAAGGAGCAAGGGTTAAAGAATAGGTCCTGTACCAACGCTCCTAAGTTAACTACTCAAACAAAAAGGTAACAGTTCCTAAGGATGGCAGTACCAGTATGGTATCTTGCCTGGAGGGTTGAGAGGGAGCGATAGAGGAGGTTCGTGGTGGTGTCTGTGGTGTAGGCCAGATACTCCTAGGTGGTGTTCAAAGTGCCCTCACACACCCTTGCGGGTGCAAAGCATCATCATAGGGCGTTGCTCCTCGTGGGGGTGGCGCTGCAGTCCCTCACGGGCCCTTCAAGAGGGCTCTCTGTCGGAGATCTTTTGTTGGAGTAGCCGTAGTTGTGCGTGCGGGTGTGTGGGGATAGTGGGTGAGGAGGTGAAACTAAAAAGACCCTAAGGTACCCCAAACGGTTTATTAGTGAGTCCGTAGGGTCTGGATAAAATCTACCGGGGAGTGGTGCCTAAATAGCACTCTAATGAGTAGGGGAAAGGATAGGTAATCCTACTGCTCTCAACCCGTGTGTGAATTATTTAGAGTGAGAGTGAGGACGTGGAGTGGGTGGTCAACATGTTTCGCGCTGCCCTTGGTCCCTAACGGATCCTTAGCGCTTCGTCAGGACCTAAAGTGAAGAAAAGTTGAGAAATGGAGATAAAAGGAAAAGGGAATATCCTAAAATCCCATTTTGCAGGGGAGCACGTATAATTCGTGTCCCTAACAGCGAACCTAAAGGGAAGGGGAGGAGACAAAAAGAAGCAAAAATGAGAAGGTCAACGCAATATCCAAATTAAGGTACAGGTCACCAATGTGGAGTGCGGACCGGTTCGACGGCATGCTTAAGAATAGATGCCTGTGCAAGGGGGTGGAACAGCCCTGCTCTAGTGAGGGCAAGAGTGAGAATGACTCATGGCTCTATGGAATGAAATGGGATAGTGATCATGCACGTCTATAGAAGGCACGTCGATTGTAAGGAGTGCAGGGCTTCACGGTGCTGTGATCAAGAGTGTTGGTGGTGACACCTGTCAGGATAGTCTACTGGCATCGTGGGATGTGGTGGAAAAGGCACTGGAGAGATAGTGAGAGCTATCTAGCGTGTGGGATATATAGTGTCGTCAGGGTGGCGATGCACGTATCAATGGTGGAAAGCGAGGTACGCAGATGGCAGGAGATACGTGGCTAGAAGAGCAAAGTTAATGCTTAGAGGCCAGCAGCACAACAAGAATCTAAGCCATATGACTAAAAAGGACAGGCGGAATCCAGTGCCGGGTTCGCGCACGAAATCATGCTGCGTGAAGGTGACAAACATAGAATGCTGCCGTACACGTGGACTGGGTTGAGGACCGAAAAAACCTACCCGCATTAGTATGGGTCCAAGCTGTGCCGGGTAAAGATCAACTGGGACAGAGGCTACATCTGGGAGAAGATACCATTTAAAAAGCAAGTGTTACTGTCATATATCACACAGCGATGTAGACCAATGGGGGAGAAAAAAGAAAAAAGAGACACATCTAGTGCAGATAGCTGACGGCTAAAGAGCGGTCCGTAAATGTGATGTCTCAAACTTAAAACAAATCTAAGTTCAAAGACAAAGACAACACTAGCAACGCTAAGGGGTAACCTAGCAGAGCATCTATAGTCTATGACAGAGATTAAAACAATAAGGTCAGATAATGACGGTAAGAACCAGCCGGTACTTACCCGAGCCCCAGGTAAACTGTTCTGAAAACCTACGGTGCCTCCAGGATCGCCGGTGATTGGGATGGGGTGGAGGCTCAGTATTTAACTGGAGTTGATTGGGTGCTCGCAGTGACGAAATGAGAGTTAGGTGTGGGTGTAGTGGAAACTAAGGAGAGACTAAACACCAGGGTCCCTAATGGTGGCGGCCATGATGGAAAGGTCTGTCTCATAGTAAAAAATATATATATCACATGGTTCTGAAGAGTAGAGTTTTGTGTATATAATTCGAAAAAACATGCTTTGAGGGAAAGCAATGATAAATGTTGTGACGGGGGCTGTGTGTCAGAGACACAATTAGCGATACTCGGGAGTTGTCCTGAAATTTGCATCTTCGGAAACCCAGGCAGGCTGGACAGTGGTAGGCGGCAGCCATGATGGAACAGTACAGTGTTCATATTAAAGTGAGTGTCGAGATGCAATAGCCTCGTAGTTGGATGAAAAAGGCACCGCATCTCAGAGTACCCTTTGGCAGCATGATGTCATGATCTATCTCGATACACATGTAACTGATGGTGATCAATAAATATGGAAAGAGACAAACGTGTGTAGTGATGTATCCTACAGTTGTCTACAGTAAATATGCATGAAGATCAACATGTGTGGTCAATATTCTACAGATATCAGCCAGCACTTTGTGGAAGGCTACCCACAGGAAAGTCCCTGACACTGGAGAGAGTGGTGGTCCTAATCCTATGGGGTGTCATGATCAAGCATATGTCAATAGGTATCGTGTGGTTGATCTACTGTGGGATCATTGGGTAAGGGAGCTCCATGGGATGTCGTCATTAAGACCAGTGACATTCGAATGGAGTCTAAAAACCCAACGTTGTTCAGTTTTGAACAGAGTTGCTGGTGACCATGAAGGGTTGTGATCAATCACAGTCCAACTGAAACTGTCTGGGGGGTGGTTGAGTTCCAGGAAGTGATTCTGCAGTCTTGTCTGGGTTTTTTTGCACCGTATCGTACTCTTATGTTCTCCGATGCGGGTTTTGACAGGTCTGGTGGTCATGCCTATATATCGGAGTCCGCAAGGGCAGGTGAGTAGATAAATGCAATTTTTAGAGTTGCAATTAGTGTGACGTTTTAGCTGCCATGGTTTGGGTAGTCCCAGGTCCAGCTCTTTGATGGGTTTAGTTTGAGAACAGGAGGTACAAGATCCGCATGGGAAATGCCCTACGACTGGAGGTAGGGCCCATAGAGTTCCTGATGGTTTGGTGTTCTTTCTAGGACGGGTATGTACTAGGATGTCTCTCAGGTTCTGGGTACGTTTGAATGCAAACAAGGGAGGTGGACCTGGATCAAAGGAACCCGTTTTCAATATTTTCCAGTGTCTTCTCACTATCCTCTGGATGTTGTTCGAGAGAGGGGTGAATGAGGTCACGCACGTCAGGGTCGTGTTCTCTGGTTTGATTTTCGTTTCCAGCAGTGCATCACGATGGTTGTTCCTAGCCCTTTTGTGTGCTGTTTTGATGATGTTAGTAGGGTATTTTCTGGCAATAAGGTTCTTTTTGAGGATGGCTGCTTGAGCCTCGAACTCAGTGAGGGTGTTACAATTCCTTCTCAGTCTAAGGAACTGTCCCACAGGGAGGTTGTCCCTCAGTGCTTTGGGATGGTGACTCTGGTAGAGTAGGAGACTGTTCCTATCGGTTGGTTTTCTGTAGTTCGTTGTAAGTAAACGGCCATCTTTGAGGGATATGGAAAGGTCCAGAAAGGGAATCGACTCGGGGGATTGGGTCCCTGTGAATTTAAGGAAGGGATTGATCGTATTCATCCAGGCAAAGAAAGCAGCACATTCAACTGTACTCCCCCTCCAGAAGACAAGGATGTCGTCGATGTATCGGCGCCACAGGAGGATGTTCTCTTGGAAAGGGTTAGATGGATTCTGGATTTTATCTTCCTCCAACTTGGCCATATAGAGACAGGCCAGGCTCGGCGCGAATGTACTCCCCATGCATGTGCCCTGAGTTTGATGGTACAATTTGTTGTTAAACTCAAAGAAATTTTCTTTGAGTGCAAGTTGGGCACATTCGCAAATGAAAGGTATGGGAGTAACAAATGGCCATGGGTCTAGACTATGTAGAGCATCTTCCAGGACCTTCAAAGTAGCGTCCTGGGGTATATTGGTATATAATGCTTCTACATCAAGGGTGACAAGAAGATCAATAGTGTCAGGGGATTCAAACTCTTGTATAAGGTTGAGAACCTCCATGGTGTCTCTCAAGTAAGTGGGTGTTTTTGTCACAAGTGGTCGTAAGAAGAAGTCACAGAATTTGCTTAGTGGTTCCAATACAGAGTTGATCCCTGACACGATGGGGCGGCCCGGGGGAGGGTTGATACCTTTATGGATTTTGGGGAGGCAGTAAAAAAATGGTGTAACTGGGTTAGTCTGGCACCAAGAATATTCCTGGAAGACCTTACATTTAGGCGAGAATGGTCACGCATCTCGTGGAAATGTACCAGAGATTGGCTGGTACTAATCATCAACACAGCCAAGCGACTGTCAGACGAACTTCTGATTCAGATTACTCTCTCTGAAAACAGATTAAAAACGGGTATCTCCATCACGACATTCAAGTCCCGCCTGTCCGAGATCAACCAAGAGATGAATGAACATAAGGAATATCTTACCAAACAGAAAATAAACCAACTTCAGAAGGATGTAAAACGATTTGATAAAGAGAAGATCTACCCTTATACCAAGGAAGACTATGTCTTTCAAACTACTGAAACATCGGACGATGCCAGTAGCAATCATTCATCCGGATCCAACTCCACCAATAGCAATACGAGCTACGAGAACAGAAAACCAAGGTACCGTGGAGGTTACAGACATCCATCCCAACCTCCCCCTCTATTTCAAGGCTTTCCGGGTCTTCCATACCAACCACCCATGTATCAGGGACCCTGGATGGGCCCCCAACCTTTGTGGAACCCCCACTTAGGACCTAACCCACCGTTGCCTCAATACCATCAATTCCAGACCCCACCTTTTCTAAACAGAGGGAGGGGCAGAGGAAGAGGCAGAAGAAGAACGGGACCAAAAAATGTACAGTGGCAAGACCCAGAACAGATGATCCTGAGGAGCAAAACATCCAAACCCTCGTAGTCAACCTATCCACCAAAGTTCTGACAGTGGACGAACAAAGACTCCTGGATAAAGGCCTTGGTTTCGTCCCCACCCCCAGAGAAGACAACTTCAGACTTCACCAAGAACTACATCAATTCTTCAGGAAGGTCCGCCTGAAAGCATTCTTCGAAGGGAAACCCGAAATACCTACGGTGGGGACCGGCCTCAAGAACAAATCTAAGTTCACCCCTACCGCGGCTATGACACCGAACGAAGTTCTCACCTTCGAACAGGCGGTCTTGAAAGATGTCGCCGATACGACCCCTTACCACCGCTTTGATAACCTTCCCAAAGGGGAACGACAAATCCTGACCAAATTCACAGATGATCAGACCATCATTCTCAAACCTGCTGACAAGGGTGGAGCCATCGTCATCTTGGATAGAGGTATTTACGAAGCAGAATGCGAACGCCAACTCTCGGATAGGCGATATTACCAACCTATTAATGTGGATCCAACAAAACGCCTGGTGATCAAGATACAGAATATGACCACCGAAGCTGAAGTAGAAGATTGGATTTCTCATGATGAAGCAGCATTTTTGAACCAGACTAACCCAGTTACACCATTTTTTTACTGCCTCCCCAAAATCCATAAAGGTATCAACCCTCCCCCGGGCCGCCCCATCGTGTCAGGGATCAACTCTGTATTGGAACCACTAAGCAAATTCTGTGACTTCTTCTTACGACCACTTGTGACAAAAACACCCACTTACTTGAGAGACACCATGGAGGTTCTCAACCTTATACAAGAGTTTGAATCCCCTGACACTATTGATCTTCTTGTCACCCTTGATGTAGAAGCATTATATACCAATATACCCCAGGACGCTACTTTGAAGGTCCTGGAAGATGCTCTACATAGTCTAGACCCATGGCCATTTGTTACTCCCATACCTTTCATTTGCGAATGTGCCCAACTTGCACTCAAAGAAAATTTCTTTGAGTTTAACAACAAATTGTACCATCAAACTCAGGGCACATGCATGGGGAGTACATTCGCGCCGAGCCTGGCCTGTCTCTATATGGCCAAGTTGGAGGAAGATAAAATCCAGAATCCATCTAACCCTTTCCAAGAGAACATCCTCCTGTGGCGCCGATACATCGACGACATCCTTGTCTTCTGGAGGGGGAGTACAGTTGAATGTGCTGCTTTCTTTGCCTGGATGAATACGATCAATCCCTTCCTTAAATTCACAGGGACCCAATCCCCCGAGTCGATTCCCTTTCTGGACCTTTCCATATCCCTCAAAGATGGCCGTTTACTTACAACGAACTACAGAAAACCAACCGATAGGAACAGTCTCCTACTCTACCAGAGTCACCATCCCAAAGCACTGAGGGACAACCTCCCTGTGGGACAGTTCCTTAGACTGAGAAGGAATTGTAACACCCTCACTGAGTTCGAGGCTCAAGCAGCCATCCTCAAAAAGAACCTTATTGCCAGAAAATACCCTACTAACATCATCAAAACAGCACACAAAAGGGCTAGGAACAACCATCGTGATGCACTGCTGGAAACGAAAATCAAACCAGAGAACACGACCCTGACGTGCGTGACCTCATTCACCCCTCTCTCGAACAACATCCAGAAGATAGTGAGAAGACACTGGAAAATATTGAAAACGGGTTCCTTTGATCCAGGTCCACCTCCCTTGTTTGCATTCAAACGTACCCAGAACCTGAGAGACATCCTAGTACATACCCGTCCTAGAAAGAACACCAAACCATCAGGAACTCTATGGGCCCTACCTCCAGTCGTAGGGCATTTCCCATGCGGATCTTGTACCTCCTGTTCTCAAACTAAACCCATCAAAGAGCTGGACCTGGGACTACCCAAACCATGGCAGCTAAAACGTCACACTAATTGCAACTCTAAAAATTGCATTTATCTACTCACCTGCCCTTGCGGACTCCGATATATAGGCATGACCACCAGACCTGTCAAAACCCGCATCGGAGAACATAAGAGTACGATACGGTGCAAAAAAACCCAGACAAGACTGCAGAATCACTTCCTGGAACTCAACCACCCCCCAGACAGTTTCAGTTGGACTGTGATTGATCACAACCCTTCATGGTCACCAGCAACTCTGTTCAAAACTGAACAACGTTGGGTTTTTAGACTCCATTCGAATGTCACTGGTCTTAATGACGACATCCCATGGAGCTCCCTTACCCAATGATCCCACAGTAGATCAACCACACGATACCTATTGACATATGCTTGATCATGACACCCCATAGGATTAGGACCACCACTCTCTCCAGTGTCAGGGACTTTCCTGTGGGTAGCCTTCCACAAAGTGCTGGCTGATATCTGTAGAATATTGACCACACATGTTGATCTTCATGCATATTTACTGTAGACAACTGTAGGATACATCACTACACACGTTTGTCTCTTTCCATATTTATTGATCACCATCAGTTACATGTGTATCGAGATAGATCATGACATCATGCTGCCAAAGGGTACTCTGAGATGCGGTGCCTTTTTCATCCAACTACGAGGCTATTGCATCTCGACACTCACTTTAATATGAACACTGTACTGTTCCATCATGGCTGCCGCCTACCACTGTCCAGCCTGCCTGGGTTTCCGAAGATGCAAATTTCAGGACAACTCCCGAGTATCGCTAATTGTGTCTCTGACACACAGCCCCCGTCACAACATTTATCATTGCTTTCCCTCAAAGCATGTTTTTTCGAATTATATACACAAAACTCTACTCTTCAGAACCATGTGATATATATATTTTTTACTATGAGACAGACCTTTCCATCATGGCCGCCACCATTAGGGACCCTGGTGTTTAGTCTCTCCTTAGTTTCCACTACACCCACACCTAACTCTCATTTCGTCACTGCGAGCACCCAATCAACTCCAGTTAAATACTGAGCCTCCACCCCATCCCAATCACCGGCGATCCTGGAGGCACCGTAGGTTTTCAGAACAGTTTACCTGGGGCTCGGGTAAGTACCGGCTGGTTCTTACCGTCATTATCTGACCTTATTGTTTTAATCTCTGTCATAGACTATAGATGCTCTGCTAGGTTACCCCTTAGCGTTGCTAGTGTTGTCTTTGTCTTTGAACTTAGATTTGTTTTAAGTTTGAGACATCACATTTACGGACCGCTCTTTAGCCGTCAGCTATCTGCACTAGATGTGTCTCTTTTTTCTTTTTTCTCCCCCATTGGTCTACATCGCTGTGTGATATATGACAGTAACACTTGCTTTTTAAATGGTATCTTCTCCCAGATGTAGCCTCTGTCCCAGTTGATCTTTACCCGGCACAGCTTGGACCCATACTAATGCGGGTAGGTTTTTTCGGTCCTCAACCCAGTCCACGTGTACGGCAGCATTCTATGTTTGTCACCTTCACGCAGCATGATTTCGTGCGCGAACCCGGCACTGGATTCCGCCTGTCCTTTTTAGTCATATGGCTTAGATTCTTGTTGTGCTGCTGGCCTCTAAGCATTAACTTTGCTCTTCTAGCCACGTATCTCCTGCCATCTGCGTACCTCGCTTTCCACCATTGATACGTGCATCGCCACCCTGACGACACTATATATCCCACACGCTAGATAGCTCTCACTATCTCTCCAGTGCCTTTTCCACCACATCCCACGATGCCAGTAGACTATCCTGACAGGTGTCACCACCAACACTCTTGATCACAGCACCGTGAAGCCCTGCACTCCTTACAATCGACGTGCCTTCTATAGACGTGCATGATCACTATCCCATTTCATTCCATAGAGCCATGAGTCATTCTCACTCTTGCCCTCACTAGAGCAGGGCTGTTCCACCCCCTTGCACAGGCATCTATTCTTAAGCATGCCGTCGAACCGGTCCGCACTCCACATTGGTGACCTGTACCTTAATTTGGATATTGCGTTGACCTTCTCATTTTTGCTTCTTTTTGTCTCCTCCCCTTCCCTTTAGGTTCGCTGTTAGGGACACGAATTATACGTGCTCCCCTGCAAAATGGGATTTTAGGATATTCCCTTTTCCTTTTATCTCCATTTCTCAACTTTTCTTCACTTTAGGTCCTGACGAAGCGCTAAGGATCCGTTAGGGACCAAGGGCAGCGCGAAACATGTTGACCACCCACTCCACGTCCTCACTCTCACTCTAAATAATTCACACACGGGTTGAGAGCAGTAGGATTACCTATCCTTTCCCCTACTCATTAGAGTGCTATTTAGGCACCACTCCCCGGTAGATTTTATCCAGACCCTACGGACTCACTAATAAACCGTTTGGGGTACCTTAGGGTCTTTTTAGTTTCACCTCCTCACCCACTATCCCCACACACCCGCACGCACAACTACGGCTACTCCAACAAAAGATCTCCGACAGAGAGCCCTCTTGAAGGGCCCGTGAGGGACTGCAGCGCCACCCCCACGAGGAGCAACGCCCTATGATGATGCTTTGCACCCGCAAGGGTGTGTGAGGGCACTTTGAACACCACCTAGGAGTATCTGGCCTACACCACAGACACCACCACGAACCTCCTCTATCGCTCCCTCTCAACCCTCCAGGCAAGATACCATACTGGTACTGCCATCCTTAGGAACTGTTACCTTTTTGTTTGAGCATATTACAGTCAACATCAGTGATTTTGCGAGGTATAGGCGTCCCCCACATATTTGGTGGTCTACCGAAGATCACCTCGTACGGGGATAGCCCTGTTCGAGAATGTGCTACCATTCTCATGTAAAAGAGCGCAACTGGTAAGGCTACTATCCAATCGACACCTTTTTCTCTACATATTTTGGACAATCTGATTTTCAGAGTTTGATTATGACGTTCCACAAGACCTGCTGCCTCGGGATGTCGAACACAGTGGAATTTCCATTGGTAACCTAACAGAAGTGAAACGTGTTTCATTAGTTCGGATGAGAATGGCTGGCCGTTATCTGAGTACACAACACGTGGTAAACCGAACCGTGGGAAGAATTCTCGAACTAGCTGTTTGGCAGTAGTCGGGGCAGTGTAATCTGAAACCGGGTAGGCTTCTGTCCAACGGGAAAGAGCACAGACAACTACGAGAACATATTTGAATCCTCGACATCGTTCCATCTGGATATAATCCATCTGGAGGACTTCAAAAGCATGATCGGGAGGTTGAAATCCACCCTGCTCTACGGGGATGCTTTTACCTGGATTAAACTGACAACATATCATACAGGTACGTACTTTCTGTTTGGCTGCTGCTCGCAATGTTTGTTAAACCAAATGTGTTGAATGCTGTCTAGCATAGCTTTTTCTCCTAGGTGCGCTGGACTATGTATTGTGTTAATGATGACTTGAACCATGGAGTCGGGAAGAAACCATATAGATTTTTCCTTCGTCATCCATCCTTGATCCGTTTGGATCCCTCCTAATTCAGTCCATTTCTTTATTTCTTCTGGTGTAGCATGTGTCTGTATGTCAATTACATCAAGGGCGGGATCCTTAACTGTCATGCAATGTGTTGGTGTCTGAACTATTGTCTTTGTCGTGTCAGTTGTATGAGTCTGATTCTGAGCAGTCTGTTTAGCTGTTCTGTCAGCTAGGTCATTACCCTGAGAAATGACATCGGTAACTTTTGTATGGGCTTTGCATTTCATAATCGATATTGCAGTAGGTAGATGAATCGCGTCTAATAGAGTTTGAATGAGGGGTCCGTGTTGGATGTGGGCACCGTGGGAAGTTAAATAACCTCTCTCTCGCCACAGTACGCCGAAGTCATGGACGACTCCGAATGCATAACGTGAATCTGTATATATGTTGACTTTCTTATTTTTGGCTTGAATACAGGCTTGTGTCAGAGCAATGAGCTCTGCTGCTTAAGCTGACAAAGTGTTAATACAATTTGTTTCAATGACTTCAGTGTCTGTTGTGACTGCGTAAGCGGCCACTAACTCTCCTGTACTTGTTCTCATACATGAACCATCTACATACAATGTCAGGTCTGGATCTGATAAAGGGATGTCTGTCAAGTCTTGTCTGGGTTTCGTCGTGATAGTAATGATTTCAATACAATCATGTGCTAATGGATCTGTTCCGTTTACTGGCAAAAGTGTGGCAGGATTTAATGTATTACAACGTCTGATTTCTATGTGTGGCTGAAACAATGTTAATTCATAACCGGTGAGTCTTGCTATAGTCAAGTGTTGTGTTTGTGTGCGGTTCAAGAGAACCTCTACTGCGTGTGGTACTTGTACTGTCAATTGATGTCCTAACACTATGGCATCGCTTTGTCTGATTGCTAAGGCTGTTGCTGCCACTGATTTCAGGCACGCAGGAAGAGCCTGAGCTACTGGATCTAATGTACTAGAGAAATAAGCACATGGTTTGTGTGATCCTGCTTGTTCCTGAGTGAGTACTGACAAGGCAGTACCTTCGCGTTCTGTAACAAAGAGTGTAAACTGTTTACTGTAACATGGTGTTGCTAAAACAGGTGCTTGGCATAAAGCTTTCTTTAAGCTTTCGAAGGCATGTGTATGTTCTTGAGTCCAAGGGAGAACAGTCGATGTGGCTGCCTCCTGTGTTGTCAACTGGATGAGTGGTTTTGCTAGAAATGCATATTGAGGGATCCACTGCCTACAGTATGAAGTGAGACCTATAAAAGCCCGCACCTCCTTTTGTGTCTTGGGTGGTAGCATGTTAGCAATTAACTGGATGCGATCAGGTGTAAGCTGTCTTCCCTCCTTGGACAGCGAGTGCCCAAGGTAAACAACTTGCTGGACACAGAATTGCAGCTTAGAAGGGGACACCTTGTGCCCCTTGTCGGCCAGAAATTTCAAAACCGTCAGTGACGCTTTTTCACATTCAGGTTCGCTTCGGGCGGTGATCAGCAGATCATCGACATATTGGAGCAAGGCAGTGTTAACTGGCATGTGGATACTGTCAAGTTCTCGTTTCAGTGCTTGGCTATAGATGCTGGGGCTTTCTGTGAATCCTTGAGGAGCGCGTGTGAATTTAAAACTTCGTCCATTTAAACTGAATCCGAACAAATATTGACTTTTCGGATCTATTGGGACGCTAAAGAAAGCATTCTTGAGATCAATTACAGTGAAGAACGTTGCTTCTGAGTCAATAGCTGTTAGTAATGAAGAGATATCTGGGACCACAGGGTATTGTGGTACAATACATTTATTTAATTCGCGCAGATCAATAACTAATCGATATACTGGTGATGCTTTTGGATCCGTTCTCTTAAGAATCGGAATTATCGGGGAATTACATACATTGGAGTCGGTTTCTACAACCACTCCTTGTGCAATGAGCTCGTCAATGATTTGCAGCAAAGCCACAACAGCATCTGGTGGTAACTTGTATTGTCGCATTCGTGGTAGTACTACTCCTGTTTTTAGTGTGACTCGATATGGTGTAATGTTCTGCAACCAACATCAGTTGGGCCTTGTGCCCATAAATGTGTAGGTAAATTCTGCAGCCGGTGATCCATGTCTCTGGACACGTAGTGACCTTTGAAATCACGTAAAAATAATCGTACTCCTTCCGGAGAACAACATATTATGGCTCCTAGAGCTTTCAATGTTTTTATACCTAACAAGTTTTCTGGACATGATTTAGTAAGCAATAAATCTGTGGTTCGTGTCAATGGACCAACCGTAAGTGGAAGGGGTTGTGTTACTTCATTAATGATAGGCTTTCCTGAGAATCCAAGGGAAATATTCTGTGAGCCTGAGAGGGGTGCCCCTGGAACTTCACTGCGTCGTATAGTTGTTCTGCTTGCCCCTGTATCAAGTAAAAACTTTCTGTCTTCCTCTAATAGTTCACTATGTACATAAGGTCCCTCTTGATCTACAGGAACCTCGATAAGGGGTAAGCCAACTTCCCTCTCTAGGCTATTTCATGTGTATCGCTGATAATCGGGATAGTCATTTTGTGCATACTGGTACATCTGTTGTGTCGTTGCTTGTGTTGCAGCAATAGGCTGCGCTTGTGGTGGTGCTACGATCTGTTGTGGAGCTGTCTGTTGCGGAGCTGGTTGTTGCGGAGCTGGCCTAGATTGTGCATGCTGAGGGATTTGTTGTTGATTCTGATCCTGTCTAGGTGGACGTGGTCTTTCCTGGGTTCTACCCGTGGCGATATTATGTTTCAGAACTGGACAATCGTGTATATAATGACCTTGTTGTTTACAATAGTTGCATGTCCCTTTCGCCGGACCTGTGGAATCACCCTTTTTATGACCATCAGCTGGAACTGACTGGGCAACAAGCATTTTCATTTTCGTATCTTTCATACGTCTTTGTTCATGTTCTTGTTCTTCTCTAATTCTATTGTGGTGATATTGTAACATCTGTAACATCTGTGACGGGGTGTTACCTTGCCAGGTACTCTCAAATTTCAATACTCTATTCTTAACTTGCGGCAGGGAATTTTCAACTAATTTTGTCACAAACAGATGTGGATATGACTCACTACTTGCCTTTATGCCACTATTTATACCAAAACATTTTTCAAATCGGGAATAAAAATCACTAGTGTCTTCATCTTGCTTTTGTTTACAGGCTGAGATTGCACCCCAGTCCTCCTTTTTCGTAGTTAATAAACGTGGCAGTACCTGCACTAGTAATCCTGGTAGTGCTGTAGTCTTTTCCCCAAGCCCTGATCCTGCAGCTCGGGCCTTTTCTTCGTTTTCTAATGCTGTCCAATCTATCTTTTGGTCTCCCACCTCCCATTCCTTTTCTTTGAGTTTCTCGTAAACACCGGCAGGCATTAACCCCTTCAGTGCCCATGACGAGCTGGACTCGTCATGGGCCGTGGTTGCGCTGTGCCCATGACGAGTCCAGCTCGTCATCGACCCCGCCCGCTAATGCAACGGCCGGCACAGGGCGGGGAAAGGGGCGGGCACTGAAGGGGTTAACACTTTCAATATTTTCATAATGTCGGGGTAGGTATACTCTCCCATGAGTAACATGTCTTTTATCTCACGGTGGAAACCTGCTGGATCCTTGTCATGGCTGGGTACTACTTTCTTCATTTCTAATAATTCAATTTTAGTTATAGGCGTGTACACAAACACGCGTGTAAAGTTATTATCTTCACCCCTGATTGGGTGTACTTCGCGTAACGGATTCTGTCTATCTATGTGATACATTTTTCTTCCCATAGTGGGAACTGGAACGTGTTCTGGGTATACGAAAACTATATACTGGTTTCGAAATTCTAGAATTTCTTTAATTAAATCAGTACCTGACCCTCTCCATTTATTCGTGAGTAATTCGGTCAATATGTCAGGTAAGGGTCCAGGATCGGAGTGTTGCCTTTTATATAATATAAGGAGGTGTTGAATCATGTATATACTAGCTAAACGCTGTTCGTCTGGGACAAGATTCAGAAACGTGTGTGCTAGTGCATCATCACTGTATTTGCTGGGACTGTCAGCCCATTGTACTGCTGACCTGGCTAATTCTTGTTCATCCATGGAATCGAGCATATGGTACCCCCTTCGGTCTCGGAGTAGTTTATCAGCGGCTTGGAATAGGTGTTCAGGAGACCTTGTATTTAACATAGGGGCTTGAAAATGTCTGTTACATTCTGGTCGTATCGGACGTATCTGATCATTAAAACATCTGGTTTTATTAAAAGATCTTCCTTTACCTACATAAGCCATCGTTTCTCTTTGTCCTGTAGGCATTTCGTCCTCCTCTCCCTCTGATTCATGTTGATCTGACTCTAATCTTTCTGTATGTATTCGTTCTACTTCTTTGCGGATCTTACGGCACATAACTACTATACATGTCTGTTTATCATGTTTTCCTTCTGAGATATTCTGACCCCATTTGGTAAGTACTTGCATTTCCTCCTGATCTACCCCAGGCCTATCTCTGTTTCTGATCACACAGTTTATGAAGAAGCGTAACAGTTGTCTCTGTACATCCACTTTCTGGTATTCCATAGCTTCGTCAATACTTTCAGGGCCTCGCCCTGATTGGACAAAGTGATATATATTGTCTAGATGTGCCACCATTCCTGGTAGCGTCGCTAAATATCTTGAAGCTCGTCGTATACGTAGTGATGACAACAGCATACCGTCCCGTCTACCGGGCACCGGATCATATCTACAATCCACTAGATGCTCTTTAAACAAGTCGGAAGTTGCTAGTTGGGGTGTACGTTCGTATGCTAAATCTCTAAGGGATAATTTATTTCCTCGGGGTGGCGTGGCAAAAATTTCTGTCGTACCTCCTGTCGCACCGTCTGAGGTGCTAGGCACGAAAGGATTTGTTGGATGTAAGATAGAAGCTGTAGATGTAGGAAAAGCGGTAGAAGCAGATGGACCTGTGGGAATGTGCGTAGGAGTTTGTTGTTGCGGGGATACAGACGGATGATCTTGGCGTTGAGCACCATCAGTGGGCGGTGCGTGTGGCGGAACATTAGCATATTCAGGAGCTACATCATCTAAATAGGAAGAAAGGAAAATATCTTTTGCTGTTTTGGGATGTGCTTTTATCGGGAGCAATGGGGGTGTCAAGTTTTTCGGTATTTCCGGGGTGGCCTGAGGTAACCCTTCGGCCAGAAGAGGATACATACCATTCATAAGAGTGTTTCGTTGTCTGTCTACTTGTTCTGCTTTTACTCGGGTACCTTCTTCAATTAATAAATTTTCTCAGGGTTTTATTCGAATTCTCCCTACCTTTCTCTTCCTGTCTGAGCGCTTTTTCTGTACGTCTATATGATTCTTTACGCCATAATTCAATGGCATCTTTCTGTGACTGTCTGGCTTTCTTTTTCCATAATTCTTCTTCTACTCTCATGATGCAATCTGCATCCCAGGTCCCCGCTGCGGGCCATCTCTGACTCTCTGGTAAATCCTTGGTGTAGTCCACCCATAGATCAAGAAATAATACGGCATCTAGGCCATGCTTGTGATACATAAAGTACCCTGGAGTGTCCCTAGGTGGAATGGGAACAGCCTCTTCGAGTACCCCTTTTCTGGTTTTGATCTGTCTTAATTTTGAAAAGAGCGGCATTTTTAGACCTTATTACTTAATCTTGAACACACTTAATACAATAAACACAATAATGAACAATCATTCACACCACAATATGTAGAACGTATTAAAACATTTAACATTTAACAGTTAACGAATGATGATAATTAATAGAAAACTAGTTACTGACATAATACTGACACTAGATAATACTGAATTATATGCAAGACATACTAGATATACTGCTAAACAGTACAGATACACTGCTGAAACAGTGCAGACCGGATTTGTGTACCCAAACCCGTCTTGACCGGCACAACCTATGTGCACGTTTAAATGCCTCCCCGGCAACGGTACTCACCGGGTAGCACGGAACGGAAGGCCTCGGAACTGAACTGAAACTGGACCGGACTGGACTCGACTCGACTGGACTCGGAACTTCGGAACCTGGTGGGCCTCTGTATACCTCGGATCTTGCTCTCTCAGCTAGGCTCTGGTCGGGATACTTCGCACTTCTCACGGCCTCGTCTGGGTGTTGATCGCAGCCTCAGTCACCCCCGCTTGGCCGGAGGGAGATACAGGAAATCCTGCAGGTACGCGTTTTTGTCCGTTCAGCTGTGGCAGGAGACCGGGCCTGCAACGCACCTCCGGCGGTGGTAAATAATTTAATTACCGGAACTTAATTTGATGCGGAAAATCTATAACAATAGCTCAGTAAAATAAGAGGCAGAATCCGTGGTATTAGAGGTTCGGAACGGGCTTTATTCCAAAATCAATTTAAATTGATGAGCTCCATATTCCATCACCACGAAGGTTCAGGAAGTGAAGACGTTACTTTATTGACAGGTAATCATTTTTATACAATAGGCATTACAGTGAAACAAATGGAGGAGGCGTAACAATTGATAGTAAAGATAAAACATACATGCGTAGCAAAAGTGGGTGTAACTAAAGAACGTCATCAGGTATGATGTCATAATAGGGTGGTTCCATGAAAGAATTTCGCAATGTCAGCAGGAATACTTGGCAGAAATGCGCGCGCAGCAGCATGACGTGTGATTGACGTGCAACTAGGGGGTGAAGGGGACTTGACATTTAGCTCTACATGTGGCGACAGAAGTCTGGAGAGTCAAGTCAACCTAATCCCAAATCATATCTAACATCCTATGTTTAAAGAACTGTGTTATCCAAAAGAGAGGTCTCTTAGAGTAGAATCTTATTCTATACTGACTATACTGACTGTGAGTGCGTGTACAAGCGTCTAAGTGTCTACACAATATGCGGGGGCAGAAATCATCCATAGTAACAGGGCTATGAATTACTTGCATAAAGACAGAGAAGCCGGGCCTTTTGCTCGGTAGCTGGCAGAATGTTTACTTAAACTACTAGACAGGAATGCATTGGGTAGGGAGCGGAGCAGATAATTTCGAAGGTGAAATACAGTTTTTGGCAGGCAACAGGCTGATGTCAGGCACCGTTAGCTGCGCAGAGAATGAGGACAAAGTTCATGGATACAGATGCGAGCTCAGACTGGAGCTTTCAGAGGCAGAAGGCAAGAAAAAACTTGATGGCAGAATCGGGGCCTACTTGCCTGAACTGTAAAATAGCATAAGTGAACCATATAAAGCCGGTGGCCTTTCGTACTTAGGAATAGAATATCCGGCCCATTCATGGCGGATCAAAAAGAGGACATGTTGACGGTGGACGCACATGTATTTGCGTCTTCATAACTGGAACTGGAGGGAACATACATGTACTTGTGATTGATACATGAAACCGTTGGGGTCCAAGATAGGGGACATAACTGATCATAAAAATCCATATTTCCACATTCCCTCCTTGTCCCCTACTTGCCCGTCAAGAGATATCAATCTTCATCAATCCGTCGATCTGTTCATATAGCATCATTTGTTCTTCTTTTTTCTTCTGGGATGAACGAAATCTTGGTGGTGGAATACACGATGTGGCACACAGACCACAGATCGCTGGTCCACATTGTAGGCATAGACAGCAACTGAATAATATGAGGAAGCCAATACCTAGGAAGGATAGGACCTTCCATCCAAAGGTAGATAATATACTCCAAAACCAACCGGACCAAGTCCAGGTGCCTGGATTCTGGTGTATCTGGCTTACAATCTTATGAAGACGAGTTATAGCTTTATATACAGATGGCGAATTTTCTGGTATGAAAATGCAACAACTTGATCCGATGACCCTACAAGCTCCGCCCCTATCGGCCAGGATGACGTCAAGGACAAGACGATTTTGAAGCACAACAATCCGCATAGCAGACTGCTCTTCTGTTAAATTGCCTAAGGCGGAAATAGTTTCGTTCACTACTGCTTCAAGGGTTCTGGTTAATCTACGTATCAGCTTACTATTGGTAACTGTACCTATATAGGGAAAGAGACCTTTATTGAAATCTGTGTATTTTTCCCATGCGGTCTCAGTGTAATCGACTATTGGGAGATCTCTCCTTTCTCTATTGTGTACTAAATGAGTATTTCTATAATAATCAGGAGGAGCTAGGAAAACAGGTGGCAAAAGGAATCCGATGTAGCAGGTACCATCCCAATCTAGTGGCAAACGTATATATGCCGTCTGACCACATATGAAGTAGGAATGGCGGGAAGCTCTAAATGTAGACTTGCCTTGATCACTAAATTCTATTACAGCGGTGCATCTACTATGGCCCATATGTATGGAACCATTCTTTCTTACACATAATTCACCTTTTACTGGAAATACTGACATGGCGGGCAAAATTGGAGTAGCTTCGGATTCGACATTTAGGATCATAAGATTAAGCGTAAAATTACCTAATCCATATACTTCATTTTCTAGATCAGTTCCTGTTCTTTTGGGAAGTCCCTCCTTGTTAGGGTGACAGACTTTGAGTAAAACTAAGTTCAAATTTCCCCATACCCAGTTATTCTGGTAAACTGCAGAATTTGAATCTAGGGAATTAATTAAACTAAACCATGCTCCACAGGATCCATTGTGTGTGAACGGGTATGGAAAGAGAGGTAGGATTCCTTTATAGTTCTGATAGGGAGGGAGTCGACCACATATCCAACAATTTGTAGCATTGCTAACCTGATGGGAATGATGTAACATACTAATAAACGTGTTATTGCGCAGCGCAAATCTATAAGACAACTCATGCGGAGGTAATTCACTAAAAGAATGTTCAGCAGTAACATTATAAACATGTCTAGAAATAGGATAATATATGTGCAACAATATACTTGCAGTAATTATTAAAAGACTTAAGAAAAATAAAATTAATAACGTCACTGTGCAATGACTACGCAGTGATTTACAGTACGCATGTCGTTTCAGCTTTATCCTTCTGTTTCTTTCTCTACACAGGTCTAAGGAGTACATGTCAGAGACAAATTCGACCGATTCACCTTGGAGAGGACTTAAACAATCAAATTGCCTGACTTGTTAGACCTAAGTTTTAGTTTGTATTGTTCATGGCTATTCAGTTCAACCAAAGAAAGTTTTGAGTCAATCGGTGAAGACACGCAAGGTGTGTCGTTTACGTCTGACGGTAGTCCATGAAATTTCTTGATATGACTTGAATGTATCCAGCCTTTGCGACCTTCGATCTTCATGGCTGTCCTCGTCGTTAACAATACGAGTTGAGGCGACTTCCACCTAGGATCCAGCTGAGACTTCCGGTCAAAGTTCCTCACTAAAACTAAATCCCCTGGAATTACGTCATGGGGTTTCACCTCGGTGTTGTCGGGAAAGGCTGCAGCTACCTGTGAACGACAAGATTGTAGTGCAGACATCAAGGAAGCCAAGTAATCTGTCAGCATATTACAGTCAATATCAGTTATTTTGCGTGGTATAGGCGTCCCCCACATATTTGGTGGTCTACCGAAGATCACCTCATAAGGGGATAGCCCTGTTCGAGAGTGTGCTACCATTCTCATGTAAAAGAGTGCAACGGGTAAGGCTACTACCCAGTCGACACCTTTCTCTCTACAAATTTTGGACAATCTAATTTTCAGGGTCTGATTATGTCTTTCCACGAGACCTGCTGCCTCGGGGTGTCGGACACAGTGAAATTTCCACTGATAGCCTAACAAAAGTGAAACGTGTTTCATTAATTCGGATGAGAACGGCTGGCCGTTATCTGAGTAGACAGCACGTGGTAAACCGTACCGTGGGAAGAATTCTCGAACCAACTGTTTGGCAGTAGTCGGGGCAGTGTAATCTGAAACCGGGTATGCCTCTGTCCAACGGGAAAGAGCACAGACAACTACGAGAACATATTTGAATCCTCGACATCGTTCCATCTGGATATAATCCATCTGGAGGACTTCAAAAGGGTGATCAGGAGGCTGAAATCCACCCTGTTCTACAGGAATGCATTTACCTGGGTTAAACTGACAACAGATCATACAGGTACGAACTTTTTGTTTATCTGCTGCTCGTAAATGTTTGTTGAACCAAATGTGTTGAATGCTGTCTAGCATAGCTTTTTCTCCTAGATGTGCTGGACTATGTACAGTATTAATTATAACTTGGACCATTGAATCAGGAAGGAACCACACAGATTTTTCCTTCGTCATCCATCCTTGATCCGTTTGGATCCCTCCTAACTCAGTCCATTTCTTTATTTCGTCTGGTGTAGCATGTGTCTGTATGTCGATTACGTCAAGAGCGGGATCCTTAACCATCATGCAATATGTTGGTGTCGGGACTATTGTCTTTGTCATGTCGGATGTTCGAGTTTGAGCAGTCTGTTTAGCTGTTCTGTCAGCTAGATCATTGCCTTGAGAAATGATATCAGTAACTTTCGTATGAGCTTTACATTTCATAATTGATATTGCAGTGGGTAGATGTATTGCATCTAATAAGGCATGAATGAGGGGTCCGTGCTGAATGTGGGCACCGTGAGAAGTTAAATAACCTCTCTCTCGCCACAGCACGCCGAAGTCATGTACAACTCCGAATGCATAACGTGAATCAGTGTATATGTTGACTTTTTTATTTGCGGCTTGAATACAGGCTTGTGTCAGAGCGATGAGCTCTGCGGCTTGAGCGGACAAGGTATTTATGCAATTTGTTTCAACGATTTCAGTGTCTGTTGTGACTGCGTAAGCGGCCACTAGCTCTCCTGTACCTGTTCTCATACATGAACCATCTACATACAACGTCAGGTCTGGGTCTGACAATGGGACGTCTGTCAAATCTTGTCTGGGTTTCGTCGTGATAGTGATAACTTCAATACAATCATGTGCTAGTGGGTCTGTTCCATCTATTGGTAACAGTGTGGCAGGATTCAATGTACTACAACGTCTGATTTCTATATGTGGCTGAAACAATGTTAATTCGTAACCAGTAAGTCGTGCTATAGTCAAGTGTTGTGTTTGTGTGCGGTTCAAGAGAACCTCTACTGCATGTGGTACTTGTACTGTCAATGGATGTCCTAATACTATGGCATTGCTTTGTCTGATTGCTAAAGCTGTTGCTGCCACTGATTTCAGGCACGCAGGCAAAGCCTGAGCTACGGGATCTAATGTACTAGAAAAATAAGCACATGGTTTGTGTGATCCTGCTTGTTCCTGTGTGAGTACTGCCAAGGCAGTACCTTCGCGTTCTGTAACGAAGAGTGTAAACTGTTTATTGTAACATGGTGTTGCTAAAACAGGTGCTTGGCATAAGGCTTTCTTTAGGCTTTCAAAAGCCTGTGTATGTTCCTGAGTCCAAGGGAGAACAGTCGATGTGGCTGCCTCCTGTGTTGTCAATTGAATGAGTGGTTTTGCTAGAAATGCATACTGAGGGATCCACTGCCTACAATATGAAGTGAGGCCTATGAAAGCCCGCACCTCCTTTTGTGTCTTGGGTACTGGCATATTAGCAATTAGCTGGATGTGATCTGGTGTAAGCTGCCTTCCCTCCTTGGACAGCGAGTGACCAAGGTAAACAACTCGCTGGACACAGAATTGCAGCTTAGAAGGGGACACCTTGTGCCCCTTTTCGGCCAAAAATTGTAAAACCGTCAGTGAGGCTTTTTCACATTCAGGTTCGCTTCTAGCGGTGATCAGTAGATCATCGACATATTGAAGCAGGGCAGTGTTTTTTTTTTTTTTTTGAAACCGTTTATTGCAGTTTGTAAAAGTTACAGGTATGGGCCTACAACCACCAGGCCGGCCGCTAGAGTGACAAAAGCATATTGCATATATACAGTAGTAAGTCTCTCGGCAGTGCAGAGTAGTGAAACAGGAGTAATCAATGGTGCAGGCCACACAGCTCCATGCCCACAGTACGGTTCCCTTTTCTTAAAACAAAACAACACTAAAAAACCACACCCGCAAGGCAACCCTGAGCAGGGCAGTGTTGACTGGCATGTGGATACTGTCGAGTTCTCGATTCAGTGCTTGGCTATATATGCTGGGGCTTTCTGTAAATCCTTGAGATGCGCGTGTGAATTTGAAGCTACGTCCATTTAAACTAAATCCGAACAAGTATTGACTTTCCGGATCTATTGGGACGCTGAAAAAGGCATTCTTAAGATCAATTACAGTAAAGAATGTTGCTTCGGAATCGATGGCTGTCAGTAATGAAGAAATGTCTGGGACTACGGGGTATTGTGGTACTATGCATTTATTTAATTCGCGCAGATCAATAACCAATCGATATACTGGCGGGGCTGTTGGATCGGTTCGTTTAAGAATCGGAATTATCAGTGAATTACATACATTGGAGTCAGTTTCCACAACCACTCCTTGGGTAATAAGCTCGTCAATGATTTGCAGTAAAGCCACTACAGCATCTGGGGGTAACTTGTATTGTCGCATTCGTGGAAGTACCACTCCTGCCTTTAGTGTGACTCGATATGGTGTAATGTTCATGCAACCAACATCTGTAGGGCCTTGTGCCCATAAATGTGTCGGTAAAGTCTGTAATCGGTGATCCATGTCTCGGGACACGTAGTGCCCTTTGAAATCACGTAAAAACAATCTTACTCCTTCCGGAGAACAACATATTATAGCTCCTAGAGCTTTCAAAGTTTTTATACCTAACAAGTTTTCTGGACATGATTTAGTAAGCAATAAATCTGTAGTTCGTGTCAAAGGACCGATCGTAAGTGGAAGAGGCTGTGTTACTTCGTTAATGATGGGTTTTCCTGAAAAGCCAAGGGAAATATTCTGTGTGCCTGAGAGGGGTGCCCCTGGAACTTCACTACGTTTTATTGTTGTTCGACTTGCCCCTGTATCAAGTAAGAATTTTCTATCTTGACCTAACAGTTCACTGTGTACATAAGGTCCTTCTTGATCTACAGGGACCTCAATAAGGGGTAAGCCAACTTCCCTCTCTAGGCTGTTTCATGAGTATCGTTGATAATCAGGATAGTCATACTGTGCGCTCTGATACATCTGTCGGGTCGTTGTTTGTGTGGCAGCAATAGGCTGCGGTGGTGGAGCTGGCATAGACTGTTGCGGAGCTGGCATGGACTGTGCATGCTGCGGGGCTCCTTGTTGGTTCTGATCCTGTCTAATTGGTCGTGGTCTTTCTTTTGCGTTACCTATGGCAATATTATGTTTTAAAACTGGACAATCGTGTACATAATGACCTGGCTGTTTACAATAGTTGCACGTCCCTTTTACAGGACCTGTTGAAACACTGGACTGTGTTATACCCTTCTTATGACCGTCGGCTGGCACTGTCTGGGAAACTAGCATTTTCATTTTCGTGTCTTTCATGCGTCTATGTTCATGTTCTTGTTCTTCTCTAATTCTATTGTGATGGTACTGTAGCATTTGTAACATTTGTGATGGAGTGTTACCTTGCCAGGTACTCTCGAACTTCAATATTCTATTCTTAACTTGTGGCAAGGCATTTTCAACTAACTTTGTTACAAACAGATGTGGATACGACTCGCTACTTGCTTTTATTCCACTATTTATACCAAAACATTTCTCAAATCGGGAATAGAAATCACTAGTGTCTTCATCTGATTTTTGTTTACAGGCTGATATTGCACCCCAGTCTTCCTTTTTCGTAGTTAATAAACGTGGCAATACCTGTACTAGTAAACCTGGTAGTGCTTTGGTCTTGTCCCCGAGCCCTGAACCTGGACCTCGAGCTTTTTCTTCGTTTTCTAATGCTGTCCAATCTATCTTCTGGTCTCCCACCTCCCAATCCTTTTCCTTGAGTTTTTCGTAAATGCCCGCAGGCATTAATACCTTCAATATTGTCATAATGTCGGGGTAGGTATATTCTCCCATGAGTAACATATCTTTGATTTCACGGTGGAAACCCGCTGGGTCTTTGTCATGACTGGGTACCACTTTCTTCATTTCTAATAGTTCTATTTTGGATATGGGTATGTATACAAACACACGTTTAAACTCATTGTCATCACCCTTTATCGGGTGCACTTCTCGTAAGGGATTTTGGGGCCTATGCATCAACAATGCCATTTGCGATTCCTTATTAGCGAAAAATAAGGAATCGCTAATAAGGAATAGCAAAAGGCTATGCATGTAGGAATCGCTATTAAAATAGCGATTCCTTAATATTCCTTATTACCGAATCGGTAATACCGAATCGGTAATAAGGAATACCTACCCATTCATTCCTATGGGCTTGGAGGCCCATAGGAATGAATGTAAAGCCAGTCTGTATTAGCGATTCGGTATTACCGAATCGCTAATAGCGGGAGCACTTTCAAGGGTGCCAGGGTGTCAAAAGGACACCCTGTTGCACCCCTGAAAATGATATGTGCACATATGTTGCACACACACATGCTCTAAGGGCATGTGTGTGCGCAACATGAAACTTTGAAAAATGCACAAAAGTGCATTTTTCAAAGTTTTTTCAAATTACCATGCAGTTCATCTTCATGGTAATTTGCTCCCCCTATTAGCGAAATCGCTAATTTTTTAACTGTGATGCATTGCATTTAAGGAATCTCACTTTGGGATTCCTTAAATGCAATCGCTATTTAAGGAATCGGTATTTAAGGAATCCCTATTTAAAGAATCGCTATTTAAGGATTCCTTAAATAGCGATTTCTGCTTTTGGGTTGATGCATTGGGATTGGGTATTTTTTACTTAATACCGGGAGCTATTACCGAATCGGTATTTTACCGACTGGATTTTGGGTTGATGCATGAGGCTGTCAGTCTATCCATGTAATACGTCGTTCTTTCCTTGATGGGCAGTGAGACATGTTCAGGACATACAAAAAGAATGTACTGCCTTCTGTATTCTAGTATTTCTCTAATTAACTTAGTACCGGAACCTCTCCATTTATTCGTGAGTAGTTCAGTCAATATATCTGGTAAGGGGCCAGGATCGGAGTGTTGGCTTTTATATAATATAAGGAGTTGTTGAATCATATAGATACCAGCTAAACGCTGTTCATCTGGGGCGAGGTTCAAAAACGTATGCGCTAGTGTATCATCACCATATTTTCCAGGACTATCAACCCAGTGTACGGCTGACCTGGCTAATTCTTGTTCATCCATAGAATCGAGTATATGATAACCCCTTCGTTCTCGGAGTAATTTGTCAGCGGCTTGGAATGAATGTTCGGGGGACCTTATATATATTATAGGAGTTTGGAATTTTCTGTTATTATCTGGACGTATCGGACATATCGGATCAGTAAAGCATCTAGTATCATTGCAAGATCTTCCTCTACCTACATAGGCCATGGTTTCTAACTGTCCTGTGGGCAGTTCTAATTCTTCCTCGTCCTCGGTTTGTTCAGGTTCGTCTACTGCTAATCTTTCTTCGTGTATTCGTTCTATTTCTTTGCGGATCTTTCGGCTCATAGCTACTATACATGATCGTTTATCGTGTCTCCCCTCTGATATATTCTTACCCCAAGTGGTAAGAATTTGCATTTCTTCCGGACTTACCCCTGGTTGATCTTGATTTCTGATCACACAGTTTATGAGGAAACGTAACAGTTCCCCCTGTATTTCCACTTTTTGGTACTCCATGGCTCTATTAATACTCTCAGGGTCTCGCCCTGACTGAACAAAGTGATATATATTTTCTAAATGTGCAGTCATTCCTGGTAACTTCCCTAAGTATATTGCAGCTCGTCGGATACGTAATGATGCCAGCATCATTTCGTCCCCTTTTCCGGGCACTGGGTCATATCTACAATCTATTAGAAGTTCCTTGAGCGTGTTGGGAGTTACTAGTTTGGGCGTACGTTGGTGGGCTAATTCTTGAAAGGAAAGTTTACTTGTTCTGGGTGGCGTAGAAAAAATGCTTGATGTACCTCCGGTAGCACCACCTGGGGTGCTGGATGTGAAAGGATTCGTTGAACGTGATATAGCAACCATAGGTGTGGATGCAGATGTAGAAACAGATGTGCTTGCCGGAACTTGTGTCGGGGTTTGCTGTTGCAGAGGTACAGACGGAGGAGGGTCTTGGCGTTGAACCCCCTCGGCAGACGGTCTATGTGGCGCAGCATTAGCATACTCGGGAGCTGCGTCATCTAAATAAGAGGAAAGAAAAACATCTTCTGCGGATCTGGGATGCCCTTTGGGATGTACTTTTATCGGAAACAATGGGGGTGGCAAGTCTTTTGGTATCTCCGGAGTAGCCTTAGGTAACCCTTCGGCCAGAAGAGGATACATACCATTCACAAGGGCATTTCTTTGTCTGTCCGTTTGTTCTGACTTTACTCGATTACCTTCTTCAATTAATACACTTTCTCGAACTTTGTTTGAATTCTCCTTACTTTTCTCTTCCTGTCTGAGCGCTTTTTCTGTACGTCTATATGATTCTTTACGCCATAATTCAATGGCATCTTTCTGTGACTGTCTAGCTTTCTTTTTCCATAATTCTTCTTCTACTTTCATAATGCAATCTGCATCCCAGGTCCCAGCTGCGGGCCACCTCTGACTTTCTGGTAATTCCTTGGTGTAGTCTACCCATAGATCAAGAAATAATATGGCGTCTAGGCCATGTTTATGATACATGAAGCACCCTGGAGTGTCCCTAGGAGGAATGGGAACAGCTTCTTCGAGTACCCCTTTTCTAGTTGTGATCTGTCTTAATTTCGAAAAGAGCGGCATATTGAGAACTGATCTGATACCTAATTTTGAACACGTTTAGTACCATAAAACACAATAATGAACAGTCATTCACACCACAGTATACAGAACGTATTTAAAACACTTTAACATTTAACATTTAAATGAAATAGACAATGATGGCCATTTAGGGAACTAGTCACTAAGCATAATACTCGATACTAACTAGGTAATTCTGAATTATATACTAGACATGCTTGATATACTGCTAAACAGTACAGATACACTGCTGAAACAGTGCAGACCGGATTTGTGTACCCAAACCCGTCTTGACCGGCACAACCTATGTGCACGTCAGAACGCCTCCCCGATAATGGTACTCACCGGGTAGCTCGGAACGGAAGGCATCGGAACTGAACTGAACTTGAACCGGACTGGACTCGACTCGGACTTCGGAAACTTCGGAAACTGGTGGGCCTCTGTATACCTCGGATCTTGCTCTCTCAGCTAGGCTCTGGTCGGGATACTTCGCACTTCTCACTGCCTCGTCTGGGTGTTGATCGCAGCCTCAGTTACCCCCGCTCGGCAGGAGGGAGATACAGGAAATCCTGTGGGTACGCGTTGTTGTCCGTCCAGCTGTGACAGGAGACCGGGCCTGCAACGCACCGCCGGCGCGTGAGATGAGAAAGTGTCCCTGTTCGGGCGCCATTTATGTGGTAAATAATTTAATTACCGGAACTTAATTTGATGCGGAAAATCTATAACAATAGCTCAGTAAAATAAGAGGCAGAATCCGTGGTATTAGAGGTTCGGAACGGGCTTTATTCCAAAATCAATTTAAATTGATGAGCTCCATATTCCATCACCACGAAGGTTCAGGAAGTGAAGACGTTACTTTATTGACAGGTAATCATTTTTATACAATAGGCATTACAGTGAAACAAATGGAGGAGGCGTAACAATTGATAGTAAAGATAAAACATACATGCGTAGCAAAAGTGGGTGTAACTAAAGAACGTCATCAGGTATGATGTCATAATAGGGTGGTTCCATGAAAGAATTTCGCAATGTCAGCAGGAATACTTGGCAGAAATGCGCGCGCAGCAGCATGACGTGTGATTGACGTGCAACTAGGGGGTGAAGGGGACTTGACATTTAGCTCTACATGTGGCGACAGAAGTCTGGAGAGTCAAGTCAACCTAATCCCAAATCATATCTAACATCCTATGTTTAAAGAACTGTGTTATCCAAAAGAGAGGTCTCTTAGAGTAGAATCTTATTCTATACTGACTATACTGACTGTGAGTGCGTGTACAAGCGTCTAAGTGTCTACACAATATGCGGGGGCAGAAATCATCCATAGTAACAGGGCTATGAATTACTTGCATAAAGACAGAGAAGCCGGGCCTTTTGCTCGGTAGCTGGCAGAATGTTTACTTAAACTACTAGACAGGAATGCATTGGGTAGGGAGCGGAGCAGATAATTTCGAAGGTGAAATACAGTTTTTGGCAGGCAACAGGCTGATGTCAGGCACCGTTAGCTGCGCAGAGAATGAGGACAAAGTTCATGGATACAGATGCGAGCTCAGACTGGAGCTTTCAGAGGCAGAAGGCAAGAAAAAACTTGATGGCAGAATCGGGGCCTACTTGCCTGAACTGTAAAATAGCATAAGTGAACCATATAAAGCCGGTGGCCATTCGTACTTAGGAATAGAATATCCGGCCCATTCATGGCGGATCAAAAAGAGGACATGTTGACGGTGGACGCACATGTATTTGCGTCTTCATAACTGGAACTGGAGGGAACATACATGTACTTGTGATTGATACATGAAACCGTTGGGGTCCAAGATAGGGGACATAACTGATCATAAAAATCCATATTTCCACAGTGAGATGAGAAAGTGTCCCTGTTCGGGCGCCAATTTATGTGGTAAATATTTCATTACCGGTACTATTTTTTATGCGGTAAAGTCTAGTAAGAATAACTCAGTAAATATAAGAGGCAGAATCCGTGGTATTAGAGGTTCTAAAAGGCTTTATTCCTCTACAAAGGAATTACAGTTCGAACTGTAGGCTTCAAATTCCATCACCACAGAGGTTCAGGAAGGGAAGGCAATACATTATTGACAAGTAATGATATTTATATGAAAAGTATTACATTAAGACAGATGCAAGAGGCGTAACAGCTGATAATACAGATAATGATACACATACGTAATGAAAAAAGGCGTAAACATAGGCGTAACTAAATACGTCATTAAACATGATGTCACAAATGGGTGGATCCATGAGAGAATCCTGCAATGTCAGCAGAAATACTTGGCAGAGATGCGCGGGCAGCCGCATGACGTGTGATTGACGTGCAACTAGAGGGTGAAGGGGACTTGACATTTAGCTCTACATGTGGAGACAGAAGTCTGAGGGGTCATATCAACCTAATCCCAAATCATATCTAATATCTTATGTTTAAAGAACTGTATTATCCAAAAGGAAAGGTCTCTCGGACAGAATCTATTCTATACTGACTGTTAGTGCGTGTACAAGCGTCTAAGTGTCTACATGAGATGCGAGGGGGCAGGAATCTTCCATGGTAACAGGGGCTATGAATTACTTGCATGAGGACAGTGAGGCCTGGCCCTTTGCACGGTAGCTGGAAGAATGTTTACCTAAACTACTAGACAGGAATGCATCGGATGAGGAGCGAAGCAGATAATCTTGAAGGTGAAATACAGTTTTTGGCAGGCAATAGGCCGGATCAGGCACCGTTAGCCGCGCAGAGAGTAGGACAAAGTTCATGGATACAGATGCGGGCTCGGACTGGAGCTTTCAGAGGCAGAAGGCAGGAAAAGGCTTGATGGCAGAATTCAGGGCCTACTCGCCTGAATCTGTAAAATGTGGAAAGTGAACCACATAAAGTCGGTGGCCTTTCATACTTAGGAATGGAATATCTGACCCATTCATGATGGATCTGAAAGAGGACATGTTGACGGTGGACGCACATGTATTTGCGTCTTCATAACTGGAACTGGAGGGAACATACATGTACTTATAGCATGCACATGGAGCCGTTGGGGTCTACGATAGGGGACATAACTGATCACAAAATTCATATTTCCTCACCTTCACCTAGCTTATCAGGAATGTTCCCTACACCTCCTCGGGGGTCGTCCGCAATCTGTCCCTCTCTATCTTCTACTGACCCTGCTTCTTCAGAAGTAATCTCAGGTGGATCTTTAACCTCCTCATCTGATTCAGGTGTAATCTCTGTGGAATTGCTTGTTGGAACTTCAGGCACTCTTACAGAATCCGATCTCTCCTCTGAGACTCTCAATGTTTCTCTTGAAGCCTCTCTTGGAAAGAAAAAAGAATCACCTGACTCTGACTCTCTTTCTCCTTCTCCCCTTTCAGGATTCTTTTTTCTTCTCACTGGTTCAGTCTCTGCATCATCACTGGAATCTGACTCTTTAAAATACTCCTTCCCAGTCCCATCCTTTGGATTTGGAACTCTTAGAGTATGACTTGCATGAACCCAGTTTTTCACACCAGCACACTTTACTGCAGTTGTCGTAGTCAGAATTACTTGTCTTGGCCTTCCCCACCTTGGAACCAAGCAATTTCTTCTTCTGTGCACCTTTATCCTCACCCAGTCCCCTGGACTCAGATCATGGACTTGCTTCTTTTCAAGTGTGGTGGCGTTTTCTCCAACCTGGTGAAACACAGAATGAACTGCGTCTTTACAGTAATCCAAAATCATGTCATCAGTTATTGTCATCAACTTGTTGACAGGCACGAAAGCATGTCTCATCGCACGTCCCATCAATATTTCATGTGGACTCAACCCTGTGGTTCTATCTGGAGTAGACCTAATAGTCATTAGCACTAGAGGCAAGACATCAGGCCATTTCATTCCAGTGGCTAAACACATCTTACCAATTCGGTTTTTGATTGTGCCATTCATTTGTTCAACAACACCAGAAGCCTCTGGTCTGTATGCACAATGTAGTTTTTGCTGTATGCTCAATGCTTCACAAATTAAACCCATCAGCTCATTGTAGAAGTGTCCACCTCTGTCTGACTCAATTGTCACTGGGAACCCGTACCTAGGAATCAATTCTCTTAACAGTAACTTTGCCACTGTTATTCCATCATTCCTCCTAGTCGGATAGGCCTCCACCCATCTTGAGAACAAACAGACTACCACTAGAACATACCTCAATTTATTCACTTGGGGCATTTCAATGAAATCTATTTGCATTCTGGTAAAAGGACCTCCTTCTCTGCCTATTGTTCCCAGGCTGCAAATACGAAATAGGTCGTACACTGCTCGTCATACCAGCAAATAGCCCCATAGAACTCTGGATAATGTAGTGGCAGCGGTGAGTACGCCTATGCCACGAGTATGTCAGTATTATGCCATCCCTGGACACGTGTTTCGAGGTAATTGCCTCTCGTCAGCAGGGAGCAGGTAGGTATGTGGGGTGCCGAGTAGACTGCCAAAATATCAAAGGTATAGTACCTCTCACAGCGCGCAGGTGCGGAACCAAGGCTCGTCAGCCCAAGTCGCTCGAGAGAGCTTAAATGCAAATACGAAATAGGTCGCACACTGCTCGTCATACCAGCAAATAGCCCCATAGAACTCTGGATAATGTAGTGGCAGCGGTGAGTACGCCTATGCCACGAGTATGTCAGTATTATGCCATCCCTGGACACGTGTTTCGAGGTAATTGCCTCTCGTCAGCAGGGAGCAGGTAGGTATGTGGGGTGCCGAGTAGACTGCCAAAATATCAAAGGTATAGTACCTGCGCGCCTTGAGTGGTACTATACCTGTGAATATTTTTGGCAGCCTACGCAGCAACCCTACACTCACACCTACTCCCTGCTGACGAGAGGCAACTACCTCGAAACACGTGTCCAGGGATGGCTAACGCGACACTCATTTTCATTTTAAACTTTTGGCATAGGCGTACCCGCCGACGCTACTTCATGGACCACAATTCTTTGGGGTAACACGCTGGTAGGACTAGCAGAGTGCGGCCAATCGGATTTTTGTTTATATTCAGGCTCCCTTGAGCCGGTGGGGCTAAAGAGCCCATGGCTACGCACCTGCGCGCCTTGAGTGGTACTATACCTGTGAATATTTTTGGCAGCCTACGCAGCAACCCTACACTCACACCTACTCCCTGCTGACGAGAGGCAACTACCTCGAAACACGTGTCCAGGGATGGCTAACGCGACACTCATTTTCATTTTAAACTTTTGGCATAGGCGTACCCGCCGACGCTACTTCATGGACCACAATTCTTTGGGGTAACACGCTGGTAGGACTAGCAGAGTGCGGCCAATCGGATTTTTGTTTATATTCAGGCTCCCTTGAGCCGGTGGGGCTAAAGAGCCCATGGCTACGCACCTGCGCGCCTTGAGTGGTACTATACCTGTGAATATTTTTGGCAGCCTACGCAGCAACCCTACACTCACACCTACTCCCTGCTGACGAGAGGCAACTACCTCGAAACACGTGTCCAGGGATGGCTAACGCGACACTCATTTTCATTTTAAACTTTTGGCATAGGCGTACCCGCCGACGCTACTTCATGGACCACAATTCTTTGGGGTAACACGCTGGTAGGACTAGCAGAGTGCGGCCAATCGGATTTTTGTTTATATTCAGGCTCCCTTGAGCCGGTGGGGCTAAAGAGCCCATGGCTACGCACCTGCGCGCCTTGAGTGGTACTATACCTGTGAATATTTTTGGCAGCCTACGCAGCAACCCTACACTCACACCTACTCCCTGCTGACGAGAGGCAACTACCTCGAAACACGTGTCCAGGGATGGCTAACGCGACACTCATTTTCATTTTAAACTTTTGGCATAGGCGTACCCGCCGACGCTACTTCATGGACCACAATTCTTTGGGGTAACACGCTGGTAGGACTAGCAGAGTGCGGCCAATCGGATTTTTGTTTATATTCAGGCTCCCTTGAGCCGGTGGGGCTAAAGAGCCCATGGCTACGCACCTGCGCGCCTTGAGTGGTACTATACCTGTGAATATTTTTGGCAGCCTACGCAGCAACCCTACACTCACACCTACTCCCTGCTGACGAGAGGCAACTACCTCGAAACACGTGTCCAGGGATGGCTAACGCGACACTCATTTTCATTTTAAACTTTTGGCATAGGTGTACCCGCCGACGCTACTTCATGGACCACAATTCTTTGGGGTAACACGCTGGTAGGACTAGCAGAGTGCGGCCAATCGGATTTTTGTTTATATTCAGGCTCCCTTGAGCCGGTGGGGCTGACGAGCCCATGGCTACGCACCTGCGCGCCTTGAGTGGTACTATACCTGTGAATATTTTTGGCAGCCTACGCAGCAACCCTACACTCACACCTACTCCCTGCTGATGAGAGGCAACTACCTCGAAACACGTGTCCAGGGATGGCTAACGCGACACTCATTTTCATTTTAAACTTTTGGCATAGGCGTACCCGCCGACGCTACTTCATGGACCACAATTCTTTGGGGTAACACGCTGGTAGGACTAGCAGAGTGCGGCCAATCGGATTTTTGTTTATATTCAGGCTCCCTTGAGCCGGTGGGGCTGACGAGCCCATGGCTACGCACCTGCGCGCCTTGAGTGGTACTATACCTGTGAATATTTTTGGCAGCCTACGCAGCAACCCTACACTCACACCTACTCCCTGCTGACGAGAGGCAACTACCTCGAAACACGTGTCCAGGGATGGCTAACGCGACACTCATTTTCATTTTAAACTTTTGGCATAGGCGTACCCGCCGACGCTACTTCATGGACCACAATTCTTTGGGGTAACACGCTGGTAGGACTAGCAGAGTGCGGCCAATCGGATTTTTGTTTATATTCAGGCTCCCTTGAGCCGGTAGGGGCTGACGAGCCCATGGCTACGCACCTGCGCGCCTTGAGTGGTACTATACCTGTGAATATTTTTGGCAGCCTACGCAGCAACCCTACACTCACACCTACTCCCTGCTGACGAGAGGCAACTACCTCGAAACACATGTCCAGGGATGGCTAACGCGACACTCATTTTCATTTTAAACTTTTGGCATAGGCGTACCCGCCGACGCTACTTCATGGACCACAATTCTTTGGGGTAACACGCTGGTAGGACTAGCAGAGTGCGGCCAATCGGATTTTTGTTTATATTCAGGCTCCCTTGAACCGGTGGGGCTGACGAGCCCATGGCTACGCACCTGCGCGCCTTGAGTGGTACTATACCTGTGAATATTTTTGGCAGCCTACGCAGCAACCCTACACTCACACCTACTCCCTGCTGACGAGAGGCAACTACCTCTAAACACGTGTCCAGGGATGGCTAACGCGACACTCATTTTCATTTTAAACTTTTGGCATAGGCGTACCCGCCGACGCTACTTCATGGACCACAATTCTTTGGGGTAACACGCTGGTAGGACTAGCAGAGTGCGGCCAATCGGATTTTTGTTTATATTCAGGCTCCCTTGAGCCGGTGGGGCTGACGAGCCCATGGCTACGCACCTGCGCGCCTTGAGTGGTACTATACCTGTGAATATTTTTGGCAGCCTACGCAGCAACCCTACACTCACACCTACTCCCTGCTGACGAGAGGCAACTACCTCGAAACACGTGTCCAGGGATGGCTAACGCGACACTCATTTTCATTTTAAACTTTTGGCATAGGCGTACCCGCCGACGCTACTTCATGGACCACAATTCTTTGGGGTAACACGCTGGTAGGACTAGCAGAGTGCGGCCAATCGGATTTTTGTTTATATTCAGGCTCCCTTGAGCCGGTGGGGCTGACGAGCCCATGGCTACGCACCTGCGCGCCTTGAGTGGTACTATACCTGTGAATATTTTTGGCAGCCTACGCAGCAACCCTACACTCACACCTACTCCCTGCTGACGAGAGGCAACTACCTCGAAACACGTGTCCAGGGATGGCTAACGCGACACTCATTTTCATTTTAAACTTTTGGCATAGGCGTACCCGCCGACGCTACTTCATGGACCACAATTCTTTGGGGTAACACGCTGGTAGGACTAGCAGAGTGCGGCCAATCGGATTTTTGTTTATATTCAGGCTCCCTTGAGCCGGTGGGGCTGACGAGCCCATGGCTACGCACCTGCGCGCCTTGAGTGGTACTATACCTGTGAATATTTTTGGCAGCCTACGCAGCAACCCTACACTCACACCTACTCCCTGCTGACGAGAGGCAACTACCTCGAAACACGTGTCCAGGGATGGCTAACGCGACACTCATTTTCATTTTAAACTTTTGGCATAGGCGTACCCGCCGACGCTACTTCATGGACCACAATTCTTTGGGGTAACACGCTGGTAGGACTAGCAGAGTGCGGCCAATCGGATTTTTGTTTATATTCAGGCTCCCTTGAGCCGGTGGGGCTGACGAGCCCATGGCTACGCACCTGCGCGCCTTGAGTGGTACTATACCTGTGAATATTTTTGGCAGCCTACGCAGCAACCCTACACTCACACCTACTCCCTGCTGACGAGAGGCAACTACCTCGAAACACGTGTCCAGGGATGGCTAACGCGACACTCATTTTCATTTTAAACTTTTGGCATAGGCGTACCCGCCGACGCTACTTCATGGACCACAATTCTTTGGGGTAACACGCTGGTAGGACTAGCAGAGTGCGGCCAATCGGATTTTTGTTTATATTCAGGCTCCCTTGAGCCGGTGGGGCTGACGAGCCCATGGCTACGCACCTGCGCGCCTTGAGTGGTACTATACCTGTGAATATTTTTGGCAGCCTACGCAGCAACCCTACACTCACACCTACTCCCTGCTGACGAGAGGCAACTACCTCGAAACACGTGTCCAGGGATGGCTAACGCGACACTCATTTTCATTTTAAACTTTTGGCATAGGCGTACCCGCCGACGCTACTTCATGGACCACAATTCTTTGGGGTAACACGCTGGTAGGACTAGCAGAGTGCGGCCAATCGGATTTTTGTTTATATTCAGGCTCCCTTGAGCCGGTGGGGCTGACGAGCCCATGGCTACGCACCTGCGCGCCTTGAGTGGTACTATACCTGTGAATATTTTTGGCAGCCTACGCAGCAACCCTACACTCACACCTACTCCCTGCTGACGAGAGGCAACTACCTCGAAACACGTGTCCAGGGATGGCTAACGCGACACTCATTTTCATTTTAAACTTTTGGCATAGGCGTACCCGCCGACGCTACTTCATGGACCACAATTCTTTGGGGTAACACGCTGGTAGGACTAGCAGAGTGCGGCCAATCGGATTTTTGTTTATATTCAGGCTCCCTTGAGCCGGTGGGGCTGACGAGCCCATGGCTACGCACCTGCGCGCCTTGAGTGGTACTATACCTGTGAATATTTTTGGCAGCCTACGCAGCAACCCTACACTCACACCTACTCCCTGCTGACGAGAGGCAACTACCTCGAAACACGTGTCCAGGGATGGCTAACGCGACACTCATTTTCATTTTAAACTTTTGGCATAGGCGTACCCGCCGACGCTACTTCATGGACCACAATTCTTTGGGGTAACACGCTGGTAGGACTAGCAGAGTGCGGCCAATCGGATTTTTATTGTTCCCAGGCTCACCACTGTCTTTTTCCCAGTATTGAACTGCTGACAAATCAAACATCTTTGACAGATGCTCTCTGCAATCAGCCTGAACTTTGCATTGTACCAGGTTTGCTTAAAGGACCTAATCATTGCGTCCCTCCCCAGATGTCCCTGGCCATGATACATTCTTGCCATTGTTGATAACATCGAGTTAGGCATGACTGGTCTTCCATCTCTATAGATCCAAACATGATCTGTCTCTCTTGCGGCACAACCTGCCTTGATCCAATCTCTCATTTCCTCATCTCCTGCTTCATCCTGCAACTGTTTCACCTCATCCCATGTTTCCAGGACATTAGTAAACATCACAGAACAAAAAGACATCTCCCTTTCTCGTCCCCGGTTAATCGAATGATTGTTCTTTGCACAATACTGTGCTATGTCATTGGCAAAACGATTACCAAGAGTAACAAAATCATCTCCTTGTCCATGAGCAGCACATTTTACAACCGCTAATTCTTTAGGCAGCTGTATCGCCTCAAGCAACTTTCCAATCACTTCAGCATTCTTTATTGGAGTCCCACTCGACGTCAAGAAACCTCTCTGTAGCCAAAGTTGGCCAAAATCATGAACCACTCCAAATCCATACTGACTATCAGTCATCACAGTCACTCTCAAATTCTTCCCAATCTTGCAAGCTTTTGTCAATGCCACCAATTCAGCCACTTGAGCAGATCTTACTCCTTTCAAAGACGAAGCTTCCATATCTTCTGAAACCTTGCACACTGCATATGCTGCACTCAGCACACCATCATCAGTTCTCAGACATGATCCATCCACAAACAGCACATGATCACTCTCAGATAATGGCAAATCTCTTATATCTGGTCTCGGTTTTGTGCAGTATTATTATTATTTATTATTATTTATTTTGCGAATTTGTAAAGCGCGACTGATACCTTGCAGGCTTCCTGGCGCTGGAGAGTACTCTGCTGACGGATAACCGGGGGAACAGTCAGACGGACATTTATTGGGGGAAAAGCCAGGTCTTGATACGTCTCCTGAATGGAAGAAGCTGTGAAATCTGACGTATGTCAGTGGGCAAGCTGTTCCACCGCTTGGCCGCTGCAACCCTGAAGGATCTGCCCCCTGTTCTGGTTTTATTGAATCTGGGTACCTTTACCAGACAGGCCGAGGATGATCGTAAATCTCTGGCAGGAGTGTACCACCGAAACAGGGCTTGCAGAGGTTTGGGTCCAAGTCCGTGCAGAGCCTTAAGGACAATGCAGAGGGACTTGAAGGCCACACGTTGTTTTAAGGGTAGCCAGTGTAGCTCAGCCAGAGCTGCTGTGGCCGAAGCCCTCCTCGTCCAGCCCAGAGCCAGCTTGGCGGCGGCAGATTGAATTCGCTGTAGTCGATCCATCAACGTGACTGGAGACTCCAGGAGCAGGGCGTTACAATAGTCGAGGCGACTGAGTATCGTACACCTGACTATCGACGCCCTGGCTTGTGCCGGGAGAAGAGGCATGATTTTCCGCAGTGAGCGAAGCAGGGCTGTGCAGATCCCCACAGTTTTCGTTACCTGGGTTTCCATACTTAATTTGTTGTCAAGCATGGCTCCCAGGTTGCGAACCGAGGCAACTGGCAGAGGTTTGTCTCTAATCTCTGGGGGCCAGAATTCATTCGGAAACTGGCGGGGTATCATGGTGCCTGAACAAAACAGGACCTCCGTTTTAGAGGAATTAAACTGGAGGGAGTTTCTGTGTAGCCATCCAGCCGTCTCTCTTAGGCAGTCGTGGAAGGTGGAAAAAGAAATGGCATCTTCACCTTCCCAAGAGAGGATGAGCTGCGTGTCATCAGCGTAATTTATTGTTTTGATCCCAAAGGATTGGATTAGCTTGATTAGCGGGATGAGGTACACGTTAAAAAGGATGGGGCTGATGGAGGAGCCCTGAGGGACTCCCTGGGGTACTGGTGCAAAGGTGGATTGGAATGGGGGAAGGGAGACAGCCTGTCTTCGTTCCCGAAGGTAGGAGTGAAACCAGAGCAGTGCAGTGCCTTCCACTCCCACTTCACCAAGTCTCTGCAGCAGCATACCATGGTTGACCGTATCGAATGCGGCAGACAGGTCCAGCAGTATCAGCGCCACTGGTTAGCCCCTGTCTGCACGCAAGCGAAGATCCTCCATGGCTGTTAAGACTGCTGTTTCGGTGCCGTGGGCAGGACGGAACCCGAACTGGTGATCGTCAAGAAGGTTGTTTTGTTCTAGGTGGGCGGACAGGCACGAACTGACCCATCGTTCGGCGACCTTCGCTGGGAAAGGCAGCAGGGAGATGGGTCGGTAGTTTGAAAGACAATCTGGGCTCAGGGAAGGTTTCTTCAAGAGAGGGGTGATTAGCGCCTGTTTCCACGGGGTTGGGACAAAGCCACTGTGTAAAGACTGGTTACATATTAGGCGCATGGTGCCAAAAAGATCATTTCCAAAATTTTTCCAAACTTTTGGAGGTAGGGGGTCGAGTGGAGAACCCGAGGTGATACCAAGCGCCAGTCTTTCAAACTCGGAGGCCGGGATTGGGGGAAATTCCCGTAGTCTAGCCAAAAGGACAGAGCCTGGAGACGACAAGTTTCGAGAGCTGGTGTCTGGTCCCTGCGTGTTGGAAGTTCCCGAAGAGGGAGGTGTTTTCAGGTTTTGAATAATGGTGTTTATTTTATTAATGAAAACACTGCAAGATTGTCGCAGAGGGCTTGGGTGGGAGGCTGTGTAGAGATGACACAGTCTGGATTGGTTAAGTTTTTGAGTATCTGAAAAATACTCTTTGAGCTGTTGGTGGCGTTGGTAATGATGGAGCAGTAATGTTTAGCCTTATTTTGGGCGATGGCAGTTTTGTACTCCCGGAGGTTTTCTTTCCAAAGAGTTTTGTGAGTGTCAGAATAACCTTGCCTCCATTTTCTCTCTGCTTGTCTGCATGCTAGTTTGAGAGCTCTTAAAGAGTCGTCGAACCATGGGGCCGGTACTCGTCTCTGTGGTTTGCCCTTTTTCTGAGGAACGAGGCGTTCCGAGGTGTTGGAAATCCTTGTGCAGAGGGATAGATAGTTAGCCTCTACTGGTTGAGTAATGGAAAAACTGTCTTCCACTTCAAATACTGGGCCATTCAGTCTGAGTTTGTCCAGAGCCTTCCAATCTCTGTACGGGGGTTCAGGGCCGTGGCGGAGTGCCGGTCTGCAAGACCTGCTGCCTGCTATATGAAATTTGATGAGTGCATGGTCGGTCCAGCACATCGGCAAAATATCGCTCAGAAGTGCTAGCTGGGGGGAGGAGAAGATTAAATCGAGCTGGTGCCCCGCTGAGTGTGTGGGTTTGTTCACTAGCTGGGAAAGTCCCAGTCCTTCACAGGAAAGTAGGAGATTGTTAAGGGCAGAATCTAGGCTGCCGTTGGGCCAAAGGTTGAAATCGCCCAAGACAATCAGGTTGTTGTGAGAGGTAGCCATATTAGTGAGGGTGGTGAGGAGCGACTGCTGCTGAGTGGAATTGAAAGCTCCCGGCGGGCGGTAGCAAATCACAGCCGTGACAGCAATCACAGTAGTCAAGCACATCCAAACAATCATGATCAACATCATCTCCCACATTCACCTTTTCAGCATCTGGCAACAATGTCGCTGGATTCACATTCACACATCTCTCAAGAGTCACATTTGATGCTCCCAAAATGATCTTCTCATATTTAGTCAACCGACTGTGTGACATATATTGAGTCCTGCTTCTTGTCAAAAGAATTGCCACATCATGAGGTACGAATACCCGTACAAGATATCCCATTATTATACCCTCACTCTGTTCCAAGCTTCTGCATGTAGCAGCTACTGCTTTCAGGCAACCTGGCAAACCCACAGCCACGGGATCAAGTGTTGATGAGAAGTACGCAATTGGCCTTCTCAGTTGTCCATGTTTCTGGATTAACACTGAAAGTGCACATCCATTTCTCTCACTGCAGTACAACTCAAACTCCTTCTCATAGTCTGGCATTCCCAAAGCAGGAGCTTCACACATTCTGCTCTTTAATTCTTCAAATGCTGCCATTTGTTCTGCATTCAGTTCCAATGGGTCTCTCACTTCACTTTTGGTCAACTTGATCAATGGCTTTGCTATCAGGGAGAAATTACTTATCCACTGACGACAATAACCCACCATTTCCAGAAACATCCTCACTTCTCTCTGGGTCATTGGGGCTCTCATTCCTCTGATAATTTTGATCCTGTCATCGGTCACCTTTCTCAGACCCTTTTCAATATTGTGTCCAAGATAATGCACTTCTTTCTTGCAAAATTGCAATTTGGCTGGAGATACCTTTAACCCTCCATCTGCCAGATGATTCAGTAAAGCTATGGTATCTACTTCACAAGCTTCACGTGTCTTCGATGCCACAAGTAGGTCATCGATGTACTGCACTAGTACTGAGCTTTCAGGCATGATCAAACTCTCCAATGATTTTTTCAACAACTGATTGAATATTGAAGGACTCTCTGTATACCCCTGTGGGATACGACACCATGCCAAAATACGCTGTCCAAACCGAAATGCAAAAATCGGCTGGCTGTCATGATGCAATGGAATTGAAAAGAAAGCATGACACAAATCAATCACCGTGTACCATTCAGCATCATGAGGAATCTGATACAAAATCACTGATGGATTTGGCACAATGGGACAACATGCCACCACAATTTTGTTAACTTTCCTCAAATCTTGTACAATCCTGAACTTTCCATTAGGTTTCTTTAGCCCCATTATCGGTGAATTACACGGGCTACTCAGTAACTCTCTCAAAACACCCTGTTGAATCATCTTATCAATTATAGGGGTTATTCCCTCAATTATCTCTGGTGTCAATCTGTACTGTGGGATATTAGGATACACGATTCCCTCTTTCGCTGAAATCTTCACTGGATCTACATTATTCATCAATCCCACATCTTCTCCAGTAAAATCCCAAACCGCTGTTTTTACTGTGTGTCTCAACTCCTGAGGCAAATCATCTGGATTAAACACAGCATACGTACCAACAATCTCACTCTCTCTATTATCTAGAGTCATCCTGTACAGAACATCCTCATCTGGTGTCTCAAAAGCTATTCCATCCGGAGTACAGAAAATTGTGCAATTCATCTTACACAATAAGTCCCTACCTAACAAGTTCACTGGACTAGTGTCACAGACTACAAATCTGTGCATGTCTGAAAATTTCCCTATTCTTACCCTTACTGGTTCGGTAAGTCGAGTCTTAATCTGTGTATTAGCTACACCAACCACTTGGATTGCTTCGTCCGAGAGAGGAAGATTTCTTTTATCTGCTGACCTGACAGTTGATCTCGTCGCTCCTGTGTCTACCAAAAAAGTAACACTCTCCCCATTAATTTTCCCATCTACAAATGGTCCTGCCTGGTCTATTTCTAGAGTTGCACCAAGTATGCACTCTTCCTCCTCTCTTCGGCACTGTCAATAGTCCCCTTCAGACTCACTCCCCTCATTCTTTAACCAGTACTGCTGTACCAGGTTTGAACGTCTCGGTTTGTTTACCTGCTCATCATTGTAGAATCCTGAGTCCTGGTTATACTTTTGGGACCCTCTATTTTGCGGCAAGGGTGGTTTTGGCTCTTAACTCTGCTGTCTGACAACCTTCTGCTGTTGTTGCTGATTATTACACCCCTCGTTCTGCACCTGTTGATTCAATGATTTATTCTCATTACTCACTAATGGTGGATTCGTACACTCGGATCTCCAATGCTCCAATTGTCCACAGTTGTGACATGGGAACTTTTTCTTGGCCTCCTCTAGATTCCCCTTTCCTTTTCCTGCACCATATCTAGGCCTATTTCCTGGATTATTTGCTTGTTCCACCATCTGTGCTTCCTGTCTTTCAGCAACCTTCACCTGTGCCCACATTGCTTTCTCTTTCAGCTTTCTTTGTTTTGCCTCAATCTCATCACTGAAGTACTTTGCATGTCTCAAAATTTCATCAATCTTTTTACTCTGCCAATCAACTGTGTGCTCTCGAATCCTTTCACTGATTTCAGGTCTCAAGCCATATACAAACCTGTATACAAAATGACTCAAATCCTTATCACCCAGGTGTTCATCTCCACTAAACTGTTTAAAAGCCAGTATCAGCCTTTCATAAAAAGCATGAACTGATTCTTTTGCTTCCTGATGTGTTCGATCTATCTTAACCCAGTCTGTCTCTTTCGGGGGTACCTTATTTTTCAGGAACACAATACCTGTTCATACTTGTTCATCACCTCTGGGTCTGGTGCTCCCGTTTTCGGATCTCTTGGATACTCCTTAGCAGGCCAATCTACAACTATCTTACACTCTGCCCACAAGTCTGCTGGAACAATTATATCAAACAGACTATTCTGGTCAATCCACAGCACTTTTGACAATTTCACAAACCTGTCTACCTGCCTATACCACTCGACGGGCTTTTCTCTCAGTCGAGGAAAATCATTCATAAATGATAAAATATCCTGTCTAGTCCATGGGACATGTACATATCCTCCTCCAGGAATCTCTCATAGGATAAGCATCCACTGTTTCTCTTTTTCTCTCATAGGAAAAGCTGAGTAAGTCCTGTCTACTGAATCTTCCCTTTTCTTGTACCATCTATCCTTCCATTTTTCCACATCACCCCATTTTCGCAATAAGGAAATCATTTCCTTAATCTGCCCTGTTCTGCCAACACCATTTAGATTCTCAATGTCCTTGTCGGAGAAATCCACCCTATAAAGCTTCTGCAAAGCTTTCACCTTATCCATGTCAACTCCTTGTTCACTCGCTATTGTTTTTAACCTGTCATGTGTACTCTTAGCCCTCCAGGTGATACTCTTGCACATAAATAACAATTCTCCATCATGATGGTTTTTCAATATTTCTGTAGGAATTGTTCCCGCAATAAGTTCCTCCAATTCTATGCGCAACCTGGCTACATCAATTGCCTGTGAATCTTTATCCTTCTTTTGAAGAACTTTCAACCAATCATTCAAATCTTCAGCTGTTATTTCAGTAGACTTTTTCACTGCACCCACTTGTTCTGCCATCCTCTGTGGTTCCAAAATCGTTCCTCCCAAACAACCAGTATTCAATCCTGAATTAGGCTGTACATCTAATCCTCCACTACATGCGTCATGTCTCGACTGTCTCAAATTATTTTCACCCGTTCTCATTCTTGATTCTTCCAAAGTGCAAGTACCAACCAAACCATTTCCAACATAGGGAACTGTCAAACCATTTTCACCCATTCTTTGCTTATCAAAAATAGGCACAACCGGACCAATTTTTACAGGCACTGTAACTGCTTCAAGATTTTTCGTCAGCTCTCTAATTTTCTCAGTCAGCTCAGATGTGGTTCTGGCTAATTCTCTTGTTTTCTCATCACCGATTTGATTCTCTCTCTCTCGCTCTCTCTCTCTCTCTCCCTTTCCGTGAAAGAGCTACTACTTTTTAAATCAGGTGTCACAATCTCAGTTTAACAATTCGTAAAGTATCTCTTATGGGAGTAGCAACTGGCGTTCTCTCTTCTGGTTCTGGTCTATATGGAGGTGGTCTCTTATAAATCATGTCATCCAAGACCTCATCCTCATAATCATTAGCCCCATACCTTCTCACTTCTGTAACAGGCACCTTTTCTGCACCTTTCCTTCCTTCTGCTTCTTCAACAGTTCTCATAGGATATAATCCCTCTGACATACTAGCATCTCGCCATCTCCTCATTCGATCATGATGAGTTTCACGATCATATTTCCTCCCAAAAATATACCTATAATTTCCTCCACTCCTCTGCTTTTCTCGCTCATGCACCTCATCTTCCCATTCCACCAACGCCTCAAATTGTGTCGGCCTTGGTCTAGGCTCTAGACACATCATTTTTTCCCGTAAATTTCTCAACACGGCCAGATTAAATGAACCATGTTCCGGGAACGCTAAAACACCATCCTCCTTAGTGTACTTAGCCCAGTTGTCTAAGCAAATACAGGTATGATACCCATATTTCGCAACCATAAAGGATGCAGGAGTTGTTGTCGGAGGTAACAATTCACCTTCTCTAGTTATTATGTTCTTATCCTTGTCGAACCATCTTTTAATTTTACCGAACAAGGATTTCTTTTTCTTTTCCTCCGGTTGATAATACATTTTCGCGTTTACCACTATTCTCTAGTCCTCTCCGCAACTGTACGATCTTTTGTCCAATAACAGCGCGACTCACACTAACGCACCAATCCTGGAGCGTTTACGTCACCCTGTACTCCTTCCAATCCCTGCGCGGCTCACACCAACGCACCAATCCCAGCGGGAGCACTGTTCTGATCCACTGTCCAATCACAGCGCGGTCTGTTTCTCAATCAATCAATCATTTGCATTTATAAAGCGCGCACTCACCCATAAAGGGTCTCAAGGCGCTGGGGAGGGGGGGGGCGGTCAGTGCTCGAAGAGCCAGGTCTTGAGCTGCCTTCTGAAGGAGAGGTGTTCAGGTATGGCGCAAAGGTGGCTGGGCAGAGAGTTCCAGGTCTTCGCTGCCAGGAAAGAGAAGGATCTTCCTCCGGCGGTGGCTTTGCGGATGCGGGGTACGGCTGCCAGGGCCTGTCCGGCGGATCGTAGAGTGCGCGGAGGAGTGTAGAAGGAGACGCAGTTGTTGATGAGTTTGGGTCCGAGGTTGTGAAGGGCTTTGTGTGCGTGGGTGAGGAGTCGGAAGGTGATCCTCTTGTTGACGGGGAGCCAATGGAGTTTTTTCAGGTGTCCTGAGATGTGGTGGTGGCGAGGGATGTCCAGGATGAGTCTTGCGGCAGCGTTCTGGATCCGTTGGAGTTTCCTCAGCAGCTTGGTGGTGATGCCCGCGTACAAGGTGTTCCCGTAGTCCAAGCGACTGGTGACGAGGGCGTGGGTGATGGTCTTTCTGGTGTCGGTGGGGATCCAGCGGAAGATCTTGCGGAGCATGCGGAGGGTGTTGAAGCATGCTGAGGTCACCGAGTTCACCTGTCTGGTCATGGTGAGGGATGAGTCCAGGATGAAGCCGAGGTTGCGTGCGTGGTCGGTGAGTTGGGGAGTGCTGCCTAGGGCGGGGGGCCACCAGGAGTCGTCCCATGCGGTGGGGGTGGGGCCGAGGATGAGCACCTCCGTCTTGTCGGCGTTCAGTTTCAGGCGGCTGTCTGTCATCCAGTTCGCCACTTCCTTCATTCCTTCATGAAGTCTGGTCCTAGCTGAGGTGGGGTTGTTTGTGAGTGATAAGATGAGCTGGGTGTCGTCGGCGTATGATATAAGGTCCAGTCCGTGTTTGCGTGCGATGTTCGCCAGGGGGGTCATGTAGATGTTGAAGAGAGTGGGGCTGAGGGAGGATCCTTGAGGTACGCCGCAGATGATCTCCGTGGCTGTGGATCTGAAGGGGGGCAGGCGGACTCTCTGAGTCCTTCCGGAGAGGAAGGAGATAATCCATTCGAGGGCCTTGCCTCTGATGCCGGCGTTGCTGAGGCGTCGTATCAGGGTGCGGTGGCAGATCGTGTCGAAGGCTGCGGAGAGGTCCAGGAGTATGAGGGCCACGGTCTCACCCTTGTCGGTCAGGGCTCTGATGTCGTCCGTGGCTACGATGAGGGCGGTTTCGGTGCTGTGGTTGGTCCTGAAACCGAACTGTGTGGGGTCGAGGGAGTCGTTGGTTTCCAGGGCGTTGGAGAGTTGAGTGTTGACAATTTTCTCAATCACTTTGGCGGGGAACGGCAGAAGAGAGATGGGCCGGAAGTTTTTGAGTTCGGTGGGGTCTGCTGTGGGTTTCTTTAAGAGGGCGTTGAGCTCTGCGTGTTTCCAGCTCTCCGGGAAGGTGGCGGTGGTGAGGGAGGCGTTGATGACATCTCGGAGGTGCGGTGCGATGATGTCGTCGGCTTTGTTGTAGATGTGGTGCGGGCAGGGGTCCGATGGGGATCCGGAGTGGATCGAGTTCATGACGCGGGTGGTCTCCTCGGTGGTGGTTGGGCTCCAGGTGAGGATGGTGGTGATGTCGGTATCGGGTTCCGGGGGGGGGTTCGTGTCGGTGGTCGCGAAGCTGTTGTATATGTCGGTGATCTTGTGGTGGAAGAAGGTCGCGAGGGAGTCGCAGAGGTCCTGTGATGGGGGGATGGAGTTGTTTTCTGCGTCCGGGTTGGAGAGCTCTTTGACGATGCCAAATAGTTCCTTGCTGTTGTGGGCGTTTTTGTCAAGTCTGTTCCGGTAGGCTGTTTTTCGTGCGGCGCGGAGGTGTTGGTGGTGTTGGCGGGTGGCGTCCTTGAGAGCTGACATGTTCTCTTCAGTCTGGTTGAGGCGCCACGTCTTCTCGCGGGCGCGGCATTCTTTCTTGGAGTCCTTGAGGTCGGGGGTGAACCAGGAGTTTTTCTTGTGGTTGTTGGTGCTGGCTTGAGTTTTCAGGGGGGCCAGGAGGTTGGCGCAGTCGGAGATCCAGTTGGTGAGGTTGTTGGCGGCTTCGTTTGGGTCGGTGGTGCTGGTGGGTCGGTTCTGGGAGAGGGTTGATGCGAGCTGATCCGTGGTGATACGAGTCCAGTGTCTTCTTGGTGGTTGCTGGGTGTGGTGGTGCACAGTGGTCTTCTTGAAGATGAAGTGGACGCAGCTGTGGTCCGACCAGGTGAGTTCGGTGGTGTGGCTGAAGGTGATGTGTTTGCTGGAGGAGAAGATGGGGTCGAGCGTGTGTCCGGCGTAGTGGGTGGGTGTGTTGACTAGCTGATTCAGTCCCAGGTTGGTGAGGTTGTCCAGTAAGGCGGTGGTGTTGTTGTCGGTGAGGTTCTCCAGGTGAAAGTTGAGGTCTCCTAAGAGGATGTAGTCGGTGGACGAGAGTGCGTGAGGGGTGACGAAGTCTGCGACGTCTTCGCTGAACTTGGTGCGGGGTCCTGGTGGTCTGTACATGAGGGTGCCTCTGAGGGTGGTCTTGGGGTCGCTGTGGATCGTGAAGTGGAGATGTTCGGCGTCGGGGAGTGAGTTGTCGGTGTTGGTTGAGATGCGGATGGAGTTTTTGTGTGCGATGCCTCCTCCGATGCGGTTGGTGCGGTCTTTCCGGATGATTTTGTAGCCGTCGGGGATGGCTATGGCGATGTCGGGTGCCGAGGAGGGATTCATCCAGGTCTCGGTGAGGAAGGCGATGTCCGGGTTCGTAGAGTTGATGAGGTTCCACAGTTCGATGGCATGCCTGTGGATGGATCGGGTGTTGACCAGGATGCAGTGGAGATTGCTTCCGGGGGAGTTGTTCTTGACGGGAGCGGTGTTGGTCCGTGGGCAGGTGAAGTGACAGTTGTTGCAGGTGAAGGGTCCGTGGGTCCGTTTAGGGTGGGCGCAGTAGCAGCCCGGAGTGCGGCCGGGGTTGAGGTTGACGAGGGTGGCGGAGTCGTAGGTCAGGCGGGGGGTGCGGGGGCCAGGGGTTCGGGCGCTGAGCGCGGGCCAGGCGCGGACGGGCGCAGACGGGCTTGCCTTAGGCGCGCCTTCGGCGCGCCAGCGGCGCGCCCGCTGCGCGCGTCTGCTGCGCGGCCTCACAGCGGCCGCCATTTAAGGGGTAGCCGGGGAGGCGGGGTCAGCTGGGAGACGGGAGGAGGGCGGGTAGGGGAAAAAAGCGGCAAAAAAGCGGCGGCGGGAAAAGGCTCCGAAGGCGAGGAGGCCTAGAGAAATGAAAAAGGTGCAGAAAAACAGGAAAAACGAGGGGGAGACGGCGGGAGGGCAAGGGGGACGGCACTCAGGAGATGCAGGCACTCGGGGATACAGAAGGAAACCAGGGGAGCGCGATCACACAACACAGGCACTCGGGGATACAGAAGGAAACCAGGGGAGCGCGATCACACAGCACAGGCACTCGGGGATACAGAAGGAAAAAAAGGGGAGCGCGAACGCAGACAAGCGGCAACACAGGCACTCGGGGCACAGGCAGCGATGCAGGCAAAAGGAGAAGGCAGAACAGGGGATCTGGTGGCGCTGTGAGGACAGAGGAGCGACCTACCCTGGGGTCAAGGGTCTGACTCCCTGACGTCAGTAGTCGCTGCAGTCGCTTCTGCTCTGTCTCCTGTCACTCGTCTACCCCTCCTTCACAAAGCCTTCTCAGTAGACTTCGTTTCAGATTCTACAAAATCTATTAGTTACAACATATAAACATCTCCATTGTCTGCTTCGCTAACCACAGAATAGTAAAGAAAATTCTTTTTCACAAGAATCCCGCTTCTCTCTAGAACAGCGCTTGCCTCTGCTCTACCACGGAATGATTACTTTTGTTGACACAGTAGCACATCCCTCTACTCTGCCCTTCTAACATGCATCCAATAACTGTTTCCTCCAGGAATGCTCCAAAGAGTCTCACAATCAAATAAATGCTCATACATTCACGCACTTTCATACCAGAAAATGTAGCACATCCACACAGGATCCTGCCTTTCCCGAGAACAGCAAACAGTCTGTCCCACTACAGAATTATAACACACGTTAACCAAGCAGCGCTTACTTCTGCCCAGTCCTTCAAACAAGCTCAGAGAATACCTATTACTTCTCCAGCGATAAGCTTATACGGCAAACCTTACGGATCCCTGGGACTTAAGACCAGAGTTTCATAGATAACCTTCGCTACCATTCACACTCCTTTTATACTGAAAATATGTCTCTAATAGACACGACGATGTCACTGATTCCGAACCCAGACAATGTGACGCGCAACTTCAATTGTCACACGTTGTTCCCCGCATACGTACAGGGCCAACAATCCCGTCTTTCCCGAGAGCAGCACTCATTTCCCTCTGCCCTACTACGGAACCGTCACCAGCTCCCCACGTTCCAGAAGCCGTACACACTACATAGAACTCAATACGACGACTTCAACATATAGTATTAGTACATATACCAACATCAATCAATAAATCAATAAATCAAAAGCCTATGTACAAGCAATCTATCAGATCAAGACAATAATCTAAAAACCATCACACTGCTACCAGGAAACTGCTGCAGATTGGAGCATATAAATTCTCCCTACTTCCACGGACAGAGTAAATCCACAGTCACACGCACATACACTCATCATACGCTAGGGCCCATCACACTAACATTCATTCTATTACTCTATCCACACTGAATATATAGGAAAAACCCTGAACCAATCTGCATCTAAAGTGAGGTCAATGCGACCTAAAAGATCTGTCTTGAGTCATGATTTAAAACATAGGAAATACATTTGGAACTCAATAAATGACAAAGAAATAACCACCCGACACTGTGATTCAAACAAAGGTCATCTTTTATCTAAATTAGTTCAAAGGAAAATCAACCAATAGCAAAATCATTATCATTATTATTCTCATAGTTACCTATTCTAGCTAAGTGTCATTTGGGTCAGGACAGGTCTCTCAGTAAAGTCTCCCGAGTCGCCGTCCTCTCAATCAGCGTCGATCCTCTCGAGCATAGGTTCAAGAAGAAGTGGCCTTAGACCCTGTCTAGTCTAACAATATTTATAGCGGAACTAACAAATTGAAAGTAACAAACAAACTCTAAACGTCCGTTGAGCCGCTGAGCAGAGCGAGCAAGAAAGGATGTTGACTCGCAACATTTAGAAAATCTCCGCTCTCGAAAATCACAAAAATAAAAACACGGAAGAAGGAAGCCAAACTTAAAAATGAAACATCCATGAATGCTCTTCCTCGGAACCATAGTGAAGCCATCGCAAGTTTATCAGAGTTCATTGTGGCTTTATTCTTCTCCAAGGGCAACTGGCAGCATGCCTGGAGCTGCTGTCCTCACGGAAACTATTAATACAGTCAGAGGCCGAAGTCAGGTGGTTTCTAACCATGTTCAGCAAGGCCTCTCGTCGTATTTCGGAAACTCAAGTGCAGGCTGTAAATATCGGCCATCTTGGATTAGGCCAACTTAATTAAAAGAAATACAAAACAACGTTACTACATCATAATGATTAAACAGTGTTAATTCCCACTAATACCCTTATGTGTATGTAATTATCTAGCCGTCTGCGACACAAAGAAGCATTAAAGCACGTTATTTTAAAGCGCAAACACGAAACAAATAGCACCCTCTCGACACTTATTTAATTAATTTGCCCACCAATTTAGTTCACGTATTAATAAAGCAACATAAATGCATTCCCGCGTGTAACTCTTTCATTAGTAATGTTGGTTAATCAGAAACTTTAACAAAATCAGTAATTATTAATTAATTATCAGTAATTTTAATTATGACATATAAACATAAACTAGAGTTTAAATCTCAATAAATTTTCAATAGAAAACCCTGCTCCAGCATTGCTTTATCCTCTAATAATGAGGTCTGATTTATGGTCTTAGTGGCCAGGTTTTCAAGCTTGCATGCGTAAGAGGCATTTCCCACAGGTCCTGTACAGCCACTTGTTTTATTGACTCATTGAGGTCGGCAGTAGTGTTGTTAATTCTATCCAAAGATGTGAGTTCAGGGTGTTCAATTGTGCTCTCTTTATGTTCTGCCAGCATTTTATATATGCAAATCTTCTGGCGTGTGTGTCTACTTCTGCAGGTCAAACTCTAGCCACAGCTGTGCTGATGAAGTGTACTCAGGGAGGCTTTAGATCAGTCTGAATGCACCCGCCATTATTCCATCCAAAAGAGGCGCATCTCTGCCCCGCCTTGACTCACTCCCACAGGTTGTTGGTACAAGCTTTGCCTGAATTACCAGCAGTAAAGGTGTATAACTGGGGTGAGCAACTGTCTTCTTCAGGTTTTTAATGCAAGCTCTAGAGCACTGCCTGTTCTCCTCAGGGCTTCTTCCCGGGAGTGAATGGCCCCTTGTTGTCTATTATCACTTACAAGTACTTAAATTCTTCTACTGTTGCCAGAGGTTGGCTAAGTACCAATATGGGGTCATTATTTTCCCTTGATTAGTATCAGAGTTTTAGTTTTCTCTAAGTTGATCTTCAGGCCATTCTGGATCAAGTAAATTTATGTTACATCAAGCAAGCATTGGAGCCCAACTGGATTGCAGCTTGTCAACACCAAGTTATTGTCAGAAAACAGATTTGATAATATCAACCCCCAAAGCTTTATGGAGTGGCATTTGCAGGAATTCAACCCTGGTGTAAGATCTGCCATAAAAAGATTAAATTGGGTGGGGGCAAGGACGCAAGCCTGCTTCAGGCCTTTGGTGGTTAAAATGCATCTGGTTAGGTGTGTAGCAGCCCCTGGCTTAACTTGTACCCATGTGTCTGTATGCTGCAAGACCAGTTGTTTCAGAAGGGCAAGTGGAATTTTTCAGTCATTCAATTTGCGCAACAACTTGTCCCAATCTATATGATAGAAAGCAGATTGGTAATCGATAAAGCAAAGATACCAGGGTAGCTTGGGCAAACCTTTATTTGAAATAGGAGGCACATAAAGGCATTTTGGCATGAGTTTCCTAGGGAAGGTTAATTCTTTAGCAGTGACTCTCCCACTGCACTTGAGAGAACCCCATCACATTCTCCTTTTGTTTTCTCTTCATTTTTCATGTGGCCTCATGCGGTGGATTTCCGTTGGGGGGTGCTCGGCCCCACTCACGCACCCCATGACACAAGGTACATTGGAGGGCAGCTCGGAGAGCCCACCCCTGGCTGCTCTTGCTGGCTCCCCGGATCGGTAGTGGTCATTGGTGTCTGTATGCTCCCAGGGACAGGCGTGCAGTGTGTGTGGCCACCTCCTGCTCCCAGTGGACACAGGCACGGGTAGTGGGAGGTGAACCATGTAGGGTGTGGGGGTACGGCGGCACTCAACCATCCTCTATTGTTGTCTCAGGGTGCAGGGATGGGGTCCTTGGCCCCCCCACCTCCTGCAGGGTAAAAACATTCTCCAGCACTTTGGGGAAATGCGACGGTGCTGCCCCTGCTTTGGTTGAGCACTTGGGGATCTGGGGATGTGGTCACCCCCCTTTAGGTCTGAATTCACCCATGGATGGGGTCCCCGGGAAAAAGGGAAGAGTGGGGATGAAGTCCAACAAACTACCTCTCCCCTCAAACTTATAAGACAACAGTTTCTCTGCACAGTCCCCCGGGCCATGGTCCACCCTGGGGGAGATTATTTGAACAGCAGCAGAGCTCCGAGGTAGGACAGTAGGTCAAAGGTTGTCAAACTTTAGAATACCATAACTCAGGCCCTGTTGGGTGGATGTGGATGATCTTGGGTTCGTTTTACTCCTGGTGGTGAGTTCTCTCCACCAGAGGCAGTTGCTGCGACCCTCATTACCTCCAATGTGCTGTAACCCTAACAAAACTGGGTTCTGCTTTGGTTCTTTGTTGGTGGGTGCAGAAAAGTCAATGGCTTTCCCCCAACTGGCCCACAAGGGGATTTAGGGAGCCAGCCTCACTGGCTCTTGGGGATACTTGGGGGGACCCACTTGCCCTGGAGTCAACTGGTTGTCTCAAGATCCAGTAGCGAAGGTGTAGAAATCCAGAGGCAAGAGAGCATCTCTTCCTTGTACAAGAGTTATTAATGGGAAGAGGAAGGTTTCAGAAGACAGGCAACCTTGTTCAATTCTGGGGTGCCACATTACATCTGCCCCCCTGTCCCAACCTTCCTGCACCGCATGTTGGGACAATCGAAAATGGCGTCATCAAGGAAGCACTGGTCAAAACATCTCCTGGGGTCTCAGCTCCACTCCTCACTGATATCACTTGCATACTAGAATTTCAAAGACACCCCCCCGCCTTGGTTGACTCCAGTTTTCTGGACACTCTTTTTTGTTCAGTGAGCTTGGGCTGGCCTATGCCTGGTACAGTGTGACAGCTGAGTGATTGATGGGGATCATTCCGCCCCAACACATTCCTCCTCAGGAGCTAGGAGAAGTACTGCTAATTGCTCCTTTTGTTTGGGTGGCTTTTTTTCTTGCAGCTGGAGAAAATGTAAATACCTGGGCACAGCAGGATGACAGAAGGCCTGGGCTCTGATCATGGACTGAGCTTGGAACATATGGAAACACTGGATGACCCATAAAATGTAGAGTTATCATGTTGAAAGCTACATATTTTGTTTTACTAAACAGGTTACACTTAAATTCAAGAAGTCAATGGTCTCTGTAGGCCAAAGGGGAGTGAAACTATCCTCTTAGGTAGTTCTCTCCCCATGTGTATGATAGGTGCCACTACAGGAAAAACAGTAGAGCACAGTTACTTCCCCTGTTAGTGTGCACTACCCTGATAAGGCCGATCTCAGGTGAATACCTAATCCTACAAAATCCCCATTATCTGTTACATGGCTGGGCACAATATTAGTCTCTCAAGCCTAGCCCGCACACGTGTGCACACATGTGTGCACACCTGGTCACACGTGTGCAGCCAAGTGCTCCTTACCCCTGCTGTATCGCAGGAGCCTTATCTTTAAAGGCGGACACTGGTAGTAAACACGAGCGGTCAGTTTGCCATGGGATTACCATGGATGAGACCCAGTAGTGAGACAGACCCACAGGAAACAGCTCAAAGACTGGGTGATCAGAAAAGCAAGAAATCTGACCATACTGAAGAGGAAGAACCCAGTGCAACAGGAGTCATGTAGGGTAGAGCGAGGGACCACTCAAGTTTGCAATTGGAAAGGAACCATAAGCCAGTGGTATGTAAGTGAAGCGCAGGAACAAAGAGGGTACAGCTAGGCGTTATTTCCTTTTAAGCAGATGATATACTCCTTTATGTAAGGTAATGCAGACAGGGTTCTGACCATGTATAGATGGTATAGAAAAGTTCAGGGAACTATCGGGCATGAGGGGAAATTGGCACAAATTGCACACATTTCCAGTATGGCTTGTGCAGGGCAGCGGAATGCCGTGTGATTTAGCCACACTCTTGCTTGGGAGCGTAACATTGCTGTAGGTAAGGGCGCAGATTCATAGAACGGAAAGGGATATTATTGAAGGCAGTATAGGACAGACTAAAGCATCCGTCTGAGGCCCACATTCTCTGAGTGTCCCAATCTGGATTTTCTGTGGAATAGGTGGACAAACGCGTTCCACGGTTTAGTATACTAGTCCTCAAAGGGAGTGACACCAGACGAGAAACTTCTCCAACAACAGGGTTCTCAAGCACATGACGCATGAGAATGGGTTATCAGGTATCAAAGGGACAGTTCATAACTCATTATAGTATTAAAAAAGTGATACAAGAGCTTTGTGGCATCACAAGTGAAGGATCCCCGACACATGAAATATGGAATCTATGAATCAAGATAGGAACTGGGAAAGAGCAGTTTAACATCTATTTACAGTTCTAATAGACTGAACCAAAAGTGTACTGGCTGGGTGAAGGGAGAAATGGTTCTAGGGACACAGTGCCTCAGAGACGTAGACTACATACTTAAATTGAATTGTATACCAATGGTGCCCAGAAATACCAGATTTAAATTACTCCAAAACAATATTCTACATAGGATATCTTTAACCTTGAAGTGGATTGTCAAAATATATTCATTGCCTCTGGCGAGCTGCCCACAATGTTAAGACAAAAAGCTAATTCTGGTACAGGTTGTGCATACACCGAATTATTGCATGGTACTGTGGTGTTCACGCTGGAAAACTTGTGAAATGTGTAATTTCAGCATTTTTCCAAGTCCTAGAAACCAAATATCAACTTGCCTATTTGTTGAACATGGTTTTCTCCTAGCCCAAAGGGGGATAGTCATGAATTGGAAGTCACCTTATTCGCCTGCTATTGCTTTATGGCTGCAAGTAGTGGCGGACTGGGCTAGCCAGGAAAGAGCCATGTTACACATAGAGAACATAATAGGCCTTAAGAGGAATCATTAGTCCTTTGATATACTTCTAGTTGAGTTTTAAGTTCACCACCAGTTCTAGTAGACTCCGAGATGAGGTAGGGAAAACAGATACTTTGAATTCTGAACTATTTGGCCCTACCTGACTATGAAATAATCCAGCCCCTGCATAGATGAAAAGTAATGGGAGACAGTAGTATCTAATAGTACTTTGCAGCTCCAACATTTACTTATGCACCTGTTGGAAATGACCACATTTTGCTGGCTGTACCACCAGATTTTTGCCTTGACTGTTTTTGCGGACTGTAAACTCCCAACCAGTAAAGTGCCCGTGCTCCCTCTTTCAACATGGTGCCATTGACATACCCTTAATTGGCATACTTAAATCATCTAGAAGTCCCTAGTATATGGGACCTAAAGTATACCCAGGACCTGTAAGTTAGATGCCAAGAGTGGGCTGCAGCACATATTGTGGCACCCTATGTAGTGACAGGACAAACAACTCCTCTGCATGTCTTTTATTTAATTAGCCCTCAGTGGGCTTCACAGGTTAGCTCAAGTTAGTATTGCATGCTGGGAACTAAAGGACATGCAGAGGAGAATGTCTTTCCACCTAACCTGGGCAGTATCATGAAGCCTGTGACCAAGGAGCTGTTGCTCTGAAACACGTAAGGCAAGATATGCATCTGAATGAAAATGTTGGTTTCATTTTGGTGGACCACTGGAGGGCTTTTATATCAAATGAACATTATGCTACAGTGAAGAAACCTGCTAAAGGTAAGGGAATTCATGAAAGTGCACTAATGATCCCAGCATGCAACACTAAGTTGAACTCACTTGTGAAGCCCACTGAGAGCTAATTAAATAAAGGACATGCAGAGGAGAGTACCTTTCCATCTATCCTGTGCAGTACCACTGGAGGGCTTTTAAATCAAATGAACACCATGCTACAGTGCAGAAACCGGCTAAAGGTAAAGGAATTCGTGGAAGTGCACTACTGATACCAACATGCAACACTAAGTTGAACTCACCTGTGAAGCCCACAGAGGGCTAATATTATAAAAAAAGACATGCAGAGGAGAGTGCCTTTCCACCTATGCTGCGCTGTATCATGAAACCTGTGACTGAGGAGCTGTTGCGCTGAAACGCGTAAGGCAAGATAAGCATCTGAATGAAAATGCTGTTACCCTTTTATTAAAGAATCAGTGGAATTCATCTGTTCTTCAAGTACGTCTTCAACTGGGGATGTTTGTTGAATGATATATAAATATATTACCTACTGGCGGTGGCCAGTAGGTAGTTATAGTTAGGACCTAGTTTCCATAGGAAAAACTAGTGGGGTGCTCCAGTCAGCTCCTGTCTTGAAAGTTTCGGGGTGATTCGACAAGCGGGGGCCGAGAAAAAGGGGGGGTCTCAAAACGTATTATCCCCATGTTATTTTCCAGAGGAAACTTTAGACTCGGCTACAGCCTGAACTGTTGAACGGAATTACACCAAATTGGGCAAAACGGTAGCCCTTGGTTCAGAAAGAGACCTTTTTGTTAAATGGTGTAAATCAGTTCAGTAGTTCCTGAGATATTCAAAAATAAAAAAGTTTTGATATCTGGGCGGAGCCTAACCCTCCGAGCACGAGCTTGGCCCCAATTGGCTGCCGACACTTCAAACCAGGAAGTGTTGGCAGCCATCTTGTGCTTGGACCCAGGGAGAAAGAAAAGGTGAGCAAAAAGATAAGCATTTGCAATGCAATAGGTCTCGCATTTACGGGAGTTTGAGCTATTGGTATTGTAAATGACAATGCCTTTTATTTATGTTTTGGTTTTTACAACATATATAAAAGGCATTGTCATTTGCAATGCGAATAGCTTAAACCCTCGCAAATGCGAGACCGATTGCATTGCAAATGCTTGTTTACAAGGAGGGGTGGGTGGGAGGCGCTCACATTTTCAAGTAACTCTGCTGGGCCCAAATAAAGAATGAAACTGCCTTTTGTGCTCGCTCAGATCGTCTGTGTACTGTACTATTTGTGAAAGACAGAGAGGGGGGCACGGGCAAAGCAAAAAGGAAAGACAAGGGGGCGGAGAGTCAGGCATTGTGAGTCAGCAACATTGAAACTAAATGCTGAGACAGACAAGAGCCCGAAGGAATTACAGAAGAAAGAAGATGCGACAAAAATAAATAAGAGAAAGTTCAATACAAAGAAAGATAAGTATTGGCCACGAAAGTCATCGCGATCAAGATCGCTATCGCTGTGAAAGCGAAAGTGACCGCGATGACGCAGAAAGGCGTTCATGAGTGCTGCTGGTTGGCCTAGCGCATGGTGGCTGTGCGTGTGCATGCTCACGTGCACGCAAGCGCTAGGCCAGCCAGCAGCACTTAAAAAACTCACATACAAAATGTCTCTCCAAGCCAGCGCTGAGCGCTGGGCTCAGCGAAAGCTAAAAAACAATACAAAGGGGAAGGGTAAATACACCCTGACCCCCCAGGCCTGCTCAGAGGGTCCCATAGGGACCCCCAGGCCCAAACAAAGCATTTTTTGCGAGAAACCGTCCTAAATTTAAAAAAACGAAGGGAGCAAAGGCAGAGTTAGTTCTTTGCGAGGAGGGGACGTGGTTGAGGTCGGCGGTGGGGAGCCCGCGAGCCCGCAATGTTGTAAGCAGGGAGCAGGACTCAGCAGTAAGTGCAGAGCAGGTTATGAGCAGCGAGCGGTGCAGAGCAGGTTGTCTGCAGGAAGCAGGACTCAGCTGTGAGTGCAGAGCAGTGCGATCTTCCCCCTACAGCCCGCCTCTACGCCACAAGCCGTGCCATACCGCTATTCACCCTCAGACCACAACCCGCAGCTGACTTCTGATCCGCAACTCGCGGACCTTCCCATAGGCGTTTGCGGCCTCGCTGGTATTAAGGATTGCGGGGTTCGCTTCAGGGGCTGGAGAAGGTGTCCTTAGGTACGAGGCAAGCGCGGCCACAGTAACTGCGAGACCTTAGCAGCCCTGCGGAAGTAGCCCGGCTAGGCTGGGCGCAGCCTGCAGAACCACCTCGTGAGCCCTGCACGTCCCCCTCAGTCTACAAACAATTCATAAGAAAATGTGCAGCTTTTGGTGAAGGAACCCATATTGTTCTCCAGTTCCGCAATGACAGCTCAGGTCCTCAGCAATGGTCACTGTGCCCGCGGAATACAGTGCACTTTCACCTCCGTCTGCTAAAAGGTACGTCTTTTGGAGTGTGTTTCGCTACAGATGCCAGAGTGAAAAGAGATTTCAAAAACAAACCTTTGACAGAGGAACTCATCAATCGATAACCTTTCTGATCTAGCTATCAGTTATTTGCAACAGGCACAGTGACGTCATTTGCATGGTACTGAATTGAATAAATCCGCAGAGTAGCGGCTCACTCTGTCCTGTAAAAAGTGATTTTAGTTGGCAGCTTCTGCATTTAACGGATGCAAGCTGGTTTCCATGCCAATGTAAATAGATGAAATGCACAGTTTTTATCCAAAGAGTAAATGTAACAGTGAGAGAGCTACAGCCCTCATTTTCGATCACAAAATCTGTTTGATCACAGCTCGATTATATCCTGTAGCGTTATCGACTCTGTTAAAAACAAGCACGTCTGCTGTTGGCTAATTAAAGAGGCAACCGTGGCCCATTCGTATTTGAATATTCTATGGGAAAGAAGGGGGTAACACATTGATAGCTGAAGCCTTTATCATTGAAGAAACACATCCATTTTCAGAATGCTGATTTAGTAAACCAACAAATATTCAATATATGTTAAAATTCAAAATGTATTTATTTTCTTTCTAGCAGCACCCGTAGTCATTCATTGATGCTCAACCTCACCCAAGTCCATAAGTGCTCCTGTTAGCGTTATAGTTCTAAAACGCGCAGCGTTTGGAGTGCGGATTTCACTGACCGGTGCTGGTGTTGAACTACTTGGCCCAGAATCTGTGGGGGCAGCGTGACCATCAACAGCCCCTCCTTCCTCCCATCAGCAGACTTAAAAGACCTCGCGCCTCCCGCTTCGCGGGACGCGCAGCGTTTGGAGTGCGGATTTCACTGACCGGTGCTGGTGTTGAACTACTTGGCCCAGAAGTCTGTGGGGGCAGCGTGACCATCAACAGCCCCTCCTTCCTCCCATCAGCAGACTTAAAAGACCTCGCGCCTCCTGCTTTGCGGGACGCGCAGCGTTTGGAGTGCGGATTTCACTGACCGGTGCTGGTGTTGAACTACTTGGCCCAGAAGTCTGTGGGGGCAGCGTGACCATCAACAGCCCCTCCTTCCTCCCATCAGCAGACTTAAAAGACCTCGCGCCTCCCGCTTCGCGGGACGTGCAGCGTTTGGAGTGCGGATTTCACTGACCGGTGCTGGTGTTGAACTACTTGGCCCAGAAGTCTGTGGGGGCAGCGTGACCATCAACAGCCCCTCCTTCCTCCCATCAGCAGACTTAAAAGACCTCGCGCCTGCCGCTTCGCGGGACGCGCAGCGTTTGGAGTGCGGATTTCACTGACCGGTGCTGGTGTTGAACTACTTGGCCCAGAAGTCTGTGGGGGCAGCGTGACCATCAACAGCCCCTCCTTCCTCCCATCAGCAGACTTAAAAGACCTCGCACCTCCCGCTTCGTGGGACGCGCCGGGCTAAGCCCGGGCAAAGGGCGGGCCGTCTACGGCCGTCCAAGGCCGACCGAGGCTGGGCTGGGCCACCCCCCCTGTTGTTGGCTGCATACATGCTACAAGCTGTCCCAGAGTCAGGTGACTGATAGTCTCATTGTCTCTCTAAGGCATATAGGGGGCTGTCTTTTACAGTTTTTTTGTTTACAGTTCCTCAGTTATATTTGTCATATTATCCTCACTGCATAACGTATTGGTTTTCATGCTAATTGTGTTTCATCTCACTTAACAAATTATCATGGCTTCACACTCCACAAAATCAAGGCTCTCTTTGGTGGGGGGCTCTGTTAGGGGGACTTTGGATCACTTTATCACCAGGGCCGCTTCTGTTTTAGAACAAGAGATTGCTATTACGGAACGCCGTTTATCACTGGACCCTATTTACCAGAAGCGTTCGTCCCTGGGCCACATCCAACAGGTTCCTTCGCCTTCAACTAGGACCCCTGCCCCTGATCCCATCGACGACGCTGGCTCTTCCGTGCAATCATATGACCCAATAGTCATAGCGGCTACTCCAAAGGAACTTGACATATGCCCTCCCAATTCGCAATCATTAATGGTCTCTTCCTTTGAGGACCTAACCCCAACTGACACCGCCAAGATTCCCAAGACAAAACCTGTAAAGAATAGACCCTCTTCCTCCAAGCTTACAGCAAAAAAATTCCTACTGCCCCAACAAAAAAAAGGAGAAGAGACTGTCATCCTGATGTGCTTAAATCTACACCTCAATTAACACCGACCCTCACACGAGCTAGGTCTTCAACACTCCCGATACAGCCTCCCATCTCTCCTTTCTCCAACTTACTGGCTGACATAGAGCACCTGGTAAGATCTTTACTTTCACCTTTAGTGGAGAGAGTTAAGAATATTGCAACACAGCTAACATGCCTGGAAGCATCCCATGCTTCACTTATTGCCTCAAATAACGACCTGAATTCCCACTTATGTAAAAACCCTACTGTGGCTATTATGCCCCTCCCTTCCACTCAAACAACTACTCAGCCTAATACAACGAATCATACAGAGAACATATCTGTTCCTCCGCCTATAGCAGAGAAAGAAATCACCGCCAAGGGGGCTTTAAGAGAAGATCAACTCTCCAACCCTGCAGTGTCCCTGGGTAACATCAACTGGCAGCCCACTTCGGATTACAAACTGGACAAAAGCTCTTACATCGACTTGCCCCCCGAAGCGGCTCCCTACGTAGTGACACTCACTGGCATTCCAGTGCTTGCCCAGGGTAAAACGGAGAGATACCAGGAACTCAAAAATAAAGTAGTATACTGGCTGACCCAAAGTAGACCACTCCCCCCAGAAATTAATGGTGAAATATTACATGTGAGGAGATTGAAATGGTTGGGCACTAGACCGAAGGACATCCAAGGTGATATCATCATAATTAATTTTAGAGATCGTAGGGTGTTACCCCACATTGTGGATTGGTACACCCCGAGCAGGGGTATGGGAATTTCTACGGTTGACTTAAGTTATTTTTACCCCCGCTCTCTCTTGTCTAATTCCACATCTCCACACCCACCATCGAGGTTCAACATCCAGGCTCACCACTTCACTCTCCCAACTTCAAACAGATATGCCACTCTTTCAGGTTTGGACGAACAGGATTGACTTTTTAACTTTGGACCTGTGGCTGATAATTTTTCTACCACGAGCATTCTGCCAATTATCCCAGAACATGATAACCTGAATTTTAAGAATAACACACCGCACATTGACAATATGGGGTGGAAGTCAACTTCTGGCATTTTCCCTCACTCTCCATCTTTAGAGCTAATGCTCTTGACTGATTGTTTGATAACCAATCTTCCTTCCAATCATTTAGCCCACAGTGACATTTTCCTCCCTAAAATTCCTTTGCAATCCTCAGAAACCACTGAGATTGTAACAGATTCTATGACTGGTAACATCGGTACGGATAAACTCCTGCAGGGTGATGGTCTTTTGTCCTGGAATGTGGCAGGTCTCCTCGACAAATTGACTAACCCCGCATGGACTCAAACCGTTTCCCGCTACAGCATTATCTGTTTACAGGAAACTTGGACTGCCACAGAGCTCCATCTCCTAGGGTATCAGACCTTTCATACCCCAGCCTCTCCCAGTCCCCATGGTAGAAGAAAGGGGGGACTTTCGACCTACATTTCTGTAGAATGTCGATTAAAACCAGCCTTTGTCACAGGGACTTCAAATTACCAGCTTATTAGATTGACCGGTGGCTTTTTTAAAAACATTGTCCTGGTCAATTTTTACAATAACATCCCAAGCTCTCACTTGGATTTGGTGCTTAATGGATTAAAAAATGATCTTATTAAAATAGAGTCCCAAAATAATTCTGACACTCTAATTATTTTCCTAGGTGATTTCAATTGCCCTCTGTGCCCACAGAGCATTAAAGGTTCTTGTGGACTGACAATTGACATGGACGATTCTCCTAGTCACTTTCTCCACTCTAAACTAGGAGATCTTTTAAATGGCTTAACATCCCATTTTAATTTATCCTTTGTCAATGACTTATGCTTCCCACCCAAGTGCTTTAAACCCACTTATAATGGGAGAGGTTGTCATACTACGATTGATTATACACTTATATCTTCCAGGTACTCAGGGTCGATACTTACTTGGGAGACCCTTGACACTGTTATCAGCGATCACTATCCAATCGGGGTAACCTTAAAGCTAACCCCGTACGCTAAGGACACGGTCAGGCAGAATCCCCCTTATTTTCCTCCCCTACAGCTGGGAACCACTATGGGCCTCTTTCTTAAATGGGACAAAGTGGTTCCCTTCTCTTTTCTTAACACTCTGGTTAATAACGTATATGATCACATTCAAACTTGTTTGTCACTCATAGAAAATCCGCAGACAATAACCAATTCTTTTTCTGCAATCTTGTCAGAAATCAAAACTCTGCTCGCATGTGCCCCAAGGAAATCTCCCCCACTTACTCATGGCTGGTTTGATAGGAACTGTTCCAAAGCCTTGCGACTCTTGAAAGTAGCTTTGAAATCTAATCCTAGAAACCGCCTAGTAATACAGCAAGCTAGACATAACTACCGCACTATGCGTCAGGCAAGGAAAAACCAGCTGAAATCACAGGTTTGGATAGCCCTTGTGGAAGCCTCCGGGAAGAGGGATAATACCGCCTTCTGGAGGGCAGTCAATGCTCCCTTTTTCCGACCCTCCCAGCCCCCGATTTTGGATTCAGCCATAACCCCCGAAACTTGGGTTAAACACTTTAGCACCTTATACAACCCTACTGATTTGGCTAATCGATTGTATGAGAGGGAAAGTGATTCCAATTCCCCCTCTGATTTAACTATCACTACTTTTTTCCCCCTAAACATTCTATTCGACCATGCCGAAGTACTGATGGCCTTAAAACAAAGTCCCTCTGGGAAAGCCCCAGGCCCGGATTGCGTCCCAATAGACGTTTTTAAATCACAGCCTGATCTATGGGCTCCACTGCTCACCAATGTATTGAATTCTTTGAACACCACTGGTTTTATTCCCACTTGGCCTGAGGCAATTGTCGTCCCGATTTTTAAAAAAGGCGCAAGGGATAATCCCGCCAATTATCGCCCAATCTCACTTTTAGACTCCCTCATGAAGGTAGCCGGGCGAATTATTTTAAACAGAATACATGACTGGCTAAGCGATCAAGATATTATCTCCAACTTGCAATATGGCTTCAGACAAGGTAAGGGCACTATTGAACAGGGTTTAAATCTGACCCTTATAATAGCCAAATATACTCAGGCCAAAAAAGGCAATCTCTTCATAACCTTTGTAGACCTCAGCTCTGCATTTGACTGTGTCGACCATACGCAGTTATGGGAAACCCTTGCAGAGATTGGTTTAGATCCCCCTATTCTTTCATTTATTAAAGAGCTGTACAGGGATGCATCGGCCCGCGTGAGATATGGTAATAACGGAGAATGTTCTGACAGGTTTTTCATCAGGCGAGGCGTCAGACAGGGTTGTATATTAGCTCCCTTACTTTTTACCCTGTATATCAACTCTGTTAGCCATCATCTGAACAGAACTTTTCATGACTATCCCACAATAAACGGCAAACCTATACCCATTTTGCTTTACGCAGACGATGCCGCAATTATGTCCCAGACCCGCATGGGGATACAAAGGGCAGTCAACGAATTTACTGACTTTATGTCAAGGAGAGGCCTAAACGTTAATACCTCCAAAACTTACACCATGTCCTGTGGCCTAGGGATCGGTAAAAAGCCATGTTCCATCTTCCTGAACGGCAACAAATTGGATAATATTGATAGTTTCCCTTATTTGGGCAGTATTTTTAACAAGAGGGGCACTTGGCGAGCTGCGGCTCAAACCAGAGGCTTAGCATTGTCTAAAGCCATAGGAGCACTGACCAACTTTTCTAAAAAACTAGGGGGTCGACCAATAAGCCCTTTACTCCAGATCTATCGGGCGAAGTGCATCTCAACTGGCACCTATGGATCCGGGATTTGGGGGATTGAACCCGTTGATCAAATTCAACGCCTCGAGAATGCTTTCTTACGCTATCTCCTGGATGTCCCTCCTGGCACCTCCACTTATATGGTGCATACTGAATTGGGCCTCACATACATCGCTGACACGATCAATTCTTCCCCCCTTATTTTATGGCATAAAGTCTGGACCAATGAAGAGTTACCTTTTAACAGGGAAATTATTACAGACTGTCTAAAATTGAAAGACGCCAAGAACATAAAATGGTTGAACTACGTCAAGAGGTTGTCCACTGATATAGGGCATCCTGAATTTTTTACTGACCCTTCAACCTTAGTTAACATAGCAAAAGTTACGTTAAAGCGTCTTGTTCTAAATTACTGGAGCTGTCATCGATGGTCCTTAGAAAAACAAAAGAGCACTATTGCGGATTACCAAGAATCGACCATTACGAGTGGTACCCAGCAATATTTACTCTTAGAACCATCTCCGTTTACCCGCATGCTCCTGACCCGTTTTCGTACTAACACTTTTTTTAGACTTCTAACTTTTCCCAATCCAAACTGTTGGTCCAGTGACTTACCGAAGTGTCCTTGCGATGACCTTTCAACCCAATCTAACATTCATTGTATTCTATTCTGTAGATTCTATCAATTGCCAAGGACTATCTTTTTAAAACCGCTGCTTAAATCATGGGGATTACGTTCATGTAAAATGGCTTACCAAAAACTAAAAACCCTGGAAACTCCTTTAGCCCTGGCAGCCATTTCATCTTACCTGAAAATCACCCTGAGGCAGCGAACATCAATGGAGACCTAAGTTGATATATACCTTGATGCTTTGATTGTGTATCTCTACTTTTATCTGATCTTAACTACGTTACAAAATAATTGAAATTTTAATTTGTTTCAAATGGATTTTTTATATTTAAGTGTATGCACTTTTATGATATTGTTTTTGTACATATCGAATAAAGTTCATTATCTATCTATCTAACAAGGGCTTTATCTCCGCTTTTTTGGCTTTAAAAGCCAAAGAACCGGAGATAAAAATATCGCTCTATCAACAACAGGGTGCTAACATGCAAAATCGTGTGTTAGCACCCTTTTTCACTACGCTTCCCTTTGCATCTCTAATGAGATGCAAAGTGGGCGTTCCAGAGCAAAATAATAGGAGAAATTTCGCTAAGCGACATTTCTCCTATTATCAAGCTTCATGCTAACCCTGTTAGAGACAAAAAAAGCAGCGCTAACCACGGTTACCGCTGCTTTTTTACGTCTGCTAATTTTCAGATTTAGCCATGTAATCCAATGGGAGGTGGATTACATGGCTAAATCCACCATGGGCTATCAACAAGGATATCCCTATCCTTGTAGTTTTATCGCTGCATTACCAGCGATAACCTCCCAAAATGCTGCTATCGCTGGATTTTTTATCGCCTAGGCGGTTAGCGTTGTTAATAACGCAATAACCAGGCGATATTATCCAGCGATAGTGGGCGTTAAAAAAATTAACGCTAAGCGCCCTTAGCGTTAATTTTCCCTGTTCCTTGTTAATATCCCCCTTGATTAGGTTAATGTTTGTTAACGTTACCTGTTATCCCTAAATAATGCACGTGATGTTCGTTTTTACACACTCCCTCCTATCTCTGTATAATTTAAAAACACTGCACTTTCATCACAATGGGAACAAAAGCTCTGTAATATTTCACCAGAGGGTGTTGAGAATATCTATTCAAATCATGCATTTTGACAGATTGCAGTGAGGGTCGGGATGATTCATTCATGGATTGGCATCATCAGATGGTTCTAGGATGACATAACAAAGGTTTTGTTCTTCCAAATGTACAATTATCACCGGTGCGTCATTTTAAAGCATCCTAAAACTGTTGAAAATATCTTTCTCTAACCAGGATGTGTTGGCAGATGTGCCCGAACTCAGAATCTCACATCTTTACCAGCTCATTGTAGAGTAAAAAACATAAATAATGGCAAAGCATGTTTTCAAGCAGATAGCATGAAGGGGTATTCAATAAAAGACCAGTTGCCATCCACACACTCCTCTTAGCATTGTGTGATGCCCAGATTCGTTTTCTAAAGTGTAGGCAGCAGCAGCATGTCCCTGCACAGGGGTACATGGTTATGTTATGTTATGTTAGAAAGTTTGTAAAGCGCTCAACTCACCCTGGGGCATCTCAGCGCTGCCTAATAGACTAACATCCTGGACAGAACAGCGAAGGGAACTAGGAGAGAGTTCTGAACGGATGTATGTCGTTACAACACACACTTTTACAACGCATGCACTTACAACACATTTTTTACAACGCAACATCCACTACAACGCATTCCATTACATAGCATGACACTACAACGCATGTTTAAAAACTACCTTTACAACGCATTCCATTACATCGCATACTACCTTTACAACGCATACCATTACAACGCATATTATAGGGGTAAAAATTACTATTCTAACTCCAGGGGGTGCAACAGTAGGGTAAGTGTTGGATTGCGTTGTAATGGTATGCGTTGTAAAGGTAGTATGCGATGTAATGGAATGCGTTGTAAAGGTAGTTTTTAAACATGCGTTGTAGTGTCATGCTATGTAATGGAATGCGTTGTAGTGGATGTTGCGTTGTAAAAATTTCGTTGTAAGTGTAGTGCGTTGTAACAGTTGCGTTGTAAAGGTTGTTCACCGTTCAGAACAGGAAGGCTTTCAACTTTTTCCTAAAAAGTTCGTACCTAGGAATTGATCGCAGAGTCTGGGGAAGCTGATTCCAATATTTTGGAGCAAGATATGAAAAAGCTCTGCCTCCCATCCGAGTAAGACGGAAACGGGGGACCTGGAGGAGGCCCTGCAAACTAGATCTAAGACTCCTTGATGGGTAGAATTTAAAACGTTTTTTTTGTAGATAGAGAGGACCTCTATTGTTCAAAGCGTTATAGGTGAGACAGCAAATCTTGAAAAAAGATCTCTTTTTCACCGTTAACCAGTGTAATTCTCTGAGCAATGGCAGAGAAGGGGAGCCTGCCGGTTGATTAAAGATAATTCTCGCTGCTGTATTCTGAACCACCTGCAGCTTAACTAGGTGGGTCTCACCTACTTCTGCCAGCAGTGCATTGCCGTAATCCAAACGGCTGGTTACCAAAGCTTGCACTAAAGTCCTACGATAACAGGTAGGCATATATGGAAGGATTTTTCTCAGAAGCCGGAGGCTATAATAGCATGAGGTGGATGTGGTCACGATATGGTCTTTCATGGACAACAACCAATCAATTTTTATGCCCAGTTTTTTTACTGAAAATTTGGGGATGAGGACAGAGCCCAATTGAGCCGGCCACCAATCATCCGACCAGACATCAGTTGCTTTACCCAGCAGCATGATCTCTCAGCTGCACGTAATTAACCGTCATCCAGTCATATATCATCTTCATGCCATTTGCAAAGCGAGCTTTCTCATTCACTAAGTTGTCCTCAATGGTGAACATAAGCTGCATATCATCTGCATAAGAGATGATCTCGAAGCCTAACTGTTCAGCTATCCTCGCCAGAGGAGACATGTAAATATTGAAGAGGGTAGGACTCAGGCAGGAGCCCTGCGGAACACCCCTCTTCAAAGGCATTTTGGGCGAGGAATAGGGACCTAGTATGACAGTTTGGGTTCTGTCGGCCAAAAACTGTTGTAGCCACTTCAGGGCAGTCCCTTTGATACCACCGGAAGCTAATCTCTCCGCCAGCTTCAATATCGTAGGCTCAATTTAAGGAATTTAAGTTTGTAAAAACTTCTAATTATAAGTCACTAATTGAGTGATTGGTGTTGCAAATGTTTTGCGTGTGCGAAGTATGGAACATGCCTCAGATGTGATGGAAATCTTCCATCCAAGGCCCTCATGCTCCTCAAGCAATTATTCCAAAGCATGTCACAGTATCCGCACGGGTATTCATATTAAATATAATAATCAACTACATGGAGTAATCACACCCACTGAAACATGCTATAAGAACCATTTCACTATCTACTGTAGACTCTCACATGGACCAAAACCTTCACTCATAGGTCACTTTTACTCAAACATGCATCACATATAATTGTACAACATATTTAAACACAAGCTGTAACATTCTCTTTTGTCTAGCACTGCAAACTCTCAAAAATGCCATCATAGTGCCTTAAATAAAGAATTGAACTCGTAGATGGCTTGTGCCAGCAAATTGATTCATGGGCTATCTCTGTTGTATGTGGCTTAACTATCAGTGTGATGTTTCTGAGAGATTTCTCACAGAGATGGGGAAACCTTTCCCCTTAAAACACGTGTGTAGGCATTCTCACCTTCTGTGTAACGGATTCACAGAGGTATGTGGAGGCTGAGCTCTGGGCCTCCATCGCCATTCTCACACTCTGTCCGTTTCCCAAGGGGCTGCCGGGTACAGATCTGCTTTCATAGCAAAACAGGCTGCTACAGACTATCCATGCCCTATAATCCTATTCAAGTGTGGACACCTGTAATCTGGCCCTTGCTGAGATAGTGGCAACGCCATCTTTAGAGAAGATGTTCTAGAAGGAAGACAATATATTTATTTTGCTCATATGCCCAGTGTTTACAGTGTCAGGTCATCTATGCTATAGGTATTCAGGAGTGTGCACATGGGAGCCTGAGGATTGCAGTAGGTGTCTTCTTGGCCACAGAACCAAGCCCCAGAGCACTTCAAGACATTCCTTGAGACAGTTACACAATTCCAGAACACAGTCTGGCATGCTACTTCAGAGTCTACGTAGACAGCAGCCTTGTAGGTCCAGCTACTACAGGATGGGGTAAAAACATACTTAATTTTATAACTATGCCCAAGCTGTCCACTCAGCACTTCTTTTCCCCACCTATTATGCATCCAGAAAATGTATAATAACATACCTGAACTATCATTTTGTGGTACAATGCACAGCATGTCACTCAGACACACAGTTGGGCAAACAGAGCCAGTCACACAGCTCGCTTTTCTGTTATTCTTTAGCATTGCACATAGCTGTAGATACACCCAGCCAAAGCCAGGCACACAGCCGTGCGTGTGTCAAGATATTTTGGGTCTCGAGGAGATATACTTTTTTGAGCTGCCATTCCGTTTCCTGGTTCGTATGTGCAAACCCCCCCCCTGCCGACCTGCCAACAGGACACCTTAGGTGACAATTTGTTTGGCACATGATTTTAATAAAAGTGACTGAGCAGACAGCACCTCACACAGATGCATCCCAGAATGTATAGAATTACTAACAAGGAGCACCAATTCGAGCAAAGCGTGCCAGAGTCGAGCATCAGCCACAAGCACCAGATAGTGACAAATTCCATGCCTCAACCAACCATCTTTTATTAGCCAACCTGGGGAATCACCCACCTCCGCACTGTTCTGAGCCGTGCTTCATATCGCACATGAGTAGAGTGCATCTGCCACATAAAATTGTGTACAATTGTGGGAATCTGCTGTACATTTTCAGTCGGCTTGTTTTAAGAGCATTGTGTTCTATTATTTACTTGGGTTCAATGTGCAGTTGATGATTACTGGGCAGTACCCTTTGTAGGTACCATTGCTTACCTTTGGTGATACAAGGGCACAATAATGGCACACTCCTAAGTGAATAGGCAAGAAACTACATCAGTGTAGCAGGATGATCAGATGATCAATCAAGACTTACTCCTGGAGGTGGAGGGGTTTAAAGACTCCGATTCAGTGTGAGTTATCACTCAATGTCCAGTCAGTCCTTCACTTTAGAAAAAAATACTTTTATTAACAGATAAGTAAAAAAACACGCATCCAAAACTGGGATAGGCAATGAAATTCAGAATGCTTGGCAACATTCGAGCCTGAGTTGAGACCTCAAATATATTTATTGATTCTTCGCACTAGGTGCTAATTGTTCTATTTACACTTAGCCATGTGGCCAAAATTATTCTTTGGGGAAGCGTCGGGTTGGTAACGCGGGCACTCTCAGGCAATGCCCGAGGGGCCGGAATCTGAATTCCAGCTGTGGGCTGCTTTTTTGAGCAGCCGCGGGGGTGGGGTGGGGGGTGGAAGATGTAGGGTGCCTAAGTGGCCTTTCTGGAAGTAGATGGGCTCTCATTACCTCCCTTTTATCAACGGCAGAGGTGTCAATCCCTTTCTCTCGCTGGGCCGGCCCATTAATATATGCATATTGAGCAGGGGCAGGTGGCTTGTTTTCAGGTGTGTTTCACCAGTGTACACTAATCCTGCATTTTTTTAACCCCCAAACCCCCTTTTTTATAACAGTAGGTAGTTCTAGCGCTATACAAGTATCCATACATTTACATTCTGGTTAGGACATAGTTTCTGTAGTCTCTTTCTGTACTCATCTTCCCTCTTTCTATACCTTTCCTGCCTGTTTTTGCATCTCACTTGCCTCTTTCTGCACTTTTCTTGCTTCTTTCTACACCTCTGTTGCTTCTTTCAGCAATTCTCTTACGTCTTTGGGCACGTCTCTTTCCTGTTTCTGCACCTCACGCCTCTTTTTTGCACCTCTGTTGGCTCTTTCTGAACCTCACTAGCTCCTTTCTACACTTCTCATGCCTCTTTCTGCACCCCTGTTGCTTCATTCTGCGCTTTCCATGCTTCTTTCAGCACCTTTCATGCTTATTTCTGTACCCTTGTTGTCTCTTTACGTACCTCTTTTGCCTCTTTCTGCACTTTTCTTGCCTTTTTCTGTACCTCTCTTCCTTCTTTCTGCACCCCTCCTGCCTTTTCTCTACCTCTTGCCTCTTTGTGCACTCAGCCTACCTTTTTCTGCGCCCCTCTTGCTTATCTCTCTACCCCTCTTCCCTCTTTCTGCACCTCTGTTGTTTCTTTCAACAATTATCTTGCCTTTGTGCACTTCTCTTGCCTGTTTCTGCACCTCTCTTGCCTCTTTTGGCACCTCTGTTAGCTCTTTTTGCACCTCACTTGCTCCTTTCTACACTTCTTCTTTTGCCTCTTTCTGCCCACTGTTGCTTCATTCTGCACTTTCCATGCCTCTTTCTGCACCTGTCTTGCTTCTTTCTGTACCTCTCTTGCCTCTTTGTGCACCCATCCTACCTTTTTCTGTACCCCTTTTGCCTCTCTCTCCACCCCTCTTTCCTCTTTCTGCACTGCTCTTGCTTCTATCTGCACCTTACTTGCCTCTTTCTGCACTTCTCTTGCTTCTTTCTACACCTCTGTTGCTTCTTTCAGCAATTCTTGTGCCTCTTTCTTCACTTCTCTTCCATCTTTCTGCAACCCTCCTGCCTCTTTCTGTACTTCTCTTGCCTCTTTGTGCACCTCTCCTACCTCTTTCTGCACCCCTTTTGCCTCTTTTTACAACTATGTTGGTTCTTTCTGCACTGCTCTTTCATCTTTCTGCACTTCACTTGCTTTTTTCTGCAACTCTCTTGCCTCTTTCAGTACCTGTGTTGCTTCTTTCTGTACTTCTTTCCTCCTTCTGCACCTCTTAGTTAGAGGTAGATTTAATCTCCCTGCCCTATTATGTACTAGGGCCATACAGGGGAGGTCATGCCAATCACAGGGGTACCCCAGCCAATAGTGTACCCTAGTGTATGTAGGTGTTTTCGCTGTATTCTAAGTGTCTTTCAGCATAGCACTGGCTCCAGGCCTGGTTAGTCAGAGTCGGTTACCACCAGTACCTGCAGGAAAACGTTGGGGGCACAGGGTGACTTTGCAACAAGGCCTCTTTCTTCTCCTCTGTTGGTTCTTTGTGCACATCCCATGCTTCTTTCTGCCCCTTTCTTCGTCTTTCTGGACTTGTCCTATCTTTGTAGGCATAGTTAGAAATTAGCATTTAAAAAAACCTTTGAAATTCACTGAAAAAAACCACAAGCTTCAGGGACATTATAGTCCGAAATTAGCATTTTAAAAAACCTTAGAAATTCACAGAAAAAAACCACAGGTTTCAGGGACGCTACAGTTAGTTGGACATTTCACTCGTACAAAACCAGAGAAATTCGTCCGTTATAGTTAGTTCAGCTAACTATAACTCGCGCCCCAGCAATCCACTGCTGATGACGTCGCATATTACATAATTCATAACATGGTCAGTGACATCACTGATGACATCACTGATGACATCTCAAATAACATCACTGATGACATCATCCATGTGATAATCTGATGCACCTCCTCATACCCTGATATAACCTTTGATACACCCACTCTAAATTACAGACTACCATTTTTCAAAACCATAGACACATTAATACCAGTTAATACATACCCACTCACTAATTCCTAGGTCTAGACACATATCCACTCATTCACCCATACAATCACTCATAAATGCAGTCAACCATCCATACGGCACTATCATATGCACTCACATATTTATACAGACCCTCACACACCACCACTCATTCATAGAGTTACTCACACACCTAGTCAGTCATGCAAAGAATCAATCACACTCCCATTTACTCACCTATAAAGTTATACACACTCCACCTCACTTACTCAAACATATACTAACACATACTTACACTCTTATACAATAACTAATACAAGCACACACTCATCCATTCAGCCACTCTCACAATCACTAACTCACACATATAGTCATTTATATACTCCAAGACTCACACATACTGCCTTTTACATAAACAGTTACTCACACATGTACCATGGAGGCATCAATTCACTCACCAACACACCTATAAACACACTCACCCACCCATACAGCCCTTCACAGATGCACTCTGGAACCCATACACCCAGTGAATCACTCACTCACACATATATGCACAGTCTCACCCCCCACACACCCACACAGACACTCAGACACCCATACAGATACTCAGACAACCAATCAATAACCCATATAGACTCTCATTTAGCTACTCACCTACCCATGCCACCACTTACACACCAACTGACAAACTAAACTGTGTGAATGTCTGTATCAGTCACCAACCCATGCATTATGTAAGACACATTTCATCACTCACTTATACAGTCAGTCATGCTCCTACTAAATCATCCATTCAGACACTTATACACCCACTCATTCTTCAATACACCTTGGTCTATATATATATATAAATATATAAAACATATTTAAACTTTACTGAAACACACAGCCAGTGGATGATGTCATCAGTGGTGTCATTTGAGATGTCATCAGTGATGTCATCAGTGATGTCACTGACCATGTCATTAATGATGTAATATATGACGTCATCAGCAGTGCATTGCGGGGACGCGAGTTATAGTTAGCTGAACTAACTAGAACGGCCGAATTTCTCTGTTTTTGTACGAGTGAAATGTCCAACTAACTATAACGTCCCTGAAACCTGTGGTCTTTTTCAGTGAATATATATATATATATATGTGTACCAACTCCCCCCTGAGGGCTGCCGAACTCGCAATGGGTGCATCCAAAAAACAGGGGTTGGACCCACTGGTTACACAACCGCTGCAAGGACATCTGGAGCACTCACGGGGTATTCAATAAACGTTTCTCAGTCACATATGCGTTTCAGCTTGATGCCTTTCTCAGTGCGGCAAAAACAAATGTCTGATACACACACCACCAAGTCCATTTAAATTATTCAGCTTTATGATTGGCATCCTCAATGTTATTAATCAATCGAAAGACCTTGATGTCCAATTGAAATCTTTTCCTGATGTTCCTGCCGGATGCCAGCTCCTGTCACCCCATCTGTCCTGCGCTTCTCAACAATCCCTCACTTGGACTGCCACTTGTTGATGGTAAATTTATATATATACCCCTACCTGCGGCTGGATGAATTACAATCTCTCGCCGGGCATCGGTCAAATGGCTGGTGTCCCTGGATTTGAAGAATCCTTGACCTCCAATGGTCAACACAGTTTGTCAGCGGTAGTTCAGGCAGGCCAAAAAGAATATGTTTAGCTACTTCTAACCAGAACCGCAAAACTCGCAACAGGTGCATCCAAAAAGCAGCGGTTGGACCCACTGGTTACACAATCACTGCAAAGACATATGGAGCATTCACAAGGTATTCAATAAAAATGTATTAGCCACATATGAGTTTCAGCTTGATTCCTTCCTTAGTGAGGCAATTTTTTTAAAAATATATATATATACATATATATATATATATATATATATGTATATATATATATATATATATATATATATATATATATATATATATATATATATCACGCTCAGGCTTGGTTGGTCGTTCAATTGAAAAGCACTCGACAAACATCACGGTGCTCCAAGCATAACACCTTTATTAACACGGGAAGGGTAACGTCTGCCTGCTGCTTTCACAGTTCCCACCACGTACGCCGACGCGTTTCGAGGCAATCCTCTCTTCAGGGCTGGTAGCGGAAAAATGCACCTCCGGTCACTCCCCACTTAAATGCACAACGCGGCACGCCAGATGATCGGCTGTCACGTGTGCATAAAGCGAAGCATTATGGGCAATGTAGTGCCGGCTTCAATAAGCATGCAATGTCCTGCTGAACAGAGCTCCCAGATGAGCCCCGGCATTTCGACGTTATCCTCAATTCCTTGATGCTGGTCCCCGAATACATGCTGGCAAATGTCAACACCTTGGGGCCCCCAGGTTCTCGGGGTGGTGCTCTTCGATGGCACGATCGCCGCCAATAAATCACGCTCAGGCATGGTTGGTCGTTCAATTGAAAAGCACTCGACAAACATCACGGTGCTCCAAGCATAACACCTTTATTAACACGGGAAGGGTAACGTCTGCCTGCTGCTTTCACAGTTCCCACCACGTACGCCGACGCGTTTTGAGGCAATCCTCTCTTCAGGGCTGGTAGCGGAAAAATGCACCTCCGGTCACTCCCCACTTAAATGCACAACGCGGCACGCCAGATGATTGGCTGTCACGTGTGCATAAAGCGAAGCATTATTGGCAATGTAGTGCCGGCTTCAATAAGCATGCAATGTCCTGCTGAACAGAGCTACCAGATGAGCCCCGGCATTTCGACGTTATCCTAAATTCCTTGATGCTGGTCCCCGAATACATGCTGGCAAATGTCAACACCTTGGGGCCCCCAGGTTCTCGGAATGGTGCTCTTCGACGGCACGACTGCCGCCAATAAATCACGCTCAGGCTTGGTTGGTCGTTCAATTGAAAAACACTCGACAAACATCACGGTGCTCCAAGCATAACACCTTTATTAACACGGGAAGGGTAACGTCTGCCTGCTGCTTTCACAGTTCCCACCACGTACGCCGACGCGTTTCGAGGCAATCCTCTCTTCAGGGCTGGTAGCGGAAAAATGCACCTCCGGTCACTCCCCACTTAAATGCACAACGCGGCACGCCAGATGATCGGCTGTCATGTGTGCATAAAGCGAAGCATTATGGGCAATGTAGTGCCGGATTCAATAAGCATGCAATGTCCTGCTGAACAGAGCTCCCAGATGAGCCCCGGCATTTCGACGTTATCCTCAATTCCTTGACGCTGGTCCCCGAATACATGCTGGTAAATGTCAACACCTTGGGGCCCCCAGGTTCTCGGGGTGGTGCTCTTCGACGGCACGACCGCCGCCAATAAATCACGCTCAGGCTTGGTTGGTCGTTCAATTGAAAAGCAGTCGACAAACATCACGGTGCTCCAAGCATAACACCTTTATTAACACGGGAAGGGTAACGTCTGCCTGCTGCTTTCACAGTTCCCACCACGTACGCCGACGCGTTTCGAGGCAATCCTCTCTTCAGGGCTGGTAGCGGAAAAATGCACCTCCGGTCACTCCCTACTTAAATTCCAGCACATAACTGTCCAAATAGTATACTGGTGCTTGAAACCTCTCTGTTCTGATGGACATTGATTTTTGGAGATTGACTTCTAGTCCGTTTGTTTCTGAGAACTTCACCATGAAGTTTAATAACCTCTGGAAGCCCACCTTTGTGTGGCTTAACCTAACAACGTCATCAGCATATATCATGTTTGACGCCCTAAAACCTGCCACTTTTGGGGAGTGAGAGTTTACCTTCTTAAGTGTAGATGTGAGTTCTGTCACATATAAAATAAAAAAAGAACAGCACAAGGACACAGCCTTGTCTCAGGCCATTCTTAATGTGTATTTTCCGCAAAAGTGTAGTTCTGGACCCAATCTTGATTTTTATCCATGTGTTGGAATATAAGAGTTGAATAGCATTTAGAAGTGCTGGTGCAATATCACTGTGCTGGAGTTTATGCCAGACTAAGTTACGCTTGACAGTATCAAATGTAGACCGAAAGTCCACGAAACATAGATGTAGGTTCTGATGCTGGAGCCTTGTCTAGATAATTATTTGGGAGAGCATTGTTATTAGTTGATGTTCCTGTATCCTTGATGAAGCCGGTTTGGTTCAGAGGTACTAGGGATTTTTTCTCTTTAGCGAATAGCACTGATGCTAAATATTTTGTCTCCCCATCCACCAAGGCAATCAGCATTTAATTTGAAGGTAGGGACGTGTTCCCAGCGTTGTAAATTCAGGTTATTATCAAACCCCGCCAGCTGTCGGGGATTGCCTGATGGAAAAGAACATGATTAAAGAGCAAACATTAGATATTTGCAGAGTATTGCAGATTTTCTTTAAAGATGGCTTGTGGTAGGCCCTTGAAGCCAGGAACCCTGTCTCGGCGCCCTGACATGATTGCTTTTTTGACAGCTTTCAGGGTGATAGGTTCCTGAGCAGAGGAGAGTTCTGGCCCTCAGGGGGCAATAGGCATGTTTGTATCCCACCTGTATGGTTCTAGAAATGGCACCTTTACATTACTATATGTCTCGTGGAGGTAGACCGCCTAGATTTCGTCAGCTATGTTGAATGATGCTGGAGGCGGTCTGAGTCCCACAGTCTTGTTCAAGAGTCTCCAGAACTCTTGTGTATTTTTCCTTCTTGTGGCTACCAACTGTTTCTGCCAGTACTGATCTCTCTCTTTCTCATAGTTTTAATATATAGATTTTTGTGCAAGCTTCTCAGCTTGCTCAAACTAGTTGAATGGGCCAGTGGTATGTGCTTGTTTCGGGGTATCCTCAGGGCATGATTTAGAATTGTTTTGCTTCTGCAATCTTGGTTGATCGTTCATTGCGGCAGGCATATAGGCGAAGAATAGTGCCTCTGTGTTCGTATATTTTTGCAGGGAGTAGTGCAGCTGGAAATTGGGCTCATTGTGCTATCCAATCTATGTTTACCTTCCATAAGCTTGAGCGTGAGTAATTGAGCTTCGTGTCCATTTGAGCTTTCTGTTTTATGTGGTGGTGGCCGTGCTGATTTCCAGCTATGATTGGGCATGCTGTCGATGGCTTAAGTTAAGGTGGATCCCTTGTGGTTGGTGATGACTTTCAAGGCAAGTTTCGATCTTCAGACATGTTACCATTTGGTAGAGAGGTTAGCCAACCAAAGTGTAATCAAGAGTTGAATGTACCTAGGCAGTATGGAAAGTGTATTCTGCTGATACCTCACTGCTTTTTCTTCTGTTTAGGATCCTCAGGCCCAAGTTCTCCATAGCTTCCATTAAGAACAGGCCCCGATTCTCCTTTCTTGGAAGCCGAGGTTTTAAAGGTTGTATTTGCCAAATTTGGTTTTAGATACCCAGCGCTTGATCAGCTGGGATTCCTGTAACATGTTCATGTTGTAATCCCATCAAGAGGATCTATTGTGTGGGCTTATTTGTTGTATATCGAATGATAAAGGCATTTGCGGTTTCAATTGTTGCTATTTTCGTTTTTGACAATAGGTGAATATAAGTGTTCATTATTAGCAGTGGTTAACATTGTCTTGAAAGCACTTTGACAACTACACAGCTTGTAAGTTTGGATGATCATTTGCATCTCTGTTACTTTTCTGTTAAAACCAGCTGATATGTAGAGGAATAGGTCACCCACTGGGCGGCCCAGTGTGTAAGATTTTACTGCCAACTTGATAAATCCTATGTATGCCGGAATGTGTGACGGAGTTAGTGCCCGTGTTTCCTGCAGTGCTACTAAATGAAAGGCGTTTAGGTAATACAGGAATTATCGATCTTCTATTTTGGTCTGTATTTCCCTTACATTCCATGATCAAATTTTCAATTATGTTCTCTGGTCTGTGGCTAGCACTGTGCTTAGAACCACAGTGCAATACCCCTGGGAGCCATGCCCAATCCAGTGGAACCACAGTTAGTTTGCACTTACCCTTGCTGTTGCTGCCACAGTTGCAAACTGCTTCAGCTGATGAAAAAACTGAGTGGCTTCTTGCTCCTTTGAGCACTGATATTGTAGGATTCCCTTCCTCCATTGGCTTTGGGATAGATTTCTCATAAATTCCCTCTTCTACTGCTAGCAGTTCAACATTGCATCTTCAGTAACCAAAATCATGCATCAAATGCACACTAAAGAGACTGCTCCTCACTCTAAAGTCCAACAAATTGAGGCCCAGTGCACTTTTTTTCCGGTATCCTCAGTCATTCAGTACCTTTTGTCCAGTAGAAATAGATTAGAATTATGAATGCAAAGGTGCACCCGGAAATATTGTAGTCCATAAAGATCATGTATATGTTTCAAAGTATATGTTGTATTCTTTCTTTACTTTATGTCCATAGAAACATTTTTCTCATACAAAGAACATCCAGCCAATGTGTTTCATTCAAACAGGATTTTGAACTTCATCAGGGCTGTAAGTAATATACACTACACTACAGTATTTCAGAGAGTATCTTTCCATTTGTAATTCCAAAATTGCATCATTGTTGCCTTCGGCTTGGGGCTAAGAATGATGGATATGTAAGTTCCATGTGTTGTGCAATTTCTATCCCCCGCTTCTCAAATGTTGTTTCCTTCTTCCATACCTACTGTGCGATTTGATTATTTGCCCAAGTAATAATGGTAGATTCGTCCGTGTTATTCCGCGCTGGTCGCTGGAATGCAAATGTTATAATGTCAGTGGTAGTGATGTGCTGCAGAGGAGGGTTTTTCTGGGTCATAAGTAACATTAAAACTTTATTAATTACATCATGCTGACCCCATGACTTATATTTAGGGGTGAAAATTAAATCTAATCTTCAAAGCAGGCAGTAGATCCAACCCAGAGTACTACCAACTGACCATGCTTAACGGCGTTGAAGCCAAATTGTATGCCTCTAATCTACTATGAGACCTTCAGGCTTGGGCTGCAGCCAGCAACCTCCTTGCCCTGAGTCTCCTCATTGAAAAAGCTAATCACAAGACCTCTAAATTATACACCTGCTTTGTTGATCTAAAATCGGTCTTTGACATGGTCTCGAGAGAGCTCCTTGGGCAAAGATGGCCAGATGGGGCACACCACTGAAGCTACTGGGGGTCATAGTCAACTTATACTCCACACACACCAGCCTAAAGAAGTGTGTGTGCTCGCCCCTTGCTTATTTAAAATTTTTATGGTGGACCTAAATGAATGGTTATCTGAAGTACAAAGCGATCCACTCAAACTAACAAAGAGCCCAGTGAGGTGCCTCCAATACGCGGATGAGATTGTTCTACGTAGCCAGATCCCAATTGGTCCTACGCACCTGGTGACCAAATAATTCCATGCACTGAAGTGGTGGGTCTAGAATTGAACATAATAAAACAAAGGTCATATGTTACTGCAAATGCCTATCATTACAATATCAAATTCAAGTGGAAAACAGCAGGGAACAAACTAGAGCTGATCAGACCCTACAAATACCCTAGGTATGGTCCTGGACTCCAGATTAAAGTTTAAAGAGCACCTACATCAAATACGGGCTTCAGGCTAATAAATTGCATTTCGCGCTGAAAAGACTACAAACAAAGCTGAGGTGCACATCACACTCCCATCTCCTAGTAATTGCAGCTAAGTGTCTCCCTACACTTACTTACAGTTTGGAACTTTTAAAAGGAAAGGATGTGATCACTCTAAACCAACTTCATTCTACCCTGTTCAAATGCATTTTTCGCCTTCCACGATACACTTCTCAAGCTCAGGTTGATTGGAATTTGGGGTATTCCATCAACCCCTTAGCAAGGCTGGATGCACATATCAAACTGTGTTGGAAATTGAGATCGGCAAACACAAGGAGATGATGGACGGAGCGCTGAAACTTTTCAGACACTCACCCCCAGTCACAGATCTGGGTTGAATACATTATCATTCTTTAGCTCACTTCACCACTTCAGTTCAGACCCAGCTATATGCAAATCAGTATTGACCCAGTGCCGTATGGGAACAACCCGGCGCGAACTGCCAAGCTAGGTATTCCGGGACCGCAAACAAGCGCCCTGGGACCGGTTTCTGGGTAACACCCTTCATCAGCCAGGCTAGCTTGAATCCAGTGGCAAAGTAAGCAAGGGACCCACGTCTGGGTATACCCCGCCAACTTAGGCCAAACAAAGCAAACACAAGTAGATTATGGATGGAGCGCTGAAACTTTTCAGACACTAACCCCCAGTCAGAGATCTGGGTTGAATCCATCATCATTCTTTAGCTCACTTCGCCACCTCAGTTCAGACCCAGCTATATGCAAATCAGTCTTGACCCTGTGCCGCATGGGTACAGTCCAGCCCGAACTGCCAAGCCAGGTCTTCCCTGAACCGGAAACAAGTATCTTGGGACCGGTTTCTGGCTAACACCTTTCATCGGCCAGGCTAGCTTGAAACCAGTGACAAAGTGAAAAAGCGACCCACGTCTGGGCATACCCCGCCAACTTAGGGCAAACAAAGCAAACACAAGGAGATGATGGACAGAGCGCTGAAACTTTTCAGACACTCACCCCCAGTCAGATATCTGGGTTGAATCCAACTTCATTCTTTAGCTCACTTCATCACCTAAGTTCAGACCCAGCTATATGCAAATCAGTCTTGACCCTTTGCTGCATGGGAACAGTCCAACCCGAACTGCCAAGCCAGGTCTTCCCTCATTAGGAAACAAGAATCCTGGGACCGGTTTCTGGGTAACACGCTTCATCAGCCAGGCTAGCTTGATTCCAGTGGCAAAGTGAGCAAGGGACCCACGTCTGGGCATATCCCGCCAACTTAGTCATACCTGACAGACCGCCAATGGTTCTGTCGGGTATGATCAAAATATTTCTTATAAATTCAATTCAATCTAGGAACACGTTATTTTCAGCACAAGTTGAATGTGAAAATGTTTTCATGGAACACACAATAAAGGCACAGTAACCACAATGAAATCGTGTTTTCTCAGGGTATTAAGATATTTTATATAAATTACATAATTTATATATACCCACATATAAGGAATTTAGTTGCATACGCGGCTGCCAACAAGGTGAAATCTTAAGGTGAATTGTGATCAAGTGACATAGTGTGATCAGTGACACAATAAGTGCGTGATATGTACAAAGTGAATAAAATGTTTACACGTTTGGAAGAGGCCATAGTAAGCAGAAACACAATGACCCTGCTGCTCTATTCAAGTTCTGTGTTTTGTGAGCGGGCCTTGAACTGGACCGGGAGGTATCGTCGATGTTTCAACCCTTTATGCGTGATATCATATGGTCAAGGCGGGTCTTTATCAGGACTGGAGTGGGGAAAAGGGATGGCAACCTAATGGTAACCAGAATAATTCCTGGTTTGGCTCAAGTCAGTGTTGATCGAGGGCCCATCATGTGGATGTCTATTCCGATCTCGTGTTGAGTCAGATGAGTGAATTCAAAGTCGGGTGATATTACTCGTTCACGTCTGTAGAGTTAAATGTTGGTATCAAATCCGGGAATCAAGCACATGTGCAGTAGAGATTCCTGCACTGTAACCGCATATCGTCAGTCATGTTGGCCATATGATGGGTCCTCGCTCAACGCTGACTTGAGCCAAACCAGGAATTACTCTGGTTACCTTGAGGTTGCCATCCCTTTCCCCCACTCCAGTCCTGATGAAGACCGGCCTTGACCATATAGTATCGCGCATAGAGGGTTGAAACGTCGACAATACTGCCCAGTCCAGTTCAAGGCCCCGCTCGCAAAACACAGAAATTGAATAGAGCAGCAGGGTCATTGTGTTTCTGCTTACTCTGGCCTCTTCCAAACATGTATATATTTTAATCACTTTGTACATATCATGCACTTATTATGTCACTGATCACACCATGTCACTTGATCACAATTCACCTTAAGTTTTCACCTTGTTGGCAGCCACGTATGCAACAAAATTCCTTATATGTGGGTATATGTAAATGATGTAATTTATATTAAAATATCTTAATACCATGAGAAAACCCGATTTCATTGTGGTTACTGTGCCTTTTTGTGCGTTCCCTGAAAACGCTTTCACATTCAACTTGTGCTGAAAATAACCATTGTACCTTTTGCATCCTACTGCAAATCACTATTTCTAAACTGGTTTCCCATCTTGAAATGGTATTGCCTATAGTGTATCATTGTTTTATGATTGCAAGATGGTCAACATATTTAGAAATGTTGTTTCGGCCACCTTGACTTAATATGGCTTTAGCATTTTAAGATTGTATTGTGCACATTGTGTCATTGCTTTTACCACTCCAAGGTGGCCAACACATTGCTACTTAATGTGGCATCTATGTTGAATGTAAAACAGTTGTACACTGTGTACAACTCCACTGGAAGGTGACCGCCTCTTCCTGTGTTCAATATTATATTTGCATATTCTCACCGAGTTTAGGAGGTGGCTTGTTTTAATTTTTCTATGTGCACTCTTTTTATTTATCGTACATGTGGGCATTTGTCAGTATGTTTTATTGTGGGTTGATAATTGGCTAAATGCAAGAATGACCCATTGGGTGGATGAATCGATCTATCAGTCCAGGAATGAGTGACAGAGTGCATTCATGATGACTTAGTGAGTTCCTAAAGTACTTCAATGAAAGAAGAGGAACTTTCAGTTATAAGCCAGACTTATTAGCACTGCCAGTGTTTGTTTCTTTTTAGCAAATTCTTAGGTGCATAAAATATTATAAATGATTCACCAGCCTGTGGCTCAGCATCATTTAATGTACACAGTCCCCAAATTGGACAATTGTCTCAAAAAAAGAAATTTAGGTGCGGTTTAATCAAATACCGATATGTATCCTACAATATGGTGCCGATTCCGACTCGTATCGGTAAATTTTTCCATACAAATCGTACAAGTCCCGTCCGACCCGTGAAGTACGATTCGTACAGGAAAAATACAACTTTTCCTGGTCCGATTTGTACGGATCGGCCCGATCCTTACAAATCGGATCGAGAAAAGTTGTACCAGATGGTCCCGGACACTTTTCCGTACAAATTGTAAAAATGCAGTCCAACCGTACTATTACGATCCGGATCGGCTTTCCAATTTACGATTTGTACGGAAAACGTCCCGTACACGGGGAATGCCATTACCCGCTACGAAGCGAACTTTGTACGACTCGTATCCCGGGAAAAGTTGTTCCCGGGGTGCGAGTCGTACAGGGGTACGAGTCATACAGGCATACACCCCCATGCGTTGTGTATGTATGGTGCGAAACCCCAACATCGCACATGAACTGTGCGCACCCCCCACATCGCGTATGTACTGTGCGTACCCCCAACATCGCGTACCCCCAACATCGCATACCCCAACATTGTGTACCTCAACATCGTGTACCCCAACATCGCATACCCCAACATCGCGTTTCCCAACATCGCGTACCCCAACATCGCATACCCCAACATCGCATACCCCAACATCGCGTACCCCAACATACGCGATGTTAGGGTATGTGATGTTGGGGTACTCAATGTTGGGGTACGCGGTGTTGGGGTACGCACCGTACATACACAACCCACGGGGTGTATGCCTGTACGACTCGTACCTCTGGGGACTCTGCTTTTACAGCTGTTTTTGGCTCCCGTAAGAAAAGAGCCTTACGGAGTGCCGTAGTGACGAATCGTACTTGATGGGCTGGAAACCGCTGCTTAAATACATACAGACGTCACGTGCAAGCTGTTCCGGATCAGAATCGCTGGTTTATTTTAGCTGTATGGTCTTTTGTACGATTTGTATGGAAAGAGGCTTTCTGTACGAATCGTACTTCCTAGGTTGTAAGAAAAGTTTACCGGGTATGAGTTGTACGGGGAAAACGCTCCATACAACGATTTGTACAGCCTTTTTCCAGGATTGGAATCGGCCCCTATGTTGTACAGTAGAACCAGGGTGTAACTTTGAAAAAGTCCTTAGAGCCAACAACTATCATAAATGCTGGGCCCAGTAGTAAAATAGTTGCAGAATGGAAAATCTAAACACACACAAAATCTGACAATATAAACATTATTTTCTTTTCAGGAAGTTCCCTCATTTGCGAGAATTGCTTAAGCATCAACAAAAACAGTTGTTCTGGCAGTTTTGACCTGTGCCCCAAAGGAGTCACTCACTGCATCAGTGCCATGCGGAATAAAACAGAAGGTAGGTGTCCATAGTTGCATGGATGAATTCTGTTTTCATTGCCAGCTTAGGCTTGTTTTATACATTGTGCCTGGGGGTGCAAAAGGCATGTGCGCCCACTTCGAGCGCCCCCCGGGCACAATGGTAATACAGAAGGAGTTGCAGACGCTTGTGTGTCCCCTTCTGTATTACACATAGCACTGGTGCACAAGTTTCTCCTGTGCTAGCATGAGAGGGCGTTTCCACATTTGCATGGAGGCGTGGCTCCATGTAAATGAGGGTATCACTTTGCCTCTGCGCCCATGCCGTATTACCGACGTGGGCACAGATGCAAACATGCCTTTAAGAGGTGTACTGAAAGTGCGCCCAAAATAGGTAGTGCACTTTCAGTGTGCCTCTGAACAGCAGTCCTCTCGAGGGGGAGAAACCGGGTCCCATTGACCTCCTCAGACATTACCCTGCATGCGGGTGCAGTCACTCACTGCAACCGACTGCAAGGGGGGGGTGTAAAGATCTCTCCACATAAGTTTGAAGTTGAATGTCTTTATTGGTAGTACAGAGTATCAGGTACCTCCAGCTTCCTTCTCCTGCTCTCTACCTCTAACCTCCCCTTCCTTGAACAACAACATTCCATCCTAGCAACACCTCTAACATTCCATGTTAAAGGAGTCTCCACACATCTTTGCCCCAACACAAAATACAATTGAGAATACAAAATGAAAATGTACTTATACAATAATAAAACGAAATAAAAATCTACAATGCTATACAAACATTACCTTAGCCCAATCATATTGCTATACAAGTACTTTAAGGAGCACGACATTTGGAAACATTTCCTGTGCTCAATTGGATTGCTATACAAGTACATTAAGGATCACAACATTTAGAAACATTTCCCGTGCTCCAAGCAGATCCATCCGCAAGAATGAGGACATTCTTGTTTACACACTTTACTTGTACAGGTTGAGAGAATTTACTCTCTCCCTTAATGACAACTCCTCCTCTCTTCACTACAACCCAATCACCTTCTTTTATATCAGTATCCCTTACAGCTTTCCTCATATTGTAGTAATTTTTAGCTGTCTCTTGCTGGCTCGCCACACTGTTTCCCACTGCATCACGATCCACCCAGACACATTCCTTATTTTTGAGCCACCCCGGAACTTCTTTTACTCCCGGTTCAAGCCCTTTAAGAGATACAAATGGAGACACACCAGTAATTGAATGTGGTGTCACTCTATAAGACCATACCAACATCTTAAGTTCTTCCGACCACGACAACCCATTCGCTAATGAGAGCTGAATGTTCTCCATCAACAATCGATTAACTCTCTCAACTAAACCATTAGCTTGTGGCCTGAACATTGCCACCCTCCCATGAACAATACCTAGATTCCCAAGAAATTCTGTCATTCTTTTAGAAACTAGCTGGACCCCATTATCCGAAACAAGAGTCTTAGGTATTCCCTCACTCATGAATGTCCTTTCCAAAAATCCAATCACCTTCTCAGTATCAATGCACTCAGTAGATTCAACAACAAACCATTTAGAATGGTAGTCCACAAGCACCATCAAGAACTTTCCACGTGGACCCAGCTTGGAAATGGGACCAAGAAAATCAATCGCCAATCTCTCCCACGGATTATTTGGAAATTCCCTGCACGTAAGAGGAGGTTGCCTCACTATCTTTGTTTTATCACTCCTTGCACATGCGTAACACTCCTTCACAACTTCCTCCACATCGCTATCCATGCCTGGCCACCAGAAAGATTGCCTAACATGCCTCTTGGTCATATTTCTCCCCAATTATCCTTCATGAGCTATACTCATTATTTTACTTCTTAAGGTAATCGGAGGAACTAATTGTTCCTCCTCCACAACTTCCCTTCACTCACACTCAATTCACTTTCCACATGATAATAACCCTTAAAGCGCTTATCTTGGCAGTGACTCTCCTTCCATCCTCCTGATACACATCTCATCACTTCTGGCAGAACCTCATCACTCAGCATCGCAGACTCCCACTCCTCTTTACCAAAGGCTTGTTCTTCATTAGACTTAATCACATCCACATCATCCTCGCAATCTGTATTCACCACATCCACTGGCATCCTGGACAGACAATCAGCTACTACATTTTTTAGACCTTTCACGTACTCTACTTCAAAATTGTGCTCAAGTACTGATAAAATCCATCTCGAGATCCTAGGAGTAACATTTCCTTCCAAACCTCTACCTCCCTTGAACAAATGCACTAAAGGTTTGTGATCTGTGCCGACCTTGAACGGCAAACCCCAAACAAAATAACAGAAATGTTTAATTCCCCAACAGCACGCAAGAGCCTCCTTCTCAATTACTGAGTATGAAACCTCAGCACCCTGGAGTCTTCTAGAGGCAAACCCTATGATTCTTTCTACACCATCACACACTTGAGATAAAACCGCTCCAATCCCTACTGCACTTGCATCAGTTGTAACAAAAGTTTTAGCATTGACATTAAAATGTCCTAAAGTGGGTGCATGCAGGATACCTCTTTTTACACTAGAGAACGCTTTTTCACACGAGTCGTTCCAATCGAAAGCAACTCCATTTTTCATGAGTAACCTTAATGGCTCAACAATCTCTGTAAACCCTTTTATAAATTTGGAACAGTACTCAGCTAATCCTAGAAATGATTTTAGTTGATCCTTATTGAGGGGTGTAGGAGCATTATTTATGGCAGCAATAATACTTTTCTTAGGCTTTATCCCATCTCGTGAGATTTCATGCCCCAAGTAGGTCACGCACTTCCTTTTTAATTGACATTTTTCTTTCTTTATGGTCAACCCATTACTACCCATACATTTCAGTACTTCATACAATACTTCATCGTGGTGCTCACTATTCTTTCCCACAATCAATACATCATCTTGAAAGCATAAGACATTCTTTATACCAACAAAAATTTGTTGCATGACTCTTTGAAATACCGCAGAGGCAGACGCTAAGCCAAAAGGCATCCTTCGATAACGAAATGCACCTAGAGGTGTCACAAACGAAGTGAGATGCCTTGATTCTTCATTAAGATCAATTTGGTGGTATGCTGCAGACATATCGATAACACTAAAAACTTCCCCTCCATCCATGCCAGTCAATTTTTTGATATGTTGGGTAGGGGTTGTCTATCGACCCAAATATTTCGGTTTAAGTCACGCAAGTCCACACATAAACGAATCTTGGCACCACCATCCTTAGGTGCGACCACAATTGGAGCCAACCATTCCGAGGCTTCAATTGGCTCTATAATCCCCTCACGCAATAATTTGTTAAGTTCATCTTGAAGGGGACCCCTCATCAAGTGAGGTACATTCCTTACTCTATGAACCACAGGTGTTGCATTCTTTTTGAGGATTATTCTATGAGAAAAATTTGCAAGTTTCCCTAACTTATCTGAGAAGACGTTTGAAAATGTCTCCATTATTTTACCCTCAAAGTCATCGACATCATGAATGATTGTGGATTTGACAGGGTCGATATGTTTCCTTGGACAATAAAGTATATAAGCTCCCTGAGTCCACCAGCATCCTTACATCATTTGTATCAAAGCTTATCATACAATGCGGCTTTTCTAGCTTGTCCGTACTCTCAGAGGTTACATCAACATTACCAACAATGTCGGAACACTCTCCATCAAGGACAGAGAATCCTTCAACACATAACATGAATTCTTGGATACTTTCACAGGTATCATCGACTTTGTGCACGTATTGGGTTTTAGAATGACATACTTTTGCATAATGACCCCTCTTACCACACGCTCTACACAAGGTATTCCTGGCCATATATCTAGTGTTAGAAGTAATATGTCCAGGCGAACCACACCTGTAACATTTAAAGACACGGGAATTGGTTCGCGAAGTCACACTGCTTGAATTAGGAACCTCAACAGTTTCATTGTGGGGCTTAGGATGCAGTTTTCCAGCTGGTTTCACCATAGGTCTAACAGTTTTTGTCTCGTTGACACTTGTGTGGACTTCTTGTTCCTTAGAATCTAAATTCTTTGGAATTGAATCACCTGACCGCACATCCCTAGGAATTGTAGAATTAGTGCACTTGTCCATCTCTTTTATCCACAGGTCTGTGTGTTCCAGACCTTTCGCTATTTGAATTGCCTCTTCTAACGTAGAATCTTTTATGAGCAGCTTCTCACGTACTCTTTTGTTGTTAGTACACCTCACAATCTGATCACGTATAAGTGAATCAGCTAAACCCTCAAAGCGACAAGTTAAAGAAAGTCCCCTCAACGCAGCAACATAAGTTGCAATATCTTCATCCGTTTTTTGCACACAACAGAACAATTTGTGCCTTTCTAACACTGTATTAATTTTCTAAATGAATCTTTTTTCCAACATTGACATGCTCATATCATAAACATTCATAGGTTGCCCATCACCTACACCTAACGATATCTCGGGGAGGTCTTCATAAAGACGACGCCCTTCAACTCCCAAATGATGGAGTAGTATAGCCTGTTTACGTACAGGTCCATATTTGTCTGCACCTGTTGCCAAGACATAAGTGAGAAATAATTTTTTCCATTCTTTCCAAGGGATAGGGGGATCACCAGGAGTAGGAAGGAAGGAAGGAGGGGCTGCTAAACCCTGATCAGCCATTTGAATAGTTTTTTGGGACACAATCACAATATTTAAGAAATCAACCTGAAAAGGAAATTTGCGTTAATAGAAACAAGAAAATTAAGAATAAAAAAACGGGTGTGGAAACCACAGAAAGCATAAATTATTGTCACTAATGTAGTGCTAGATTCATTTAGATCGTAGAATTGTAAGTTACTGAATACTTGAATAACAGTTATAAAGCTGTGAACACAATACCTCTTGGCCGTCGATATGAAGTCCCTGCTTTTGCTGTGCAGCAATGAACGAAGGGCACACAGAACGGAAGGAATTACGAGCTTAACGATGCGCTGGGAGAGTTTTCAGTTAGTGTTTGAGAGGTCGTGTGTATTCACGCATACGCAAACACTCGGCTTTCTTTCCAAAGAAAATTGGGCTCATTTCGCATGCGGATGATGTATGCACGTCTCCACGCATGCGCGTTCTCTGGGATCCTCCCTTCAGGCGAGATCGCTGCAAGATCGCTCTGGTCTCGAGCTGGTACTCAGACTCGCGCCTCCACAATGGATTCGCCGACGGCGTCAAACTTACGTGCAGCCCTCAATTCAGAAGATGCAACAGCAACGGTATGTTTCAAAAACAAATCGCTTTTCATAAATTTATGAATGGACATCCAATTTAGTATTGTGGATCGACGTAAATCCCCCCCAAAAAAAAAAAATACTTTCACCTCCACAGTTCGTTACACAGTTTGTTGTAGAAAACGAGTAACGTGGTTTCAACGGTAACGGCTACAGTCTCCCTGTTGAAGGAAATAAATTAAGAGTATAATTCTTATAGAAGAATTCGAAGAAACACATGACGGATATCCAAGAAGCCCTCAATATTGGCAAGAAAGAGAGTTGAACAGCATTGACAATAAATGTTTAGATGCGGGCAAAATCCATGTAGATATGAAGTGAAGCAATATAGTAGAGTTCAGTATTCAGAGAGTTCAGAGAAGGTACATACCAGTTACTTTAGGTATCCAGATCTTCTTTTCCTTTTCTCTTTTCTTTTCTTTCTTGTTTGAAGCAGTGGCCTCGTGAAAATGAATGCAGGTTTCTTTTTCCAGGGGTGGAGGTACTACTTGTCTGCCCCCTGCGCAGAATCGTCTACTCGTCGCCAATGTAAAGATCTCTCCACATAAGTTTGAAGTTGAATGTCTTTATTGGTAGTACAGAGTATAAGGTACCTCCAGCTTCCTTCTCCTGCTCTCTAGCTCTAACCTCCCCTTCCTTGAACAACAACATTCCATCCTAGCAACACCTCTAACATTCCATGTTAAAGGAGTCTCCACAGGGGGATCTCTAATCTCCCTTAAAAGTGCAGGTGGGTTGCAGCCTGCACAGTGAGACACAAAGCAGCTTTGGAACAGATGATCCGTAATTCACTTGAATGCGCTGCCCTGTCGCCGGCTCTGGAGGCAGCACATTCATTCAAATATTTCGGACTTTCCTTATTTGCTCAGGCACAGTTCATCACAGCGTGTGATAAATACGACCTTGCTAATTTTACAGCAAGCATGTGTGATTTGCCATTATGCATACTTTACAAAATGTCAGAGGTAACGCCATTGTGTAATTTAATACATTTTCTGGCGTGGAAGCTGTTCGAGCATAAAATGTGTTGCAGGAGATAGATTCTAACAGATAATGTGCCATAAGAGAAATTTCCAATATGAACCATTCCCCTTGTCGGCGGCTTTTGAATGTGAGGAATGCACCTGCGTTCAGTGTTCACTCGAGATAACCCAAAGTGCATTTTGTGTACATTGAGTGTAGTTTTTCACAAATTTTCTGACATTTCACATAATTCTGGGATAACAATTATGAGATTTTGCACTCCTTAGGTGCAGAATTTATGGAAGATACAAATTTCACGCCCAATTGGTTACGTACTGGAACATTGTTGAGACAGTCAGTCTAAACTTAAGGATGGGCTGGTCCGATAACAGCAATTAAACCTAAATGCATTAGAACTTGGTTTAAAGAGCATAGCTGGGAAGATATTCTGGAAATGAGGTTAGAAAGACCATTTACGAAATGCTGGGAGAAGTTGGTGAACGGTGCAGAGGGAGATCAGCTAAGAGTCTTGAATTTGCTATAAAATGTGTTGGGGTCTATGGGGGAGAGAAGTGTGTGTTACTCACCTACGCACTACTATCTCAACATTTAAATGTAATTCAATGTCACTTTGTTGGTATTTTACATCAATCAGTTGTGCCCTCTTCCACCTATTATGACATCATTTTAACCTCTGGAACATTTATAGAACTTTCTTGACCATGCCAGAAGCAACTTTTGCTGCTGTTAGAACTCAGAAAAGAAGCTGTTGGTCTCAACAATACACATTGCACTGAGAGAAGCAAGTTCATAATGTACTGAAGGGCTTGAGAAAGGAATGCAAAAATTCTAAAAATTGTCTAAAAATGGGCCATGTTGCCACAGCGTCATTCGGATATGGAGGGCCTGTGTTTGTGTAGGTGTTAGATATTAGGCTGCTTGTTGCTGCTGTTCCCTTCTCATTTAACCAGAAAATGTGTTATTTTCACGTAGGGTCCAAAAGCCTTTTCATTGCGTTCAAGGGTTGCCTGAAGCCCGGCACCCAGGCCACCTGTGGAAAAGAAGTTGTGGTCACGGGCGCTGGCGTTTTCTTGCAGGTCACACGGAAGTGCTGCGACTCAGACAAATGTAACGGTAAAAAAATCAAAGGTAAGGAACATGCCTGATCTGGCCATCAAATATGTGACCGAGCTCTTGAAAATGGAAAAAGTTAAGAACTGTTTAAAGGGGGCCTCAATTTGTAAAATCTGTACTTATAAATTCACCAGAGTAGCATTACCAACACATACTTTTAGATCTAAGATGGCTTTTATTTGGAAGCCCAAGGAAAGCAATGCACCTACCATCCAGAATCCAGGAGGGTGTTCAATCCGCAGACTCATTATTGGATGAATTTGCAGTTATTTGGCAAATCTTATTAGGACTGTCAAAGAAGAACTGCGCATGCACCAATTAAAGGACAGGTGATCAGCTGAAAGCAGCCTGTACAGAATGCTGCCGACATATGCAGGGCTGCATAAGGCAGATTTTTGGGACTGAGTTGACAGGATGCCCACAATGTGACCAATGTTAGAGCGCTTTGCTCCTTGAAAATTCTGGTACAAATTCAGGTTCAGAAAGCACTCTTCGATGAATCTTTAGTTCCTACTGAAGTTGGCATCAAACATCAATACAAGTCAATAACCTGAAACCCATTTGGCTCCACAATTAAGACAGAGAGTGGTTATGTTTCACAACCATAAATGTTTATCAAAGGTTTAGCAAAGGTCTAAACTCAAATCATCAAATTAGTTTTTAATCAATACATACATGTGTTAGTCAATATATTCAAAGCAAATCAAAGATCATGAATAAACACTATCATAAGTCTCAAAGGCAAATTAAGCAAGGTCAGATCTACCATAAAGAGACCACCCTACCTTGCTAAGTCAGGGAAAGGTTCTGCTAGGATGTCAGGAAAAAGGGTTCTGCTGTAAAGGCAGGTGAACATGCATCTGCTGTAAACGCACCCGAATTTCTGTCTACATTGCATTAGCTTAAATCACACAATTCTAACACTTGATACACCTACCCATGAGTCCCACACGAAGGGCCAATGGCTTAAGGGACATGTAAATAACACAAATGTATTATTTTCACAGGCTACTGCTCAATGATCCAACACTAAACGTACTTTGGACTTACAGTTATCTGCAACATAGCGAGATACACTTGGTCCAAGAAGTACTCTGCACGTGCTTGTTAGTGTGTTCTGAAGAGAATGTGTAAACACAACTTTTCACATAGGAACAGAAAACAAAAGTGACACCATTTGAGATTGCTGCTTAGTTTCCCCTGAAATAAAGAAAGATCGCAACATGGATTAGGATGGCAGCCAGACACTGCACTAACCATTTTAAAGGCCTACATTAGCTGTGGTCAATCTAAACGTAAATAGTAAACACCTAGTACATTTGCTTGTTACATTTTAATATCAGTAAGAATTTCAAAACATTTAATAGTGAAAATATAGTAATTACAAGCCCAGACACAGCAGTAGGTATAGTCTTGTCAGATTCTGACCCTCCACCTTTGCTATTCCTGGGCCCCCAGTTTCCCCCACTGGGTACATACCTAATGCCCCCATAGATAGGGCTGCACACTTTGAAAGATAAAAGGAAAGGTGGAGGTTCAAAGAGGGCGAGTGAGATATAGAGTTTCAAATCAAGAAACAAGTGAAAAAGAAGTAAAGGCACACAGGATAAAACAGAATGAAAAGGACAGAGTGGAAGACATTAAGCAGAAAGAGGACGATACAGGCGATGAAGCTTGCTAATGCCCTAGAATTGAGACAGTATGAGCTTCCAAGTGCCACTGTAGCGCCTTACAGGGAGAGATGAGTCCAGTAAGTTCATGGGTGAATGTTTTTTAACTGGCACCTAACCTGTTTACGTTATGTGTAGATGAAAAAATATAGCTGCTTTCCTAAGCACTTTCCTTTGCAGGCAACGTGGCTCCAATGGAGCGTAGTAGAACCACCTGAAGGTTTCTATCATTTTTGGTATTGTGTGGAACATTAATAAAGCCTTAGAGTCCGCCATTGCAGACTCTACTTGGCCTTTAAAGGCCTGCTTCAGTGTTAAAGCCCCGAGCCAAAGGCAAGGGCCTTTAAGGAGAAAGAGGCCTATAATGGCGAGAAGATCCCACTACGGAGGGCTCTAACGCTATTAGAACATTCCGTCCCTAGAGGGCCAAATGTTCTAATTTGTAAAACAAAGGCTACACGGAGCCGAGGGGGTTGAAATCCCCTTGGGCATCATGAGGCCTTTGATAAACATTAGAATGTTGATGCTCAGGGCTTCCACTGGTTGTGAGAAGCCCGGAGCACTCCATTGTTTTCAATGGAGCGTCCAACATTCCAATCAGTATTAAAACTATTTATAGGGCCTAGTAAAATGCTGAATGTGATTTAGAAAACATTTATTGATAGAATTTTTAAAGTTTGGGTGGTATGTGATGGGAAAGAAACTGACAATCTTCTGTGGATTGCTTAATCTGATGTGCATAGATCAATTTTGCTACGTATGCTCAGAAAATCTTTATCATGATTGATTCACTGAGCAGCGGCATTACATTATTTACAGCACATTCTATTAAGTGAGTTGTGAACAAGGAGACCAAAAGCAGCAACCGTGGTGACAAGAACAAAATGTCAAGAATGAAAACAGTAATTCCCTTTTTTAAGTTTCTGAAAAATGTGAGTGGTGGAGGTAGGAAGGAGGCACCTCAGCTCAATAGAGATAGGCGTTAATGCTGTGGGGCACATGGTCTAATGTCCCAAATATTCTCCCTGCTGTACAAATTTCAGTCCAGCAGATTTATCGGAGTTGCTCTAGAAGCCCCTCTGTGAAATAGAGCTAGCTGTGGATGGCCTGTGTAGGAGGTAAGGTACCAAACCTCAAACCCCAACCAACAGCAAGGAATACCAGGAGCCTTTGTTTGTAAATGACACCAGGTTGGCTCACTTGGAACACCACCACTCCCAGTCCAGCTATGTCTATTTCAGGAACAGTAGGACAGTCAAAGAATTTTCTCACAATCTCTTGGCACATATTCATTGCAACGGTCAGCAATGTCTAGCTGAAGATGGATGGTGATCCCAGGCCAGCTGCTTTTGCCCTAAAATAAGGTCTAGGTATGGAATGTCTGCTGGGCTGGGGTCTTAGAAGAGGAGGTAGTGCTAACCCTCTGGAGAGAGGAAGTGGTCTAACTGAGGTTCCGTGCGAGACGGGACGCCACTTTCTGAGTGGTGACGAATATGGATGAGTTTGGTATCTATGAACCGCAAATGACGAGTATAGTGGGTGTACGAAGTTTCGCTATGCAGCCACGTATGGTTCGCCTCATTTTTGGGTTCGTTCATCCGAACCCTCGGGTTCCATCTTAGATACAGCGTCCATTTTGTTTCTTGCCCTCAGGTAGCCAGCGAACGGGCTTTTTGTCCGCTTCGTGACCCTGGAACTCTCAAGCTTACACGAAGGACACGTGTTCCTTTGAGGTGACTTTTATGATGAGGGAAATGACACGACTAAAGCAGATGGCCCCGCTCGAGGCTCATCTTGCCGCTCCGGTCTATTGTTTCAGCCACGCATACATTAGACACAAGGTCTTTGACCCCTCTATCGAGTTTCCTTTATTGCCCCAACCCTCTTTTCTAACCTGTTGTGCATCCTTGTCCTTTCCTTGTATTATGTTTTTCGTCCTTCCTTAATGCGTTTATGGTTAGGATGGAATGTGTTTATCGCGGAGGGGATATGTTTTTACAGTTGGGAACCGGCAAGACTGTTGTAATTATGTTCCGGCCTCTTGAAACATGAATGCGACCCTTTTTGAAATTTATTGTGGGAACTGAGTTGTAACCTTTGTTCACCATACTGTGCTATGGCCAAAACCTGTATAAAAGGAGCGATCCACTTCTACGAATTTGAAGCAGTCTCCGAGAACCTACACGTTGTGTACTTCTTGTGACCTCTGTATCCCTGCAGTAAATAAACGCTGATCTCTGACGTCGCTGGAAGTGTCCCGTGTCTCTGTGTTTGGTACGCCAGAACAGGTAACCCACGAAGGTTTCAGGTGTTGTTCCCTGGCACCGCTGGGTCTTAAGAATAACCCAGTCCTTCAGTTGGCGCCCAACGTGGGGCGACATCAACGGTACCGGTCCAAAGCCCGACGATCGTGAGGAACTTCGTGTGAAATCTCCGAGGGAAGGTGCACCCCGCTTCATCGATCCAGTTGTCGAAATAAGTGGCCCGACGTCTTTTCCCGCGAAGATCCCCGCCTCCTGACGGCTGCGACGGACCGATGCCCTGACTGTCGACCTGTTTTGGCGCCTGGCGTAGTCCTTTGTACGGCGAGACGATCAACGGGCCTTCCTGGTGACGCCATTGTTCTTTCAGTTAAGTATTTGTGGGTCGCTCCCAGTGTCGCTTTGTTGTTTGCATGGTTCCATAGCATTCGTGGTTCTTAGTTGTTGGGTTTTATTTGACGATTGCAATTGCCAAAAACCGAGGGTCTTGCATTTTTGCGAGGACATCGTAATCCGATAGCCCTTGAAGTTTGTATACTTGGCTAGTGTGCACGATGCCTGGCCGTAGTACTTTGTTTAGGTTTCTCAAATGTTGCAGCATGGATTCCCGGCTGGAGGATTCCTGTCCGATACCTCCGGCTGGAACTCCGCTTTACGAGCTCTATAGTCGCCATGGCGTGGGTCCTATCGTATATAATGCATATTGGGTTCATTACACTAAAAAGGATGGTGTCCTTAGTTGGCCACCTCATGGTAGTTTCGAGACTGCCATTTTAGATAACTTGGAAGCTAAATTATTTAAAAAGAAAGCTAGGCCGGCCATGTTTGATTCCTTCCGGTTATGGCGGAAAGAGGCCAAACAGAAAGAAATCAAACAGAATAAGAAAAATAAACGAGAAGGTGTTATTACGGTGATGCGCAATGCAGAACAATATCAGTTAGACAAAGATGAGAAAGAGCAGGAAGTTAGTGCTCGGCTTCACCACATGGCAGTGGACAAATGTTATCCGGCGCTACCTTCTACGATCGATAAGGCAGGAGAAGAATCGGTGGAAGATTCGCTTTTGTCTTATCTGATGAAATCGCCACCTCCCTATGCTCCTGATGTTATGGGTCCCGTTCGTCCACCTCTTCCTCAACCCGCTGGTTTGGCGGCTGCTGGTCAGCCCGCCGTTCCTCCCGTACTCCCGAATCCCCTTGGGCCACAGATCGTACATCCTCTTGTCCCGGCTTCTCTCCCTACTGCGCCTTTCCAAGTCCCTCCTCAGCCTGTCGTTCCCGCTACTCCTGCTGCTGCGTCTACTTCTACCGTTTCCACCCCTATGGCTGCTACGCCTGCATCTTCGTCTTCTTCTCCTTCTGCTCGTAGTCGTCTCTTGACTGCTGTTGCTTCTCTTTATTCTCCGCTCTTTGGGCCGATACTTGGCTCGACTCTTTCAGATATTGCTCAAAGACGCAGTCAGCTTCCTGATGGTAGGGAACGTGAATCGTTGGTGAAAACGGCACGTAGATGGATTCGTAACCCTGTTAAATACACCCCACGTGTAGTGTTCGAAACGTTTTCTCAGTTTAACGTGCCCACGCAACGGTTTGTGTTCGAAGAATTGTGTAAGTCGTTGAAAGAGGAGTGGGACGATGAAATAGCTGATGATATACCACCTGAGGTTTCCGCGCTACAGCTTCGGTTTGCCACGGGTGTCATTGTAGGGGACAAAGTTCGAGAGGCTCTGGAACGCTTGTTATCCTTTCGATGTACAGTGCAACCACGTGCGCTGTTTAAGGACGCGACCGCGGAATGGATGGCACAACCTGGCCAATATCCTATGCGGGAAGTTCCCCCGGTATGGATGCCAGGTGATGCTGCTGCTAACCCTCCTGTCCCAGGCCATTTCCAGAGAGTGTGGATACACCTCCCTTGGAAGCGATCGGAAGTTTTGCAAGTGAAGCAATCCCTACCTGATCCCCGTAAGAATCCTGCAGGGTACTATAAAGAGCTGTCCCAATTGGTGGATGCTACTGTTATGAACCTAGCCGATGTTGATATGTTGTTTGGCAATGTGGTGCCTCAGCCGATTTGGGCGAAAATTCGTCACGAGAATCACGTAGCCGAGTTAGGCGGTGACTGGGCTGCCCTTACAGCGGCAGATGCCCGGCAGGTCGGTGGGGCTAAACCCGAACAGATTATTGTGGCTTTGCCCCAGAGGATAATTACCCTCATGAAAACGCTTATGCCTGCGATGCGCGTCAATTGGGACAAATTATCGGCGTGCAGGCAAAAGAGAGATGAAAGTGTTTCCGATTTCTTTACGAGATTTGAGGAAGCGTTCATTGACCATAGCGGTCAGGACATGGGTTCCGAGGGTGGTCAGCGGCTGTTCGTTGATAAGTTTGTATCGAATTTGTTGCCCGACCTTAGCAACAAGTTGAAGAATTCTGAGAGTGCGTGGGCTGTTTCTACCACTGCCCAAATATTGGCTACGGCCCAATATTACGAGAATAGAGAAAAAGAGGAAAGTGAGCGTGCAGAAAAGAAAACTAAGGATCTCAAAACTAAGGTCTTGTTGCAGCAAGCCTACCCACCGCGTCCGAATTTCAGTGATACACAGCAGCCAAACAGATCGCAATCACAGTTCTCTAGATCACAGCCGCGAAATGTTTCGCCTGCGCCTCGCTTTGTGCTGGGTTATAATCAATGTGCATATTGTCGTGGGGAGGGCCATTTGAAGTTTGACTGTCCGGTTCTCCGTGATAGGAACAATGGTGTGTCGGCTCGAGGAGGACGTAGTGGCCCTCAACAGGTTTCTCGTGGTAGAGGTCGCGGAGTTACCCAGAATCAGGCCGAACGCTTTGCGACGTCTTCGGATTCGCAAAATTGTTTCGATCGACGCGACCTGCCGTCCGGCCGGTCTACACAGTATCATGTAGATGATTGTTATGTTGAGTGTGATGTTGATGCGGACGGTATCTACTAGGACAGCCATAGACAAAGGAAGGGAGAAGTATCAGTTCCGGTTGATCAGAGAGGGCCATATGTTGCAGTAGCCACTATGGGCGTTGTTGAGCCTTTTCTGTTGGACACTGGTGCAGCAAAAAGTTCCATCATGCATTCGAAACTCCCTGGCGCGCCTTTGTCTGGCTTAACGAATGTTTCCGTTGGATTTTCTGGCGCCCCCGTTAGCAATCCAGTTTCTAGCCTTTTGCCCCTCACAATTGGGTCTCATGAGCTGGAAGCTCCTTTGATTTTGACTACTGGTTGTGGTGAGAATCTTTTGGGTTTAGATTTGTTGAAAAGGTTACATGCGACTTTGTACTGTTCTCCTACGGGTGTTGAGCTTACGTTGGGCAAGAGCGTGATTTCCCCTATGTATTTATCGATCGACAAGCTCCCATCGGAATTGAGATCTCTTCCAGACTCCTTGTGGGCGACAGGTCCCAATGACGTGGGCCTGTTGGATATACCACCTTATGTTGTCCACCTAAAAGTTGGTGCGCGTTTGCCACGTATACCTCAGTATCGTATTTCCCTTGATGGTGAAAGGGCACTATTAGCGATCATTTATGATCTGATCGGCAAAGATGTTATTGAGGAGACACGAGGTAATGTGTGCAATAGTCCCGTGTTGCCTATTCTGAAGCGAACGGATCCCTCCAAGCCTCCCGTGTATCGTCTAGTCATCGACTTACGGGAGGTAAATAAAGTCGTTGTTCCGCAGTTTCCTGTGGTGCCAGATATTACAGCTTTACTGACTCTGATTCCAGCCACTGCATCATGGTTTTCGGTCATCGATCTGAAGAATGCGTTCTTTAGCATTCCAATTGCTGAGGAAAGCAGAGACTTGTTTGGTTAGCGAAGCCATTGGTAGCTCTTACGTGCAAGGACGTTTCAACCCCTTTGCCTTGGACGGAGGAATGTCAGAAAAGTTTTTCTGAACTACGTGATGCGCTGTGTTCGGCTCCTGTGTTAGGTACTCCTGATTACAGCAAGCCTTTCACATTATACGTCCATGAGAGGGACGGTTGTGCGTTGAGTGTTCTAACGCAACAATTTGGTGATAAGCAGCGTCCGTGTGCATATTTTTCCTCGACCTTAGACCCGGTGGCTAGAGCGTTGCCAAGTTGCTTGAGGGCGACAGCGGCAGCTGCGGCGTCTATTCGGCAGTCCGCAGGTCTGGTCATGGACAATATGCTCATAGTAATGGTTCCGCATGCAGTTGATACGCTCTTGAATCGGACAAAGACTCAACATCTGACGAGTGCAAGGTTGTCTGGGTACGAGCTGACCCTTTTGGCAAGTCATGTACAGATCAAGCGTTGTAATGTACTGAATCCGGCGACATTGTTGCCGATTAATATGGAATCAGATGATGTGCTACCCCATGATTGTTATTTACGGACTGAGGAAGAAACAAAAGGTCGTGTGGACCTGAAAAACACTCCTTTGTCAGATCCCGATGGTACTTTGTATGTGGATGGCTCTTGCTTCAAGTTGCCGAATGGTGATGTGACGACTGCGTATGCTGTAGTGACGTTGAGTACGGTTGTGGAAACTGCAAGATTGAACCAGAATTCCGCGCAAGCGGCAGAGTTAATTGCATTGACAAGAGCGTGTGTTCTGTCGAAAGGAAAGCGAGTGAATGTGTTTACTGACAGTCAGTATGCATTTGGTGTTGCGCACAATTTCGGAAGATTGTGGAGAGAAAGAGGATTTATGACATCGCATGGTACAAAGATCCAGCACGGGCATCTCGTGAAGGATCTTTTGGATGCACTTACATTGCCTAAACAAGTGGCGATCGTCAAATGTAGTGCACATCGGAAAGTGACGGATGATGTCGGTCGTGGTAATGCATTTGCGGATGAGATTGCTAAAGAAACGGCTAAGAATCTTGCGACTCGAATGTATGTCACGAGTTTAGTGAGGTGGCCGGCGGAGACTGGTATGTGTGAAAGTACTGTTGAAAGTGTGAAAGTAATTCAGAACGAAGCTACGGAAGCTGAAAAGACCAAGTGAAAAGAAAGTACAGGGAAATTGGATATGCATGGATGTTGGGTTGACCTGACGGAATGTCAGAGGTGGATGTTACCAGACGCGTATGTATTAGCTGTTGTGACGATGGCTCATGGGTTGTCACATATTAGTGCGAAAGGAATATGTAAGTTCTTGTCTCCTGTATGGAGGAATGATGGTATCGCTAAGTGTGCCGAAAGAGTGGTTAAGAATTGTATGGTGTGTTTGATGCACAATCCCGGAAAAGGCACCCCCACTCCACCTGGTCATTTCGCTCCTCCTGCCTGTCCCTTTGAGGTTATCCAGTTGGACTTCATCCATATGGAGAGATGCAATAATCTGAAGTATGTTTTGGTTGTGGTTTGCGCGTTCTCCAGATGGATTGAGGCCTATCCTCTTAAGGATAATACTGCCCTGTCCACAGCAAAAATCCTGCTGAAGGAATACTTTCCTCGGTACGGAATGCCCCGGATTGTATGGTCGGATAATGGGAGTGAGTTTGTGGGAAGTGTAATGCAGAGTGTGTGTAAGGGCCTTGGAATTCGGCAGAAATTCCACAGTGCTAATCATCCTCAGGCAGCGGGTTTGGTTGAAGGGTACAATGGTACCCTGAAGCTGAAACTTGCTAAGATTCAAGCTACGACTGGTCTGTCATGGCCTGATGCCTTGCCTCTGGCTCTCCTATCGACCAGAGCGACTGTACACTCTCGAGTAGGGCTCAGCCCATATGAGATTGTGTTCGGTCGCCCTGCGAATATTTGGGGAGTCCCGAGACCTAGGGCTTTTGATAGTCTTGAATATCCAATGTTGATCGATTACTTGCACGATTTGACCACTAAACTACGGTTAATTCACCAACAGGTCTTTGAAGCTCTACCAGCGCAGACAGAGGGTCCTGGACACCAGCTCCGGCCAGGAGATTGGGTGGTTACCCGAAACTTTGGTCGAAAGCGTAATTTGGAGCCAAGATTCGTCGGACCCCACCAAGTCTTGTTGACGACGAGGACAGCGGTTCGACTGGAGGGCCGGAAAAATTGGGTACATGCCAGCCACACAAAGAAGGTACCGATCCCCTTACCAACCGACGGTTGGGTGAGAACTGGGACTTCGGCCGAAGAAACTGAGACTCCTTTGCGCTTTGTGCCATTTAGCGACGCTCAACCTGTGGAGGAGGATTCGTCATTGTCAGATCCACAGGTGGAGTCATTAGTAGCAGAGAACCCAAGGTCCGACTCGTCATCTGTTTCATTGAACACTGTTGCGCCATCTGAACAATTGTTCGTAGAGCAAACTCGACCTGGAAGAAGTCGATACTTTCTTCGTTCAAGGACTAATAAAAATTGACAGTATAGTGGTCTTTAACGTTACGAATATTATGAACGATTACATCCTTTCTTTCTGAGTTTTTGTGCTTTCCACTGCTAAGAGACTTGTAATAAATCTGAACGTTTCGAGGAAACCTCGCCATCCGGGTCACCGTAGGGCCGTGCGGGTACTTCTTTCTGCTTACCAGGTTTCTGACGTTAGGTTGGTTACTTTTGTCGATCTCTGGGAACTCCTGGGGATTGATAATCGCTACTCAGAACGAAGTGCGTCAAGTACGTCACGGACGGTTTGTAGAGGATGGCATTCTCTAAGCTAGTGGACGAAGAAAGGGTGTCAGCGCAGAGATCAGAGTTATGGAGGGTTGTACGAACAAAATGTTTTCTGTTTCAGGTGTTTCTATTGTTTCTAACTGTATCTATGTTATTGGTGGGTGGAGTGTATTTTGGAGTATCGCAATTCTTGCCTTCTGTTTCACCTACCTCTTCTCTTAACCTAAGTTCCCTCACCACTGTCTCCCCACATTCCTTTCATCCTTTGCCTCAACATGAGCAGGTTAGACGTGCGGAATTCATGAATAATTCCTTTGTTCAACTCCTACATCAGCATCAGTTGGTGGTGAATACTACCAATTGTTGGGTGTGTGGGTTAATGCCACACACTATGGATAGGGGTATTCCGTATTTGGTTCTTCCATACAGCTCCCAGGGTTCAGCTCGAGCATTCCAAACTATGTTCCGCAGTGCACTAGATTCCTACCCCAGTCGAGAGCCACGGTCTGTCAACTTTGGTCCCGGGCCGTACCACAAGCCTTTGGCGATAGACATAGCAGATCTGGATAGAGATGTTTTTGATGCATCACTCATTCCAGATGAAGAAGTGCAGGCCTATAAGGATCTGAGCGAGACTGAGTATAGTACGTCAGTGGGTGATAGACAACTTAAGAGCTCGTCCCCAATATGGATTGTACCGCACCTTGGAAATTTCTGCTTGCAGGGTTTGGGTCGAAATCCGAGAGCACAACTTGGGAACAGTGCTTGCACTGAAACGTACGTCCTACCGATGCTCTCCTCCCCTGTTTTTCTGACTGCTAAGGGCACCTATTTTGTGTGTTATGAACGCGCATATACATGGTTACCCCGCGATTTTTCGGGTACCTGTTATATTGCGAATCTTTTGCCTCCAACCTTCACAGTTGCTTCGGACTACCACAAAACTAGAGTCGTGAGAGGCGTTATTAGCAAAGAGGATACTGCTGGTCAAGAAGCAGGAGACTTCTTTAAGGGTTTCTTGCCGTTTTGGGGACCTATGGTTAATAGTAGGAACCTAAGACAGTTGACCCGTGTGGTAGAGTCGACTGCTAATATTACTGCAAATGCCCTTGGTAATCTAACAGCTGAACTACAGGCGGATAGACTCATGACGCTGCAGAACCGTATGGTTGTAGACGTTGTTCTTGCAGATAGAGGGGGCGTGTGTAAAATTATCCATTCGAGTTGTTGCATTTTTATTCCTGACAATGCTCCAACTGTTTATCAAGCCATCTCGAAGTTGCACAAGATTTCCGAGTCCATACACGTGGACGAAGGTAATTGGACGCTCCTAGGATGGTTTTGGGGCCTGATGTCAACCTGGGGTTGGAAGATTCTAATGATCGTAGGGACTGTTGTAGCGTTTCTGTTCACGTGTTGTCTTTGTGTGCAGTGTGGTCCTGCCTTATGTGGCCTATGTGCTACGACGTGTATAAGGCGGCCATCTGTTACCAAGGAGACATTGATGGATAGAATGATGTTCCAGCAGCAGCTGAACGATCTGATGAATATTGATATAGATTCCGATCTTGACTAGTGCTTGCCTACATGAGGGCAAAAGGAGCGTCTGAGGTTCCGTGCGAGACGGGACGCCACTTTCTGAGTGGTGACGAATATGGATGAGTTTGGTATCTATGAACCGCAAATGACGAGTATAGTGGGTGTACGAAGTTTCGCTATGCAGCCACGTATGGTTCGCCTCATTTTTGGGTTCGTTCATCCGAACCCTCGGGTTCCATCTTAGATACAGCGTCCATTTTGTTTCTTGCCCTCAGGTAGCCAGCGAACGGGCTTTTTGTCCGCTTCGTGACCCTGGAACTCTCAAGCTTACACGAAGGACACGTGTTCCTTTGAGGTGACTTTTATGATGAGGGAAATGACACGACTAAAGCAGATGGCCCCGCTCGAGGCTCATCTTGCCGCTCCGGTCTATTGTTTCAGCCACGCATACATTAGACACGAGGTCTTTGACCCCTCTATCGAGTTTCCTTTATTGCCCCAACCCTCTTTTCTAACCTGTTGTGCATCCTTGTCCTTTCCTTGTATTATGTTTTTCGTCCTTCCTTAATGCGTTTATGGTTAGGATGGAATGTGTTTATCGCGGAGGGGATATGTTTTTACAGTTGGGAACCGGCAAGACTGTTGTAATTATGTTCCGGCCTCTTGAAACATGAATGCGACCCTTTTTGAAATTTATTGTGGGAACTGAGTTGTAACCTTTGTTCACCATACTGTGCTATGGCCAAAACCTGTATAAAAGGAGCGATCCACTTCTACGAATTTGAAGCAGTCTCCGAGAACCTACACGTTGTGTACTTCTTGTGACCTCTGTATCCCTGCAGTAAATAAACGCTGATCTCTGACGTCGCTGGAAGTGTCCCGTGTCTCTGTGTTGGTACGCCAGAACAGGTAACCCACGAAGGTTTCAGGTGTTGTTCCCTGGCACCGCTGGGTCTTAAGAATAACCCAGTCCTTCATAACGGCAAGGGCGGTCGACTTCAAATCTGGGGAACCAGGTTCTAGTCTCGGCAATGACGCTCAACATCCTGTGATTCTGGGCAAATCCCTTAATCTCCCCATGCCTAACAAAAAATGAATGTGTCCTTGTGTAACACAACTGGTGCTCATGTAAAGTGCTCTGATACCTGATACATTCGGGTCAAGTTCATGCTAAATAAAACTCCTGAAAAAAATACAAAAAAACTGGAGCACAAGCTGCCACAAGAAACCACTTGGAGTATGTTTCCACCCTGTGAAGTGCAAGTGCCTTGGTAGGTCTAGGTATGACAGGATCAGTATCTCAGGTACCTTCATATATGGTGGAGGAAGAGAAATGCCAGCAGCAGAACCTACCAGAATGTAAGTCACTGCTATAAGTTGAAAGTCCCGGCAAAGTGGAATTTACTAAAACTCCACCAGAATGTAGCAGCACAAGCCCAATACTGGAAAGCCTGTGGATTAATAATGGTTATGAATATGGACTACCCTCCAGTGAGATAACATACCCGGAACATATAGCCCGGAAGAGACAGTTGTTCTATGGTCACCGGAGAAGCATGTGGAGGCCACACACAATAATGATATGTACTTCACCCTGACTGAAACAAGGGTGGCCTAATTAAATAAAGAACCACTTTATTGTGTCAGACTTCTTGCCCTGACCACTAAACCACTAAAGGGGATACAAACTCTAGAGAGCCTCTCATTTGGACATCTTTGCACCAGCTCAAAACAAGTGCATTACTTTGAAACAAGCTTCTGGAGGATTGCTATTTTTCTACCCCGGTTGGGGACAAAATGTGTACTCTTAGAATATGCTTGGCTGGTGTGAGCTGTGGGGAGTAGACAAGCTGACCTCATCTGCAAAAGGAGGAGTTGAATTCCTCCTAAAAAATAGATGCTGTCTTAATAATGGGATGATCTGCACAAGGCCCAGCAGGATGGAGAACATGGAGGAGGCAAGGCTGGACTGTCAATACCTGACATCAGTTGTTTCCCTTGGAGGATGAACGGGCGGGTGGGCAGTTTTGTTAGTGTGGGCTGGGTTTAAAATCACAGCAAGTTTCTTGTATATTCAGAAGTTTTCAGGCAACAATAAAAGTGTCAAGATTACTCTAGTGATAAAAGTACCTGCTGGCGAAAGATGGGAGTTTTGTCTAGTGGTAGTTTTGACTTATCAAAGGTACACAGAGGGTTAATATGCCTGCTGCAAAGAACATGTACCATGAATTTTCGCAGAACAGTATGTTTTGTGCATAGCTCATTTGGCTACTTCTTTTTTCACAGAGATTCTTTTGTAAACAGTGCAGTTCACAAGTTACAATGGTAATCTAGCACAGTGAGCTATAGACTGCCATCAAAGAGCTGCATGCAAACTGCATGGTATAGGTTAGAAAGTTATGTTTTTCCCAGTCATTCTTTATCCTGATGTTGCTAAAAAAAGGTTTGTTTGGGTCGAAATAAATTCTTATCAGTAAAGTCAACCCTAACCACTGTGTTATGTTCTGAATACTAGATTTGTGCTTCTCCAGACCAAGCACTCTTAAGTCCTGCCTACCAGCATAAGTAGCATGTGAATCCTACATTTTATAGTCCCCCTTACCTTAAGTAATACCCAGCTCTGATTACACATGTATGATACATTGTATCTGTATGTGTGTGTGTGTGTGAAGTGCTCCTACACCCTACACTGGTATGAGAGGTACTATAAAACACATAAAATACATGAGAGAGAGGCTGTGCAGAGATCACAGCCTTAATAGGTTTAGAACAGCTACAGAGTAGCTGACGCTTCTTCCAGCAGACTAGTCCTCTCGGGCAAGCGCCTTTTGGACAGAGTCGGAAATATCATAAGATTGTTGCAATAATTTAACATTGCATCACTGGTAGCAAGCCCCAAAGTTTCCTGGTTCAACTCAAGCATAACCCATTGGGCCACCAATGGTATAGCAACCAGGTGAATGAACACTATATTAATGCTCTAGGTTGTTCCCTGACCCAAGAAGGTGTTGGGACATTTCACAGTTCTCTATGCATTGTGTTTAATTTGCTATTTAACACACCTGTAAATGAAAGCCTTTTCCATCTAGAGTTTGTTGAGTGTTATTTACTTTATCGTGCTATATTGTATTCTCTCCAAGAATAAGCCTTGATGGCGTCACTACCCCAGTAGAGAGTGAAAAGGCCTCATAGTCGACATTATATAACAGGTTGACTCCCTTGTAACACCACCACTCCCTGTCCAAATATGTCTCATGCATAAACAGTCAGCCAGCCAAAGACTTTCCCATAATCCCTTGGCACATAATCATTGCAACTATTGCCCTAAAATAAGGTCTAATACCTGGTGGGCAAGGGGAGGACTGCTGGAAAAGTGCATGTATCATGCATATCAAAGAAATATATTTTATGTGCAAACCTCAGTGGGTTACTGCTTTTCTCACAGAGATTGTTTTGTTACTGTTCAGTTTGTAAATTGCAATCATAATCTAGCACAGTGAACTATGAACTGCCATGAAAGAGCTGCATTTAAGTTGCATGGTACAGGTTAGAAAGGTATTTTTTTCTCAGTCTTTCCTCATCCGGTTGTTGCTAAAAAAAGGTTTGTTTGGGTAGAAATAAATTATTATTAGTAAAGTCAACCCCAATCACTGTGTTATGTTTTGAATCATGGATTTGTGCTTCTCCAGACACTCCAGAGCACTCTTCAAATGTGCCTACCAGTATGGATGGTGTGAATCCTACACCTTGTAGTCCCCTTTGCTTTATGTACCATTTTCTGTAGTCTAATGTACACATGTAAAATGCATTATCTCTGTATGTGTTTGTGATGTAAAGTGCTCCAACACCCTACAGCAGTATTAGAGGTGCTGTAAAACAAATAAAATACATGTGAGAGAGAGGCTGTGAGGCACTGATAGAGGGTGATAGTGATGGAATCATTAAAGAGCCCCAATAAATATTGTTGTATCCTGGTGCACTGTCAGGTCATCATTTACTATGCTTTAAAAGCATATACAGTTTAATATATAATGACAAATATTTTGTATTATGCACCACTTTTCCCCACATTTTCTCAGAGCGAGAATCCCTCCCTCTCAAAACCTTTTTTTATAGTGGTCAGGCTTGCTCGCTGCACATTCTATGCAGCATAGGGGGGCTGGTCTGACAAACTTTGCCAGGGTTGCTTTGGATTCCCAGTACGGCCCTGGGAGGATGCCTAAATTAAAAGAGCCCATCCCAGAGCCATCAAGATCCACATCCAAGAACGCCAAGACGAAGACTGGATGTGGAACTTATAGAGATTATACTATTTTTCTTTGTGCTGGGTCTCCATCCTAAACTGGTGTTCCTTACAACTAGAAGATTCCAGTTGTGACTATGAGTGTGGCAACACCAACCATAGTCAATGGAGGACTTCACAGTGAGTATTGATCTCCTATCACATCCCTCAGTTTCTATGAACTAAAAGCCAGTTACAGCCTTAATTGGTTTTGAACAGCGTTCTGACTAAAAACTGAATAGCTGAAGCTTCTACCAGCAGACTAGTCCTCTTGGGCCGGAGCACTTAGAACAGAGTCAGAAATATCATAAGATTGTTGCAATAATGTAACATTGCATCACTTGTAGCAAGTCCCAAAGATTCCTGGATCAACTCAAGCATAGCCCATTGGGACACCAATGTTATCGCAACCGAATGCATGAACACTATATGAGTGCACTAATTTGTTCCTCAACCCAAGAAGGTGTTGGGTCTTTTCAGGGTTCTCTATGCATTGGGTTTAATCTACTCTTTTTTACACCTGTCAATAAAAGCCCTTTCCATCTTGAGTTTGTGTGTTGTTTACTTTATCATGCTATATCTTAGTCTCTATTAAATACTTCTCCAAGAATAAGCCTTGATGGCATGGCTTCGCTACCCCAGTAGTCTATAGGTTGACCCCAAAATGTATTCTGTGGAGTCCACGGGCCACAGAGTTGTGATCAAAGGTTCTGGGGAAACAAAGAGTGCCGGGACAGCTGGCATTGCAGGTGAGACTGACAGGACCTTAGTTGCTGCATGTCCCCAGTAGATGAGATGTACAGATGGACTTGTTTATCCCCTGTCTGGAAACTGTATGATTGTCCAGGAGTGTACACTGAGCCTCCCTTTCTATGGGAGATTTGAGAAGTGAGTGGCCACCCAGCGGAGTTGGCTAACTGGGAGAGTCTTACAGTGAGTGATGTGGTCCATGTAAGGACAGGTCCTCATATCCCGTAGAAATTGGGTCGGACATCATCACCTTTGTGACATTTGTTATTCCTCAAATGTAGAGGAAAAAGTCCTGAAATGTATTTTCCTTGTTACTTTAGTGCATCCTGTAAATGTGACGGCGAACGGATACAAGTGTCCAACTTGCTACACGAATAATTCCTCTGATGGATGCACACCTGCGGGGGACATTCCCTGTGTAGGCAAGGAGGACCAGTGTGCCACCTTCACTAGATCAGGCTACAAACCAGGTAAGCCTCATGGATGAAGCATCATCGTTATCAGTTATTTAATATGGTAACGTATTAACAGGTCCCAGTAAAAAGCTGTGCATCATGCTGTAAAATTATACAGCGCCCTGATGGACTGTGGCTATGAGCACTACATAAAAATTCTAAAATAAAAAAAGTGTTTATGTGATAAATGAAATAAAAATATGCAATTATTTAAATGCAGCAGAAATCAACATTTTGAAAAACAGTGTTATACATTAAAGAAAGAATACCCTTAGTACATGGAAATGAAAACAGGTAGAGTGGAACAGAAAACAACAAGGTCATAGATATGTGAGTACCGCCAAACCTGAAGCATGTTAAGAGGTCAGTGTAACGGGCAAATGACTGCTTTCTTGAGGTAGATAGGCACAACTGACATAGCTGCACTCTTAAGAAGAACTGCATGCAGTGCTCAAATGGGTTCAAAGGTGGGGTGATCTCTGAAATGGACGTGGCCTTTGCAGTAATAGCCGTGACATAAACACAAACAGTTTCTGTGTGTGTGTGTGTGTCACCAAACCAGTGTTTTGGTTTCTCTCTAAGCTTTCTGTTATTGTATCCCATATATTACAAAACAAGATACGTACACCTAAAATGAGACAAGAATGTTGGCTTTGTCAATGCTTGTTTTTGTGGAGAAAAGCTAGGGATTGGTTGACCATGTATTCTGAGCATTCCATTGACAGGCATTATGAGAATCCTTGCACTGCCTTTAGTCTCAAGCTCAGAGCTCTTTCTTCGCGGCTGATATAAACACCTGATGATGGCTTAGGCCAAAGCATGCACCTTACAAGAGTAATATGCAACAAAAACATTCACAAAAAGCAATATCCTGGAGATAGCAACACTCTAATGGAGTGCAAGATTCGGGACAAGATGTGAAATATAAACCGGAACTGAATCACTGACATGAATTACCTAAAACCCTATTACATTTATTGTTCAGAAATCCCATGAAAGTCTAGGGCATGCATTTAGGCCCCGATTGGGACCCGCTTCGATATCTGTCCTAAAATACTATCGGGTTGGAAAGCCGGAGGGACCTGGCCCATTTAGATGCCCTGACTGCATAACCAGTTAGCACATGACCTTTGCACTCCTATCCTGTTCGGCTGGCCCTGGGAGCCTATGGAAGAGGGTTCCGGTGTTTTGGTCCGAGAAGGACTGGATTGAGAGGTGCAGGGGGAGTCTAGCTGCGGTTAAGAAGCAAAGATTAGCTGACATTAAGTTGCAGGAAGAGATATGTTTGGCATCATAAGACAATTTTGGGATTAGCGTTAATGGCTTTGAGGACTAGTGCAAGTAGTTTGTAGAGGGAGGGCCTTGTTCTTAATGAAGAGCCAGTCAGCTTGGCAATAGTGTGAAGGTGGAGGTGCCCGATTCACAAAGATGTTGATGTGTTTACACTTGTCGCATTCCTTAATTCCAGGAGAATGCCAGAGGTACTCATGGTTCACTTGTGAAATTCATGAGTAAGCTAGGGGTACTACAATAGTAAGTCACACATACTTATACATCAATCTCTCTGTATCCAGCCTGGGGTGTTCAGGGCAGGGGGCTTAGGACCAGATGAACAGCTTTTTTTTGTGGTTGCAAACGGGAAATCTGCCGGTTTGCAACCACAAAATTGGTCTGCTCCATTTGCTAGTTGGTAACCTATACCGACTCGCAATATAGGGTTTGCGACTCTATGTTAGGACGGGGCATGCCAAGGGCTTCCTTTCCTAATAGCGAGTTGCACTTCAATGTGCAATTGTTTTGCGACCGCAATTGCGGCCACAAAACACTTGCAGTTTTCCACCTACTTCAAGTAGGTGGTATGCTACTTGCAAACGGGAAAGGGTCCCCAAGGGGCCCCTTCCCCTTCATGAATGTTTGCGTAAATATTTTTTAAGAGCAGTCAGTGGTCCCACGGACTACTGCCTACTCTTAAAAAATGAAACAGAAACGTTTCATTTTTCTCTTTTAAATGCAGCTCATTTTCCTTTTAAGGAGAACAGGCTGCATTTAAAATAAAAACCTGCTCAATTTAAAAGCCAGTCACAGACATGGTGGTCTGCTGACCCCTGCAGGCCACAAACCCTGTGAGTGCCAGCCATTCCCAATGGGGTCACAAATTGCACCTGCCTCATGAATATTAATGAGTCAGGCAATTTGCAACCCCACTAGGAATCACAAACAGTGTCTGAGACACTGGGGCATATTTGCAAGGAGCTATCGCCGAGTTAATGTCATTTTAAAGCAGCCAAAGTTGCAATAAATCCATCGCCCCATTCACAAGCCCGTGCAAACTGCCAATACCACCAGTTTTCCCATGATAGCATCCTCAAAAAACATCGCCACGGATGACCCCGGCAACTATTGCCAATGAGATGCAGAGTGGGCGTTCCTGAGCAAAAAGCTGCGACAATACCACTCCACAACATTCTCAATGACCTGCCTGATCTGCGATAAGAACACAAAACAGGCAATAAGGCGCGTTAGCAGCAGGAAATTAACACCTGCTCTGACCTGGTGAAAAGTTGAACAACAACCGGCTGCAGCCAAAGGAGCACAGCCCATTGCCAAGCATGAAGAACAACAGATGCCCCCGAGCAACTGAACATGCAGCCCGGAGCACCAAGAGGGCAACAGCACATGCCCCCACCCCCACCCCGGACTTTACCACCCCCTCCTCCCTCCTGACATGGAGAATGCACATGCTCCGGCCCATTTTAGTATCTCGCAATCATCTACTGGAACCCACTCTGGTCAGATGGACCTTTTTACTTGCCCAATAGCGTGGAGGGAAAACACAATTATCAAAATTACTGTCCGCAATTTGCCATAATCAAGGACTCGAAACTTAATCTCTTGGCTCTCTGGTTTTTATTATCAGCATAAAGATTTGCAGGTACAAAGTCCTCAATACGAGGCACAACAAGTACATAGGCACTAACACAAAAGCTACTCTACGGAGAATCCGCATACGGCTAAAAATAACTAAAAGTACAATCTCTAAAAGCATGAGGTAGAACACCACCAAGCAAATGTCGATACTAGGGACACTGGACCATACCATCTCTGTCCCTACTCTGCACTAGATGACATCCCTACTTAGCAATCCCTTGAGACCCTCATCGAATAAAAGGTGTCAGAGTGAAACTTCATAAGAAGTCTTCACTTAGAGAGCTTTGGTCTAAGTTGCCCCCTCTATCCCTTCGCCTAGCCTTCCTCTGCTCTGGGCTGCTCTGATCTGCCTCCACCCTCGGGGCGCTGTCCCTAATACAGAACCCCAAATCCCAGAACACGCCCTTTGCGCCTCCTCTTCTCCGGGGTCGACTTTCAGTACTTTTCCACAGAGCGCTGTCCAGTTCCATCGTCCATCGCTTGGCCTTGAGTCCCAGACGCCATCCGCACTAGGAGTTACGATTGGCACATTCCAATACACTCCCATGTCTGGCTTTTACTACATAAGTCAATTTGTGAACAAAGAGCTTCTCTACTAACGAGCAACTGTCCTTGCACCTGGGGTGAGATCATGCAAAGCAGACATTCTTCACATCTTTTAAGTTGCAATTTACTACAGCCTAAAACCTCTACTGGAATAAATCCTTTTTGGCCTATTGCCCTTGGCTAACATAAGAAAATACCAGGCCTTTCGCCTCAACGATATATGCGAATTCTGGCCACTACTTCGGTTACACAAGCAGGTTTAAATCACAGTATTGACATTTACGTCTTTCTTTCATGTGTGGTCAAACTAAACAGTCCACAGACACGAAGTCTAAGTTACACATTTCTAACACCACATTGTTAAAAAAAAAAGACTAAGCTCTATGCATTGCTTCAATATATACATAAGATGCTTGTACATAGCTAACACTTCTATGGAAATCGATATAGGTTATACAATTCATAATACATTGCACACAAAATACCTGAGCACACATTTGATTATATGCGGGTGCCGACTAACAGTGAGTATAATGCACCCCTACAATTTTCAAACTTTTAAGCGCTACATCAGTTCCCCCCTTTGATGACACCCGTCATCACACCATTACATTTCTCTTCTTTAGAACTGATTTAGACCGCGCTAGTCATAATCTTGCCATGTCGAACTCCCTCCAGTCTCTTAAGACTCTCATATTGCTGCTCCTGGAGCTTCGCCATCCTTTTCTCGTTTGCCTTAAGAGCCCTTTCAACCTTGCCTCCTTGATACCACTTCCATGCCTTCACGCATCCCCACAAACAAATCACGCAAACCACAGCAATGATAATCGGCTTCAACACTGATCCCAGAAATCCTCTTCCCAAATTCGCAAACCAAGTTCCCACTCTTCCAAATCCTAATCCAATCTTCTCCCACACATTCTCCTCCGTCAAATCCATAATCTCCTTGTGAATAGTCGTGATGTTATCTATGTACTTCCCTATCTCCTTCGTGTTGTCTGGAATATATGTGCAACATTCCTGAACCTTCAATAATTTGCAGACTCCGCCCTCTTTGGCTAATAATACGTCTAAAGCAAGGCGATTCTGCATAACCATATTCCGTATCGACAACATCTCTCCAGCCACCAACAACAAAGATCTCGCCGTGTTCATAGACAACTCATCAACCACAGTCGCCAACCTCCTAATCTTCACATCATTCAATACCACACCCATACTAGGTATCATTGCCCCGTATATGTCCCCAATCACTGCACCGGCGTTCGTAGCCCTACGTTTCCTAGACTGTCGCTTCGTCTCTAACAACTCCAAGTCCTCGGTGTGATAGATCTTCGGGAATATGATAGCCAAATAGCATATGCCATACCAATTCGCAGGTAGTCTGACATAAGCATTCTTCCCGCATACATAATATACTGTCGGAATTACCTCTATTGGACCTACCATAAAATTCTTAGCAGAAGCTTCCACTGTAAAGGTCTGAGAACAAGTGCTATGTCCTACTGCGACCTTATCCGTATCGGATTGAGGCCGTCCAATACACAAATTCCCTCTCTGTACCTCATCTAACGCTATTGGTCCATAACTTCCCTTGGATCTGTGAGCCCTCTCCTCGTCTGTCCAATCTACTGGGCTATCTCCGGTGTGTCGTGTCTGGGTCAACTGTCTGTATCTGTCCTCTACCTGGTCTATGAATTTCTTCTCTATCTCAGATAACGCACATGTCAGGTTATTCCTGTGAGCATGCGCCGTATCCAACTTCATAGTCGGTCTAAAATACTTTAGGAGTCTGTCCTCTTTCTTGCTAGAATCATATTTGTTCAAATGCTTGATTGCTGGAACTTCAGGAAGTACCGTGTCAAAATTTGAAAAGAAATACTCGAACTGTCTCCTGTCATAAAATAAACTGAGCAATAAACTACAAGAAATCCCATATGTCAATGGGAGATGATGATACTTGATACCCTCATCCACTGAAGCAGGCAACTGCATACACACATAGCAATCCTTCACATCCATCGCATCAACATACTCATACAGCAACCTTGCATACGCATTAAGCTTAAAATCACCCCTCGATAAATCCATGTGGAGTCTGCGATCATCCCTCAACTTCGATATTTCCTGTTCTCTGATACTGACACCTCTCTGCCCTGGGGTAATAGGTGTGGGTGCTCCCTGAACCTTCCCCTCTTGCCTGTGAGCCACCATGTATGAACTTATCACTACCGCAAATATGGTGACTATCACAACTCCTACCAATGTGCCTATTATCAATTTAGCCCTACGATGTGGGTTTGCAGGATCTGCCATCTTCGGAATGTACTCAGTGTCTAATACAGTCTCTGAAAGGGTAAGTCTCTTTCTCATCAGTGTCTCTTTCGTGAACTTTAAGCAAACCTCCCTAACTTTTCTTCGTTCTATAACGGAAAAATCCCTAATTTTGTTCTTCTTCCGCTCGGATCTAGGTTATCTTCTTCTCTGCTTGCAACCTTCTCAAATCAATCTAACATAAGCGCTGGTCCCAACAGTTCCAGGACTCCCTGCAATATTTCGAGCTTAAGAATGATCAGTTCCTGTGGGTCTGGCACAGTCGTGAACGTCGGGAACTCCAAATTGTCCAAGATCATACCTCGAATGACACTCAGGAATGGCGGACTCGGAATATGAATCGTCAAAATTCCTTCGATCTCCAATCCCGGAACCTTCAGCAACACTTCCACCCTCTGGAGCGGGACACTGTTGACCAATGTCATCGACCTCAACCTTCCCGTGCTCGGTAACCCTGGCATCAGTCACTTGATACGCCCACTCTGGTGAAGCGTACTTCCGACTTGGCACTCGAGTTCTCTTGGACCTTCTCACACCACCTTGAGGATTCTCCTCGTCACCTGATTCTTCTTCTGGTTCTTCCGAAACTGGTGCAAGGTCTGTGTCCGGAGCCAACCTCAGGTTTACCCGGTTCTGTCTTGCGGGCCAAACCCTTTCTGCTTCGGTAACGCCTCCGGTCTTCCCTTCGATACCCTGTGCACTGACCTCCTCTTCTTCGGCAGAACTTGATTCTGTACTACCCACTGCACCTCTTGCTCTTTCGCCGGTTTCTGGGTCAGTACTCCTTTCACGCTCTTCCCCAATACGATTCAGTGCACCAGCAGCCGCTTCAGCAACCCTTACAGCTTGACTGGCCCTCTCAGGAGGCTCTGTCGGCTCACTGGGATCTTTGTTCTCGAGAGGGGCTGTATCTTCCAAGGGTGCTGGGACTCTACGGGTATGAGAAGCATGCACCCAGTTCGGTAAACCTCCACACTTGACAGCTGTGTTCGTGACAAGGATCACTTGGAAAGGGCCGCGCCACCTAGCATCCAAACAACTCTTCCTCACGTGCTTTCGGACTAGGACCCAATCGCCTGGGTCCAAGTCGTGGCACCGGTCACTCGCAGCTGGAACCGTTGCTGTCTGCACCTGCTGAGACACAGAACGGACCACGTCAGCAAGGCCTTTATAATAGTCCATGATCATATCATCAGTGATATTTATCAGAGCAGTGGCAGGTATTGCAGGCAAACGCATCGCTCTTCCCATGAGGATTTCATGGGGAGACAACCCAGTCCTTCTATCAGGCACACTTCGGAGGCTCATAAGGACCAAAGGTAATGCATCAGGCCATTTCAGAGACGTAGACGAACACACTTTCGCCATCCGAGCCTTCAGAGTTCCATTCACCTGCTCCACTATCCCTGAAGCTTCTGGTCTATAGCTACAGTGTAACTTCTGGTCTATATTCAGAGCAGCACAAAGCAACTTCATAACTTCGCTGTGGAAATGAGTTCCTCTGTCCGATTCAAAGGACGTCGGGAACCCGTACCTTGGAATGAGTTCTCTCAATAATAGTTTCGCTACTGTGAGTGTGTCACATCTGCGTGTAGGGTATGCCTCCACCCACCTGGAAAAGACACATACTATCACTAATATGTACCTCAACCCATTACACTTCGGCATTTCGACAAAATCCAACTGCATCCTATTGAAAGGTCCCCCTGACCTCCCTATGTGGCTCAAAGTCACAGCGGTTCTTTTCCCTACATTCATCTGTTGACAAGTGACACACCTCTGGCACACAGTTTCAGCCACTGCACGAAACTTCGGATTGTACCAAGTCTGACGAAACACTCTCATCATGGCATCCCTACCCAGATGTACAGCACCATGTATCAACCTCGCCATGGGATTCAACAAACTTTCCGGCAACACCGCTCGTCCATCATTCGAAACCCATATATCCACATCTCCCTTCTCACATCCAGCTCGTATCCAGCTGTCACGTTCCTGATCCGAGACCCCTTCCTGAAGCTGTTTCAGTTCCTCCCATGAGTCGGCCATTGCTAACATCTGACCGTACACCACCTCCTCCCCAGTTTCCTCGACGTGGGTCTCAGTGAAATTGCATCCCTGTTCTGCACAGAATCGGGCTACTTCATCAGCGTAGTTATTTCCCAACGAGACGAAATCATTTCCCTTTGTGTGGGCAGCACATTTAACAACAGCAATTTCATCAGGACCTTGCAATGCTTTTAACAGTTTCCGTACATGTTCACCATTTCTTATGGGTGAACCTGAAGACGTCATAAACCCTCTCTGGCACCATAGCTGTCCGAAGTCGTGAACCACACCAAACCCATACTGGCTGTCCGTGTAAATAGTTACACGGATCTTGTCGGCTGCCAAACAGGCACGAGTCAAGGCAATGAGCTCAGCCACCTGCGCGGAGTGTACTCCTTCTAAACAAGCGGCTTCAACCACACCCGTGATGGTGCATACAGCAAACGCTGCTCTCAGTCGACCGACACTGTCTCTTAAACATGAACCGTCTACAAAGAAAATCTCATCTGAAACTGGGAGTGGTTCATCGACAATGTCAGGTCTCGGTTTGGTGCATAGTTCCGTAACGTCGAGACAATCATGGTCCTCACAATCTTCATTATCATCTATAATTGGAACAGGTAACAATGTAGCAGGATTTAAAACAGCACACCTCTTCAATGTCACATTATCGGCTGCAAGGATAACTTGCTCATAACGAGTCAGCCTATTATTCGTGAGGTGCTGTGTTTTAGTCCTGGTCATCAACAATTCAACAGAATGTGGCACATGTACAGTAAGTGGATGACCCATCACAATGCTCTCACATCTCTCGATGCTGACACCTGTTGCCGCAACGGATCTGAGACATCCGGGCAACGCAGAAGCTACTGGATCTAAAGTAGCTGAGAAATAAGCAACTGGTCTACGGACACCTCCATGATTCTGGGTTAACACTGCTAATGCGCAACCTTCTCTTTCGCAGCAGAATAATGCAAATGCCTTGTTGTAATCCGGCATTCCCAACGCAGGAGCGCTACATAAGGCTTCTCTCAGCCTCAGAAATGATTTCAAACAGTCGTCGTCCCATGGTACCGGATCACTTACATCCTTTCGCGTCAGCCGCTGTAAAGGCTTCGCTTCAAAGGAAAAGTTTGGGATCCACTGGCGGCAATAGCCCACCATTCCCAAAAACATTCTAACTTCCCTCTGTGTCGAGGGAACTGGCATCCTCAGAATGGCATCAATGCGATCTGGAGACACTTTCCTTTTACCCTTCTCAATTCTGTGCCCCAAATACTGTACCTCAGGTAAACAGTATTGCAGCTTGTTTGGAGACACCTTGTGACCGTTCTCTCCCAGGAAATTCAACAACGCAATGGTATCGACCCTGCAAGCGTCTTCTGTCTCTGACGCAACAAGCAGGTCGTCAATGTATTGCACCAAAACAGAGTTTTTCGGCAACACAAGACCTTCAAGATTCTTCTTTAAGAGCTGATTAAAAATTGACGGGCTCTCCGTATACCCCTGTGGGATACGACACCATGTTAATATCCGATTCTCTAGCCTAAATGCAAAAAGAAATCTACTCTCTTCATGTAGGGGAATCGAAAAGAATGCCTGACACAAGTCAATCACAGTGAACCATCCAGCTTCGCATGGGATCTGGAACAGTATCACAGATGGATTCGGTACCACTGGACAACATGGAACAACTATGTCGTTTATTTTCCGCAGGTCTTGCACTATCCTAAACTTCCCACTTGGTTTCTGCAATCCCATAATGGGTGAGTTACATGGACTACCCATGATCTCCACCAGTATTCCCTGCCTAATCATAGACTCAATCATAGGTTTGATCCCTGCAATTGTTTCAGGCGACAGTTTATACTGGGGTGTTCTCGGGAATTCCGCGTTTGGCTTAACCTGTATCTTCACTGGTTCCACTCCCCTGACTAAGCCGATCTCCTCTCCGCTTAGGTCGATACAGACTCCCTCAAATCCGGTGGAAGCTCCTCCACTGTCAAAGCCGGGTACATTTCCACGCACACCCGCTGATTTGCAACCTTAAAGGTCGCGTCATCATCCCTTGTCTGTACCTCTACTCCCTTCGGAGTACAGTAGATTGTGCAATTGAGCTTACACAGCAAATCTCTTCCCAACAGACAAACAGGACTAGAATCGCACACCACGAACTGATGTCGATCCCTAAAGTTTCCTATCCTGACTGGAATCGGTTCCGTTAAGGGGCTCACTAGCCTCTTATTCGCCACTCCGACCACTTGTATGCATTCCCCCGAAAGGGCTACCCCCGGAATTACTGCTGACCTTATAGTTGACCTGGTAGCCCCCGTATCTACCAAAAAGGTAGTAGGGTGTCCATCGAGTTCTGCTTCCACAAAGGGTCCTCTCTGATCTACCTCTAGTATGGCCCTAAGTAGGCAATCATCATCCTGACCTAAACTTAGCTGCGCCAGCAAATCTGCATCCCTCTCCTCTCCCACTTCGAACATGGGCATCTGCAAATAAGTCCGAGCTCCCTGCTGTATGTTCTGCATCCGGGGTGGCTGGGGAACCTGCACCTGCGAGACGCCAGTCCCCCCTTGCATCATTCTCGGTACAGTCACCGTCTGTACCTGTTCTGCCCCAGGGACCTGGCCCATTCCTCCCTCCATCTGCGGCTGATTATAGGGGTTCAAGGGACACTTGCGCCTCCAATGTCCCACCTGGTGACACTGGTGACAAGCAGTCGTCTTCTTCAAGATCGCTACATCTATGCCTGTCCTAGGGTCAACGGGCCTCGGCCTTCCCTGACCCTGCGCGTTCTGATTCCCTGTCTGATAATTTCCCTGTCTCCGCACCACTGGACCCCCATTCGGCGGTCCCTGAGCAGCTTGCATCTGAATGAGCAATAAGTTATCCTTCATCTTCTTGTGCTTGGACTCAATCTCATCCGTGCAGTACCTGGCGTACCGCAAGATCTCATCTACAGGCTTATTCTGCCAACAGATCAAATGCTGCTGTATCATAAGACTGACCTCGGGCTTCAAACCCAGCACGAACTTAGACACAAACTGTCCCATGTCCTTCGTTTCCAGCTCATCTAAACCACTGTACTGCTTAAAAGCCTTCAAAAGTCTCTCATAAAATTCATGTACTGTCTCCTTTGGCTCCTGCACCGTCCTGTCTATCTTCACCCAATCGATGTCCTGGGGTGAAACCTTCGATTTCAACCAGGTAATTACCTTATCGTACAGCCTCATTACCACGGGCGACGGACCATTTGTAACTATGTTCCTATCAGGCTCATAGTCCGGCCAATCAACAGCAATTTTACATGCGTTCCACAGATCTCCCGGAACCACGATATCGAATAAGGTGTTCAGATCTATCCACAACACCTTCGAAATTTTAACGAAACGCTCAACTTGCTTGTACCACTCTGCAGGCTTCTCCCTGAGCCCGGGAAAATCATTCGTAAATGATGCCAAATCCCCCCTGCTCCATGGTACATGCACATATCCTCCATTCGCCACCTCTCTCAAGGGAAGGATCTTTACCTCCTGCAAATCTCCTTCAGAGCTCCCTCCTTTCGCTCCCCTAGAATTCCTTTTCCTAGCCCATTTCTCTTGCCATTTGTCAAGCATCAGCCATATTCTCATAGCTACAATCAGTTCCTTAGTATGTGACCTTAGACCAACAACTCTTTTCTCTTCCAATTCCCGCTCGGTACAATGCATCCTATGGTTCCCTTGTAATGCTCTAGTCTTGGACAGATCCACCCCATATTCTCTAGCCAAACCCGCCAGTTTCTCATGTGCCACTCGTGCTTTCCGAGTCACATCTTTTGCTACAAAAAGCAATTCATCTGGAGTATATGTCACTACTCTCTCAAGAGGTAGATTCCCATATATTATTTCATCCGCCTCTGCTTTAAGTCTTACTACATCTATCATTCCTGCCTTCAAGGCTCCTTTCAACACCTGACAACTTGCTCCACGTCCCTCATCATACTCGCATTCCGGTTCCTGCTCTCTCCTTTCTTCTGGTGGTTCTATGGGAGCAGAATGGCTCGTAAAGGCAACTGGGGTTGTCCCCGCTTTGCCCATATTCCAGCTCATTTGCTTCTTTGGCGGTACCCATGACCCTGAATCTGATCTCGACTCCATCAGAGTCCTCGGCCTCACCGGTCTCTCGTCCTCTTCGCCCCTAGATGTGTCTGACACCGCTGCTAATGGTGTACTCCATTGTACAGGGCTTGGAGGTCGGGCCGTTGCCCCTTCCAACTCACTTTCTCCGCTTTCTCTCCTCGCTCTTTCTGCCACTCTTTCTGACCTCTCTCTTTCTTCTGATTCCGGACTGTATATCGACACAATCGGTCCAATGGTGACCGGTACCCTTAAGGCATCCGGTAACCTCATCTCTCTTTCAATCCTCCCACTAGACTCAGACTGACCCTGTGAACTCGCGGTTTCAAACGAAACCAACCCTTCCACTCGGGTCTCAGGCTGGATTGTTACCCTCCTAGAGTCTCCCCTCTCACCCCACCTATCATCCGCTTCATCTGGATTATAAGGGGGTGGTCTCTCGTCTAGCAATCTTTGCAATACCCCATCATCAGAATCACTATCTTCCTCTTTCTGTGCTTTCCCATGTCTTATCCCCGTCTCCTCCATTAGCGCGGGATACAATTTCGCTTCCTCAATTGTCTGCACTCTCCATCTTTTCTCCGCTGCGTCCCACTTGGCATCCTGAAATGCCCTAATCGACTTCCTCATTCTCTCCTGACTTCTTCCCTTTTCCTTATCATGCGCTGCTCTAATCCACGCATGTAATGCTTCAAACTGTGCTGGTCTTGGCAAGGGTTTTAAGGACCCCATCACCGTCTTCAGTTGGTACAGCACTGCTAGTCTAAATGAGCCATACCTCGGGAAAGCTAGTTCCCCTTCGCCTTGTGTAACCTTGTGCCAATTCTCGATCCAAACTATAGTATGTAACCCCACATTCTGTGCCATGTAATGTGCCGGGGTATCCTCGGGAGGGGCTTCTTCTCCCCCACGAACAACCACATGCTTATCGCCTCTACACAACTCTCGCAAAGCCCTAAGGCACTTCATAATGAGCAAATTCGATCTCGCGCTCTATTTACTTCTTGTTCTCGACTCCTCCAATAACAGCGCGACTCACACCAACCGGCCTATCACAGCGCGACACTCTCTGACGTCACCTTCCTTCGCTCGCAGCAGTTCCCTTCTCCAAACTCGTTTCACGCTTACTCACGTCCCATTCACACACTGAAATAACCAATTAAGTTACTTCTCTGGCTGTCCGTCCACAGCCTCTGACTGTTCGTCCACAGTCTCTCGACCATGTTGACCTCAATTGGCGCCCGTCTGCCCCCGTCCAGCCAGACAACTCGCCTCTGATAGGTTACTAACACTCCGATCTGCACACCACAACCCACGACCAGCGTTAAGTTGCCATACACACACGCATTCGCTCCCCCTATCTCGGTCCAGGTGATCGATGGTACCTCACGATCTCCTTTGGGTGGTCAACAAAATCTATCTCAGGTGTCTTCTACACCACAATTCCCGGGCTGCGCGCGCTCACAGCCTGATCTCACAATCACACGACATACACAACAACTCCGCAAGACATCACACAACAAATCAACACCGCAATCTACAACATCTCATTTTCATACTCACTCCTGGAACTGCTGCTTTCGGCCGTGCTGCTACTCGCCGTCGATGCTCATCTGCTGCCGTCTGCTGCTCGCCATCTGATGATTCAGCATCACTTATCGTCTCTTGGGCCTCAAGGGTCACTTATCCTTATCTAATCTTCCCTCGCTATCAGTAAGAAACCATCCTCGTTTGCTACCAACTGCTCCGGCCCATTTTAGTATCTCGCAATCATCTACTGGAACCCACTCTGGTCAGATGGACCTTTTTACTTGCCCAATAGCGTGGAGGGAAAACACAATTATCAAAATTACTGTCCGCAATTTGCCATAATCAAGGACTCGAAACTTAATCTCTTGGCTCTCTGGTTTTATTATCAGCATAAAGATTTGCAGGTACAAAGTCCTCAATACGAGGCACAACAAGTACATAGGCACTAACACAAAAGCTACTCTACGGAGAATCCGCATACGGCTAAAAATAACTAAAAGTACAATCTCTAAAAGCATGAGGTAGAACACCACCAAGCAAATGTCGATACTAGGGACACTGAACCATACCATCTCTGTCCCTACTCTGCACTAGATGACATCCCTACTTAGCAATCCCTTGAGACCCTCATCGAATAAAAGGTGTCAGAGTGAAACTTCATAAGAAGTCTTCACTTAGAGAGCTTTGGTCTAAGTTGCCCCCTCTATCCCTTCGCCTAGCCTTCCTCTGCTCTGGGCTGCTCTGATCTGCCTCCACCCTCGGGGCGCTGTCCCTAATACAGAACCCCAAATCCCAGAACACGCCCTTTGCGCCTCCTCTTCTCCGGGGTCGACTTTCAGTACTTTTCCACAGAGCGCTGTCCAGTTCCATCGTCCATCGCTTGGCCTTGAGTCCCAGACGCCATCCGCACTAGGAGTTACGATTGGCACATTCCAATACACTCCCATGTCTGGCTTTTACTACATAAGTCAATTTGTGAACAAAGAGCTTCTCTACTAACGAGCAACTGTCCTTGCACCTGGGGTGAGATCATGCAAAGCAGACATTCTTCACATCTTTTAAGTTGCAATTTACTACAGCCTAAAACCTCTACTGGAATAAATCCTTTTTGGCCTATTGCCCTTGGCTAACATAAGAAAATACCAGGCCTTTCGCCTCAACGATATATGCGAATTCTGGTCACTACTTCGGTTACACAAGCAGGTTTAAATCACAGTATTGACATTTACGTCTTTCTTTCATGTGTGGTCAAACTAAACAGTCCACAGACACGAAGTCTAAGTTACACATTTCTAACACCACATTGTTAAAAAAAAAAGACTAAGCTCTATGCATTGCTTCAATATATACATAAGATGCTTGTACATAGCTAACACTTCTATGGAAATCGATATAGGTTATACAATTCATAATACATTGCACACAAAATACCTGAGCACACATTTGATTATATGCGGGTGCCGACTAACAGTGAGTATAATGCACCCCTACAATTTTCAAACTTTTAAGCGCTACATCACACATCAACACCACGAAACCTTGACCCAAACAAATCGCCTGAAGTCACACAACCACAACACCTAACAAACAGGTGTGGCCACAAAAATTGAAACCCACATTCACATCATATAACCAAAACAAAACCTTTATTACAGATGAAACAAATGAATGATGAACAAGGTACCCTTGGGGTGCTGGAAGCGCTGTTTGCTACTGGTGCATGCTGCTATTGCACAGTTCTGATGTGCTGTTTTTTAAACTTACCCCTTCGTTTTTCATTTGTGTTTTACTTCATTTGTTTTGCCCTGTTTTTATTCTGTGGCATTGGATGTTCGAGCTATTTCCCCAGTCACGCATCTCTTGCACTCTAAATTGTTGTATCCACCGCTTTTAGAGCGGGTCCCTGCCCGGTAGAGCTCGATATTGCCGCCATATTGGGGGTAGGAAGGGCCGTTTTGGAGCGCCATTGTTGTTAGCGCTCTAGCGCTCCGGTGGTCAGGTCGGCAGCCTACTTAAATCCCATACTCAGGTGGGTCAGTCTGAACAAGGTACCCTTGGGTGCTGGAAGCGCTGTTTGCTACTGGTGCATGCTGCTATTGCACAGTTCTGATGTGCTGTTTTTTAAACTTACCCCTTTGTTTTTCATTTGTGTTTTACTTCATTTGTTTTGCCCTGTTTTTATTTTGTGGCATTGGATGTTCGAGCTATTTCACCAGTCACACATCTCTTGCACTCTAAATTGTTGTTTCCACCGCTTTTAGAGCGGGTCCCTGCCCGGTAGAGCTCGATATTGACGCCATATTGGGGGTAGGAAGGGCCGTTTTGGAGCGCGATTGTTGTTAGCGCTCTAGCACTCCGGTGGTCAGGTCGGCAGCCTACTTAAACGACTCATGGATACACGCAGCGGTCGAGCGCAGCGGGAGCGCCGTTTATGCGCCAGAGGTGCGCCAGAGGTAAGCCCGTTTGCGCCCGTTCGCGCACGGTCGGGCTAAGGGCTCGGACCCTCTGCCCCAGTATGTATGCTGCCTTTTGTGTACTCACGCCAGTCTCTACTATCACTAAAGGGCTACACACCCCCGACTTGTTACCACTCCTTAAATTTAGCCCGTGGACAATCTACGTGTACTAATTGTGCATTTGGGACCACAGAGAGTGACAAGTTAAGTAGCCGATGTGAACGGGACTTAAAAATGGCACTAGTAAACTGCTGTTTGTTGCCTAAACATGCTGTCGAGATCTCTCTTTTACTTCTCGACAAATCTTTGGATATCTTGTTTCTTACGGAAACTTGGTTGAGCCCCACCTCGGACCCTGATATCGTGCGGTCATTGCCCCCTGGGTATCTGATCCAGCACAAGGATAGAGGCGTGAAAGCCGGGGGAGGGGTCGCTATCATCTATAAGGATTACATCACATGTCGTTTACTTGAGCTTTCAATTTCGGATAGTGAGAGTGTACACTTTGTCATTACAACATCCCCAGCTACCTCCTTCTCAGGCCTCCTGATCTACCGCCCCCCGGGCCCTCTGGGGCTCTTTCAGGAAAACCTGGCTGAAACAGTGATGGATGTAGCCACTACTGTCTCTAACTTTTTGGTGCTGGGGGACTTCAACCTTCATTTTAATAAACACTCGGATTTGGCCGCTTCAGAAGTCATAAAGGATCTGGGCAGCTATGACCTAAGTCAAAAGGTATTACATCCTACTCATTCAAAGGGCAACCTTCTGGACCCCATTTTTTGTAACATTCCTGGCCTCATTACCGAAGTTCCTGTTCCGGTCCCTTGGTCAGACCATATGGTGGTCCCTTTTAGCTGGAAGATGGCTCAGCCTAATTCTTCCTCAAATTCTTATAGAGGGCTAGCCAGGCATTGGTCCAAGCTTGACCTTTCTAAATGGGCAAGCATCCTGAAGCGCACTGAACCCTCAGTCCATTTGGACGTGGAGAGAGCCAATCATGAGTTTAACCTGTGGATAGAGCGGTCCTTGGACAGTCTGGTGCCAAAAAAAACAATAACAACCAAGAAAGGCCTCACCAAGCATCCTTGGTTTAATCAGGAGCTGAGAGCTCTTAAACAAGAGTGTAAAAGGGAAGAGAGGCAATGGAGGAGAGATTTTAATGGGGAAAAAAAGCAGATACAGAGCGGTTCTAAAGAAATACAAGACCACCCTGATTAATACCAAATCTGCTTTCTTTCCCAGTAAAATCGAGTCCTCTGCTAATGCTCCCAGGGAGATATTTAGAATTGTGAAATTGCTGACTAAAGTCCCTGACCCACGGCCTGTCTCGGACGAAGCAGGCAGTCGATGCGAAGAACTGGCGACTTTCTTCTGCACCAAGATTAAAAAGATCATTGATACGCTTCCTCCACTATCTCCAATCGCCTCTCAAATGCCACCTGTTAGTCAGAATCTATTGGATCACCCCAGGCTCTCCTTCTTCTCTCCTCTTAGGGAGGATCTTTTGCCTACTTTGCTGAATACCATCAAGAGTGGCTCCCCGTGTGATCCTGCTCCGATGAGCATTTTAAATGCAGCCCTTTCCACTGTCAGCAAACCAATTGTGAATATGGTGAATGCATCTTTAAACCAGCTATTGTGCCTAGAGAATGGAAGATAGCAATGGTTAGGGCCTTGCTTAAGAAACCCAGTTTGGATCCAGGGGACTTTTCCAACTACCGTCCTATTTCTCTATTACCGGGCATTAGTAAACTGACTGAGAAATTCGTCAATTCACAATTGGCTTCCTTTTTGGAAACTAATAATTTGCTGCACCCATCACAAACTGGGTTCAGGAAAGGACAGGGAACAGAAACTGCCTTGTTGAGGGTGGTGGAGGATGCCAGGAGGATTCTGGATGATGGTGGCAGCGCAGCCATTATCCTCCTGGACCTCAGTGCCGCCTTCGACACAGTTAACCATCACATTCTGGTTTCCCGCCTCAGCAATATGGGAATCACGGGCAAGGCTCTTAAGTGGCTGGAATCCTTCCTTGAGGACAGATTTTTTAGGGTCTTTGAAGATGATCATTGCTCCGGTCCGTTCCCGTTACAGTGTGGGGTTCCACAGGGGTCGGCCCTCAGCCCCACATTGTTCAATGTGTATATGGCCCCTTTGGCGGAGATAGTGGTCCCCTTCGGGGTCCAGCTTGTGAGTTACGCCGATGACACTTAGCTGGTGTTCTCCCTGAATCAGTTCAGACAGTCTCCGCTGCAGTTACGTAACTGTTTAGAAAACAGAGCTGCTGTTGCTGGGACGGCAGGCCAGCTTTGACAACGCGAGCTTCTGGCCTTTGTGTATGGGGCCGGGCCCTATCTCTAATCCAGAAATTAAAAGCCTTGGGCTCTGGCTCGATACGGAGCTAACTTTCAGAACTCAGGCTAGGAAGGTTGCTGCCACTTGTTTTGGGATTCTAAAAACCTTGCGAAAAGCCTCCCACAACTGCCGGAAAGGGCCAGAAAATCCTAATACAATCTCTGATCCTTTCCAGGATAGATTATGCGAATGCCTTGTATTTGGGAGTACCAGCCTCCACGACCAAAAGGCTTCAAGTCGTTCAGAACGCGGCGGCAAGACTTCTAATGGGCGTCAATCACCGCACATCAGCTAAACCCGCCCTGAAATCTCTTCACTGGCTTCCGGTGAAAGAGCGGGTTTTCTTTAAATCTTTGTGTATGGCACATAAACTCCTCCACGGGAAAGGTCCTCCCATCGTGGAAAATTTGGTCATTCCCCACAAATCCCCTCTAACTCTTCGATCCAATGATCAGAACTTGGTAGTGATCCCTCGAATTAAGAGATCTCGTTCGGGTGGGCGTCTTTTTTCACTAAACGCCTCCAAACTTTGGAACTCCCTTCCTCTGATGCTTCGCCAGGAGCCTTGTCTGCTTGTGTTTCGGCAGAAGTTGAAAACCTGGCTCTTTCCGAGGACTTAAGTCGTGTTTTCTGGTCTAGTTAACGGCTTTCCAATTTTCCTTAGGTTACCCTTGTTGAGTGCTGGGATGCTTTCGAGTAGCCATGCCCTATAGAAGAGCTTCTTCAATTCAAATCAATTCAATTCAATTCAAATAAAAACAATCTTGAAGAGGCACTGTGTGTCTTCTCTGGGCATTCTGTAAGTCACATCCTGCAAGACAGAAAGACAGATAAGAAGGTGTGTCATGCACCCATCAAAGGACAGAGAGGGAGAGCGACAAGGAGAGAGAAAGAGAGAGGGAGGGAGAAAAGAGAGGGAAAGAGAAAAGAGAGGGAGAGAGGGAGCTAGAGAGAGAGAGTGCCGACACTGCAGACCCTGGCCCCACTGCTCACCTGCAGCCACCGGTGTGTATCCAACTATGTGCCGGCACACACTGCAGTCCCCCATGTCACTCATCTGAAACAGTTGCCAGAGACATGAATCGCAGAGTCCATACAGTAGCACACGCCATCACAGCTTGCTCGCCCCTGCGCACACAGGCTGCTGCACCCCAGCCACCCCGCCGCCCAGTGGAGACTGCCCACCCCTGCATGACCAGGCCTCACTGCTCACCTTCTGCCACCGCCGTGTCTCCAAGAGGGCCCACCACGTGCCGGTTGGATATCCAAGGCCGTGGCCCGGGACCATGGCACCCTCCACATCTGGGTCTTGATTTCGCAATGGCAGAGAACACATCAGTGCACAGGGCATCTCTGTGAACTGTGAGGCGACGCCACGTGGTGAGAGGCACACACTGCCCGCTGGCTCAGGCCTACACTGCAGTCCAGCAGGCTCTCACACCAATGCTACCATTCCGGAACGCTCAGACGGTGCATCATCGCAGGCTGCATACCCGCTCAGCACTGAAGGTGCCCCTATCTCAGTGCACCGAAAGGCACCGTCCCGTGGCAGTGTGCATCCGGTGCCACCAAGTCTGTGCACCGCTAGCCATGGACCCTTTATGATTGAGTACCGTGGTGCGGACGCCATCATGTCACCACCGGCACTGGGCTATGTGACGTGGCAGAGCCCTAGGCCCTCATGCATAAAGGATACCCACACAGAGATACCCATTTGGAGAGTGGAAATGACATCCAGCATCTGCGCCAGGCCCTTTTTATTAGCAGGGTCACATGTCCTGTGACACCGGTGCCGAATGGGCGTGAACCAGCCATGAGGGAGTGGCCGTTGCATGCGGACAACTAGACCAGTGAGCAGCAGATCCCTACAGGGAAAACCTGGGACATGTAGCGTTGTTGTCCCCCCCGTGAGTGTGAGCGGAGTGGACTGGCCTGGCGTATGCCAGTCCAGCATAGGTGTGTGAACAATGACCCCGAGGCGGTGTGCGCGCTTCCGTTCTGGCCTGGACAAGGAAGTAACGAATACGTGTTTCCCCGTTCTCGTGTCGACACCACCCAGCACGCAATCGGCAATGTGTCACACTGCGACCCAAGTCCCACAACATGAGCAACATGGACGGAAGGTGCAATCAATGACCCTACATGCATTCATGCCTCCACACTTGCAAGATCATGGACATGACACATCGTTGTGAAAATGAATGTTTAATGCACATTCAATGGAGTGTTGCATGCGGAGCAGTACAGAGCCATGCAAAGCCCACCTTGCAGCGTCGGCCAGTGGTGGGCCATCCAGAGTACTTCTGTGAATGACATGTTCCTCAGTAGTGGGGGAGTTCAGTCAGCAGTCTGATATCTGTGTCATGGGTGCCCAGACAGAATATGGCAGTCCATGTCGGGGTCCAATGTGAGTGTCGCAGAATGCATCGGGGGACACTGGAAGGGGACATGCTGAGGGCAGAACCAAGCATTAACAGGCCATATGGGGGACATGGATGCTACCACTTCCTTATGACCACAAGGCCAGATTCATCCGCATCTTCGTTCTCAGCTCTCACTGTTGTGCAGCCGCGTCAGCCGCTGTTTCTGCACGCTTACGCTCCCTGCCCTCCATGAGCCTCTGCATGAGTCCCAACTCCCGGGCGATGTCGCTGAAGCCACTATGACTGGACAGTCATTCTTGCCTCTGAGTCAGGACCCTGGCGATGTTGGACATGGTTTGTTGGAGAGCATGGAGCAGACTGTCGTGTCTGTTAATGACTGTGAGTGGTCCCTGATGGGACTTAGACACCCACGTATGGTGTCTAGTTTGGCTGCCATGCGGTCGAACCCCACCTGCACCTGTTCGGCCAGCTTCTCCTGGCATCCCAACACGCGGAGTTGGAAGGCCATGTGTTGGTCGTGGGGATCCTGGGAGTCAGCCGTGGTGGTGGGCGCTGCCTGCTGTGTGTACTTTGCAGGGGGTGGGTTCTCCTCATAGCAGATGTGCTGCCCTGCTCCTGGAAGTGGGCTCCGGAGGCTCTCCACAAGCTGTTGGAGGGCGTTGGAGTCAAAGGTCTGATTGTCCTCTTCGTCATCAGAGAATAGAGGTTGGGACTGCTCTGCAGGAGGTGTTGCATTTCCCTCTGTAATGTGAAGCAGAAATGCATTAACATTGTGTTCGCATGTATGTTGAGGCATTGAACATGGTTACATGCAGACTGAATGACAGTGTACATTGTGACTGTTTTTGGGGAGCTGCCTATGTGATGTGGGACAGTGGACATTTCGACCACTTCACGGATGTCTGTTTGTACTTGTACATTGTCAACTCACATTTCCCTGTAATGCCCTATGTGATTGGCCAGTTACTGCACACAAGCGGGACCAGTTGTGTCCCCTGTTCTGTTGTGGACGTGTTGCGGATTGTGCCACATTGTTGTCAACGTTGTTGTGCTCTGCATGTGATGTGTGTGCCGCATTTTGGGTAGCAGCCCCTGCAGCTCTGAGTTGGCTGCCCCTGATCCCTTACATGCGGTGTGCCTCTGCCTTCTGTTCTTATACAGTGCTGGTATGTGGCTTTTGTGGGTGTATTGGTATATTGGTGGGGGTTGGGGGTATGGGGCATGGTTTGTCTGATGATGTGCTGTGCTTCTTGTGCATGTGTGCCATTGTGCCCATCTCCCCCGTTCCCCAGTCCCTGGTCGTTACTCACCCTGTTGCTGTTGTGTCCGGTCCTGTTGAGCAGTGTCCGGGCCCCCAACTCCTGACACCGTCAGCCCACTGATGACTGTGGACACCATTTCCTCCATCTCGTCCAGCTCCTCCTGTGGTGCTGGACTGCCACCTCCAGTCTGCATTGCTGCCTTACGGTTGTTTGTGAGCTTCTGCTTGGTTTTGCGCTTGACATCATTGCAGCGCCTCTTGACCTCGTCCATTGTCCTCTTAGCACTCCGCCTGCATTCACCTTGTCCACGATGGTCTGCCATATTCCATTTTTAGTTGCCAGTGACACAGTGAAGGTGACAAACAGTAGTTGATGGTGTTCTATCACCTCCGTTATCAGGATCCTGTTTTCCTGCGGACTGAACCTTTTCTTCCTACTCTTCTTCTCCTTGCACTTCCCCGACCCCGAAGTCCCAGGCTGGTCCTCTGGGGGGCTTGTGGGGTTCTGGTTGTCCTCTGCACTTGCTCCGGCTGACTCCATTGTGCTTCGCTGTTGTTTGGATTTTGTATGTGTTTTTTTCACCTTTTGTAGTGCATTTTCCCCACATGTCACGTGGAGATTGCAGGCCTGTGGCTGGTTTTCGCTGATTTTTGTATCGCGATTGGAGTCCTCGCCGCTTTTTTGACATTGGTGTTTTGCATTTTTGTGGTGTCAAGTTGGTTTTTACTTGTTGGTGTGACGCATTGTCATGGGACTATCACATGCTGCCGCCGGCTTGGGAATACCACGTTGACACAGAGTTATTTTCCCGCGATGTACTGCGATGTGGTGAGTTGCGATAAGCTATTCTTGCAGTAGTTATCACACGTTCTTGAGAATATGCCCCACTGTTGTAAAGTACATTTTGTGAGTCGCAAAAAGATGCAATTTGCAACTTGCAAATTGTAAGGGTCGTACATCTGGCCCATAGTGCTCTAGTTGTGAGTAAGTGATCTAGAAGGGTCACTAAAGTACTAATGCTGTAGCCCAAATTCCTGATAACGAATGAGTAAATTACAACCTTGACTGTACAGAGGTGGGACCTCTGCGGAGAAGCGAATCTCTCTTCGGAAGTGGAATTAGAATGCATTTTACATAGATTCAGGATTTTATGCATGGCTTTGGTGGTGATAAAATTGTGGTAGTGGTAAATGCCTTTGTGTCAGAAGGAAACTATATATACCTAGGAGTAGTGGTAATAGTAGAAGAGGACTACTGCTGCTGGGGAACGGAGCCCCTGACCATATTGAACATCTCTGCATTCCTGGAAGGGTCTTTCAGTCCCAGAGATCCTTGCGCTGTTAGAGCACCAACGCTCACAGAGGGGCTGGACTGCCTGATCAGTATTGCTGAAAAGTGTCTCTCCTGTGACTGTGGCGCTGGACATGCATGAATTGTGCCTGGGCAAAGCCTGAGCCAAGGGCAGGCCCAGCCATGTCCAGAGAAGGTTGGGCTGGGCCCCCCCTCTTGGTTTTTTAAACTTGTCCCATCTACCTGCATGAACCCGCTGTAACATCTGGAATTCCTTCACGTAATGTGACTACACTGCTCTATGTGCCCCCTTTATTGTTTACTTGCCCGTGTGGCTTTGGGTAACAAACCTTATCTGCATGCTCCTGTGTGCATGAGCGCAGGAACGCTTGTCCATCTCTTGAATCCCATTAGCTTATCAATTATATGTTTCAAGGCAGCCACTTGGGGGTGGGGGGGTGTTTGCTGCTGCCTCCAGACTACACTGCTCATCCTAACCCCCTCCAGAAACTCCTTAGCTATAATTCCATTTCAAGGGTCCACGACTATGTAGACACAGGCTAATGGGGGTTGGAGATAACTGCTATACTTTTTGTCTGTGCACCGGTTTGGGGTTTGACTACTTCCCACAGACATTTCCAGTGCAAGGCGGGCGCTCGGGAGCGAAGGAGGTGACGTGCCACTCCAAGTGTCCTGTGAGTCTCATAGCGCTAGTAGAGGCGAGGCCTATTTTCTTTCATTTTTAGGTAGCTGACCCTCCTGTTGTTGTCGTGTAGTGCCCTGGCTCTGCTATCTCTAGGTGTCTGTCGGCTCCGGTGCACTTAACACCTTCATTTCACCACTTCCCCACATTTTCTTGTGGTTCTTCTATAGCGGGGAAAGAATAATGGGAAAAAAGAAAATTCCCAGGGACAGAGTCATTACTTCTGCCAATACCTCGGTAGGCACATCACTGGACTCTTTTTTGGATTTGTGGTGTTAATGCTGTTTCAAAGGAAATATAACTGGTCAAAAGGTGTCTCTCTCTGGAGTTTGCCTTTGGTTGTCCTCTAGCTTCCCGGGCAGGTCCGTCCACAGGTCCCATCACTCCAGTCCCACCTAGCATCCCTGGATTAATGCCAGATATGGCTACAGACCAGATGGCTGCCCTGCCCACTCCTACATCTTTCTGCAATCCAGACGTTACGCAAATCAGTGACAGTGAACCTAGCTCCAAAAGGAAGCATAAAGTGAAGCATGGGAGACTTGCTAAATTAAAACGCAGTTTCAAACAGTAGTACTGATCGCATGGAGTCTGTAGACCCCCTCCCCCCTTGCTGCTGTCTGCGCAGGCTTCAATTAGACCTACAGCTGATGATGGTGTACCACCACCTATCCAATAAGATGGGATTTTGGACAGATGTTCGTCTTCTGTGCATGCATGTATTTCTCCTGATGGAGCAGGTAGTGCAAAATTTTGTATACCTCCTCTATTCTTGCATGAAAATACTAATTATATAATCTATTAACTATAATATTATTGAACGAGTGTTGCATGTATACTAATCAACATTATTAAAACTTAAACTATACATGGGATTTGCTATTTGCATGGCAAAATAACTCTAATACTAAAATCTGTACGCATATTAATGAATAGTATATGTGGTAATAGAATATTGCATGATATATGTTGCTTTGTGATGTTGCATCATTGAGGAGGATCAAAAAAGGTGAATATAATGGCTTTAAATGTCGCTATATGCTAAATAAATACAAGCACATAGAGGGATTAGTAAGAGGTTAACATTAGAATCACCATTTCTATGTATTAATTATTCTTTTGTGTTTGTTTCGCTTAAGTTGACATCTGGGCCTAATCCAATATGGCCGCTGACATCGCACGCAGAAGTAGCCACTGTCTCGTGAGGCGCGGAGTGAACTGCGCATGTGCGAAAAGTATCATGAACCTCTTAGCGACCTTTGCTCATCATGTTCCCGGTCAAGGATATGAATTTGGTGGTCAGCCAAGATAGGGGTGTCAATCAACCTTACAGTAAACCGGAACAAGCCGACACTTTAGCTGACAAGTGACCTCACCCCTCGAACTGTACTGAGAATCTGGGAATAAGAATCGGACGATCCCAACCAGCCAATCACGACTGTCCTAAGCCTAAAAATGAATCTTCTTTAACCTGATATTATTATAAAAAGGGTAGTAGAACAGAGAGGGATATATACATTCGTTTGTGACTCTTTTCCTGATGGTCCAGATGCTGCCAGACCGTTTGATGACTGCAAACTTTTTCCAAATCCACAGGCTATGATAGATGCTTGCATGATTTCTGGTCCTTTGATAAATTTGGGACTGTAACGTGCTGAGTAGAGGACTTTGAACTTTGAGCCTTGGCCTGCTTATTCGGACAATTTATGGCAAATTTGGTTATGCAGAGCCAATGAATTAGAGGACACCAAATAGCCAGTTTAGGTAAATATGATGTTCTATGATTTATTCTAGGCCTGGGTGAAAATTTCGTTCCGTTCGCGGAAATTGCGATAATTTGACATTTTCGCGTTCCGAGGAGAGCGCGAAAATGTCAAAAATTCCGGTTTCCGCAGCTTGGTGATATAATAAATTCTCGCGCGCGCGCGATTGCCTTACCTGAATCCCTGCGTTCGCCGACAAGTTTTCTTGATCCGGTCGCGTTCTCCATGAGACGTTGTATTGTTTTTAGCCATTTGCGCTGTCTCGCGACAGTTCGCGCCCGCAGTGACGTCATGCGTCGCGCGATCACGTCTTTCTTCTCGCGATCATGCACCGCGAGACAACTCAAAACAAGATGGTCGCGCCCGCAAGCAACCACATGGGTAAGTTGGCGACCCGCAACCATGCAGAAAATCTCGCGAACATGCCGGAAAAAAACTTCCGCATCTTCGCGATATTTCCGCTTGTTTGCGATAATTTTAAACATTTTCGCGATAATTTGCGAAAGTTAATTTCGCAAATTCCGCCCACCCCTAATTTATTCAAATTGATCTAAAATTCTAAACTTTTGACGAAACAAATGATAATATAGATTATTATGAAAATTTAGATAGACAAATATTGATTAACAAGAAATATGAGTTTGTGGTTTTTCATTAAGGGAAATAAGGATTCTGAGTCTTAAATGGGTTTTAGCTGGTTCTAAATCGCCATCAACCAATCCAACTAATTGGTCCGTCGACCCAGTAGGAGGAGTGCCTTGATGTTTAAGATTAGGGATCTATAGGCGACGAATTTTAATGTATATCTGCTAATAATTTTCTCTCCCTATAGGTTATAAGGTGTTCCCCTCACATGTCCAGCGCTTGAATTACTCATCCCTCCTGTGTGTGTAGACTCGTGAATGGTGATGTGTGTGAGTTGGTGTTATGGGCCCCACCAATGAATGCGTGTATGAATGAGTGTGCGTGGTGACGGGTCTGCGACGCAGGGAGGATATCGGTATATGTTGTTGCCCATTTCTCAGTCTTGCGCTGGATCACTCCCTTGTTGGATAAGATTTTTTAAATGAACATACTGTTAGCCAGTTGATTTCTTCTTTAAACGTTTCCTCAGGTCGGCAGGTTTCGGCATAGCCGCAGTAGTCAAGCACTGTTTGTAATAGTACTTCTCCAGCTGTCCCCTCAAGGATACTGGATAGCGTAGGTTTTGACCAGTCCTCCAAAGGTCGTGGTGATTTGTGCCCCACTGTCAGGAGCAAGTGGGGAAGATGGTTCAGGGGTTCAAACTTTAGGATTGGGTGCCCCGTACAGAGCACATCGATAAAGGCCTAACTCGGAGATTCAAGCAACGCCCCTCAGCCTCAGTCCTGCCTGAACCTCCCCCCTGCCTGCTCTTCCTATGTGGCCATTTTAATTGGAGTTCCCCCACCCCAGGGATGCAGTGAAGAGTCGTATTAGCACCTTAAAAATAAGATATGTCATTGGTTGATCAATCATAAGGATTTCAAAATCCCCAAATTTGACGACATCCTATTGGTAAGGAGGGTGGGTTGGGTGGGCCCGGGTTGGGTTGGCCCGGCTTCTGTGGGCCTATCACTCAAAAACATTACAGAGGATTGTGTAGCTATTAATTGTAAGAACCCTGGTCTGTCTCAGTGGTGGGGATTTTTTTATAAGCATTTGTTACTCAAGGAAACAGTGGGATCCAAGCCCATGCCCAGCAGGGTTGCTGCTGGGGATGGGTTTTCAGCCTCGACCTCCAACAGATTTCTTCCTCTTTCTGACCTGCATAGTTTAGACTGACAAATGAAAACACAAAGAGAGCGAGGAAGAACGAGGTAACTTGTCCCCTTCCCCAACTGACTTTTGAAAAACAAAATGGACAAGTTTTTGGTGATTTCGAGCAGGCGTTATTCGCTATCACCTGATAGGGAACTTAAGGAATGCACAACTGTTGTAGAAAAAAACCCTCACCCACCTACCTAGTAGGTGGCATGCTTCATCATTGGGGCCCAGCTGGGTTGTCTAATACACTCCAGCTGTGCTACGACGCCTGAGTTACAGCGGAGCAGGATTGGTAAAGTTGAGCAGAGAGTGACATACTATGTGAGGTGTGGCTATAGGTTAAAAATGCCTCTGGGAGATGCCCTTTTGAGAAAAAGTTTATTACAAGGGTCCCAGGGCAAGTGTTAAAAATATGCGGGATCACTGGTTAGGAATTTTATTTTCCTAGTGTCCCTTGTGAATAAGGTCTACTAGTTTCAGCCTACTAGTTAGTTCCAGAGGCTTTCTTCAGGACCAAAAAAGAGACGGTGACTGGCCGTAAAAACTTGATGTAGGCCAGGTGAAGTGTAAATATCAGCACACACACTAAAGTGTGCTGTGAGTGTAGTGGCAATTTACTCACAGTATCTCCATTTGAGAATACCTGAAAATAAAAGGTAAGTTAGTGAGAGAAAAAAAGGGAAAAAAAGGAAACCTACAACAGTGGTTAACATGCATCTTGATTGAATGCATGCACCTGTGTGCTAATAGCCGGTGGTCTAATGCCTGTAGCATGGTGAGCATGCACGAACACTAGAAAGAACTTGCGTGGCTACAATGTGCCCCAATGTGTAGATATACACGGGGAATCCTTAAGTGGATGGGTGTGAGGTGAGTCAATAGCGTTGTATTTTAGGGCACATGGTGCTCATAATCTCTACTGACTATCAGTAACGTGCGGGCGTTTGTGCAATAAAATCTTGCATCCCACACACTCTATTGTATTTGTGAATGATAACATTTGTGATGGCTGGTACAAACTCGTATCGACACATGCATACACATCATTCAAATTAATTGAATTGTGGCGTGTTATGTCTTAATTGGAAAGTATCGCCAAAATTAACACACGGACAACAACATAAAAGACAGACAACATATAGGCTGGTAACATGATCTCACTTGGGTATCGAGGTTGTTATGCCTCTGATAACCGATCGGCGTGTCAGATTCCCCTCCTGACCCTGATAAAAATAGAGAAGAAATGGCGATGTGTGGATCTTAGGATGAACTATATGGGAATCCGAAGGATTAGTTGCTTTGTATACATAAGCCTCTCTTGCTCGGCTGGGCTTATGTTAGGTGCCAGGATAGCAAGATATATCCTTATACAGACACTTGGCTGTACTCTGTATCAATATTTCCACATGACTTGTTTCATCAACAACTTTTAAGACACCATGGCTGAAAACGCAGGACTCACGTTCATGGATGAGGATGTAAGTAACATCCTAGCAGCATCCCCACTACTAGCAGACTTTAACGTGGCACAAACCATCTCACAAAGTGCCGACTGGGAAAACCTGTCCGAGAAAAAAAGAACACGAATTAGGACAATATTACACGGGGTCATACTAACTGAATATTTACGATCCAACACAGCCCCAAAGGGCCTCATAGTAACAAATGCGCCACGTATTTTTCTGGATGATGCAGCATTCCGTAGAGACTGGGCACAAATTGCATGGCATTGCACCAGAGACTGGATTATCCTCATAATTCAAACAGCAAAAAGACTCTCGGATGCCATTCTGATAGACATCCAGGCAACAGAACAGCATTTCAAGACCACACTGACCTCATATAAAAAAAGATTAGAGGAAGTCAACAAAGAGATTGCAGACTATAAAGAAGAACTCACACAATCCAAAATTCAACAATTCCAAAAAGATCTAAAGAAATTCTCATTTGTCAAAACATATCCATATTCAGATGCAGACTACAAAGCACCAACAAGATCAACCCATTCCATATCATCGGAAGAGGGGTCATCAGTACACAGCGGCGGCAGTAGTGACAGTTCTGGATCAGACAACAGCTATTACAGAAACAGACAACGTGGAAGGGGTAGAGGAAGAAATACACAGTGGCAACAACCATGGCCCAACACATATCCAGGAATATTACCCAACTTTCAGGCTCCATTTCCACCAATGACTCAACCCATGTTCTATGGATGGAATCCCCAATTTCAACAACCTCCACCCCAATTCGGCAACCCCAATCAACGGTTTCCTTTTTTAGGATCAGGCCAGAGGGGACGAGGAAGACGACAACGGAGAGGCCAAGTCCATTGGGAGGACAACGAGAACCCGAGCGCCAACACACGCAGCAGGACAAAGGAACCGCAACCGGTAACAAGCACAAGCAGAGTTTAATAACTAACATTTCAGACCACACACTCACAACAGCAGAAGAAGAGGTACTGAACAGAGGTCTTGGTTTCTCACCCACAGCCAGACTCGACAAATTCAAACTGCACTGTGAACTATCAGAATTTTTTCGTAAACTTAAACTCAAAGCATTCTTTGAAAATTTACCATCAAACGATACTCAACAAGAAGAAATGAGCGACACCACCCTTAAACTAAAATCAACATTCACTCCTCCACCCCACACAATACCAGCGGAACTTATCGCCTTCGAACAAGCAATATACAAAGGTGTTGAAAATACCCATGAGAATCAAGTATTCTGCAACACCACAGCACAACAGTTCAACGCCATAAGGAGCCTCAAAAACAACAGAGATATCATCATAAAACCAGCAGATAAAGGCGGAGGCATAGTTATCCAAAACAAGAATCCTTACCATTTGGAATGCACACGCCTACTAGACGATCCAAAGAACTACAAAATTTTGGATGAAGATCCTACTGACAAACTAAAAACCAAAATCGATATCTTGGTGCATGAAGCAGAATCGAATGGTGATATCAGCAAACATGAAGCATCCTTCCTTACCTCAGGCGGCAAAACTACTCCATATTTCTACACCATTCCAAAAATCCATAAAAATAAAACACCACCTCCTGGTAGACCAATTGTTTCAGGTATAGGTTCACTACTCGAACCCCTGTCCCGCCTTTGTGACTTCTATCTACAACCACTGGTTCAATCCACACCTGCCTACTTAAAAGATACCAAAGACTTATTGAACCAAATCAATAATCTGGAGTTCAACCCTACAACATCTATCCTTGTAAGCCTAGACATAGAAAGCCTGTACACCAGCCTTCCTCAAGACGACACCCTCGAGGTCATTCGCACCTCCCTCGACAAAACAACTTGGGTTTACAATACCCCTAAATCCTTCGTAATGGCATGTGCTGAAATAGCACTCAAAGATAATTTCTTTGAATATGAAGGCACCCTTTTTCTCCAACAGTACGGTACATCTATGGGGAGCACTTTTGCTCCCAGTGTAGCGGGTCTGTATGTGGCTAATTTTGAAGATCTATATATCTTTAACCACACATCACCATATACTTAGGACATCACTTTCTACAAGAGGTACATCGACGATGTATTCCTGATATGGACAAGTGACAGCCAAAGACTCAGTGAATTCTTAATATGAATCAACACACTTGATCCTAATTTACGTTTCACTCATACAACAAGCAGTGCCAACATCACCTTTTTGGACCTGGAGATTGAAGCACGTAACGGGGTACTCTTGACAAAAACTCACTTTAAACCCACGGCCAAAAATTCTCTTTTACATTTCCAAAGTTTTCACCCAAGGCCACTGAGGGACAATCTACCGTTTGGCCAGTACCTCAGACTGCGCCGGAATTGCAGTGAAATAAAAGAGTTTAAAAGACAATCAGAAGAATTGACAACAAAACTACAAAACCGCGGATACCCCAACAGAATTATCCAGAAAGCGCAAAAAAGAGCCAGGAACCAAAATCGAGACAGCCTTTTGGAACCCAAAATTGAAACGCCGACATCCATACCACTCACATGCGTAACTACTTACAACTCCATTTCGAACAAAGTAGCTAAACTCATTCAAAGCAATTGGAAAATGGTAACTTCAGGCAAATTGCAATGGGACAAACCTTTATTCGCCTATAAAAGATCTCACAATCTTAAAGACAGTCTTGTATCAACCAGACCAAAAAAGGTCCTAAACGTCCCCAACACAGTACGTAATGCATGGGGATTACCAGAAGTGACAGGCCATTACCCGTGTGGCAACTGCAGCATATGTCATCTCACACAACCAACTAAAACCTTACATCTCGAAGAAGGCAAAACCTGGACCATCATGAAACATACAAATTGCAATTCGGCAAATGTAATCTATCTCATCACATGCCCTTGCAAATTACAATATGTCGGGATGACCAGCAGAAAAGTCAAAATCAGAATCTGCGAACATCGCAGCAACATCCGTTGCAAACGCAGCACGACCAAACTCACAGAACATTTTCTAACTAAGGGACATACCACCAATGATATGTCCTGGGTTATAATTGAACAACTTGAGCCTAATCAGATTAACATCCAAGAACGCTTGTTCGAAAAGGAACAGCGTTGGGTCTATAGACTCTCAACCCATATCTCAGGACTGAACGACAATGTACCCTGGAATAGCATACATCGTTCATAAATATCAATGGGTGGTATTTAAACAGTTACGGTTTAAATTGCACGTTCCGTAATGGTTGGGAATACATATGCAACTTAATCACCATCCCAGAAATAAGCTCAACCTTAATGACTTTTGTTTGTCACTAGAGAGACCCCATTCCCTTTTACATGAGCTTATATGCACGTCATGTTCTGCCCCTCCGTACTGGGTCTACTGTGCCGATAGTATCCACGCACCTATGTCCCTTAATCAAATCATCCCGGGTTCTTCTCTCATACCATCTGAGCCCATAACTTTATCAAAACTTGAGAGCAACACACCCAGTCTATTTCCCTATACAGCATTAGTCTTCTATATATACACGCAGGATGATTGACCGTCTTGCACCACATTGGTACTATAAAAATTACTTCTGTTCCATAATCTAGTTGCACTAAGCACTACCCGTGACTTTTCCTTTTCTGTTACATTTACTGCACGCACACGCATGCGCAGCAATTACCCGTCTCAATTCACCCCGGTCTAGTCTTCCAAGGCCGCCCACGTGACTTTCCGCCTTCCTTCCGTTTCCTTATTAGTCCCCTCCTACCAAGAGTACGGGGCACTACAAGCGGACCTGAATGGCGTACTAGGTATTTCGGACCTGTATTTCCCTGGCAAACGTGAGTACTAAGCTTCGTTCTATCTCGCTATCCTGGCAACTAACATAGGCCCAGCCGAGCAAGAGAGGCTTATGTATACAAAGCAACTAATCCTTCGGATTCCCATATAGTTCATCCTAAGATCCACACATCGCCATTTCTTCTCTATTTTTATCAGGGTCAGGAGGGGAATCTGACACGCCGATCGGTTATCAGAGGCATAACAACCTCGATACCCAAGTGAGATCATGTTACCAGCCTATATGTTGTCTGTCTTTTATGTTGCTGTCCGTGTGTTAATTTTCGCGATACTTTCCAATTAAGACATAACACGCCACAATTCAATTAATTTGAATGATGTGTATGCGTGTGTCGATACGAGTTTGTACCAGCCATCACAAATGTTATCATTCACAAATACAATAGAGTGTGTGGGATGCAAGATTTTATTGCACAAACGCCCGCACGTTACTGATAGTCAGTAGAGATTATGAGCACCATGTGCCCTAAAATACAACGCTATTGACTCACCTCACACCCATCCACTTAAGGATTCCCCGTGTATATCTACACATTGGGGCACATTGTAGCCACGCAAGTTCTTTCTAGTGTTCGTGCATGCTCACCATGCTACAGGCATTAGACCACCGGCTATTAGCACACAGGTGCATGCATTCAATCAAGATGCATGTTAACCACTGTTGTAGGTTTCCTTTTTTTCCCTTTTTTTCTCTCACTAACTTACCTTTTATTTTCAGGTATTCTCAAATGGAGATACTGTGAGTAAATTGCCACTACACTCACAGCACACTTTAGTGTGTGTGCTGATATTTACACTTCACCTGGCCTACATCAAGTTTTTACGGCCAGTCACCGTCTCTTTTTTGGTCCTGAAGAAAGCCTCTGGAACTAACTAGTAGGCTGAAACTAGTAGACCTTATTCACAAGGGACACTAGGAAAATAAAATTCCTAACCAGTGATCCCGCATATTTTTAACACTTGCCCTGGGACCCTTGTAATAAACTTTTTCTCAAAAGGGCATCTCCCAGAGGCATTTTTAACCTATAGCCACACCTCACATAGTATGTCACTCTCTGCTCAACTTTACCAATCCTGCTCCGCTGTAACTCAGGCGTCGTAGCACAGCTGGAGTGTATTAGACAACCCAGCTGGGCCCCAATGATGAAGCATGCCACCTACTAGGTAGGTGGGTGAGGGTTTTTTTCTACAACAGTTGTGCATTCCTTAAGTTCCCTATCAGGTGATAGCGAATAACGCCTGCTCGAAATCACCAAAAACTTGTCCATTTTGTTTTTCAATAGTTTAGATTGACACCCTGGTCTGTCAGCAGCAATTGCGATATTCTGGCTCCTAATCTCTAAATTCCTTCCCACCAAGGTGTAGCTGTAACCCACTAATCCCCCCTGTTCTGCCCCTACCCCTTCTGGAGTGTGTATGCCCTCCCTTAGTTCTGTTGAGCCTCCTCTTGTATCCCCCATAGCCTTGGAGTCACATGTTGTGGGCGACACTGCGCCGCACCTGCACTCCCATACTAAGATCATCTCCTGGAATGTTGCTGGCTCGGTGTCAAAACTTGAGTACCCTGATTCAGGTCTTTCCAGAGATTCATTTGACTTCTGCCTGTTCCAAGAGTCTTTCGGAAAGATTTACCAATTTCTCATGCAGTGCAGTGCAGCAGCTGTAAATTCTGCATCGGTGAGAAGTAGAGAGCACGAGGGAACCACATTTACTGACATATGGCACTCTCCTACCCTCTCCCTAGTGCGGCGCTGAAATTAGCTGCCATACACCACGGAGACGCCTTTGCACCATAGTGTCTCCATTAGTCAAGCTTAGGTTTTGTACTAATTTTAAACATTTTCCCACTTTGTATGTGTACTGTATAATGAATCACACATGCGAAGTCGAAAAATAAAGGAGAAGGAGAAAAAAATTATTTATCCTTCATAGCGCTTGGTTGAAGGGTGCACTATTTTTTTATGCTAAACTCTGTTTACTTTATTTAGGAAATTGAGTTTAGTGTCAGAAACCATGGATGGCTGTATAGGAATACCCATGCACCACCCATGGTATGCTCCCTTGGCGCTAAGTAATGCAAAGCAGCGCTATGGTATGTTAGTAACTTTTATAAAGCGCAGCAATTACTCAAGGGTGTCCTGGCGCTATATTATTTATCCTGAAGGCAATGAGCAAGGAGGATAAGGATTTATTCAGTAAAAAGCCAGGTCTTTAGACCCTTCCTGAAGTCTAAAAGATCAGTGGCGTTTCTTAAGTGAATCGGAAGGTCATTCCAGGCTTTCGCCACACAAACCGCAAAGCTTCTGCCCCCCCACTAAGCTTTTTTCGTATGTGGTACGGAGACCAGCTTGACCCCCAGCGAGCAAAGTGTTCTTTTTGGAACGTACCACTGGAACAGCCAATTTAAGAAGTCTGGGCCTGTACCATGAAGAGCTTTGAAAACCATACAAAGTGATTTGAAACGCACTCGACTCCTTAACGGGAGCCAGTGCAGTTTCTGTATTTCCTTAGAGATGGGGGAGAATTTAGAAGTACCCGTCAGGAGTCTCGCTGCTGCATTTTGCAGCAGATGGAGTTTGTTCATACTTTTTTGTTGAATATTGAGATACAGTAGTCCAGCCTCGACAGTATCAAGGCTGTGACCACTGTTTTGCTACTACCCTGGTCACCAAATGTGAGTCTCTCATCCACAAGTACACCTAAATTCTTTACCTTTTTCTAAGGCAAAGGGAGAGAGCCCATCGAGTTGGGCCACCAATTAGGTGTCCAAAAGTTTGTATCCTTTCCAAACAATAAAACTTCAGTTTTTCCTGAATTAAGCTTCAGACAATTCTCTGCCATCCATCTCCCAACCGATTGCATGCAAGCTTGGAAACGTTTATCTATACCTGTATCCTGGCCCGGTCGCAGAGACACCACAATTTGGGTATCATCCGCATAGGAAGTAAGACCTAGCCCAAATGATCTAATAATGGGGTCCAATGATGAAACATAAACATTAAAAAGGCTAGGGATCAAGGAGGATCCCTGTGGAACCCCACAGGGTAATGAAAAGGGTTTGGACTGGTATCCACCCAGCGCAACAGTTTGTCCTCTACCAGATAATAAACAAGCTTAACAGCTCCAAGGCTTTAGATTGGATCCCTCACTCCTTTAAACGGTCCATCAACATACCATGATGAACCGTGTCAAAAGCTGCGGACAGATCCAGCAGGATCAGGGCTGCCCTTCCAGCCTGATCCACGGCCTCTCTAATCTCCTCTGTGGCCTTAATGAGAGCAGACTCGGTGCTGTGTCCTCCTCTGAAACCATACTGGGAGGGGTCCAAGGCTTGTGTTGTAGCCAAGAAAGAGCTAAGTTGAGTATTCAAAATATTTTCAACCAACTTGGCTGGAAGTGGAAGATGCAAGATCAGGCGGAATGTATTAGGGTCTTTAGGATCCAAACTCGGTTTCTTTAGAAGGGGCAATGTAGATGCCAATTTCCAACAGGTAGGGAAATGCCCTGATTCACACATGCCCTTTAAAATCGATGACAATGACCAAGCAATAGGACCCGGGGCCAGTTTGGCCACTGCTACCAGACATGGATCATAGGGTGAGCCTGATTTAGCTGTCATAAGCAGCCTCTCGAAATTGTCCAGAGATACTGGCACAAATGTGTCTAGAGTATCAGTAGGGACTTTTAAGGGCTTGTAAACTGTAGGCCAGAATGGTTAGAAAAAATGCCATCGAAAGTATGACTCGCCACATGCGTTGGACTAAAAACCTGCTGCTTCAGGTCTGCACTACTCATCATATCTGTTAGAGTGACTGTATCGGAATCAGCAGAAGTGTCAAGGTGGAAGTTAAAATCTCCCATGATAGTGTAGGCGTCTGTGCAAAAGCCTTCTTCCAAAAGGTTACCCAATGAAGCTAAGAAGGTATTTCTAGCTCCCGGTGGTCTGTATAGCAGAATGCATTTAAAGGTATGACGGTTGGAAAGCTTCTGATTGAAAGATAGGGCATTACATGTTGTAGATGGGACAGCCTGATAAGTTGCCCTGATTAAATTATGATAGATCACGGCCAATCCTCCCCCCTTCCTAAGAGGCCTATTTAGCGTGTAGCACAAAAACTCTGGGGGAGTGGCATTTAATATGTCAGGACCAGAGGAGTTATCCGTCCATGCCTCTGTAATAGAAGCCAACGTTAGATCCCACTCCTCAATGAGCCTTGCATATTCCATACTGTGCTGAACTAATGATCTCGCTTTAAGCAGAATACATTTAATTACTTGGGTATCATACCCACCCGACCCTGTCCTTAGATCCTTCAATAATCAAGAGGGCTGATAAAGGATCTTGGGAAGGGAAGTTTTGCAATTGGGACAAACCAAAGACCGTGGTGTTGATGGATAGTCAGGAGAAAGGCAGATGCAGTCACGACCCCTATCCGAACCTTTAAGTTCTAACAGACTTTTTTTAGTGTAAGTGCAAAAAGTGGGCTTACCTGCCCCACAACTTTCAGGGGTCATGACCCTGAGCGCTGTCCGAGCGTGGACGGGCACAAACGAGCTTGCCTTTGGCGCGCCTTTAGCTCGCAAGCGGCGCGTCCGCTGCATGCTCGTGCCTTTATCTGGTTTTAACTCCTGGTCAGGGAGAGCCTAGTCTGCTGACCTGTGTTCCCCCAAGATGGCCGGTCGCCTGACTTCCGCAATGTGCTGCTTCGAGGTACTTTCCAGTGCTAACCAAGTTTAGAGCTGGAAAGAAAATTGGACAAAAAGATTTAGCGCCAATATGCTTCACTTTTGTGATGCAAACACGGCATAAAATCTTAGTAAATCTGACTCTTGGTCAGTTGCCCCAGATGCCGAGTAGGGTTTGTCAATTTTAACCTGACTGCTACCACCAAAGGGAAGGGAAGACCCTCGGGAGCGTTGTCAGTTTGGATCAAAACTACTGTTTGCTGCATGTCTAGGGAGTTTGCATTGGGTAGTGACGCACGCAGTGCGTTTCCCTTTCCTTTCCTACAGGTAGGGTATTCTTATATAACGTGTAATGCAGGCATGGGGGTGTTGGTGCTGAGCTTCAAGTAACTGATATGATTGGTTCACATATTGCTGATCTGCCCGCAGATTCTTTTATTGGAAATTGGAGCCGTTGTCTGTCCTGCTAGAAGATCCTATCGGTGATGAGGAAGAAAGCCTGGGGTGTTTCTAGCCTCACACTCCCCCTGGTCAAGAGGTGGTCTGCCGCTGTGTTATAGCTAAATTCTTTTACATATAACAATTGTCTACTGGCATGCAAAGGGAGGACCAATTCTGACTGGGAGGGGAGCCACGCATATCGCCCACAGTGCACCAGCCTTATTGGCTAAATCGTATTAGACGTTAGGTGTTGGCAATCCTTGGTAGACATGGCCGTAGTCCCCAGGCAGGATAGTGATCATAATGCCCTAAGGCTGACATTGGGTGCTCTGGGCAACACCCTTCTGAATACTTTTTATGAGCCAATAGACAGAAGGTTGGTTCCAACCAATAATCGGCATAGGCTCAAGTGGAGCTCTCTGGCAGAAACCAGAAGTAGCATTGGGAAAAGAGTTTGAGATAGTGTCTGTTGGCTTGGATGCTGCACCGCAGAATTTAGGACCCCGGATGACTCAGCTTCCCTGTTGAGATTGAGTGAAATTTGTAACCTTTTGTTTGCCTCAATAAGGGACTTATTCTTGATAGAATCTAGGTCCATTCCCACGAGGAAGAAAGAGGCTCCCTGCTACAAATGCTGAGTGGCCAAGTGTGCCCTCTCTCAAACCATTAAAACTGGGTGTAGAGCGAACCATCTGGATGGCCAGGTCACTGTGCAAAAATCAATTGGTAATTCTAAAAGAGACTTGGAACCTTCTAAATGGTTCTTGAGTGCCATCAAATGCAAGTATTGTCGTTCTTTTTGGTGCATCATAGCCAATGTGGACTCTGGCATCCATGCCCCATTGGATAGTAACATTTCTGCTGCTGCTGCTGCTTGGGTTGAGAAATTCTCCAAGTTATATTCTGGAACTGTCGACCAGGGTTTGTCCCAGGCTGCCTTTCATACTCAAGTCACCGGGGTGTCAAGTATTAACCCCTTTTGTAATTTCATGACTGAACATTCCATTGAGTTGGTGACACAAACAGCCGGCAGTATTTCCAAAATTGATATCTCTAAAGCATTAGACCTGATCATACCAAATAAAGGCCCAGGTTTAGAAAAGATGCCAGGTTCTTAAGACTTACAGAGATGCATGGGGTCCTTATTTTTCTCTGTTCTTTAGTGCTATAATGGTCGATGCATCTATGCCTTCCGCGAGGACAGTGCTTAATTTGTGCCAGTGGTTTCAGGTGCTCAGCACCGGCACTTATCTCACAGGGCCAGGTCTATTGAATCTCAGGAAACTGATTGTGATTGCCAGTGCCTGATGTCCGCTAAGGTGTATGTTTTCATGGTCCATTTTCTATCTCTTGCATTCCACAGTATTATCTCTGCTTCGGAACGGAAGCGGAAGCTGAGTGGTAACTTATAGTGTGACTGAGAGGGAAAGAGAGGTTCTGCTGCTCGGACACTGTGCATATTCAGGGCAAGCCCACTGGCGAGGGATAGAAGAAAGTATTGGCCCATTTCGTCAGCTTTGTTTTGATGCAGGGGTGTAACATAAGGACCCGCAGCCCCGCTGTGCGGGGTGGAGGGGGCCCAGGTCTCCGAGAGGGGGCCCCTCTGAGCCTGAATTGTGTATCACAAACTTATTATGAAAAACAATTTGCAGCTGCTGCTACCAGGCTGGACCCTGCTGATGATGTGTTTTCAGGGACACGCATGTATCTATTTGTAAGGCAGGAGGCCAGGACTGTGCAGGGGGCCATCCTAGGTCCAGTGGATGAAGCGACCTAGCTCCCCTTGAAGCTACAACTTAGTTTCACGTACAGCTCTCTTTACCAGTCGTCACCCCAAACTGTAGAGCTGGGCTGTGCTAGTAAAGCATATGGCCTGACCCTAGGACCCTCTTTCCATCCGCACTGCACCCCGAGGCGCTGCAGGGGCCTGTGCTCCGCCTTCCTGCCTTGAGATCAGGTTCATCAGAGCAGCGACAGCGCTGTCCTTCGGTCTCATTTTTAGGTCTCGCCTAGCGATGCAGCGCATGCGCTGCTCGCTTTGCGAGGCATGCAGTATACACTATAGGTGAGGGAAGCCCCGCCCACTCCTCCGTGGACTTTTTCATTGGCTTGTGGCTTTTTTCTTTCTAAGTGCTGCCTTCTGATTGGTTTAGAGGCTGCTAGTCCCGCCTTATGACAGCCATGTCTCCTTCCACGGCTATTGGCCCCTTTACTGCATGTTTCCTGAGCACTACTTTGTTCCCTGCCACTCCTCCCACAGTCCGAGCCTTCTCTTCCGCCCCCCACCCCTTCCGTTGTTCCTGTCTTATTATCGCCCGCCCATCCCGTTTACAATATACGGTTACATTTTGTTAGTTGGTTGCCGAGTGTGTTTCCCGTTCCGGATAATTTTTATTTACTTGAGGCAAGCCCGTGATATTCAAAAACTTCAATCGTTTAATCTCGTGCCGTTGCTGTGTTCGACATTACATGCGTGCACAAGCAGGGACCTACTAGAGTGCTTCGTTAGTAGAACGCACTCTGTGTCCCCCCGGGGCACAAGCAGGGACCTACTACAGTGCTTCTTTAGAAGAACGCACTCTGCGGTCCCCCCGGGGCACAAGCAGGCACCCACTTCAGTGTGCCTTTCATGCTGGAAAACCCGTGTACTGAGTCATTTCCCGGAGAACGGCTCTGGACAGGTTCGCCCTCCCCTTCAGTTGGTACTGTGTTTAGCCGAGCTGTTCATTAGGCAGACGTCCGAAGACTTTCGTAGAGCAGGGGACACGCCAAATAATTTTTTTAAATCACAATATTACATTTGCGGCTCAAATTAGATACTTCAAACTTTGAAATAGAATACACACAATTTAGAACCAGGTGTTTTATAAGAAAGTGCAGTCACAACCTACACCCATGTAGTCACTTCGTATGAACAGCTCTAGTAGTAAGAAATATAGTGTTAGGTTGGCAGGGGTCGTATTTCAACAGCACTCCGTTCGCTTTCACTTTCAAGCTGCCTGGGACAAAGGCGACCGAGGTGTTGCATTTAGAGGAGTTTGAGCTATGCCATTGTAAATGACTATAGCTTAAACTCTCGTAAATGCAAGATCAATTGTCTTGCAAATGCTTGTTTGTATCGTTATTATTGTTTCTGCAGTCCGCTGTGCAGAATAACGTGTTTCTCTTTGGTCCGATAGTACATACCAGTACTGCATCTCACGCGATGAAGGCATGCAATAACTCTTAGAAGAGAGCTATTTATATTTTCCTTTTGTTGTTGACTTTTCTCTGAAATAGATTTTCCAATAGGTCATATTCCTGAAGTAGTAGACCCAGGCTCTGAGAGCCCACAGGGGTCGAGAATATGAGCACAAAGACAGGCGAGTGACGCAGAGCTGTAAAACCGTTTCTGCTCATGCGCCGCAAATGAATGATTGCTGTCATCACATTGTACATCCAGTAATGGGCACGCATTAACTGTGGCAGTCACAGAGTATAGATATGCAGGGATAGAGAAACTCAAACCAGGCACGCTCGAACTGCTCATTTTCCAATTATATGCAGGGATGTGAAGTAGCCTGTAATTACGTCACCATCAAATGTATTTCTGGCCTAGAGACATCCTTAGCTGTGTCCCCAGCCTCATGCAATCTAATAACGTTATAGATGAATAAATACATGTAAATATTCATACATAAAGAGTGCTTTGAGATAGCTCTCTTCCATTGCCCTGTTCAACTGTCATTCGCTTAGCATACTGCCTCTGGCAGTGGGTCAACTCACTTAAGCTATTGGCTCTCTTGCACTAAAATTGACAGCCTTTTACCTGATCGAATGTACATGTCTGCCTGAAAAATGTGTACTTCAGTGGCACAGCTCTTGGGTAACACTTGTTGGCTATTGATGTTTTCCTTTCAATTCTCATCTGCCTTTATTTTTTAATTCACTTTTAGTGTTAAATCTATTTTTTGGTAATTTTTATGTGTTTAAACTCTGGGGCAGATTTATAACGGACTTGCGCCACTTTTACGCTGCCGTTCCGTCACTTTTGTGACTCAGCGGCGGCGTAAACCCTGCGCCATGTTGCGCCACATTTACAACGTGACGCATCTAGGGAGATGCGTCACGTAGTAAAGCTTGCGCCACATGTGGGCGTACCTGCACAGGGGGGGGCGTTACGGCGCAGGAACGCCTCCGAAAAGTGGCTGAGTGAAATCTACAAGATTTCACTCAGTCACTTTTCCGGCTATGCTGCGTCAAAACCCTGCGCCTGCTTGAAGCAGGCGTAAGGATTGACGCAGCATTGTGACGATAGGGCACCCCCGAGCCTTGCTGGAGCTGCGTCGTGCTTGCGACGCAACTCCAGCAATGCGCCAACCTTCCGCCATCAGATGCGTCACGCATCTGTTTATCCATGCGCCACGATACGCTGCATTGTAAATGCAGCGCATCTATTGTGGCACAAGGGTAAACTTTCGTGACGCATCTTTCCTGGCGCATCCATGCTGATTTGCAGGGATGCGCCAGGGAACATAAATCTGCCGCTATATATTTAGGACGCAGTGAACTATAACCAATTATGCCTTTTCTCTTCTAATACGATTTATATTTTATTATGAAGTGCATTAAAATTAAATGGGCTTTTATATATGCTCTAAGCACCCCAACTTGAAAGGAAGCACCCATAGTTTTATTACAATTAAAAGCAACAGTTATTTGTATTTGAACGCTTTTACTGCAAGTGTATGATCACCATATTTTCGTGGGCGCATTTTTTTCACATCTTTTGCTTTCATTTTTCTTTGTTTTTATTGCAAGTATATAATCACCATTGTTTGGTGCCGCATACTTTTGTTTTACTTCTTTTTATGTTAGTGCCATATGCTTGCCAGAAGAGTGTAGCAAATGGTCGTTGCTGTAGCATGAAGAACAGGTCGGACATCATAGGCGGTCATCACTCTAGCATGAATATATTGCAAAGCATCGCAGACGGTCATTGCTGGAGCTTCACTTTAATGGTCACCATTGGCTGTCGTTGCTGTAGCACAAAGTATAGATCTTGCAATGCCTGTTGTCACTAGCAGTTGCTGTAGTGCAGGTCTCGACTGTCTTCTTGGTTGTGAAGATCCCAACACTTCAGGTTTTCTTATTTTCTTCCAGAGGAATGCACTCTGATGCCAGCCAAGCATCCAGGTCCTGGGGTGGCACCTCTTAGGAAATAAGGACTCACTCTACCAGAGGCCAGCAGAGCTCAGGTAGACTGGGCAGTTGCTGGTAGGTGTCTGGAGCTTCTTGTGTCCCTGCAGCATAGAACAGGAGGACAGCCAGCCGACCCATGGAGTCACTCAGTTTAGCTTGGGATGAAGGGAACAGGTTCAGTCTTGCTTCAAAGAGGGCAGTTCTCTAGCAGCAGGGCAGTCCTCTGGAGGACAAGGTAGACATCAATAATCAGCAGGGATCTCCTCTTGCAGCAGCAGGACAGTCCTCTAAAGGACAAGGCAGGCTTCGAATACCAGGACAGTCATCTGGGGAACAAGGCAGTCCTTCTTCTGTAGTCCGCAGGTCCAGGAGTGTAGTGAATAGATGGTTTAGGAGGTCCAACATTTATACTTGGTGCCAGCCTTTGAAGTGGAATGGCAACCTAGATACCCCCTCATCTTGCTCTTGAAAGTTATTCCCTTCCCATGTCACAGCTCCAAGCAGTCTAGGGTTACAAATGGTCAGTGCCATGCCCCTTTGTGCGCTTGAAGCAGCCCTTTTAAATATAATTGGGGCAGGGAACAGCTCAGCACGATCCAGTTTTGCAGGATTGGCCATCCTGCCAACACCTGTCCTCCCATGTCTCTCTGTGTGGGAGGAATACACAAAGGCCAACTGCCTAGCTATTTATAGTCATGTGACCCAGGACCCAGGCTGCAGGCACCAAATGGTTAGGAAAGGATTTCGTGTTGTCAAGAGCCCCGGACTGGGTTTTCATAACTGAGACCTGGGCAAAGGATTCCTCAGGTCCTGATCTCGTGGAGGCGGTTCCAGATGGCTATATTTTAGTCAGAATGGATAGAACGGGCCGGATGGGGGGAGGGATTGGTATTCTGCACAGGGACCATCTGTCCTGTCACATCATTCCCCTAGATGATCATCAGGAGTCCTTTCAGGCTCTCCAATTTTCTATTAATGGGGCTTATGGAGTGCCGTTTAAGGGCCTCCTGATTTACAGACCCCCAGGGAGCAAAGTAGACTTCTGCAGTCAAATGCTGGAGGTCCTTGAACCACACTTCGGTTGTGACCATCTCACCGTTCTGGGGGATGTAAATTTTCATCTAGAGAAGGTTGATCTGCCCGAAACCCAGTCTCTTTTGGATACTTTTTCGGGGTGCGGATTGACACAGCTAGTCAGAGGCCCCACACATTTGGCTGGCCATACGCTCGATGGGGTTTTCTCCAACGACATGCGGTTGGTCACCGAATTGCCTATCCCCCTCTCTTGGTCAGACCATTATGCAATTCCTCTGGTCCTTACTACCTCTCTGTCCAGTAATAGGGGTAATATGCCTTCCAAGTTTGAACGAAGACGTAACTTAAAAAAGTTATCTAATAATCTACTCGCTCCCAAGCTTGCAGGGCTCTTGATCGCCCCGGGGGAGGAGGTAACATCGGCGGTGGAAAGGCTGGAGAACGGGGTTACTGTAGCCCTGGACGAACTTGCACCGGCCATCTTGTGCTATTCGGCCAGAAGAACTCCATCCGCCCCTTGGTTCTCGGAACCACTCAGATTACTTAGGCAGGGATTACGGCGACAGGAGCGTCGTTGGCGGTCCAGTGGGTACGTGTGTGAGAGGGACAGACATAAAACTATGTTGAGGTTTTATAAGAAGGAGGTTATAAAAACCAAACAAGAATATTTTACCTCTCTTACTGCCTCACTTTCCTCACCTAAAGATCTTTTTAAAATCATGGACACGCTTACCTCACTAAAGATGCCAGACCCGGTGGTGAGCTCACAACAGCTGTGCAATGATATTGCACAATTTTTCAACACCAAGATTGTGGATATTTATTCAGCTCTGGAGCAACAAAGGGTGACTCTATCTATCCCCTTAGACTGTGTTCCGCCATCTTTATCTGAGGAGGTGCCCTCTGGAAGTCTGTCTAGTTTTCCCTCTCTTTCCCTACTGGATCTTGAAGGCCTCTTGACCAAGGTTAGGTCGGGTTCCCCCTTAGACCCCTGCCCCCTCAAACTTCTTAAACAGTGTAAAGACTGTCTTCTTCCACCCTTATTGGGTGTGATGAATGGGGCAATTAAGGAAGGGACCTTCCCCCTTCAGTGGAAGAAAGCGGTGGTCAAGCCTCTTTTAAAAAAACCCTCTCTTGACCCGGGTGTGCTTAAGAACTTCCGCCCTATCTCGTTGCTTCCAGCTCCTGCCAAGATGCTGGAAATCCATCTAAATAAGCATCTTGTTGATTTTCTGGAAGCCCATGATAAGCTGGACCACTCGCAGCACGGCTTTAGGAGAGAACACAGTACCGAGTCTGCCCTTACTATTGTGCTCGACACCATTCGCACTAGGGTTGATAAGGGACTGACTACTCTCCTCATCCTCTTGGATCTCTCGGCTGCTTTTGATACCCTGTCTCCCTCAGTATTAACATCAAGGCTGAGGGAGATCGGGGTCAAGGGCACAGCACTTAGTCTGCTGACATCCTTTCTCAATCAGAGGGAACAGAGGGTAAAGCTGGGGGATTTTCTGTCTCCATCCCTTCCTGTGCTTTGTGGGGTCCCACAGGGGTCGGCTTTAAGTCCGACCCTTTTTAACATCTATGTTACCCCACTGGCCAGGCTTATTAGATCTTTTGGGATGGAGGTAATCTCTTATGCTGACGACACACAGATTCTGCTGTCCTTTACCCAACCCACTATCCTGGCTGCCTCCAATTTTAAAAACTGTTTGAAGGCAGTCGCTCAATGGATGGTGGGTAATTCATTGAAATTCAATGGGGATAAGACAGAGTTTCTGGTGTTCGGGGGAAAGGAGGATTTCTGGTCAGCTGATTGGTGGCCGCCCTCTATGGGGGTGTGCCCTACTCCGTCGACCCTGGCCAAAAATCTTGGTGTTTTGATCGATCCCCTTTTGAGGATGGATCAACAGGTAAGCAGGACCATCTCCACCTGCTGGGGACTGATAAACATCTTAAGGAGGATCAGGCACTATCTGTCCTTCCAGGCCAGGAAACATACTGTCCTGGCATTGATTGGGTCCAGACTTGATTATTGCAATGCTCTTTATTTGGGCATCAATAAGGGCTTGGTGACCCGTCTACAGATGGTGCAGAATGCTGCCACTAGACTGGTCCTGGACCTGCCTAAACGGGCCAAGACTCTTCAAGCAAGAAGGATCTTACATTGGCTCCCTATTGAGTCCAGGATATCCTTTAAGTCCCTGACTTTGATTTATAGAGCCTTGGCAACTAATCGGTCTGGGGGTATGAAGGATTTGCTGGTCGCATACATTCCCCCCAGAACCCTCCGGTCGTCAAATAAACTTCTGCTTTCAGTGCCCAGGATACGTAAGGCTAGGTGGGGAGGTAGAGCTTTCTCAACTCTTGCTCCCAGGCAGTGGAATTCCCTGCCTCTGGAGATAAGATCTCTTCCCTCGGCTCTGGCTTTTAGGAAGGCCCTTAAGACCTGGCTTTTTGCCAAGGCCTACGCTTAGATACGATCTGCCTCTTTTTCGAACTGTTTTGTTTAGGCGCCTTGATGCCTTCGGGCTAAGTAGCGCGATTACAAGTTTCCATTCATTCATTCATTCAAAAGTAAATGCCAATATGTTTTAGCACCCAGGCTAATATGCTGTATAACTAAATACATATAAGGTCCCAAAGGCGAGACCGATTGCATTGCAAATGCTTGTTTTATTTTATGTTTCTTGCTTAGTGTTGCCCACCTTCCCAGAGAAAAGTACAGCTCATCAGTTCATGGTTTAACATTCTACAAAGGCCTGGACAGGATTCTTGGGAAAACATCATATGAAAAGGTCTCCACTAATTCCAGCGTGGGATTTCTGTCTACGGTTACTTTAGTTATCAGTCGGGGTCAGTAGGGCATCAGTAGAACGAGTTTGTGCATCTGGAGAAGTAGATGTTCAGGCCACTCTATTGTTTCCACTTTTGGTGGGTGGTTTTGCTTTCCAAATCACTACATTTACATTCAAATCAAGAATGAAAGCTTGACGTAGCGCCTCAAAGGTTACACTTTATGCCTTGTGAGCTCAAAGTTACTTATGAGTCACAGCAGCAAGCACATGGACCTGCTAAGCTATGATACTTGGATAATGGTGTGTCATCATCTTTCACACTGCTCAGCAGCAGGCATGTTAATATTCCAGGGCTTTTTATGATGCTGTAAGCCTGTGATCAGCAGGTTCCACCCAGGTATCTGCAGGAAGGGCATTAACCTCCCTAGCTATGTTACCAGAAGAGCAGAGACCTGCTTCACACAGAAGAAGTACAGTTGCTGCAATGGGACATGAACCCTTTGTGCTAGTCTTCTACAGATACTTTTGTGTTGCACACTGCACTGCTTGCTGAGGACAGCCGAAAGGTCACACGTTTGAATCTCGCAGTGCCAGCACAGCCTTTCATGCTTCTAGGATCAATAAATGTGCATTTAACAGTTGGATAATAATAGAAAAATAATACTGCCAGTCAACTGTGGTACAGGTTACTATGTAAACGAAAAAGTAGTGCCAGTGTGAGACGCACCTATAAATATTTGTACTGTGATTGTTTTTTGTATCCCATTCGCAACTTTGAAATCTGCAAACCTGGGAACTGACCCTGGCCCGGTCAGCTGAGTCAGTGTATCTCTGATCTGATTGCTAGCAAAGCTCGGAGTGCTAGAACCCGGCTAGGCTCAGAGGTACATTCATTCACAGTGAGATGCCAATGGTTTGGGCTTTCACTTGTGATTGGCTCCTGAGGCGAAAAGCCGGGAGCAGGGGACAAATCGATTTTTAAACATTGTGTGATACTTTGTTTTTAATCCTGTACCTGGGCTTCCACAAACAGCGCTCCTCGCTGCAACGACCCCCTCATTCCGACGCCATTCACGAGGGCGAGGCGAGACACGCCCCCTCGGCTGGCCACGCCCCCCCGCCAGGAAATCATACAAATAGAGCGCGCCAAACGCCCTGTGCCGCACTTGTGATTGGCTCCTGAGGCGAAAAGCCGGGAGCAGGGGACAAATCGATTTTTAAACATTGTGTGTGATACTTTGTTTTTAATCCTGTACCTGGGCTTCCACAAACAGCGCTCCTCGCTGCAACGACCCCCTCATTCCGACGCCATTCACGAGGGCGAGGCGAGACACGCCCCCTCGGCTGGCCACGCCCCCCCGCCAGGAAATCATACAAATAGAGCGCGCCAAACGCCCTGTGCCGCACTTGTGATTGGCTCCTGAGGCGAAAAGCCGGGAGCAGGGGACAAATCGATTTTTAAACATTGTGTGATACTTTGTTTTTAATCCTGTACCTGGGCTTCCACAAACAGCGCTCCTCGCTGCAACGACCCCCTCATTCCGACGCCATTCACGAGGGCGAGGCGAGACACGCCCCCTCGGCTGGCCACGCCCCCCCGCCAGGAAATCATACAAATAGAGCGCGCCAAACGCCCTGTGCCACACTTGTGATTGGCTCCTGAGGCGAAAAGCCGGGAGCAGGGGACAAATCGATTTTTAAACATTGTGTGTGATACTTTGTTTTTAATCCTGTACCTGGGCTTCCACAAACAGCGCTCCTCGCTGCAACGACCCCCTCATTCCGACGCCATTCACGAGGGCGAGGCGAGACACGCCCCCTCGGCTGGCCACGCCCCCCCGCCAGGAAATCATACAAATAGAGCGCGCCAAACGCCCTGTGCCGCACTTGTGATTGGCTCCTGAGGCGAAAAGCCGGGAGCAGGGGACAAATCGATTTTTAAACATTGTGTGTGATACTTTGTTTTTAATCCTGTACCTGGGCTTCCACAAACAGCGCTCCTCGCTGCAACGACCCCCTCATTCCGACGCCATTCACGAGGGCGAGGCGAGACACGCCCCCTCGGCTGGCCACGCCCCCCCGCCAGGAAATCATACAAATAGAGCACGCCAAACGCCCTGTGCCGCACTTGTGATTGGCTCCTGAGGCGAAAAGCCGGGAGCAGGGGACAAATCGATTTTTAAACATTGTGTGTGATACTTTGTTTTTAATCCTGTACCTGGGCTTCCACAAACAGCGCTCCTCGCTGCAACGACCCCCTCATTCCGACGCCATTCACGAGGGCGAGGCGAGACACGCCCCCTCGGCTGGCCACGCCCCCCCGCCAGGAAATCATACAAATAGAGCGCGCCAAACGCCCTGTGCCGCACTTGTGATTGGCTCCTGAGGCGAAAAGCCGGGAGCAGGGGACAAATCGATTTTTAAACATTGTGTGTGATACTTTGTTTTTAATCCTGTACCTGGGCTTCCACAAACAGCGCTCCTCGCTGCAACGACCCCCTCATTCCGACGCCATTCACGAGGGCGAGGCGAGACACGCCCCCTCGGCTGGCCACGCCCCCTCCAAACCTCCCGGTCAGCGGCATAAAGCATGTGTCTTGGTCGGACGCGCAGCGGACGAGCGCAGCGGGCGCGACGGTGGCGCGCCTAAGGCGCGCCTAAGGCAAGCCCGTCTGCGCCCGTCCGCGGCCGGCCGGGGCTAGGGGCACTGTGGAAATATGGATTTTTCTGATCAGTTATGTCCCCTATCTTGGACCCCAACGGTTTCATGTATGAATCACAAGTACATGTATGTTCCCTCCAGTTCCAGTTATGAAGACGCAAACACATGTGCGTCCACCGTCAACATGTCCTCTTTCAGATCCGCCATGAATAGGCCGGATATTCCATTCCTAAGTACGAAAGGCCACCGGCTTTATATGGTTCACTTATGCCATTTTACAGTCCAGGCAAGTAGGCCCTGATTCTGTCATCAAGCTCTTCCTGCCTTCCTGCTTCTGAAAGCTCCAGTCTGAGCCTGCATCTGTGACCATGAACTTTGTCTCATTTCCTGCGCGGCTCACGAACCTGACATCAGCCTGTTGTCTGCCAAAAACTGTATTTCACCTTCAAAATTATCTGCTCCGTTCCCTGCCCAATGCATTCCTGTCTAGTAGTTTAAGTAAACATTCTGCCAGCTACCGAGCAAAGGCCCGGCTTCTCTGTCTTGCTGCAAGTAATTCATAGCCCTATTATTATGGAAGATTTCTGCCCTCGCATCTAGTGTAGACACTTAGACGCTCGTACACGCACTAGCAGTCAGTATAGTCAGTATAGAATAAGATTCTACTCTAAGAGACCTCTCTTTTGGATAACATAGTTCTTTAAACATAGGATGTTAGATATGATTTGGGATTAGGTTGACTTGACCCTCCAGACTTTTGTCGCCACATGTAGAGCTAAATGTCAAGTCCCCTTCACCCCCTAGTTGCACGTCAATCACACGTCATGCTGCTGCGCGCGCATTTCTGCCAAGTATTTCTGCTGACATTGCGAAATTCTTTCATGGAACCACCCTATTATGACATCACATCTGATGACGTTCCTTATCCACACTATCAATTGTTACGCCTCTTGCATTTGCTTCACTGTAATGCCTATTGTATAAAAGTGATTAATTATCAATCAAGTATGTACTTCACTTCCTGAACCTTCGTGGTGATGGAACTTGGAGCAACCGATTCGAATCGACCATTGGAATAAAGCCCATTCCGAACCTCTAATACCACGGATTCTGCCTCTTATTTACTGAGCTATTTTTATTATGTTTCTGTATCAAATTAAGTCCCGGTAATTAAATTATTTACCACAAGAATGGCGCCCGAACAGGGACACTTTCTCATCTCACGCGCCGGCGGTGCGTTGCAGGCCCGGTCTCCTGCCACAGCTGGACGGACAACAACGCATACCAGCAGGATTTCCTGTATCTCCCTCCGGTCAAGCGGGGGCGACTGAGGCTGCGATCAACACCCAGACGAGGCGGTGAGAAGTGCGAAGTATCCCGACCAGAGCCTAGCTGAGAGAGCAAGATCCGAGGTATACAGAGGCCCACCAGTTTCCGAAGTCCCGAGTCGAGTCCAGTTTCCGAAGTCCCGAGTCGAGTCCAGTCCGGTTCAAGTTCAGTTCAGTTCCGAGGCCTTCCGTTTCCGAGCTACCCGGTGAGTACCATTACTGGGGAGGCGTTCTGACGTGCACATAGGTTGTGCCGGTCAAGACGGGTTTGGGTACACAAATCCGGTCTGCACTGTTTCAGCAGTGTATCTGTACTGTTTAGCAGTATATCTAGTATATCAAGTATATAAATTCAGATTAATTCAGTTAATGTCGAGTATTATGTTTAGTGATTAAGTTTTCCTTAGATCGTCATCATCATCGTTGTTCAGTTAAATGTTAAATGTTAAATGTTTTAAATACGTTCTGCATATTGTGGTATGAATGACTGTTCATTATTGTGTTTATTTGTATTAAGTTTGTTCTAGATCAAGTATCAGATCAGTTCTCAATATGCCGCTCTTTTCGAAATTAAGACAGATCACAACTAGAAAAGGGGTACTCGAAGAAGCCGTTCCTATTCCTCCTAGGGACACTCCAGGGTACTTCATGTATCATAAACATGGCTTAGACGCTATATTATTTCTTGATTTATGGGTAGACTACACCAAGGAATTACCAGAAAGTCAGAGGTGGCCCGCAGCTGGGACCTGGGATGCAGAGTGCATCATGAAAGTAGAGGAAGAGTTATGGAAAAGGAAAGTCAGACAGTCACAGAAAGACGCCATTGAGTTATGGCGTAAAGAATCTCATAGACGTACAGAAAAAGCACTCCGACAGGAAGAGAAAAATAGAGAGAATTCAAATAAAGTCCGAGAAAATCTATTAATTGAAGAAGGTACCCGAGTGAAATCAGAACAAGTAGACAGACAAAGAAATGCCCTTATGAATGGTATGTATCCCCTCCTGGCCGAGGGATTACCTAAGGCTACTCCGGAAATACCAAAAGACTTGCCACCCCCATTGTTTCCGATAAAAATGCATCCTAAGGGGCATCCTAGAACAGCAGAAGATGTTTTTCTTTCCTCATATTTAGATGACGCAGCTCCCGAGTACGCTAATCCCGCCCCACATAGACCGCCTGCCAGGGAGGTTCAACGCCAAGATCCAGTATCTGTATCTCTACAGCAACAAATCTTGACACAAGTTCCGGCAAGCGCATCTGTTTCTACATCTGTTCCTACTGCTACTTCTATAGCTGTGTCCACACCTATAGTCGCTGTATCGCGTTCAACGAATCCTTTCACGCCCGATACCCCAGATGGGGCTACGGGAGGTGCTACCAACATTTTTTCTACGCCACCCAGAGTAAATAAACTTACCTTTCAAGAGTCAGCACATTCACGTACCCCCAAACTCATAAATGCCCGCACGCTTAAGGAACTTCTTATAGATTGTAGATATGACCCTGTGCCCGGCAAAGAGGACAAAATGATCATGGCATCATTACGTATCAGACGAGCCGCGGTGTATTTAGGGAAGATACCAGGAATGACTGTGCATCTAGATAATATATATCATTTTGTCCAAACAGGGCGAGATTCTGAATGTATTAACAGAGCTATGGAATACCAGAAATTGGAGATACAGGGGGAACTGTTACGTTTCCTCATAAATTGTGTGATCAGAAATCAAGACCGACCGGGGGTAGACCCGGAAGCAATGCAAATTCTTACCAGATGGAGCCAGAATATATCAGAAGGGAGACATGATAAGCAAAATTGTATAATAGCCATGTGCCGAAAGATCCGTAAAGAAATAGAACGCCTACACGAAGAAAGATTAGCGGTAGACCAGTTCGAACAAAGCGAGGAGGAAGGATCAGGACTGCCCACAGGACAGTCAGACACCATAGCCTATGTAGGTAGAGGAAGATCTTGTAATAGTACTAGATGTCTTATTGACCCGATACGTCCGATATGTCCAGATAATAACAGGAATTTCCAAACACCTATAATACATATAAGGTCCCCCGAGCATTCGTTCCAAGCCGCTGATAAATTACTCCAAGAACGAAGGGGTTATCATTTTCTCGATTCTATGGATGAACAAGAATTAGCCAGGTCAGCCGTTCATTGGGTTGACAGTCCCGGAAAGTATGGTGATGATACAGTAGCACACACATTTTTGAATCTCACCCCAGATGAACAGCGTTTAGCTGGGATTTATATGATTCAACAACTCCTTATACTATATCAGAGTCAGCATTCAGATCCTGGTCCCTTACCTGATATATTGACTGAATTACTCACAAATAGATGGAGAGGTTCAGGTACTAAATTAATTAAAGAAATACTAGAATCAAGAAAGCAGTACATTCTTTTTGTATGCCCAGAACATGTCCTCTTGGCCATTTTCCACCCCTGTAGACCGCTGTCTTGTATATATTTTCTTTGTAGGATCCTGATCCCTAACTTGAAAGGTAATTTATAAACCAGTTTCCAGGTGTGTGCAGGGTGTTTGCATTCTTTATCAGTGGTCACTGTTCTCCAAGTTGCTCTGTTTTGGGGATTTTTCGGCAAACATTTGATGTCATTTGACATGGTTCGGCTGGGCTTTCCTGGGTCCAACTAGTCCTGTAAATGTGATTGCTTTTTGAATGCTTTCACAGAACTAGGCTGTTGAATGTCACAGACTTGGCAGTCTTTATTTGCTGGCTCCAGATTGGGCCCCCTGGGCCGGGCAAGCCTGGGCAGCTGGTTGGGCCCTCCCAAGCTCTAGCCTCACTCTCCCTAGAGCTCTCTTGGTGACTAGGGGCAGGATTCCAGCCCCGTTGGCAGGATGGAGCCCCTTTGTTTGGCCCCCTCGATGAGGATGGGGGGGCAGGCAGTGGATAGAACAGGGGCTACAGAAGGGGAACATTTGCAGGGCGGCAGGGGGGAGGCTGTGGGAGGTTTGGTGGTGATGGTGACTGTGGTTGTAGTAGATTCCCTAGTAGCCCACCTTGTCTCCCTTGCCAAGGAGATAGTGCCCCCACCTGTCTCCCCTTAACTCCCTGTGGTCTTCCCTTACAACAGGTGGATAAGGCCAGAAGGTCCCTGTCACAGCAGGAACACCACAAGAGTCGCGGTGGCCAACCTCGAGACAAGTCACACTGGCCTATTGTTGGCCACTTCTTCCTTGGTAGGGAGCCTCCTCTGGCCTAGCCTGCCCTGCAGTTCCAGAGATGCTGTGGTACCGGCTGAGCGGGTGTGAGAGAGATGCGGCTCATGCTCTGCCATGCTCCGACTCAGACTCTGGCTCAATCATTTGTTGCTGTTTTAAGAGTCTGCAAAAACCCAGACATGATACATTACACTTTACATTAAATTGTATTTATTCATTTGTAACATGACTCTTGTCTTTTATTACTTAATTATTAGGCAAGGATCCGGAACTCAGTGCTCAACTCTTAGAGTATGTACAGATGAGGGCTGAAAACACCCGGTTTAGGCAATTCTGCTTATTTATGTACAGACCAGAACATTAAATAGCATTGGTCCCATTAGAAACCGATCAAGTAGCAACCCTAGAAAGTGCAGCGAATGTGCCAATTACATTTGGGTGGTGGTTTGAGGGGACAGGGGTATATGCCCACAGCTCAACAACAGGAGGTCAAACTCCATTGAATATTATACTTTGTTAGTTCAAAAGCACATGTGGAATGGAATCCTCTCTAAATGGAGTTGAATGTCTGACTTCATTTTGAAATAGGTGGCAATTATATTTTGTGTCTTATAGCCTGATCATGTCATAGAACTATTTGTTTGAAGCATGAGAGTCTGATTCTCAATCAAAGCTTAATCCCAATGGTATAACTGACTCTTTATTATTATCTTTTATCACAAATACATATTGTGATGCTACTAAACATCTTTTGATGGCATAAAATCTTAACACAGTTAAAGAATCGCTATTGTGTGTCTTGAACAGCACAGCTATGCATTGATTAGACAGGCCCAAGAATGATGCAGCCCTGTCACCTCTCAGCCTCTCAGCTTTAGAACATTAATTACTGTTGTTTACTCCCTCGGTATCTGCTTTTCTTCCTCCCCTTCACACCTCACATTTCCCTTGTCTCCATGCTCCCTTCACTTTCTGACCTGCATATGACCTACGTCTGTGTTTCGTCTAAAATGCCACCTCCTGCACTAACTGCTTTTAATTTTCTACCTTCCCATCTTTCCCTTCCACTCTCCTTTCATGGGCTCCCAGCTATCTGATCTTCTTCCCTTGCGTTTCTCCTCTTTTCACTATTAATTCTCATCATGTTCCACTCCACTCTTGAACTCCCAATCTCTGCTTTCCCCACTTCACTTCACACTCTTTGTCTCATATATCTACCTTTGACTTCAGACCTCTCCTACTTGGTCACTCTACCTTGTATGTTTTTGCTTCTTGCACATATCTTTATATCCACTCCAGGAATCCACATTTGAGCTCATGGTCATACATTTAAATGTTGGTGTGGCCACTCAGTCTTTCATCTGTCTGAGGTCAATAAAATGAGTGCCATTGAATTGGATAACAAAATTTTTAATTTGGTGCCAAGACCCTCTCTGGTGAATATGTGTGCTTTATAAACATACATGGTGTGTTAAGGACACAGAAATTAATTTTAATCATTTGTTTTTTAATTTCTTTGCAATATTACACTGTTTTTATTCCCTCTGTCCCTCCGTGACCCAGTACCGCCATGTCTCCTTTCTTGGTTTCATTCTTGTTTCCTTACATCCTCATTCATTCTCCATCCTTTCGCCTTTGGCACATTATTTCTTTCTTCCTTCATTTGTTAATTACTTTCTTTTTTCCTGCACCTTCCTGCAACCCGTCTTTAATTTCTTCCTTCCCTATCCTTAACCCTTCCTTGGGATTTTCTACCTCCTTTCATCTTTCTATTCATCCATCACACATCGTTCACTTCCTTTCCCCCCTCTATCCTAGAATTTCTTCCTTTCACATTCTTTTCTTAGTTCCTCCTTTTTTGATCCATTACTTATTTATGTTCTCACTCTTGTAGTCCCCTTCCTTCCTGCATTTGTTGCTCACTTCTTTAATGTATTCCTTCCTTCATCCCTTCCTTTCTTTTAAACAGCACAGTACAAGCACATTTTCTTTAGTGTGCAAAGCTGCCTCAAGTCCTCAACTGACCTTCCCAAAAGCTGCATTTTGAGATGTACAAACATTCTTTAATTTGAGCTAACTTTTGAGTTGTTGTCATAGGCTTTTCATATGTTATATTCTGAAATGTTATATTGATTTGTTAAGTGCACTAATCAATCAATCAATCAATTCTTGCTTTATTTTGATTTTGATTACAAATCATAAAAGTATACAATAAAATGATCACACATAAAAATATACAATAAAAATACCGAACCTAAATACATAAGTACAATAAAAAACATGATATTTACAAATTAAAAAAAAAAAAAAAAAAAGAAATGTATGCCCCACCTAATCTTTTACAAGGAAACAGAGAAGGGCATATACAAATCAACTATTTAATCTTTAGTTAAGACGATTCACAACCAACATAATAAATCCATTAAAGTGAAAAATGACATTACATATTTATATTAATAAATTTTAGAACTGGTCTCCGTGGAATATTAATCTAAATTCCTACGATGGCAAACAATACATTTAAGAAAGCTAACTACTATAAATACCAACTGCTCTCCCTCCAGCATCTGTAAAAAAAAAAAAGCTGGGCGACATTGTCTGTGTCCAATACGCCTCAGGAACGGAATAAGCCATTTTTTCCTGGGTTCAGTATAGAATTTACAAAAAAGAATGGTGTGCAAAGTCGATTGTAAAGAAGTGTCATCACAGGGACAGGTGGAAAGTACTTTAGCCCAGTTGTTTCGCGCTGGAAATGCAACCATTCGATGGAAGAAGTTCATCCTAAATCTTACCAGTAGATAATGCTCGTAACTCGTGGTATTAAAAGTGAGGTACGGCTGTATTGTAGGTACCAATTGTATCATTAAGCTGTGGGTAACCGAAGGTTTAGCGGCTTCGCTCATCAGTCTCAGCTCCTCAAGATGGGCGAGACCTTTCTTTTTTAGGGCCTTCCTCGAAACCTCACGTATTGAGGAGGGATTATGATAATATTTATCCCAACCCAAGTCGTGAAAAAATCTCGCAATGTACCACAACCACCTAGATCTACAAGCATTGTCCATGGTTAGACAGTCGGATAGAATAGACTGGGTAAGGGTTGCTTTATCCGAAGTCCAAATCCTGCGCCATAATAAAAGAGGTTCGACTTTGGCTAGGTCCGTCACATGTACAAGACCCAGCTCTGTGTGACAAGCCAAGGTGCCCGCACTCCCAGGAACTGCAAGAAGAAACCTCAGAAAAGAATTTTCAACTCTCTGAATGCTATCCGTACCCACGTTGCCCCAGGGACCCGCCCCATACAAAGCCACAGATAACCATGTAGCTTTATAGATCGCAATAATTTCAGGGGGAGCTCTATTTCCCAACTTCCTGGTAAAATTGACAAGGGCTGTAGTTGTTCTTAAGAAAATAGGTTTTCTCGTTTCTACAGACGGTTTCCAGGATAGTTTGTGATCTATTGTTATGCCTCAAAAGGAGTATTTTTGTGTAGTTGCTATTTTTTCTTGGTTCATATAGATACCCCTCATTTTACTTATGCTTTTGTGGCCAGAACTTGCCCTCATGACAAAGGTTTTACTGATATTTATCTTCAGGTCAAGGCCTGCCATAAATGTGGAATATCTGTCCAAATTCTTTTGAAGTTCACGGGGGTACGAGCTAAAATGACGGTATCGTCTGCATAAAGGAGTGCGGGTATTGGACGATTGTTCACCATTGGAAGATCCTGGCACCCCTTCATCATCTCTCTTTCCAGCCCATTAGTATACAGTGTAAAGAGGAAAGGGGCCAGGACACACCCTTGCCTAACCCCTTTTTCTACTGGGAACTCTTCCATCAACCCCCCCCCACCCCATAACGCACTCTTGCAGTGGCATTTGAGTAAAGTTCCCTCACGAACTTGACCAAATTCAATGGAGCCCCCATATCAACCAGTAATGTCCAAAGCTTGGAGTGGGAAACGCAATCAAATGCGGACGATAAATCCACATAGACCATGTACAGGTCTCCTCCTTTGATGTAAACATACTTATCTATCAAAAGTGAGAGGTTTAAGGCCTGTTCCATGGTCCCCAGACCCTGGCGAAACCCGTACTGTAGATCTGAAATAATCCTGCCATCATCCGCCCAATCTTGCAGTTGCTCTAAAATGACTCGACCTGCCACCTTTCCAAGGGAGTCTAAGAGAGAGATTGGACGATAGCAGGTTACTGACTCCCGGTCACCTTTTTTAAAAATGGGAACTAGTACGGATTTTGACTATGAAACCAGTAAGCCTATATTACAAGTTGCGTTCAGGACTCTAGTTAGAAGGGGGGTCCAGAGGTCCATTTGAGCTTTAAATAAATCGATAGGGACGCGATCTGGGCCCGGTGCTTTCCCATTTTTACTTGCAGTCAGAGCCTGGGTGGTTTGTTTCAATGAGAACTGTAGGTCGATGGGATAGACACTATCTGAAACGTTCCGGGAATTAGAGTTCGGAGGTTTTGGGTCCTGAGGTTTAACAGACTCCAGACCGACTGAAAAAATCTTGGAAAAATGGAGAACCCATTCCTTTTCTACTATTACTAAATCTAACTTTGCGTGATTAGTATTGTCAGTTAAAAAGGGAGACTTGACCACTTGCCAAAAAGCAGTGAGCTTTTATGGGAGCAGGTTTCATGCAATTGGTCCCAAAGTTGGTTTTTTAGTTCTTTTTTCCTGTTTTTTAATGCAAGGTTATAAGCTTTCCTTAATGATGTTATCTCGTGTGGGATCCTCACCAATTTTCTCAGTGCAGTTTTTAAATTAGAATAGGCAACCATGCACTCGTGGTTGAACCAACCCTTCCTCTTTTTTGACCTATGATTTATTTCTACCCACAGAGCCTCGTTGATCGCTTTAACGATCAATTCAAAGTTGGCAATGACTTCTGTATGTGTAGTATCTGGAGTAAGGCATTTCATAATGGAGGGGTAGGCCCTCGCTATCACTAACTTTGTTATTTCCATAGGGTCTGCTTTCCCCCATTTAAGCGCATATCCATTTAATCTGCTTAATGCCAGATTATTTTGTGCTAAAATAGAACCCAGGCCACTCTTCGGTTTATAGGACAATGAGAGAGAAATGCTGAGAGGATAATGGTCGCTTAGCACAATTATGTGTCTAGTGAATCCTGCATCTATAGTCCTCTCACCATTTGAGACCAAGATGTAATCTAAAGTTGTTTGGTATCCTCTCCCGTGAAAAGTAGGGGCCAATGTTAAATTCTTATTATTCAGGGTATTTGCCTGGACCAGGTCTAACTCGAATAAGGTTTCATTTAAATAATTACCTAGGGTGGAATGTCTAAAATGTGGAATGGGGTTTTCAAATTCGTCCTGGATACCACAGATATTATTATTACCAGTAAGGCATGGTCCCAGGTTGAAATCCCCCCCCCCCAAATAATAACCTCTTCATTAGTTGTCTTCCTTGTTTTGGTTATTAATATGGACTGGATCAAGGATACCAAAGTCATTGCCTCAACATCAGGAAGGTTATTGTAGAAGTTCACTATAAGGAAGCTATCCCTGTTGTTTAAACTCAGCCTAAGAATCTGAAAATTAGGGTCCAGATTTATGGGCACTACTTCCATTGTATTGAGGAGGTTTGAAACATAAATTGTTAGACCTCCTTTCGCTCTGCCTTAAATGGAGGGTTGGGCAGGTGTGAAATAGGTTTTAAATCCCTCCATGTGTATCGCATCAATAGCCCAAGTCTCTTGAAGCGCTATAATATCAAATTTAGGGCTAAAGTCCCTCCATTCGTCATTTGTGACCTTGGATCGTTGGCCTGCTATGTTCCAGAATAGAACTGCAATACGGGGTTTTTCCTCCTCCCCTATGCGTCCCTGCATATCTAATACGGATCCGGTAACAGGATTAGGATTTAAATCCTGTTCAGAAACAGGGATATATTCGGCCTGATTCAGAGCTATGGACTTGCCCAACAGGTCAGTTGATGTGACCTGAGACCGTTTACGTCTTGGATGAGAGACATAAGGGACATGAACAGTATAGTTAGTATTTAGTTCTATGCTTGTGGAAGGCACCTTTTGTGGACTGTCAGCAGCATACGTTATTATACCCTAAGAATCAAGTCAGTCCACTCCATCCAAACCTGATAATGCCTCATAGCGATTATAGAGAGGTAAGAAATGATTATCCTGATGTTGAGATATGGGCCTGAAGCGGTCATCCTGATATTGAAATAAGAACCTAGAACGACCATCCTGACGTTGAGATGGAGGGCTAAAGTGGCCATTCTGATATTGAGGTGAGGGGTTGAAGCGAGCAACCTGAGACTGAGATGGGGGCCTAGAACAATAATTCTGATTTTGAAGTAAAGGCCCAAAAACATCATTCTGATATTGATATATGGGTCTATGGTGATCCTTCTGATGTAGAAATAGAGGCCTAAAACATTCGTCCAGATGTTGAGATGGGTGCCTAAAGCAATCAACTTGACGGTTAAATGGGGGCCTAGGGTGTACGATCTGATGTTGGAGTAAAGGTCTAATGCAATCGTCCTGATTTCGGAATGGGGGCCTCGATTTAGTTTCAGAGGTCATCAGTGCTCTAGGGTAAAAGTAGGGCAATTCACGTGCTGTGATTGCATTGCTGCCATTTAGGGGAAACCAGTTTAAAACATGTCTAACTGCCCTTTTATCTCTGAAATGTATTATAATAATATCCCCCATAATATCTTTTGTTCTGTGTCCTAGCCAGGGAAGATGCCTAACATATAGAATTTCCCCATTTACGTTTGGAGGAAGTGGCCGGTTCTGCCTAAGCCAAAATATTACTTTATTTTTTAGTTGGCTTTGATCTTCTCTCTTCCCATCTTCTAGGACTGGGACTCCCGTTAGGACCACCACAAGCGGAGCCGCTTCCGGAGGCAGTCCCACATTATGCCTCTTAGGCAAGAATGTCCTTACAGAATCTTCATGGCCTTTAGTTCTTTGGGCAGTTCCTGAAAGATTAGGTTTCCCACCTACCTCAGCCTCTTTTTCTCTAATTTTTGCATTTTGCCGAGATTTTTGGGGGGACATTGGGTTCAGGGTTTTTGATTTAACTTGACTCATGGATTTTGCTCCCTTTTGGACGATGGTGATTGGGGCTGATGCAATAGTTAAGGGCGCTAATGGGGGCTTTGGTAAGTCCTTAGTTCCCTCTTTGATTTCCCCAATTGCCTGTTCTAATTTCCCCAACTGTTGGGCTATTCTTTTTAGTCTCTCTGCTAAAGGCAATGTGAGAGATCTAATCAGTTTTTCAATACTTCCCATTAGGACAGTGCCCGATGTTTCTATTATTGGGAAGTGTAATGGAGCAGCCGATGAGGGAAGTGTGGGTGCATTGGATGAGGAGCTCTTAGAGTTACCAAAATTAGGTAAATTGATCTTGTTTCTCTTTAGTCCACTCCTCCTCTTTCTTCTATTTTTCAGTGGCGGGCCCTGTACTCGAGGAGTTTTCGGAGTTGTATTAGATTTTTGAACAATCTCTACAATTGGTGACAGTGTATCTGACAGAACTTCTGCCTCTGGTATTGTGTTACTAAAAGAAGCAGAAAGGTTTATACTCAAGTCATTATTTGACTCGGGTGGGGGGGTTCTATCTCGGAGGAGTAACGGTATGCTGTCACAAAGAGAAGCAACATCAAGACCCTCGCTTTCGCAGAGCGTGCTGGAATGCGGTGACATGGCTAGCTGGAACGGGCCCAGAGATGAACGCCTGTTCTTAATAAGCTCTACAGAACGGCGTCTCTCGGCCCGTCGCTCTGCAAGTGCGATATCCCTGCTAATTCCTGTGGCAGCCCTAATGACATAATTGTCTAACGTTCCTCGATTAACTCCTCCTCCCAGCGAGGATTTTTCCTTAGAGACAGCCTTTAGTGCTGTCTAAAACAGAACTGTAATCATACATTTAACAATTATCAGGGAGGCCAAATGAGGAGCTTTAAGTGGAACTGCTTACTAGCGTCTTGTGCAAACAGTCCATCCTCGCCGTGGGTTGCAGATCGAAGGGGGGGAGGCCCAGCCCAGCCTCCTCTGGCCTCTGAGGGCCACAGAGGGCCCGCCCTTTGCCCGGGCTTCGCCCGGCGCGATCCGCGCGCGATTCCACGACGCGGGGTCTGCCTGGAATTTAAAGCGCCTCCGGGCGTGGTGTCAGCTGTGTCGAATTCATGGTGGAAGCAGGGCAGGCTGGGAAGTGTAGTCTCCCTCCTCTGGGCAGCCGCAAGATGACCGGCAGCGGGAGGGAGACCAAAGATGACAGAGGGAGCATCAGCTAACAAGGAAGCCCTCTATCCAGGGGCAAAAGAGTCAAGGGCAAATGCGGTTCAACCCGCTCCTCCGGGGCTGCCTGGAATTTAAAGCGCCTCCGGGCGCGGTGTCAGCTTTGTCGAATTCCTGGTGGAAGCAGGGCAGGCTGGGAAGTGTAGTCTCCCTCCTCTGGGCAGCCGCAAGATGACCAGCAGCGGCAGCGGGAGGGAGACCAAAGATGATAGCGGGAGCGTCAGCTAACAAGGAAGTCCTCTATCCAGGGGCAAGAGAGTCAAGGGCAAATGCGGTGCACTAATCACCCGGTAGGGTATCCAGTTGCTTGGGCAGGTGTGTTGTTGCGAGGTCCCCGAGGCGCTGATATGAACAGCCATGTTTTCAGTTTCATGCGGAACTCAAGAAGTGAGGTGGCTCTGATGGGTTGAGGCTTGTGTTTGTGGGTGAAGCCATCATATGGGGTGGGTGGAGCCGGGGAAGTGGTTGTGGCTTCCTAAAAAATGTGGGCACCTGTACTTAATATTTTACAAACTAAGCACTGGCTGAACTGATCCCAATTTAAAAAAAATGTTTTTTAGGTCCTTACCCTCTAACTACCGACCAATTAGCCTCATTGATAGTTCATAAAAAGGGTTTAGTTGGATAATTTTGAATAGGTTGAATGAGTGGATGTTCCATTCAAACGTACTAACTTCCTTGCAGGTGGGTTTCACGGATAGCTTAGGAACAACTGACCAGGTGTTATGCCTGCAATTAAGGTGGGCAGCAGACTTTATGATACATTTTTGGACCGTCAGTCTGCTTTTGATCTAACCCCCAGAGAATCTCTGGGGAAGGTATTGGTGGAAATGGGGGTCACTGAGTATCTTATAGAAGTTTTAACTAGACTACATTTGACCAATTATGCAGGCCCCAGGGTAAATTAACACATCCCGTCCCATATAGTCAGGGAGTAAGGCAGGGGTGAGTGATTTAGTATCACAGCTTGAGAAATGCGAGAGTGACGCCCCATGTCTTGCCGGGGTTAAGATCCCAAACCTATTGTTTGAAGACAAATCTCTTTTAGTATCGAAATCCCTTATAAAGGTCTAGATTCTTCAGGATTGTTTTGGATCCTTCTGCAAGCAGCAGAGGCTGATGATTAACCTCAGCAAGACAAAATACATGTTTCCAACCCCTGCCCAACTGCCCATGCACACCAGACTCTCAGTGAAGTGGCTCTTGAGAGAGTTCAGATATTTGATTATCTGGGGGTTGCACTCACAGAACGATTTGATTGGTTATCCCATATTCAGATGCGTGGGCTCAAACTACAAAACTACATTGTAGGGATATTTTGAGGGCTCACTGTGGCTCCTTTTTTCATCCAGTGACTCCAGCCGTTGAAATCAACAAAAGTCAGGCACTAGGAGCCACTCTGTATGGTGGAGAGCTTTTGGGCTTCCAGGACATTAGAACCCTAGAGATTATACCTAAGTAACTTACCAGCTAGCACCCCACTTGTCCCCCTGCATCTAGATTATGGCCTTAGACGCATCAATGACACAGTTGGGTTAAGACGGCTTTTGGGCTGGCTGAGAATCTGAGTTACCCCAGATCTCTTGACATTTCATATGGCCATAGAGGACCTGTAAGATTTCCTGGCTTAGGATAACAAAAGATTGGCTGGGCCAGATAGGGTACAAGAATCTTTGGTTATTCCCTGCAGATGCTGGGTTAATTTTAAATCCGAGCTAAAAGGCACCTATTGGTGTTATACTGACAATCAATCTCTATACACTCTTATGGCCGGTTCTCTTACTGTTACTTTTTTATAGTCCAAAGTAGATTACCACCTGGAAACATTCTTGGATGAGATCAAACCCCCCTTTGTAAAGCCTTTCTATGTTAAAATTCACAAGGGGATCTTACCTATTTGCTCTTTTATAGTCAAATAGAATTGTCACTCTAGCAATTGTGACAGATTCTGCCTGTTCTGACCTCAGGTGGCAGAATTCGGCTGAGCCTGTCACATTTTTCAGTTCATCATCCCTAAGCGCCAGAAGGAAGTGGATTTGCTGCAACCTGCAGATTAGACATTTTAGGACTGCATACAGAATTTTAAGGAGTGTTACCGGACACTTCATTATGTTCTCTTTCTCACGATGTTTGATGTACACGTGGAGGCTATTTCTAATGCCTGCTTTTGTAAATCTGGGGCAGCGTCAAAAGCAATGGATGTTGCAGCAGAATGGCCACAGATACACCCACTGCAACCCCCTTTCACGCTAAGTGAAGCGTGTACAGGGGCCGTATTTACAAGCAGTCTTAAGCCACAAAAAGTGGCTTAATGCCACTTTGGAAGTATGGAGAAGGGCATGATATCTTCTTTTAGTTGTCCTAAGAAGATTTCCGATAGTGTTTACAGTTTTTGAAGGATGACTATTGTGTGTTCAGTTTTTGAAGGTTGCCTATTGTGTCTGCAGTTTTGTGCAGTTTTTATAAATGTGGTGGAAGTGAGGTATTGAGGCTTTGTAAGTAGAGTATTGGACCTGAATGCTGATGTATTTGACATATTCTTGATACAAAACATGAGCACTGTATCACATTCACTATTACTGGCGTGCAAACACATATGATGTTTTACATTTAAATGAAGGAGAATAATGGAAATTTGAAATTTTGTGATAAATGAATAAAAAAATATCTTGTCTAGTTTAACACTACAGCACCTGCCGCCAATTGAAAGAAAAAGGCATATGTTTCCAGCAGATCATCTGAAATTGTGACAAATGCATTGCCTTAAATAAAAATGCAGTATTTGTATTCCTCCAGGATCTATTTGACTATATTCCATAGGGAGGGGATTATGGACCTGGGGGCATATGTATCGAACGATTTTTTAATCGCAAACCCTGCGATTCGCAAAATAACAGCGTTTGCGATTAAAAATCGGTAATCGGGATGTATGAGCCAAATCCCATCGCAAAATTAAGGAATTGCCAATTTAGCGATTTCTTAATTTTGCGTAAGCATTAAAGAAATCGCAAATTGCGATTTCTTAAATGATATGTAAAAAGCACCCAAGTTGTGCGAATTATCCTTAAGAAATCGCAAATTACCACCAACTTCCAGTTGGTGGTAATTTGCGATTTCCTTTCAAAAAGCACTTTTTTGAATTTTACAAAGTGCCACGTGGCGCTCATACATGCCCTTAGGGCATGTATGTGCGCCATATGCACACACATGCTAATTTCAGGGGTGCATCAGGGTGTCATCATGACACCCTTGCACCTTTGAAATAATTCTCAAATTGCGATTAGCAAATTGCGATTCGCTATTTGAGAATTACTTCCCATTCATTCCTATGGGTCTCCTGGCCCATAGAACTGAATGGGCAGGTATTCCTTAATTGTGATTTCGCAATTTGCTAATCGCAATTAAGGAATTTTAAGAAATCGCAAAAAGTTTGCAATTTTTTAAATACATCCCGTTTTGCAATTCTCAAATAGCGATTCTTTAAAAATCGCTATTTGAGAATCGCAAATGGTGATGTTGATACATATGGCCCCTGGTGATTTGTTTTGAGGTTCTACCAAATTATTGTCCATAGGCAAGTTGTTGTCTAATAATTCTGTACATTATTTTTTATGCTTCTTTATGCTTAAAATAATCAGGAAAATTACTCAGTTCCTGCAGAGCTGCTTCAGAAAAAACCTATTTCCGACCGTCATCGTCGCTAGGTTGGACTATTGCAATTCTCTTGTGAAGCACTGCCGTCTATCTCTGCTAAAAACTGCAACTTAACCAGAGTGCTTATTCTGGGGCTGAGCAGGAAAACTAGCATTTCTGTCCATTTCCCTCTCCTTTACTGTCTCCCTATGAGCAAGTGTTGGTTATTGAAGATCCTATGTTTCTGGGCCGTATACAGCCTCACCACTGACAGTTACTTGGCTTCTCTTTTCTGAACCAATCCCCCAACTAGATACCTCCAATCCAGATCTTTACATTATGCTTTCCTACAAGACACAAATATATATCTAATGTAGTCTAGTTTGCTTTTAGAACCCTGCTTATGAACCAAGATCACAGTGTATAAAACTGCAAAAAAGCACCCCAAGAGCAGACTAGAGAAAGGCAGAAAATGCATATTTTGAACCCAAAGGCAGGAAATCACCAGCAGCCAGATCAGAATCAACTTAACTGTTGGAAATACAAACTAATTGGTTGAAAGCATGCCCAATCAGAATTGTTGAACGATCATGTTGTTGAACAATCAGATTGACAAAGCATTCACCAAATCAGAACTAGGCCCTACACTTGCACCATTTTCAATGGCTACGGGTAGCCAGTAGGAACAGCTGTGGCCTGTACTACCTGGGGATGGCAAACATGTAGTCATCTGTAGACTGGTGTGAGATGCTAATATTTTTGATTGCCTGGTAAGCCAAAGTGGGTCTCCCCAAGGTTAGCTTCTTCTTACCTTAAACTGAAAAAGCTAAAAAGTTGTTGAGCCCCCATATGTACAATGGGGGTAACAATGCACAATGATTCAGTAAATGCTACCCTGAACAACCACAGCAGCTATGGTATTACAACACATATATGAAAATTATGCTTTGATAACCACGTACCAAGTTATTACCCCTCTAAGTGCACCTGCTGTCTTTCCACTAAAATATACATATTTTATATCCTTATATCTCAGTGTCCTTGCTGTTGGGCACTTATTGCTGTAGAAATTTACTCTCTTTAAATGTATTGTTAAACAAGCACCTGGTGCCTTAATTCTACTAATATACTCACTGCATACCTGAGAAAATATAAGATGAACTTTGGAATGAGGTTTCCACTTGATTAATCTTTTGGTTTCTTGTTTTATTGCACAATCCAGCCTTCAGAAAGCTTATTCGATCAATCCAAACACCATGCGAAACATGAGTCAGCTTAAAGGTTTTAAGAATGTAGACTGTACTACATTGAACAAATAATGAACAAGTAATATAATACTGAAGTGACTTATTGCAGCAAAAGTGTTCATTCTAGAGATGTGTTATTTTTGCCCTTATGAATGTACCGATCAGGGTATGAGGTTCCCAACAAGTGCAATCAACAGCACAGTATGTTCTCTAATAAGGTCCTTATTATCATACCTGAACAGAAATAAGTCCATTGTTTGGGTCCTTCTTTTTGTAGAAAAAAAGACTCAGTGCAATCATCAAACATGCAAATTATCTGATGTACAGCTGTTCATAAACACAATATCTCACCCAGTCAAACAACGCATGTTATGCAGAGTTCTACAGTTTTACCAACGTACAAAGTACATTAGAGTAGGTGAAACTGAGGTGTGCTGTCTTTGTTTTTCAGATAAGCCAGTGAAATGGCACAGCATGAGAGGGTGTGCTACCACGGATGCCTGTGATGTCGGACATTTCAGCATAGCGTCAACTAAAATACAACATTTTGATGTAAAGTGTATTCCTTCCAATAAAGTTTAAAATGGCCCTAGAAGTCTACAATTCATCCTTTTCTGAGCCTTGTTAATCATAGGTAGCATCATCGAACCATCTGATGCCGAGAGTTAGGTTTTATGAACAGGACCACAGTTTGAACTAAGCACATCCCCTTATCACAATCCTGGCTACTGCCTAGGTAAAAGTGACGCACATTGTAAAGACACCATGCGGTTTGTGGGCCAATCCCACTTCCATTGGGCCAGGTTTGTCTTTAGTTGGGTTCCACCCGTAGGCACATTGAAGCCTTCAGCATTTATTATATGTATGTATTTTATTTTATTTTATTTATTTATTGAGTTTTATATAGCGCTGGCTAGACCCGGAGTTATCAGAGCGCTTTACATGAGGAAGAAACATTGTTTCAGAACATGGTTACAAAGTTACATCAGTTACTGGAGCGTAGTTACAGGAATTACAAGAGCACAAAAGCATAGTATAAACATGAGGAAAAAAATAGGCAAGGGGAGAGAAGATTTGGGGAGAGAGGGAAAGAACACGGGAGGTAAACAGAGAATAATGGAGGGAAGAAGAGGGGGAGGGTGTAGGAGGCACAACGGGGAGACGAGGAAAAACAGTGTCTGACGTCTGGCTGGGTAGGTGACGGCCGAGGGATGAACCAGAGCCAAACTCCTCTATAGCTGCGTGGGACAGCTCCACCGGTCATCGGCCAAAGGTTGCTGGGGCTCCGCAGTACATAGAGAAAGGTTATAGTTTCCGCCTAGGGGGGGCATAGTGAAAAATTCAATCGAGGGCGCCGGTCACAGTGTACGGTACTATGCTCCCAGCGCTAATGGGATAAAAAACCCAGGCCTACGCTGTGTGAGACTCCCATGTCGCTGTGGACTCTCTCAGAGGGGTCTCTGAGACTCCAGGTCATAAATGCTGGATCCCTCCCCAACAAGGGGAGAAGGAGTGCTTTGGAAAGGGGCCCACTCATGGTGGCATTATTAGAAAATTGGTGTGTCAGATGTCCCCAGAGGCGGCCATCCTAGGGTCAGGCACCCACGCGGGGGGGGTGGTCTCTCCTCTGTTTGTATATTGGTCACTGGTATAGGCGAGCTCTGGGCCCCGCTCTTCGACTTCATCAGCGCTGCTGGGCCCACTCTGCTATTTTATGCCTCCTCTTTGATGTTGCTAATCGCCTGTCCTTCTCCTTCGGTCTCAATGTATGATTTGCTGCTTGCTGCCGACCTGGGGGAAGGACCCCGCCTCTCCGGCCTCTCGCTGCCAGTCTTCACCACTGGGGCCCTGGGCGTGCATCTAGGATCCCCGTCGGGGCACTCTTCTATAAAGCCCCAGGGGTCTCCTAGCCTCCAGTATATTCGGGACTCTCTGCAGCGTGGTCTCAATCCTCCGGGCCTTCGTCTCCCCCAGGCGCCTGCTAATATCTCTAAGGCTGCACTCGCTCTGTCGTGGGGGGCCTTCTATACCTCTGCCTCAGTTACCGGCCGCTGTCCCTGCCAGTTACCTCAATGCCTCTGCAGTCCGCTTACCTTCTGGGGACCAGTGCAGCGTTCCCTAGGAATTGCCGGTCCGTCCTCTGTTCTCAGCTCGCTTTCACCAGTGGTGGCCAGGGGCTTCCCCAGGACCCACCACAAGGTGTCCCTGGCAGATCTGCACCTGCCTCCTCACCGCTCCTCCGGTTCAGCCTTTGGGAGTCCTTGGGCTCTATTTCGGGGCCCGACATATATGTATGTCACTTACAGAGAGGAAATGGAGTGATGTGGATGGTGGAGTGTGACAGTACAAGAGACGGGCAGACAAAGAGGAGATGGAATTTTTGTAGCAAGGACACAGCCCTGAGTGGTGAACTTTGAAGAGCCATAAAGAAGACAGCCACCATGAGCTTTATAGAGAACATGTATATGATTAGTCAAAACCTAAGCATAAGTTATTTTAGTATTGTCCAACATATGTGATGTCCTTGTTCCCAGAGGTCTCAGTGGGAGCCGCTTGATGCATGGGACAGGTTTGACCAATGAACCCGACTTCAAAGGGGTTTAACTTCCTACTGCCATTGTATATGAGACAAATGATGAATTTGAAAGAGGGATACCATGGCTGATCCTGATTACCCTTGAAATATGGTGCAGGCTGCATGGGCAGCTAACCACATCCCTTTCTTTCTAGTAGCATCTCAAACTTGAGCAGCTACTTCTGAGGACTAGCAAGAAAAGGCCCAATCACCTCTGAGAGAGGACTCTTGTAGGAAAGTAGGATCTGCTTTTATGGTTCCCCCACTTTTTTTCTGGTGCTATGCTGATTCTGACAAGTTTGACTGGGATCCTGCTAATCAGGACCCCAGTCTTTGTGCTTTCTCCCCTAAATTGGTATGGTAAGTACATAGGTACATCCCAGATAGGACACTGGTGTACCCTTATAAGTCCCTAGTATATGGTACTGAGGAACCCAGGGCATAGGTACACCGGGGGTCCCCCATTGGCTGAGGCATGCATTATGCCACCCATGTGGGATCACTCAAACTGTAACTACTGGCCTGTCATTGCAGCCTGTGGAAGCTGGTACTAGCGCTACTTATGACTGATATAGGTTTCCTTATATTTCAATCCTAAATGCATGGTGCTCCGTTCTAAGTGTGTGGGTGCAGGACACCTCTACAACCTTTGGAGTCCATTCTCCTGGGTTGTAATTCCATCTGCCATTACGATGCATAGAGTGGCCATGTGTCATAACGCTGTGACCATCGTTTAACTGGCTGTAACGAACCCTGTCATGTTTGGTATACCCCCACATCTATGATTCCATGCACTATAAAGCTCTTCTGGGAGGTCCTCAGTGCTCCAGGTACCAGTCTTCTAGCAATAAACAGCACAACGTGGCTGCTGCCTACCAGAGATACGATTCTTCCCTCCTGCTGCTGAGCCTAGCTTGAGCAGGGGAAGGAAGAACAATAGGTATCCTGTCACAGGGAGGTGTGACCACCTCTCAGATAGGATTGAGTGTATTTGGGCCGGGTGGGAGAGATTTCCAGCACCGCTTAGTCTGCTTGGGGGCACATTTGGTGTCCTCCTTGTATAGGCCAGTTAAAAACAGCCCAGGGAGCCACTAGCTCCCAAAATGGTGCGAAACTGGACAAAGGACATCCTCCCCACTGTCCTACCCCTCCTCTGAGAGGGAGCCCTGAATCATCCCAACCCTTTCCTTAGGGTATTTAAGGGTTTACCTGTAGGTAGGTACCTAGATTCATCGTGGGACAGGATTCATTTTAAGACACCGCCTCTTCTTTGACCATCTGGGCACTCTGGACTTCACTGGACTTTGGTCTGGGCCTCAAGACTGCAACTAGGAAGACACCTGCTACTCCTGGTCTCGTCTCCCTGCTCGTCTGCTGTAACATCGGTGCCTGTGCTCCATACAGGAACCGTCCAAGGCCTGTGGACATCCAAGACACCTGAAGGAATCTCCCTTGAAGTGAAGGAGTCACTTCCCCGCATCTGCAGGCACCGCAACTAAGCTGACCGGTCTGCTGATCCTGGGCTCCAATTGACTTCAAAATGCTCAGCAACACAGGTTGTAGTTTTTCACATCCCTTGAGACATGCCCTGTCCTCTTACCGATTTTGAGGCCAGTATCCCTTGTCTGAGCCACAGGAACCAAACCCATGTGCACCGTGGATGGTTTCCTTCCTGTAAGATCTTTGGGCTACAAGTAGCCCTAACCTCAAGCATCTTATGTGTCCAAGATCTTCATCCTCACCACATCACTTGCACTGTGAGCCTGCATCTTTGGTGAGCTGCTCGGGGTCCTCTTGCGACTCCAGTGCCTCAAGCCTGTGGGTCCTCTTGAGGATCTTCTTTGATTTCTGTGGGCTTACCTGAAAGCTCATGCCTGCGCTGACTACCCTGCTTGTGGTGAGTCACCTGGACCTTGAGGGTCCAGACACTCTACCTTCTTTGCTTTCCGCTTTGTTTGCAGTTGCCAAGGCTTGTTGGTGCTTCTGATGGACAACGGCCCCTCAACTCTTGACATCAGACATTCGACAACTCAGTAGCGTCATCTGGTCTTCCACAGCATTGCCTTGTCCTCACAGCTGCAGACCCAAGGTCACCCTCAACTCTCCTGCAAATCCCAACATCAGTGGGCATTCATCGTTCGTGCCTCCGGGACACTCCCGAGTGGCATGGATTGTATCCCCTCTAATTGCAGATACTTCTCATCTTGAATCTATCTTTGGGTTCCACCGGACACTTTCTCCTTCTCCAGCAGCGGCATCTTCCTGAAGTCCTCCATTGAGTTTGGGGGCGGTTTCGGACACCAGTTCACACTTATGCACCCATCTTTCCTGGTGTAGGCATCTTGGTTCCTAGGGCATCCACTGGTGGGGTGACTATCCAACCTTCTGTCTTCCATGGGGCTGCCTCAGGTTCTGCTGGAAGGCTCCTTCTACTTTAAAATTGTAACAGTGAATTACCCATTGACTTGTAATGCGCCTACGGTCGTGATCCCACTCTGCACCCGGCCTCTGTGGGGTTCCTGGTTACTTACATGGGTAGTTTCTTGGGTCCCCAGCACTTCTGCATCTTTTGGGTATAGTCTTGACTTGAGTAGTGGTTCGCATATTACTATGTGTATTCATGCTACTTAACTGTTTTTATTGCAAAGTATTGTGTGCATTGTGTATATCTCCGTGTAGGAGATATTTGTATGTGTTAGTGAGTGTCTTATAATAAATACATATTTTTATAAATACACTTTGTGGTTCTTTTTCCCTCAATCTATACTAATAAGATTATGTTTTGGGAAAACAAGATGCTTTACACTCCTTTTATACTAAGTTTAAAGGCTGCTCTTCACACCTACCACTTAGAGAGCTTTCTAAGGTTGTCTAAGAGCACGAACATCACCATAAGGGTTGTCTGGATTAGTGCAGGGTACCTGCTTACATAAGTGTGCACCATATACTAAGCCAGCTTCTCACAACACTAACAAGTACAGATGATTAAACTCTGTAGCTGATCATCCCCATGTTCATCTCCACCTCTAGCCAATGCCCCCCACACCGATTTTCCACACTTCTACAACACAGAATACACTTATATTTGTGGGACTTTCCTGTGTGTTCCCATATCCATCCTGTTCTGCCACATTACGTTTTGTGGGTGGTAACAAGTAAACACAGGGAAAGCGGCCTGGGTAAATAAATCTGTCATTAAATTGACCTTGATACTTTTCATACTTTTGCACCTGGCTACTGTGGTGATGGCAGCAGGACACATTTTTGCTTTGGGAATTAGAAGAAATGTCTTCATGTATCTTTGAGCCTTCACTGTTGGTCATGATCATCTTTTGTGTGGTATTCCCCCAGATTGTTGCCTTCTTTTGCTGTATCTGTTTTTGCTGGCCACAGGACTGTGTACCCCTTGCTACTGCTAACCAGTGGCAAAGAGCTTTTGATCTCCTCTTTAAAAAATGTTGAATCGGTATACCACTAAGCGGGACATTTAATTTATTTGTAATGCCCTAGTAGATAGCACCACATGTATCCAGTGTCATACAATTACTTTGCCCCATGAGGGATGAGGCATGCTGTATGGGTCTGGTAAAATATATTAATAAGGTGTGTTGTTGGGCCTCTGCCTTAATTGCTGTGATGTAGACACATACTCTACAGACTGTTAAATCATTGTATGTGATGGGGAAGCAGTCATGTGTTTCTGGGTAGATGATAACAGTACACTCCTAATACACACTCAGTTTGATGTTTGGAGGTGTTTGCCCTGCTGAGGTGCAGGGAAAGAAGACTTTTGCTTCTAAATGAATGCCTGCTTCATACTAGGCAGAGTGAGCTTCCAGGGTGTGGCCCTAGAATATCATCACCAGAATATTGACTGACATAAATATTGTATCTTAAATGTCATTTACACAACTATTGCTCTATTGGGGTTAAATATAGAAAAGCTACACCCAATGGGGCTATATATGTGTATATTTTATGTTTTTTCTTTGAGCAAATACTTTTAAAAATGATATTCTGGCATCTAGCTGTTTCCAGAGCAGACCCACTGGGGAGGTTAGAGCCCACAAACTGTTGGCTACTGAATGGAGAGCTTGATCCCTGGATAAGCCAAGGGGTAGTGGTCCAGCAGGTCTTCCGCCTTTCTGAAATTCTGACATGTGCGTTATTAAGAGTTGACTGGAGGTGTCAGCAACACTAGGCATTCTGTTACCATTTAGTTGCTTGCTAATAAACACCTTCCAAGATGAAACCCATGGGCTTTGGGTTGAGACTGTTGTATAGCAAGCTGAATGTGTCATAGAGAGAGCACCATGAGAATCATTGTGCCACTGAGTTAGTTTATAACCAAGGAGCCTCCTCAAGGCTCAAATTAGCATGGAATAGTATTGTGGTGAGATGGGGCAATGAAATAAAGTTAGTTTCTGTTCAACAAATATGGCTTCTGGTTAGATCACTAACCATGGGATTTTCAGTCTAAAAATACTTAAAGCTTTGTCTCACCAGTGTATGGCACATCTAAGAATTTCTTGGACAGACTAAGGGACTCACTAATGAGGAACTGACGTAAAAATGAACTGTTGTAAAGAGGACTAAAGACGTCAAATGCAAAACATGATATGCAATTTGTTATTGTTGTCATCACAAGAAAGAAAGAAAAAACGAAAAACAATAGAAATATTATTTTAAAAATGAGGAACTGACGTAGGGCAACACCACAAGTCTTCTTGCTGTGCTTCCATACACCAATGTGAGAGGGCAGGAATGCACCATATCTATGAAGTAAGGTGCATTCCTGTCCTTTCCCCCTGCTGTGGCACACAGATTGATGCCTAGTACCAATGTAGGCACCCTTTCACCATGGTGCAAGGGTGGCTCCGTTTCATGCAGGATTGTTTTTGCGCTGGAAGGGGCACCTTCCTACACAAAAACAATCCTGAGAGGCTTTTTACTCTTTCTATGTGTGCTGCACAATGCAGCACATATGCAAAGCAGAAAAAACGAGAAGTAAAAATATTTCTTCTTGTAACACCTGCTCTAGGGAGGTGTTTGTTTTTGACGCTGCCCCAGGTTTACATGATTAAGCAAATCTTGGGCAGCGTCAAAATCCATGGGAGTTGCATGGAAAAACCCACATCAGTGCCGCTGTAGCATCAAAAAACTTGATTCAATGGCAGTGCAGCCCGCTTGTAAGTGAGGCCCTGAGTCTTCTGCACTAGGCTTAGAACTGCGACTCAAAGATCACCATGAAGCTTGAAATTCCTCAGAAGTCTCATATGGTGTCTGTTTTGGAGCAGGTGATCCATTTCAGATTGTGACCACTGAGATAGTGGAGGTGACACTGGGATGTGACACAGTTGAGGTAAGTCACAGCAGATGAAGTCCTCTGCATGAAGTTCAGGACCACCACCCAGTGTATCAACAGGAAGCCTGTGGTGACTCAGCACTGGGTCTTGGGACCCACAACTGCCAAGGTTTCAGATTGCCTATGATTTGCATTTTCATAATTTCAGTGTAATTATGAGTGACATTCAGGGACACTTGTTTGTGAGCACGACCTAGCAATGTAGATGAGAAAAAAATATAAATATCGGAAATTACACCCATTTGAACAACAAGAATCTCTAAGAAGATCTTAAAACTGCTACAAAGCACCAGAAATGGAAGGGTGCTAGCTTAGTGCCCCACTTTCGTTTTTTCAAAATACTCAACTTAGGCTCATGGTGACATGCTCTAAGTTAGTAAATTAAATTAGGATTCATTGGATAAGGTCATAGCTGACAAGTTTGTTTGCATATGTGTGACATTTCCTTGTGTGTACTGTGATGATGTGGGGCACTTCAGTGCCTTACGAGTGGCCCTTTGAGTGACAGCTTTGTGCATCTAAAACTGAAAAGTTATGCCCATTTAGTTATATTAATTTCAGATATGAGTCTTCTGGTTATAAAGCCCCTGCGCTGCAGTTATAGTTTCTGCTTTAACTTAACTTTTGAGATATGATCCCAGCTGTGTGTAATGTGCGCCAGAGTCTTATAGCTGGACAGGAGCTCACACTTTTCCAGGGAAAAGGAAGTGGAAAACATAGCTCTTGCACATGTGCATCTTTCAAGCCTGGAGCCCTTCATGGTGAGAGATGCTTCTAAGTGCAGCCTCAACCCAAAGTTCAACATCTCACTCAGTCTCAACTGCCTCTGAGACCTCTTAATACCCAGAAAAGCTGACTTTTTACTTCTGGAAACTTCAGGGATAGGATAGAGTCTCCCTTGCCCTTTAGTGATGAGAGAGGGCTCCAACCACCGAACACCCCTGACAGCTTTGCATAGCTGAGAGTACTGCTGTCTTGCTTCATCTCTGACACTGCAAGTGCACTCCTTCTGCAGAGCTGTCAAATGAGGTCAAGCTGTGAAGTCTTTAATGAGGTAAGGTGGCAGAGCAGGGAAAAACAGGTTTATTTCAGGTGATATAATTTCCAAAAGATCTTATTGGATGAAAGCTCATTTGTTACTGTTCAGCTCCCCTTTGTGGGGAAATTGGCTCATTTGAATGTCACTTTAAGTTCACTGCTTTTGACTGCCTGAAGCCTGTTGCTTTGAAGAGTTAGGCAGCAGCCTAAAGTCTCATCTAAGAATTGGCCTCACAGCATCAGTAGTAATCCAAAGGGGCAATGAGGTGCCGATTACGATCCGGTAAAAACCGGGTACGAACCGTCGGTCGGAGCGTATTCTCCGTCCGACTCATACCCGGTTGTAAAACATTACAAACATGGAATTACGATTCGCACGGAAACACCATTTCCGTACGAATCGTAAAAAACACCGACCGGCGAAAATATGCATACGAATGTGATCCGGGAATGCTGCGACGTGACGTCGGGACGCTTCTAGGCAGCGTTTCACGACCCAGGAATTACGATTCGAACCGACAGCAGTCCGGACGGCAATATTTTCACGGCACCCAAAAAGTGCCGCAAATGCGAAGTACGGCGCGAAACGACCAGAGTAGGTGGCCCGGTAAGCGCCGTACCCCCCCCAGCCCCCACACGTACGCGCCGTACCTCCCCCAGCCCCCGCATGTACGTGCTGTACCCCCCCAGCCCCCACATGTACGCGCCGTACCCCCCCAGCCCCCGCATGTACGCGCTGTACCCCCCCCTGCCCCCGCATGTACGCACCGTACCCCCCCCAGCCCCCGCATGTACGCGCCGTACCCCCCCCAGCCCCCGTATGTACGCGCCGTACCCCCCCCTGCCCCCGCATGTATGCACCGTACCCCCCCAGCCCCCGCATGTACGTGTCGAACCCCCCGTGTATGTACACCCGAGTACGTTCGAGTCGTACCCCCACCCGTGTATGTACACCCGAGTACGTGTCGAACCCCCGTGTATGTACACCCGAGTACGTGTCGAACCCCCCCGTGTATGTACACCCGAGTACGTTCGAGTCGTACCCCCACCCGTGTATGTACGGTGCGTACCCCCAGCGCATAGCGTAGCGCTGGGGGTACGCACCATACATACACGGGTGGGGGTACGACTCGAACGTACTCGGGTGTACATACACGGGGGGTTCGACACGTACTCGGGTGTACATACACGGGGGGTTCGACACGTACATGCGGGGGCTGGGGGGGGTACGGTGCGTACATGCGGGGCGGGGGGGTACGGCGCGTACATGCGGGGGCAGGGGGGGGTACGGCGCGTACATGCGGGGGCAGGGGGGGGTACGGCGCGTACATGCGGGGGCTGGGGGGGGGGTACGGCGCGTACATGCGGGGGCTGGGGGGGTACGGTGCGTACCGGGCACCTGTTTGGACGTCTCCATGGTTGTTATAGGAGTTCGGTGCGGACGGTCTTTTAACCATACGGTTGTACATTCGGACGCCCGGGACAGATCGTGATTCCCCGGTCGGACTTCGCTTTTCACGTTTGTACGGTAAATCGTACGAGGACGTGTCGGACACTTTTTCCGACCCGAGGACGTGTGGGGAATTATTCCCAATGCGATTCGTATGGTCTTTTTCCCATGCGAATCGTGATTGCCAGTTCGTACGGCACTTGTACGATTTGTTCGGTAAAAAGACCGGATACGAGTCGCACGGGGAATTTTTTTACCGGATCGTGATCGGCACCTGAGTGTTCTCCCACAACACGCCAAATTCCTGCCACAGTAGGGTCAAACAAATACTACTGTTTCTTTCTTGTGAATCTAAAGAGGGTTATTGAAACATTTCTATTGTGTTTAAAAAAAAAAAAACTCAACATGTGCATTACACTTGGCAAAAATTATAAAGGAAAACAAAAGTGATCAACACTGGAGAGCCAGCCTATTAAACTTAAAAGGCAGCTGAATTCAAACTAAAAACTAATAAAATCAGGACCTCTAGCTAAAATACAGGAAAAACGTGATTTTGCAATCTTTGCTTTATCGAAACAAATATTTTTAAATAGATTTAATTATGCAAATTGGGAAAAATAACACAGAATCAGAAGAAATATTGTTTTCTTGAAATCGAGTGAGACATCTGTTTTTAATATTCAGAGGAGCTAATAAATCCCAATAAAAATATTATATGTGCTTTGTTTATTTAAAAGCTATAGTGCAATCGTCCTCAGTCTTTGAAGCCTACATTATTGCCGCCGTCCTCAGACTCAGCAAGCTAAGATAGAGTGCGTGCAGTGATCAGGCTGTTTCAACAGCATGTCTGGTATGGGTGGGCAGGGTTTGGCATCACCATGCCTGATTCAAGGTTAGATGAACCCCGGCTTCTCACCTGTTACTTTTCAGGATACCAGTAGCCCGCAATCACGACTGCCCCATGCACGGCCCAGGCTGCCAGCAGTGGCCCCGGTCCTGGACTTGATGACTTGTGGGGGCTGCCTGCTGAAATTAAAGCATGGCCACGCCTGCAGTTGCCACAGTCTGGGTCGGGTCGCAGCCGTTGCCACATTACGGCTGCATGGCACAACAACGCATGGTGCCCACTGCCAGATTAATATTGACAGTTGCACTGCCTGCTTACACCTCGGGTGACCGGACATGCCTATGGACGTGTGTAGTCAGTGTCAGAAGAAACCATTGGGCAGGGCAAATCATGCAGAAACTGATTCACTCGAGTTGTCACACAAAATAAGATTATTTGAATGCGGTGCCACAATGAAGTTGTTACACTGTAGCCCCTAAAGATATGGTGCGTTCTTGCTCTTTTCAAGTGCTGGCTCACGTTTGGCTGCCTAGTGCCAATGCAAGCATGCTTGCACCATAGTGCTGCAGGCAGGGTTGTTAGTGTGCAGAAAGGAACACCTTCCTGCACTAAAACATAAATAAAACAGTTTGTCAGGTGCACAATGAATGGGACAGGAGAAAGGGGCCATGTGCGGCTGTGCAGAGAAGGAAGTACAGGTGGCATGCACATTGGTGAGAAAATCTTGCAATTTGAAGAATGAACTAAATATGAACAGCATGACTCGAACCTCAGACTCTGCTCGAAGGCAGGTCGCTCCCCCACGCTGCTGCAGGGTTTGCCAGACTTGCTTTGCTTGCCTAATTTTGCTTTTTCCAGACTGTGCCTTTACTTTCCTTCTGCTTCCCTTCTGTGCCCGGTTTTCCCTTTGCTCCCCCTGCCGTCCCTCACCCGTTTTTTTCCGCCGCTGCATCCCTGCAGCCCCGCGCCCCTGCTCTCCTATTCGCCACCCCGCTCCTGCCTCCCGGCTACTCCTCCCTCCCACCCCTCCTCATATGGAGGCCGCGCAGCGGTGAAAGGAGCGACCTCATACCCTGCCCGCAGACAGGCGCTCCCCCACGCTGCCGCAGTGTTTTGCCAGACTTGCTTTGCATGCCTAATTTTCCAGACTGTGCTCTGCTTACTTAAATTTGCTTGCCTTCTGCTTCCCTTCTGTGCCCGGTTTTCCCTTGCTCTCCCCGCCGTTCCTCACCCGTTTTTCCCGCCGCTGCGTCACTGCAGCCCCGCCCCCTGCTCTCCTATTCGCCACCCTGCTCCCGCCTCCCAGCTGCTCCTCCCTCCCACCTCCCCTCATATGGAGGCCGTGCAGCAGCCGCGTGAAGCGGGCGCGTAGCTGCCGCGCCGCTGGTGTGCCTAATGCAAGCCCGTCTGCGCCTGGACCGTGCCCAGCTCCAGAACCTCTGGCCCCTGCAACCGCTATGATGCCAGCACCCTCCACACACTCAGCACCGGACGAGCACACACCTGCTTCCTGGTCGCCCCGAAGTGCACGCACGGATCTTTCACCTGCCGGAACTGCAGCTTCTTCAGCTTCCGCCCCACCAAGCTGCCGACCAGGAAGGAACCCAACTACCTCAGATGCATCCTCCTCAACACCCGCTCCGCCCACAAACACGCTGTGGAACTCTGGGGCCTACTCGACTCTGCCTCCCCAGATGTCGCCTTCCTGACAGAGACCTGGCTGAACCCCGCCTCGGCACCCGACATCGTCATAGCCGTCCCGGAAGGCTACAAGATCATCCGCAGCGACCGCACCAACAGAGCAGGAGGAGGAATCGCCATCATCCACAGGAACACTCTCAGAGTCTCGACCAACACCGATGACACCCTCAGCACCGCCAAACACCTGCACTTCCAGTTCCACACTGAACCCAACACCACCTTCAGAGGAACTCTCGTCTACAGACCCCCCAGACCCTGACCACAGTTCAGCGACTCCATCGCTGACTTTGTCAGCACACACGCCCTCGCCTCCACAGACTACATCCTTCTCAGGGACCTGAACTTCCACCTCGAGAACAACAACGACCGCAACTCCACCACCCTGATCGACAACCTCGCCAACCTCGGACTCAGACAGCTCGTCACAACACTGACACACTCCACCAGCCACACGCTTGACCCCATCTTCTCCGCAAGCCCCCACGTCTCCTTCAACCACACCACCGAACTCCACTGGACCGACCATCGCTGCATCCACTTCACCTTCAAGAAGCCCACCACGCACCACCGCACCCAACAAATGCCTCGTTGCTGCTGGAGCAAAGTCACCGAAGACCAGCTAACCACCACCCTCGCCCAGAGCCCACCCGCCGACCCAGACACCACCGCCCGCAACCTCAGACAGTGGATCGACGACTGCGCCAACTCCCTCGCCCCGTTCAAGAAACCCTCCAACAGTCACACCAGCAAAGAAAGCCAGCTGGTTCACTGAAGACCTCCAGGACTCCAAGCAAACCTGCCGAAAACTGGCGATCAACTGGCTCCGTGAACGAACACCGGACAGCCACACAGCCCACAAGAACGCCAACCGCAGACACCATCACCTCATCAGATCCACAAAAACGGCCTCCTTCAAAGATCGCCAAGACAACAACGCACACAACAGCAAGGAGCTCTTCGACATCTTGAAGGAACTCTCCAACCCCAGCTCCAACATCAACGACGTCCCACCTTTGCAAGACCTGTGCGACTCACTGGCCACCTTCTTCCACCACAAGATCACAGACATCCATGACAGCTTCAACGCCATGACCACCCCGACAACCACCGAGACCTCCGCCCCCACGACCAGCATCCGCGCCAACTGCCTACTCTCCTGGACCAACATCACCGACGACGACACCATCAAGATCATGAACACCATCCACTCCGGATCTCCGTCAGACCCATTCCCACACCACATTTTCAACAAAGCCAGCACAGCGATTGCACCCCATCTCCGGAAAGTCATCAACATCTCCTTTGAGACAGCAACCTTCCCGGAGAGCTGGAAGGACGCCGACATCAACGCCTTACTCAAGAAACCCAAGGCGGACCCCAAGGAACTCAAGAACTTCTGACCAATCTCCCTGCTACCTCTCAAAGGTAATCTAGAAGACCGTCAACAAACTGACCTGCTACCTCTAGGAGAACAGCATCCTGGACCCCACCCAGTCCGGGTTCCGCAGCAACCACAGTACCGAAACTGCCCTCATCGCTGCCACCGATGACATCAGGACCCTGCTAGACAACGGAGAAACAGCGGCCCTCATCCTTCTGGACCTGTCAGCTGCCTTCGACACGGTCTGCCACCGCACACTACGAACACGCCTCCATGACGCCGGCCCTGGACTGGACCACCTCTTTCCTCTCCTTCCTCTCTGGCAGAACACAGAGCGTCCGCCTTCCCCCCTTCCGCCCCGAAGCCAACGAGTTCATCTGCGGCGTACCCCAGGGCTCATCCCTCAGCCCAACGCTGTTCAACAGCTACATGGCACCTCTCACCCACGTCGCCCGACTGCACGACTTCAACATCATCTCTGATGCTGATGACATCCAGCTGATCCTCTCCCTCTCCAAAGACCCCCACACCGCCAAAACCAACCTCCACGAAGGAATGAAGGCCATTGCCGAATGGATGAGGAACAGCCGACTGAAGCTGAACTCGGACAAGATGGAGGTCCTTGTCCTCGGATCCACCCCTTCTGCCTGGGATGACTCCTGGTGGCTGACAGCACTGGGAACAGCTCCAACACCCACCGACCACGCATGCAACCTAGGGGTCAGGCTCGACTCCACCCTCTCCATGATGAAGCAGGTCAACGCCGTCTCTTCCTCCTGCTTCAACACCCTCCGCATGCTCCGCAGGATCTACAAGTGGATCCACACCGGACCAAGAAGAACGGTCACCCAGGCCCTCGTCAGCAGCAGATTGGACTACGGAAACGCCCTCATACGCAGAGGCCTCGGCAAAACACCTGAGACAGCTGCAACGCATCCAGAACTCCTCTGCATGCCTGATCCTCGACATCCCTCGCTGCAGCCACATCACACCCCACCTGAGAGACCTGCACTGGCTCCCTGTCAACAAGAGGATAACCTTCAAGCTCTTCACCCACGCACACAAGGCACTCCACAACACCGGACCAACTAACCTCAACAGACGACTCAGTTTCTACACCCCCACCGCCAGGTCCGCTCCGCCGACTGCACCCTTGTCACAGTCCCCCGTATCCGAAGAGCAACCTCTGGTGGCAGATCGTTCTCCCACATCGCCGCCAAGAACTGGAACACCCTCCGTACCCACCTACGGCAGACCCAAAACCTACTTACCTTCAGAAGACTCCTCAAGACCTGGCTTTTCGAGCAGTAGCAGCACTCCCCACCTCCCAGCGCCTTGAGACCCTCACGGGTAAGTAGTGCGCTTTACAAATGACATGATTGATTGATTGATTGATTGATTGACTTAAATCGGCTGGCAAGATAGCACAGTAGGTTATTAACAATTGTTCAAGATTCAGGGTTCCATTTCAGTTCAATTGGATGGTTTATAATACATATGAGATTACAAAATGAACACCTTTCACTTGAGTGAAATTAGCACATGGCGCTTTTAAATCTCATAAAAATAGCTATACTCTGGTGGCATATTATACATTAGATTCTGTAGTATATCTGACGGTAAAAATCCAGTAGAGATTTAGAAAATATAAAAAATAAAAAATCGGTAAATGGAACTTCAATATTGGTTTCTAAATGTCAAGTATGGGCATCTGTTATGCCCAAAGAGAGCCTAAATGTCACCACACATGCCCACAATTTTTTAAGGCAGGGCCAAAATTGTTGTATTGATTTTTTGTTGTTGTTGTTAAGTACACTTCACAAGATAAAGTTTCTCCAAGCACTACTGTTTCTGTAAATTGCTGAACACATTGCTAAGATTTGCCACTGAAAGAGATAGCTTTAGAATATTAAAGTGAGAGCTATACAACATAAAAGGGAGCTTTTCAATTGAAAGGAGAGAAAGACATAGCTGAACAATATAAAAGACAGAGGATTACTATATAAAAGATATAGCTTTACAGTATAAAGGAAAGAGCTTTACAGTATAAAATAAATAGTTTTAGAATAGAGAGCTCTATAATATAAAAGAGAGAGGTTTATTTTATAGAAGAGAGCTTTACAATATGAAAGAGAGAGTTTTAGAATATAAATGAGAGAGCTTTACAAAATAAAAGACAGAAATTTGCAATGTAAAAGACAACATAAAAGAGAGTTTTTCAATTCAAAGGAGAGAAAGACATGGCTGAACAATATAAAAGACAGAGGTTTACAATATAAAATATATAGCTTTACAGTATAAATGAAAGAGCTTTACAGTATAAAATAAATAGTTTTAGAATAGAGAGCTCTATAATATAAAAGAGAGAGCTTTATTTTATAGAAGAGAGCTTTACAGTATGAAAGAGAGAGTTTTACAATATAAATGAGAGAGCTTTACAAAATAAAAGACAGAACTTTACAATCTAAAAGACAGCTTTATAATATAAAAGAGATGTTTACAGTATAACAGACATAGCTTTACAATATAAAAGAGAGAGTTTAATAGAGATAGCTTTACAATTACAGGATGACTTTTATAAACTTTCAAAACTTCACAGTTGAGGGAAACTTGTGATTCTTTTCCTAAGGCAGCCTAGTTTCCTGAACTCTGAGCAGCATTTGATGGTCACCTTGAAGTGCTTGTGTACGAACATACGTCGATCGTTGTTCCTAGAAGTAGCCAAGGGTAATTATTTGAGACCTTTTATTCCAGACAGGACAACTCGATAACTGAAGGCAAGGAAAGGAGGAAAAGCTTTCCCTAAGGCAGTAATATGTTCTTATTGTCAGGTCTGCCTGTCTTACAAATGTGGTACAATTAGGAACTGTCCGATCTGGTACTTTTTAAGAACTCTCAATATGGCATTAGTGAATCACCTTTTGTGAAGATTTCATCCACATAGGCTAGAGCTTGTTTCTGTTGTCTCATATTGAAGGGCCAATGAACCCAGGCAGAACTTTTAAATTTAAAATGGCGTTGATGGTGACATGACATTTCGCTACTAGATTGAAACGGGTCCAGCCCTACCATGGGTGTTCTGCCCACAGGAATAACCCAGAACACTAAAGTCCTTATCTGACTTAGAAGAGCATTGAGAGCAAAATCTCAAAATCTTCTGTGGCAAATGCTACAGACAGATCTAGTGAACCAACAGCGATATATCGCCTTTGGCCTCGGCACCAAGCACATCCTCTAGTACTGATACCTAAAGTGTTTGTGATATCTATTTAAGCTGTCATGAGAGAGTCGAATGCTTAGAGCTGAGAGACAAATATAATATGTGATAGCAAGTAGGCTGTTTAGAGGCCAGTAGTTTTGTAGGGGGTCTGTGTTAAAAGATTTATTTTTATTAAGCAGGGGAAAAGCTGATTAGTTTCAGCCATTAAGACTCTCCTATGGTCAAAGGCAGGGATTTATCCATCTAATAAAAGAAGATGCAATAATAGTGTAATAGTATGCAAGCCCAAGATGATATATCGTAGTCGTGGTAGGCAGGCTTCTGCTTTTTTAGGTGGCTTTAATCGTAGTCTATTTGACCCATGGAAAACTGAGATCGAAACTCCATTGACAAGTTTTTGTGATTAGTGAATTATGTTGAGCTTGTTCTGTCCAATACTTGGTCAGCTACTGTTGCTTGTAGGTCTCTAGCTTTTTAAATGCATTTAATTTTGGTAAAATGTTGTCTCTTTAGTCGCTGGGTCAAATACCACGGATTCTGCCTCTTATTTTTACTGAGTTATTCTTATTGAATTTTACCGCATAAATTAAGTCTAGGTAATTTAAATTTACCACAGCTGGGTCATGAGAGAAGATAATGGGCACTGGTTCAAGACCATCTCATTGCTCAAATAGGCCTGCGACTTTCAGAATGTTATCAATATTGGCCACTATATGTTAATGGTCTACCTTGATTAGTACAGGTGTGTCTGGTGGCTCCGGGCCTAATGCATCCTTTCTAGTGATCTGTATGTGACCCCATGGTCATAGGTTCAACTTGTGAAGATACAATTAACTTTTCATCATTCTGAGTTTAATTTTATGAGTACCATCTAGCTACAGTGCACAGATGCCACCTCTTTGGTGCATTCTACATATATACCTTTAATAGAATTATGGAAGAAATAGCTAAAACTTTGTCAAGAATGCTCAGTATTAGGGACCAGCACTAAGGCATATGCATAAACACATATTTTACACTGTTACCCTACACACAAACTTTCTACCTATTCTTCATTCCCTCTCCTCCACTGGATTTACTTTCCAAGCTCGTTCCCTAAGCTAAAGCCCAGCATGGAGGCTGGGACAACAAACACTTATGCAGCCTATGTTACAGCTTCCCTACTGTTAGAAAAAGTCACGATTTTGGCCTTTCACCCCCATTTTTTGGTACTGAATGGAACTGGTGGTAGCTGACTATGTCCTTGGCTCTGCAAATCAGACCCTGGGCCAGTACTATGTTAAACACAAACAAATATATTGAGGTACACTTATAATTGGCATCACCTGCCCTATAAGGCCCAAGTAGATAATAGGGATAGTGGATGAAAACTACCTTTACGTCCCTAGTATATAATAGGGCATGACAGTTTAGAGGCCAGCAGCCTTTTTTGCACTTGCATGTCTGTGCTGCTCAGAGCCTGAGGTCATTTTAAAGGCAGGCCTGTGTAGCAAAACTGCTTTTAAAAGTAACATTCACAGAAAACTCGACTTGTGGTATGGGCATTTTAAAAGTGATAATATACCTTATTTGTACATTGTGGGTATCCCCCAATTTATCCTGCATGGTACCGAGCCAGAAAACGCATTTTCTGGGCTTTGTCGTAGACATAGTAAAGCCAGAATTAAAATTACCAGGAGACAAGTTAAAGAAGCTAAACAAGGAGCTGAGGAAAATACTATGGAAAAAGGAGTTTCCATTAAGGTTTCTTGCAAGGATCCTGGGTGTCCCATTCTCAACGAACCTGGCAATTTTCTCAGTCTCCTTGCATTAACGGGTCCCCCTAAGGCTCACAGCAAGGCTTCGAGAGCAACACAGTCTTGTCCCCAAATGTTGTCCTTGGACCAGGAGTCAAGGACAGAATTACTGTGGTAGCTAAGGAATGTAGAGGCATGGAATGTCAGGGTCATTTTTGGGTAGGAGCCGGAAATAATAATATAATCGGATGTGAGTTTAGATGGATGGGGTGTGAGATGTGGCAACCTATCAGCATGGGGGTGCTGGACAGATCAAGAGATGGAATTGCATCAATTGCTTAGAATTACTAGCAGGTTCATTCACAGTTTGCTGCTTTACCCAGGGCTTGATGAAGTGTTGTGTGATGTTATGCATGGACAATGTATCAGCAGTGAGGTAAAATGGGGGCCCTCATACCAAGGGACTTGCAGATTTAATGAAGGTTTTTGGGGGGCATTGCTTGAGCATAGGAGTTTCGGTTACGCAATGTTGTCGCAGATTGGTTCTCCAGGAATTTTTCAAAATTTGAGGTTAGAAAGGGACATATTCCTGATTATTCAAGCATAATGGGGGCAATTCGGGGCAGACCTTTTTGCAGACAGACTGAATACACAGCTGACAAGATTTTTCAGCTTGAGGCTGAGCCATTGGGGGTAGATGCCTTCTTCCAGGATTGGAGGGGTTTAGCACCTTATGCGTTCCCTCCATTTGCCATGCTGCCAAGACTACTCCTACCTGTACGCTGGTGATAACACCCCATTCGAGGTTGTAGGCCTGGTTCCAATCATGCTTGAAACGACTATAGGTTTCCCTATCTTAATACCGTCATTCAAGGAAGTAATCCTAAGACCAGAAGGAGAGTCACACACTCTCGTAGAGCAAGGACTACTGGTACTGATGGCCTGGGAAATTTTAGTCAGTGGCGAATTTCAGGCCTTTTGTCATCTGCTTCAAATCTCATATCTGAGTCATGGGTATCCAGAACATAGAAAACATATCGAGTGGTTTTGAAGAAATGAATTTGTTGCTGTCTTCAACGGAGATACGATCCTGTTTCAACTGATCTAGCGCATGTAATCAATTTTGTATCTGAAATTTTTACCTCAGGTCCGGTCTATACATCAGTTAATGTTTACAGATCAGCTATAGCAGTGGGCCATTGTTTGGTGAATGGTGTCTGTGTGGGCCAGAGTTTACTAACTAAGAAAATAATGAGAAGTTTTCGGGTCCTGAGCCCTCCCACTGCAAAATACACTGCTTTGTGGGACGTTAAAGATGTCCTACGGGTCCTAGCTAGTTGGGGTGAGAACTCTAATTTGCCTTTCAAAGGCATCTCTTATAAACTTACAGTTCTACTCTGCCTGGTTTCTTTTAGGCTGACCTCAGACGTGAAAGTCTTAGATGTCACTAGCAGGGCCTATCAACCTGGTTTTATCTTAACAGAAGAACAAAACCAGCCTCAAAGACCCAAAAGAACAAGCGCCGCAATGTCCATGAAAGAAGCAACGGATCTTGCCAACTCTTACGACTCCTCTACAACCAGCATCCCCAGCTCCAAGATCCAGATAATCACGGAATTGGGAGAGACCACATCACACCAAGAACGGAGAGACCACCAGACCTCCTCATGATCATACCCATGGCCCCTCCTGGCAAGAAACCATCTTAACTCACGACATCGATATCACGTTCATCACAGAAACTTGGTTGAACGAATCCTCCTTACCAATCTTTGACATGCTTGTTCCCCCCGGATTCTCAATCATAAACAAAGACAGAAAGAACCATTGTGGCGGGGTATTGCAATCATCCACAAGAGCAACATCTCCATAACCAAAATAGACTCCTTCTCCTACAATACATTTGAATATCTTTCCTCCACCAATAGGACGAAGGACAACAAAACGATACACTGCCGTCTCCATTACCATCCGCCAGGCAACACTCCCTCTTTCGGAGACCACCTTTCCGACCTGATAACACACTGCGCACTCTTAGACTCCAACAACATAATACTAGGGGTTCTCAACCTACATTGGAATGATGAAAATAACACCCTGATCCAATCCCTAAATGAACATCTTCTCAACAATAACCTTATCCAACACTGCACAGAACAAACGCATAATGGAGGCTCAATCCTAGATGCCATTTTAGCTCAGGAAGATACAGTCACTATCGACCACATCCTTCCTGACGACTGGTCAGACCACCACACCCATTTCATATCAACCATCTGTCTCACTGCCTTCCACATCCACAGGATGCCCTTCACTGGATGAGTAATCTCAAACAGATTCCCCTTGATGACCTGGATGAAAGGGTAAGAGCACTACTTCCCCTCAACACGAATGACCTATCTACAACTGAGCTCACTACACACTACAATACAACAATGACAACCATACTAGACCAAGTAGCCGCCCCAAAGCAAAAAAGAGTCAGGAACAAACCATCGAGAGCCTGGATCAATACAGACCCAAACTCTGAAAGAAGACATCTCAGAGTTGCAGAAAGACTCTGGCAGAACAACCCGTCCTCAACCCACCTTGACCAACTCAAATCAGAACACCGGAAATATAAAATGCATATCAAGAACGAAAAGTCTACCTTCTTCCTTAGTGCTCTAGACAATGCCACAATTCATCCCAAAAAACTCTTTAACATCATCAAACAACAAACAACGAAACCTCCTGCATCAACCATGTAGGCTTCCAAAGAACTATGTGACACCTTTGCCAAGTTCTCTCACGACAAAATCACCAAGATTGAACGCTCCCTCGATGACCACCTCTTGTCATCCAATGATAACCCACCTCCTAGCAATGAGGGAAACAACACCCCTCGCCACCCTCCATGCAGCTGGAAGACATTCAAACCCATCTCCGAAGCAGTCATCACGGAAATGATTATCAGGTCCAAACCTTCTTCACACATAGCTGACTCTATTTCCGCCCAACAGGCTAAAAAGCTCAACCTCACCCTAGCCTCCCTTTGGGCCAAGATTATAAATAGCTCCTTGAGTACTGGAATCATGCCAGACTGTCTAAAAATTGGACTAGTCACGCCATTATGAAAAAAACTGGCACGGACCCAAACAACGACAGCAACTTCAGATCGGTCTCTAATCTCCCTCTCCTATCCAAAATCCTGAAAAGATGTGTTCTCCTCCAACTCAACCAACACAGCAACAACCTTCTAGATACTCACCAATCAGGCTTCAGAAAAGGTTGCAGCACAGATCCTGAACGTGATAGATGATGTCTACAATTCACTCGATGCAGACTGTGGCTGCCTACTCATACTCCTTGACCCATCGGCAGCCTTTGATACAGTTGATCACAATCTCTCATAAATGCACTCCGAGAGAGAATTGGTGCAGATGAGATGGTCTTACAATGGTTTACCTCCTTCCTTCAGAAACACTCACAAAGAATAAAAATTAACAACTTCACATCTGATCTACTCCCCAGAACCAGTGGAGTCCCACAAGGATCAGTTCTTTTCCCATCACTAATTAACATCTACATGGAGCCCTTCACCTCCATACTCAAAAAAGCTAACATCCCCTTCCACCTCTATGCAGACAATACCCAGATCTACGTAGAAACTTCCTCAATTAGAGAAATTCAGAAACTAAATAACACTCAGCAAGAAGTCCAATACAGGCTATCCCACAACCACCTAAAGCTCAACCAAGACAAAGCAGAAATCCTCTTCACATCCAACTAGGAGCAGACCCCTCTAATCACAGAACGGCTTAAATCCATTGACACTCTTAATTGCAATCTTACCCTGGCAGACTCTGTAAAATCCCTGGGAATCACTCTTGACCCATGCCTAAACATGGACAAACACATCAAGAATTCAGCAAGGAGCGCATTTTTGAACCTAAAATTACTCAACACAATAAAACCCTTCATCCCCCCCCCAATGACCTTAAATTGGCCACACAAGTCTTGGTTCTGTACAGATTGGACTAGGGGAATGCAACACTCATGGGCATGGCAAAATCTCACTTAGCTCCCCTCCGAACATCTCTAAATGCAGCTGACAGGATGATCATTGGAGTAAAGAAATACGACCACATTTCTCCCTCTCGAGAGCTAAAATGGCTCCCAATCGAATTGCGTGCCATCTTCAGAACTGCTTGTCTCACACATAAAGGTCTTCACACCGGTAAACTGGCCTACCTGGCTTCCAAACTCAAAAAGGCAGGATAAACAAGTAACCTCAGGAGCACCAACACTCTTCTTCTCATTCCTCCGAAAACTCGCAAACAAAAAACCCAGTTCTGCTCCTTCTCGGGAAATGCGCCCAAAATTTGGAACTCCATACCAGTTCACATCAGGTCTAATCCCTCCTTCATAAACTTCAAAAGCCAGCTCAAACAACTTCTCCTCAAGCGTCCTCTTCTGAATGGAAAGATGCCTCACTATGTGCCAAAGCTATACCACCAAAGAAATCCTGCACAGCGCAGAACATAGACACTTCAATAAGAAGGCTTTACATGGCCTGCTCTTTGACTCACTCCCAAGACCGCCTGAAAAAGATTCGACACAAGTCAATGCTGTTTATTGTAATACTGTATAACTGATTGCATTGCGATATATGTTGTAAAGCGCTCTGATATTTTTGGATCTGGCTAGCGCTATGTAAAACTCTTAAATAAATAAATAAATGTCATATTCTGTGTTCTATTCTTTCTTTTCTCAGAACAAGAGACTTTGCGTGGTGAAGTGCCTGAAAGAATATAAGAGAAGAACTGAGATTTTGAGAAGAAACGCAATGCAACTGTTAATTTCCCATAAAAGGCACATAGAGCCATTTCTTCACCTAACCTAGCGAGATGGGTGAAAGAAGTTATGATAGTGAGTAGTGTGGATGTCCCTATTCTTTAGAGCACACTCACTTCGGGGTGCATCGACTTCCAAAGCTTTTGTCTTGTGGGAGGGTTTTGCAGGATATTCTTAGGGCCGCAGATTGGTCCATTGAAAGCATGCTTAAGAATTGGTATTTTAGACCAATCACCAATGTGAGCTTGCATAATGCCTCCATGTCATGTCATAAAATTTAAGTTTTTCATGGCCTAGTGGGCAGAAAACCTGGATTTTATTAAAGACAGAGAGGCTAGAATTAACCCTCCACATCACATTGTTACCTACCCTAGTGGTATGAAAGATATTATCTCAGTTAATATTTAAATGCCTTGGTTTTCTTGCAGAATAAGAAGTTACCTCTTTTTTGGATTACTACTGGTGAAAGTTTATACACAGAAGTTTAAGTTTCTTTGGAGTTATCTTGTTCACAGCACTGAAAGAAGGAAGAAGGCTGCGTGTGGGGCGACATTATAACTTTTTGGAATGTTCCTTGAAGTTCTACATTCTTCAATTGTTGCTCCTGTAAGCTAGCAATAATGGAGATTTGCATAATCTTAGCCTCCTTATCTTTAATAAAACACAGATTTTCTCCCTACCAAGCTGAAAAATCTAAATTGCCTGGCTGGAATCCTGCCTGCCTGGTGCACTATCTGGGACTATGGCTATGAGGACTTTGCTGTGCATCAAAAAGGAGTAAGGAATGGACTCTCTGCAGCTACAGGTTAACAGAGATTAAATGACCCTTCTCCAGCCAGAGTCCCCCTTCTGGAGTGCCTCCAGTGGAGTTTTAAGGGGTTGACCAAGTGCACTGTGGAAAGTGAAGTCCAGGCCTGCCAAAGACCATCTAGGAGATTACAGGCCCTTGGATCTGTGTTTTGTACACTTGGAAATCACCAGGAGACCTTCTAGAAGGACCTCCAAAAGTTTGGAAAACTTTTTAGAAAAAGCTCCAAGAGATGACCGACCTGAGCCAAGCCGGCCACCTTTAACCATGTCCCGGCCCTGATTCCGGGTTCGTCCTGCTGAGTTTTTTCTCAATAATGTTGTTTTGGTGGTCTGGGAAGTACAGGCTCTGCTGACTATGCGTATAGTGTGCTAGATGTGTAATAGGAATGGTGCTGACAGGTTCGGGGAAATACCCTATAAAAGTGTGTAGGAAAGGATCCCACACAATGTTATAAACAAAAGTCCTATGCACACGTTTACAATTATTTGATGAGAGTTCATCTGATCTTGTGTGCTCAGAAAAATGTCATTAAGGTTCGAGTGAGTTTGTTCTTACTCTTTTGTTCTTTGTAACATCAAAAAACAACCAGCCAACACGTGTTTCGTCACAATGAGAAAGTGTCCCGCGACTTCTTCAGGGCAGTACTTGATGCAAATGGACTCTTTAAGATCACTCTGCCATTGATAATTCTGACCCGGCTGGCCAATATGTAAAGAAATTAGTAGATCTGCAAATGTTTAAAATGGTGGGTACCAGTCGAGATCACCTGTGGTCCATATCCGGAACAGAGATCCCCTGCCGATGCCGCTGCCTTTTTCAGTGCACCCGCTGTAGATCTGTATACAGACAGAGCGGTTTACTCGCCCTCCACCCTATCGGCACGGCCCCTTGCAGGATCACCATAATTTAGGTAATCTCTATAGGAGCTCCTGGATTAAGGATAAGGATAAGATTAAGGATAGTCAAAGAAACCACTGCATGGTCAGAAATTACTATTGGATGAATCATAACATTTATAGTGTGCTTTAAAAGAGAGGCATCTACCAAAAGATAATCAATACGAGAAAAACTAGAATGTGGAGAGGAGAAAAAATATGAACTCACTACCCGTAGGATTATGCAATCTCCATGCGTCAACAAGCTGATGAGATGAGCACATATTGAGCATGTGTTTATGTGCCCTATTGGGTTGAAATTTAAGAGTAGAATGTCTATCTAAAATTAGATCAAAGGGAAGATTAAAATTACCGCCAACAGTTGTTCTTGAATTCTGAGAGATATCAGAAAGGTTTTCATTTATGGTACGCCAAAAAAGAAAGTCATCAATGTTTGGGGCATATAAATTCATAATGTATAGGTCATCTGAACTATTGGACAAATGGGTAAGTAGCCATCTGCCATTGGTATCATGCTCAGCTGTAACAATGGACAAACCAGAGTCTTTGGAAATAAGAGTAACAACCCCATTCTTCTTACCAAAGGCTTTGGAACAAGTAACATCAAGAACCCAATCCTTCCGCATAAGAAGAGTTTCTTTAAAGGCACTCTTAGTCTCTTGAAGTAGAACAACATCACTAGATAAACTTTTACAATAATCTAAGATTTTGACCCTCTTAACAGGGTGGTTAAACCCCCGAACATTAAGTGAAACTACATTTAAACCAGACATAGATAAACATAAAACAACATAAGTAAAAGCATCTGATAACAAGAAAAAAGGGGTATCCAAGATAAATAAAATCACATAGGAAAATAAATCATTTATCCTAAAATAAAATAAAGCAGATGTCCCAAAACTAGGATAGAGAGCAAGGAGGGGAATGAAGAATAGAAGGAAGAAAAGAAAGAACAAAAGTACTCCAAAGAAAAAAAGAGTATCAACCAAATGCAACCCCACCATGGGAAGTCTGTAGGAAACAAAATGCATGGGGGGAACATCGTTGAAGACCAACAGCAGAGGCAACCAACCTCGGTATGTACAGCTCAAGGATAAATAAGCAGCAGAGCAGCGAAACAGGCATATCCTTCTCAGGTGGTTTACTTATATTGCCTCATTATGGTGCCAAGAATAAATAATATAAATACAATAAATATATCAATTATAATAATAATAAATAAATATATCATAGTTGAACATTTGAGAAAATAGATAGCATTTCATAAATAAATAAATAAGGCAGCTTATATTAATGGATAAATACCAATCTAAGAGCCATAAACCAGCCCAAAAAGTTATCCGTGTTTTCCGCCTGATTCGTACAGCTGTACGAGCGAGCAAGTACGATGAGAGCTACATGAAATTCACCGACCGAGTCGTTTCCGGGTCCGAACCGCTCCGTACGTCTCGGTCGTAAGCTAACCGTGGTGTGCAATGGATGCGATTCACGATCGAGCCAGTACGATGCACGCGTCCGACAGCCTGTGCGTGCCGGAGTGTCCGGCTCGCAAATTGTCCAGGTAGTTGCCTTTGAGGGTCCGCGTCGGACTCCCTGTCACCCGCAGCCCTATGACTCGGACCTCGGACACCGGGGGAGACCCAAGGGTCCCCCCAACACAGGCATGTACGGTGCGGATGGCACTGACACGTACCCACTGTAGGGGGCGCCCTTGCGCGAGACATACCCATTCATTCAATGGGAGCCCATGTACGCGTCGTACGACCGGCTCCCATTGACTTTTATGGGAGTCTGACCGAACCGAGTCCGGCAGCAGACGGCTGCATCGTACTCTCTCGGTCGAACTGCAGGACTCCGGCTCAGTCAGAAAACACTCCGGATCCGGCTCGGTCGGAATGCTTTCTGACCCGGATTGGAATCGCCACCTGAGTTGGAAGCTATAAAGACACAGATCAGCAAATATAATTTGATAATTCAATGAAGATCAACCCTATCAATAAATAGTATATACATATGAGTGAATGACCATCAACACAGAGACCGAAAAAAGATCAAAGACAAAGAAGTAAGGTGAAAATAAGTGAACCAAACAGAAAGAACAAATAAAGGGAAGCATATAAACAAAGGAAGGAGAAAGAATATAGAAAATAGAATACTAAGGGAAGTAGTCATCAAAAAGAAGAGTACGGAACTGCATCGTATTATTATCAACAGCTCAATGTATTATATACAGCATAAATAACCACTAAAAAGCTGTGGGAGAAAAATATCCTGAATTATATCATTATAGTTATAACAATTAATAAGAGAAATCATTGTCATAAGCTGATCTTACAAGTAAGACATCATAACTATAGCATAAGGCAACTGTATAACTATCAGGTCATTGGTATTCAATGATGTCAGGAAATAATGTAACCATATAAATAGATTACCACTTAAATAGACCACTGAACAAGGAAAAGACAAAACAAAAAATTAAGAGAGAAAGTAGAAAAAACAAGTGAATAAAAGATCAAATATTTACTGATAGAAAAAGATTTTAGAAAAGAGGAAAAAAAGAATTGAAGGACAATGTCGTCAGAAACTAATACATTCATAGAAATAAATTACCAATTAAGAAAACCATTGGAGAAAGGGAAGACAGAAAGTAAAATAAAATTGAAAGTAAAAGAAGCAAATGAATAAAGGATCAAATACTTACCAGTAATGAAAAGTTTAGAAAAGAGGGAAGAAAAAGAATGTAACGGTATGTTAACAATGTTAACAATAATCAATTGTAACAACAGTACTGCAGGGAATGATATAAACTAGGTCAGCCAGCAAAGTACAGGATATTTATAGAAATTGAGACCCAAATAATACCAAATCTAAGTTAGCCAACCGGTATTATAACAAGCAAACCAGGGCAGTAATCCCAAGTTGAACTGAATACAATACAACGAACTGCATTGTCTTATAGGAGAGAATAATAATTAAAGAAGTAAAAAAGCATCACACTATATAAAGGAAAAAATTATAAATATAGAAAACATTAGGGGAGAGAAGTAATAGGATGATAGTCTAAGTCATCTACTATTCATCCCCCAGCCTGAGTAAGTGGAGTCCCACAATGGTTTACATACAGTTTCCAATTTTTTATATAAAAACGTCATTACACATTGCATTCAATGGATTATTCAAATAAAATATATACAAATATATATAGATATATATTAAATATATATCTATATATTTATGTATCTATATATATATAGATATTTTGATTCATACACACACATCACATAAAACATGAATATAAAAAACACTTTTAAAAAAAATCAATGACTTTACAAATTTTGTGTCAGTGCAACAGAAATATCAAAGAAGTGAGAGAACTAGAAAATCACATATTTTGCTAATTTGTTTGAAACAACAATATGGACACATGATTATTGACAATCCTCATCTCCTGTGCCCATGTGTTTTCCAAATTTAGCATGAAATAGGCATTGACATGTTTCAGTTGTTAACGACAGATGTGGACTACCTTTTACAAGACAATAAATATCTCTCGTGTATATGTAACTATCATAAAAAAAAACAAGCAAAAGCAAAAGTCTTTCGTGTAATGTTGGTTTGATTATTATCAAAATCCAGTGAATTTGCTTACCCGGTCCCAGTCAAGGATAATTTCCCACGGATCTTTGAATAACCCTCAGGACCTCTTTATCTCAGGAGGGTTCACCCTCCTGGGGAAATTTACAAGAATCTGAAATGTATCACTGAGTCTTAAAGTAGGCTTTGCAGCTATGTCTTCTGCTCAATGGAGGGTTTTCATAATCATTTGAGACTCCCGTTGCTGTGAGTGTTTTGTGCCGTGTGTATGCGTCTGCACGTCATCTTCAACAAAATCAATTGTTTAATTGATTAAGCAAGACAGGAATATCACATGGATCAACAATCCTGAATTGACCATCTCAATTGAATGTCAAGGAGACCCAATTTTTATTTTAGGTTTTGCTCATTTCTATAGACAATTCATTGAAGACTTTGCTCACCTGTCTGTGAAATATCTTGCGTCTTAAAAAAAAAGAGTCAACTCCAAGCTGAATTCTGTTGGGATGAACAAGCCAAAGATGCCTTTGTCAAACTAAAACAAGCCTTCAAGCAGGCTTTCATTCTCCACCATCCAGATCTAACAAACAAATTCATAGATGAGACGCATGCATCTGAACATGCCATTAGAGCCGTACTCTTACAGCTACAAGAAGATGATGGACTCGAACACACACATTTTTATTTATCCCATGTACTATCTGTGTCTGAACTAAATTAATCTATCTTGGAGTGGGAAGTATTGGCCATGAAGAAGGCCGGTTCAGAATGGAGACAGTCTTTAATTAAAGCTTGTGAATTTTTTGAAATTCAAACATATCATTGAAATCTCCAATGTCTTCACAACTTGCATTGTAAGAATAGTTGTCAAGCCCGCTGGGCCTAATTTTTCAATCAATACAAATTTTACATCACTCCTATTTTGGGCACAAAGAATACACTTGCAGATGCCCTGTCTCGAAGGCATTCTGAGTCTCCTGCTGCCTTAGGTCAGAATCTTTTTCTCCACAAAAAATAATTGGAACTCCCCAGTCCTTTTCTTCAGAAAGCGGCCTACTCCATTCTTAAGGTACAAGTATGGAACACACTTTAAGGTCTAGTCCATAAAGGTGGCAAGATGCTACACAAAGAAAAGTCTTTGTTTGTACCGACGAAAGCCTTGAGAGTCAATAATTTTAAAATGTGTCAAGATTTACCTGTCGCAGGTCACAAGGGTATTAAGGAAACATTAGAAAAAATTATTCTTGACCTGCTGGACTCCTTCTTCCATTAATCATTCCCCCATTGCCATGACACACAATCATAACTGATTTTTTTGGAGCTCTAGCCTCATCTGGCGGAAATCAAGTCATTCTGGTGACAGTTGATTCCTACTCCAAAATGGCACATTTTACTGCTTTAAATGATTTGCCCAGTGCTAGCACAATGGGATAAATATTCTTGTGGGTGATTTTTTGGTTACATTGGCTTCCGCAGGTTATTATTTCCAATCGAGTGCCACATTTCATTTCTCGTTCTGGAATTCGCTGTGTAACTCTCTCCAAATTGAAGAAGGCCTGTCATCTGCCTTTCATCCCCTGACCTATGGCTGGGCTGAATGTGTCAATAAGGGGCTTAGAGTAACATCTCTGATGTTTTTGTACTTCTTTTCAGAGTGAATGGTTATGCTTTTTACCCATGGCTGAGTTCTCATATAACAGCTCAGTCCACAGTGCCCCTAAGACTTCTCCATTTTTATGTCTGCATGGTTTGTATCCTACGGTCTTCCCTTCTACTTTGAAGGGCCCATTGATGGTACCTGCTTGTAGCAGTTTTCTCAACTGGTTACAGACCATAAAACATCGGATTTCCCTCAATCTTCACAACGCTAAATATAGAATGAAGGCCTTTCTGACGTATAATGCACTCCAGCACCAGATTATCAGGTCAGGAATAAAGTTTGGATATCTTCCAAATTCTTGCCACCCTATTTCTCTCACAATAAATTCAAACCTTGATTCTATGGCTCAATTAAGAATCTTAAATTCAGGAATCCAGGGGCCTTTAAGATCCACCTGCCGCTGCATTAGAACATCCATCCTATGTTCCATTCTTCCAAACTCAAACCATTTAAAGTAGATCCCTTGCACAGTGTTTTCTTCAGGCCTCCTCTGGTGTTGGAAAATAATGTTTCTAAGTTCAAGATCCAAGATATCTGTAACTCTTGTTTCTTTAGAAATTAACTCCAGTTCCTGATTTACTGGAAAGACTATCCTCTGAGTGAAAAATAATGGGAGGATGCATTCTCATTTTATGCCCCATTCCTGGTTTGGAGCTTTTTTTTTCTACTTGCCTGATAAGCCTTTGGCCATGGGGGTGTGGGAGGAGCTTACTGTAGTGCAATTGCGCCCTTGACACCAGCTTCAAACACAGGCTCGGGCAGGCGCAACACACAGCGTTTCTCCCCTGGTGAGATGGGGGAGCTCATGGCAGCTGGCCCACCGGTGTTGTCCTTGGCAACTTCATACTGATCCTGGGGAGCTTTCTGCAATGAGGTACCTTGCACACTTCCATTTTCTTGGTGTTGCTTTCTCCCAGAATTTTGTAAATATTATGTTGGCCATCCTTAGTTCTCTTTGGTCTTTACCTAACCAATTATGGTTTTGATTTGCCCTGGAGTAATGCTAGCTGGCAGTTAGCCCCCAGGGAAAAGGGGGTGGTGATGAACAAGATAGTCTTATTTCTCTGAGTCTCCTGCAGTGAAGAGCCCTCGTGCTCTGGGTTTTTTCCTGAGGGTTTTTCAGTCACCTCTTCTGTACCTACAGAACACACATACACAATAGTTTTAGGAACATTTAAACGTTACTTCCACCCAAGTTTTGCTCCCACCTCCGTTCTTGGAAATCTACTCACTAACGGGGGATAATCACAATGTTTTTAAAATTAGTCTTTTCTCTATTTAACCATAGAGAAATTGTCTTCAAAATGATCAAGAAGAGCTTCAACTAGTTTAGCAAGTCTCTTACTTTACTATGAGAATTAAAGCTCAAATAGTGCACAATAAAAGGAGGTCCATGCCTTCAGGTTTTGTCTTTTGTATCATTTCTGCAATCTTTGGTGAAAGCACATTCCTAGAGTTTAGGCTCAGTGCACCAACCTGTCTTTTCAGCTGTAGAATTCTCTATTCATTTATTTTGTTTGCAGGAAGTGCAGGAGTTTGACAGTAGACAATGGCATCAAGGACAAAACTGAAGTCACTGCTGAGTCCAAGGAGCTGGAAGATCATTGCTGGAAACATTATGCAGGTGAGTAATTAAGGAGCAGAAGCTTTGCAGGAATGAATGGACTCAAGCAGAACCCCTATGACATAAGACGCTGCTAGGCTGGAAGGAGGTCTAAGCCATGTGGGAATTTAGGAAAAAGGAAGGGAAGGTCTAGAGGGTCACTGAACATTGAGGTTTGACTGGGTTCTGTGGGAAATGGGCTTGGGAGCATTTTGTCACCATTCATTAACAGATAGAAGTAAGCAGGCCTATGGATTATATTGAGAACTGGAGGATGGGGAAGGCCAATGATACCTAGATCTCAGTGTTCACAGCATTCTGGTGGGTTTTGGAGTACTTGGGTAACATGTTGTGAGCGTCATGGACAGCACAAGCAGCATGATGAGAGGCCCTTGACAACAGGAGAGTTATTCTGGAAGAGCAAGTAAGAAACACGAGGTACGTGGGCGGTTTGATAAGTGTTGTGCTTGGGGTCCCCTGAGGGGAGAGATATGTGGAGCAAGGGGAGATTGGCTAATGGGAATTGGTGTTTAAATTTCTGATGTTGTGATGGACCAGTACTTGTAGCCCCCTGCTGCCCTCTGACCAGGGTTAGCACAAGTGCCAAAAGGGGTGGCTGGAGCTACTGAAGGGAACTGTGAACATAAACAGGGAATTGGATCAGTGGAGGCTGATGAACTTTTAAAATGGTGGGGCTGGAGTTATAAGGGGGTAGTGGCATTTCAACCTGGTGAAATTGGAAAGGAAAAGGAGCATGGTGTATGTGTAGAGTTGTAAAAGACAAAGGCAAACAATTTCCTCTAAATCAGTTTTTCTTACCTTCTTGTGAAGTGATAACAAGTTGTTTGCCTTTGTTTCTCTCAATTGCGTTGACATCTATGTGTTAGGGTCCTGATAGCTCTCAGACAAGATGATGTTCAAATAAAAGAGGGGATGATGGCCTTTTGATCCATTGAAGCATATTACACTTGGTGAAGGCTTGCTGATGTTTCCAGCTCAGTAATATCTAATCCAATTATAATGTGAATACCCCTCCTTTCCTGAAGTGATGTTATTTTTAATTGTATAGGTCTGGTTTCTTTGAAAGCTGAGTGTAGGAAATTGGGTTTCTGTTTGAGGTGGGATGAAACCCTACTCATGCAGAAACCATAATTCATATCAGGGTGAAACACAAGCTAACCCCAAATTAACCTGTGCTTAGCCCACTGGTAGCTCGGCACAAAATCATTCAGTCTTTATTTAGAGACAATAGGTCCTATGACGAAGTCGGGTGGAACAGGGACTGACCGACCTCTGGTCAGCGGTCCCGACTTCCTGGTTAGCATTCGACCAAACACTGTTTGGTCGCATTCCGACTTTTCCCCATGCTGAGCTGCGAGGATATTTGTTGCACTGAGTCGGTTCTGCCCAAAAGACCACATCTGGGCTGGCAGAACATCTTCCGGCCCACTTCCAAAGGTCTAGTACTAGGGTGACAACCCTTGGGGGCAAGACTCATAGCAGGCATAGACCAGGAGCTGGGTTCAAGGTGGTTGAAGTATTTTCTGTTTCTGAGGCTCTGATCAAAAGGCCAGCCGTTGAAGTCACTTGTATGGTCCTGAATTCACAATGCAGGCCCAGTCCTTCTAATTCAGGCTTATGTGTATTAAAAAAGAAAAGTTAAGGCCTGACATAAGGTTTATTTTGCCAGGTCGAAACGGCAGTTTGAAACTACACAGAAATGCTACAATGGCCGGCCTGAGACATGTTAAAAAGACTATTTAAGCGGTTCACACTATGAATGCTGCGGGCAGCTAGTAGCATTAATTTACAGGCCTTTCGTAGAATGAGTACTGCAGGCCTACTAATAGTGATTCATTTACAGCTACCACTTTACGAGGAACTTACAAGTAAATTAAATGTGCCAATTGGGTGTAAGCCAATTTAGGCATGTTTGAAGGAGACAAATACAGAATAAGTATAGAGCAGATCCTGGTCTGAACTTTGGGATGAAATTATTAGGAAATGTTGGTATCAGCTATTATATTAGCTAACATTAAAGGGGATGCAGCAGCAGTGGCAATATGCCAACACGTGAGGGATTTCACTCCTTTACAACAGAAAAGTGAATTACCTAAAATAATCATAGACACCTATGCAGAATTATGTAGAGATAGTTTGGGAGCTAGTGCAACAAAACCTCAACTCATGGGTGGTCCTGAAAAGGATAGCACCAAGCAAGCACCTGATTTTTCCAAAAAGAAATGGGATCATAACAATAAAAAACAAAAGAATAGATAAAATAAACCTCAATCCAGGAGTGGGTCTCCTCAACAGGAGCTCTTTTTAAAACATACTTTATTGATTTTCATGCTTAACAATCTGGCGTGACAGCAAATCATACATTACAGGGTTCATATAGGTGTACCATACTGTAATCACAGGTGGATCATTACAACTAATACAGTCTACGGAAGGTGCATTCACAGTAGGAGCCGTGGTAGCAGGATTTTAAATCGCAGGTATATTTATAAGCTGTACACCAGAATAACATTTCCCCCCACCTCCCTGGAACTATCATTCTAAACATTCCCACCCCCTCCCCTTCCCTGTCCTTAGGAATAGAGATAACATTAAAGAACTTGAAAGGTATTGGGATACCGATACAAGTTCCTCTTGTTCCTTTCAGGGTTCATCAAAAACCTCAGAGAGGGGAGGATGGCCAGAACACAGACAAGAAGAGCATACCAAGTCCAGAGACACGCAACACACTTCGGACTACAGCTCCGAAAAACAAAAATCTAAACCTCAATTTAAAAAGCAGAAAGTAGCAGGTCCCAAAGGTAGACATGCCCAGAATTCTGACGACTCAACTTCTGAACGGGGAATGGGCTCTGACAATGCTAGAGAGAGCAGCAGAAGTAACAATAGTTTGCCAGAACCTGATAGAATCTCTGGTGACAGCGAAGTTGATTGAGCATGTAACCGTGGAAACACTGGATACAACGGTAAGTGTCCCACATAGGTTACACTCCACATGGAGGGGGACAAATCCGGAAACATTAAAGGACTCTTTACGCCTATGACATCGTTTTAGCTGAAAGAGATTGGCCACCTGAAATTGTTATGGCTTGCCCAAAGGGAGAAATGGTAATTTGACCAGCTTTTTCTAACCTCATTCCAATATACTTAAAACATACATATGGGCAGGAGTGGGCGGCAGCCCTTGCTCCATCATTATATCACAACCATGTTGGGTGGGATACCGAGTCGCTTCACCATATGATCCCAGTAAGAACTACTCCAACTCCACAAAGACAGTACCTAATAAAACAAGAAGCGAAAAAACAGGTCTGAGTGATCTTAGATCAACTTAAATACAAGGGTATAATAGAAACTTACATCTCCTCAATGAATAATCCTTTGTTTCCCGTAATGAAACCAGACAATTCATATCCTCTAGTTTTAGACTATAGACATCTGAACACATGCACTAAAACATTTGCAATACAGAATGCACACAGTGCCGCATTAATGAATAATATTGTGCGGAAGAAATACAAGACCTCTGTCAAAGTATAGTGCCTGAAAAGCAGGTATTTGATAGCATTCTCAGCGCTAGGTTCTCAGGGTCAATTTTGTCGACTACCCCAAGGGTGTAAGAATAGCCCTGAGTTGTTTTCCGCTAGATGATTTAAAGAAACAATTGACCAGGGTGTACAACATAATTTTGGGGTTTGCCTTTGAGGGCTACAAATTCAACTCTAAAAAACCTACAATAGCCCCCTCAATGTACTTTTTTTGGCATAAGAGCTATCAAGTGAATAAAAAACCCTGGCAGCTAACTTTTTAGAAAAGTGTGTGCGGCTCCAACCTCCTAAGTATTTGAAGAACTTACAATCCATATTGGGATTTTAAAATTTTGGCAGAATATACATTTTGGGTTAAGCAGAAAGAGTAAAATATTTCTACAACTTATTCAGACCTGATTTTTCAGTTAGGGATTGGACACAGGAACACACAGATATCCTTAGTTCCTTACAAGCTGACATTATAGCTTCAAAACACTTGCAGACACGCGTAAATGTCTGGAACCTGGTGATCCGTGTTATAGCGGGGCAATCTGGGTACACTTACCAAACCTTTAGTGAAGGAGAAATTAGCATACAAATCACTCTTGTACACAAACGCTGAAATGTGCTTTGCTTCTACAAAAAAAACACTGACAGCAGTACAGACTGCTGTAGTAAGAGAAAGAGCACTGGCTCTGAGGAAACGATAATTGTCTTAATTTCGGTACCAGCCTTAGAGGCTGCTACAAAGGCAAGCTTTCCAAATGCAAAAGCCTTACATCCAAGATGGATACAATGATCTAATTCTCTCACTGCAATGGATGTAGAATACAGATATTACCCTGGTCTAAAAACACAAGCATTCCTGCAATATGAACAAGAATATCCTCTACCAAATGAAATATTTGCCTCTAAATCAGTTTGAATATATCATTTACACTGACTGATCTGAGCAGCCTGCCGTAGGAAGTAAACAGCAATACAGCACCGCATGTGCGATTGTAAAGGGTCATATGCAGGATGGCAACTTCCATCGTAGCAGTGCAAAGACACAGTCTCTAGGAGACTGCACAGCTCAGCTGGCAGAACAAAAAGCCCTATTACTGGTACTAATAAATATGGATCGAGAATTCCCCACACTGATCGTGTGCAATACTTTTTATTGTGTTCAGTCATACAACAAATATATTCAATTCAATTCAATAATCTTTATTCTCGGTCGTTTAGACCATCAAAGATAAAAATACAGTAAAATGTTTTGTGCAAATTCAATTACGCAAAAACCTTCAAAAAATGTCATGATTCAAAACATTAGAAAGTCATAAAAAAGGTACACCAACATCTTAATGCTTTAACCAGTGACCCCCGCTTTTAAAATGCGAGATCGAACGTGCCACATGGCCATTAGATACTTTGCTAGTGCAAAAACAACCGGAGGTGACAAATCAGTTTTAAGGATTCTGAACGCGGGCAGATATTTCCTAAAGCCCATGTTTTTAAGAATAGGCAGAAGCCAGTATCTCCTCGCTCTTTGGTAGGCTTTCCAAAAGAGAACCACATGTAGGTCGTTCTCATAAGGATATGTGCAGGCTGGACACTGCTCTACCATCGAGGGCCTGGTCCAAGAACTAGTGAAGGCCCTCAAAGGTAGAGATCCGTATCTCCATTGTAGGTATAATTTTCTAGCCAGCACAGGACTCATGCCATCCAATACACTTTCCATTTGGTAGGAATCTTTCAGTTGTATAAATATGTGAGTCAATGATCCCACCCGTGTATTATCTATATCAGTGGTCAACTTCGACTGATAGTATGATTGTGCAAGTGCCTTTTGAGAGATCCTCTTGCATGAGTTAGCAGGGTCGGTCCATAGTTCGGAAAGACCTAGGCTTTCGCATGCACTCCTTATATATTTTAACCAAGGGATATTGCAAGTGTTTGGTAAAGCCATAAACTCTTGGAGCTCTCTTCTGTAATCACCAAGATCCTGGCTACTCCATATTCTTCACCAAAAGGCTAAGGGCTTCAACCCTAGCTCCTCGGCAATTGGCCTTAGACCTAGATCCAACCTCAGGGGAAACAGGAAGGGCCACTAACTGCCTGAGAAACTTGTTCTCAGTAGTTTATAGATTTTTTGCAGAAACATGGCCCCAGAGTTCCGCCCCATATACGACTGAGCCCCGAGATTGTGATTTGTAGATCTGTATCATAGGGCCCAGTGGGTGATATATAGATTTACTCGCCATTCTTAGGTTTCCCCCAGCCTTCTGTGATAATTTCAAATTTGCCTTAATCAAATGAGTCACCATGTCATTTTCTCATTCAGGGTTACCCCCAAATATTCGAATGTGGAAACCCTCTCCAATCGCACCATGCCTAGGAGAGGGTTTGGACGTGTTGAAGGTGTTGGGTTCAGAATCATAAATTTTGTCTTGGAGGCATTGATTTCAAGACCCCTCTCAGTACAAAATTTTAAGAACCCGTCCACTATCCTTTGAATTCCCATGGGGGATTTTTTTTTTTTTTTTTTTTTTTTAAATGTGTTTATTGACTGCATACAAGGAACAGTGATATACAGATCCGAGTGCCATCAACCCAAGGCCCGCCATTTTGTCTCATCTCGCAATCGATTACATCGGCTATCCCACATCCCGGAGGCCGGGCATCGCCGTGCTACACTGAATAAACACCTAATGCTTCCCGAGTGTCCCTCCAGCTCAGCGCTTGCATGCGGGGCAGATCCCCTGTCTGCGGTCAGGCTTTAACGCGCTCCTTTCCCCAAAGCTTAGGGGACAGTCACTCTTTTTTATGGCCATAAAACTCCAAACCCCCTCCCTCCCCTCACGCTTCCCCCAACTCCCCTAACCCACCCTCCCCAACCAAACCCCTGAGGTCCTAGGTTAGTCGCAGTATCGCTCGCCTCCCGCACTCAGCCGCCACTCATCCTCATCTAGTGTCACCCGCCCGATCACCTCCTACGGGAGCTCCCTCTTCTGCAGCATCCGGGTCAGGGCCCCCATCCGGGCGTCCTGCCGCAGCCCCCCGCCCGCTCAGGTATTCCTCATACAATTCCCAGAAGTTTTTAGGCCTGCTACGCGGCGGCAGCAACTCGCTGAACCTCTCCGCTTGGGTGCAGCAGTACAGCACATCGCGTTTCCACTGCTCCACCGTGGGCACTGGGCCACGCATCCAGCTCATCGCCACTCGCCGTTTCGCCACTAGCATCCCCATATCAACCAGGCGTCTGGCAGCCCTCGGCACACCTCGTGAATGCCCCAATAGCGCCACCGCCGGATCCGGAGCCAGCTCCACCCCCGTCACCCCCACTATCTGGAGGCATACCGCCACCCAAAAGTTGTATATGCCCGGGCATTGCCACGCCAGGTGGAGGAAGTCAGCCGTCGGGTGTCTGCAACGTTCGCATACAGGGTCTGCACGCAGCCCATATCTATGCAAGCGCTCCGGCGTGTAGTAGTACCTGTTGAGGAATTTGAAATGGACCAGCCGGTGTCTGCCATGCAGAGAGATGCGTCTAATCCCCGTGCAGCAGTACGCCCACATTGCATCGTCAATGGTAATCCCTAAGTCCCTTTGCCAGTCCAGTCTGCATTTTGCGAACTCGTGCACTCTATGCGATTGCGCCATTCTGTACAACTTAGAGATCAACCCGCGGGGGCTATCATTCTTAATTATGTACGTCAGTTCCTGAACCTCCGCCGGCTCCTCCATATCCTTCCCCAGCAACTGTCTCCAGGCCTGCCTGACTCTGTAATACTGAAAACGCTGCAATTGCGTGCACTCCGCGCCTGAGGCTGCCACCGCCGTCCACGTTTTGACTTGGCCGTCAGCAAACATGTCCCCCAGTGTGTGTACTCCCATCTCCTTAAGCGCTCGCCGCACTCCCTCCTCCTTGCAAGGGGTCAGCCACACCGCCCAAGCAGTGGGCATTGCCGGTGAATACAGCTGCGCCCCAGAGTCGCACTGTAGTATACAGTTCCAGGCATGCCTAGTGGAGTTCAAGGAATCGAGAAATCCCGTGCGGCGGTCCGGATGCTCAAAAATGATTTAGAGAGCAGCAGGGTGTCGTCTGCAAACATTACAGCAGGCACCCTGCTGCCATTCAATTTGGGAGCGTCAATGTCTTTTAGCCTGGACAGATGGGCGATTACCCCGTTGACAAAGAGGCAGAACAGGGTGGGTGCAAGCACACACCCCTGCCTCACCCCCCTGTCAACGGGGAATCTTTCGGTTAAGCCCCCCATCCGGCCGCACCTGACCTGCGCAAAGTTGTCCTGATGTAATTTAATCAGTATAGCCAGGATGTCTAGCGGAACTCCCATGTCGCCCAAGACGTTCCAAAGTTTGGATCTAGGCACCAGGTCGAAGGCAGCCCGCAGATCCACGAATACCGTGTACAGGCTGCCCCCTTCCAAAAGTGCCGTCCTCCAATAAATAAGATTGAGGCGGAAAATTTGATCCGTGGTGGATACCCCCTTTCTGAACCCAGCCTGGTAGGGGCTCATAATATCGGTCTCCTCTATCCAATTCTGCAAACGGTCTAAAATGAGCCTCCCGAAGAGTTTTTGCGACACATCTATCAGGCTGATGGGCCTGTAGTTGGATGGGAGCAGAGGCGAACCTTTCTTAAAAATCGGAACCACCTCTGCGCCCAGCCAAGTGCAGGGCACCTCCATACCCTTAAGAATCGCATTAAATAGCGCAAGGAAATAAGGGGCCCATGTCTGGCTCCTGTTTAAAAAGATAACCTGGGAGGCCATATAAACCGGGTGCCTTTCCAGTTGACAGGCCTGTTATAGCAAGCCGGACTTCCCTTATGGTGAATGGATCTCCTTCCTTGCAATTATAGACCGACGGGATTGTAGTGCAGCTCCCATGGCCTGGCACCTCTGTATACAGAGACTGAAAGTGCTCCTGCCAGGTCTTGGAAGAGATATTTGGCTCTATTGCCGAAACAAGTTCCTCAGAACCTGAGTTGACAATCATCCAGAACTTCCGTGAGTCCATGGAGGCTAGGGAACTAGCAAGTTCTTCCCATTTGGTCTGGTCCCAGTCAATCTTAGCATTAGTAATTAACTTCTTATATTCGCGTCTCTTAGTTTGAATCTCCAACCTGCTGTTGCGGTTCTTAATACTCAACAAGAGATCTCTCCTTGCACTACGGCACGCCGCATTATACCAGGTGCACTGTTTCCTTCCACTTCCCCTCCTTGGACCATTGTTAAATAGATCTACAGATAGGGTCTTTACAAGTTCATCATGAAGCAGCCAAATTTGTTTATTATTGACCCCTGTACTAGATTGGTTACTCAAAAGCGCCATTTTTTCTAGAGTGGGAATAAGGCTATTATAAAGCCGGGGGAGTTTATCTGCACTTGTTACTATTTTTTCCCACTTAATTCTTCTCCTGTTATTTTCAAGGACTAGGTCAGGATATGTCTTGTACGACTCTACTTCCCCGCAGCCCCGGCCAGGGAGGAGAAAGTCCAGTTCCAGGGCGTTATGGTCGCTGTCTTCTCTACTGGTGACCCTAAAATCAATGACATGCGACCACGAAGATAATTGCACTAAGATGTAATCAAGTCTTGATTCCCTGCCCTTCCGATTAAATGTGGGTTTACTCGGGATATCAGATTTAACTCGCCCGTTACAAGCCCTAACTCCATGTCTCAAAGTTAGGGCAGTAATTTGCACCGCCAGTGGGCTCCAAGCTTTTGGCGAAATGGATTCTATCGGTGGTACTCGCCATCTTGCCTCTTCCTCTAGGCAGGCCCCATCTAAGAGACCTGGTAGGGGTTCATAGTGTGAATTCAAATCCCCGCCCACTACAAAGGGGAACCCCTTGGGCAATTCAGCCAGGAGATCTGCAAGTTTATCAATAGTGGGGGATTCCTGTGAGGTGGCAACCGGTCTCGAGTAAACATTCACCACCGCTAGTCTGCTGCAGTGGGACCATTCCAGTAGTACCACTAGTATATCGTCTGAAACCACTGGAAAGCGCGTAGCTTTGCATCCCAGATGAACTGCAACCCAAATTTCAAGTCCACCTGATGGGCGCCCCCTTCCCCCCCATTTCGCGGGAGTAGAGAATACTGCAAAGCCCTGCCTCGCATGTTCCTCTCTCTCCCAGGTTTCCTGGAACATACATAGGTCTTTAGTATCAATATATTCAATCCATTCCTGACAATGGGACTTATTTCCCAAACCCGCTACATTCCATGATAGTATCTTTAGTGGGAGGGGCCCATCACTCAGGGTAGTGGTAAGGGGGATGCTTGTCTCTTCCCCCGCATTATGGAATATATTGCTAATGGAGTTGCTCAAAGGCTCATGGGGTTCCAGGTGATTGGGCGGCTCTATTTCTTGACTGGTTTCGTCCACAGTCTCCCATACTACAGAATTAGGCTTCCCGCCTGGGTCTGTGGGCAGTCAATCGACCATATCTAGTAGGCTGTAACTATTCTGGGTTGGAAGATAGAATTGCTGATAGGATCTCCAGGGAGGATGATTTTGCTCACCTACGCCCCAGTTACCGCCTCTCCTATGGCAGATTTCCCAACCCTCTTCAGCCATGTTGGGGGTATAATGGGCTAGCTCCTCTCTTCGTAAATTGGGTAATACTCTCCAACCTCTTAATGGTCCCCCACCCAATCTCTCCGGATGCGAGTGGTGTGCATTGATTTCAGGATACCCTTGGCGTTGGCTTCTGTAGTGATAAGGGACTCCCCTTTTTTTATGATCTCCCCTCCCGGCCGGTCTTTGTATCTGAGCCCCCCAGATCTCATCCTCTCTATCATATGCTAGAGGGGGATAAAAAAAGGAGAGGGGTAAAGATTGAATAATAGTCCCCTCTTCCTTAGCTGTCCATCCGCAAATATACCGGACGGTCCTGTGATCTTTAAAATTGACTATGACGCAGTCACCATTTATAGATTTAGTTAAACTGCCCAACCACGAAACCCTTCGTACCATAAGGACAGGGCTTGATATGCCTTCAGGGAGTGGTCTATAAGTACATAGCCAATTAATCACCTTATTCTTAAGGGAGGCGGTGGATTCTTTAGAGGTGGCATTCAATTCTGGTACCCCTACCAGGACAACAGTATATGGAGCTGCCTCTGGGGGGAGGTTTATTAGTCCAGGATTTAACCTCTTGCTCACACCCTCTGCCATTAATTCCACATTATTCAGTGCGGTGATAGAAGCGGAGTTACTTTGCCCAATTCGGTCTGCCCTAATTGGAGGGGAAGATAGATGGTTAAGCTGATCTGCCCTCGAATGAGTGTTAATATTTGTGGGCAAGATGGGTGTTGCCTGCTGTGCTATATGTGTGGAGCTTTTAGCCTGAATTATAGGCTGGGAGAGACCTCTTTTTGCTGCCCTATCGGGACCTTTTATTCCACCGTTATTGGCTGTTTTCAGAGTGTCAGCTAGTTGGACTGTAGATTTTTCTATGGCCACTAGTCTAGCTTCCATTTTTATTAGCCTTTCTTCCAGTGGGCTGAGGAGATTTCTTATGAGGGCACCTATGTCCGCAAGGGTAATATCCTCCTCAGTAGGCTCAAGTAGATTTAGGTCAGATTGGTTACTTGTCTCCCCTGATAGATTGGAACGCGTAACCCCAGCTGTATCTATTTGCAATTTTTCCCTGATATTCAAACAGGAGCTTTTTAATATCGGGTTCGTGCAAGATTTTATAATATTTGGCTTTCCCACACCCTTAGCCTTGGGCCCTCCACTCTTTTTGGGGATGGCTCCTTCTCTAATCCCCTTTCGGGTATTCGCTTTGATGGCTCTGGGGTTGGCATTATCGGTGTCTAACGTAGAATTTAGAGTAGTAAGTGTGGGGTGGGGTTGAGCAGGCGGGAGGGTTAGCATGCTAAGATCTGCACCATCAATGGGATCCTTCCTACTCAGCTGAGAAATACAATTTGATATATCCAGCAACCCAGAGAGATTGTTCATACCATCCACCCCTATGTCCGACACAATGAGTTCATGGCTTACCACAGGAGATTTAGCCTGAGCCAAGGGGCCCATAGACGATCTCCGCACCCAGTCCAGTTCTTGGGATATTCGCCTTTCCAGGAGCGTAATGTCCTCGATTAGCAGTGACCCGGCTTTCACAAAATAGTTATCCAATGTTCCCTTTGATGTAGATGCGACAGCCATGGCACTTTTGCTCCTTGTTTCTCTTGTCGACATCTTTACAGGAAAGTGCCGGTAATGACCTTCTGAGTCGAACAGTATTCTAAGGGAAGTCCAGGCGGGATGGCCCAGGCCCGGCCTCTCCCGTCCTCTAACGGCCTCAAACGGCCCGCTCTTTGCCCGGTCTTCGCTCCGGGCGCGTTCCGCTGGCGCGTAAGTGCAGGACTCTTATGTTGAAGAAATAGTAGGAAAGGAGGCGGGGCCAGGAAGAGGACACAGGTGTGCTGGGTCAGCGCAGCAGCGAGCACCCTGGTCCTCGCAGTCCCGGGGTCACGATGGTTCACAACAGCCTCCCCAAGTTCAGCGCAGTCGGCGGTCAATACTGGGGTCAAAATGGGTTTAAAGACTCAAAAGGTGGCACAATTATGTATACAATGCTATGGGCACAGGTAGCTGAGTTAAAAAATGAACTACCAAGAGCTCACGTGCTACACATGCTAAGTCATCAGCGTGATGGCGTTCATGTTGAAGGGAATTCATTGGCTGATGATGCTGCGAAGCCGGCAGTATAAACTGCTGCTGTAGCTGCAATCACTCGTTCAAAAATTAGAAAAGATGCTTCACGCAAAAACAGCAGAGCCTTACCAAAAGGCTTTCCACTCAAATACTCCTACAAGTTAGATGAAAATAACATTCAATATACTCAAAATCCAGGAGTAGGGGATAGAGTAATACCAAACATGGATCGCAGATTGGGTTTAATTCTAGCTGCACAGGAGGGTCTAGGTTCTGCACATGCAGGGATTACTGTGATGGTTTCACTATTAAAACAGCTCTCTTGGTGGCCAGGGTTAACTAAACAGACAAAGAATGTTGTCCTAAATTGCGACACCTGCTAGCAGATGAAGGGTTCCAATGTAGCACGTCCAGTGCAGACATTACTAATATCAGACAGACCACTAACTTGTGTCTTTTTGGACCACTGTGGCCCCCTACAAGCAGAAGGGGCTTACAGGTATATCTTGGTGGCAGTGGATTCATGCTTTGGATTCCTTTGGGCATGGCCTCGGCACTCGGCTGACATTCGAACTGTCTTTATAGGGATATGCGCAGTTGGAACATTACATTCTGACTGTGGCCTGTGTTTAGCACTAGGGCTTACAAGGAAACCATGGAAAGTTTGGGTGTATCATTGCGCTACTCCTCTCCATACCATCCCGAGGAAAATTCAGTTGCAGAGAGGTGAAATCGAGACTTAAAGCAATCTTTTACAGCAAGAGTATTAGGTTTGGATGTTAATTGGGTCAAGTACTTATACAGGGTCCAAAGAGCCCTTAACAATATGCCAAGAAGTTCCCTAGGAGGTGTCACTCCTTAAAAGGTCCTATTTAGGACAAAAATGTGGGTACCTGATCTTGATTGTGAAAGCACAGTGGTGGATGAAAAACCATTTGACATCAATAAATGTTTGGCTGTTTTACACAATCTGATTGAATCCTGGGCACTACTAAGCAACATGCAAGTAAAACGCCCCAACACTGGGGAAGTCAAATCAGTCACAGCAAGACTTGTCTGGTTCCCAAAAGACAGGGAGCTGGTCAGAGAAAAGATTGTGGACAGAAAAGTATTTGGGCCATCATACAGAAAGCTAGTTCCTATCTTGGCTGTTAAAGGAACAATAACTATACTTCTTCTGCCACTTCCTGGCAAAAAAGAAAAGAGATTTGTCTCCATTGATCTGATCAAGCCACACTATGTGGTCGCTACTGAATAGTAGGCCTCGTGGGCTCCCGGGTAGCTGACACGCTCCTCTCCCTGCCATACAGGAAGTTCAGGCAGAAAGACTCACAACATTTGAAGAGTCACCAATACCAAGCAATGGAATTTCCAACAATGAAATGGAACTGATTCCTCTGGAAACAGAACTTCAAAACCAAAATGAAAGACAAATACCATTCAGCCTTCAACTGATGTCTACATCAATATGCCTCTACAAGAGATGTCTGCCAGTTCAATAAAACCTGCTGAGCTACCAAAAATAGATGGAACTGCACCTGGATATTTCATTGACTTTTTTACCTTCTCTCTTGATCTCAGTGAACCTGGGACAGGGCCAGCTCCAGTTTCCCGTAAAGGAACAAATTTGTGATTTCTACACTTTTCTGAAAAAGACTTATCTAGTATCACTATGCCTCTAGCTCTGGATAATAACTGGAATATTGTTTTTTTTCTGGTCAGGATTGGCCTAGTGACTGTTTTTTGCTTACTCATGAATGGGCATTATCTCACAGAACGCTCTGCAGTTTCCAAAGTGAACTTGGTCCTGAAACCTCATTCGTCATCTCATCATGAACAAAGAGACCTGTCCTTCATGAACGTTACAGCTGTTCCAATTCTGATGGTATAGTTTGGGACAATGTTGATTATTATGTATTTGGCCCCACTGAACTTTTGAAAATTCCACGTGTATTTGAAATTTCTCTAAATAATATTATTACCTACAGTACATTTTCTGATGATTGGGATTTTCAAACTATAAATAATATGTTGTCTGATTTGGAACAATCCGCTGCATTTTCAAACACTGAAATGTTAGAGGACACATCTGATTTTAACACTATGTCTGTTACCAACATTATGGTCATCACTTTTTACACAAATCCAGTATTCCACAAAATGCTTTTACATACCACCAATGGGAACATTACCCAACACCACCAAAAGGTAGTTCAAAAACATTTGCACAGAAGTTTTCCTATTTTTCAGGGTTTAACACATCAGACACGACCTCATATTACTATAAGGTTGCTGCTATAACTGCACGGTAAAATATGCTGACTAACACCAAATAGATTTATTCTGCATCCTTCATTGCCCAACTGTCTGAACTAGGTTTTATGGAAAGACACAATAGACATTAAATCAGTCTGGGGTTTAAAGGACTGGCAGGTAAGGGAACAGCAGCACTATTTGGTGCTCGCCTCATCCCACAGCAAATCATCTTTTTGAATGACACAGTGCAACAGACTTCCTGTTTTGGACTAGCCAAGAACAAGGATTTGAACACACCTCCTGTTCCCACAGCTTCTCATTTCAATTTTACATCACATGGAGGGGATACAATAGATGAAATCATACAGTACAATACTTCATACCCCAATTGGAAGGTATGGTTAGTTTAGCCCACAGACACAAATAGATGTCAAACAAGATTCAGGGGTACAACCGAAGGGTTTAGTATCCATAGGCCGGACCAAAGCTATGTACAAAGAGAACATCCAGGGGTGGTGACATCATACAGTGTTGGGAAGTTGTGCCTCGATTGGATAAAAACCTCGACACTGTCCCAGGTGAAACAGCACGATGAGTCTCCACAGGATCTGCTTTACTTTATATTATTTTGTAAATTTTATGAAGTCCCTCGAAAAACCTTTATTGCCCCAATTTTAAAGAAGATGAATTTTACACCGGCCCATCCAGCTTTTATCTATCTACAGATGTTGTATGATGAATCCACTTTCTTTATTCTCAGTTACTTGAAATCTGCTATGAAGGCAAGGCCCTGCCTTTATGAAAGATCAGAATTGGTCAGGGTCTATGCCACCCCAATGATATACATACTCAAGAAAGAGGCCTGGGAACTCACTGTTTAAACTGTTTAAAATTTCTATTGTGGGTTAATGGTACATGCATTTAACTTTGCTCCCTAGATTTTGAATCAACAAGGACTCTCGTGGAATGTATTTTAACCGTAATGAATTGTGTTGTCTGATATGTATCGATTACTTTTAACAGTGATGAATTGGGGTATCTTTTTATAATATTTGTATGTATTGATAACTTTTATGTTTTTATATGTTGAAACCGAATAAAGTTGATTGACTGACTGACTACTCTTAGATGAGGTGGATCTTAAGGGATTTTTTGTTATGTCCCCGAAAACCACATCAGAAATCTTTCTACAATGCTGGCGATAAAGACATCTGGAAGATCTCTCAACAAGAAACCGCAGAGAAACTTCTTGAAATAGATAGAATTAACCTCGAAAAGGCATTAGCTATAGTTGACAATGGTATGACTACATTAACATCCAGTATTTATTCACTGGGCAACATTGTATCTTCTGCTATTGATATACTAGAACAGGATTTGTCCATACTACAACACGGACAATCTCAACTACGTTCTTATATGTTATTACGCTAAACGCTGCCATCATTGCGCGCTGGTTATGTGCCTTGGCGATTTATCAACAGTACGTCCCTATTTTCTGCATACAATCTAACTGAGAAGCAGATACCAATGGCACAAAGGGAAGACAATTATACAATGCTGGACCAATTACCTTTTACTGTGTTAGAATCACCATTCACATAATGGTTAATCCATGGCCATATAACATTACTAGTCATAACTTTCCAGTTTCAGTACTGCCCAGAACAACAACCGGCAGGCAGATATGAAGCGATGGGCAGGAATTCATCAAGGAATCTTGGGATTTGCCGTACAGATTTCGATGCAGGAATGGGGATATGAAAGTGTTTCTTAGCGGTACAAACTGCTAGAATGCTTTAAGTGGATCTCTCAAATTCCAGGATATCATGCATCACGGGGCTTGTAATGGTTCAGTTAAAAACTTATCCTGTCACTTGAAAGGGTCCCCAGCTGCTGTGATTAATTCGCTGTTCCAGTTGCTTCCCACTGGGAGTATCATTGATGATGAACGATCAAGGATTTTGTGTGATGCTCCCAGGCATCGCATATCTTGTCACTGTAAGCTCCAGGTTCACTTGCCGTATGCAAGTATTGGTTCCACCGATCCACACAGTCAGGGAGGCTCCATTGTGGCCTTCGTTCAATGTTCCCTTTATACAGTTTGATACTCTGAGCAGAGTGAAAGCCATGCTTTTACAGAAAACCGTGCCCTAAAACTCCGCCCAAGAGACTTAAAATGTTCAGGTCGCAAGGACCTCAGCTGAGATGCTGGCACTCGTACAAACAAACTGCCCTTTCCATTTCATAGAAACGGTGCAACGTATTTTTAACATGTCTGATACGACGGGCATAGTACACCTATTTAAGACCATAGGTTCTGGCCTGTTAAGCACCTTTCAGACAATCTTCGCAGTTATTCACAACTTCCTACGTTGTTTGGAAGTATTTTTGGAGGGCTTCCGCTGATTCTGTTCCCAATAGCAGGAATCCTGATTGTCATTTTTCTTTTATGCAATGGATGTCCCAGTCACCAAGGAGATGGAAAAAGCGCTCTTGGAGCATCAATACCATGATCGCATGGTACTCCATCTGGGCACACCTCGCCTTCGGGAACTAAGTGAGTCCTGGTTCCTATCATTTCAACCAGTCTGGATTGACTGTTTTCTGCCTGTCCTCCGCTAACTATTCTGCTGACAAGAATGCGTGTTGGATCTCTGTCTAACACTTCATCGGATGCGCTACCAGACGTGGATGGTTTCCTGGACCCGTTAAAGGCCCACGTACTGCTGTGTCCTCAGCGTATTCCCAAGATGATGTTGGCATTTTCAGAACCACCAGGGACTCTTCCGCTCCTGTTGGAACAGAGACAGGCTCCTCTACAGGCACACCAGTCGAGGAGACTAAACAGGATTCCCCAGCATCGGCAGTGGGCACTACAGAAGATCATCTGTGCTCGATTGACCTGATCTGTGAGGTGTTGCAGGGATCATTGTATGCGCTGGCAAGCACAGTGATTTTGTGTCTCCCAGCCAGGACACATTAACATTTGGCTCATCGTGTGCCTGGAAACATTCAGCCTTTTTCAAAACAATCAACATTTAGAATCTTAAACAGTAGACTTTTTAGTACTGCATGGCTTTCAGGCACTCATAGTTTTTCGGACCAAATATACAAACATTCTTTATGAGACTTCTACAGCTTTTACCAGAATTTTAGCATATTTTTGAATTTTTTGTCTATTAAATTATCTGTGTATTTTAGAAATACATGTAGTATTCTTCATATGTTGTCCAGTCAGGTGAGGAGTGGGACTTATGTTCCATACAGGTGCCCAATATAGGCCCTACATAACGGTTCTTGGGACTGACCTTTTACCTAGTTACGGTAATGTGCAAGTGTGCCTGCATTGTTGTGGATGATTAATTGGTGTACAGGAAGGGACACTTACCTGCACATAAATATTCATGCATGCTGTTTAGTTGTCTCAAAATGTGCTGCACAATGCAGCACACATACAAACATCAAAAATGAGGACAGGTCTAGAATTTTGCATTGTTGTGCAATGTCACTACCCTGTTATTACTGCTCTTACTGTTGGACTAGCCATATATTTTCCCCATCCTTAGTAATAAGGGGCAGCATCAAAATCACTGGCTGTTGTGGTGGAAGGTCCACTGCAACACCCATTGCTTACCCCTCTCAAGTACAGCGTGAATGTGTGCCTCATTCATAAGGCTGGGCAAAGCCATATCAAGTCGGTTAAAACTGGTTTGCAAATATAGCGAAGCACGTTTTCTCACAGTAAAGTATAAAATAGTGATGTTCCTGTAGTGATAGGGGTTTCTAAATATGCCACAAGCAATAGTAATTGCTTAATTGCTGGTTTGATGTGTGCAGCTAAATGCAGCACACATAACAACATAAAAAATTGATGTTGACTTCCCCTTTTCTACATGAGAAGTGAAGGGTGAGAAGGGGCGTTATTCACAATGCTGCACTAATGAACGTTATTTGACTACACGCTGACTTGCTATTTTTCCTCAAAATGCATTTATCCACATGAAAGTTGCTTAAAGTGATGTTCCGTTGGCAATATGACATTGTATTCATAGTCCTGGGTTTTGTGGTCAATGACACAAATTTACACACATTTACATGCATGGAACATTGGCCTAAGGTAAAGTAAACCGTGGCAGGGAGAACATGTATTGCGATTGGTTTGTGTAAACATTCTTCCTGTTACAAAGGCATGGAAGGACCATGAACTATCCAGTATGTATCATCCATGTGCTCCACCCTGTGATATTCAACCAAGGTCTGCTGTGAAACAATGCACCCATCCTTGAAGCCTGCCTCAAATTCCTGAGTCCTCCTGCTTGCATTTTGTCACCATCAAAACAGGCACCCTTGCACCAAAGTGCAAGTGTGTCTTGATAGAGGGTATGATTGTTTATGAACATGAAGGTGTTACTCCACACACATAAACTTCAATTAATGGGATTGACCTGTTTCTATGTGTACACCTTAAAACACATAGATACTTCTAAAATGAGGAGAATCGAAGCACCTTTTCCTGTCTTTTCAATGTGAAAATCACTGTATTCCTGGTCTCAAGTGTACTAGTGGCCTCCCCCAATTCCACATTTGGAAATAGGTGGCAGTGGCAACATCAATGGGGGTGCAGTGGAATGCCCACCTCAAAACCCAGTGAACAACACTTCCACGCAATGGGTAGTGGGCAAGGGGGCCTTATCCACAATGTGGCGTTAAGCTTTGTGGAGTAGCTTAATGCTGCATTGTAAAAAAAAGTGAAGCACCCAGTACCATAGGATGGTCTGAATAGATGACATACCAGTGGCCGTAGGGGCTTGTAAATATGCCCGTCACTGGTGGCATACAGGGCAAATGTCAAAATCATGAACAACTATAATTGAACCTTCAGGGACATTGTAAATCGACACACAAAGCTGCGTGTAACAGGTGTACCATGTATCACAGGAGAATGGAAAGTATCATGCACTCTGATTGCCAAATGCTAAAATACATGTCAGCATGTAGCAGACACATACAACAGTATCTGCCCTTTACATTGCAGAGGATGAAACCTCACATCCTGGAACTCACAATCATCGACCAATATACCCTCCAAGAGTTGCCCGACTTCATAGGCAGCCCATCTCTGCACTTAGGGAGATCCAGCAGTGCTGCAGTGTCTCCACATGCCCCCCCAAACATACAGCAGGTACCACCACAGCCACAAACCTGGCCTATGATGACCCACAGATACAATTTTAGTGCAGTACTGTAGGAATCCATGGTGAGGGAGATGAATGGTGCGTACCTACAGCATCCCCATCTTCTGCCCCTGATGTGTCTGTGTGTCCCTGGGCTGCCGCTAATCCAACATCACCTTCACAGGAGACACCACACACATCAGAGGTAGAAGATGTGGATATCACATTTATTATAAGTAGAAGCCAGCGGTAGCATTTTTCTGTGTCAAATAGACAGTTTCTGCTTAACATATATCAAAATGGGAGAGGTACAAGGAGCATAATCAAGGTCCAGTACTCATGCTCCTTTAAAAGGTTTAACTTATGTATCAACAAAACTAGTGTACTTGTTCCTGTCTAGAAAAGATGAACGAGAATGGTTGAAGTAGAAAAATGCTAGGGAGATCTTTCTTAATAGGATCTTATGCCTTCACTCACCCATATGGGTGTCCTGCTTCATCATTGGGCTTTTTGCTCCTCGTGAGGCTGGCGTTGCAGTACCTCATTGGCCCTGCAAGAGGGTTTTTTGGCAGAAATCTTTTTAGTAAAAAAGCCATGCGTGTGGGTATGTGGTGCTGACAGGTGAGTGTGTTCTTGATTTAAAACTACCTAAAGGGTGCCCTTTGATGAGTATGGTAGGGTTAAAAAAAGGGTAAAATCGGGGATGTGTGACTGTCTGGTGAATGGAGCATAAACGCATCGTGGTTAATGCTTGGTCAGGCCAACATGCTTCATGCCTCGGTGGTCCAGATTGATCCGTGGTGCTTCTTCAGGACCAGTGAATGTAGTGTTAACCCTAATCTGGGTCTGAAAGAGTATAGGGGTGTTATAATATATAGCCTATTCTAGTGGATCAGCATAAGGTCATGAAAGTACATAAGGTGTATCATATATCATAATCCAATCTAGAGAGAAGGAGGAAAAAAACAAGAAGAAATAATAATATTAAAATTAAGATAATAAACGAGCCACAGAATAACTAATGCTATGTTCTGGCAAGGGCATTCACAATGGAGAGTCACCTAAACATGTCATTACATAGTGCATAATGTGCTTTCAATCGTAAGCATCATTGTTTTTTTCTTATATAAGGAGGTGCCTCCAGTATCCACATATCATGGTGTCACCTCTATGAAATCATAATGAGAAAGAGTATCATGTGCGAAGTGTCAAAAAAGACCAACATAAAGTAACATACAGGACAAATTAAAGCATGACACACAATCAGTAATTTTCACAGTGCTAGACATCTCTGTTGAGATAAAAACAACGGGTTAAAATGCCCACATTTCTTATCCACAATATTCAACCCACTTGTGCCTTTGTTCTAGGCAGAGGACAGCGTACACTGCGGAGAACAGTCTTGTAGTGTAGTCTCGAGTCGGACCTCCCCTCTCCCTGTCTTCCTAAAAGTCAGGGATCAACTCTGTCTTCAGTAGTTTTAGGCATGTTCGCACCAAGGGTGCGGTGCCTCCTGGCAGAGTTGGTGACCCAGAAGTGACCCAGCGAGAGCGGAACTAGGTAGTCCTGCCTGTTTTATAAAGTCAGTGGTGCCTTCTCTGGCAGCCATCTTGGAGAAGGATTATATAGTATGGGTACTTTGCGTCTCACTATTGGTAGATACCCTTGCCGGTGGCACAACTCCTGGGGTACAAAGGCAAGGCATGAACAGGGGCATTTATGGTATAATGTTGCAGGTTGTGCACTGTGTAATCTAGTTAGGGTGTAATGGTCATGCCTCCTATATGGTGAGTTGCATGGCTATCTCTGGCAGCCATCTAAGAGAATGACTACTCAGTATTGATACTGTCTACCTCTATATTGTTACACAACTCTAGAGATGGCTTAAATTCAGGGGCACAAAGTTATGGTGTGAAAGAGGGCACATATGGCGTCATGGTGCCAGTCAAACACCGCATGATCTAATAATAGTGTGATGGTGGTACCTCCTGTGTGGGGGGTCAGTTGTTCACTAAGGTTGTCATCGCTGGGTATTCCCTACCCAATTATTGGATGGTGTTGATGTTGATGGTGACAGCTCAGTGTAGAGGGCTTAGGTGTAATGAATACACCGCTCTAAAAAATCTGTGTCAGTGTCACGTGACCCATACGGACATTGTCGTTGTTCACTAACTTAGCATGAGCACGTTGTCGCTTGCCTGCTGCTTTTGTGCATGTTACTACGTCTTTTTTTTTGCAATGACTGCTTTCACATGAGAACTCATCGATTTTGACTGAACATTATGTGCAAAGTCGAACAACAATGTGCCTTGTTATTTTGTTCTGGCCAGCCTTAGCCCGATGCAGCTGTTGTTTGGACAACGAACAACGTTATTTGGTTTTTAGTGGGATACAGGAAATACTTGGAGAGGGACAACAGCGAGAAAGCACCTATGATGTAGATCTACCATCTATAGGCTAAGGTATGGGGTTTACTTGCAAAACTCAGACATCTTCTAATATATAATGATACTGCTTCTTAGCAAGGGGAGGGAGGATAGGCTCCACTGTCTTTTTATGATGACATCTCCCTTCATGATTTATGGACTAGTTGCTAAGCTGACTATATTTGTATTATGCATTTTCCTGCTTGTTGTGGCATGTATACTGCATGTTAGCGCACATTAGTTAAAATAAATATTTCAAACTGTTTTGTGACTCTGTTAGATCTTATTGTAGATGAGTTCAAAAGTGCAAGCGAACGGGTATGTCTTGTTACCGCGATTCCTGAGAGATTGGGAAGTGTTGTGTTCTGGGGTGTCCAATCATTTGCTTCTCTGGGAGTGAGTAGGAGAGCAAGTGAGACACTATAGCCAGTAGGTCCTGGGCTCATGGGCATTAAGACTCAGTCCCTCTACACCAAGGTCCCATAATCCTGCGCATAGTTCTGTGATTGTGCAGAATCCCTGCAACATGACGCCACCAATGTTTGGTCTGGTACTTATTTGCAAGATTCCTGAGTAGCGCTTGTGCTTGTACATAATACCCTCTCACCTGTTTCCGGGGACAGCCGTGGTGAGGGGGCTTAGCCTCCTATATTTGTATGTTTTGTTGCAGGGATTCTGCTTATACACAGAACTATGCGTAGAACCCCGGGACCTCAGTGAATTGTGGTGTACCAGAAACTCACCTCAGAACCCAGAACCCAGTATCCGGCTAGCATAAGTGTCCCATTCGTTATCCGAGATTTGGCTCGGCGATCCCAATGAGAAGACAACCCAGAACAAGCTACTCAGTGTACTCTCAGGAATGGTGGGAATCGGAAATACCTGTTCGTATATTATTCTCACATCAGTCCACAACAAGAATCAACAGAGACACGGTGAAAATGAAAAGAGTTTATTTTTATAGACCACGTGTCCTAAGATGCAGTACTTTGGCTAATACAAGCAGACAAATGATTAGAATCAAAACCATCAGCATCGTTACAATACCATAGAATATAAAAGGGGTGATCATGTTATAATGACAGTGGATACTACCACCTTCCCTTTACTAAGAAGCTAATATTATTATTATGCTAATAGAAGGTCTCTTAGGCTTGAATAGGGGACCCCATACCTCAAAGATCAGCTTAGTGAAATCACATCACAGGAGCATCAGGAGTCTTCTCGCAGGAAGGCTCGTCTTCGGTCTGAATATTAAACATGATGTCTGCAATATTAAAAGCACCAACTTTCAGGTATTTGCAGCTGCCTGTGTGTTATGGCTAAATAGTGGGTCGATCAACCTAGAGTGGAAAACATGCATTGTCTAACAACCCAGACTGTTTGTCACATCATGTACAGACCAAGGTCGCTGCGCAGAGCTCTGGATGGTAACAACAGATTGCTCTCGTGTGAGGCAAAGCTCGAGTCAGCAGTTTGTTTAAGCAATAACATGTAAACGCAGTGTCGTGCGCAAAAGCAGCAAGATGGCTTTCTAACATCTAACGTGGTTATGCTAACTTAACAATGTATGTACGTATTAAGGGAGTCCTTACTACAGTTTATAGGTTTTTCAAACTTGAAATTTAAAAGGTTTTTCGATACCCTCTTTTGCGCTACCGTTCTCTCTGTTTCTTTGTCCCGTTTATAATATGACATAACCGGTTGTTATTGCTGTACCTAACCATGCGGCGGTTACAGCATATTTGACTGCAAGTGGGGGCTGATTTATTTTTTATTTTCGAAGCGGATGCAGCTTACTGCTTTGATGTTTTTTTTCTTGGGTTACATTTCTTGCTGTGGATGTGATTGATAATTTCTCTTATGAATATAAACCAGCCGCAGTTCCGCGAAAATATCGCCCATATGCTTTGCTTGAAGTTCCGTTGACAGCCTCAGAGCATACCATTTGGTTTAATGGCGCACATCGTCACCCAGTTTCTGTGGTCCGTTTCGGCCCCTCATCAGGCGACTGGGCCACTTGACTGGTTTTACATAACATCCCAATTATCAGAGCAGAGCTACGACAATTTCATTCCTCACAGAAGTGTCATACAGTTAATGTCAAGTAATATACAAGTTGCTCCAGCTGGAGCCGCTCCACAGCCACCTGCACATGGTGGTGGTCTTGTCATAAGTCCCATCAGAGATGATTTCCCATATTGGCGGCAGAAAAAATTGAGCAACTCGACGATGTTTTTCTACATACTACTCCTGTAGAAAAACAGAGGATTCTTACGACGAGTTTACCTAGTGGCATTATTCCTGCTTTAGCTGATTGCACCACCTGGGGGACGGTGTTTGCTGCGGTGAATACACTGTGTTTTGGCACGCCCTCCATGACCGTTCTACGTTGCGTTCTCAAGAAGAATCCGGGCCGGTCCAGGCCTAGAGTTGGGGATGAGATTAGTGGGCATGTTCCCTATTGTCTCTGACATGATTCTGGCCAATGTCGAAGGTAAGGCGGTTAGCTTGCAAGTGGGTCAATGCCTATCGGCGGTAGCGGACGTTGACAAACAACAACAGTTGCTGATTATTATTGCAAATTTATACACATCATTAGGACGCAATAGTTTGGGTGTAAGACCTTTTACTCAAGTTCAAAATAATCCTCCTCCTGACAAGAAGGGTCAGCCAGTCTTGCCAATGAAGGCTCGGAGTAAAAATCAACTGCAGCAACAAAGAAAGCCTGCTTCTCGTGCTGGCTCGCTACCACCAGACACTTCTGAACATAGATATGATTTGCTTGACCTCTCTAAAATCCTCGTTCTCTTTGTTCCTTTTAGGAATCGTTGGACCAACAGTTCAGTGGGGTGAGGATATCAGGATCGCAGAGAAGGCGAGTCTGCGCAAGCAAGATGCAACCCGCAGCGCCAGTTTGATGTAAAAGCCAAGCCAGCGGGATCACCTCAATATCGCGCCCCATTTCAGAAGAAACAAGTTTGTGCTTTGACTGCAAAGTATGCCTCAGATGGTGAAAACCCTGCTCCTCGACTGGAGATGGGCGGTAACACTCCTCAACAGTGCAGCAGAAGATACCATAGTGCGTGAGGCACTCCACCAGTGTCTGGAGGCAAAAGCAACTGACACGTTCATTACAGTGAAAACAGCTGACACACAAGTTGCCCCCCCCGATAGTCTTCATGAGATAGGCCTCCAAATTGGAGGTGATATAAAAAATCTTTTGGGACAACCTTACTTCTTCTTATGGTATTTTGTTAGGGTATAGGTTAACTGGCCTCCCCCATTTGTTCTGGCTTCTTCTAAGGGGGATGAGTTTTTCCCATTATGTCTCGGAGGAGGCTAAACGTGAGTACGCATTGGAGAGAGCATTTGACCTTGCTCTGGCTGTTTATCGTAATCAGGTGGGTTGGGTTAAGGATTCCCCAGAACATGAAGTTCCTTTGGGTTCTATGCCACATCCCCAACCACAATACCCAATTAAGTGTGAGGTGAAAGCATCCATTAGAGAGATTCTTGCCCAGTTGATATAGCAGGGTGTCATTGAACCCTGTGTTTCGTCCATGAATAATCTTCTTTTGCCGATATTGAAACCGGACGGTTCACATCGTATGGTTTTGGATTACCGTCATTTAAACAGTCATGTTCGTACCTTCGCTATACAGAATACCCACAGCTCTGCGTTGGTTGATAACCTTGTTCCTGAAAAATATAAAATGACTCTTGATATATCTACTGGTTTTTACAGTCACAATTTGGCTCCTGAGAGTCGTGACTTGACAGCATTAAGCGCCCTCGGAAATCACAAAAGATATACATGCTTGCCTATGGGATATGAGAATAGTCCTGATGCTTTTGTGGCATGCGTGGTGTCAGTTTTACATGAACTTGACCATGATGCTTTCTCATACATTGATGACCTCATACATTGATGACATCTATTTGACCGATGATGAATTGATACTGCATCTTGTGCATGTGGACCGCATCATTATGTCTTTGGCTGACTTGGGTTACAAATTCAACTTTGCCAAGTCACACATTAACTTTTTGGCAGTCCTTTTTCTTGGGCACAAACTTAACAATGAAGGTCCGGGATAAGCCGCCCACTTTCTGGAGAAATGCGCACAATTGCAGCCCCTGTCTACCCGTAAAAAATTTCAATCTTTGCTGGGTTTTTGGTTTTTTAAAATTTCAGGCAGACATACGTTCCAGATTATGCCCAATGCATCAAACCTCTTTAATCATTGATACAACCTACTTACTCGGCTTCCTGTCGCCTTGCGGAACACACCGCAATTCTTCAGTCTCTGCAGTCTGATCTGCTGGCGACCAACTTCTTGTTAACATTTTGGTAATAAGGATTGTACCAGTCGCATTGTGTTTCACTTACTTGATGTTCAATGAAGGGGACAGAGTCTCCATTGCTTACAAATCGCATTTGTACACTTCAGCTGAGATGCCGGTTCTCTTCTACGGGAAAATATTTTGACGGCTTTCCAGATGACAATTCTGGAGTAACGTTCTCTGGTTCAGAGTAAACGAATTTTTCTGGTTTTTCCAGTACCTGCCTCAGAAGCAGTTATGAAGGATAACCTTCCAAACTCCAAAGCCTTGCATCCTTGGTGGATACAATGGACTAGTTCCTTGACATCGGCGGATGCCAATTTTATCTTTGACCCTTCTTTACAGACACAGGAGTTTTTGCAATATAAACATGTACAACCTCCTCCTATGTCTTTGCTTCCTCTGGATCAATACAAATGTATAGTTTACACTGATGGTTCTGCGCAGCCGGCAGTAGGTTCTAAACATACTTATCCAGCAACCTGCACAATTGTGGCAGGGAAGATTGTTGAAAGGTTTTTAAATCCTCCTTGGCAAACACACAGGGGTATATTCACAAGAACGTGTGATAACTACCGCAAGAGTAGCGTAACGCAACTTCCAATATTGCAGCCGATCGCAGGAAAATAACCCTGTGTCAACGTGGAATTCATAACAAGACGGTACCATGCGATAGTCCGCCGACACCGCGGACAATGTCCGCGATACAACCACCACGACGGAGGTAAGACCACAAACCACAACACCAAAAAAACACGATGGGCCAAAGTGCGATGAGAAAATCAGCGATAAACAGCGCCAGGCCTGCAACACACACCTGGCAGGCCGAAAAAATCACCATAAAAGTAGAAAAAACACCCACACCCAAACTGACCTACACCCAAGCACCATGGAGGGAGCCGGAGCACGAGTAGAGGACGAGCGCAACCCCACAAGTACCCCGAAAGACCAGCCCGGGACATCGGGGACAGGGAAGGACAAGGACAAGAAGACAAGGAAGACGAAGTTCAGTCCGCAGGCGAACAGGATCATAGTCACGGAGGTGATGGAACTCCATCAACAACTCTTCTTCACCCCCAAAGTGTCATTGGGCATCAAAACTGGAATATGGCGGGACATCATAGACAAGGTGAATGCCCTTGGAGAGCACAAGACGCGATGGAGATGGACGAGGTCAAGAGTCGATGGAATGACATCAAGCGGAAGACCAAGGAGAAACACTCCGCCTATCAGAAGGCAGCAATGCAGACCGGAGGTGGGGGCCAAGTGCCACAGCTCGTGCTGGATGACATGGAGGAACTGGTTTCGACATTCATCAGTGTGGATACTGTGGCCGGAGTCGGGGCGACCGGACACTGCTCGACAGGACACAACACAACCGCAACAGGGTGAGTGACTAGCAGGTACTGTGGGGATGGGTGGAGATGGCCATGATGGCACACAAGCACAATCAAGCAGGGCACAGTACACACCCACAATGACCCTGGCTCCTCGCACAGACCCACAGATTGTGACAATGTACAATGTCAGAATGTCAACCTGTGCCATGCGGCTACATACATGTGGACACATTGTAACACACCATCTTCCCTTCACATCGCAGGGGCATCATCAACACCTCCTGCAGAGCAGTCCCAACCACTCTTCACTGATGACGAGGAGGACAACACCAGCATCGATGCACAAGCCCTCCTAGACATCATTGACCTCATCCGCGACTCATGTCCAGGATCAGGGCAGCCCAGCTACATCGAGGAGACCCCACCCACCACCCAAACAACCCAGCAGGAGGCACCCACAGCCCTGGCACCCTCCCAAGTCCCCCAGGAACAACAAATAGCCTTCCAATGCTGTGTGCTGGAGGGCCAGAGAGAGACGGCTGAGCAGATGCGGGTGGGGTTCGAACTCATGGCTGCCAAACTGGACGCCATCCTTGGGTGTTTATATCCGCCCCATGGTCTCCAACGAGCCCTGACTGACATAGCTGGAGTCATGATGTGGAGAGTAGAACAGCTGTCTGCTCAGAGTGGCTCCAGCAATACCAGCCGTGACGTCTTGTGGTGGTGCCAGTCCTTGTCCTTCTTCCCTCGGTCTCTCTGACTCACCTGTGGTCGCCCGGTTCGTCATGGTGACGGGGTTCTCACTTTTCTCTGCGTGGATCTCTTGCTGATCTGATTCCTTCCTCAGGGGTCTTCATGCTGCTCCTCTACCTGGAGAGCGGTTCACCTTCTTCACTCTAGGTGTTGTGCTTGCGCCTTGAGCCTTCACCGTTGTGGCTCCTGCCTCTGCCTCCGTTGCCACATGCTTGGCTGGGTCGGTCACTTCGTGTGACATGCTCCTTTCTTGGTGTGTGATGTGGCATCCAGCCTTGTGTCACATGTCTTTGGAGCGCATGTTGCAGTGGCAGCTTGCCACAGGGAGTGTGCAACTCTCCTCTTGCCTGTCTTCGGCCACTGATGACTCAGTCTTGAGGCAGTGTGAGGGATGACACTCTGGGCTGGCTTTGGCCCACTGCGGGGTGCCACTAGTGCAGTGGCACCCCCCTATACCCTATGAGTATTAAGGCACACTCACTGAGAGATTATGAACAAACTATGCATGTGAAAATGGCGGACTGAGTAAATAGATAACATTGAGCATAATGCAGTCCGTTTTCTCTTACAGCACTTTTTGCTGTCCAATGAGAACTGCACAGAACTGCAGAGTGCTCTGTGATTTCCTGGTATGGGAATTTGGTGGTGGATATATATACATCTATTATATCCACATACACAGATGCACACATGCACAAACACACACACACACACATTTTCACAGCTTGGAAATATTTTTGTACTTTTAAAGTGACTTATGCTTTTATTTATTGTTGTATATCAAAGAGGAGAAAATATTAATCCTGATTTACCAAGTGTTTTTTTTTAACAAGCCTTTATTTAAAAATGCAGGCCATGACAGTAAGTGTGCTCTATAAAAAACAAATGTTGAAATATAGCACAACAAAATACTTGACAGGTTGCAAACTTAGGGAATGAGCACAGCATGGAGGGGAGAAGAGAAGGCAAGTGTGGAAAAAAATTGCAAGAAAATGTAAGAGACTTGTGAAGATAGTAAAGGAGAGGTGGGAGAAAGAGGGATAGAACCAGCAAGAAAAGGTTGAAGGCTGGGTAGAGATGAGAGGGGAGCTGAGAATGGAAAGGTGATGTGGATGTAAAGTCACTGAACCAACAAGAGACAGGAAGAGCCTTACCATAGGGCACAAAAACAGAGTCAGTGCTTTGAATGGGGGAGTGTACCAGTACTCTTTAAAGGTAGGCTCATTGGCTTCTAGTGCTGATGACCACTAGGCTGTCAGAGGGGAATCTGTCCATGACAGCCAAGGCTCTCTGTAGTCTTAGGCTGAACTGATGCTCAACTATTCAGCATGGACTCATTTGCATGATGTCCTTGTGTTCACCATAACACTGTGTTTGACAGTGGCGGGTCCATTTAGGCCCTGCGCTGTTGATCACATTGACACTATCGTGTGAATTTGTGCAAACCCAGGTATGGAGGCACCCTGATGTCAGTGGCAATAAAGAAAGCCATAAAATGGCTTTGATCCCACCTGAGGCCGTGTGTGAGTGTTTTTATGTCTGTGGGATTGCCTGTTTTTGTGTGAGAGACAAGTGAGAGAAAGAGTAAGGGAATCTGTACTTTCTCAGCAGATATTTTGAAGGAATAGTGTGGAATGCTTTTGTGTACATGCTTGTTTCTTTCTTTGTATTGTAAAGCGATGTCTTTTATTATTGCAAAGCTCTCTCTTTTATATTGTATAGCTCTCTTCCTTATATTGTAAAGCTATGGTTTTTATATTGTAAAGTGTTCTCCTTTGTATTGTAAAGCTATGCCTTTTATGTTGTAAAGCTATTTCTTTTATATTGTAAAGCTTTCAACTGTAATGGTCTCTCTTTAGTATTGTAAAGGTCTCTCCTTTACATTGTAAAGCTCTAAATTTTAAAGCTCGTTCTTTGTATTGTAAAGCTCTCTACTGTAAAGCTATTTATTTCATATTGTAAAGCGCTCTCATTTATATTGTAAAGCTCTCTCTTTTATATTGCATAGCTATGTTTTTCATATTGTAAAGCGCTCTTTTATATTGTAAAGCTCGCTTTTATATTGTAAAGCTCTCTCGTTTATATTGCAAAGCTCTCTCGTTTATATTATAAAGCTCTCAATTGTAAAGCTCACTCTTTTGTACTGTAAAGCTCTCTATTTTATATTGTAAAGCTCTCTCTTTTATATTGTATAGCTATGTTTTTCATATTGTAAAGCACTCTCTTTCATATTGTAAAGCTCTCTTTTATACTGCAAAACTCTCCTTTTTATATTGTAAATCTATCTGTTTCAATGGCAAATCTTAGCAATGTGCTTTACAGTAGAACTATTGCTTAGAGAAAGATTATTTTGTGAAGTGTGCTTAACAAAAAAAGAATAAATGCATCAATTGTGGCCCATCCTTAAACAAATTGTGGGCATTCTTGTTGACATTTAGGCTGTCCTTAGTCATAACTGAGGATCATACTTGATATTTAGAACCCATTACTGATGATGTTCTGGTTACCAATTATTCTTTGGATTTTTAAAATCGCTATTGGATATTTAACATCAGATAGACCGTCCGAACCCCGCCCACTCATTAGTTGTCCAGCACCGTGGCGCAAATTCCAAGGTGTTAATAACCCACTGTACTATCTTAACAGCAGATTTAAGTCATGTTTGTCACATATACTACATTCCTCAAATGGCAAGATTTCATCAACAATATGCATGTCAACTGTACTTTCCGCCCTGCGCAGCCGCACATATCCCCTTTCTTCTGCCCCATTCATTGTGCACTTGACAACCATTATGTTTTTGTTTGTGTTTCTGTGCAGGAAGATGTCCCTACCTGCACACAAAACAATTGCTGCCTGCAATGCAGGCCTCCTTGCACCATGGCTATTAAAGGTATTTGAAATACGAAGCAGCAGTCGATGCCTTTCATTCAATGTCGCTCTGCCTATGATGAAGGACAGTTTATGTTTGAAACGCGTAAGGCAATGTTATTTACCATGGAGTTGCAGAATGCGTTGTTGCCTAATTTTCCTATGGAGAGTGCGTCCTGAAGCTTTGGCAAGTGTGGAACTTTATAAATTACACGGCAGCCATGCCGTGAGGACTGCACCACCGCAGAGGGGCGGGCCGGAGGCTCTGGATGTCAAGAGCAGTTTTCGGTCCATGAGGATGGCTTACTATATTTGAACAACGTTTCTTTTGCTTCCCCTGGCAGCCCACTAATGGCGAAATTATAATATATTGAGAGCAGACATGGGTTGTTGTTTACGAACTACGAGTCTGAGTTAAGAACTGCTGTTCCCAGAATGCAATCGCTGACAAATACGAAGCCTCACCTGATGGCTATTAAAGGTATTTGAAATGCGAAGCAGCAGTCGATGCCTTTCATTCAATGTCGCTCTGCCTATGATGAAGGACAGTTTATGTTTGAAACGCGTAAGGCAATGTTATTTACCATGGAGTTGCAGAATGCGTAGTTGCCTAATTTTCCTATGGAGAGTGCGTCCTGAAGCTTTGGCAAGTGTGGAACTTTATATATATATATATCAGTATCAGCGCAGCAAGCCAGACGAAACGAATGCGCCAAAACGTCTTGGATTCTACTTAAGACTACAAACAATGCTTTTAATCTACAAATGAGAACGGAACCCACTTAGGGAAGATCGTTCGCTTTCCTTTCGGACTATATGCCCCAGCATGCAATGTTTTCTGTCATGCACTCAGCACAGCCAAATGGGGGCTGAACAACCAATGACAATCATGCTTCCAATTTGAATAAAAGGAAAGGCAATCCGTATCTCATGTGTTTAAGCTGCCTATGATTAAGAGGCGGAGTGCCTCGAAACGCGTCAGGCGAGAAATCGTAGCAAGATGTGATGGCGCTGTGTCATTAAAAGCCGGATGGTGGGCTTGCTGCCGAGTGCGTCCTTAAAGCTAGGGCGATTTGTTGGTTAATCTTTCTGCACGGCGGCCCTGCCGTGGAGGACTGCACCATCTTCCAAACATGAAGAGGCTGAGGTATGAAACGATGTTCGACCAGTATCAGCGCAGCAAGCCAGACGAAACGAATGCGCCAAAACGTCTTGGATTCTACTTAAGACTACAAACAATGCTTTTAATCTACAAATGAGAACGGAACCCACTTAGGGAAGATCGTTCGCTTTCCTTTCGGACTATATGCCCCAGCATGCAATGTTTTCTGTCATGCACTCAGCACAGCCAAATGGGGGCTGAACAACCAATGACAATCATGCTTCCAATTTGAATAAAAGGAAAGGCAATCCGTATCTCATGTGTTTAAGCTGCCTATGATTAAGAGGCGGAGTGCCTCGAAACGCGTCAGGCGAGAAATCGTAGCAAGATGTGATGGCGCTGTGTCATTAAAAGCCGGATGGTGGGCTTGCTGCCGAGTGCGTCCTTAAAGCTAGGGCGATTTGTTGGTTAATATATATATATATATATATATATTACCTACTGGCGGTCGCCAGTAGGTAGTTATAGTTAGGACCACGTTTCCATAGGAAATCCGCAACATTCTATTTTGAATAACTTTGGCGCCGGTCGATGAATCTTTCAGAATAGGTGGGGCGCTACGCTCCGCTCCTACCCTGAAAGTCTCGGGGGGATTCGTCAAGCGGGGGCTGAGATAAAAGGGGGGTCCCAAAATGCGTTTTTCCCATGCATTTTTCCAGAGGACCTTTAGACACAGCTACAGCCCGAACGGCTGAACAGAATTACTTGAAATTTGGCAGAGAGGTAGTCCTCAGGTCAAGGAAGTGCCTTTTGTAGGTTTGGTGTAAATCTGTTCAGTAGATTCTGAGAAAATAGCCTTTAAATCAATATATATATCTGAGCCAGCTTACCGTGCGGTTACGGTGCGCTTACCGTACGCGTACGGTGGCGTGCACGAGCGCGATTCTGATTGGCTCTTAGATCTTAGTAAACATTCGAATCGGTCAAAACCAGGAAGCGGCGGCCGCCATTTCGTGTGTTTCACTCAGAAAAAAAAGGGTGATATCTTGAAAAGGGGGCAAGGGAGAGAGTTACAGACCCCCTAACATTTGTAAGGGGGTCAAAGAAGGACAGAAAAGTACAAAGAAAACATTTATTGATTTTAAAAAAAATCGCGGGGTACGCGTACGGTTAGCTCAACGTACGCGTACGGTAGAAAAAAAAGAAAAAAAAAGAAATGAAATGCAGATTTAAGAGTTTAGATATTAGGGGGCTCTAAAAAGAGCCGTTGTGTTTATGAAGTGATTTTTTAGTGGTACCTACAAGTAAGTACCGATGCAGAGTCTAAGGTTCAAGAGGAAGACTCTGTTCCCTTCATCAGTGAAGTGTACACCATCTCCTCTATAAATGTCTTGCATGTCGTAACGCAAGTTGTTGTGGTAAATGGAACCCATACCATAGTCACGGAGGAAAGCAGAAACAGATTTGTTGACGTGCTTTCTTGCTTTGTCAATCTGCGGACAGAAATGATTGGACCAGTTCCATTTTTGCCTTTGGCATATGTTAGAAAACACAAAGGCAGTTTTAGGGAAAAGTGAAAACAGTTGTGCAAAGGTGTCCTTCATAAGCATTTCCAGACCTACCCCAGTCAAAGTGCCTAGGTCATTGCCACCACAGTGCACTATTATGAGGTCAGGGTGTTGGATTTGCATGAAGGATTTCACCAATGGCATCAATTGGTGCCACTTTAACCCTCTCTGACCAATCCATTTAATGTCTACATTTGGCAAAGCAAGGTCTCTCACCATATCTGTTTTCTCTGCATACTTTTCACTCCAGAAGACATAGCTGTGCCCTACAATCCACACTGTGAACATCTTCAAAGGAGAACTGGATGCACTCAGGAGGTGTAATTCAGTAGAATGGTAAAAAGAAATGAAAGACAGTTTGGAAATGGAGGCATACATATTTTTTTTATAAAAAAAAGAACTGATTGGCTGTTTCATACCATTCTAGAATAAAAACTAGGCTGTATGTGTAAATTAATAGAAGCATGTTTTGTATTGGTACAGAAAAATGTGTTACCAAAGAACAGTACTATGGATTTGCTGTTAGGTTTGAAAAGTCAAGCACTCTTGCTCTGTGGAATTGAAACATTGTTTGGTGAACTTCTGACCTAACTCCACACAGCAGTGTTCCATGAGCTGTTGCTATGGTAGCAGGCAGAAGTCAAGTTGGGGGAAGGGTACTAGGCAGAAGTCAAGTTGGGGGAAGGGTACTTTTGGAAAAGGGTTGGTTTTCAACCAATAGAAATGTGTGATTACATTTGAAAAAAGGGGGAAGCACTGAGATTTGAAATTAACATGTATATGTGTGGAAAAAGAGAGGGAAAGTTTGCCATTATCTGGTTCTGCTGAGAGGAGAGAGGTGTAAAGAACAGAGATCCTGGCTCTGATAATCTGCTGTTTGAGTGCCACATTTCTTTCACAACTAACTAATTTTAAAGGTGAGTTTAGAGTTTGAGAGGGGATGTATATGGTAAATTAAGAAATGAATAATAGAAATGGAATTCCTTTTGTTGAAGTTGTGTTTATTATTTTCTGTTTTGGGAGAAATTTAAATGTGAGGAACATGGAAAATAATATGGACTATGTTTTCACGATAAATTAAGGTGTACTGGTAAAAATAAGGAATACTTTAAGGGTTTGCGGTTGCACTCAGTAATGCAAATACATTCAGCATCAGTAAGGCTGGTTGCCCTTGCTGGAGTGTAGGCAGTCACCCAGGTTACAAATGGTGCTGGTTTGAAAAAGCAGTTTGGACATGTGCTGTTTTCAGAATCTGAAAAGTGGATTCAAGATGTGTCAGTCTGTAAAAGTGTTTATCACTTGCCAAAAAAAAGAAAAGTAAGTGTGCTTTCAAATTGGCGAAGAAATTTCGTTTTGTGACTAATGTGAAAACATGACTCTGTGTGCAAATAGGAATTACAGGCAGAGATTTATTGCGTATTGCTCTGGAGATTTCACATTTGCATTAGATGGAAAGGGGGAGCCATTTTTTTTGTGTAGAAGCAGACTCTTAGCACACACCCAGCTGCTTATCCTCTGGAATCATGCATAGTATTCACAACCGAGTGGGGTTTGAGGTTTCAGTCAGTAATGCAAATACATTCAGCATCACTAAGGCTGGTTGCCCTTGCTGGAGTGTAGTCAGTCACCCAGGTTACACATGGTGCTGGTCTGAAAAAGCAGTTTGGACATGTGCTTTTTTAAGAATCTAAAAAGTGGATTCAAAATGTGTCAGTCTGTAAAAGTGTTTATCACTTGCCAAAAAAAAGAGTAGTAAGTGTGCTTTCAAATTGGCAAAGAAATTTCGTTTTGTGACTAATGTGAAAACATGACTCTGTGTGCAAATAGGAATTACAGGCAGAGATTTATTGCGTATTGCTCTGGTGATTTCACAGTTGCATTAGATGGAAAGGGGGAGCCATTTTTTTGTGCAGAAGCAGACTCTTAGCACACACCCAGCTGCTTATCCTGTGGAATCATGCACAGTATTCACAACCGAGTGGGGTTTGAGGTTTCAGTCAGTAATGCAAATACATTCAGCATCACTAAGGCTGGTTGCCCTTGCTGGAGTGTAGTGAGTCACCCAGGTTACACATGGTGCTGGTCTGAAAAAGCAGTTTGGACATGTGCTTTTTTAAGAATCTGAAAAGTGGATTCAAAATGTGTCAGTCTGTAAAAGTACTTATCACTTGCCAAAAAAAAGAGTAGTAAGTGTGCTTTCAAATTGGCAAAGAAATTTCGTTTTGTGACTAATGTGAAAACATGACTCTGTGTGCAAATAGGAATTACAGGCAGAGATTTATTGCGTATTGTTCTGGTGATTTTACATTTGCATTAGATGGAAAGGGGGAGCCATTTTTTTGTGCAGAAGCAGACTCTTAGCACACACCCAGCTGCTTATCCTGTGGAATCATGCACAGTATTCACAACCGAGTGGGGTTTGAGGTTTTAGTCAGTAATGCAAATACATTCAGCATCACTAAGGCTGGTTGCCCTTGCTGGAGTGTAGTCAGTCACCCAGGTTACACATGGTGCTGGTCTGAAAAAGCAGTTTGGACATGTGCTTTTTTAAGAATCTGAAAAGTGAATTCAAAATGTGTCAGTCTGTAAAAGTGTTTATCACTTGCCAAAAAAAAGAGTAGTAAGTGTGCTTTCAAATTGGCAAAGAAATTTCGTTTAAGGGCCTAATGTGAAAACATGACTCTGTGTAAATAGGAATTACAAGCATAGATTTATTGCGATTTGCTCTGGTGATTTCACAGTTGCATTAGATGGAAAGGGGGAACCATTTTTTGGTGCAGAAGCAGACTCTTAGCACACACCCAGCTGCTTATCCTGTGGAATCATGCACAGTATTCACAACCGAGTGGGGTTTGAGGTTTCAGTCAGTAATGCAATTACATTCAGCATCACTAAGGCTGGTTGCCCTTGCTGGAGTGTAGTCAGTCACCCAGGTTACACATGGTGCTGGTCTGAAAAAGCAGTTTGGACATGTGCTTTTTTAAGAATCTGAAAAGTGGATTCAAAATGTGTCAGTCTGTAAAAGTACTTATCACTTGCCTAAAAAGTAGTAGAAAGTATGCTTTGCAATTGGCAAAGAAATTTCGTTTCCTGCCTAATTTCAAAGCATGACTTTGTGTGCACACAGGAATTATTTTTAGATATTTAATTTGTGAAGGTGTTATTGTGATTTTCATTTATAGGAAAGGGGTTTATAGTATTTTAAGATTTCTAAAGAACATAAAAAATGTAGTAATATATTTAAATAAAATAAAGGAATTTTTTTTTAGTTTTTTTCAGGTATTGCTGAAGAGCAGTGAACAAAATTTAAGATGCCTACAAAATCCAGACTAAAGAAAGACCACAAAAAAAAACTATATTTGAAGACAACTGGAGGACCTAAGTTAGTTGGAGATGCTCATGTTGGGAAAAAGAAAAAATCTTCTGGTAAGCAGACAAAAGATTTTTTAAAGAACATATTCAAAAAAAGGAAAAATGTACAAAATGTCTGTACTGGAAAGACTGTTTTCAATAGAAAAGGACAGGAAAAAATTGAGAATTTAGTTAATGCAAATATACCTTCTGCAACTATAAAGATTAACTTAAACAGAAAAACAGCGTTTAAAGAGATACGTAGAAAATGTTTCAGAGAAGAGTTATGTCCAATTTGATAAAGGATGTGAAGAAATATAAGCAAAAGGCAAAATTTTACAAGAGAAAAAAAGAAATTGAAGCCATTGCAGCAAAGGCATTAGAATTAAAAAGGAAACTATTCATTTTAATTTTGAATAGGATGCGTACATTAGATAAAATGGTTAATGTACTGAAATCACAAAGCAAAAGGAAAAGAGTAGTGAACAGAACAAACTTTTGTAAAGTGTTTTTAGGAAAATGGATGCATAGTTCAAGTAGTGAACCTTTTTTTAATGAAGAGAGCTATTTTCAAAGTAATAGTTTGCTGCATGCAGTTGACACCAGAGGTCGTGCTTATGAAGTGAAAAATGGTTGCATAATGGAGAAGGAGATAATGGTTCCAAGAGATGAGGTACAAGTGATGGCGGATGAGGCTATGGGGAGACGTCCTAAAGCCCCAGTGTACACTTGGAATTGTAGTAGTATTTGCACTGTGCGTCAGGAATCTATTGATAAATTTCGTGAGTTTCTAAGAGAATATAGTAAAAAAAAGTGTAAAACAGAAGATTAAGGTGCTTCAAAGTCTAGATCCATGACGAGTGAGAGAGAATACTGGTTTGCAGGGTCATTCTCTGGCTTGTCTATCTAGAAAAGTGTGTAATAGTGTTTTCCATCATTTTAGGATGCTGGCTGTTCATCATACTGAAATGAGAAAGTTTGTGAGACGGTTGTATTTTGCTAAAAGTCCAGCAATAAAGTTAGATGAATTGAATAGGGCTCTGTTCCGTGGATCGGTATCAGATGGAGAGAAGGTTGTTGATGAAATTCAGTTTTGTTACTTTGGTCCTGAACAAAACAGTGCAGAAAAGGACACAGTAAATGAGGAAGAAGTGGAAGAGAATGTAGAACCCTCTGTAAGTAAGACATTTAATGATCACATAACAAAATTTGTAATAATCTCTAATGAAAGACCAAATATTACTTGTATTTGTTGCCGCAGAACTCATTATAGAAAACAAACTAGGAATGTTGATCTCTACAGAAAGAGTGAAAATGAAGATAATTATAAGTGGAAGGATTTTGCCACATATATATTTCTTGAAAATTGTTTTGAATTGGGTGAAGATCAGCGTATTTGTAAATACTGTTACAACAAGTTAGAGGAAAATAGAATGCCGACCAGAGCTGTACATAATAATTTAGAATTGGATGCTATTCCTGCTGAACTTTCTGAATTAAATACATATGAGTCTATACTCATTCAATGTGTTCATCCGTTCCAGACCATAGTACGTATGGAGCCCAAAACTGGTAAATTACCTCCTTCAGATTTACTGAGAGGTTTAAAAGGTAGAGTGGTGTATTTGCCCTTGGATTTGAAAAAAAATATGGAAACTATTGATGCGGATACTTTGGAAACTGAACCATTAATTATTCTGGTTAATGGTGTACCTACAAAGAATAAGAAGATTTGGCAGGAGCTGGTAGATGTACGGAAAGTACAAAGAGCAAATTTGTATTTGAAAAGGAATAACAAATGGTATGAATCAATTTATATAGAAGAAGAAGAAGAAGATTTACAAGAAGACACAGAAACACCAACTGGACAAATTGAAAAAGTGGACAAGTCAAAGGAAGAAGAAATTTATGAACATTTTAGCATACATCCTCTTCATTCAAAAGAAGTTATGGGAGACAATATTGATCTGTTTCAGATGAAGAAAGCAAAAGGAACTCCCGTGAGTGTATGGGAGGAGAGCTTGGAAGCTCGATGTTTTCCCCAGCTGTTTCCTAAAGGAAAAGGAGGACGATACAATGAACGTCCAGAACAGATTCCAGCTTCTGAGTATCGGACTACAAGACTATATGCTGAAGATCCCAGATTTCGACAAAGTATTCCTTATTTATTCGATCTTTTATTTGAAAGCGACTTGTCTGCATTATCATATGCAGTAAATCACATTTTAAAAAGTGGAGTACATTTACAAAATGTGTCTGCTAAGGATTTTATGGAGAAAGTGCAGCACCGAGATGATCATTTGGAAACACAACTGATCAATCTGATGGCTTGTCAGCGTGGGACAAATGAATATTGGTACCGACGCCATGGTGAATTAAAATGCATGTTACGAAATTTAGGAACACCAACATGGTTCCTTACCCTAAGCTGTGCTGAGTACGCTTGGGATGATTTACTGGATTTTCTACGAGAGGCAAATTCAAACATTAAAAACATCGAATACAAGACAGCAGGAGAACTGTGCTCATTGGATCCGGTTAATGTTTGCAGATATTTCAATCATAGATTTGAGGCTATGATGTCCTTCATCTGCAATAAAAAAAATCCACCTCTAGGAGAAGTAGTGGATTTCTTTTGGAGAAAAGAGTACCAGGCAAGAGGTGCTCCTCATATTCATATGCTGTTGTGGATCAAGGATGCCCCAAAGTTTGGAACAGATACTGATGAAGCAGTGTTATCTTACATTGAAGAATATGCAACATGTGCTATACCAAAAAGCACAGAAGAGAAAAAGTTAAAGGAGCAAGTTTTACGTTTCCAAAGTCATCGGTGTGGAAAATACTGTCGACGGAAATACAAGAGCAAAGATAAATACTACACTAAGGGCCTCATGTAGGTAGCCAAATACCGGTCGGTAACGGCCGATTTTCGGTAAACATGCCGTTACCGACCGGTATTCAGACAAGTGAGATGTAAGAGTCCAAAAACCACTTTTCGGTAAATATGAGGCGGTAAATACCGATTCATATTTACCGAATTCCAAAATACCGAATCAGATTTACCGAATACATAATTAACGAATCGGTAAATATGAAGTGGTAAATATGAAGTGGTAAAAATTAAAATGACATGTAGGAGCACTCGTTAATTAAGAAATCCAAGAAAATCGGTAAATAAGAGTCGGTAATTAACACGGATTGAAAGCAGGTGGTAACCATCAACAGTGCAGATAAGCAATCCCAAAATGCAACAGCATGGACAACATGGCCGCTATGTACGTCATTGCAAGGCGCCTACGTCTACAGGCAGCAGGACTGAGGGTTTGGCGACGGGAGGAACGCATCTACAGACAGCGCATCACACTATTCCAGCTGACTGATGCAGAGATACATGAGAGGTACAGGCTACACCCCGAAACCATCATGGACTTAATCAGGGACCTTCACCCACTCCTGGACCAGCCAATAAGAAGGGCGCACGCCATACCCCCACATGTGCAGGTGCTCTGCAGCCTACATCTGCTGGCATCCGGCAGTTATCAGGTGGTGATAGCTGCGGTGGGTGGGGTAACCCAGAGTTGCCTGTCACGTTTCTTCAGGAAGTTCCTGGATGCCATGATGCAGAGAATGCACCACTACATAAGCTTCCCAAACACACAGGCTGCACTGCAGAAAACAAAAACAGACTTTTATCACATGGCACAGTTCCCCCATGTCATCGGCTGTATTGATGGTACACACATCCCAATCTGTCCACCAGCTGACACAGAGCACATCTACAGGAACAGGAAGTCCACCCACTCCATCAATGTGCAGGTGATCTGTGATGCAGGGAACATCATCACAGATATTGTTGCAAAGTATCCTGGGAGCACCCACGACTCTTACATCTTCCAGAATAGTGGGATCTACACACGACTGAGTGCCGGAGAATTCGGAGAGGGATACCTGCTAGGTAAGTAACAGTGACGCCCCTTGAAACCTGCAAATCATAGTGTATAGAGGCATGTTACTGATGGTTCCCTTTTACTCATCTAGGCGACAGTGCATATGCATGCCGGTCATTCATCCTCACTCCCTACCTACACCCAGCAACCCAGAGTGAGAGACGATACAACGTGGCACACAAAACAACACGCAATGTGGTGGAGCGCACGTTTGGACTACTGAAGAGCAGGTTCCGCTGCCTGCACAAGAGCTGAGGCGCACGCCAGTACAAACCCATCACCTGCTGCAAGATCATTGCCACTTGTGCAATGCTGCACAACCTTGCCACGAAAAAAGGTACAGATGTGGAACTAACATATTTTGAGGACAACGAGGATGAGTCAGGCCAGCCAGAGGGCAACGCAGCTAGAGTGCCAACTGCAATCGATGGGAGAGAGAGACGGGCAGAGATCACATGCAACTATTTCTGAGTAAGTGAGGGGACACAGCGAGTTGTGAGAAGTCATGACGTAGTTTTAATGTGGCACCACGCCATGAACACATGAACAAGCCAATCTGGCAATATCCCATCTATACAAGGAGTAAGTCCAGGGTTACGTCACCCAATGGGAAGTGGCTAAGCAGGGCTACATCAATGTTTGCGCATACGCGCTGCAGTGGTGGATTGCACGGCCTGTGCATCCTCACTAGAGCCAACCCCAAGCCGCCTGCTGCTCCTGCGTGCTTCTGGGACGGGGGGTGTGATGCTGCTCCTGCTGCTGGTGTCGATGCTCTCCGCAGCATCCCCTGCAGCAGTTGTCGACGCCTGACTAGTCAATAGCACCCCTAGTGCACTTGTCACCTGCACCATCCCCCGAGACAGGTCGCTGCAGCACTGTGTTAGGCCCTCCTGCATCGTCACAGAGCGCCGGCACAGTAGAGAAGTCGCAGTTGCCAGACGGTTGAGTGCCCTGCTGGTAGTGTCCCTTCTCTGGCGTTCCCGGCGCCGTGCTTCGATGTCAGCATCTAATTTGCTGCACAACTGCTGGATTGACTGGGACATGTCCCGAATGCCCGCAGCCATGCCGCTAATGTTATTGTCCATGTTGACTAATGTTGTTTTCATCACCCGCATGTGCCTCTGGACTGACATGACTGCCTTTGATTGCAGGCGCTGTTGTTTCAACATTTGGCCCTCGAGACCCAAGAAGACACCATGGCCGTCAATGGGTGCTGGTGGACTCTGGACACGCGACCTGCGGCGCCCTCTTGCTCCCGTCTGTGCTGCCTGTGAGGTGTGGGGCACAGTGGCATGGCTCCCTTCCTGGGGCCTGGTGCGGTCTTCTGGGCCCATGCTGTCGTCTGACGAGGTGTCTAAGGCTCGTAGCCTGGCTGCTGGACGCCTCCTCATTCTCACACCTGCAAGCGGAGATGTGGCCGGTGATTCGAACATGAGTGGCGATGCTGGCTCTGGTTGAGGTGATGCTGGCTCTCGGTGAGGTGATGCTGGCTCTGGGTGCGGCGAGGCTGGCTGTGTTGGTGGTGCGGCTGCCAGTGGGCCTGCTCCCTGGTCTGAACTTGTGCTGGCTAGAGGTGATATTTGTGGCCGGTGTGCCGTCTCTCCTGCAGCATGCCCTGTCCTGCATGATGTCACATCTGTGGACAGAAATACAACATTGGCTCAGTGTCCCCGAAGGGCTGCATTGCAAGCGTCACAATAAATCATTTCACATTCCAAAATGTCCTCTGTCTCCTTGTGCCTCGAGTGCGTGACATGCCTTGTTGCCCTGTAACATTTACGTCATGGTTAGTGTTACCCTGACTACATCTCCCGGAATGCATTGCCTGTCTGCACTGACACGTGTGGACTGCAGTGTGATTCTCGTTTCACAATGGGGGATGTGGGATAGGGGTAGGGGGGGCTACATTGCTGTGCTTTCGTCTTACCTTGGTGTGTTGCGGCTCTGGCAGAGCTGTCGGCGTCCCCAAGACCCACGACGCTCTCTTGCTCGATTGTGGCCGCCACCAGCTCCTCCAGTTCGGTGAGGGCAGGTGCCCTGTTGGTTCCACCTCCGGTCTGGCTGGCCTCCTTCTGGATGTCGCCCATCTTCCTCTTGGTTACAATCCTCAGGTCATACCAGCGCTTTTTGAGGACCTCAATGTCCCTGTGGGTCACTCCCACAGCATTGACCTGCGCCTGGATGGCCAGCCATATGTTGCGCTTTTCAGCCTCAGGCACTTGCAGGGATTGCCTTCCAAACAGCTTCTGGTGCTGCTTCACCACCTCCTCCACCAGCACCTGGAGTTCCTTGGGGCTAAATTTCAGCTTCCTCCTCCTTTCCCCTCCGTCTCTCTGTGTTCTCTGGCTGGACATGCTGTTCGTTTTCCCGCTCGCACAGGCAACGGCTCCCTGCCTCTCCTCTGCACTCAAAGCCTCTCCAGGGTCGGCTAATTATGTACACCTGCCTGGGTGTGGCCACTTCCTGGTTGGGTGGGCTGTCGTTGCACAGGATTAGCTGTTTCGTCAAGTCATGTGATTTTATTTACCGAATCCGTACATACCGATTCGGTATTTTCCGATTCGGTAAATACCACCTCGGTATTTTCCGATTCGGTAAATACCACCTCGGTATTTTCCGATTCGGTAAATACCACCTCGGTATTTTCCGATTCGGTAAATACCACCTCGGTATTTACCGATTCGGTGAATTCCGATTCGTGATTACCGAATGGTACCGAATCGGTAAATTTTACCGAATTTTTACCTACATATAACTTACCGATTCTAATTTACCGATTCGGTACGGCTCGGTATTTAAGAACCGGTAAAATTTATTTACCTACATGAGGCCCTAAATGTCGATTTGGATTTCCTAGACCTGTTCTTTCAAATGGAAGAGTAAACAGTTTTATGTCATCTGTGAGACATACTATCACAAGAAAATCACCTAAGAATACCTACAACCTAAAAAGAAAAGAAGAATCAAAAAATATAAATGACTACAACCCAGTCATTTTATCCATGTGGAATGCTAACATGGATATACAGTATGTAGCTGACAATTCCATTGCTGTTGCTCGATATGTAACGTCTTACATTACTAAATCAGAAAAAACTGAATTGAAAGAAATGTGGGAAGAGATTTCTCACGAGAAGACTGTCAGTAAGAAGCTGTACAGTTTCAGTTTAAATATGTTATCGCATCGAGAAATTGGATCCTACGAATGTTCAGATAGGTTATCTTCTGCAAGTCTCTACTCGAAATCAAGAAGAATAATTTGGGCAAGTTTAGGCCTTGCAGCAATGAGAAATCGGGTACTGAAATCTGTTGGAGAAATTGAATATTTGGCGGAGAATGACCCAGAAAGTACAGATATTTTGAAATCAAACATGTTGGACACATATTATCCCAAGAGAAGTCAACATCTGGAGAACATGTGTCTCTATGAAGTGCTGCAGAACTACATTTATTCACGGAAAGCCGCAGAAGACATCAAAAATGGAAAATATAAAGTCATTGGTGAGGAAGGATGTTTGGTGAAGCAAACAAAAGGAAGTTTGATAAATCACCGGAAGCTGAGTTGCGACACTACTGACAAAAAGGAATTTTACTACTTGGCTCTTTTACAGCTGTTTAAACCATGGCGTTCAGAGGATGAACTACTGGGAGAATTTCAAAGCTATGAAGATTCATTTAATGCTTGCAAAGACAGCATACAATGCAGTACATTCACAACTTATCTGCAAATGTTAAATGAAGAAATTGAACAGGAAACTACAATTGCAGCAGAAGTAGCTAGAGACAGTTCTCAGGACAGCCAAAGTTAAGGAACACTCAGTCAAGATCCCCTAGGACAACCAATCGTTGAAAATGAAGCATCAATAGCCATGAATGAAGTGGAAACGGCTATGAATCAAGCTCAAGAAGAATTTATAGACTTACAAAATTTGGAAAAACAACTGAACGAAGAGCAGCAACAAATTTATGAAGAGATCAGAAACAAAATTGATCACGGATTTCTACATGAAAAAAAAGAGTGCTCATGCACATCATTTCATCCAATCAGGATGTATGTAAGTGGACAAGCTGGAACTGGAAAAAGTTTCTTAATAAAAGTCATCAGGAGCTACCTACAGCAAAAAACGGATTCTACTTTGTCTTGTGTGGTTACTGCTCCAACTGGGTTAGCAGCCTATAACATAAAAGGAATCACCTTACATCGTTTGCTAATGTTACCAGTGGAGCATGAGAACAAAATACAATACAACAAGCTAACTGGAGAAGCATGCTTGGAAGTTTCAAGAGTATTGAAGTTCTCATTATTGATGAGGTGAGCATGGTATCAAACTTAATGCTTGCTTTGTGCATTTAAGAATGCAGCAAATTCTAAGGACAGACTATGACGTGTTATTTGGTGGAAAACATGTCATAGTTTTTGGGGATCTTCTACAGCTTACTCCAGTTAAAGGACAACCAGTGTTTAATACTGTGACACATGAAGACACAAAGAAGTCATTGGGAAGCATTGGTAATGCAAATATATGGTCCTTCTTTGAGTACAAGGAACTTACTACTAATATGAGGCAAGCAAACGATGAAGAATATGGAAGTATTCTGAAAGATATCAGGATTGGACTACTCACTGAAGCAGGCACAAAAGCATTACAGAGTCGGTTGCCACATTATTTATTTCCAAAGGAAGAAATAGTTGCAGAGAAGATATACAAGAACATTGCAGAAAAGAAAAGTGTCATCTGCTTAATGCCAACTCTACGTGAATGCTCAATATTCAATGAGGAGCTTTTGAAATTGGAAAAGGAAGATATCAGGAAATTGGAAGCAGTGGACAAAATTGAGGATGGAAGAATTACTATCACATTAACAGGCACACTGAAAAATAAATTGGATTCACTAGACAAGAACATTTCCAAAACAGCTGGATTAGAAAAAAATCTATATGTTTGCATGAACTGTAGAGTATTTTTAAGGAGAAATTTGGATGTTGAAAAAGGTTTAGTTAATGGAGCTATGGGACGAGTTGTGGGTTTTATTAATTACCAGAAAAAAGATGGAATTGAATGTTTAAAAATAAAATTTGATCAGATAGAAGAAGTTAAAGACATTTGTCGTTGTTCAGTTCGTTTCATGCTTGTGAAAGACTTATATGTACGTAGGAAGGAGTTTCCGTTTTCGCTAGCACATGCTGTAACTATTCACAAGTCTCAAGGATTGACTGTAGATTGTGCTTTTGTGAACATTGGTTCAACTGTGTTCAAAGAAGGTATGGCTTATGTAGCTTTGTCACGAGTGAAAACATTATCTGGTTTATTCATGATAGACTTTGATGACTCAAAAGTTAGTGCTGATACGAATTGTGTAAAGGAGTATAATAGATTAAGAAGAACCTATGCTCCTCATTTAGGTCAGTATCCTGTGTTGGAGAAACGTGTAGTTTCTCGTAAAAGGAGAAATGAGAATATCTGTAATGAAGATGTAGAGAGGAGGAAAAAAAAGAGGAGTGATGTAATTGCAAGCAAAAAGAAAAAGGAAAATGAAGAAGAGGTTGTAGGATGTCATTTTGAAAATAGCTCTGGTGTCAACTGCTACGCTAATGTAGTGCTGAATGTTGCATTTTATCTGGAAAGTGTGCAAGAGCAGATAATAGTAAATCAGGGAAAAAGATTCTGTTCTGAGTTGAGTCTCCTTTTTCAAAAGCTGATCAATGATAAAACTCAAATAGAAAGTGCTACTGAAATTAGAAAACTTTTAGATGTATGTTCAGGACGAACACAGTTTTCTCAAAATGTACAGCAAGACGCACAGGAATTCTTGATGTTTTTTCTTCAGGTACTGGAAGAAGAAGGGGTTCCCATTAAAAATTTGTTTGGTCTCTCTTATAAATGGGAACATAGTTGTGAAAACTGTTTCAATACATGTGGCTCTAATGTTGATTCTGGAAGGTTTATTTATTTAACATTGCCAGAAAGTAAAACAGTCACTTTTGCTAAATTAGTTAAAGATGCTAATCATAACATGGAATGCAGTGAGTGTCAATCTGAAATGTTTTCAACGTTACTTTTAAAGGAATATGGACAATATGTAATTTTAATGATGCAACGATGTAAAGCTAATGGTTCAAAATTGGATACTTTAATAAAGAAGTTTACAGGACAGCAATTATCAATTTCAGGAAAAACTTTTGTAACAGTTGCAATAATTTTCCATGAAGGACCTACTGTTACTTCTGGAGATTACACAGTTTATCTTAAATGTGAAAAAGGCTGGACACTGTGTAATGATTCCCAATTGATTTTCAAGCAACGTTTGCCTTTTGATTTAGCAAATTCCTATCTAATCTTCCTGAAACCTAAATTTTAGAGAGACTTGGCAAGATGTGTACAAAACAATTTTACCATTTTATTGGATTACCATTGGAATTTTCAAAAAAAATGATTTTTCAAATTATCATTTGGCCTAATGGAAAGGTAACCAATTGTAATGTGGACTTTTTAAATTTTTAATGAAACTTTGGAAAACCAAAAATTTAGAAAAAATCGGTAACATCTGCACAATTTACATTTTGGAATGTTATTGGATTGCCATTGGAAATTTATTCAAAAAAGATTTTTAAAATTACTATTTGGCCATGAGGAAAGGTAACCAATTGTATTGTGGACTTATTTAATTATTAATTAATCGTTCGGAAACCAAAATGTTACAGAGAATCGGTAAGATCTGTACAATTTAAACTTTAGAATTTTATTGCATTACCATTGGAAATTTAATCAAAAAAGAATTTTTAAATTACTATTTGGCCTAAAGGAAATGGAACCAGATGTATTGTGGAGTTATTTGAGATGTATTTTTGTGATTATACTTCTGAAACAAAAATGTCAGACGATATTTTAAAGAAATAAGTATTGATATTAGTTGATATTTTTTTAGAATATTATGCATTTCTATAATGTTATGTTTAAGTTAAAAGAGATTCTGGGCTTTTTTTATACAATCTTTGAGATTGTTATTTTTTTTTTGCCCGCTGTTAAATGATGAATGCATTTGCTTTCACAATTTATAGTGAAATGCAATACATTCTGAAAACAGCAAAAAAAAGGCAAAAATTTTTTGGGTAAAAACATGTAAATTCGTGTACTGTGTAATATATTGATTTATTAAATATTAATACTTTTTTCTTTTTTTTCAGATTGTGAAAGAAAATTTTCAAAAAACAACAACCATTTTTTCAAGTAATTTCAATTACATTTTAATTAAAAATTAAATTGTTGGGTGGGACAGGTAACTGAGAAATTAGAAGGTCTCTTTCTTCCACTTTATCTCAAAAAGATTTTTAGTATTTAGTTATTAATTCCTCAAGGATCTTGAGATGTGGTAATTGATTTTTAGTGTTTAAAAAAAAAAAAAAAAAAAATACGCTTACCGTACGCGTACGGTAAAAAAAAAAAAAAAGTTTTAAAGAAAAAATAAAAAAAAGTTGAGAGGTAAGGTTGGCTCTTAAAAGAGCCGTTGTGTTCATTCAGGGACAGAGGAAAGGAAGTATGGGAACATTAGCTGGTTGGACATTTGTGCTGATCTATTCTGTTGTTAATGAGGGAAACACTGGTCTCCCTGTGAACAATTAGATCATGGCAAAATGAACACCGCATAGTAACCCTACCAAACCGAGGGTTCATTTCCAGAGGTTCAGAAAAAGGTGATTGTGCCCCCACAGATGAAGGGCTCTGCTGAGCTTTCGAAGAAGGACTCGGCTGAGCTGCTGTGGATGTGCTCGCTCGACTTACTGAAGGGTTGCCCCTAGTATGTCGTGCATGTGTCCTAGGATGCACATCCTTAAGGTGTCTCAACATAGTGTGATTCCCAAAGGAATACTTCTTGTTGGGATTACCTCGCGAAAGTACACGCTGGCACAGCTTGCAAGTCACCAGTGCAGCATTGACTTTTTTCTCACCCTCTGGAAAACTGAAATACTCCCATATGAAAGAGCTCTTCTGTTTCCTCCTTCTCTGCCTGATGGTGGTGCTGCTAGCCTCACTCTCAGCAGAAGAGTGCTGGTCTGCCATCGTATCCCAAAGACAACTCAGCTCCTTCTCCTAAGGGATCACAAGCAGAAATTAGGGGAATGGGTGTGGTGTAGGAGAGTTCTAGAACTGAAAGTAGTTTCAACCAATCAAAAGTTGTGTTTCATGATCACATGACCCACCGTGCGCGTACGTTACGCTTACGTTACGCTTACGGTGCGCTTACGGTGCGCTTACGGTAAAAGTGCGCATGCGCATAAAAAAGACACGCGCTTGCGCGCATGCGCAAAACAGTCACTCTACAACACTTCCGCGTAACGTGCGCGTGTAGTGTGCACGCCTACGCGCCCCACGCACAGTACGCGCAGCTACGCAAATTGCGTAACTATACGCAAACGGAGTAGATAAATTACAAACATTGCGTAAACCGTAAGCTTACCGTACGCTTACCGTACGCGCACTAAAAAAAAAAAAAAAAATATATATATATATATATTTTTTATGTTATACTAATATATGTTACCTGTTTGGTAAAAAAAAAAAGAGAAAACTTGATATATTGCATATTTTTTATTAAAAAAACATAGTGTTTTAAGAGAATAAAAAGTTTTAAAAAAACTTGTTTTTTTTTTTAAAAAAAACACATTTAAGATAAGAATTTATAATAAAAAAATCATACAAAATCAAAAAAAAAATATATGGGAATCACATATGTTTTAGGTAAGAATTAGCATTTAAAAAACCATACAAATTCACTGAAAAAACCATGGGTTTCACACACGTTATAGTTAGAAATTAGCATTTAAAAAACCTTGCAAATTCACTGAAAAAACCATAGGTTTCACACATGTTATAGTTAGGAATTAGCTTTTAAAAAACCTTGCAAATTCAGTGAAAAAACCATAGGTTTCACACACGTTATAGTTAGCTGGACATTTCACTCATAAAAATCCAATGAAATTTTCCCGTTATAGTTAGTTAAGCTAACTATAACTCGCGCGCCCGCAATGCACTGCTGATGACGTCACATATTACATCACTCATGACATGGTCAGTGACATCACTCATGACATCACTGATGACATCTCAAATGACATCACTGATGACATCACTGATGACATCATCCATGTGATGGAGTGGCAGATCTCCTCTCACCCTAATATAACCTTTGATACACACATTCAAAAAGAGAGACTGACATTTTTAAAAAAATGGACATACCAATACCAATTACAACAACCTCTTCAATAATTCTAAGAACCACATAAACATCCACTCATTCACCAACAGTCCTGTACAGTCACTCATTCGTGTACTCACACATCATATGTACACATACACCAATACATCCTGTTACACAATGCCACTCATCCACAGAGTTTCTGACACACATAGTCACTCATGCTAATAAAGAATCAAACATACATTTACTTGCATATACAGTTATACACACACCACCACACTTACTTCTACAGAAACTTACACATACTTAGTCTTTTAAACAATCACTTATAGAAACACATACTTATTCATACGGGAACTCTTTCAATCTCTCACTCTCACATATACTCACTTATATACACCAATAGTCACATATACTAGTTTAAAACATATGTAGTTACTCATAAAGACACTATTGAGACAGCCATTCACTCACTAACACACCCATGCACACACTCATCCACCCATACAGTCCTGCACACATGCTGTCTTCAACACATACAAACAGTGAGTCACTCATTCATGCACCTATGCACTACGTAATCACCTCCAGTAAGTGCCACAGAGCTGCGTTGCAGAGAGGTGTAAAAAGTGGCACGGCCTGGACCACCTCTCTGCAATGCAGCTCAGTGGCGCTGGAAGCACTTGGTGGGCTAGTTAGCCCCCAGGGGCCCTCAGTATTGAAGGGAATGTACATCCCCAATTTAAAACGTGCCATAGTGCGTGTTTGCACACGTCACCTCAGGCCCCGTCCCCTCCCTTCCCCACTGTGTAAACGTGCCCTGTGGCTGTTCTAAGTTGAGAGATTAAGTCCCCTTGAATCCTAAGGGTCCCTAGGGTCAAACCAGACCACTAGGTACCTCCAGTAAGCGCCACAGAGCTGCGTTGCAGAGAGGTGTAAAAAGGGGCTTGGCCTAAGAACACCTGTCTGCAGCGCAGCTCCCTGGCGCATACTGGAGATGCCTGTTGGGCTAGTTGGCCCTCAGGGACCCTCAGTATTGAAGAGGAATTAATTCCCCAACTTACAACTCGCCAGGGGGCGCGTTTGCAGAGTGCTGCAAGTAGGGGGCATGGCCTCCGGCCCGATGCCAGACTTTTATTTATTTTAATTTTTTGAGAAGGGGGGCTGTGTGGTTCCCCTTCTTATTCTAATTTATTGGCCCTGGTGACCCCATCCCCCAGGGCCTGTCTCCTAATTATATTTTTTTGACCCCAATCCCCAGGGCCGGCCACTGTTTTTTATTATTTTTAAAAAATATATATTTATAGACACACCTAGGACATGCTGGACAAACCGTACGTACCTATCACCATGACGATTTGCGTGATATTCATTAAAATGCGACTATGCATACAATGAATCCACGTGGAATGTATTTACACCACTAGTGAAGCTCTGACATGTCTGATGCCTCACCGTGCCTAATCCCGGTAGACACCCTTGTCGTTTATTTATACAAAAATGGGTAGCTATTGACGGGCACATTTAATACACATGCACACCAAGCCATTCAAAGGGGATTCGACAAAAATTCTACCAAAACTATGCAAGAAACCCCCCTCACGGTTAATAAAACACACATCCACTGCCGGATGTGTAATACTTTTTATTTTACTCTCTGGAAAGGGGACGAACATCACTTGAGAGTCACAGCGTGCTCCTGGCAGAGCCCAATGCTGTGTTACATCCACCATTGCCTGCCAAGTGCCACACACCTCTGTGTTGTATTCCACCAGCTAGTGCATATGCTATGACACTCTCTAGCCCATGTGCACTGTAACACCACCCCGTGAATATGTCATGCCACACTTGTCTTTGCACGGTTATATTGCCCCATCTAACGTGCCTTCCTCGATGCCTATGTTATAACGCACAGTGCTATGCCATACATATTACAATCTGGGATCCATATCTTTGTCACAGTGCATATGCAACGTTACACTCCCCAGCACATATTTTATATTACAACTTTAGAGACTAGTTAGGTTACACTACACTGCCCTGTGTATATTACACTCCAAGGCGCATATCGCATAGCACGCGCTAGTGCCTGTGCTATCTCTCGCTCTCCAATGAATCTGTCATTGCGCACAATGTATTGCATATTATATTTCACGCCCGGTTCATCTTATATCACACTTTTTGGTGCATAGTTTATACCATACACTATATCTAGTTTTCATTTTCAATCGTGCTCTCAGGACTATGTTCTATATAACACTGTGTTCACCTACCCTTTTCACGGGCATTACATTTTGCGATAGGGGGTGGAGGGTCAGGGGGTGTTTCTGCCAAGTGAGCCCGGAGTCACAGTCACAAACGTCCTCTTCTTCCTGAATAAAAGAGAGATTATGCTGCATACTTGTTCATATTTTAAGAAGTTCGCACAGACACACGTTTTAAAAACAATAACGTTCCTAATACCCGCCTTCTCTGAACAGTTAGCTTGCTGCCCCATCCCCCTCCTCCCTATCCTCTGTTGTGTGAATCCATGGACTAGCCTCCTCCCTCCTGCCATGCATGGTCTGATGTGCTGCCACTGCCCTCAATTTAGTATGATATACCAGTCCACTCCTCCCGCCCTCCATTGCCCAATTCTATGCCCCATCATTGACCTCGTGCTTAAACTCTGTGCTTAGCTTGCTGCCCCTATTCTCCTTCCCCCTGCCCTCCGATGTCTTTGTGCATGCCCCTGCTCCATCCTTTTTGCCCACCATGATCCATGGACCTGCCACTCCTATCTACTCTGAGTGTTCTGTTGAGTTGCCACTCCCCTCCCACCTGCCTAGCATTGTCAGATGACTGTAACCTGTCCCTGCCACCTCCACCCTGCCTGTCCACATGCCATGCCCCTATCCTCTTCTTCCTGTCCTACATGGTCCATTGTACTGCCACACCCTTCTGCCCTCCCTGGTCTGTTGTGCTGCAACTGCTCCTCCTGCCTGCCCCGTGCGGTCTGTTGTGAGGCCCCTTCCCCTGAACTTTCTTGTCTGTGCACAGGTCCTGACCCTCCCTTCTATCCTCCATCGTCCTTTGTGCATGCCCCTGCACCCTCCTTCTTGCCCATCATAGCCATTGTGCTGCCACTAACCCTCCCACTTGCCATGCATGGTCTTCTGTGCTGCCATGGCCCCTCCCACCTTCCCTGTGTGGTCAGTTAGCTGCCCCTGACCCCCTCTCACCTTCCCTCCATGGTCTGTGTGCATGCCATCACAGTCTCACTGTTGCTCTTCATGGTGTGTCTTGCTTCTAGTGCCCATCCTGCCTGACCTCCATGGCTATCTTGCTGCTCCTGCCCTGCCCCCTTGCCCCCAGCCCTCTGTTTACATGTGCAGACCCCTACTCCCTCCCTCCTGGCTTGTCTGTTCCATTGTAATGCCCCTGATCCGTCCCTCCTGCCCTTTATGGTCTGTTATGCTGCAGCTTTCTCTCCTGTGTGTCCATTATGGTCAGCTAGCTACCATTGCCTCTTGCCCCTCTGTTCTCTGTTGTCCATGTGCATGGTCCTGTCCCCTCCCTCTTGCTTTCTATGGATTGTTGTGCTGCACTCCCGTCCGGTATGCCCTGTGTGGTGTATTGTGCTGCTGCAAACCCTGATGCCTGCCCTGCAGGATCAGTTTGGTGCACCTCTCCATGTCCCTCCTGTCCTCTGTTATCCAAGTCCATGTCCCTACCCCATTTCCTTCCATGATCCAATGTACCATACTTGCGAACATTTTGAACTTGGTAAGAGGGAGATTTTGAAAAAAAACTGGGGATTGATTTTCCCCTTTGAGTTGCATTGAAAAAGAGGAGATTGTTGACAGGAGACAGATCAAATAAAGCCCATTTGAGCTTAAAAACATTGGACGTTTCCTGGCTGAATCGGGTCTGTTTGCATGTATGGTTGTACTACCATTGCCTCTTCCTTCTGCCCACAATGGTCTATTACATTGCCACAGCCTCTCTTGCAAGTCCTGTATTGTTGGTTTGTTGCCCGTGCCCCCCTTTCCACTGCCCTCCATAGTCTGTTGTGCTGCCACTGCCCTTCCTGCCTGCTCAGTGTGGTTAAATTGTTGCCTTTGCACCCTCCTACCTGCCTTCAATTTTCAGAGTCCGTGCCCCTGGCCTCTGCCTCTCAACAGTATCCTAAGTATCCTAATGAACAACTAGATTGCTAACATTCTATATTTATTACAAAAGTGTGGAACGCCTGACGTCATCTTGATGTAATCAAAACTGTAATACCTAGAGCCTTTCCTTTAGAAATTACATATATGAGAGGGTCTTATTGGCATCAAAATTATGGTTAGTGCTCTAAAAGACTAAAATAAGGACATAGTTTCCGAGTTTTCAAATAGCGACAAAGCACTTTTAAATTATTTGTTATCTTTATGTTTTTTTATCCAGTTGACCACTTGATTAAATGTTGCACTTAGGGGAGAGGATGTGGTGTTACTTCCAGAACTGCAGACTTTGCAACTGGGGAACCAGGTTGGAGTTTCTGCTTCAGCTCGACATTCTGTGATTCTGGTCAAATCACTTAGTCTCCCCATGTCTACAACCAAAATGAATTTGTTCTTGTGTGATGTAACCAATGCTCATGTAAAGCACTCCAATACCTGACAAGTCTGCACTATATAACACTGCAAAAACACAAAATAATAAGTGTTTTGCACACTTCTGTCATTGGGCTATATTTGGGCTACATCTGGGTGATTTTGGGCTACATTTGGGCTCTTTTGTCTCCGGTGGCCATCTTGGGAGATTTATTTGTTATGAAGTTTCCTCATTTCCTCATGTACTGCAGTCTCCTCAGTAGGAAATGCTTTCAGTTTTTTACTTTGATTCCATCATGAAGGTATTCAGATACGTCACACATTTGCCATAAATTCTGAAAGTTAGCAATCTAGTTGCTCATTAGATCACTGTAGTAAAACTACTGTTCACCATGGAAGTCTGCTCCTGGTATTAAAACTGCATGTTTCAGTCTGCATGTCAGAATTTTTTAATGAAATAGAAGAGGATTTGAGAAGTAACTCAAAATGTGCCCTCATTTTCTTTCTTCAGCATTAATCATAATTTCTATGGCAAAATGAACCCCCCTCATTGTGTTCCTTTTTAAATTAAATGTTTTAAGTGTTACCAGTTTATTCCAATCAAGATGGCTTCAGGTGTGCCATACTTTTGTCATAATGAAGACAGTAAGCGCTCTAGTTGTTTTTAAGAACACTCTGGGACATTATGTCATTGGGCTATATTTGGGCTACATCTGGGTGATTTTGGGCTACATTTGGGCTCTTTTGTCTCCGGTGGCCATCTTGGGAGATTTATTTGTTATGAAGTTTCCTAATTTCCTCATTTACTGCAGTCTCCTCAGTAGGAAATACTTTCAGTTTTTTACTTTGATTCCATCAAGAAGGCATTCAGATGTGTCACACATTTGCCATAAATTAAGAATGTTAGCACTTTTTTTGCTCATTAGATCACTGTAGTAAAGCCACTGCTCACTAGGGAAAACTGCTGCTGGTATTGAAAGTGCATGTTTCAGTCTGCATGTCAGAATTTTTTAATGAAATAGAAGAGGATTTGAGAAGTCACTCAAAATGTGCCCTAATTTTTCTTTCTGCCGCACTAATCATACTTTTTATGGAAAAATTAATCCCCTCATTTTGTTCCTTTTTAAATTAAATGGTTTAAGAGTTACCACTTTAATCCAAGCAAGATGGCTTCAGGTGTGCCATACGTTTATCATAAGTAGGACTGTTAGCGCTCTAGTTGTTCTTTGGAACACTCTGGGAAGCTGCAATAGAACACAAAGGAATCAACTGACAGTCTCTGCCCTTGTTGGATGTACATGTTTTACTGAGAATGTCAGACTTCATTCTCACATGAGTGAGAAAGATAATGTGAATTTACAGAAAATAAGCTCTCAGTTTAGCTTATAGATCCCCTTCCAAACCTGTGGGAAAAGCATGAGAAAATATTTTTCTCTCAATCATGATATCCCAGCAGAAGGCTTTTTCACATGGTGAAATCACCTTAGAACATACCACAATTCCTAAAATGAGTATGGTACCATCAACAAATGATTTATAATGTAACTAAAGTCTTAAAACCTTCTATTAACCGCAATGCTTTTTAATGAGGTGCTATCATGTATATTGGTCCCAAGATGGCTGCCAACACTTCTTGGATGAAGTGCTGACAGCCAATCAGATCTCAGGATGAGATGTGTGGTTAGGCTCCGCCTACATATATATATGATTTTACTTTTGATTTTCTCAGGAACTACTGAACAGATTGACACCAGACCTGCAAAAGGCACATGCCTGAGCTGAGGACTACCTCTCTGCCAAATTTCAAGTAATTCTGTTCAGCCGTTCGGGCTGTACCTTGGACTAAAGGTCCCTATGGAAAATTGCATGAGGAAAACGTGTTTTGGGACCCCCTTTTTTCTCAGCCCCCGCTTGACGAATCCCCCCGAGACTTTCAGGGTAGGAGCGGAGCGGAGCTCCCCACCTATTTTGGAAATTTCGCGAGGATTCGTCAACCGGCGCCAAAGTTATTCCAAATAGAATGTTGCGGATTTCCTATGGAAACACGGTCCTAACTATAACTATCTACTGGCGACCGCCGGTTGACGAATCCTCGCGAAATTTTCCAAACTTTTGGCCAGCTCCGCTCCTACCCTGAAAGTTTTGCGTTGATCCGTCAAGCGGGGTCCGAGAAAAAAGGGGGGTCCCAAAACCCGTTTTCCCCATGCAATTTCCCATAGGATCTGTTGTCGCAGCTACAGCCCGAACTGCTGAACGGAATGACACCAAATTTGGCAAAGAGGTAGTCCTCAGTTCGGACTCGTGCCTTTTGCATATATGGTGTGAATCTGTTGAGTAGTTCCTGAGAAAATTAGGGTAAAAAAGTTAGTGATATCTATGGCCGCGGAGGATCCGTAAGCGCAACCTCCCCGAACCGAGCACGCACCTTCCCGATCACGCGCTGAATGCTAATTGGCTATCGAGTGTCTCTCTACATTCGAAACCAGGAACTGTTGGCGGCCATTTTCTGCCTCGGTAGAAGCGAGGCTGAATATGCAATGGGAATAAGTGTGTAAAACATATAAAGGGGGCAGAGTGGAAATACTCTGACCCTCTAGAGGTGCTTAGGGGGTCCCAGAAGGACCCCCTGGGGCCCCCTTTTTAAAAAAAGAAACCACGGGGAAATGCTCGCAAGGTGCGCGCATCCTACCGCGTTGGATGCACGGATTCACTCGCGGTGGGTGCGCGGATCCACGGCAACGTTTTTTGAAAAACGACAAGAAATCATTGGTTGTATGACAACTTTCTACACTGAAAGGTAGGGTGTATATTTCTGCTTTTTAAAGGTATGATTGTTATTGGTTAACAAAAACAGATTGTAAGGAACATTATATATGATAAGCTGATATGTTGAAAAGTCAAGCACACTTCCTGTCTTGTGTAGGAACATTGTTTGCTGAACTTGTGACCTGTGAGCTCAGTGCAGTGTTCCATGACCTGTTTCTATGGTAACAGGCTGAAGGCAGATTGGGGGAAGGGTTGAAATGTATTTCAGTTGGAAAGGGTTGAAATGTTTAACAAATAGAAATGTGTGTTTGCTTTTGAGTTTATGTGCGAAGGATTGTGATTTGATGTTTACATGTATGTGTGTGGAAAATGAAAGGGAAACTTTTTCATTCTTTGCATTTGCTGAGAGGTGCACAGTGCAGAGATTCTGTAAAAGAAAATATGGTGAGTGATTGATATACTTCTTAATCTAAAAAAGAACTTGAAAGATGAGTTATTTAATTGTGAGGGGATGTATGTAGACTATTTTGATTTTAATCAGACTAATGTATTTTTCCTGCTAAAGTGTAGGGAGTACTTTTTTTCTCTACAATGTGTGTGCATGTAGAAACCATTCTGTGACAAGCATTTGTGTTTTTCATGTGTTTGTAAACAGATAACTGTGCAGTTTTTATATTTTGGTAGAATTAGAAACCAGTCATTGTTTATGAATTTGTGAAATGAGTTATGTTATGTTTCTATACTAAAATGTAGTACTACTTCTAGATGAAGAAATGTGTTTTGGTATAGTGCAAGGGATAGTGTTGTTTGTCTAGAATCACACAGTAAGTCTGTGTGCATTTGGGAACCACTGTGAGAGAAGCATTTGGTAACATCGTGCATTTGCTGACAGATAACTGCTTTTAACTTGTCATGTTGTGAAGTTTTAGTAGCATTAGAAGACAGTTATGGCTTATGATTTGATTAAATGTGTCAGGCTTTGACAGAAAAGTGCAGTCCTGAAATATGTAGAATTTTTTTTTTTTTTTGTGTCCTCATTTGCCATTACCTCCACTCACCGAAGAGAAGCCAAGCGCCACTTGTCTGCCAAAGAGTAGTTTATCGATCTATCCTCCATATCGTTTTCGTGGGCAGAATATATAGGTAGGGCGGGAGACTACCCAGTCAATATAGATCGACCCAGGATAACACGTACGGGGGAAACCACTTCCCAGGATCTTCTGGAGCCTAGTTGACATAATCATCGGACCCGGGAAAAAAGAAAAAAAAAAAAAACCCCGGCACCCTATCTCCAGTTTATTAGCAGTTCCCAGAAAGACACATTTTGTTTGGAGCATGTTCTAGCCAAGTCAGTCTTGGCGGTTTCGTACATTGATGTCAGCCACGCTGCGTGAGATGGGGCTCTGGTATCCACCCAAAATTTATATATTTGTCTTCTTGCCAAGATGATGGAGTAAAAAAGAAAAGACTTTGCCTGTCCAGTTATATTTTCCTCCAAACCGAAAATTATTAGCGGGAGAGTAATTTCCAATGATAAGCTTAAAATTGAGTACAAGGTGGCCATTACTACCTCTCAAAACAGCCTGATGGCCGGGCATTCCATAAACATATGTATATCTGAGGCTGCCACCAAATTGCACTTATTGCATTTCTTCCCAGGAAGAAACTTGGAGAGCCTCAGGGGTGTAAAATAGGCCCGGTGGAGGGTAAACAAGTGGTTACGTCTTAGCCAGACTGGTTTCACTATTTTATAAAGAAAAGAGAAGGATCTTATCCATAGGTCCTCACACTGGGGGATCAACTCCTTCCCCCATAGCTTTTCTGGCAAGACAAAGTCTCCGTCCGCCTCCTCTACCATACCCCAGTACCAAATTGCCACTTCTTTACCCCCTTCTTGCTTTTCCACCAGTTTTTGTTCAAACTGGCTATAACTCCCCACTTGAGGACCTTTCCTAGTTTCCGCCCGTGCCCAACTCTCCAACTGTATATATTTAAATCTAGAAAAAGCCGTGCCCACCTTCCATCCACCATTATCTCTCCCCATCTTAAAATCCCAGCGTCCCTCAACGGGGTTGCAAGGCTGTCCTGCATACAGGGTGGAATCCCGGGAGAATCCCAAACCGGCGCAAAATTAGAATAATAATGTAAACTGACATTTTTTCTTATCTGAACCCAATTTAATAAAGCTGATTGCAAGATCTTTAATCTGACTTTTTTAAAGTATTTCATGTCTCCAAACTTAAATAAAAATCCATCCAATGGGATGTTTAATCCCCCTAGCATAGCCCTGAACATACTCCCCATAGATGATGTTACGGGGATTTTCAGAAGCATCCTACTGTTTTAAAATTCCAGAAGAACGAATGTATTTCTCGCTGACATTTTTCCACTTTTCTCTGTTCAAAAGACAGGGGAATTGAGTTGAAAATAAAGGTAAATTTTGGGAGAATGGACATCTTAACTAGGTTTATTCTCCCAAAAATGGAGAGTGGTAAAAATGTCCAAGATCTCAAAAGTTTCCTACTGTCCGTTGCTACCCTATCTAAATTAAGCTGTGCCAAGCTTCCTATGTCATGAGTAATACGTATTCCCAGGTATCTCATTGATCATACAGCTGTAAAGTGTAATTGTGGAACATTCCAACACATAATCTCTGTTTTATTGGTGTTAATGTCATAACCAGAGATTTGCCCAAATTCTCCTGCCTTTTTAATTACCGTCGGAAAAGCTATCTGCGGATCTGAAGTATGCACCAAAATATCGTCCGCATAAAGCGCTATCCGCTTCTCCCATTCACCATATACAAATGGAGGAATATCCACTTCCTTTCTCAAAATATGGGCAAACGGCTCTATATAGAGGTTAAATAAGAGCGGGGATAACGGGCAGCCCTGTCTACTGCCTCTAGTAATTTTAATCGGGTCTGTTAGAGTGCCATTGACTAATAGTCTAGCTGTAGGAGCCCTATACAGTGTCTCGATTACCCGACAAAAGATCTCCCCAAGCCCAAATCTTCTCATAACCTCCACCAGATAGGGCCAATTGACCCTATCAAAGGCTTTTGTGGCGTCCAGGGTCAGGGTAGCGAATGGAAGAGAAAAGGTTGTTGCTATGTTGATCGCCCCTACCAAGTCTCGAGTTTGGTCAGCCACCTGGTGTCCCCTTATAACACCCCTTTAATCTTGGTGAATTATAGATCCGATTACCTCCCCCAATCTTGACGCCAAAATAGATGTAAAAATGTTATAATCGTTATTCAGAAGAGAAATCGGCCTATACGAACCACATTCTGATAACTTTTTACTGGGCTTTGGAATGAGGACAATCGTGGCCTCCATCCATGAATCAGGGGAATTCTCACCTCTAAAAAGAATTGCATTAAAGAGACTGGACAATGTTGAGGTAATAACTGGGCTTATTGCTCGATATAATTCTCCAAGCAGGCCGTCCGGGCCCGCCGCTTTCCCCTTCTTTAAATGGCCGATCACTTTTCCCACCTCTTCTTCTGAGATCTCCTTCTCTAATTGAACCCTATATGATGTTTGGAGAAATGGTAGATCGATATTATTTAACCAGCTCTCCCTGGCTTCCGGGTCATCCCTGACCTCTTCCTTATATATATCTTGAAAAAATTCCTGAAAAGCAGATCCAATTTCCAAGTCTGAAGTTCTCATAGTGATCTCGCCATCTCGTTTGATCTCTTTAATATACTTTCTGGTCTGTTCTGTCTTAACCTTCCATGCCAGAACCTTTCCGGCCGATTCCCCAAATTCAAAATTAGAAATTTTGCTCGCTACCCATCTTTTAGTTAGCCTTTCTTGTAGTATACCTTCAAGTTGACGCCGCAAATTCTCCTGTTTTTCTGCCTCCCCCAAAGAAGCCGTATTAGAGCCCAGCTGCTGCTCTATTTTGGCCAACTCCATCTCGAGGTTTTGTATTTTCTGACGATAAGCTTTCCTCCTATAAGTAGCTCTATTAGTTATGCAGTCCCTAATAAAAGCCTTCAAAGCATCCCACACTACATTAATATCTACCGAGCCCAGATTTATATCTAAAAAGAACTTAACCTCGGCTGACAGAAAGTTTATCTCTTCTTCTTCTAATAATAACGTACGATCAAAGGACCAGGAAGATGCTTTCTTATGAGTGGCCCCTTGAAGGTTAAAAATAATGGCCATATGGTCTGAGATGTGTGAAGGAAGATAATTAAGCCCTTTTAGCGAGTCTTTTAAAGAATAACTAAAAAGGGCATAATCAATTCTTGACTTGTGTTTGTATTTAAGGTTATGAAAAGATACCCCAAACTTATTACCTGACCTTTCCCTCCATACATCTGCTAAACCGATGTTCTCCATTATATCCAACAGAACCAAGCTAGATTTGGATGGGACGAGTGCTCTTGACCTAGAGGATTTATCTATCATAGGATTAAGAACAATATTGAAGTCACCAACCCATATGACTGGATCGTGTAGAAGTATGAGATGGTTCTGAATTAGATTCAGGTAGGAGGGATCATCCTGGTTCGGTCCATAGTATCCTACCAGTATTAGCGGGAAGCCCTCCAGTACGATGCTAGAGATTAGCCATCTCCCACTACGATCTTCCTTATAATCCAAAATTTGGACTTTAACCGATTTTTTTAAAATGATTAAAATCCCTCTTGTGTTAGCGGATTGGTCCGTGCATAGGAACGTCCCTACCCAACTTTGTTTTTTTAATATCTCAGAGACCTCCAGCTTTAGTAAATGGGTTTCCTGGATGACAATGGCCTGCGCAGGAGAATCTTTCAAGTACTGTAAAATTTTATGTCTACGACTTTTTACTCGGAGGCCATTGACATTCCAGGATTGAAACCTATGAGGAGTCATCTATAAAGGAATTTCTTTTTTTTTTTTTAATTGTCGTAAGCCAGGATAGACCATTCACTGTTAATACAAGAAGCCAATTTTTTGGCCATAGTGAGGTCTGACTCTTGAGGATTTTTATTGCTTTTCCCCAGTTCCCCCAGTGCCCCCCCCGGACCCCTCCCTCCTCCCCTAGAATACCCTCCCCCGGAAAACCCTTCCTTGCTGACTCTTGCCAGATGTAAGGCAAGGTTTACGTCTCCCCCCCCGTCCCACTCCTAGTTTGTTTATTTTTTGTCTTTATCTCCTTTTCTTCTTCTTTTTTTTTTTTACTAACCCTTTTTACCCTTTTTTTTTTTACATTTTCTCAAAAGTGCTAATAGTCCCGAAAAAGATAAGAATGATTTTCAACGAGCTCAGGATTTCCTCTCCCAAGGCCCCTCATTACAATAGAATCCCATTTATTCCCTTCTTTTTTTTTTTTTTATTATTTTTTGTTAACTGTTTTTTTCTGCTCCTTTTTTTTTTTTTTCCCCTTTCTCCACCACCAAACAGAAAAAAAACAAGGAAACCTTGGAAAAAAAACTAATAGTTCCAGACTTTGGACAGCGTGCTCTTCAACTGGCTCCCATCTTTGCTAGAAATTCATCTACTTCGATGGGAGTACGAAGGTTATACATCTTGTTGTTATACATGACACGCATAAATGCGGGGAATCGCATCTGAACCGTGGCCCCTGACGCCCTGAGTTTTTCCATCCTCTGGCCAAGCTCCCATTGACGCTCCAATGTCACCTTAGACAAATCTGACCTGATTTCACAAAGAAAGTCGGGGCCCTTAAGTGTCTTTGATTTTAAGGCTAAGTTCAGAATTTTTTTTTTCAAAGAGTATGTCTGAAAGTTTATCAAGATCTTGCGTGGTTTAGCTCTCCAGGGTTAAGGCGGAAGGGGTCACGATTAATCCGCTGTATATCCTTTTCTAGTTGCTCTGCGGGTTCGTCGACTTTAAGTGAATCTCTCAAAAGTGACACCACGAATGCCTTTAGGTTCTCCCCCTCTCTTCCCTCCAGAACCTTCAAGATCCGAAGATTGTTCCTCCGTGAGAAATTCTCCAATGACTCAACCCTCTCCTTCATGGCTTTCCCTTTCCCTACGCAAGACCTGAATCACCCCCTCAGCTAAATCAAATTTTGATTTTAAGACCCCTACTTCTCCCTCCAAATATTCTGTTTTTTCATGGAGCATATCCACTTTCTTTTCGAGTGTATCGCATACTGCTCTTATTTCTTTCTGATTTGCCTTAGATATAGCAAAATCACTTTGAATCTCCTCCCTCATTGCTACCATGGCAGTCATAATAGATTCGAGAGAATTACTTAACTCCCCGTCCCCTCTCCCACCCTCATCCCTCCTAGAAGTATCCAACGTGAAAACTGCGCCCTCCCTGTCTTGTATTTGCGCTTGAATTATATCAATATTGGCAGGGAGAGCAACTGTGGACACCGGGATAGAGTTATGGGTATGGGGCGAGGTATGCTCAAGAGTATTAGGGGAGGTGGGAAGGAGAGGAAGGGAACTAGGGGGAGCTGGACCCCCTGAACTGGGAACCTGTGAACCTTGTGGAGGCTGGGGTAGTGTGGGGGGGTGGGGGGTACCTATGTGTTTTTCTTTGTTCGAACCATCTGGCAAATAAGTCTCCTCCATCCCCCCCTCCTCACCAAACTACCAGAACCCTCAGAACTGATATTCAAAACCTGGGGGAGTACTTTAAAAAAAGAGCGAAGAGAAGGGGTAACCCGAACTACGCTGTTCAGTCTACTATTATCTTTGCCGCTTCTCTTTTTCCCGGATTCTTTGCTCAAATTGCCCCCCTTGCTCCTTTCGCTAGGGTGGTCTGAGCTTCGACCACCTTCAGTTTGATCTCTCAGAGGACAGGGTTTCTCTAAGTTAGACAAAGCTTCTCTAACACAAGATTTTAAGCTTCTTACACTTTTCCCTCTACCCTGTTTCTTCCCCTTACTTTTTATAGAAAGCTCCCCAGATGTTTTCCTCAAGTTATATACACAGTTTCCAGCCCCAACCTCCTCGACCTCTCCCCCCTCCCTCCCGCCCCCCCTTTCTTCAGAGACAAAGTCCGCTTGGGAAGGGACAGTAGGGGCCCCTACAGCTTCTTGGGCATCCAATGTGGCAGCCAAAATGGTGGTCACCCCCCCATACCCCTCACCAAACCTCTAAACAAGAGTCCGCGGGCTGTCGCTCTCCGCCCTCTCCTGAGCTCCACGGCTGCTTCCCTCCACTTGAGTAAACAGGAGGGGGGGGCGAAAGTCACCGTCTGAGGGCCAACACATCAGCCCCCCTGTAGCCGACCGGGTGAAGTCCAGAAAGTTTTATGCAGAAATCAGCCAGCTGCCACCGGACACAAGACACCAGGACCCCCACGAGGGTGGCTTTCCTCCGAAGCATCAACAAAAGCGTCTCCAAAGCGAGTGGGTACCGGGCGAGCAAATCACCGCTGAAAACGCCGATAATACGTCTCTCGGGAAAGCTGAAAGGATTCGACGGTAATTCTGGAGAAAAGACACGGTAAAGATGGCGAGCCTACTCCAGGCTCGCTGCCATCATAGGGAGTCAAGCGGAGCTGAACATGAGCTCAAAGGAGACGTGCGCGCCGCTCTAGCCCGCGGCCGCCATGTTTTCCCCCTGAAATATGTAGATTGTGTGCAGTTCCCTTACCAGTTGCACTGTAGTGAATGAGTTTTGGTAAACTCCTAGGGATAGTGGTGCATGTCTAGAATCACAGTGTGAGTTAGTGTGTATTTGGGATCAGTGTGAGAGCAGCATTTGGTGATATCATGTATTTGCTTACAGATAACTTTTTTAAAACCTGTCATGTTGTGAAGTTTTAGTAGCATTAGAATACAGTCTTTGCTTATGCGTTGATTAAATGAGCCATGCTTTGACACTGATGTGCTGTACTTAAATATGTAGATTGTGTTCAGTACCATTAACTCTTCTAGACTAGTGAATGAGTTTTGGTAAACTCCTAGGATAGTGTTGACTGTCTAAAATCACGCTGTGAGTCTGTGTGCATTTGGGTAAGGATTGTGAGAGAAGCATTTGGTGACATCGTGTTATTTGCTGACAGATAACTGTTTTAAAACCAGTCAGGTTGTCAAGTTTTAGTAGCATTAGAAGACAGTTATGGCTTATGCTTTCATTAAATGAGTCAGGCATTGACAGTAAAATGCAGTCGTGAAATATGTAGATTGTGTGCAGTTCCCTTACCACTTGCACTGTAGTGAATGAGTTTTGGTAAACTCATAGGGATAGTGGTGCTTGTCTAGAATCACACTGTGAGTTAGTGTGTATTTGGGATCAGTGTGAAAGAATCATTTGGTAACATCATTTATTTGCTGACAGATAACTGTTTTAAAATCTGTCATGTTGTGAAGTTTTAGTAGCATTAGAATCCAGTCTTTGCTTATATGTTGATTAAATGAGTCATGCTTTGACACAGATGTGCTGTACTTAAATATGTAGATTGTGTGCAGTCTCCTTACCCCTTCCACAGTAGTGAATGAGTTTTGGTAAAGTCCTAGGATAGTGTTGATTGTCTAAAATCACACTGTGAGTCTGTGTGCATTTGGGTAAGGATTGTGAGAGAAGCATTTGGTAACATCGTGTATTTACTGACAGATAACTGTTTTAAAACCTGTCATGTTGTCAAGTTTTAGTAGCATTAGATGCCAGTCTTTGCTTATGCGTTGATTAAATTAGTCAGGCATTGACATTAAAGTGTAGTCATGAAATATGTAGATCGTGTGCAGTTCCTTTACCACTTCCACTGTAGTGAATGAGTTTTGGTAAACTCCCAGGGATAGTGTTGTTTGTCTAGAATCACACTGTGAGTCTGTGTGCATTTGGGAACCACTGTGAGAGAAGTGTTTGGTAGCATAGTGTATTTGCTGACAGATAAGTGTTGTAAAACATGTCATGTTGTCAAGTTTTAGTAGCATTAGAAGACAGTTATGGCTTATGCTTTCATTATATGAGTCAGGCATTGACAGTAAATTGCAGTTGTGAAATATGTAGATTGTGTGCAGTTCCCTTACCACTTGCACTGTAGTGAATGAGTTTTGGTAAACTCATAGGGATAGTGGGGCTTGTCTAGAATCACACTGTGAGTTAGTGTGTATTTGGGATCCCTGTGAGAGAAGCATTTGGTAACATCATGTATTTGCTAGATAACTGTTTTAAAACCTGTCATGTTGTGAAGTTTTAGAAGGATTAGAATCCAGTCTTTGCTTATGCGTTGATTAAATGAGTCATGCTTTGACACTGATGTGGTGTACTTTAATATGTAGATTGTGTGCAGTACCATTAACTCTTCCAGAGTAGTGAATGAGTTTTGGTAAACTCCTAGGATAGTGTTGCTTGTCTAAAATCACACTGTGAGTCTGTGTGCATTTGGGTAAGGATTGTGAGAGAAGTATTTGGTAACATCGTGTATTTGCTGACATATACCTGTTTTAAAACCGGTCATGTTGTGAAGTTTTAGTAGCATTAGAAGCCAGTCTTTGCTTATGGTTTGATTATATGAGTCAGGCTTTGACATAAAAGTGCAGTCCTGAAATATGAAAAGTGTGTGCAGTTCGCTTACCACTTCCACAGTAGTGAATGATTTTTGGTAAACTCCTAGGTATTGTGGTTGCTGTCTAGAATCACACTGTGAGTCTGTGTTCATTTGAGAACCACTGTAAGAGAAGCATTTGGTAACATCGTGTATTTGCTGACAGATAACTAATTTAAAACCTCTCATGTTGTCAAGTTTTAGTAGCATTAGAAGCTAGTCTTTGCTTATGCATTGATAAAATGAGTCAGGGTTTGACACTAAGGTGCAGTACCATGTACTATTCTGTTCACTTATGGCAGAACTGAAAATGTAAACGTTTTACCTAAGCACTGTCCTAGAAGTAGTCTGATTATTTAGTCAGTCTCTAAGTACCAAATAGACTGCTTCAAATGTCTATGCAATATGCATGTAGTGTTCTAACATACTATACACTTGTCTTTTACACCTTCAATTCCCTAGTCAGTATCCATACACTTCCAGGAAACATCCTGTCACTTTCTTTGCAGTCCTCTAGAGACCCATTCAACAGCATGTACTAATCCATTCACTGTGCCAAAATCCAAACACTTATAAATTCACTAAGACACTCTCTTTCCAGTACTCTAATGATTCAGTCACTGCCCTAGTATTCATGCACTGAGCCAGGTCTTAGCACATGGACTTCTTCAAACCCCTATCCACTATGCATGCAGTCCTCTAAGCACCTACACACTTGTCTTTCACACCTTCAATTCCCCAGTCAGTATCCGTTCACTTCCAGCAAACACCCTGTCACTCCATTTGCACTCCTCTAGTGACCCATTCAGCATCATGTACTAATCCATTCACTGCGCCAAACCCTAATAAATTCACCCAGGCACTCTCAGTGCAGTACTCTAATCATTCAGTCAGTACCCAAGTACTCATCCAGTGACCCAGGCCTTAGTATATGGACTGCTTCAAACCCTTATCCACTATGCATGCAGTCCTCTAACCACCTACACAATTGTCTTTCTCACCTTCAATTCCCTAGTCAGTATCCATGCACTTCCAGGAAATACCCTGTCACTCCCTTTGCAGTCCTCTAGTGACCCATTCAGCACCATGTACTAATCCATTCACTGTGCTAAAACCCAAACACTTATACATTCACCAAGATACTATCTTTGCAGTACTCTAATCATTCAGTCAGTGCCTAAGTATTCATACACTGAGCCAGGCCTTAGCACATGGACTGCTTCAAACCCCTATGCACTATGCATGCAGTCTTCTAACCACCTAGACACTTGTGTTTCACACTTTCAATTTCCTAGTCAGTATCCATACAGTCCAGCACTTGTGACTGCCTTTGCACTCCTCTAGTGACCCATTCAGTACCAAGTACTAATCCATTCCCTGTGCGAAAAGCCTAGCACTTATAAATTCACGTAGGCACTCTCCTTGCTGTACTCTAATCATTCAGTCAGTACCCAAGTAGTCATGCAGTGAGCCAGGCCTTACACATGGACTGCTTTAAATGCCTATGCAGTATGGATGCAGTCCTCTAATCACCTACACAATTGTGTTTTACACCTTCAATTCCCTAGTTAGTATTCATACTCTTCTAGCAAACACCCTGTCACTCCCCCAGTGTGTCTCCTTATAGTACTGTAATCATTTAGTCAGTTAGCATGTAGTCTTTTAGTGAGGTAGGCTTTAGGGCATGAACTGCTTCAAAGTAGTATGCACTATGCATGTAGTGTTTTAACGATCGTCACACTTGTCGTTCAGGGCTATAGTTTCTTAGTCAGTTTTTATATAAAATGTGTTTGTACAGTAATGGAATAGTATAAATTTGAAAGATATTAATATACATTTATTTGTGATTCTTTTTTACAGATACAGAACAGGAGTGTTTCTCATCTGTTTGCACTCTTCTCGTGCAAGATTGTTTGGATGAAGGGTCCTTAGGTGTTTCATCATACTTGCTGTGCCGCACGAGTATTTTTTGTTAGGATCCCCTCGTAACAGAACTCTTTGGCAAATCTTGCGAATGAAGAAGGTGGCATTGGTCTTTGTTTGCCCCTTGGAAAAAGTTAAAAATGTCTTCACCACTGAAGAAAAACGTTGTGGGCGTGGTGCCTTCTGAAAAGAAAAATCCTCAGATTCGGTAAATATTTTAAAGCGGCAACATTTACAGTTTTTGTAAGTTAAACTTATAAAATGTTGTTAGCTGTATGCATTTTATATATCTGTGATTTGTTTCTTGTGGTATTTTGTTGAGAATACCATGTTGTTTTTTTTTTAACAATCTTTCTGATTTTCCAGGTCTGTCGACATCCGTGGTTCCCACAGGAGTGTTCCGCCTTGTTGTTTTGTATTATTGTTGTTACATTTTGTTTATTAGTTTATTGTTTATATTTATGCTAATAAAAAAATAACGTTTGAAAATAGTTTATCGTTTATATATTTATTATTATAAAAAATAAAGTATGAAAAAAATTTTTATAATGTTTTTGGTTGTTCTCTTAACTGCTGTGTGACTCTTTCTTGTTCTTATAACTGTTATTTGATGGAGTCCACCATGGTGTTAAATTTTGGGGCACTTATCGCTGGAATACTGGTGATATCTGCAGTTTGCACCAACTTCTGAATAGTGTGTTAGATTTATCTCAACTTTACTTCCGATAAAGTCCTGATAATGAAATGAAGAGAAGCCGTTCCCGTGCAAAAAGACACGAGGTGCACCTTTGCGATTTATTCTAAATACTAAAATCCTGTATTGTATTGCACTGAGGTATTGGCTGCACTTACAGTGTACACACAAAATCTATTAAGAAATCTAATTGTATTTATATTGATTGGGAATAGTGCATTAGGTGCTGGATCTTGACGAGATACACTGCTCAGTTCGTATATTGTTGTGCACACGAAAAAATTCACATCACAACTTTCACACCAATTGCAATGCGAAACAAATTCCGGCAATAGGACACGTTAGCACCGGGGATTTTACACCTGCTTTCTGCTGGTGTTAAGCAGGACAACCACCTGCACCATGAAAGGGAACACAGCCAAGAGCCACACCAGAACACCCACAGGTGCCATAGAGTCAATGAGCATGATGCAGGGATACCCATGAGGACCAGAAGACTCATCTCAACAACTCCAGGACTGCCAATGCCCCCCAAACCCACATCTTAGTAAGTGTGTCCCTGTGGTCATTGTCTTATCATGATAGGCACGAGCCCTGCAACATCACAGTGTGCTGTCACCTCAGCATTGGCAGTGAGCCTGGATGTATAGCTACGTACGCATCCTCCTGCATGCACAACTGGCGTGTGCTGGTCTGTCGTTCACAGGTCAGTGCAGGGGTGTGCCTATCCGACAAGGGGAACGGGGTGTCTCGGACATGACCGTGTACAGGAAGTGCGGTAAGTGTGTCTCTGTGTTCTGGTGTGGCCTGTTACAAGAGCCGCAGCAGTCGATGTTGTAAAGTGGCATGCACCACCTCCAAACGGCACTGTGATGTTGTAGTTGGAATGTAGCAGGACATGCGCAAATAGGCATTACAATGGCGTGCCGTACGAGTGCACGAGATACAACAGCTCACCGTACAAAAGTGTGGGGGCTCGTGGGAGGTGGGAGCAGCCGTTTGGCAACATAACACACAGTGAACTCGACCATGTGCCACATGCTGGGCATCTCATCCATGATGACCACGGTCGCAGACATCCCATAACACTAACGACTGGCCTTTGTACACATCCTGTATGAATGCAACATGGTTTTCACTTCTATGCTCGTTCAGTGGTGTGATGTTGGCAGGTTGTGTGACTTGTGCTCCTTGTTGGTGTGTTTCATTTTGGCCATTGTTAGTCTATATGTGTGTTGTATTTAATTGTGCATGTGTGCCATTCTGCCCATCTCCCCCCTCCCCCCACTCCCTGCTTCTTCCTCTTCCTAGTGCTGTTGTGTCTATAATTTTGTTGCTGCACACATAAATACATGTAAAGAATAAATTAGAATAGTTCCTTGATTCTTTTAGGTTTCAAAACTTCTCTATTGGTTTCTTTTTAATTTTCCATATGAACCGTTTTTTAAAATATTCAACAACACATAGAAGTCAGAACTGCAACGTATTCTATCAACACACTTTCTAGAACATTCTACAATACGTGCAGGTTAAAAGTTCATACGTTTTTTAAAACTTTACGATATTTTTTTGTAACATTTTCTTGAACATTTAACGACACTTGCAGGTTAAAAGTTGACGATTGTTTTAAGTTCGAACAGTGCCTTCCAAATGCAAGTAGCAGGTGTGGTTGAGCTGAGCAAATTTTATCCTATGATATGTACTCCACGTTGAAACTGCTTTTTCTTAACCAATCACAAAGATGCTTTTCTACAAAACTAATGTGCACCCTACTTTTAAAAAAGAATGCTTTTCATGATATCTTCAGAGATAAGTTATAGATAGGAATTAGCATTTAAAAAACCTTTGAAATTCACTGAAAAAACCATAGGTTTCATGCACGTTATAGTTAGGAATTTGCATTTAAAAAACCTTTGAAATTCACTGAAAAAAACAAAGGTTTCAGGGGCGTTATAGTTAGGAATTGGCATTTAAAAAACCTTAGAAATTCACTGATGACATTTGAGATGTCATCAGTGATGTCATCAGTGATGTCACTGACCATGTCATGAGTGATGTAATATGTGACGTCATCAGCAGTGCATTGCGGGGGCGCGAGTTATAGTTAGCTGAACTAACTATAACAGGGGAATTTCTAGGGTTTTGTACGAGGGAAATGTCCAGCTAACTATAACACCCCTGAAACCTATGGTTTTTTCAGTGAATTTCTAAGGTTTTTTAAATGCCAATTCCTAACTATAACGCCCCTGAAACCTTTGGTTTTTTCAGTGAATATATATATATATATATATATATATATATATATATATATATATATATATATAGCTGCAAGATCTGGTACCAGTTTCCGATTTCCCCCATTTGTTCGATATACAACACATAGGTGATGGCCTTAGGAAGTGGACCCTCTGGGAGTCGCAATTTCTTAACTAGGCTTGAAATCTGAAGATAGGAAAATATGAGGGTTGAGACTTCGTCTATTTTATCTTGTCTAATTTGTCCCTAAGATTTAGTCTCTCCTTGTATTACTAAGTCTTTAATTTGATAGATGCCCAGCCTTTCCCAGTTCTTCAATGTCTGTGTATCAATTTCAAATCCTAGTTCCCTACAGTTTAGCAGTTTAGTTTCTGGGTGCAAATGTGTGAATTAATACTCCTCTTTTAATCGTATGTAGTCTATCATGGATCCTGCAGGGAGTCTTAAATAGGTAGCATTTGGGCAGCTTAGCGATTTTAATAAAAGATTTTAGATCTGTATTTTCTTCCAATAACCTTTGATGTAGGTAAAAGTTAGGGTCATAATCTTGTGCTGATAATGCGTGTCCACACCAACCCAAGAAAGCACCTTGGAAATATTTTGAATATGAGGAAGCCCTAGACCACCTTCTTCCGGTCTCAGTTGCAGTATTGTTAATTTCATCCGTGGTTTTTTTCCTCTTAAAACGAATTGGTGTATTTCTGTAAAATAAGGAATTTTGATAAGAACATTTGGTAAAACAATAAATAATAGAAATACCATAATTTTGATCAATGCCACACTTCAAATTATAGATAAAGGGAGTAGCTTGCTAACTTTATTAAATGTTGTGATATAATTAAGTGTGAAAGGTTGTGTGAAATCATTTGAAACCCAGACACCTAAATATCGAATAGGATTCTATGTTGCCACCCGACTCTGAAGGGCCTGGCGCAGAATCTAGCTGTGGCAATTAAATAGTAGGATCTCTGATTTACTGTCATTAATTTTATACCCCCCAGCTTGTTTAACATAGTGGCACGGGTCAGCGCACTAGCTGTCCCTAGGGCGTGTCCCAGTCACTTGGACCACGTACGTGGTAACATGATGGTACGCGCCTCTTGCAATAACCAGGTAGCGAGGAGCTGCTCTCTGTACCTATGCGGCGCTGGGAGGGACACAATGTCCGGAACGGGCTCACCTTGATGAAGTAAGTAGGGAGGACGGAATTTAGGACCAGGAACTAGTGAGTTGACCGCATGCCTGAGCTCTCCTGAACACGTATGAAGGACAATTTGATCACAATATCAAGCAAGGCATGAAGCGGTACTGCCTAATGTGGAGGTGCAAGTGAGTTTACTTTGACAGAAGTGGTCGACTGAGTGTTTTTTTTTTTAGAGGTTTATATAGTGCAAACTAGACCTGAAGATATCGGGTATCAGAGCGCTTTACAGAGCACCAGTTTTGTTATATGAGGACACGTTCATTTTTTTTGTTGGGCACGGGGAGATTAAGTGATTTGCCCTGGATCACAGGATGTTGAGCGTCGTTGCCGAGACTCAAACTTGGTTATCCAGATTAGACGTCAACCGCTCTAGCCGTAAGGCTACATCCTCTCCCCAGTATTGTGATCGGCTGAGTTTACAGACGTAACCTTGTTTTAACCACCATATACATTATTATTTTATCTCTACCAGTATAGTGTGTGAGTACAGGGAGCCGTTCCCACTCCCCTTCCAGTTTGAACATGATTACCAGTAAAACTCGGTAAAATATACCGAGAGCACGCTTATGGAAGGGATCCGATTAATGATTACCCAATGTTTTTAATTCAAAATTGTTAATTGAGTGCTGTTTACACGCTCATCTAGGACGATGGGTCCTACAAAACGGTGTGTTTGAAAAGAATCATGAGTAGACACTGTGTGGGCCGATTCACAGAACTAATCTGAGATAAAATCCTAAACTTTCTACTTTTGGTATTCACAGAAAGCATTTAGTAGTAGTAAGGTTAGAAATCCTAACTTTACTACTACTAAACTGAGACAAAATCCTAACTTTACGAATTTTGGTATTCACAAAAGGCATTTAGTAGTAGTAAAGTTAGAAGTCCTAACTTTACTACTATTAAATGCCTTCTGTGAATACCAAAAGTGGTAAGTTTAGGACTTCATCTCATTTTAGTTCTGTGAATCGGCCCCTGTATCGCACTGAACAAGTTAAGAGGGACGAGACCACTTTTTCACCATTATTTTCTTTTCACAGTCATACACTACTATATTCACTGTGTGTTATGTGTTTATGTGTAAAATATTCTCTCGATTACAGGATATTTTCTGTGAGTATGTGCATGAGATCTGCAAGACCTGCGTATTGACAAAGGCTGTGACTACAATCTACTCTACTCCTTATGGTAGGAGATAGGGGGAGTTACTAAGGGATCCTCTTTTAGTCCTGATGAAAGCTGGGGAAGACGCAGCATCCGTCTTAAACATGTCGACAGCTTGCTGAGTGGAGGGGTAAAGGGTCCATTATAGACCAGCGTACCACCATCCACTGATTGAATAAAACCTTTTTAATCTAACCAGGGAGTCCACTAATAAAGGGAAATTTGGAGATCCATGAGTTAGTTTTAACAGTGTTCTTCTGCACCCTTTCTTTGATCTCAAATTTTCTTTATGTTTGTATTGTCTCCCCCACCCTCTTACTCGACCTCTGTTGTTGGCTTGTGCAGAGGTGTTGTAGCAGCCCTATGATGAAGCATGCCACACATTTTTGTGGTTGAGGGCAGTTTTTTTCAACATGTGTGTTTTGTCACCTTACCTCTTCTGAAAAGTGATATATCTCTTTGCTCCCACTTCTCTGTGTGTGTGGAGTCTTGATATAGGAGGTAGAAGTGGGTTGATCCTCCCAAACCTTACTATTGTGTGTGGAACCATGTGCTTGACTAACAATACATTTTAAGAACTTAACCCTCTACTGCAATAAGTGGGCCTGGTGCCCAACAGCCAAGCAGCCAGTATAATGACATATAAGGATGCCAGTGATGTATATTTTAATGGAAATACAACAGGTGCATTTAGAGGGGTAACAACTTGGTATGTGGTTATCAAACCATAATGTTTCTTACATGTGTTGTACATCATAGCTGATAAACCTGTTCATGCTAGCATTTACTGAACCATTGTGCACATTGGGTCTCAACAACCTTATATCTATGTGTTTGCCATCCCCAGGTAGACCATGCCACAGCTGTTCCTACTGGCTACCTGTAGCCATTGAAAATTGTGGAAGTGCATGGCCTTGTGCTGATTGGGTGAATGCTTCATCAATCTGATTCCTCTACAACAAGTTCTTTCAACAATTCTGATTGGGCATACTTTTAACCAATTATATTTCATACAGTTAAGACCATTCTGATCTGGCTGCTAGTGGTTTTCTGTGTTTTGGTGCAAAACCTGCATTTTCTGCCTTTCTCTAGTCTGCTCTTGGGGCGTATTTTTTGCAGTTTTATAAATTGTGATCTTGGTTCACAAGGAGGGTTCTACAAGATAACCAGACTACGTTACATTTATATTTTTATCTTGTAGGGAAGCATAATGTAAATATCAGGATTGGAGGTATCTAATTGAGGAATATGTTTAGAAAATAGAGGCCAAGTAACTGTCAGTGGTGAGGCTGTATATGGCCCAAAACATAAGATCTTTAATATCCAACACTAGCTCATAGGGAGCCAGTAAAGGAGAGAAAGATGGATAGAAATGCTAGCTTTCCTGCTTATCCCCAGAATAAGACGAATGGCCGCACTCTGGTTGAGTTGTAGTTTTTAGAGGCGATAACTGATAGTCCTACAAAAGAAAATTGCAATAGTGAAACCTAGAGATGATGAGGGACTGAATAGTTTTTTTCTGGAGCAGCTCTGCAGGAACTGAGTAATTTCCCTGATTAATTTAGGCATAAAGAAGCTGGTGGTAAGCTTCTCAATATGTGCCATAAAAGTAACGTAAAGAATTTCTAGACAACAACTTGCCCGAGGACAATAATTTGGTAGAACTGATGTAGTATGTGATTTTAACATTTACGTGTTCCGTGTTTACTGCAAAGTGTTTCTTTTGGTCTATGTTCCATGTTCTTTGGAATGAGCTGCATGGTTCTTGGAACTTCAGCTTAGTCTGCTAGGTTTCCTCAAAGCATCCGGATGCATCCTGAGTCGTGGGTTGTTCCTTTAGGAAATAAACGTTTCTACATCACTTATTTGGCTGTGGATCTCCTTTATTCACCCTACTACATACCTCAAAACAAATCACTAAGCCAATAATCTCCCACCTATGCAATATAGTCAAATAGATCCTGGACTGACACAAATACTGCATTTTTATTAGAGGCAATGCGTTTGTCACAAATTCAGATGATCTACTGGAAAAAAAATGTTTTTCTTTTATTTGGCTGCAAGTGCTGTAGTGTTAAACTAGACTCAATATTTATTTTCATTCATTTATCACAAAATTTGACATCTCCATTATTCTCCTTCATTTAAATGTAAAACATTGTATCTGTTTGGAACCAAGTGACTCATAGTAAATGTGATCCAATGCTCATGACTTGTATACAGAATATGTCACGTACATCAGCATTCGGGTCTAATACTTTACTTACACAACTTAATTAACTCACTTCCACCACATCTACAGAAACTGCACAAAACTGCAGGCACAACAGGCAACCTTAAAAAACTGAACACACAGTAGGCAACTTTTAAAACTGTACAAGCTATCAGAAATCTTCTTAGGTCAACTACTTCCATTACATGTTGCAGTATATTTTCCGTTTAACATCTCAATAAAACCACCACAATTAGACATACCATCTCAATACACCTATTAACCTTCTCACCTACCCCCGCCACCCTATGTCACACTAAGTACTTGGTTCCTTCAGCAAACACTATCCTTGTTTTCAATGCCAGCTCACCCTTTTTGAGACCCATCGCACCCTTTCAGTCAACAAAATACTGAGGAGCATAGTTATAAGGGGATATTGCCACCAGAACGTCCCTTTTAGCGATGTTCTGGTGGCGATGTGCCCTACTCCATAATTACAAAGTGGCATTAAGCCACGTTAGGTGGCTTAGCGCCATCTTGTAAATAAGGCCGCTTTACATGCATCACTTATGGGTCGATTCCGATCTCGCTTGGACAGCCCTCCGAGAGTTGTCCGTAGCCTTACCTTGCGACCGACTTGTTCCGGGAGCCGGTCCATTAGGGTGATAAAGTACGATTCGCAAATGTGTAAAAATCCCAACCGGCGCGTAGGCTCCGATTCCAGCAACATATCCCAAACGAACCGTATCCGTAAACGCCGATTCGAGTAGCACCGGAAGCAGTTTCACAGCAGTTTCTGGCCGGACAAGTACAATGCGTACTTCATACGCGCCGATCGGGTTGCCACTTTCAGCACATCAGAGCATCCGGAAAAGCTGCATTGCAGGTCCAATTTGTGCCACAACACGATTCACGGCTACGAGACGGATCAATTCTCTACGTGTACGAGACGGAGCAACAATCAGCAAGTACGAGACAAACCAATGATGAATTACATTGTGCTGGTCATCCCAGTATTGTATATCTATGACCGTATCAGGAACAGATGTATACATCGCAAACGGTATGTCAGACACCCACAACACAAACAAACGTCACAAACCCGCAAAATGCTACACACACATAGGGGGTGGATATCCCTTCCACCAGCAACAGCCAAACCATCGGGGTTGTATGGTCGTCACTACCAGCAGTCCCCATACATGGGGGGGTGCTGAGGTTCTGTAGCGATCCGAACCCGTGTGTTCGGTATCGTAGTACTGACACGATTTTGGTACCAGTGAACCGTAAATGATCCATTTAGTATGTGACAGTGTTTTCGCTGTGCTACGAGCATGGATTCACTGAGAAATAGGGCATTCTGTTGTAAATTCATGGCATCCATTTTAGATACGGCATCCATTTTGTTTCTTGCCCTCACATAGTCAATGGACAAGCAATGACCCTGGCTGAATCACCTTGTTAAGGACACGTAAGCTTTAGTCCAAGGAAGCTGATGCTGCGTGACTAGGCAGAAGCTGCCTCCCTTGCCTGAGGCCAGTCCTGCTATACTGGTTCTTGTGTTCGTTGTCCTGATCACGATTAGGAGGCCGAAGACAGTAGCCATGCCCGTTTATGACCCACAAGCATCTCTTATCCTACTTTTCTATCTTTTACACCTGGCTCTGCTCCTCTCCTTCTGGGCTTTTACTATGGGGAGGATACAATTTTTATAATGGGGAGGATCAGTCGAAGAATGGAAAACTGACATGAAGACTTGATCGAATACTGGAAACTTACAAATAATTATCGTTTGGTATATGTTTATTGTTTGTTTGGGATACCGGGCTAGGCATGAAAGATATTTTTGCAATGTTGCCTAAAGACATATTTGGTGTATTTAAGGAGCGACCCACTTTGTACAATTCGAACAGTCTCCTAGATTCTGCCTTTGTGTGGTTCCTATGACTTCTGTGTCCCTGCAGTAAATAAACCTTGGTCTCTGACGCCACCATCAAGAAGCCTGTGTCTCTGTTTATTTGTGCACCAAGGCAGGAAGGAACTCAGGGGTCTTTTGGGTGTTGTTTCCCTGACACCTCTGGACTCTAACAAAGTCCAGAACCTCAGTGCCCATTACTACCAGCAGTCCCTACTCATAGGGGGCTGCATGCCCATCACTACCAGCAGAACCCACTCATAGGGGGCTTATCACTACCAGCAGTACCTACTAATAGGGGATGGATGCCTATCACTACTACCATCCCCACTCATAGGGGGCTGGATGCCCATCACTACTACCATCCCCACTCATAGGGGCTGGATGCCAGGCACCACCAGTACCCCCTACTCATAGGGGGCTGGATACCCATCACTACTACCATCCCCACTCATAGGGGGCTGGATGCCCATTACTGCTACCATCCCCACTCATAGGGGGCTTGATGCCCATCATTACCAGTGTCCTCTACACATAGGGGGCTGGATGCCCATCACTACTACCATCCCCACTCATAGGGGGCTGGATGCCCATCACTACCAGCAGTCCCCACTCGTAGGGGGGGCTTATCACTACCAGCAGTACCTACTCATAGGGGGCTGGATGCCCATCACTACTACCATCCCCACTCATAGGGGGCTTGATGCCCATCATTACCAGTATCCCCTATAAATAGGGGGCTGGAGGCCCATCACTACTATCATCCCCACTCATAGGGGGCTGGATGCCCATCACTACTCCCCTCCCCACTCATAGGGGGCTGGATGCCCAGCACCACCAGTACCCCCTACTCATAGGGGGCTGGATGCCCATCACTACTACCATCCCCACTCATAGGGGTCTGGATGCCCATCACTACTACCATCCCCACTCATAGGGGCCTGGATGCCCAGCACCACCAGTACCCCCTACCCATAGGGGGCTGGATGCCCATCACTACTACTGTATTGTAGTTCCTATTTCCCTAATAGGCTCTGCGCATTGGAATAAGATACCCTATAGATTTGGCATAGGACTGAGGTCAGTATGCCCCTATCGAGTATATTAAACTTAATTTGTACCAGCAAACTCAGAGGCCACTAGAAATTCCTTGTAAACAAGAAGGGATTCGTTTCTGGGAACCGCATAAACATGACAACTTTGTTTCCCTTTAGAATCGGAACACTCCGAGAATTGTGGAAACAACAGATAACAGTTTCATTCAGCTAATCATGCATGCTTAGTTTCTTCAGAGATACACAGAGAGAATAGACGGGCGTTTCAATAAAAATATTTATGGAACAGTCTTGTTTCTCGAGTAATAGATATTAGCTGTTACAATCACAAGAAAGTAGGTGAGATATAATATGTACAGCGTAAGCAGTAGAAAGAAATAATACTGCGCTAGCATTTCCTTTTAGCTATGACGCATATATTCATATACATAAATACCATAAACTAAAAATGCGAGTACTCATGAGATGCTTCTCTAACTAGTTCTACCCCAATGTACCTAACCAAAGTGTAGTACAAGGTAAGAAGTAGGTGATGTATTCTATAGTACGGTAGGCTATAGTATGGTATGCTAAGTTTAGTATGCTAAGAGTCCCTCTAGGTTCTAGTCAGCTCCATAGCTTGAGAATGAGAGAGGTGGGAATCTCTTTCCGGGTCTCGAACTCTAACACCCTGCAAAGGGGATCAGAACACTAGAAGCTGGATTCTCTGCGAGCAGGGATGACAGCGTCTCTTGTCAGTGCGTCAGGCTGGGACACGGGCTCCTCTAAAGTAGAGGTCTCCTTTTACTTTCTTGGGCAAGGGAAGGTATATTTATACCTGGTAGGTGCCTTGGAATGTTAGCATTGACGTAATGTCGGGCAGAGGATGACCAAGGAATGAACACTTAAGGAATAGCGGTTCATGCATAATAAATGAGTTCTCGGAGAAATCAATAATCCTGTGCTAGGGGAACTCCCAAGAGCTTAAGGGTCTGGTTTCTAAGAACTCGTTGTGACGGGGTGGACGGATGTAAATGACCATGCATGTATTTGGATAGCATGGCTAATGCTTAAATAAGGACTGGGATCTGATGCCTATATAAGGGCAATGTGAATTGTGCCTATATACGGACATGTATTATGAAAACCTATATACGGACACCTAAAGCGGAATACAACACTACCATCCCCACTCATAGGGGGCTGGATGTCCAGTACCACCAGTACCCCCTACTCATAGGGGGCTGGATGCCCATCACTACTACCATCCCCACTCATAGGGGCCTGGATGACCATCACTACTATCATCCCCACTCATAGGGGGCTCGATGCCCATCATTACCAGTATCCCCTACACATAGGGGGCTGGATGCTCATCATTACTACCATCCCCACTGATAGGGGGCTGGATGCCCATCACTACTACCATCCCCACTCGTAGTGGGCTGGATGCCCAGCACTACCAGTACCCCCTACTCATAGGGGGCTGGATGCCCATCACTACTACCATCCCCACTCATAGGGGCTGGATGCCCAGCACCACCAGTACCCCCTACTCATAGGGGGCAGGATGCCCATCACTACTACCATCCCCACTGATAGGGGGCTGGATGCCCATCACTACTACCATCCCCACTGATAGGGGGCTGGATACCCATCACTACTACCATCCCCACTGATAGGGGGCTGGATGCCTATCACTACTACCTTCCCCACTCATAGGGGGCTGAATGACCATCACTACTTCCATCCCCACTCATAGGGGCTGGATGCCCAGCACCACCAGTACTCCCTACTCATTGGGGGCTGGATGCCCAGCACCACCAGTACTTCATACACATAGGGGGCTAGATGCCCATCGCTATTACCATCCCCACTCATAGGAGGCTTGATGCCCATAATTACCTGCATCCCCTACACATAGGGGGCTGGATGCCCATCACTGCTACGATCCTCACTCTTAGCGGGCTGGATGCCCAGCACCACCAGTACCCCCTTCTCATAGGGGGCTGGATGCCTATCACTACTACCATCCCCACTCATAGGGGGCTGAATGACCATCACTACTACCATCCCCACTCATAGGGGCTGGATGCCCAGCACCACCAGTACCCCCTACTCATAGGGGGCTGGATGCCCAGAACCACCAGTACTACCTACACTACTACTACCATCCCCATTCATAGGGGGATTAATGCCCATCATAACCAGTATCCCGTACACATAGGGGGCTGGATACCCATAACTACTACCATCCCCACTCATAGGGGGCTGGATGCCCATCATTACCAGTATCCCCTACACATAGGGGGCTGGATGCCCATCACTACTACCATCCCCACTCATAGGGGGCTGGATGCCCAGCACCACCAGTACCCCCTACTCATAGGGGGCTGGATGCCCAGAACCACCAGTACTACCTACACATAGGGGGCTAGATGCCCATCACTATTACCCTCCCCACTCATAGGGGGCTTGATGCCCATCATTACCAGTATCCCCTACACATAGGGAGCTGGATGCCCATCTCTACTACCATCCTCACTCATAGGGGGCTTGATGCCCATCATTACCAGTATCCCCTACATATAGGGGGCTGGATGCCCATCACTACTACCACCCCCACTGATAGGGGGCTGGATGCCCATCACCACTACCATCCCCACTCGTAGCGGGCTGGATGCCCAGCACCAACAGTACCCCCTACATATAGGGGGCTGGATGCCCATCACTACTACCATCTCCACTCATAGGGGATTGGATGCACAGCACCAACAGTACCCCCTACTCATAGGGGGCTGGATGCCCATCACTACTACCATCCCCACTCATAGGGGACTGGATGCCCATCACTACTACCATCCCCACTCATAGGGGGCTGGATGCCCATCACTACTACCCTCCCCACTCATAAGGGGCTTGATGCCCATCATTACCAGTATCCCCTACACATAGGGGGCTGGATGCCCATCTCTACTACCATCCCCACTGATAGGGGGCTGGATGCCCATCACTACTACCATCCCCACTCGTAGCAGGCTGGATGCCCAGCATCACCAGCACCCCCTACTCATAGGAGGCTGGATGCCCATCACTACTACCATCCCCACTCATAGGGGGATGGATGCCCAGCACCACAAGTACTTCCTACACATAGGGGGCTGGATGCCCATCACTACTACCATCCCCACTCATAGGGGGCTTGATGCCCATCATAACCAGTATCCCCTACACATAGAGGGCTGGATGCCCATCACTACTACCATCCCCACTCATAGGGGGCTAGATGCACAGCACCACCAGTAACCCCTACTCATAGAGGGCTGTATGCCAATCACTACAACCATCCCCACTCATAGGGGACTGGATGCCCATCACTACTACCATCCCCACTCATAGGGGGCTTGATGCCCATCAATACCAGTATCCCCTGCACATAGGGGGCTGGATGCCCATCACTACTACCATCCTCACTCAAAGGGGGCTTGATGCTCATCATTACCAGTATCCCCTACACATAGGGGGCTGGATGCCCATCACTACTACCATCCCAACTGATAGGGGGCTGGATGCCCATCACTACTACCATCCCCACTCGTAGTGGGCTGGATGCCCAGCACCAACAGTACCCCCTACTCATAGGGAGCTGGATGCCCATCACTACTACCATCCCCACTCATAGGGGCTGGATGCCCAGCACCACCAGTACCCCCTACTCATAGGGGGCTGGATGCCCAGCACCACCAGTACTTCCTACACATAAGGGGCTGGATGCCCATCACTACTACCATCCTCACTCATAGGGGGCTTGATGCCCATCATTACCAGTATCCCCTACACATAGGGGGCTGGATGCCCAGCACTACTACCATCCCCACTCATCGGGGGCTTGATACCCATCATAAACAGTATCCCCTACACATAGGGAGCTGGATGCCCATCACTACTACCATCCCCACTCATAGGGGGCTGGATGCCCATCATTACCAGTATCCCCTACACACAGGGAGCTGGATGCCCATCACTACTACCATCCCCACTCATGGGCCCAGTAAGGCAATCTTACAACGTGCACAAATGTAAGCCCAACATATGTGCAACAGTGTTTGCCAAAGATGTGAAGTATCAAACAAAAGGAGATAATCCTGGTCCCAAATGTTTCCTATCATTACACCCTGAAATTGCAGCAAAGGATGTAATGGATAAATACCAGAATTGTACACATATCCAATGGACCACATGGAGTCCATCACATCAACAAATCAGTGTCTTATACCTTTAAAACACCATTACAACAGCTAGCTCATGATGCTCATCAACATCATGTACATTAGATGCAACACCACTGGACAACAAAAATTGGCTTTATTCAGCACATAAATCCTTGTAACTGTTAAGTCCACAATTTCAAAAGGCCAATAGCCAGTCCATTTCAAGAGTCCTACCAGGGTGACATGTGACAAGTTGTCACCCATTGCTTGCCTGCACTACTACGGCCAGGGGACATCTCTCCTTGCAGGGGCATACATAGCGGCAGGCCAGGCACCGCAGGGACAGGATCAGGGGACAGCAGATTGGGGCAGGCAAGTGGTCGTGGGTGCAGTAGTGTCACTGGCAACTGCAGTGGAGGTGTCTGACACAGTAGGCGCCGTCACCACTGCAGGGCTCAAATCAGATGTGGGGGTGCCGTCACCACTGCAGGACTCAATCACATGGGGTGGTTGCTGGCACCACTGCAGTGGGCAGGTCAGATGGTGTGGACGGGGTCTCCACTGTAGTGCCTAAGTCAGGCGGGGTGGATGTGCCCTCTGCTGCAGTGCCAATCTCCAATGGAGTGTAATGGGGTTCAGATGAGGTGGGCAGGACAGAGGGGGAGACACGTTTTCTACACCAGTGGCAGGAACAGGCTGAGTGTGTGAGGTGGGGGTGGAAGTGCATGTGGTGGGGGGGGCCTAAGCATTTTGGGGATATGGTATTGGTGTGTGGGGGAACCTGGGGCAGGGTGTGGCGGGGGGACCTGTGGACTGGTGGCCTGGGGGTTGCAGGATGGAGACTGTGTGGTGGAAGTGTGGGATTGTGGTGAGGTCTTGCCCTTCCTGGTCCAGGCGGATTTGCGGATGTGGGCCTCAGTGTCTGTGCACCAGGGGGAAGGTGTCCATGTGGCAGGGGAACTCCCCTCTGTACGTGGTGAATTCCTCTTCCCCTTTTAAGTTGGAGCAGATGGATGGGTGGGGAAGGGGCCAAGGTCACAGGGGAAGAGCTGCTGGGAAGGGGGGGGGGTTGCAGGTGAGGCAATTAAGGGGTTTTGGAGGGAGACGCATCTGAGGACTGCAGAGGGCTTGTGGATGCCTGCTTGTGTGTCTGTCACCCATCTCCTGTGTGTGTGCCATCAGTCCCCGGAGTGTGCGTGCTTGTGGCTCCGGATTTTGTCTTGCGTGGCTGTGTGCTGCTTGTGTCTGTTGTGGTGCATGCATGTGCCAGTGTGTGTGTGCTTTGGACAGGTAGGGTAGTGGGGATTGTGGATGTGGCAGAGGTAGGAGTGGTGAGGGACTGTTGGAGGAGGGACACTGCTGCCGTCTGTGTGGAGGCCATGGACTGAATGGTCCACTGTAGGGAAGACATGTTTGATGATATGCCCTACTGTTGAAAACTAAAATGGTGATATGATTAAGCATTCACTAAAGAGATGAATTCTCTCTAGTTAAGGCATGTCTTTCGTCTTATGTTGCCTACTGTCCGGACTCCATTTTGTACTGCCATGTCTCCACGTGCTCAGCACGAGAAGAGTCCTATCTTCGTGTTAGTTGCTCTTGTAATCTGCCTAGTAACAGTCTATAAATAGCCCCTTTGTCCGTCTGGCGCATGTCCAGACTTGACCACATCTGTTATCAGTTAGTTCTTGCTTGACCATGTTTTCGCGGGCTCAGGAAACTGGTTGCTCCGCCCACATATTGATCTTGTATCGAAAATGTCCATAAAAGGTAATACTCTTTGCCTCATGTTGTATCCACCCACTCATGAGCCCCTCTGTTGTGTATAAAAGGGGACCGTGTACGCAAGTTCTTTGTGCTACTCTATGCAATACTGAAGAGCGTTGTATGGGTTGTAGGACCACCCTTAAGGGTTAATAAACGTTGTCTTTGTATTTGCAGTTTCCGTGCCAACTTCCTTCTAGCTTTTGTTACAGGAGGGCGAACCCTTGTATTCTGCGGGCCTAGCTGGGGCCTGTATTCATCAATTGGCGCCCGTCACGTGGGGCTCATCGGCGACTCGGATGCTCGAAGGACTGGTCGTGACGAAGGTGAGGAATTTGGCCGGGGATGTGATCACTGCCAGTGGCGTTTTTAGTCCTGGCATCCCGAGGTTTTCTTCCTTCCCTTCCGAACTGACCTTCTGGGTGGCGCCGGTCATCGACTGAGACCTCTTCTGTCGGTTTGCCGCGACAGCCGTTTGGGCGAATTTTGGAACTTGGCAGTTGGAACCTGGACACTCTTGATTGGTAAGAACCGTTGTGCGGTACTTGCTCCGAGTTTTGAAGCCTGGGTTGGGTATTTGAGATTGATTTGTGATGACCGGTCATATTTTATAGTGATTACTGTGAGAATATATGCGTTGCAACACATATAGGCAGGTAATGTGGAGATATTTCTCCAGAGCTGTGTAAATCTGAACGGCGCAAAGTTTAAGTGCCATTTTTTTGATAATACTGCATATTTTGCATTATTTTTGAGCATGCCTGCTTTTAGCGCACTCCGTAAGTGGTGCTGCTGTTTTGGAAACCGGTTAAACCTCGACGAATCTGCTCCAGCCCCCCCAGAGGGGACTCCTAATAGGGATATGTATGTGAAGCATGGTCTTTCCTCTATAATGTACAGCACAGTGTGGAGGAAATATACCAAAAAGGATCCTGAGTTACGATGGCCTTTGTATGGATCGTTTGATATGCGCAAGATTGAGTATGTGGAACAGTGTATGTGTAAACGGCGTGCTCGGCAAGACATGTTTGAATGTGTACGGTTATGGGTGAAGGAAGTGCGTGAGCGAGAGAAACGTGAGAAAGCGCTGTTGGATAAAGAGCATCGGAAAAATGATCATGTGAGAGCGCAGGAAGCGAAGCGTCAGGAGAAAAGAGAACTGGCGGAGAAACAAGAGAAAGAACGTAGGTTGCAAGTCTCGGGTCAATATGCTGTCCGCCAGCCACTTTATCCTGTCCTTACTAATCTTGACGATGATTTTTATTTATTAGATCGCTCTCCGCCCCCTTATGTTGGCGCGTCTGCCCCGAGATCACGGGATTCTGGATCGGTTTCGGATAAGGTAGACACGCGGTCCATGTTATCAGTCGAGCGTATGAGTGAGCTTCGGAAAATTTCTCTTCGTGCACTTAAGGGCAAGTTATCCCTTGCTGAATTGTTGGATTCTTTGGAAAAGTTGCGGGATAGAGAGAAGTTGTATTGTCTTGAAACTTTTTCTGATGAAGTGATTACTGCCTTTCGGAAATATTCAGAAGTTTTTGAGCCTGATGATGTAGTATTAGATGCTAAAGCATTATGTAACGGTGTTTTTTTCTCCCTCTAAGGCACCCGATGCGGTCCGGCGGCTGTTTGCATTGTGGGACGCGGCGAGTGAACTTAAAGAAAGAGCGCGCCTAAAAACAGGAGAGGAGGAGCAGTCGGATTCCCGTATCGGTGGTGACCAATCATCTACCTCCCACTCAGATAAGAGCGAATTAGTGCATACTAAACCGATGCGAGAGGCGGCACCTTTGTATGTTCCTCCTAAAGGAGCAGGAACTAGCTCAGATATGTCTTCCCCCGATGCTAAGGGTTATTTTGTGTATAATTGGGTTTATACTCCCTGGCATAGGGCTGATGTAATGGCATTAAAGAATGCATTGCCTGACCCCCGCAAGAATCCAGCGGCCTTTTACGAAGAAGTCGAAGGGGCCTTGAATTCTTGTACTATGACTTTAGCAGATATAGATTTGTTCTTTGGGCTTATTTTACCACCGGATATGTGGCGCTCTGTGCGGAAGGTGGATGATCAAGCCGTTTTTAGGGCCAAATGGTCTGAGATTGAGGATGAGGATAGGGAGAGAAAACCCGCGCAAAAACCGCCCCAGATTATTTTAGCTCTCCCCGCTGCTATCTTGACCAAGTTGAAAACGATTATCCCCCCTAAAAAGATTGATTGGAATATGTTAGCCTTGTGTAAACAGAAGGTTGATGAATCAGTTTCAGATTTCTTTACACGCTTTGAGGAGACATTTCATGATTTCAGTGGTCAGTCGCTTACGGATGATACAGGCCGACATCTTTTTGGGGATAAATATGTGGCAAATTTATTACCGGGAATAGCAGCTCGTTTAAAAGCAAGTGAAAGTTCTTGGTCCACCTCGTCTCCGGCATCCCTCCTGACTATGGCTCAGTATTATGAGCGTCAGGAACAAGAAGCGAAGGGGAATGAGGAGAAGAAATCGAAATATTTGAAAACTAAGGTGATGTTAGCACAAGTATATGGTCTGCCTCGTCGGGGTGTAGAAAGAGGTAGGGGAGGATTCTATGGTCCTCCTTCGGGTCGGTCTGATGTAAATAGAAATCAATGTGCGTATTGTAAACAGTCGGGTCATTGGGCCAGAGATTGTCCGGTGTTGTATGCATCTCGTCAGGGACGCGGTCAGGGACCACCGAGAGGTAGAGGGGGCATTTCTAATTATAGAGGGAACTCTAATGATCGTACTCGATTTGAGCCTAACGTACAGCAACGGGATAGGCCTAATGTGTTTGATAGACAACACCAGTATCAAATGTCTGGGAACGACCGTTCTGGGTATCATGACTCACAGCATGCGTAGGATTGCGTTGGATGGGGGTTTGAATCAGTTGAAGTGCCGGTTGATCAGAAGGGTCCTTATGTTTCAGCAAATGTCTTGGGTTCTACTGATCGGTTCCTAGTCGATACAGGAGCTACTCGCAGTGCGCTGTCCAAACAATTGGTTCCGAGGGCTCCCCCATCTGGCTTAATGGTTACATCGGTAGGGTTTGATGGTACACTCTCTCGAAGCCCTCTTTCCCGACCCCTTACATTCCATGTTGACAACCTTTCTGCGTCCTGTCCGTTTCTGCTTGCCCCGAACACGCCCGACAACATTATGGGTCTTGATATGCTCAAGTACTTCAGAGCAACGATCCGCTGCTCCCCTACTGGAGTGCGTGTGATCTTAAACGATAATCACCCCATGACAGAACGGATGTGTGTGGTTGCAGAGGATATTGACTTACTCACCGATGAAAACCGCCACTTACGCCCGCAGCCTCCCTGTATCCCAGGAGGGACTGACCGCCTGAGGCCCGCGTTAACAGCTTGCAGCACCCGCTTCGTGGGTGCCGCTGCGCGGCGCTCAGGTGTGGGGTCAAGGCAGCAGGTCTACTCCCAGCATCCAGCACCCGGGAGGAAGAAACAACCGTGTAAGGCAATTGGGGGAGAGTGAAGCAGGGACCACAGAGACCAGGAGCCCCTGCGCCGCACAGGTGTGCACGGCCGCACCTCCAGCAAGCCACGCCCCCGGCCGTCCAAGCGCTGCAGAAAAGCGAATCCTCCCAGAGCACAGTGGGACTTACTCACCGATGAAAACCGCCACTTACGCCCGCAGCCTCCCTGTATCCCAGGAGGGACTGACCGCCTGAGGCCCGCGTTAACAGCTTGCAGCACCCGCTTCGCGGGTGCCGCTGCGCGGCGCTCAGGTGTGGGGTCGAGGCAGCAGGTCTACTCCCAGCATCCAGCACCCGGGAGGAAGAAACAACCGTGTAAGGCAATTGGGGGAGAGTGAAGCAGGGACCACAGAGACCAGGAGCCCCTGCGCCGCACAGGTGTGCACGGCCGCACCCCCAGCAAGCCATGCCCCCGGCCGTCCAAGCGCTGCAGAAAAGCGAATCCTCCCAGAGCACAGTGGGACTTACTCACCGATGAAAACCGCCACTTACGCCCGCAGCCTCCCTGTATCCCAGGAGGGACTGACCGCCTGAGGCCCGCGTTAACAGCTTGCAGCACCCGCTTCGCGGGTGCCGCTGCGCGGCGCTCAGGTGTGGGGTCGAGGCAGCAGGTCTACTCCCAGCATCCAGCACCCGGGAGGAAGAAACAACCGTGTAAGGCAATTGGGGGAGAGTGAAGCAGGGACCACAGAGACCAGGAGCCCCTGCGCCGCACAGGTGTGCACGGCCGCACCCCCAGCAAGCCACGCCCCCGGCCGCAACACCCCCTACAAACAAAGCGCGGTAACGCTTAGCGGGACGCGAGCGGGACGCCGAGCGAAGCCCGGGCAAAGGGCGGGCCCTCTGTGGCCCTCAGGGGCCAGAAGAGGCTGGGCAGGGCCAGCCCCCTAAAATTGCCCTCCCAATAATACACCGCTAATAGTCCCACGACAGTTAGCCGGACCACTGGCTATCCCCTCGACACAACCTATATCTGCCCGTTACCACCCAATATAGTACTCCCCGTAATGAGGAAAACTACCAAGAAAACAAGGATGCCTACCCTAAGATCGAGCACAAAAACTAAATCGGATCATCCATCCCCACTACCGACCTTTACTGCCATCGACAAAATGCTCAAACGGACTATAGGGGCGGTTTCCGATGCCATAGCTAACACCGAGAGAAGAATGTCCTTACCTCCTGTAACTATCATTCAAGATACTCAGGATTCATTGATTAACCTATCAGAAGCTTCCAAAGACTTGGCAGAGGAGATGGATACTAGCCGGCCCATAACCCCACCATCCTTTGTGGACCTTCCTTGTGCCCAGCCACCCGCCGAAATCAGCAGGGACAGACATGGTGCACAAACAAGCACTCAAATAAATACTCATGATAAAGACATATCCTCTGCGGAAATAACGCCGCACAGGGAAGCCCACAAACAAGGGAGGAAAAAAGGTCATGTCAAACCCAGTAATCACAACTTGATCACGCCCATAAACCCATCTACACCGGGAATACCATGCTGGATAACCAACATGGTGGCGGATCTTATGACTCCTCCATTACACAGTACGCCCACTGGAACAGGTTTAGTACACTTGAAGGGGTGGACTGACTGAGATTGGGCCGATCACCTTCAAAAATCAAATATAGGAAGGAGCCAACTCTAACACCAACAGGGATAAAAGATGGAGGCGACCAGGGCCAAACTGACGCTCTGGATCCTGTGCACACCATAGGAGGCAGCAACACACCGTCGAATACTAACCGGGGAAAAGGGGAGGGGATAAATCCCACAATAGACAACTCCCTTTCTACTCATAGAAGAATCGCTACCCCCCACAGGCCGCAACTAAGCCGGGTTGCTGCACCCGCAACGGATAATCAATTAAAGATTTTGCAAGGCGAGGGAAAAAGAACACCCAAGGTCATGATTCATGACAATCTACTAATAGCCACCTGGAACATCGCAGGGCTAGCGGCCAAGTTCGCATCTCAGGACTGGCGCAGCTATATAAGTAAATTCCATATTTTGTGCCTGCAAGAGACCTGGGCTACTGAACCGCACGCTTATAGCCTGGAAGGCTATAAAAGCTTTTTTGTCCCTGCAAAAAAAGCCACCTCGGGGAGAGCAAGTGGGGGGCTCGCGGTCTATGTCAATCTAGACATCAAGGGCACCTGGTCCAACACCAAATGGGCCACACCCAACCTCCAAGTACTAAGGTTCATCTCACCAAGTTTAACATTCCTGCTTATGAACTGGTACAATGCACCGGCTATGACGGACAAGGGAATAGCCATAAATGAATTAGAAAACTGTTTGAGCTCTTTATCCAAGACACCAAATATCACGGATTTAATACTAATGGGAGATTTTAATTGTCACCTTTGTGAGAAACTAATACCCTTCAACAACGACTGGTCAAGATGCACGATCATGAAAGGCCCTCACTTTACCCATTCAACTGAGGGCTGGGATTTAGAAAGACTCATGAAAAGGTACAACCTAATCCAAATCCTAGACCTTGTCACATTTAACGAGAAAGGAGAATTAACTCCAACATTCAAAGGAAGAGGTTGTTACTCTTACATTGATTTTGCACTAGTCTCTCCCAATCTAAAAAGAAGCATCAGTACAATCATCATAGAGGCCAGTAGTTTCAGTGACCACAATCCGGTGATCATTAAAATGGAAGGTTTTGTTTTTTCACTTCAAAAGAGACCTGCCATTACGGAAAGAGTAGTGGACCAGGGCAGAAGAATTAAATGGGCCAAAATTGATGCGGACAGTTTTCACAAAAAACTATTACTCGAAGCCCCAGCAGCAATTGATAAATGTCTTGACCCCTGTGTAACCGGAGCTGAGGTGGTGAAGGCATTTGAAGAAATCGCACAGGTTGTAAATAACTCCTTACACACCCCAGGAGCTAAGAACAAAATGCCCCTAAACCCCCGCTGGTTTGATTCAAATTGTACAAAGGCGCTGAAAAACCTGAAGGATAGCCTTCATGCACAACCAAGGGACAAAACGAAGGTGGCACGGAACAGAGCTGAATACAAAAAAGCTCTGAAGGCTCGAAAGCAAAGCATACAAAACCAGGCCTGGGAAGACTTAAGGGACGCCGCAGAAAGAAAAGATTCTATTGCCTTCTGGAAAGTGATCAACGCCCCCTTCTTCCAGGACCAAGGGGCTCCTAAAATCATGAATACTATTCTGCCGGAACAATGGCAGAAACACTTCCAGGGCTTATACAACCATTCAAACAAGGAATCCCAGGAGGAGCTAGCGGAGGCCCACCAGCCCGTAAAGCTAAATTTTACCCTGAAGGAGGTCGAACTAGGAATAACCGGGCTCAGCAAAAATAAAGCTGCGGGCCCGGACGGAATTCCACCAGACCTATTCCTAAGTAGACCCGAACTATGGGTTCCGTTACTTATGAGGGTGCTAAACGAAGCAGGGGAGGTAGGCCTCCCCCAGTCCTGGTCAACGGCGACCATAGTCCCCATCTATAAAAAAGGCAACCGTGATGACCCCCAATGCTATCGACCTATTTCCCTCATCGACGTGTCAGCCAAGGTCCTGGGGCGAGTCATCCTATCGAGATTGCAAGATTGGGCAGAGGAGCAACAAATCCTCTCAGAAATCCAATACGGCTTCAGGAAAGGCAGATCTACCACCGATCAATGCCTAAATTTATACCTCCTGATTGCAAAATATACCATCGCCGGGAGGGGGTCAATACACATGGGGTTTATGGACCTTTCAGCGGCCTTTGATCGCGTAAACAGGAGAAAGCTCTGGGCTATGCTAAAGGAGCTAGGTGTGGACCAATCACTAGTCGACACTCTACAAAACCTACACCGGAACACCTCTGCAAGTGTAAGGTACAGTCAGGAAGGCAAAAAGACCGATCCCTTTACCTGCAATAGTGGAGTTAGACAGGGATGCATCCTTGCGCCCTTCCTTTTCTCTATTTACATTAACGCATTGGAAAAGGATCTCCTTAAGCTCCAAGTTGACTCACCCCAAATTGGTCATCGAGCAGTGCCCGTACTACTCTACGCCGATGACGCGGTCCTGCTCTCTAGAACACCTTTGGGACTGCAAAAATTAATTGACGGGTTTGTCAAATTCATGGAGAAACTGGACCTGGCAACAAACCTGGAAAAGTCCTATATTATGTCATCTGGGAAACCCACAAAAGGAACTTTCACCTACAACATCGGGTCACACAAAATAGATCAGGTCAAGTCTTTTACGTATTTGGGGGTGTTATTTGATCACGCCTTATCGTTCAAACCCCTGATTGAGAAGCATTCTACTAAACTGGCAGCTGCAGTTGGGGCAATCATGGGGTATGGGCAAAGATTAGGGAAATGGTCCCCCGAACAAATTCTGACCTTATACAGATCCATCTGTTGTGCGAAAGTAAGCTATGGGGCAGAAGTGTGGGGCTTTCTGGGCAAAAAAGCACAGCCGCTCCAGACTGAAGAAAACAAATTCTTACGAAGAATATTAAAAGTCCCACAGAGTGTTTCGGCCCACATTATACACGAAGAGGTAGGAGAACCCTTTTTAGAGGATAAAATTAAATCCAAACCCCTCCTAGCATGGGTGAAAGTATGGACCAACCCTGAGGCGGCCCTTACGAGACAAATTATCGAGGACTGCCTCAAAAGAGACAAAGGCCACGTAATCCCCTGGCTGAAATTTGTTAAGAAGTCGCTAACAGAGATTGGCTGCTCTCAATACTTCTCAGCCCCACACTCTCTGCCCCGGGAGAGTAAGACCCTGGTTAAAAAACTTTTTCTCACACATTTGAAGACATCAAGGGCAGAAAAAGAGAAGCACAAAACCACTAATCACTTGTACAACTACCTCACTGTGAAGCAAGGGATGGAACCTTATCTGAGGGTCATGTATAATGCGCAGGATCGCTACCTCATGACCCGCTTCAGATTTAACATGTTACACCATATCCTTGCAGTGCCATCTGGGTTCACCCACACAGTGGAGGAGAAGGGTACCTGCGGCTGCGATCTTAGATCTCCGCAGGATACCCTTCATTTTGTTTTACTGTGTCCTTTCTATACAATGCCAAGACGCAAGTTCCTGGTGGGAATCCTGAAAGAGCTAAAATTCAAACAGGCAAAATTGGCGCTGAGATTCTTACAGGAAGCGGAGGACGCTTACACCCTGTTTTGCACGATAAACTTTATTCGAATTGCAACAAGACTGAGGAACACCAGAGACATTGGCCCCTAAAAGTGATCTGAACATTTAAATCTCTACAAATCCCCTGGCCCTCTACCTGAGTACAGAAATTTTAATATTTATATCTTTTAAACTGAATATCACTTGCTGTGTTTTTAATTTGCGCATATTTTTATTGTATTTGTGCTTTTATGGTGTCTTTTTAAGAACCGAATAAAGATTATAAATTGAAATTGACTTAGCTTCCCTCCCTCGTACTTTGTGGGCTACTTCGGATACTGATGTGGGACAGATGGTGATTCCGCCTGTCCACATTAGTGTCCAGGAGGGTGCGGTGTTACCGCGCCTCCCTCAGTATCGTATTTCCCAGGAGGGGGAGGAGGCACTCATACAGATTGTGCAGGATTTGATTAAGGTGGGAGTAGTGGAGGAAGTTCCCTATAATGTCTGCAACAGTCCTATTTTACCCATTTTGAAGAAAGATGCCGATACTAGGGTTTATCGTTTTATCATTGACCTAAGGGAAGTGAATAAGATAGTGATACCTCAATATCCAGTGGTTTCTGATATCACGACGTTACTTACTCTGGTCCCGCCAACGGCGACCACGTTTTCAGTTATTGATTTGAAAAATGCCTTCTTTTCGATTCCTATTCACCCTGATAGCCGATACCTTTTTGGTTTTACTTTAAATAATAGGTCTTATAGATTTTGTAGAGTCCCTCAGGGCTATACAGAAAGCCCTAGCATTTACAGTCAAGCATTGAAAAGGCAATTGGATTCCTTTGTTCTGCCTGAGGGTGTCGCCCTCATACAATATGTCGATGACATCTTGTTGGCGGCCGACACTCCTGAGCTGTGTGAGAAGTGTACGTTATCTTTGCTTTCCTTTTTGGCATCTCACAATCACAAAGTGTCGAAGAAGAAATTGCAATTCTGTAGACCAAAGGTGACTTATTTGGGTCACCTTTTGTCTAAGGAGGGGCGTGCACTCACACCAGATCGTATTCAAGCAATTTTGGACACGCCAGTACCTTCCACACAGAAGGACGTGCGTGCATTTTTGGGTCTTGCTTCTTTCTGTAGGCAATGGATATTGGGATTTTCACACATAGCTAAACCATTGTTAGCCCTTTTGACAAAAGACACACCGATCCCTCTTCCCTGGTCAAATGAGTGTGAAATTGCCTTTCAGCAATTACGACAAGCCCTTTGTTCAGCACCAGTGTTAGGTACCCCTGATTATACAAAGCCCTTTTCACTGTATGTGCATGAGAAAGACGGCTGTGCATTATCAGTTTTAGTGCAGATGCACGGCGACAAGCAGCGCCCTTGTGCATATTTTTCGGCTGTACTTGATCCTGTTGCCCGAGCATTGCCTGGTTGTTTTCGCTCGGTTGCGGCGACAGCTGTGTCAATACGCCAAAGCGAGGGAATTGTGTTATCTCATAAGCTGTTGGTACTAGTTCCCCATGCTGTTGATGCCCTGCTTAATCAGACAAAGACGCAGCATTTGACCAGTGCTCGTATAACGGGATATGAGTTGACGCTTTTGGCTCCTCATATTACGTTAAAGAGGTGTGCAACGTTAAATCCAGCCACATTGTTGCCGTTCCCGGAAACTCAGTCTGAAGCACGGAAAGCACACGACTGTATTCTTGTGACTGAGGAACAGACAAAGGGTCGTATTGATCTCCAGGATACGCCCTTTACAGATGTAGATGGAGAACTGTGGGTGGACGGATCATGCCTGAAGCTACCAGATGGTACGACTTCAGCAGCATATGCAATTACCACATTACAAACAATAGTGGAGACAGCACGCATACCGCAGAAATCAGCTCAAGCGGCGGAACTGATAGCATTAACACGAGCATGTGAGCTCAGTACAGGATTGTGTGTGAATGTTTATACAGATAGCCGCTATGCCTTCGGAGTAGCGCACGATTTCGGCCTGCTCTGGAAGGAGAGAGGGTTTCTAACGTCACATGGAGCACAGATAATGTACGGGGAGTTAGTTCACAACCTTTTGACTGCATTAACATATCCAAAGAAGATTGCTATAGTTAAATGTAGTGCCCATAAGAAAGTGGTCGATAAAGTTGGAGAAGGGAATGCCTTAGCAGACCGGGTGGCACGAGAGACTGCGATGCAGCCTGGTGCTACTGCAATGTATGTTGTGAAGTCGCAGGCAGAAAGATGGCACGATGCTAGGAGGGAAGTGCTGGAGATACAGAGGACCGCTTCCGATAAGGAACGGAAGCAATGGTCCAATGATGGAGAATTAGATGATTAAGGGTGCTGGAGAAGTAAGCAGATGGATAAGTGGAAGTTACCCACAGCCTTCGTACAACCTATGGTTCAGATGGCACATGGACTAGCGCATGTCGGAGCTTCCGCAATTGTCAAATTACTCACACGAGTTTGGGAGCATCCGGAGATCGCTAGTACGGCAAAGAGGGTAGTGCAGACCTGCATGATTTGCCTGAGGTATAACCCGGGAAAGGGTACACAAACTCCAGCAGGAGGATTTGCGACACCTACTGCACCCTTTGAGGTTTTGCAGATGGATTACATCCAGCTTGAGCGCTGTAACAATCTGAAGTATGTTCTAGTAGTGGTTTGTGCCTTCAGCAAATGGGTTGAGGCATACCCTACGAAAGACAATACTGCAATGACTACAGCCAAGATGCTATTGAAGGACTTCTTCCCTCGATATGGGGTTTGCAGATTGTTGTGGAGTGATAACGGACCTCATTTCGTAGCAGACGTTATCAAGTATGTCCTGAAAGGGCTAGGCATTACCCAAAAATTTCATGCAGTGTTTCACCCTCAGTCTGCGGGATTGGTCGAGAAATATAATGGTACTCTGAAGCTTAAGATCGCGAAGATCCAAGCTTCGACTTCTTTGACTTGGCCAGATGCTTTACCGCTGGCATTATTGTCAATTAGATCGATACCGCATTCTCGGACCGGTCTCACACCCTACGAGATTGTATTCGGACGCCCAATGAATATTTGGGGTCCACCAAAACCGAGGTCAGTGTATGATGTACCTTGTGTGATGATGAATGATTATCTGGCACAGTTAACGGATAATTTGGTTTCTATTCATCAACAGGTTCGAGAAGCGCTCCCTGATCGGTCCACAGGTGAAGGTCATAATCTCCGACCTGGCGATCAGGTTATGATCAAGGTCTTCGAAAGGACGAATAGTCTGGAGCCGAGATGGGTTGGTCGCGAGCAGGTCCTGCTTGCAATGAGGACAGCTGTGCGAGTTTCCAATCGGAAGAACTGGATCCACTCCTTGCACTGTTGTAAAGTGCCGCCTGGATTGGTGGAGCCTGCTGTGTTGACCGACCATCGAGTGCTGTGGAACCGAACGACACTGAGGAGCTCTTCCCAGACCAATCCATTCCTGGAGGAGGAAGATATCATCTCAGACCGAGGAAGTGATTTTTCTTTGTGCATCCAAAGACGTTGTCAGAACGGCCCTTAGGTTAGTGAAACGGAGAGCCAATGTGGCAAGGGGGGGGGATCAGCCCTGCATTAGTGTAGTGACACCCGTCTTGGCCCGATGGTGAAGAAATCAACGGCTGCCTAAGGGGAAGAGTTCTGACAACCTTTTAGTTTCAGGAAGATATTGACTTTCTACTATACGATGGAAAAGAAGAAGATTGTTTGTGCGACGAGTTTTATTATCAGTGTAGCTATTGTTGGTACAATCACATGGTTTGTTGAAGACGTGACTCCTGCCCGTGAGTCGCTTGTCTTGACCACTCCAGTGCCTGAGGAGCACTACTTTTATACCCTCCCGTATCAAGAATTGAAGCATCGTCAGTCTTATTTGAATAACACCTTCATCCAGATGTTGCATCATACCCATGTTGCTACAAATGCTACGAACTGTTGGATATGTGGTATGATGCCAGCTCATCAGAAGAAGGAGGAACGCCATTCATACCTCTTCCTTTTTCTCATAATGGCTCTTGTAGAGCATGGTACACTTTGCTTTTTGCCACACGGAAACCTACAGTGGGACGATTACTTTTCAGACTTAATAAGGAATGTCATCAGGATAAAGAAGGCTATCCACAAGCGAATGGGACAATATGGGAATGGGAAGAATATCGACCGGACAATGAATCGATCCCCTACATTTTCACGAACACTAGAGACACAGTAGGGAAAGAAAAATTTGTGATTCAAGTGGCACAAGCTCAAGCAGACCTGTGTGTCCAGAGTGTGGGTTATATTCCAGTTGGTGTTAGTGACTGTATTATTGTTTTGAACATAGATGGTCTAAATAATAGTACCTTCTTAGCTTCCCATAATACATACTTTGTATGTGGGAATAAGGGTTATTATCGTTTGCCAGCCGGCTGGTCCGGAGTATGTTATGTAGCGTTCTTATTACCTCCTGTATTTTTAGCACCTGCATCTTATCATAAAGATTTGAAATTGTTGAACAATGTAACTGTAAATAGATATAAATGTACTCTATCTATTGATGATGTTGATCAAACTGATACTAGCTTACAGCAGTATGTTGATTTTAACTTAGGATTGTTTTTCTTTGTTGGAGCTGCCCTAAATAGTAGGAAGGTTCGAAGGTTAACGAGAGTTGTAGAGGCTATGACGAATCAAACCGCTGCTGCTCTTGGGAATCTTACGGAAGAATTACAAATTACTAGAATTGTTGCATTACAGAATCGTATGGTATTAGATGTTATGTTAGCTGACCGAGGTGGAGCATGTAAAATTATCGGGAGTAGTTGTTGTGTGTTTATTCCTGACCATACGCCATCAGTTTGTAATGCTATTAATAAATTGCATAAAATCGCAGCTGAGATTCATACAGAAAATGGCACTTGGACCTTTTCTGGATGGTTTTGGGCATTGGTCACTACATGGGGATGGAAGGTTTTAACTGGTCTCTGCATTATTGTGGCAATTCTGTTTTCCTGTTGCATCTGTGTCCAGTGTGGTCCTTTACTCTGTTCTTTATGTGTGTCATTTTGTATTCCTGATAAGAAAGCTATTGCCAATGTCACCTATCAGAAACATTTAACCAAAGAGGTGGAAGAGATGATGAAAATTGACATATATGATGATTATCCTAATAAGCTGAATGTCTTCAGTAAATGCTGAAAGGGTCGTCTGTTGAAAACTAAAATGGCGATATGATTAAGCATTCACTAAAGACATGAATTCTCTCTAGTTAAGGCATGTCTTTCGTCTTATGTTGCCTACTGTCCGGACTCCATTTTGTACTGTCATGTCTCCACATGCTCACCACGAGAAGAGTCCTATCTTCGTGTTAGTTGCTCTTGTAATCTGCCTAGTAACAGTCTATAAATAGCCCCTTTGTCCGTCTGGCGCATGTCCAGACTTGACCACATCTGTTATCAGTTAGTTCTTGCTTGACCATGTTTTCGCGGGCTCAGGAAACTGGTTGCTCCGCCCACATATTGATCTTGTATCGAAAATGTCCATAAAAGGTAATACTCTTTGCCTCATGTTGTATCCACCCACTCATGAGCCCCTCTGTTGTGTATAAAAGGGGACCGTGTACGCAAGTTCTTTGTGCTACTCTATGCAATACTGAAGAGTGTTGTATGGGTTGTAGGACCACCCTTAAGGGTTAATAAACGTTGTCTTTGTATTTGCAGTTTCCGTGCCAACTTCCTTCTAGCTTTTGTTACAGGAGGACGAACCCTTGTATTCTGTGGGCCTAGCTGGGGCCTGTATTCATCACTACATGAAGGACACCAGTTGTGTCAACAGACTGGTGTGACAATGGAGGACACTCAGCATTGCTGTCTGCCCTACATTGATCTGCTTAAGTAAGTCCACAGACTCCACACTCAGGGCAGCAGGGGAGACAGGGGCAACAGGTGCGGTGCCTGGCACGAAGGAGACATGCTCGCTTACACGGGAGCCTGCATGGACATCTGAGATGGGAGCAGATGGGAGGGTGGAGATGGTGGTGGTGGCGGGGACAGACTCCCTAGGTGTTGTCTGGGGGCTGCTGACACCCGCCTCCACAAGGGAGTCATCACTCCAGCTGCTATGTTCCTCAGCAGAGGTGGTTGTAGCTGAGGACTCGTCAGTGTGGCTCCCCTCACCCTCCGTGCCACTGGGTCCCTCTGACTCCACTGCAGCGGACCCAGTATGGCTCTGTGGCTCCTCTTGGTCCGTGGAGCTGTCTCCTCAGGATAAACAGATCCAAATCAGTCACATGTATTGACCTGACACATCACAGTCAGTACAGCACATTACAGAGCACACCTTTGCATCATTTGCAAAATATTGCAAATATTGCTGACACATATTTGAACAAGACACTTGCAAGCCTGCCAGTCAACCATGCCCCCCATGTTCTTCCCGTCCATGGACCCATCTGTCTGGTGAATGTAGTTTGCCACTACTCATATGTGCACACGTGCACCACATAGACAGTTGTCTGAACTGCAGGGTTTGTGATTGAAATTTGTCAGTACACACATATCCTAGCTCCTGCCACTGAATCGGTACATGTGTCAGGATAAGGGATGTCCAAACGCATTGTCAGTAATGAGGATATGCTTCCTTCACCAGACACCATGATGTGCTCATGTATTGACGGTCAATGCCAAAATTGAGTGCATGCAGGACAACTGACATTACTGCAGGATACCCATTTGCAAGTGGGTTACCATGCTACAGGCCAGTCTGACTAATCAGTCATTCCTGGCTTCAGTCACAGGGGTAGTGCATCCAAAAACAAACAGCCTGCACTGTGTCACAATCATGTTTGTGTGCAGCTGTCAAGTGCACATGTTCCCTCACTGCTACCCACATCTTAAGGCATCCGAGGATTCCACATTATACAAATGTTACAGTTGAGTGACTGCAAGCACAAATCTGTAAACATGAGCACATCACAGTCTGATGAGAACGAATTAAAGCTGCCTACGCTTTAATGTAGAATACACCATTAGGCACAGTCAAGTGATTACACACCTATGTGTTAACCCATTGGGCTGATCCAACAGCCACATCTCAGCTGGCTCCCTACCCCAAACTGTTTAACACCCCAGGAGTCTAAAAAGCTAGGCCACTCCACAATGACACAGAGTAAGACACCTGATTGCACATTTCACAATGCAGTAAACATAGGCTGACACACAGGAGCAGGAGAACAGAGTGTACTCCATGTCCGGAGTAGGCATACCTGTCCTGGTCCATGTGCAACATGGGATTACCCTGAACACTGGGCATGTGTCCATGCATGTGTGACACACATGATATACATTTTTCTGAGGCCCCAACATTGTCTCACCTGCTGCATTGGTGTGTGGTAAATACCCCAGACACATATTGTGAGCCAGAGCAGCTATTAAAACACATAATAATGGCCCACACAGAGTACATGTCAGAATACTGGCAATGTGCAGACACATGTCAATCAATTGCCTCACTCATGAAGCCCAAAACAATGCACCGGTAGCAGATGCTGTTTCCAACCTCAATCTTGGACAACAGCAAGGACACACAACCCAAGTGACACAAGTCACCGACTGAAAAGGCCACATCTGTGTATCAGATGAGGATGTATAGGTATGTATGTATAGGTATACTTGTATAGCGCATTAACTGTCACCCAACGGGCATCCTGGCGCTTAGACTTTTAATGGAACCTGCACGATGTTATCAACCACTGTATGATTTACGCCACTCTTGGGAAGAGATGTGTTTTCAAAGCTTTCTTAAAAGAAGGAAGATCTCCCACACTCCTCAAAGCCAGCGGTAAAGAGTTCCACAAAGTTGCTGCTGAGAACCTGAAAGACCGGCCTCCCAACCGAGTCCTCAGGATTTTAGGGACTACCACCAAGCAGGCTGTGGCAGAGCGGAGAGATCTAGACGGAGTGTACCACGAGAACATGTTCTGCAAAGGGAAGGGACCTTGTTCATGAAGGGCCCTAAAAACTATGCAGAGGGCTTTAAATTCAATCCGCTGAGGGACTGGCAGCCAGTGGAGGTCCCTGAGCGCAATGGTAGAGGAATCAGCACGCCGGCGTGACAGGGCCAATTTAGCAGCAAAATTCTGCACGCGCTGCAATTTTCACACCAGAGTCACTGGGGCTCCCAGAAGTAGTGCGTTACAGTAGTCAAGTCTACTTAAGATGGTACTCCGCACTACCTCTGGTCTAGCCTGTGCTGGGAGCAGTGGTAGGATCTTCCTCAGCGTGCAAAGCAAAGCCATGCACGTTGCTACTGTTTTGTTAACGGATACATCCAATTGAAGATTGGAGCTGAAAAATACTCCCAAATTCCGCACACAGTCTGCCGGTGCACTAGTGCCCTGGAGGGAAGGGGGCCAAAAGTCCGACGGAAGAGGCCTGGGGGTACGGTCTATTGAACAATGTAAAACCTCAGTTTTGGAACTGTTGAATTGTAGGGAGTTGTGGCATAACCAATCTGCCGTAGAGGTCATGCAACGGTGGAAGACCTCTTGCGACACCGCCTCCTTACCCTCAAACGAGAAGATAAGTTGGGTGTCGTCCGCATAGTTGGTGACTGCGATGCCAAAAGATTTTATCAGCTTCATCAGGGGGCGGAGGTAAAGATTGAAAAGGCTAGGACTGATGGCTGACCCCTGAGGCACGCCCTGCCCAACCCTTCTGTTGGTGGATTTGAACGGTGGCAGGGCCACTACCTGGTGTCTGTTATCCAGATAAGACACCAGCCAAGGGCCAAGCCAGTCACCCCCACTTCCTCCAACCTCCTGATCAAGATCGTGTGGCTGACCGTGTCGAACGCGGCCGACATGTCGAGCAGCACTAAAAGGCTGCCCGTCCTTGGTCGGCACGCGTCCTGAGGTCATCTAGCACAGTCACCAGTGCTGACTCTGTCCCATGGGCTGGTCTAAAACCAAATTGGGCCACATCCAGGCATGCATTGGTCTCCAGATAGCTGGAAAGATGGTTTGTAGCCCAGTTCTCCAAGATTTTGATTGGAAAAGGGAGAAGGGAAATGGGCCTGTAATTGGCAGGGCAAGAAGGATCCAAAGTTTCCTTCTTAAGAAGTGAAGACACCACTGCCAACTTCCAGCAATCCGGTACTCGTGCAGACCTGAGGGATTGACAGCAGGTCGCAAATAATGGGATGGGCCATAACCTAATTTAGGCACATGACTCTTGTTCAAGCAGACAGACGAACTGTGGGAGTGTAACCAGGCTGAAGGAGTACAAAGAGCATGTGAGACACAGTTCACAGAATAGGCATGCACTTACTCCATCCTTGCTGCTGGCTGGCCTTTAACTGCCTATCCAGGTCAGGGAAGACCACTGTCAGAATCCGGAGCATGTGGGGGGTCAGGATCCATCATCTGCCCCTTCTGCGAGGAGGTGACAGCTTCAGCTGGACTCTTGCGATCCTCCGGGTCTAACCACGAAGGTCCTGCCACCTGTTCTGGCAGCTGTGGATGCGGCGCCTGTAGACCCCCACAGATCGAAGTGCCCGGGCACTGGTTAGCCAGATCTCCTGTTTCTGATGGGCATCAACCTGTGAGGATGACAAAGATAAAAGACCATTAATACACATGCAACATGTTTGTACCTTACACAGTTGGTATACATGTTGTTATCACAAGGGCATATGATGTACACTGGTAGTGCAACTATGGTTATCGACAGTTGTCCTGCATTAACAACATGGAAACATTGCCTTGGTATTGTAACTGTTTAATGCAATTTTCCAGCACAGTACCTGTTCACTATAGGTACCTGCACACTTTGGGGGGTACAACTACTCAGTGAGCATGCTAGCCACTGGTGTACACAATTCCATTAGTGCTATTCAGACAACTTGCACAATGAGAAAGGATGTGGATGCACAATCACCTGCCCTCCTGGTTTCCCATACAGCTTGCTGTACTGGGGAAGGAGGGTGTCCAGCAGGTCCTGGTTCTCCTCCTCTGTGAAGGCTGGGGCCCTCTCCACAGTGCGTGCCATTCTTGGAGCCAGAGGATGCAGAGACAGCAGCAGTGGTAGCTGAGATGTCAATCTAGAGCATGTCGTGAAGGATCTCTCCAACACCAACCACATCCCACTGTCGCAAGCCTTGTGCGACTCCCTCGCCACCTTCTTCCACCGCAAGACAGCAGACATCATCGACAGCTTCAACACCCAGACAGCCCCAAGAGACAGCAACACAACAGACCCTCCGCACACCATCATCCACGACCCCCTGCTAGCCTGGGCCAGCGTGAGTGTCGATGACACCATCAAGACCATGAGCACAATCCACTCCAGCTCTCTGTCAGACCCATTCCCGCACCACGTCTTCAACAAAGCAAGCAGCTCCATTGCACCCCACCTGCGCAACGTCATCAACCTCTCCCTCGAGACCGCGACCTTCCCAGAGAGCTGGAAACACGCAGAGATAAACGTCCTACTCAAAAAGCCTAAGGCAGACCCAAGAGACCTCAAGAACTTCCGGCCCATCTCCCTGCTCCCCTTCCCGGCCAAGGTCATCGAGAAAATCGTCAACAGACAGCTAACCCGTTACCTCGAAGAAAACAGAATCCTGGATCCTTCCCAGTCAGGATTCCGCAGCAACCATAGCACCGAGACTGCCCTCATCGCCGCACCGACGACATCAGGACCCTGCTGGACAATGGTGAGACCGCAGCACTCATCCTCCTAGACCTCTCCGCCGCCTTCGACACTGTCTGCCACTGCACACTACACGCACGCCTCCATGCCTCAAGGATCAGAGACAGGGCTCTGGAATGGACCACCTCCTTCCTCTCCGGCAGAACCCAGAGCGTCCGCCTCCCCCATTCCGTTCCAAAGCCTCCGAGATCATCTGCGGCGTACCCCAGGGATCCTCCCTCAACCCGACACTGTTCAACCTTTATATGGCCCCGCTCGCACACGTCGCCCAACAGCACGACCTCAACATAATCTCCTACGCAGATGACATTCAACTGATCCTCTCCCTCACCAAGGACCCCATCACCGCCAAAGCCAACCTCCATGAAGGAATGAAGGCCGTCGCCGACTTGATGAAGATCAGCCGCCTGAAGCTGAACTCGGACAAGACGGAGGTCCTCAATCTCGGCTTCAACTCCTCAGCCTGGGACGACTCCTGTTGGCTGACGGCACTGGGGCCAGCCCCGACACCCACCGACCACGCACGCAACCTGGGAATCATCCTCGACTCAACACTCTCAATGACCAAGCAAGTCAACGCCGTCTCCTCCTCCTGCTTCAACACCCTCCGCATGCTCCGCAAGATCTACAGATGGATCTAGACAGATACAAGAAAGACACTCACCCAGGCTATCGTCAGCAGCAGACTCGACTACGGAAACGCCCTCTACGCGGGAGCCCCGACCAAGATAATAAAACGACTACAACGCATCCAAAACGACTCGGCATGACTGATCCTCGACGTACCACGACATGGCCACATCACCCCCCACTTGAGAAACCTGCACTGGCTCCCCGTCAACAAGAGGATATCCTTCAAGCTCCTCATCCACGCACACAAAGTACTCCACAAGTCCGGCCCAGCCTACCTCAACAGAAGGCTCTCCTGCTACACCCCCAACCGCCAGCTCCGCTGCGCCGACCTCTCACTCGCCACCATCCCACGCATCCAAAGAACAACCACCGGCGGGAGATCCTTCTCCCACCTCGCTGCGAAGACATGGAACACCCTCCCATTGAGCCTACGACAGACCCAAGACCTGCTGACCTTCAGGAGGATACTCAAGACCTGGCTGTTCGATCAGTAGCGCCCCCTCCCAGCACCTTGAGACCCTCGCGGGTATGTAGTGCGCTTTACAAATGATTGATTGATTTATTGGTAGTGCAGGCAAGTGAGTTCACAGGGGAACAGACAGCCTCATATCTGTGCTGCAGAGGCAGATTCTGTCCCATGCGCCAAAGCGATAGGTCTGACACGTTTGCATCCTATGAATCTGGTCAATCCATCACATTGCATGCCTCGTACACGCCTTCCTCATTGTTAAAAAATGTCAAGTTCATGACACCAATGAGTTTGATACATTTTGTAGGTAGCCAATGGATTTTTCAGCACACGAATCGTACAAGCATCAAATCCGTGTCCGTCTCCATGATAGTAGGGGTGGGCAACATATGCCGGTGCAGGACAGGATTCATTCTGGCACGATGCTCCTGTCACAAAAATTAAACCTCAACAGGAAGCACTTACAGATATAAATAAAGCAGGGGACTTAGTTGAAGCTCAAATTCAGTAACGCATTAATCAGCACAAAACATTCGGGAGCTAGGTCGAGGCTGGGCAGGTGTGCTGTTTTCTCCCCACATCTACCGTCAAAAATTAGCTGTGATCCTTGATGGAGCTCTATGCATCCACGACTTTCTCGAGCGCAATCCCTGTGTAGCTGCTGACGCCAGGAGGTTCTGTCTCCTCATCTGCTGCTCTGATCGGTCTCTGGCCCTTTATAAACAAAAGGCATGTGAACTGCAGTGGGCAACGTCTTACCTCCCTTTCCCCCACTATGATGGACAGCTGACTCGAGGGACTCCGGGGCCCGTCGGCGTGGTGGCAACGTTACAGACACACATGGTCACCGTAGACAACTCTTCTGGCCCTTTACGCAGCTGTAGTGTGGGAAAAGCACTAAACATTTACCCACCGAGGTAGCACTTACTGATTAGCCAGTAGAAAGTACTCCAGTTGAGTAGAGGTATTGCACAAAATGGTGGCATCTTCTTGGGTAAATATGCAGGGTAGGATTCATTCTGGCACGATGCTCCTGTCACAAAAATTAAACCTCAACAGGAAGCACTTACAGATATAAATAAAGCAGGTGCCCGAGTTGGAGCTCAAATTCAGTAACGCATTAATCAGCACAAAACATTCGGGAGCTAGGTCGAGGCTGGGCAGGTGTGCTTTTCTCCCCACATCTACCATCAAAAATTAGCTGTGATCCTTGATAGAGCTCTGTGCATCCACGACTTTCTCGAGCGCAATCCCCGTGTAGCTGCTGACGCCAGGAGGTTCTGTCTCCTCATCTGCTGCTCTGATCGGTCTCTGGCCCTTTATAAACAAGAGGCATGTGAACTGCGGTGGGCAACGTCTTACCTCCCTTTTCCCCACTATGATGAACAGCTGACTCGAGGGACCCCGGGGCCCGTCGGCAACGTTACAGACACACATGGTCACTGTAGACAACTCTGCTGGCCCTTTCTGCAGCTGTAGTGTGTACAATCCGTCTTTTGAAAACTCACACGCACCCAACTCCATTATAGTCAATAGCCAATGCGTGCACGCACTTCGGTCCCAATGGTGTTCAACGCGTCTTTGAAAAAGTCACCCGCGTCTGTCACCATTGCAGTCAATGGGCAAGGCGTGTGCAAGGATCGGTCCCTAGGTATACCACATGTCTTTGAAAAAGTCACCCGCGTCTGTCACCATTACAGTCATTGGGCAAAAAGAATGCCACCCACCAAACTTGCCAGGGACCCATGTGCACACCAACAACAATACAGCATGTGACACAGTATATCAAAAGGCATGTCAGGCTGCATTACCTGTGTGTGTATGTGTTTCAAAATGGAGTGGTTTAGTATGTGGCACTTAGTGGAACCCACTCCCAGTCTGTGCAAGGTGTCATGGGGACAGATACCTTTGTGTGTTGTGCACATAACCACTGTGATTGCCAACTGTACAGTTCAGAGCACGAGGCATGAACACAGGGGTACATTGTGTAGGACATGTGACATACACCCTCACTCTTAGGTGGAATGGTATGTGTGTCACAGGGTGTCCCAGTGCCACAAATGTGATGTTCATGCACAGTATGTGTGCATTTTGCAAGGCAGATGACTCTGATTCCATGTGCTCAATGTCAAATGGTCATCACATCCATGTGTTTTGTCAATGTGAGTCGATGTTGCGTTTGTGTGTCACAGACATCCATGTATGACCTACAAAAAAATCAGGTGGCACTTAATGTGGGTGTCATGTGTGCGTTGTGTGGTGTACATGAGACGCTACATCATGATAGTGGCCTTGTGGCAATACAAGGTCCCTGTATGTGTGTCCGTCAAAAACCTGTGATGTGGGGAAGACATCTGTCCTCACTAGTCACTGTGGTGTGTGTTTGGTATGTGACACTCGTACTGATGTACTGTGACAGAGACCATAGATTTGTCACAGCACTACATGGACCTTGTTGTGTAGACATGTAGAGCTGAGATGTCAGATGATGGACGTGTATCTGACATATGTGCCCATACCCAACAGCACACACATCAGGTACTTGTGTCCTGTTATGATGTTTCATGTACTATTTAGCATAGACACTGGCACATAGATACCATAACTGACAACCTTTATTTGCTCATCTATGTACTAAAGGAGACCAGCTGTTCACAGACCGTTCCCTGACCTTGCAACCATGGTTGAATGTGACTGCATCCGACGGTACCGCTTTACTAGGCCACTGATTGATGATTTGGCAGAGCAGTTGGCCCCACACTTACAACTTGGCCGGCCATACCCTACAGCGCTGACCCCCAAGGTGAAGGTGATGGCAACCCTACACTTCTTTGCCACCGGTACATTCCAATACACTGTGGCTTCTGTTGGTGGGATGTCACAGACCATGTTCAGCCGTGTGCTTCGAGATGTGTTGGAGGCGATGTTGCATTTCTTCAACCACTGCATCCATTTCTCAACACCACACCACTGACATCAAGAGTGACTTCTATGCACTGGGGAGGATGCCACATCATTGGCCCCAGTGCTGGGACACATGTGGCTTTGGTACCACCACAGGCACATGAGCAGACATACTGAAACAGGAAACATTTCCACTCAATCAATGCTCTGGTGGTACGTCTGGCGGACATGACCATTTCACATGTGTGTGCACGTTTCCCAGGTTCAGCGCACGATGCTTACATCATGAGGAGTAGTCACATCCCAGCGATGATTTCACAGATGCAGTACCAGCATGCCTGGCTTGTCGGTGTGTACTGTTTACCATTGTGTGTGTTTGGTAGAGTTGTTTTCCACCCTCTTTTCAGACTCATCTAATGTGCAATTGTCTGTATGTAGGTGACTCCGGCTACCCCAACAGGCCGTGGTTGCTGACACCCCTTAGCAACCCTGTGACACAGGCAGAGATGCGCTACAATGAGGCACATGGTCGGAACAGGAGAAGGATCGAGCAGACATTTTGTCTCCTGAAAAGCAGATTCCGCTGCCTGGACAAGACAGGAGGGGCCCTCCCATATGCACCTGCTAAGGTGTGCCAAATCTTCATAGTGTGCTGCATGCTACACAACCTGGCAGTGAGGAAGAAGTTGCCTCTCATCCAAGATGACAATGACTAACATCCACCAGCCATGGAGGATCATGCCCTGGGGCATGATGCCAGTGATGGTGAGGGTGAGGGTGAGGGTGATGTTCGGACCCAGCTGATCTACACGAATGTCAGTATACAGTGATGTGTTGTCAAAGTATTGTGTTTGCCTGATATATGTTGGTGTTGCATTGGTGCTGCTTGAGTTTGACTGTGTGCTACTTGACAGGATGCTTGCAGAGATGTGTCCTATCAGGTAGTCTGTACTCCCAAACAATGTTTACCTGATTGCTAGGTTGTGTTTACGTAGCTTGGGATTTGTTTTGAGCATGTATATTGTAGTTGTATGCTGTAAATCTGTGTTTTTGATTGTTTTCTGTCTGCCCTTCATAGGGTACTTTGGCTGCTGTATGGTGAGGTCTGAACCCCGCCACCAAGATTCCGGTTCCAGAGTGCAAGTAGTTGTTGTCCCAACTAATGATTTGCCACACACCCCTGGACTTTCATTGTTTACCACTTGGTTACTTTTTGATCACTGTCACGTGAGGTTACCTTACATCAGTTGTGGAATTCTCAGGTTGTGAATCTTTAATAAACCTGAGCTTCACTTTGGGATGTGCTTCGTCTGTATCCACACATCCAACAGTCATTTGCATTCTGTACCTGTGGGCTGATTGCTACTGACTCAGGATGGGTGTGGTGTATGTGCATACCACTGTATTTCCTGTCAACATCAGTGTAGGCAATGAGTTAGATGGCCATGGTGAGTATGTGTTATGTTGCCCTAGTGGTGTGTCTCCCTCATATGTGTCACATTCCATGACAGATCATCATCTCCATGACACAAACCAAGTTTAAATCACAACAGAGGCAAGTATTGTGTGATTGTGATTTTATTTACAAACATGTGTGAGGATAGTGAACGTAATTGGAAGTGCTGTACAGTGTGATGGTAATCCAAAGTACACAGGTGAGTTGGTAGTGTTGGAAGATGAAATGTCCAGAGTAAAGTCCACAGTAATTTGATGCATTGTCACAACTTAGACCCTCCATGTCAAGTGGGTGAGTTGGGTGTCAGTCAACAAGGTTAAATGGTTTGCACACAAAGGACGATCATAAGAACAGGTGTTGAGTTCCTGGGGGATGTGCATGGCCATCAGCGTGTCACTTGCCCTTCTTCGGATGACCCCTCTTCTTTCTTGGGGGACCCTCAAGTGCAGGCTGTAGCGGTGATGAGGACTCTCTGCCAGAGTCATCCTCCCTCCCTGTGGCAGTTGCGGATGTTGTGGCAACAGATGTCGTGGGCGCACAGGGAGGTGTGGTCATATCGGCGCTGATCTGGTGGAGGCATGTCAGTATCTCCCTATGCACCGCTGTTCGATCATCCAATTTGTCCCAATTTGAGACTCCATGTGGGACATGTTTGTCTCCACCCGGGACATGTGGGAGACTAAGCGGGCATAATGGGCAGCCTGCTGTTGTTTGAGGTCCTTGAGGATCCACAATACTTGGCCACAACCTCCGGTGCATTCATGGTACGCATCTATGATGCGTCCCAGGTGTGGCTTGTCATGTAGTCCAGCTCCCTTGCAGGCCGTGTCCTCTGCCTGCCCCCACTTCCACTGCCCACATGGGCAGGATCTGCTGTGGTAGTCTCAGGTGACACTGGACCTCCTTGGGTGTTGGCTCTGGTGGTGTTGTCCGTCGCTTCCAGGGTGCCCTGTGTATCTGTGCCGTCTGTGGCCTTGGTCTGTCGGTGTGGGCAGGGGTACTCTGTCTGTTGTCAGATGTGGCAAGAGTGGTTGCAGGGAGTGCTCATGTTCCTACAGCTGGTGCTGCACGATGACTCACACCGGAGGTGCCAGGTCATTCGTGGTCGTCATCCAAAGAGGACAGAGACTGATCCATACCAGGGAGCTCAGAGTCCGCCAGAGTCTGGGACTGGGACTCTTCTTCTATTCCTGCTGTGTCCCCAGCATCCCCTGTGGTTGGAAGAGACATACAATGTATGTAATGGTCCTACCAACATCAACGTTTCACACATGACAGTTGCCCCTGGACATCATTATGAGAGTCTGTACATTGCATTGTCCTAAATTGTGACACACAGAGTTTGATATTGTTGAAACACTTTGTCATGGCAACCTGAAGCATTTCAATGTGCCCGTCAAGCTGTGTGCATGACCAGCTCATGTATTGATCAATTGTATGTACATGGCCATTGCTACTCATGTGCCATCACATGCCTGACACAGCTGTATCATCCCAGCCCACATTTGTGCTTTAACGATGACATATGTACAATTCCACTTAGGGTATGTTGCAAGCTTGGGGCAGGTGTGGTGGCAGTTTTTGCTTGTCTTTGTGCATCACATTGGTGTGTCTGAACAACATAGTCACAGTCCGGCATGCCTGAGATCTAATGGGAGATACTATTTGGTTGTCTGTGTTCCTAGTTCACATCTCATTTCATACAAGTGATGGTGTTACCGTAGCTAATGATGTTGGTGCTGAGTTTTGTCCGTGCTAACGTCATTCATCTTGGCAATTTCCTCCATGGTGAGGGAGATTGAGCACAGCAGCTCTCTTGCTTTTCCATGCTCATGAAAGTGATGGCCAGAGGTGTGTGTGTTGCAGTTCTGTTGCTGTGAGTTGCATGCCTCCTCCAATGCGGTCCAGGTTAGTCATTGTGTTTGAAGTGTCCATGACAGTGAGTGATGTGTTGTGTGATTGATGCATACAACGAAGTACGATGTGGGATTGAAATGCAGCTAACAACTGCACCTTTTGGGAATGATACCATGCTACAGTGTCCATGCTAGTCACTGTCAGGTGTCCCCAGTCAATAATGTATAGGTGACATTGTGTGTGCTTGCTGCTATGTACTATGTCTGCATCTCCCTAATTGGTCATCTACGAGACACACCTTCACAGCCAGGTCAGGGGACACCCCAGGGACACTGCATCCCCAGACTATGAGAGGATACCTACAGTTCCAATGGCTGTGAGTTTAAATGTGTTTGAGTTGGCCAGTGCGTAGGTGTGACTTGAAGCCAATGCATACAATGTGTCAGCCATCTTGCCAAGGCATTTACTTTCGGAGTGACTGGTCCCAAGGGTGCTATTTGTTCTGGCTGAGAAGGTGTGTTTTGAACCGGCCTTGATAGCATCTGGAGTCATTGCAGGACCTCCTTCACCCACAGAGACCAGGTAATCCCCCATGTGGCATGATTCCATTGCAGGGAGTCACAGTGTACGATCATGATGTCAGGCAGTAGTGTCCTGTTGTGTGTTTGAGCCCAAGTCCCAGCAGGGCCTTGTGCTCCCCACAGCAGGGCCTGGTGTCAGCCATCTTGTCAGTACTTTGGCACTCCCTGTGAGGTGAGCATAGTTCAGTGTGGGCTTGATGGACCATGTGGGTGGGGGACTGTTGGCTAATGAGCCTGGCTGCCGCGTTCTGCACTGTTTGCAGTTTTCTAAGCAGGTATGCTGGCAGCCCCAAGTACAGACTGTTTGCATAATCAAGTTGTGATGTAATCACCCCATGGACTATTGTTTTCCTGCAGTCCATTGGTAGAAAATAGAGGAATCTCCGGAGGGCCTTTATTTTCCAGAAGCAGGACGAGGAAACTTGGCCTATCTGGGTCTTACATGACAAGAAGGTATCTAGTTTGAACCCTAGATTCCTAGCAGACAAGACTGGGAGGGTGCAATCAGAGTGTCAGAAAGTCTGCACTGGGGGCACATTTGGTGTTCTTGTGCATAGTCCAAATCAAACCGGTTGCAGGAGCCATTTGCTCCTGCTCTGGCGCGAAACTGGACAAAGGACATGGGTGTAGCCACCCCTCTGTCCTGACCCTCCCATAGGTGGGTCCCCAGAGTTTGTCCCACCCCTTCCTTGGGAATAAAGTAGGAACCCTGATTACAGAACTTTGGATTTTACCTGGACTAAACTCTGCTACAGAAACCAAGTACTTTGACGGTCTACACTTCACTGGACGACAGAAGAATCTCCCTTGGAGTAAAGGAGTTACTCCCCTGCAGCAGCAAGCACCTTCACACATCAGACCGGTTTACATCTCCTGAGCTCCTGAGGACTCCGAAGATTTCTGCAATGCATGAGGTGGGTTCCTGAGGTCTCTGAGGTCGATCTGTTCTTTCAGCAAGTGTGAGACCAGTATCCCTCGTGGGGACCGTGCAACCTGAACCCCTGTGCACTGCATTCTTTTGCAGCAGCATATGCTTTTTGGCAATCCCTGAGGCTGTGCTTTGGGCTACGTGTAGTCCTGACCCCGAGCAGTATTTCCACAGAATATTTCCAGCCTACACTCCACGAGTGTTCCCTGGGCTGGTATTTCATGATTCAGCTTGAGGTCCCTTCGCGATCCCTGGTCCGTTGGCCTGTGGGTCCCTGTGAAGGTAACTTTGACTTTCCTTGGGCTTTCCTGGTTGCTCCAGACGTGCCCTGATTCTCCATTGCTTGAAGAGTCCCCAGGGCCTTGCTGGTCCTCAATGAAGCTAATTTCCTCTGCCCGCATGGGTTGCAGGTACCACGGCTTGTTAGTGTTTGATCCGGACACTGACCCCCCAGCACTTGACATCCTTCATGGGACAGCTCACCTCCAGACATTGGTTGTCGTCGATGTCTCCTGGTCCCCGTGGCTGCAGAGTCAAGCATCGCATCTTCTCACCGGAAGCACCCGACATCGGTGGGTATTCGTCTATCGTGCCCCTGGTTACTCTGAAGTGACCCAGACTCTGTCCTCTCGACTTTCAGGTTCTTCTCACCTCAGATCCAGGCTTGGATTCCACTGGACACTTTTCATCTTCCCGGCAGCAGCACTTCTTTGCATCACTTCATTGAAAACGATGAGGGTTTTCGACACCACTTGACCCCTTTGCACTGGGCTCCTCTGGGATAGGTAACACGGGTACCTCGGTACTCACAAGGGTGCTGGCCTTAGAGCCTACTATGTTTGAAAGGGTTTGCTTGAAGTCCTCTACGAAGTGTCCCTAAACTGTAATTTTCCAACAGCGACTTTCCCATAGAGTTGTACGGAGCTCGTGCCTGTGTTCACACACTGCACCCGTCCTCCGTGGGTCCCCTGTGTCACTACTTTGGGCGGTTCCTTGGGGTCCCAGCGATTCTACATGCTCTAGGCACTGTGTCTAGTTATGTCATGGTTGTTATAACACTTTCTTAATATATGGTTCGGTCTCCCCCGGAGCCCGCTGTGTATTGTGCTATTTACTGTTGTTCTAGTGATTTAATATTGTGTGCTTTGTGCTCTAATCTCATAAAGAGATTAGTAGAGAGTGTTTAGTAATAAATACATATATTTTATATATCTCTTGTGTGGTTCTCCTTTCATTTGGTCATTCAGGAGGTTCTGATCTGGTAAAACAAGCTGCTTTACATTCCTTCGAGACTTAGCCTGACGGCTCCTCTCCATAGCTACCACTAGGATAGCTTTCAATAAAGGTTGTCTTTAACCTAATCATCAATAAGGGTTGTTTGGACTGGTACATGGTGCCCACTTTAAGTAGTGGACAGCATATACCAGGCCAACTTCTCACAATACCCTCTCCCATGGTGGAAAGTTCTTGGCGCATTGAAGAATGCCTAGATGGTGCTTTAGAAACTTTATTTTGAGAAATTTAGCATAACCCTGATTAAAATATTTTTGAGGTGCATGTGTTTTGTAAGTTTTCAGGAACATCCAGGCATGGGATCTAGCCAAAAACAGACCCTTGTCCTCCAGCAGTAGGATTTTTTTTACAGATTTCCAGACCAATTTTTATGAAGGTTGTGTGTTGGAGCTGTGTGTTCTACATATCGGTAAGCTTTGTAATTTAAAGAGATTCTTGTAGGTAGTGTCTGCCAGGGAAGTTTCCCTGTGCTGGACTTCTTGCCATAGAAGCTGGTTTAGAGTTTTTAAGGCAGAGGATCTGATCTTGTTCCAGCAGAAGATATAGGCCCAATGCCTAGCCAAACATTGTTTCAATAAGCCAAACTCCAGCCTTATTTGAGCTGATGAAGTGTAGTTCAGGAGGATGCACATGGTTCTATATGCCATAACCATGGTGCTGTCCAGTTGTTCAGCGTCTCCCCCCCCCGCAATACTTTGCTGCCTTAGGTTATCGTGTGGAGTAGCTTAGCCTGTGCTACCTTCAGGAGAGGGCATAGCGAAGGCCCCATCAATTTTAATATCAGGTTTTTCAGCGTTAGTGCTGCAACCAAGCCCCTCCTTCTGATTTCTTCTTTCTGGCAAGTGAAGGACCCTCCTTTGTCAATGATTCCACCTAGATATTTGTAATCAGTGGTGGGTTCAATTTAGATACCTCCCAGGTGCCACCTCATCTGCCGTCTTCTTTTGTTATTCACCGTCATAGTCCTTGTTTTCCTAAAGTTGATTTTTAGGTTATTCTCTATGGCATATTTCTGCATTTTGCCAAGTAGATGTTGAAGACCAACATATGTGTGGCTAAGCAGCACCACATCATCCGCATACAGAAGGTTGGTCAGTGATTTGCCTCCTACCCTGGGTGCATGTGCGTTACTGATGTTAAGAGCTTGAGGGAGGTCGGCCAAATAAATATTAAACAGGGTAGGTGCCAGCACAAAACCCTGCTTCAGGCCTTTGGTTGTAGGGACTTTTCTAGACAGGTGGGTTCCCCCTCCCAGTTTCAATTGGACCTAGGTACCGGTATGCAGGTATGGGCAGATATTCAAGATGTCCTGAGGGATTCCCCAGAGTGCCAGCTTCCCCCAGAGTTTCCCTCTCTCGACGTTATCAAATGCAACACTAAAGTCAATGAAGCATAAATGTAATTGCAAGTTGGCTGTTTTGGTTGTGTCAATAAGAAGAGAGAGTTGTCGTGCCGGACGTTTTGCAGAAGCCAGTCTGGTTTAGCGTTATTATCTTATTGGCATCTGCCCAGGCTGTGAGATCCTCTAAGATGGTCCACACAAAATACTTTGCCTCATTATCAATCTGGGACACTAGGGCTTAATTGGTTGTCTGAGCCTTGTCACCGCTATTATAAATCGGCCCGATCGTTGAGCCTTTCCTTGATTCCGGTATTCTGCATTGTGACATGACTTCCAAAAATATGGGTTGCAGAAAATTGCCCAATTGGCCGGTTTGTGTTTGAAAAGGGCCGGTGGGATTCCATGCGGACCCAGAGCCCCCTCTTTCTCCCTTTTGACAATCTGCTTTTTGATTGCGGATGGTGATGGTTCGCCCGGCTCGCGCACCCATGTGTTGACTGGGTCAGGCATGTTCAGCGCAAGCGTCACCTTGGAGCCTGCTCCTGAGTGGTCGCTTGGCATCCATCTGTTTAAGCCCATTGAACAGGCGCCCCGACTGCTTTGTTGAAATGTTCAGATACAAATTTGAGCCATATTTCCTCTGAGATATGTGACGAGATTGCCTTGTGGTGTGGACGGCTTATAGCATTCATCTTTTTCCAGAATCAGGCACTATCGTTGTGGTTTGCATCATGAAGAAGCTTTGTCCAGCTTTCCTCTTCTTGCTCTTTATTAGTTTCCCATTTCAATTTTTTCAATAGGCTCCCTTGATTTCGGAGTATGAGGGCACTTAGGTGCCCTGGATGTCTTCTCAGAGAGCTTAAGGTGCTATTTATTGATTTCTTGTTCATTTTAGTTGATTTCCTTGTGCTTTTGAGATCCTGTTTCTCCAGATGAGTGCCCGGCCAGAATCTGCTTTTGATGGTGGTATGCCCCAGAGGCTTAGTAGCTGTGTTATTCGGTCAGTTGTGCCTGTTACTTTTGACTGAAAAAGATTGATTGCTATTTTCGACATGGACTCCATAGTTGATGCTGCACATTTGATCCTCCTTAGGTTTGAGGTGAAAATAGGCGCAAAGGCTAATTTTTGATGGATGCAGGATGTTGTGGAGGCTATCAGTAGAATTTCTTGTTGTCGGTGGTCACTGTCCCCCTTGTCCCTCATTCTGCACCCTTGAATGAAGGGGAAGAATGCAAGACTTACAAACGTGTAGTCTAGTATTGAGCATGATGAAGCAAGGTAGTGTGAAGGAACGGGGGAAGAGTCCTCAGGAAATCTGCCATTCAGAGCCCTGAAAGTTAGATGTTCTTGGTCTTCCAAAAGATGGTTTTTCTTGCGCCTCTTGCTTGCGATTAGCGGAGCACATTGTGGGGGGATGTTACAGAGTGAAGTGAAAATGCAGGTCTCTTCACCCCCTGATATGCTAAAGATGTGTTAGTTCAAGTCTCCCGTCATAAAATATGGGGTTTCCATCTCAGTTATGTAGCTAGATACTTTAGCTGTTTTTCTGCATCTTTGGTTTTCCATTTTGGGTGGACGTAAGTGGTGACTAAAACCACCTCATCTTGATCTCCATGAAGAGAGACGGTGATCTTCACTGCAGAGGTGGCCGGTGCTGGGGGGCCAACAAGGAACGCTGACGTAACTCTAGTTGTGGTAACATAGGTTGCCAACCATCCCAATTATGTCAAAAAGTTTGAGGTATTGCAGGAAGTCCTAATCCATAATTTTTGTTGACTGGCCAATTATATTCCACGAGCATAGGCAGAGTGGGTTGATGTCTGCTCCAACTCTAGATTCATTTTGTGTTGGTCATCATTGCCTTCCTGCAGAGGTAGTTATTGTCCGAGTAATTGACCTAAAGTCTGGAGATCTGCTCTGTGGGGCAGGTGCTGCCCAAGATATGTTTTGTCTATCAGTCATCGAGTTGGCCCCCCATTGAGGTGATTGACCAAGAGCCCCTCTGACCACTGAATTTGGACACCCATGTGGTTTTGTAAGTGCTGGCCTCAAAATGGCTGCCAGACAAGGTGAAAGGTATGCTGGAATAAGATACGGTGCGATGCCTATCCCTCTGGCTTTGAAGGTGCACTGTTCAGCTAGAACTTTCTATGTGGCCTTGCTGGCCTCTGGCATCGAGGGGTTTGCGGGACGAATGAATTCTATTGAGAGTAGGTCAGTTGAGCTCAGGTCAGTGAGAGTTGGAATTGCTTGCAACAGACTTAGAATATTTCCCCTATTTAGGGTGTCTAGTGTCCTTTTGATGTAAATATGGGGTAAAGGAGAGTGGCATGCATGGCCTCCTGCGTATCTCTTTGCAGAAGAATTTTCTGTTGATGGTCATTGGCAGGCGCTAGAGTATCGGGTTGGCAACTGCTATGGGTCACTGCCTTTGACTGCAAACTTAAAGTTGTGTTTCTTGGCTCTGTCTCGAGTATTGTTGGTCTGGAGCTTGCCTGTTTAGGGGAATACAGTATGTTCTGTTCAGACTAAACTGTGTGGTGCTCTGTCTGGTCTGCATGATGCGTTCCGAAAGTGTATACGGACGGTGAGACCAGATTTCCAATGTTATGCACCAATTTTGCTGTTTGGGAATTCAGTGCCAATCCCCTTGCTTATATCATTTTGTGCCTTTGGGCTCTTTGGGGCTGCTTCCAGTGACACTGAACTAGACCCTTCCATTGCTGTGAGCTGTCAGGGTTGTTCTGAGATTATGAAAGACGTAGGAGGCCCTCAGTTTAAATCTGCACGTTTGAGCTTCTGTTGGCTACTACCCTGGAGAGCCTTCTTCTGCTTGAGTTACTAAGAACTAAGCACTAGATGATGGAAGTGAGATTATTTTTTCAGTTTTCAGTCCCCCTCCATACACACTTTAATATTTTGTAATATTTGTGATGATGTTTGCTTGTTCTATTGTAATTTTTGTTTTCTAAAGTTCTATTCATTTCGAAATTATTGTCATGTTTTATTTAGGTTGATATATAATTGTTTTGTATTATGTTTTGATAAATGTATGGTAGTAACCAAGGGCCCGATGTAGCTAAATATGAAATACCGATTCCTAAATACCGAATTTTACAGATTCGGTTTTTAGCATATGTAGCTAATATTTCGGTAAAAAGTACCGAATCGGTAATATTCGTTATTACCGAATCACTAATACCGATTCGGTAATAAGGAATCACCTTCCCATTCATTCCTATGGGCCTTGAGGCCCATAGGAATGAATGGGAAGCCGTTCACTATTACCGATTCGGTAAATACCGAATCAGTATTTACCGTATTGGTAATGGGAGGAGCATATTCAAGGGTGGCAGGGTGTCACATTGACACCCTGTTGCACCCCTGATTCGTGCATGTGTGCACATGTGGCACACATGCATGCCCGAAGGGCATGAATGTCTGCCACATGGCACCTTGAGAAAAGCAAATTATTGCTTTCTTAAAGGTATTCGGTATTTACCACCAACTTGTAGTTGGTGGTAAATAACGAATCATGAATGCAAAAATGCACTCACTTGAGTGCCTCCTACATAGCTTTTAAGGATTCGGTATTTTAATGATTCCTTAAAATAAGGAATCAGTAAATTACCGAATCCTTAAAACCTGCCTCCTACATTAGAAAGGGCTAAATACCGGTCGGTAACGGGAAAATTACCGATTTTCGGCCGTTACCGGCCGGTATTTAGCTACCTACATATGGCCCCAAATCTCTTGTTCTGTTTCCCTTCATATGAGTGTTGTATTGTCCAAATGTACCAGTACGAATTGTGTTACTCTTGATTTTTGTATATTACTCACAGCCCTGATGAAGTTCAAAATCCTGTTTGAACGAAACACATTGTCTGGATGTTCTTTGTATGAGAAAAATGTTTCTATGGACATTAAGTAAAGAAAGAATAAAACATATACTTTGAAACATATACGTGATCTTTATAGACAACAATATTTCCAGGTGCACCTTTCCATTTGTAATTCTAATCTATTTCTGCTGGACAGTGGCGGGTACCTAAAAAGAAGTCTACGGGCAGCAATTTTCAGGAACATTGAATGAGGTGCGGTCTCTTTAGTCCATCGTTGATGCATGTTTTTAGTTGCCTAAGATGCAGGGTTGCACTGCTGCTGGTAGAAGATGGCACTTATGAGATATCTGTACCAAAGCCAGTGGAGAAAGGGGTTTCTACAATATCAGTGCTCAAATGAGCAAGAAGCCACAGTGAGGGTAAATGCAAACTGACTATGGATCCACTGGATTGGGCATGGCTCCCAGGGGTGTTGCACTGTAGTTCCAACCGCAGTGCTATCCACTGACCAGAGAACATAATTCCCATATCCCAGTCATAGGAAACATGTGCTCATGGAATGCAGAGGGCATACAGACCAAAATTGATGATCACTAATTCCTTTATTATTTAAATGCCTTTCATTTAGCAGCACTGCAGGAAACATAGGGACTAACTCCATCACACATTCTGGCGTACATAGGATTTAACAAGCTGGCAGTACAAACTCACATACTGGGTGTAATCATCTACGTATCAGCTGATATTAACAGAAAAGTAACAGAGATGCAAGTTGATCATCCAAACTTACAGGCTATGCAGCTGCCAGAGTGCTTTCAAGACAATGTTAACCCACTTCCAATACTGCAAACACATTCATCCATTGTCAAAAAAGAAAATAGCAACAATTGAAACCTTGAATGTTTTGATCACTGGACATATGACAAATAAGCCCACATCATACATCCTATTGACGGGATTTCAACATGAACTTGTTACAGAAACCACGGCTAATCAAGCGTTGGCAAATGCCACCTTTAAAACCTTGGCTTCCAAGGAAGGACAGGATGGGGGTGACCTATATGAAAGCTATGGAGCACCTGGACCTGTGGATCCTAAATGGGTGTATAAGCAGTGACGTACCCGCAGAATACACTTTACACCCGGGGAAGTAGCATTCAACCCTTGATTACACTTTGGTGAGCTTACCTCTCTACCAAATGGTAAAATATTTTAAGATCGAAACTTGCCTAGAAAGTGATCACTAATCACAATAGATCCACCTTAACTTAAGCTATCAGCACCATGCCCAAGCCCAGCTGAGAATCAGCACGGTCACAACCTCATAATACAGAAAGCTCAAATGGACAGCAAACTCAATTACTCACACTTAACTTCACGCAAGAACTGTATGGGAAAATATAGTTAAGGTCAACATAGATCCAATAGCACAATGAACCCAATTTCCAACTGCACTATGACCAGCAAAAACATGCAACCACAGAGGCACAAGTCGTTGTCCATATGCAAGCACCAAGAAACGATCAACCAAGATTGCAGTAGCAAAAATATACTAAATCATGCCCTGAGGATACCCCAAAGCAAGCACATACCACTGGCCCATACAACTAGCTTGAGCAAGCTGAAACGCTTGTACAAAAAACATTATATGAAGGCTATGAGACAGAGAGAGATCAATACTGCGAGAAACACTTGGAAGCCACAAAAAGGAAAAATATGCATAAGTTCTGGAGACTCGTGAACAAGTCTGTAGGACTCAGACCGCCTTCCGCATCATCCAACATAGCTGATGAAGTATAGGTGGTCTACCTGCAGGAAGTATTTAATGATGTAAAGGTGCATTTTCTAAAACCAGACGGGGGACACAAATATGACTATTGTCCCTACAGGGCTAGAAATCTCCTCAACTCAGGAACCTATCACCCTGAAAGATGTCACAAAACCAATCATGTCAGGATGCCGAAACAGTGCTCCTGGCCTCAAAGGCCTACCACAGGCCATCTTTGAAGAAAATCTGCAATACTCTGTAAAATATCTGTGCTCGGCCCCAATCATGTTTTTCACCAGACAATCGCCGAATACTGGCGTGGTTTTATAGTACCTCAAGTACAAAGCTGGGGAACAAGTCCCAACCTTCAATTTAAAGGCTGATTGCCTTGGTGGATGGGGAGAGAACATATTTTGCATCAGTGCTATTCGCTAAGCTCACTGAATGGTCAGAGAAGAAAATCCCTAAGCCAAATTGGCCTTATCAGGGATACAGGAACGTCAATAACTTTATGCTTTCCCAATTAGTCAACTAGGCAAGGAACCAGTGCCCGAACCCACATCTATGTTTCGTGGACCTCGGGTCTGCATTTGATGCGGTCCAGCGTAACTAATTCTGGCACAAACTCCAGCAAGGTGGTATTACACCAGCACTTATATATTCTCTTTAGCTCTTATATTCCAACAAATGGATAAAAATCAGAATTGGGACCAGAATAACACTTTCACGGAAAATGCACATGAGCTATGGCTTGCAAAAAGGCTGCGTCCTTGCACCATTTCTTTACAAGTTTATATCTGGCAGAACTCACATAAACTCTTAACAAGGTAAACTCTCACACCCCAAAGTTGGCAAGGTTTAACGCTTCAAACATGGTGTGTGCTGATGATGTTGTTTTGTTAAGCCACACAAATGTGGACCTCCAGAGGCTAATAAACTCCATGGCAAAGTTCTCAGAAACACACAGGTTGGAAGTCAATCTCCAAAAACCAAAAACAATGTCTATCAAAACAGAGAGGTTTCCAGCACCAGTATACTATTCGAACAGCAATGTGCTGGAATCAGAACTAGAGTACAAGTACCTGGGGATAATGTGTGTTGCAAGAGGGAAATTTGCAGCGCGCAAATGTTAAAATTGCAAAAAGGAGCAATACCCTGTTAGCTGCGTTCTACACATAAAGAAACTCTGTAATTTGCCTTATTTTTAACATCTGGGTGAGGTCATTAATGTGAAACTAGCCCCCATCCTATCATATGGTTCGGTAGCACTCAAGGGGGAGGGTAGTAGGAATCATTGAAACATCGATTATAGACATCTATCAACAACGTCTGGGCATACCCTGCCAACTTAGGGCGAACAAAGCAAACACAAGGAGATGATGGACGGAGTTCTGAAACTTTTTAGACACTCACCCCCAGTCACAGATCTGGGCTGAATCCTTCATCATTCTTTAGCTCACTTTGCCAGCTCAGTTCAGACCCATCTATATGCAAATCAATATTGACCCTGTGCCACATTTGGGCATACCCTGCCAGACGTCGGTCCCTTACTCACTTTGCCACTGGATTCAAGCTAGCCTGGCTGATGAAAGGTGTTATCCAGAAACTGGTCCCAGGATGCTTGTTTCCAGTTCAGGGAAGACCTGGCTTGGCAGTTCAGGCTCAATAACATTGTTATACATGAACAGAGGCGGAGAAAAGAGATTATTTGTGTGGATCCTCTTTCAACCTGTAATCCCAGCTACTCTAAAATGGAGTCTGGAAATTTGAATCATAGGCACAAATGTATTGTAGGTGCACTCATTATAGGGATAGCTGTAGTTATAGCTGTAGTCATTATAGAGTAAATTTTAAATGCACACAAAAGTGAGGAATATGGAGTGGGGGTAGACGGGACATCCACACCTAACCTACCACTGCTGTCTCAAAAGAGGGTACACTAGGATCTGAGAAAGGCTTAACAGTGCAAATGCATTGCTTCCTTCATGTAGACCTATGCAAGGGTGATAATACTTTGAATGCTTATGCTAAGTTATATGGACACAATGGAAGTTGGAGATTTCTATTTGTGCATACAATTACCGGCCTTTGTTGAGGAAGGAATACGATACGATGATTTACCCTTCATTTATTGCATTACTCATAGTCTACTATTTTGTATGTTTTAAGAAAAAAGTATGACATGGTACTTTCAGAAATACTTGTATCAAACCATCAGCATAAATACAATTAATATAAGAGTTGAAAGAATGGAAAATTACTTCTCACCAACAATGACGTGAGACACTGCTTACATGAATAGGCATAACTTAACTTGCATACCAACAGATATAGAAAAGAAATTTATCGACCAAGTAGAAGATAGTGTAAATACTGTAAACAGAGACTGTTGAAAAGAACTTTCCAGGATTTCAAAAATAAAGTTGCTCAAGAACCTTGTTATACGTGAACAAAGGCGGAGAAAAGAGATTCTTTTTGGGGATCCTCTTTCAAACTGTAATCCCAGCTACTCTAAAATGGGGTCTGGAAATTTGAATCGTAGGCAATAATGTATTGTAGGTACACTCATTATGGATAGTTGTAGTTATAGCTGTAGTCATTATAGAGTCAATTTTAAAAGCACACAAAAGTGAGGAAGATGGAGTGGGGGTAGACGGGACATCCACACCTAACATACCACTGCTGTCTCAAAAGAGGGTACACTAGGATCTGGGAAAGGCTTCATAGAGGAAAAGCATCGCTTCCTTTATGCAAGGGTGATAATACTTTGAATGCCTATGCTAAGTTATGTGGACACTATGGAAGTTAGAGATTTCTATTTGTGCATGCAATTATCTGCCTCAGTCGAGGAGGGAATACGATACAATCATTTACCCTTCATTTATTGCATTACTCATAGTTTACTATTTTGTATGTTTTAAGAAAAAAGTATGATGTGGTACTTTCATAAATAGATATCTCCAACCATCAGCATAAATACAATTAATATAAGAGAGTAAAAAGAATGGAAATTACTTCTCACCAACAAGGACACTAGACACTGCTTACATGAATAGGCATAACTTAACATGCATAGTACCAGATATAGAAAATACATTTATAGACTAAGTAGAAGATAGACATAGCAGATTTGTTAAAAAGGATGAGAACAAGGACAATGATTCTGATTGGACAGGGAGGAGTTAGTTAGGAAGGCTAAAGGAAGATCTGGTACTAAAGTTTTGGATTGGCAACAGGAAGACAAACTTTGCATACATCAAGCTGAGAATAAATATGATACTATTTGTGGGACAGAGTGTGTGTGTTTAGATCTTCTTAATTAAGGGTCATTGAAAGACACTTTTGCAAGAGTCAGTTCGAATAGTACAGGGAGAATATTTTGTGTGTGGGAAGAATGCATATGTTCAGTTATCGAGCAAATGGTATGGTACTTGTTACTTGGCGGTCATGTTTCCGAAAATATACCCTGTGGATGATTTGGAGAGTTCTGAAAGAAAATCGAACAGCAGAGAAAAACATCGAATGACTGCTGAAGAGGTTGTAGGAGATCTATTTGGGGAGATGATACCTAGTTTGGGAGAAGTGTTAAATGACATCAAGATTAGAAGGCTGTCTACCATTGTGGATATGTTTTCTGTTAACATGGCTCAGTCTTTGATACTCATAAAAGAGGAAATGGTCTCAATAAGTAAGATGGTGATGCAGAATCGCCTTGCATTAGATGTGTTACTCGCAAAAGAAGGCAAGTCTGTTGGATGCTGATGGTCCAACAGTGGTGTACCTAGATCCCTGATAGAAGTATAGATCTGAGGGAATATAGTAATAACATACCTGATATACATCACGAGATACAGGACTTGGCAGCTAAAGGAGCTTTGGAAAGATTGGAAAAGGATTTGGTCCAGTAGGAAAATGGTTCGCAAATCTGGGAAGTGGAGTCTTTGGATACATCTTAAAGCCAATAATAATTGCAATAAGTGTATTGGTAGGGACGATAACGGCATAGAAGTGCCACAAATTGAGGCAGATGGAGAACTCCTTAAAAGAAAGAGAAAGAAGGATGGAAAGAAAGCAGGACAGTCACACTGAGAATTTGAAACGAATGGTGAAATTCAGACAGAGAGGATTAGCTATGACAATTATTCAGATCAGTCTACTCTGCAGGGATGTTTTGAAAGCTTTTTGTGATGGCTCAATGCCATCAGAGGGGGGAACTGATGGAGCAGAAATCCCAGTTCATTGTAGGTGTGCTTCATAATCATGTGTAGATCGCACTCGCATATGATATTTCAATTATATAAATATGAGGTGTTAGAATTTTGAAATGCATTAACATAAGTATATGACGTTCTTTTAGGTTATTGACAAGTAGCATGGAGCATTAACATAGGAAATGGATATAACTAGCAGAAAATGTTAACATGAAGAACTTGTGTTATAAAGTTAATGCCACTAATATACTGAAAGTGTTTAACACTGATGTTTCTATATTTTGGTAAATGTGTTAGTTGAAATGAAATAAGGTTATGCCAATCTGTAATCCTTCAAATGGGACGGTCTTATGTTAACTGAAATTGTAGGCCTGAATAGCTAGTCAAGGAGAGAAGAAGTTACAATCATGTGATTTGAGTCGATAAAGGAAGGACAATAGGATTCACACAGGAGAAGGCCGGGGAGCCATGGATCAAATGTTGCCAAGGTTGCAGATGGACAGTGCTGTGGAAATGTATGCTCAGGACTATACCCAAAGTGCATGGCATGTGCAAGGTGCCCTATTAATCTGTTGTTAATTGTTTGTTAGAATTAGGGGAAAATCCCCACTTCTTTCTTGCTTTCAGAGAGACAGCATCTCAGAATGAGCTCTTTCTTTGTGATAGTGACTTTATGCTATTTGTCTCATGGATGGTGGAGAGACCTCTTAGAAAGACTTCATGTACTGACACCTTTCTATTGAAAATGCTCATGTAGGGATGTTACTTTACCGCTAGGGAAGGGCTAGATTTAATGCTTTTCACTCACCAACCCTCGCTGCAGCGAAAGTTGGACTCATGCTACCTGATTTTCTGTATTCTACTTCTTGAAATAATACTTTTGTTCATGCTGCACAGTCTAAATTGTATGCGCAGATTTGGCTTCACGCTTATTCCTTTGAATTTCTATACCCTTGTTTTGAGGTGTCTTTAAGGTCCAGTTATTTCTGGCTTTGTAATAAACTCATTAACCTGATGAAGTTGTTATGTTATGTTATGTTATCTTAGCTTGTAAAGCGCGACAGCTGTCCCAGCAAGGGGGCGTCCCGGCTCTAATGCAGGAAAGACAAACACAGCAGAGAGCTTGCAGGAAACTAGGGGGCAGGGAAAAGGTAGGTCTTGATGGCCTTTCTAAATGCCAAGTAGTTGTCAAGGCCACGGATCTGCACAGGGAGTGAGTTCCAAAGGGTGGCGGCTCTGTAACGAAAGGAGCGGCCACCAGCCCGAGCTCTACGGGGTCGGGAACCACCACCAAATGCTGACCCTGTGAGCGGAGACATCATGAGGGGACATAAGGCAACAGGAGATCGGCCAGAATGGGAGGCGTGGCCAGCTTCAAAACCTTGAAGGCGATGCATAAGGCTTTGAATTCAATGCGTCTGGCCACCGGTAACCAGTGCAGACGGCGGATAGCATTAGACACAGAGCAGAATTTGCGAAGAACTAAAAGTATACTAGCGGCTGCATTCTGTGCCCTTTGCAACCTCAGGACGTCTGCCTTGTTGGACCCTAAATAAAGGGAGCAGGCATAATCGAGTCTTGACAAAACCGTCGCCTGAATGATGACCTGACGCGTCCCTACCCACTAACAATACCTCAGATTTGTTAGAGTTCAGTTGGAGGCAGTTGCTGTTCAGCCACTCTGCCACTTCCGCAAGGGCGTCCTGCTCAGTGTTATTCGAGAGTGCCACCACCAACTGAGTATCGTCAGCGTAGGAGACCATGGTCAGACCACTACTGCTGGAAACTACCGCTAAAGGTTGAACATAAATATTAAACAATAGGGGACTAAGGGAGGAGCCCTGAGGCACCCCTTGTTTAACTGGATGTTTGCCAGAGGCAAACGGGGGGTGGGTCAATAACCGTGAATGACCTCTCATGAAGAAGTGAGTCCAGCCACTCCAAAGCCGAGTCCATAATTCTAGCCTCTGCAAGGCGTCTCAGCATTATGTCATGCGACAGCGCGTCGAACGCGGCGCTCAAATCTCACAAAATCAGCGCCGAAGTTTGACCCTCATCAACAGCTGACCAGCAGTGTTCTGTAACTGCTAAGAGTGCTGACTCCGTGCTATGACCCGGCCTAAAAGCATTCTGAGAAGGATCCAGAAGGTTATTAGCGGTCAGATAATCCAATAGAACGGAGTTTACATAGGCCTCTGTGATTTTAGATGCCCATGGAATCAAAGAAATGGGGCGGTAGTTCTCTGGTCTGGCTGGGTCAAGGGAAGGTTTCTTAAGTAGAGGAATCACTTTAGCTTGATTCCAGGCCCTGGGCACCACAGCTGTTCTGAGGGAACAATTTATCAACTGATTCAGGGGCGGTAAAATCGTCGACAATACCTTCTTAAATTGGTCAGGTTTAAGTGGGTCGGCAGGAGAACCTGACTTGATCTTATAGCAAAGAGCAGAGAGTTGATCAGCCGTGACAGACGGAAAAGTGTGGAGGGTGTTAGCCTGTTGACAGCCACGTGGCTCCTGTGGGATGCTATAGGTGGTCGGAAAGGACCGATAAATGGAGTCACACTGTTTATTGGACTTAATGGTTGACCCAGCTGTGGTTTGTTTAGATTGCAGACTGGCGAGAATAGAGAAAGTACTCTAAGTGGGATTGGAGCTCTCACGTATTTGGTTGGAGATAAAAACAGCGCGTGCCCGATATATGGCCTGATTGCTGACCGATCGATGACTTTGGCCGCAGAGCAAAAGTCTTTTCTCCATATCCGTTCTAATCTCTTGCAACCCTTATGCATATCAGCCAATTCAGTCTTGAACCATGGTCGTGATTTGGTTTTGCGATTGGCTGAGCGCTTCATAGGGATTAAGCTATCTAATGGGTGCTCTATCCACTGCGAGAATGCTCTGTAGGCTTTGTTGGAATCTTCAGCCAGATTCGAGCAAGTAGCCGAGAGGCAGGCATCCAGATAGTCTCAATTAAGTTTGTGCCACGGCCGTTTCCATGTGGAAGACTGACCCTCAGTCCGAGCATGAGTGACATCGTAAAGGGACATAGAAACCAGAAACGGGTCTGTCCAACCTAGCCTAATCGGTGTATGCATTGTGATGTGGGATATATTGGTAAAAACTGGATCTAATAAATGCCCTGCAATATGGGTATGGCCCGCTACTAGCTGTAATATTTAGCAGGCTGCTAGGTCGGCCGCAAAATTAGGCATATCAATGTCCTCTACTTTGTCTAAGTGTAGGTTCAAATCCCCCAAAATAGTAAAGTTGGCGGTGTAAACTGCTAAAGTACTGACCATGTCTACCAAGGCTTCCCTAAAACCAAGGGACGGTCCTGGAGGCCGATATATCAAGAGCCCAGACAAGGTGTAAGTGGGGCTCAAGGTGACCTTAAAAAGAGCACTCTCACAGCCAGTGATCCTCTGCTTAGAAAAAGAACATACGTAGCATGATTTAAAAATCATCGCTATACCCCCACCTCTAGTTGCTCTGTTAACCAAAAGAAAATTGTACCCCAGAGGGAGTGCAAGGCCAGGCTCAGCAGTCATGTCATCCGAGAGCCATGTTTCGGTCAGGAAGAGGACGTCTGGAGAGGCCTTCTCTAACAGATCCGGAACGTCCGCATGATATTTGGCTAGAGAGCGACAGTTGAGACTGAATATACTAACATGTTTTTTTGATCTGGGAAGGGCATGGTAAGATAGTGGTGAGAGTGTAGCTTGAAATCTGCATTGCAGACAGCTAAAAGGGCCCTCAAGAACGAGCCTACCAGCCTGACAGCAATCACTCGCCAGCTTCCTGACATTCCACAACTCCTCCCGAGTATAGGTAACCTTATCTCTCTCAAAACCGGCAGTGTGTCTTGCATCTGACGTCGAACTAGCATGGACGGGCGCAGACGGGCTTGCCTTTGGTGCGCCATCAGCGCGCCGCCAGCACGCCCGCTGCACGGCGGCGCCATAGGTCTCTTTTTATACTGCCAGTAGGTGTGCACAATCAAGAGACTAGTCAGCCCCTTCCAAGATGGCCCCCGCAATTCAAACCATCGGAAGTGGAGAAATGAAGGAAAATATCCCTAAGAACTCCCTCCACAACAATCTGCACGGGCTGCGGTGGACCGAGGAGAATGGTGGCATAAAATAGGTGAGTCTTATTTTTAAAAGCAAATAAGTGTAACACTGCACAGGTTAAAAAGCGCTATATCGCACATACACAAAATAAGGCAGAAACAAACAAACAGACAGCGTGCTCGCGCTGCAACTGACAAAGACAGACTCCCGTGTCAGCTTTCCATGTGCGGCGGCGCCATAGGTCTCTTTTTATACTGCCAGTAGGTGTGCCCAATCAAGAGACTAGTCAGCCCCTTCCATGATGGCCCCGCAATTCAAACCATCGGAAATGGAGAAACGAAGGAAAATATTGCCAAGAACTCCCTCCACAACAATCAGCACGGGCTGCGGTGGACCGAGGAGAATGGTGGCATAAAATAGGTGAGTCTTATTTTTAAAAGCAAATAAGTGTAACACTGCACAGGTTAAAAAGCGCTATATCGCACATACAGAAAATAAGGCAGAAACAAACAAACAGACAGCGTGCTCGCGCTGCAACTGACAAAGACAGACTCCCATGTCAGCTTTCCAATTATCAGTGGGTTATTATGTTTCATTCACTAATTAACTGTTGATTAACAAGTAAACCTTTCTCCCCTTTACACATTCATGCTGCGAAAAAAAAACATCGAAGTGAGTCTCTAGAAAAGGTCTAGAACTAATGGACTGGGTCCTTTCAGTTGGTAGCAAGGATGATTCACACATGAAGCAAGGAGAGAATCTAGAAGTGGTCCAGTATAGGTGGAACTTAAAACCCTAAAACCACAAATGGCGATGGAATCTAGCAGTGAGCAATGTAGTGTGATGGTGGAGTTTGATCTAGAACTTATGGGCCCGGCCCTTTCACCCCCTTCCCTATGATGGACATACCCGGCCATAGATCTGATTTGGTTCTCTATTATAGAAGTACAGATATAGATGTCCGTGTACTGTTCAATACTTGCTTTAAATCCCTGAGAGCATTTAAGCTCAACTACAATGAGCCTTTAGAGAGTGAGACATTACATGTCTACTATGCCACACTATATCGCGTACCTTTGATGCAAGAGGTTTACTTCTCCTCATCGCCTGCTATTTCTTGTTCACAGGCCCAGGAGCCTTTTACTCTTATCTGTCCCTGGACACAAGAAGAAACAGTTTCTGCATAGGACCCCACTAGTCCTACACTAACGAATAATACTGAAGAATAGATTGACCTATAAAGGTATGTGAACGTTAATATTCTCACTCAATATGACTTAAGCTGTTTCCTGAATTCTGAATGGACTTAAGCATCTTCTCAGTTTCATTACGACTTCCTCACAAGGGGTGTGGTGATCTACCTGCTTCTATCCACTCTACTAATCTTGTTCTTTCATTCGTTTTCAAAATATGTTCTATCTGCTGTGTCCTCAACCCAACTACTTTTCCTTCCTTTGGCTTTTTACCGCGACCATTAATAGCATGGTTTTTATTTGCTTCTCCTTATCAACCTGTCTTAACCTTCCTTATGCTGTACAGTTATAGTGACCCTGTCAGGTTGGCTTTTAAGAGTAATGTCTTGTATGTAGTTATATTTCGTCATATATTAATATCAATGTTTGGTCAAGTGTCAATGTCCATCTGTAGTCTTTTACGTTATATTATACACTATGGAGTCAATTAGGATGTAGGGCAGATTGCGATCCGCCCTACAACACGCCACACCCGCCACCCGTTTCCCCCCCGCCATATTAGTATGACGTGGGGGACATCAGCAGATGGAAAGACCGTTGGCCGGTTTTCCACCGGTCACACATGTGACCGGGCTGAAACAGGGCCTGATATCGTGGCGGTGTCTGCTAGACACCGCCATCCATATTAGGAAGGCAGCGGGAAGCAGAATTTCCGTGGCGGTGTTGCCGCCATGGAAAGGAATGCAGATTTTGCATACAGGGGCCCGTTGCGGGCCGCCAGGGTATTGGGGGGGTGGGGGTGCACATGGGAGGTACCTATGGTACCCCTCGACATTGTCATGGACAAGGTGGCAGGTACCAAGCATTGCCTTTCACCTTGTGCATGACAATGCACACAGTGCATTCCCAGCATTGTGGCGGGCAGTGCTGTGAGCACCGCCTGCCACAATGCTGGGAATGGAGGATGCCACCGCCACGGTGGTGGTGGCATCCTAATTGCAGGTGCGGGACCGCCGCACCACTGGCGGCTGGTCCCAGCACCGCTAGGGTGGTGGGCGGACTAATGTCCGCCCGCCATCCTAATCGGCCCCTGTATGTTTCATGTATTTCACAGCCCTGATGAATTCTAAACCAGTTGGACGAAACACGTTGGCTGTTTGGCTATCTTTTTATTGAAATTGGAGGAATAAAGAAACCATATATATAAAACCAACATTGGATGGACATTATTATTCTTGATGTTGGTGGTGCATTCCACATTTGTGGGAATTTGAACATTGGTCATGGAGACTGCTCCTTGGAAACAGCGGGAGCACTGGACATGCACACCGCTTGAGCAAAATAGCTCACATTTTGGGACTCATTGTGAGTGAAATTGCTCTCCCTCCCTCACAGCTCCACCATTAGGTGAAGCCTTCCCCCAAGACCCTGCACTCTCAAGTGCTGGCGTTGGAGGCCCTCCTCCACCCGCAGGTTTCACCTGAGCCTCATCCCTGGTGGTCCAGTGGATCCCTGTATCCATTCTCTTTCTCCACTTTTTCTCTCCTTTTTCCCTCGTTATTTCCCTCACTTTTATCTCCCCCCTTCACCCTCCTTCTGGGTCTTTCCTCCACTCTTTCTTGCACTTTTTCTGTCATTTTCCCCTCATGTCAAGCTCCTCTCTTCACTCTCCTTCTGTGTTTTTCCTCCGTTTTCACTCGTTTTTGACCCTCATATCAATCTCCCCTTTCCAGTGTCCTCTGTGTCTTTCCTCCACTCTTTCTTACACTTTTGCTGCCCTATTTGCATTTTTCTCTCCCTTTTTGCCTTTTTCCTTTTGCCTTTTTCAGCCCGTTTGTCCCCGCCGCTGCTGCCCCCGCGGCCCCCCCCCCAGCACAACCAGTGCGACTGGCCCTATCCAGCTCCCCTCCCCGCTCCCGCCTCCCAGCTGTCCAGCCCTACCCGATCCCTACTTAATGGTGGCCACTGAGCGGCCGCGCAGTGGCCGCTCCGCCGGGGCGCCAAAGGAAAGCTCATTTGCGTCCGTCCGCGACCTGACTGCGACCAGCGCCAGGAACCCTGGATCTCTGCACTGCCAACGCTACGACCCAGCGGCACTACATGCTCTCAACCCAGGCCGCAACAACAACTGCAAGCTAGCATTACCAGCCGACACCCACGGACCCTTCGGCTGTCACCGCTGCCGGCACACCTGCTGCACCGCCAAGACCACTGACCCAGCGCAATCCGCCCGCAACAACACAACCGAACCGAAGACCCTGCAATGCATCCTCCTCAACGTCCGATCCCTCCACAAACATGCCACTGAAATCTGGGACCTCCTCGACAGCACTACCCCGGAAGTAGCATTCTTCACCGAAACCTGGACAAACGCCACCTAGGGACTGGACATCGCCATTGCCATTCCCCAAGGATACAAGATCACCAGGAAGGACCATCCCACCCGCCCGGGAGGAGGAATCGCCATCGTCCACAAATCCACCCTCCGCCTGAGCACATTCACCGACGAGCCCACAGACCTGATGGAACACCTTCACTTCAAGATACTGGCCAGCCCTACCTCCACCCTCCAGGGAACCCTCATCTACCGACCCCCTGGACCCCACAGACTTTTCACCAACTCCATCACAGACATCATCTCCCCACATGGCATCGCGTCCACTAACTACACACTACAGGGAGACCTCAACTTCCACCTCGACAACCAACTGGACCCCAGCACGACATCCCTCCTGGACAACCTCCAAAACATTGGACTCTGCCAGATCGTGACCGAACCCACGCACTCAGCAGGACACACCCTCTATCCCCTCTTCACAACAGGAAACTCCATCACCTTTAGCCACACCACCGAACTCCCATGGACTGACCATCAATGCGTCCACTTCACCTTCAGAACACCCACCATCCACAGACACCAGCACCTGCTCCCACGATGAAACTGGACCAGAATCAACAACGACCAGCTAACCTCATCACTCAGCAACTCCACCCCAACCATCACGGAAAAAGGCGACGCCAACACTGCAGCCCGAACCACGCACAGATGGTTCTCCGACAGCGCCAAGACCATAGCCCGCCTCAAGAAAAACAACAACACCCACGCCAATAAAGCTAGATGGTTCACCACCAAACTTCGAGAGTCCAGATGCACCTGCTGCTGCCACGAAAAGGCCTGGAGGAACACCAAATCCACAGAAACCCACAACAACTTCAGAGCCACCACCAACGCCCACCACCAACTCATCAGAAAAACGAGGAAAAAAGCGATTGAAGACAGAATCTCCACTCATGCACAAAACAGCAAAGAACTCTTCAACATCATCAAGGAGTTTGCCCAACCCACCAGCGAGTCCACCGACATCCCTCCCTCACAAGACCTCTGTGACAAACTCTGCACCTTTATCCACCACAAAATCAAGAGCATCTACGACAACTTCGACGAAGGCAACCAACACACTGAACCCTCACCAACCACCCCCGACACCCTGAAGCCAGCGATTGAGAACTGGACAGCCCTCACCGCTGAAGACACACTGAAGACACACTGAAGACGATGAAGTCAATCCACTCCGGGGCCCCCACGGACCCCTGCCCCCACCAAATTTTCAAGAGAGCCGTCAACACCATAGCACCCATGCTCTGCCACACCATCAACCGCTCCCTGGCAACCGCCTCATTCCCTGAAGACTGGAAACATGCTGAGATCAACCCCCTCCTGAAGAAACCCTCGGCGGACCCCACTGACCTAAAAAACTACAGACCCATCTCCCTGCTCCCGTTCCCAGCGAAAGTCATCGAGAAAGCCATCAACAGCCAACTCGCCACATTCATCAAAGAGCACAACATCCTCTACTCCTCCCAATCCGGCTTCAGAAAAAACCACAGTACGGAAACCACCCTCCTCGCCGCAACAGACGACATCCGTATCTTACTGGACAAAGAACAGCAGCCCTCATCCTCTTCGAACTCTCAGCGGCGTTCAACGCAGTCTCTCACCGCACCCTAATATGCAGATTCCACGACGCAGAAATCCAAGACAATGTCCTTGACTGGATCCTTCCTCTCCGGCAGAACGCAGCCGGTCAGACTCCCCCCTTTCCTCTCGGACCCTACATCTACCACTTGCGGAGTCCCCCAGGGGTCCTCCTTCAGCCCTACTCTCTTCAACCACTACATTGCTCCGCTTGCCCCCATCGTCAGAACCTACGGACTCAACATTGTATCATACGCAGACGACACCCAACTCATCCTCTCTCTATCCAACTATCCCAACACCGCCAGACACAACTTTCGAGAAGGCATGGATGTCGTCACCAAATGGATGAAAAGCAGCTGCCTACAACTAAACACCAACAAAACGGAAGTACTCATCATGGGCCCAAACCCAGATGCCTGGAATGACACCTGGTGGCCCCCCACCCTCGGAAGCCTGCCCACCCCCACGGACCACGCATGCAACCTGGAAATCATCCTGGACTCAGAGCTCATAATGGACCGCCAGATCAACTCCGTCTCGTCCTCCTGCTTCCACACTCCCCGCCTCCAACGTAAGACCTTCAAATGGATCCCCCTCGAACACAGAAAGACCGTCACTCACGCCCTGGTCACCAGCAGGCTCGACTACGGCAACGCACTCTATGCCGGAATAAACAAAAACCTCACCGCAAGCTACAGAACATCCAGAACGCTGCCGCAAGACTGGTCCTCAACCTGCCAAGACACTGCCACATCTCCCAGCACCTGCGCACACTCTACTGGCTCCCCATCGAAGCTAGAATCACCTTCAAGATGCTAACCCATGCTCACAAGGCCCTCCACGACACCGGACCAGCATACCTGAATAGCCGACTCAAATTCCACGCTCCCCAAAGGACCCCATGATTAGCCAAGCTCTCCTACGCCGTGGTCCCCCGCACCAGAAAGACCAGATCGGGAGGCCGCTCTTTCTCCTTCCGCGCGGCCAGAGCCTGGAACGACCTTCCGCTCCACCTCAGACAGATAACATCGCTCCCCATCTTCGCCAGAAACCTCAAAGCCTGGCTCTTCGACAGACCCCCTCCTTGATGGACTGGAACCTGCGAACCCCCCCACATCCCCTAGCTCCTTGAGACCCTTACGGGTGAGTAGTCACGCTTAACAAACACCTGATTTGATTTGATTTGACTCTGTCTGGCTGAATTGTGTGTGGGATGTGCATCACAATTATACAAAGGTATATTTGTTGTGGCTTGCTGTTTTAAACTTGGGATTGTATGATGACATGCTTTGCCCTGGAGGACTTGCAGCTAAATTGACACCTTGTGAGATACCTAAATTATGTGGCAGTAAAACTGGCAGCTAACATCAACACCCAGGGTGAGAAGGAGAACAAGGCATGCCAAGGTTGATAAGCTAAGGACCACCTCTGTCGCTGAGTGAAATTGCCCCTAATCCAGGAACTGAGGATGGCCCCAGCTGCACTAAGCACCTCCGTGTCTGCTGAGTACTCTTTTACCAATGAACTCACTGCTGGTAAGGGACTGGCAGGCACTGGGGAAATGCGCAACTAATGCACTTTTTAGTCTTGTTATTGTTTTCTATTTGTTGACTCTGTTTACTTACACTTGCGTCTTTGCACACTCCGGCTAATGACTTCACCCTGCCTGGGAACGGACAAGCGCTCAAACATCACTTATGCATTACCATGCACTTTAAACTGACAGTGCAATCTGGGAACCCTTAAACCAATACTATACATCATGGTAATTATGTGTAATGCACTCCAGTGTGAGCAGCAGGTTTTAATAATCACGCAAGACATTGGTAGGAAATGAGGACATGGCACCCTCTGAGTACTTTTTTTTTTTTTTGTAAACAATGAATCCATTGCTGGCAAGGGACTGGCAGAGCCTGGGCAAATGCACAACTAATGCACTGGTTTCTCTAGATACTGCTTTCTATTTGCTGACTCTACTTATTTACCTTTGCGTCTTTGCATACTCCAGCTAATGACTACACCTTGCCTGGGAACAGACAAGCACTCGAACATCACTTACATATAACACTTTAAATTGTCAGTGCAATTTTGGAAACCTTGTATTCAATATTACATGGCAAGGCAATAATGTTTAAAACACTTTACTGTCAGTGGCGGCTCGCAGAGGGAGTGATACGGGGCGGTGCGGGAGGGGAGGGTCTGGGTGGGCGATAGTGGACTAAGACATACGACAACATAGAGCAAGGTAAGTAAATAAATAAATAATGCTATTTACCTTGCGCTCGCTGCATCGCCGAATTGGCGATGCAGCCTCACCACCCCACCGCACTCCCTCTGCAAGCCGCCACTGTTTACTGCGAGTAACAGGTTTTATTAATCACGCATCACAATGATAGGAATTGGGGACATACATTACATTTAAACTTCTTTTTTTTACTTGATGCTACTTTCTGTTTGCTGATTTAGCACATTTACCCTTGGGTCCTCAGCCTCGCTCACTCTGGCCAATGATTTTATCCTGCGTGAGAGCTGGGAAGCACTTGTGTATAAATTAGGCACTATCATGCATTTTAAAGCATCTGGGTAAACCTGCAGAACTTATTTTTTTAAACAAACATTATACTGTGAGGAAATGTTGCTTTAATATGTTTATTTTTAAAACTACACCAAAATGAAAACAATCCAATGTAGTGAACTGGAGATATACATTTTTAAAGACTTAGCACTATATAGCACATAGAACCCTATAGCCCCTATAGCCCCATACCCGTCTAGTCTTGCTACACAGGGGCAAAGTCAAAGTTTCAGGCCGCCCGCGATGGAGCCCCGTGCAGCTACCCCTTGCGGTAGACCTCATTTAAAGTTTTACCTTTGGCTGCCTAGAAACATTTCTCAAGCTTTTTCTGCTGGGGTTCCTCGATGCTCGCACCAGTCGGGGTTAGGTGAGGGTTCGCTGGCTTGCTTTTCAGGGAGCTCCTGGTCAAACTCTGGAAGTCGGACCTCCAGGCGGGGGATTCTTGGTGATGGTCCAGGTGAGCTCTGTTAACCTGTTGCTTGCAGGGAATCCACTCTTTATTCCTCTTGTAGCAAGTTAGGTCGACTGGGCTGTAGTTCCAGACCTTGCAGAAAGCACAGTCAGTCAGAGTGCAGGGTCTGGTTTGTGCAAATCAAACTTCCAGCATGGATCCTTCTACTACTATTAGTTTCAAGTTCCAGATCTGGAAGGCTCTGCACCTCTCATATGCTTATTCAATGTTTTCTGGGGTCAAGCAGGAGGGCACTCCTGTCCAATGATGTACAGGGAAACATCCCAGAGCATGGCCACTTCCTCCAAAGTGTGGCATAAAAATTTCCCAGAGAGCACTAGTCCTCCAAAATTCAATATGGCTGAAATCTCATCAGAGGAGTAGGAACCAGTTATGCTAGCCTCCAGTATGGCTCATTTGTATAGCTCTCCCCCCACCTGCAAATTCCTTCCTTAAGTCTGTCATCTGGTTGAGTTCAGAGGGGATGGCGTAGAAGGACCTGGCCTTTTCTGCCTGTCCCTTACTTCCTTTGAATCTCATGGTTTACGACCTCACCCCTCTGCTCTGGCATTCCTGTTTAGCAGAGTCCTCTCCTGCTATATAGCCTTTCTCCCTGAGTGCCACTTATCACATCATGAAAGCAGCCTGGCTAATCCTGTTAACTCTGACCAGTCAGGGAAGACTACAGGATGGCTGAATTTTGGCTTACAGAGAAGAGAATCTTATAATTTATTTTCTTTACATTTCAGGATAATTTCATCAATATCATATTGTTGGATTTATCAATACAATTCTCCTAAAAACGTGACTGATATTTTTCTGTAATCCCTAGCGTTAGTTATGACTTCATAAACCATTGCAATGTTAACTTATGTGGCTGGAGAACTGCAATGGGGGAAATCTCCAACACCGGGGCTTATAAAACATCTTTTATAAGGACCCTGCTCCAAGCTACATGACTCCCCATCCCTGGGACACCTAGGGGAGACTTTATGGGCTCTAAATATGCAGAAATAATGTGGATCCTCACTTCACAGAGCTCCTGGATTTTTGGAAGCACTTTACTGCAATGGAGGAAGTTAAATCTGCAGTTTCTCTATCTCCAGGGCATATAAAACACATCCTCCTTATAAGTAACTGATCTCCATACCTGGGGGTACCTAATATGCCAACATATTGTAGTTTATTAATTTGTAAGTGCCCCTACCATCAAAGTCGAGTTTGGGCACAGTTTATATTTAAAAGCAGTCCTGCAACAGATGCCTGCTTTTAAAATGACCTCATGCCTTCAGTAGTGCACACATGCAAGTTCTGAAAGTGCTTCTGGCCTTTAACCTGCCATGCCCTATTAAATACTAGGAGCGTTAAGGTAGTTTTAATCCCACTGACCCATTATTTACTTGGGGATTATAGGATAGGTCATATCAATCATAGGGATACCCTAACCCATAGTGTAGCCTAATGTGTGTGTGTTTTATCTGTGTTTTCACCATGGCACTGGACCAGGGCCTGGTTGAGATCTTGGTATAAAAAGCCTGGGAATGACATAAACACAGAGCTTAATGCCTTATTGGTTATTGGTTCAGTGTATTGATTGCACATATTGTATAGGTTCACCATAATGATGCATAATGTTTGGTTGATCACTGCAATAATGACAATGATCCCTGCTATAGGTACCCTAATGTGGTTTATTATGAAGCAACATGATTAAACTATCTTGGTATATTTGGGTGACCCCTCTAGGAGGACACCAGTGATTGCACAATGTCTTCTATTGTATGTTCCATCTCTGTATTGCCTTGCCCACTTGCGTAATCTAAACTTACGCACACCACTTACACAGAAACTCCGACACTCCTCTGGAGGTATAATGAGCTTTATTAGTATTGTAGACAAGGGCAGTAAGTCACTGAAGCTAGTAAGTTCTTAGGCACCAAGTGAAAGACAATCAACAATGAATACACCACACTTCATATATATATATATTCACTTAAAAAAACATAGGTTTCACACATGTTATAGTTAGCTGGACATTTCACTCGTAAAAAACCAATGAAATTCCCCCGTTATAGTTAGTGCAGGCAACTATAACTCACGCGGCCGCAATCCTCTGCTGATGATGTCAGATGTTACATCACAGTATTTAGACACCTATTTACCCATGTCTTCTTCCATTAATCTTTAGCTATACATATATTACATATATTTATTTTTCATAAAGACACATATGTCATCAGTGATGTAATATCTGATGTCATCAGCAGAGGATTGCAGTCGCGTGAGTTATAGTTGCCTGCACTAACTATAACGGGGGAATTTCATTGGTTTTTTACGAGTGAAATGTCCAGCTAACTATAACATGTGTGAAACCTATGGTTTTTTAAGTGAATTTGCAAGGTTTTTTAAATGCTAATTCGTAACTATAACGTGTGTGAAACCTATGGTTTTTTCAGTGAATTTGTACGTTTTTTTAAATGCTAAGTTATTTATTTATAATTGTATTTTTTTTCCAGGTTTTTCACCTTGCGCGCACCGTGCGCGCACAGTGCGCGCGCTTTGGGCGCTCGGTGCACTTCGCGCACCGAGCACCCACGGTTCGCAGTGCGTGCCGTGCGCACGCGCGTTGCGCGCACCTCGCGATTTAAAAAAAAAATAATAATTGTTTTTTTCTCACTTGGGGGTCCTTCTGTGACCCCCTGACCAAGGCTAGGGGGTCAGGAACTGTACACTCTGCCCCCTTTTCACGTTCTCCACCTTTTTTTTTCACCCCCTCAGACTGCGAGAGACAAAATGGCGGCCGACACTTCCTGGTTTCGACCGATTCGAATGTTTACTAAGATCTAACAACCAATCAGAATCGCACTCGCGCACGGCAGCGTGCACGTAATGTAAGTTTACCGTACGCGCACGGTGCGCGCTTATAGATATATATATGCTTTTAAATGCTATTTTCTCAGGAAATACTGAACAGATTTACACCAGACCTGCAAAAGGCACATCCCTGACCTGAGGACTACCTCTCTGCCAAATTTCAAGTAATTCTGTTCAGCCGTTCGGGCTGTAGCTTGGACTGAAGGTCCTATGGAAAAATGCATGGGGAAAACGCGTTTTGGGACCCCCCCTTTTTCTCAGCCCCCGCTTGACGAATCCCCCCGAGACTTTCAGGGAAGGAGCGGAGCGCCCCACCTATTTTGAAAATTTCGCGAGGATTCGTCAATCGGCGCCAAAGTTATTCCAAATAGAATGTTGCGGATTTCCTATGGAAACACGATCCTGACTATATCTATCTACTGGCGACTGCCAGTAGATAATATATATAAATATATATATATATATATATATATATATTCACTTAAAAAACCATAGGTTTCACACATGTTATAGTTAGCTGGACATTTCACTCGTAAAAAACCAATGAAATTCCCCCGTTATAGTTAGTGCAGGCAACTATAACTCACGCGACCGCAATCCTCTGCTGATGACGTCAGATATTACATCACTGTATTTAGACACTTATTTACCCATGTCTTCTTCCATTAATCTTTAGCTATACATATATTACAAATATTTATTTTTCATAAAGACACATATGTCATCAGTGATTTAATATCTGACGTAATCAGCAGAGGATTGCGGTCGCGTGAGTTATAGTTGCCTGCACTAACTATAACGGGGGAATTTCATTGGTTTTTTACGAGTGAAATGTCCAGCTAACTATAACATGTGTGAAACCTATGTTTTTTAAGTGAATTTGCAAGGTTTTTTAAATGCTAATTCGTAACTATAACGTGTGTGAAACCTATGGTTTTTTGAGTGAATTTGTATGGTTTTTTAAATGCTAAGTTATGTATTTATCATTTTATTTTTTTTTCAGGTTTTTCACCTTGCGCGCACCGTGCGCGCACCGTGCGCTTCGCGCACAGTGCGGGCGCTGTGGGCGCTCGGTGCACTTCGTGCACCGAGCACCCACGGTTCGCAGTGCGTGCCGTGCGCGCGCGGTGCGCGCACCTCGCGATTTAAAAAAAAAAAAAAAAAAATGTTTTTTTCTCACTTGTGGGTCCTTCTGTGACCCCCTGACCAAGGCTAGGGGGTCAGGAACTGTCCACTCTGCCCCCTTTTCACGTTCTCCACCTTTTTTCTTCACCCCCTCAGACTGTGAGAGACAAAATGGCGGCCGACACTTCCTGGTTTCGACTGATTCGAATGTTTACCGACATCTAACAACCAATCAGAATTGCGCTCGCGCACGGCAGGGTGCGCGCACAGTGCGCGCACGGTGCGCGCGTATAGATATTGATATGCTTTTAAATGCTATTTTCTCAGGAAATACTGAACAGATTTACACCAAACCTGCAAAAGGCACTTCCTTGACCTTATGGCTACCTCTCTGCCAAATTTCACGTAATTCTGTTAAGCCGTTCGGGCTGTAGCGTTTTGGGACCCCCCCTTTTTCTCAGCCCCCGCTTGACGAATCACTCCAAGACGTTCAGGGTAGGAGCTGAACGGAGCGCCCCATTTGTTTTGAAAATTTCGCGAGGATTCATCAACCGGCGCCAAAGTTATTCAAAATGGAATTTTGAGATTTCCTATGGAAACTAGGTTGTAACTATAACTATCTACTGGCGACCGCCAGTAGATAATATATATATATATATATATATATATATATATATATATATATATATATATATATCCACATGAAAGTGCTCAAAGCTTGAAAGAGCCTCACGCAGTGTGTTTTCTTTCCCTCTTTATTGGCGGACTGCAGGGTAATAACACAGCTAGTTTCAGCACAATACGCCCATTATCGCCATACGCGTTTCAGGAGCCTCGTCCCTTGTTCACTGGCTAGGCATCATGGAGAACAGGTAGGTGGAAAATGACACTGCCTCGCATTCTCAACGTCCAACCAACAGGACACACTGCTCCTTCAGCACTTCGTGCATCATCGGTGCTGGGGATCCACTCTGTCAGTCGAGGGGCTCTTTCGCGACCGGAGCAGGCCGCTTACAAGAGACAATATTAGGAGGAGCATGGAGGTACCTACTAAAGGATTATGAACTTCAAAGACCACAAAGCACTGAGTGAACACGCCCATAAGGGCGGGACTGATAAATAAGCTGCGAGTGCGGCGTCATTTTCCACCTACCTGTTCTCCATGATGCCTAGCCAGTGAACAAGGGACGAGGCTCCTGAAACGCTTATGGCGATAATGGGCGTATTGTGCTGAAACTAGCTGTGTTATTACCCCGCAGTCCACCAATAAAGAGGGAAAGAAAACACACTGCGTGAGGCTCTTTCAAGCTTTGAGCACCTTCATGTGGATATATATATATATATATATTACCTACTGGCGGTCGCCAGTAGGTAGTTATAGTTAGGACCCTGTTTCCATAGGAAATCCGCAACATTCTATTTTGAATAACTTTTGCGCCGGTCGACGAATCCTTGCGAATTTTTCAAAATAGGTGGGGCGCTTCGCTCCGCTCCTACCCTGAAAGTCTCGGGGGGATTCGTCAAGCGGGGGCTGAGATAAAAGGGGGGTCCCAAAACGCGTTTTTCCCATGCATTTTTCCATAGGACCTTTAGACACAGCTACAGCCCAAACGGCTGAACAGAATTACTTGAAATTTGGCAGAGAGGTAGCCATAAGGTCAAGGAAGTGCCTTTTGCAGGTCTGGTGTAAATCTGTTCAGTATTTCCTGAGTAAATAGCATTTAAAAGCATATATATATGTGGGCGGAGCCTAACCACACATCTCATCCTGAGATCTGATTGGCTGTCAGCACTTCATCCAAGAAGTGTTGGCAGCCATCTTGGGACCAATATACATGATAGCACCTCATTAAAAAGCATTGCAGTTAATAGAAGGTTTTAAGACTTTAGTTACATTATAAATCATTTGTTGATGGTACCATACTCATTTTAGGAATTGTGGTATGTTCTAAGGTGATTTCACCATGTGAAAAAGCCTTCTGCTGGGATATCATGATTGAGAGAAAAATATTTTCTCATGCTTTTACCACAGAGGTTTGGAAGGTGATCTATAGGCTAAACTGAGAGCTTATTTTCTGTAAATTCACATTATCTTTCTCAGTCATGTGAGAATGAAGTCTGACATTCTCAGTAAAACATGTACATCCAACAAGGGCAGAGACTGTCAGTTGATTCCTTTGTGTTCTACTGCAGCTTCCCAGAGTGTTCCAAAGAACTACTAGAGCGCTAACAGTCCTACTTATGATAAACGTATGGCACACCTGAAGCCATCTTGCTTGGATTAAAGTGGTAACTCTTAAAACATTTAATTTAAAAAGGAACAAAATGAGGGGGTTCATTTTTCCATAAAAAGTATGATTAGTGCTGCAGAAAGAAAAATTAGGGCACATTTTGAGTGACTTCTCAAATCCTCTTCTATTTCATTAAAAAATTCTGACATGCAGACTGAAACATGCACTTTCAATACCAGCAGCAGTTTTCCCTGGTGAGCAGTAGCTTTACTACAGTGATCTAATGAGCAAAAAGAGTGCTAACATTCTGAATTTATGGCAAATGTGTGACACATCTGAATGCCTTCTTGATGGAATCAAAGTAAAAAACTGAAAGTATTTCCTACTGAGGAGACTGCAGTAAATGAGGAAATTAGGAAACTTCATAACAAATAAGTCTCCCAAGATGGCCACCAGAGACAAAAGAGCCCAAATGTAGCCCAAATATCACCCAGATGTAGCCCAAGTATAGCCCAATGACAGAATGTCCCAGAATGTTCTTAAAAACAACTAGAGCGCTTACTGTCTTCATTATGACAAAAGTATGGCACACCTGAAGCCATCTTGATTGGAATAAACTGGTAAAACTTAAAACATTTAATTTAAAAAGGAACACAATGAGGAGGTTCATTTTGCCATAGAAATTATGATTAATGCTGAAGAAAGAAAATGAGGGCACATTTTGAGTGACTTCTCAAATCCTCTTCTATTTCATTAAAAAATTCTGACATGCAGACTGAAACATGCACTTTTAATACCAGGAGCAGACTTCCATGGTGGAGTAGTTTTACTACAGTGATCTAATGAGCAACTAGAGTGCTAACATTCAGAATTTATGGCAAATGTGTGACATATCTGAATACCTTCATGATGGAATCAAAGTAAAAAACTGAAAGCATTTCCTACTGAGGAGACTGCAGTACATGAGGAAATTAGGAAATTTCATAACAAATAAATCTCCCAAGATGGCCACCGGAGACAAAAGAGCCCAAATGTAGCCCAAAATCAACCAGATGTAGCCCAAATATAGCCCAATGACAGAAGTGTGCAAAACACTTATTATTTTGTGTTTTTGCAGTGTTATATAGTGCAGACTTGTCAGGTATTGGAGTGCTTTACATGAGCATTGGTTACATCACAAAAGAACAAATTCATTTTGGTTGTAGACATGGGGAGACTAAGTGATTTGACCAGAATCACAGAATGTCGAGCTGAAGCAGAAACTTCAACCTGGTTCCCCAGTTGCAAAGTCTGCAGTTCTGGAAGTAACACCACATCCTCTCCCCTAAGTGCAACATTTAATCAAGTGGTCAACTGGATAAAAAAACATAAAGATAACAAATAATTTAAAAGTGCTTTGTCGCTATTTGAAAACTCAGAAAATATGTCCTTATTTTAGTCTTTTAGAGCACTAACCATAATTTTGATGCCAATAAGACCCTCTCATATATGTAATTTCTAAAGGAAATGCTCTAGGTATTACAGTTTTGATTACATCAAGATGATGTCAGGCGTTCCACACTTTTGTAATAAATATAGAATGTTAGCAATCTAGTTGTTCATTAGGATACTGTTGAGAGGCAGAGGCCAGGGGCACGGACTCTGAAAATTGAAGGCAGGTAGGAGGGTGCAAAGGCAACAATTTAACCACACTGAGCAGGCAGGAAGGGCCGTGGAAGCACAACAGACTATGGAGGGCAGTGGAAAGGGGGGCAGGGGCAACAAACCAACAATACAGGACTTGCAAGAGAGGCTGTTGGAGGGAAGATCTATTACGGGTCAAGGAAGCTAGGGGCGGTCCCCAGATCCCCAGGAGCCACCACAGAACTGAGCAGGAGAGTGAGTCAGGGACAAAAGGGGCACCTTAATTTGAGCCGGGGTGCCTAGGAACGCTTGCTCCAAAAATGAAGAAAACAGACATATGAGACATGGAATTGGAGGCAGAATACAATGGCAGTTTAATGAGAAGATGCAACTTCAAAGAAACCGCAGAATAGAGACATAAAGTACAAAATACAGAATCCAGATAATCATACAGCTGTCATAATATTCTCTGTATCTCAATTAATGTACTGACAGAGAGAGAGAGAAAACACATCTATAAATGCATCATGAGAAACAAGTTACACCAAGGAAAATGTTACCTAGGAACACTCACGTTTACTCTTAGAGCAAGCATTCCTGCAATTACAATACAAAATCTTTTAAATGCAAAAGTAAAGAGAACAATGGTTAAACATAACATGACATTTCATATAGGTAAAATAGAATAAGATACTTCAAGCAAAGCAGAGCAAGACATTTTAAGCAAAGGAAGACAAGAGCTCCCAGCTCTTGGGGAAAACCTGCACTGCCTGTTAACCTACATACAGACGGCGAGGTAGTCCGTCGATATCTGTGGGTGCTCCCTTTTTATATCATTTTGTGGGCTCCTTTGCACGCTACATCTACCTACGTATGCTACCCAAAAGCTTCGTCTGCAGATTTTACCAGACATTTCGTCATTTACCCACTTAATGCTGACAATGGACTGGGTGAAAAGGTCAGTCTCTCAGGCCAATCGCTTATCGTAAGTTCCATAGAGCAAGCAGAAAATAATGGGTATTGTACGGGAATTCAATATATTTATGTATAAAATCTCCTCAGTTCTCCTAACTTGACACTCTGCGGTTGCCACTTCCTTAAAAGCGGGAAACCTGCCCAGGAAGCAAGTACCAGTCCAGGATGCAGCCTACTGTATGTCGACAGCTTCAGGGGGATGTTGAACTTTGATACCGAGCACGGAGCACTCGGGTAGGGTGGGGGCTACTAGTTTGGATCAGAAGGCCTCGCAGACCTGCCTTCAGACTGCTATACACTAAAATTGCAGAGCTATGGTCAATTTAACAAAGAGGCCTACATATTGAACAGAAGGGCCTACACAGGGGTTTTATGCTGGCTGAGTGGTAAGGATGTCTCAGGATAATTTTATGGCAAGACCGGAGGCTCCTATTATGCTTTCTTTTCTTGCTTTATTCCAATAGCAGCAAGATAAAACTACTCTTCCCAGAAGGCTTGGAGAAACAACTACCAGCCAATGGGAAACAAAGAAGCAAATACTGACCAATCACATCATAGATAATAGTATAAGGTGTATCGTGACTGCAAACAGCCCTCTTTTCTTGCTGCTCGCAGTCAAGATAAGTACCTTTTTTCCTGTCATTCATATGAAGTTAATTAATTCGAATTACTGTCATGGTATTGTTCTGTTTATGGTATTTTTGGCCTTTGTAGCGCAACTTGTTGCTCCCGTTTTCTTCGCGCTCTCACACGCGCACACAACTTTCAGTTTACGTTCCCCCCCGTGCCCTGCACGCATTGCCTGCCCCTCGCGCGCCTCTCTCTCACCGGTTTCCGCCTCCTCTGTGGCGCAGCGCTCCAGAACGGCTCCTCAGTTCGACGCGCTGTTACCGGCTCCTCACCACGTTTCCTTCGTGTATATTTCACACGCCCCCTAAGGGGAGGGGTTTCTTCTTTTTCATACGCCCACTCCTTTTCTCTGCACAAGCATAAATTAACCCTTTCTTGTCAGGTTTTGAACAGGCTCCAGTTTATTTTTCATAATGCAGGTTTCTAATGAGCCTCATGACAATGAAGGGGAAGAGTTCAAAGAAGATTTGAGCTCTTTTATTAATTCCTCAGTGGAGACTGCGGTCGAAGCTTCTATGAAGCGTTTTTCCAAGACTATGGAGAACTCTCTCTTAAGTATAATGACCAAAGCAATGGCCCAATCTGCGGGGGATAGCAGAAAACTTACAGTGGTACACTCCAAGGTTTCTTCTTTGGCGTCAAGAGTGGTTGGTGAGTCTTCCTCACATATGACAGAGGACGTGGTTCCTCCCAGGCCTCCTGTTCAGGAGGGGTTAAAAAGTTTATCTGGTAAACGCAAGGTTAAGTCCAACAACCCGGAGGTACCACAGAAATTGGTCATTTCAACAATTCACGACACAGATGATGATATGGATGACGCCACTGACCTTGATGATATTTTTGATATTGTGAGTCCTTCCCCTCCTAAGAAATTGAAACTCGACGCTTTTGCGTCGGAGCCGGTGCTGGATCCTGAAGGTACCCCTCTCTTTGACCCGGCTTCTATCAGGCATCCTAATTCTACCGAATGGTTTCCTATTGACCATGTCGGAGAGTATATAACCTCCAGACTTCGTCTCCCTTTAGACAAAACTGTCCGGGCCAAATTAAAGTCCGAGTGTCCTAAGCCCTCTCTCCCTTCTCACATAACTTCTACCCCTGCCATTGATCAACCTCTCCTCACTTTCTTCTCGAAGTTTGGCAAGGACCCGCGCAAAGGCGTGGATAAAGCTTGGTCCTCCTGCCAAGACAAACTGCTTGATTTGGTGGGACCACTGGCCCGCATCTTTGATTTAGCTGAAACAGCTCGTCTGGATGGGACAGACCTTAACCCAGAGGAGATTTCGCTGTGGGTCCAACGCGCTTTTTGTCTCCTGGGAAACACTAATGCGGCCTTGACTCATGAGCGCCGCAAGGGTCTCTTAATAAAGTTAGATCCCAAGCTTGCCAACCTTGCCCCCCTAGATCCTGGCGTCAAGGCTGATGGTCTTCTCTTTGGAGATTCGTTAGTAAAGGACTTAAGTCGGTTTGTCACCACCTTTGCCTCATTGGACAAGGCGCAGCAGTCCATCAAGAAGGTCTTTCCTTCTCGGGTTTTTGGCAGGGCCGGAAGAGGCAGGAGCCGCTCTACCGGCCGTGGTTTCCAGTCCCAAGGCTCCCGTGGTGCCTTCAACTCCAACCAGCAGGATTTCAAGCCCCAGTTTTACCCCCAACGAGGTCGAGGTTACAGGGGCAGGGGCCAACGTGGCTTCCGCCACAACAACAACAACTCCCAACAAGGTGAGTGCAGTTATTCCTGTGGGGGGTCGTTTAGCCCTTTTCCTTCACAGATGGCAGACTCTCACTGCGGATCCATGGGTTCTCGACACCGTCCAGGGTTATCGTATCGAGCTTTACGCTCCTCCTTTTCAACATGTTCTTCCTTCCCCTCTAGTGTTCTCAACAGAAATGTCACTGCTGGTCACCTCGGAAATACAGGCCCTTCTCTCCAAAAAGGCTATTCTGGTTTCCCCCTTCGATCCCTCCGGCTTCCTCAGCACTCTTTTTCTTGTTCAAAAGAAAAACAAAAAGATGAGACCGGTGATCAATCTCAGATTCTTCAATCGGTTCGTGGTTTATCGCCACTTCAAAATGGAGACGATTCTTCACTTGCGAGACACTTTGCGTCTAAACGATTGGATGTCCGCATAGATCTCCAAGACGCTTATCTTTCTGTTCCTATTCACGAATCGCACACAAAGTTCCTCCAATTTCAATGGCAAAACGTCACTTATCGTTTTCAATCTCTGCCCTTCGGTCTTTCTTCAGCACCCTGGTGCTTCACAAAGGTAATGAGACCGGTCGTAGCTTATCTACGATCTCTGGGGATCAGACTCATCATTTATCTCGACGACATTCTCCTCATGAATCTAGACAAATCGGCATTATTGAACGATCTCAACACTACACGTTCTCTTCTTCTCGAATTGGGGTTTCTCCTCAATTTAGAAAAGTCCTCTCTCATCCCGACTCAGAGCATGGAGTTTCTGGGGTTCCGTATAGATTCCCCCCTGGCTTCCCTGTTTCTTCCTCAATCCAAGATCTCCACAATTCAAACGGAGATTTCCCAGGCTCTGCGCCGTCCACTCATTTCTCTCAGAACCCTTGCGAGAATAGTCGGCCTTTTATCAGCCTCCATTCAGGCTATCTTCCCAGGTCCCCTCCATTATCGCGCTCTTCAGCGCCTAAAGATCAGGCATCTTCGGCAAGGTCTCGCTTACTCCGATCAAATAGAATTAGATCTCGAATCTCAACTGGAACTGCAATGGTGGTTAAACCACTTGGAGGCTTGGAACGGCCGAACCATCTTCGCTTCCGCCCCAGATCTTGTATTAGAATCCGATGCAAGTCTGTCGGGTTGGGGCGCCCATTGTGGACCAATATCGACTGGCGGTACATGGTCAAAAGAGGAGTCCAAATTGCACATCAACTGTTTAGAGATGCTTGCAGGTTCCTTTGCAATCCAGAGTCTGGCAAAAGACAGAGTAAGTTGTACCATCCTTCTACGCATGGACAATGTTTCTGCGGTTCGTTATATAAACCATCTCGGTGGCACAAAATCGAAGGCTCTAGCAGATCTGGCAAAAAGCCTTTGGGAGTTTTGCCTTTCCAACAGACTTTCGCTCTCTGCGGAATATCTCCCAGGAGATCTCAACGCTGTGGCCGACTGGCATTCTCGCTTCCTCCGGGATTCCAGCGACTGGAAGCTTCTTCCCTCCGTGTTTCTCTCCCTCTCTCAGTTGTGGGGTCCTTTCTCAGTAGACCTTTTTGCTTCCCGTCTCAATTCCCAGTTGCCTCATTTCTTCAGTTGGCGTCCGGATCCTTTGGCTCTGGCGACCGATGCCTTCCTCCAAGATTGGTCCCTTCACCTCAATTATGCCTTTCCTCCTTTTCTGTTGATCAACAGGGTTTTATCGCAGGTGCGTCGCCAAATGACATCTCTGGTAATAATAACTCCCTTTTGGCAGTCCCAGATTTGGTTCCCGTCTCTCCTGGAATTGGCGGTAGACTTCCCCGTCCTTCTTTCTCCTTTCCCCAATCTTCTCTCGGATCCTCAGGGCAACCCCCATCCTTTAATGGTCAACCAGTCTTTGACGTTGTCCGCCTGGAAAATTTCCAGCCTTCCTCTTCTGATTTCGTCATTTCACAGGAAGCTTCAGTCTTTATTAGTCGAGCATGGGCCCCTGGCACCTCCAAGGCTTACAAGTCCGCCTGGTCTCTTTGGTCAAGCTGGTGTCTGCAGAAATCTGTCGATCCCGTTTCAGCCTCTTTAAACTTTATGGTTAACTTCTTAGCCTCTGAGGCTAGCTCGGGTAAATCCTATCGTACCATCAACCTCTATAGATCTGCCATTTCACTCAATCATACCCACATTGATGGAAAACCTGCGGGGGCGCATCCCTTGGTATGCAGACTATTAAGAGGAATTCGTTTTTCAAAACCTCCTTTGGCTAAGTATTCTAGTTTATGGGATGTCAATTTGGTTTTGCAATTGTTTTCTACCTGGCCTGATAACTCTGCTCTTTCATTAAAAATGATCTCAGCTAAACTTACTATGTTATTATGTTTAATTTCCATTAAACGAGTATCTGATGTGAAGGCCTTAGATGTTTCTTCTAGACAATTTACTCCTACTGGTGTAATGTTTCATATTCATAAACGTACCAAGACCAATTTACAGTCTGTGTTCTATCCCTATTTTCCCTCCAATCCCAAATTGTGTGTAGGCCAATGTTTAAAAGTTTATGAAAGTAAGACCTCTGCTCTCAGGACTTCCTCCAGCTCCCAACTCCTTATTTCCTTTCGTAAACCCTTTCATCCTGTTTCTGCTGCTACCTTGGCCCGTTGGGTTCGTTGGGTCATGTCCCTGGCAGGTATTGACGTCTCTGTTTTCGGAGCTCATTCCACTAGAGGAGCCATGGCTTCTAAAGCCTTTTGGGCTGGCTCCCGTCTGGAGGATATCCTGAAGTCAGCAGATTGGTCTAATGATTCAGTGTTCCGTACATTTTATTGCAAACCTGTTCTTACTGCTTCTTCTATGGTGGTTGATATGCTTTAAACAAGCATAATAGGAGCCTCCGGTCTTGCCATAAAATGTAGATTTTCCTAATAATTTATGACGGAAAGTCCTAATTTTATTAAAGACACGGAGGCGAGTATTATCCCGCCACAACACTTCTAACTGGTGTTCTCCCTCCCCACAGGAACTCCAGCGCTGCCACCGGCATCATCCTGAGGTCCTCATGGATTCTATCAAGATCATTCCTTCTGATACGGCACCTTCTGTCCTTGGACTGGATCTTCTCTCCGACTCTCCTCTGGTGGTCTTCGGAAAAGAACTTTTTACGTGGACTTTGACTTTTTGCATTTTGTTCTCTGTTTCTCCTTTATTTTTCCATACTCTATGATTGCTCGCATAAGAAAAGAGGGCTGTTTGCAGTCACGATACACCTTATACTATTATCTATGATGTGATTGGTCAGTATTTGCTTCTTTGTTTCCCATTGGCTGGTAGTTGTTTCTCCAAGCCTTCTGGGAAGAGTAGTTTTATCTTGCTGCTATTGGAATACAGCAAGAAAAGAAAGCATAATACTCGCCTCCGTGTCTTTAATAAAATTAGGACTTTCCGTCATAAATTATTAGGAAAATCTACATTATATAGCAACACAGGACCCGCTGGTCAATTTAATACGGCCTACAAATGCAGCTGGCAGGGCAAGGACAAGGGTCTCATACTTCAGGTGTGGACAGAACGGGCCAGGGGCCCCCTGTGATACAAAATCTACCCTCCTTCAAGGCTGTGGCAATGTAATAGACCATTGTGGGCAGAAGGAAGAGGCAATGGTAGTACAACCATACATGCCAACAGACCCGATTCAGCCAGGAAACGTCCAATGTTTTTAAGCTCAAATGGGCTTTATTTGATCTGTCTCCTGTCTACAATATCCTCTTTTTCAATGTAACTCAAAGGGGAAAATCAATACCCCAGTTTTTTTTCAAAATCTCCCTCTTACCAAGTTCAAAATGTTCGCAAGTATGGTACATTGGATCATGGAAGGAAATGGGATAGGGACATGGACTTGGATAACAAAGGACAGGAGGGACATGGAGAGGTGCACCAAACTGACCCTGCAGGGCAGGCATCAGGGTTTGCAGCAGCACAATACACCACACAGGGCATGCAGGACGGGAGTGCAGCACAACAATCCATAGAAAGCAAGAGGGAGGGGACAGGACCATGCACATGGACAACAGAGAACAGAGGGGCAAGAGGCAATGGTAGCTAGCTGACCATAATGGACAGACAGGAGAGAAAGCTGCAGCATAACAGACCATAAAGGGCAGGAGGGACGGATCAGGGGCATTACAATGGAACAGATAAGCCAGGAGGGAGGGAGTAGGGCTGGGGGTAAGGGGGCAGGGCAGGAGCAGCAAGATAGCCATGGAGGTCAGGCAGGATGGGCACTAGAAGCAAGACACACCATGAAGAGCAACAGTGAGACTGTGATGGCATACACACAGACCATGGAGGGAAGGTGGGAGGGGGTCAGGGGCAGCTAACTGACCACACAGGGAAGGTGGGAGGGGCCATGGCAGCACAGAAGACCATGCATGGCAAGTGGGAGGGTTAGTGGCAGCACAATGGCTATGATGGGCAAGAAGGAGGGTGGAGGGGCATGCACAAAGGACAATGGAGGATAGAAGGGAGGGTCAGGACCTGTGCACAGACAAGAAAGTTCAGGGGAAGGGACCTCACAACAGACCACACGGGGCAGGCAGGAGGAGCAGTTGCAGCACAACAGACCAGGGAGGGCAGAAGGGTGTGGCAGTACAATGGACCATGTAGGACAGGAGGAAGAGGATAGGGGCATGGCATGTGGACAGGCAGGGTGGAGGTGGCAGGGACAGGTTACAGTCATCTGACAATGCTAGGCAGGTGGGAGGGGAGTGGCAGCTCAACAGAACACTCAGAGTAGATAGGAGTGGCAGGTCCATGGGACATGGTGGGCAAAAAGGATGGAGCAGGGGCATGCACAAATACATCGGAGGGCAGGGGGAAGGAGAATAGGGGCAGCAAGCTAAGCACAGAGTTTAAGCAGGAGGTCAATAATGGGGCATAGAATTGGGCAATGGAGGGCAGGAGGAGTGGACTGGTACATCATACTAAATTGAGGGCAGTGGCAGCACATCAGACCATGCATGGCAGGAGGGAGGAGGCTAGTCCATGGATTCACACAACAGAGGATAGGGAGGAAGGGGATGGGGCAGCAAGCTAACTGTTCAGAGAAGGCGGGTATTAGGAACTTTATTGTTTTTAAAACATTGTGTCTGTGCGAACTACTTAAAATATAAACAAGTATGCAGCATAATCTCACTTTTATTCAGGAAGAAGAGGACGTTTGTGACTGTGACTCCGGGCTCACTTGGCAGAAACACCCCCTGACCCTCCACCCCCTATCGCAAAATGTAATGCCCGTGAAAAGGGTAGGTGAACACAGTGTTATATAGAACATAGTCCTGAGAGCACGATTGAAAATGAAAACTAGATATAGTGTATGGTATAAACAATGCACCAAAAAGTGTGATATAAGATGAACCGGGCGTGAAATATAATATGCAATACATTGTGCGCAATGACAGATTCATTGGAGAGCGCGAGATAGCACAGGCACTAGCGCGTGCTATGCGATATGCGCCTTGGAGTGTAATATGCACAGGGCAGTGTTGTGTAACCTAACTAGTCTCTAAAGTTGTAATATAAAATATGTGCTGGGGAGTGTAACGTTGCATATGCACTGTGACAAATATATGGATCCCAGATTGTAATATGTATGGCATAGCACTGTGCGTTATAACATAGGCATCGAGAAAGGCACGTTAGATGGGGCAATATAACCCGTGCGAAGACAAGTGTGGCATGACATATTCACGGGGTGGTGTTACAGTGCACATGGGCTAGAGAGTGTCATAGCATATGCACTAGCTAGTGGAATACAACACAGAGGTGTGTGGCACTCGGCAGGCAATGGTGGGTGTAACACAGCATTGGGCTCTGTCAGGAGCACGCTGTGACTCTCAAGTGATGTTCGTCCCCTTTCCAGAGAGTAAAATAAAAAGTATTACACATCCGGCAGTGGATGTGTGTTTTATTAACCGTGAGGGGGGTTTCTTGCATAGTTTTGGTCGAATTTTTGTCGAATCCCCTTTGAATGGCTTGGTGTGCATGTGTATTAAATGTGCCCGTCAATAGCTACCCATGTTTGTATAAATAAACGACAAGGGTGTCTACCAGGATTAGGCACGGTAGGGCATCAGACATGTCAGAGCTTCACTAGTGGTGTAAATACATTCCACGTGGATTCATTGCATGCATAGTCGCCTTTTAATGAATATCACGCAAATCGTCATGGTGATAGGTACGTACGGTTTGTCCAGCATGTCCTAGGTGTGTCTATAAATATATATTTTTTAAAAATAATAAAAAACAGTGGCCGGCCCTGGGGATTGGGGTCAAAAAAATATAATTAGGAGACTGGCCCTGGGTTATGGGGTCATCAGGGCCAATAAATTAGAATAAGAAGGGGAACCAAACAGCCCCCCTTCTTAAAAAACTAAAATAAATAAAGGACTGGCATCGTGCCGGAGGCCATGCCCCCTCCGTGCAGCACTCTGCAAACGCGCCCCCAACAGGCATCTCCAGTATGCGCCAGGGAGCTGCGCTGCAGCCAGGTGTTCTGAGGCCAAGCCCCTTTTTACACCTCTCTGCAACGCAGCTCTGTGGCGCTTACTGGAGGTACCTAGTGGTCTAGTTTGACCCTAGGGACCCTTAGGATTCAGGGGGACTTAATCTCTCAACTTAGAACAGCCACAGGGCGCGTTTACACAGTGGTGAAGGGAGGGGACGGGGCCTGAGGTGACGTGTGCAAACACGCACTATGGCATGTTTTAAATTGGGGATATAATTTCCCTTCAATACTGAGGGCCCCTGGGGGCTAACTAGCCCACCAAGTGCTTCCAGTAAGCGCCACTGAGCTGCATTGCAGAGAGGTGGTCCAGGCCGTGCCACTTTTTACACCTCTCTGCAACGCAGCTCTGTGGCACTTACTGGAGGTACCTAGTGGGCTAGTTGGACCCTAGGGACCCTCAGGATTCAAATGAACTTAATCTCCCAACTAAAAATGGACACAGGGCGTGTTTACACAGTGGTGAAGGGAGGGGACGGGGCCTGAGTTAACGTGTGCAAAAACGCCCTGTGGCCTGTTTTAAGAGGTAGTTTTAATCCCCATGCCCTATTATACACTAGGGGCTTACAGAGGAGGTCATGCTAATCACAGGGGGACCCCAACGCATAATGTTCCCTAGTGTATGTAGGTGTTTTCACTGTATTCTAAGTGTCTTTTAACATAGCACTGGCTCTAGGACTGGTTAGACAGACTCAGTTACCACCAGTATCCGTCTGAAAAAGTTGAGGGTACAGGATGATTTTGCAACAAGGCTTCTTTCTGCTCTTCTTTTTGTTCTTTCTGCACGTTATCCTTCTTCCTGCACTTATCTTCGTATTTGAGGACTTCTGTTGCTTCTTTCTGCACTTCTTTTGTTTCTTTCTGTGCATTTTTTCTTCTTTCTTCACATGTCCTATCTCTGTAGGCATAGTTAGAAATTAGCATTTAAAAAACCTTTGAAATTCACAGAAAAAACCATAGGTTTCAGGCACGTTATAGTTAGGAATTAGCATTTAAAAAACCTCAGAAATTCACTGAAAAAACCATAGGTTTCAGGGGTGTTATAGTTAGCTGGACTTTTCACTTGTACAAAACCATTGAAATTCCCCCGTTATAGTTAGTTCAGCTAACTATAACTCGCGCGCCCGCAATGCACTGCTGATGACGTCACATATTACATCACTCATGACATGGTCAGTGACATCACTCATGACATCACTGATGACATCTCAAATGACATCACTGATGACATCACTGATGACATCATCCTTGTGATAGAGTGGCAGACCTCCTCTCACCCTAATATAACCTTTGATACACACATTCAAAAATAGAGACTAAAATTTTCAAAACAATGGACATACCAATACCAGTTACAACAACCTCTTCAGTAATTCTAAGATCCACATACACATCCACTCATTCACCAACAGTCCTATACAGTCACTCATACATGTACTCACTCATCATATGTACTCATACACCTATACATCCTGTTACACAATGCCACTCATCCATAGAGTTACTCACTCACATAGTCACTCATGCTAATAAAGAATCAAACATACATTTACTTGCATATACAGTTATACACACACCACCATACTTACTTCTACGGAAACTTACACATACTTAGTCTTTTAAACAATCACTTATAGAAACACATACTTATTCATACAGGAACTCTTTCAATCTCTCACTCTCACATATACTCACATATATACACCAATAGTCACATATACTAGTTTAAAACATATGTAGTTACTCATAAAGACACTATTGAGACAGTCATTCACTCACTAACACACCCATACACACACTCATCCACCCATACAGTCCTGCACACATGCTGTGTTCAACACATACAAACAGTGAGTCACTCATTCATGCACCTATGCACTACGTAATACCCCCCACCGAACCATGCAGACACTCAGACTGATACTCAAAAAACCAACTAATAACCTATATAGACACCCATGTAGCTACTCACCAACCCATGCAGCCGCTTATACACAAAGTGAGAGACTGATACAGATATTTACATATTTAAACATTACTCACTAAGCCATGTATTCACTATGATACACTTAATCAGTCAGTTACACAATCAATTTTTCAAAAACAAATCATCCATTTAGACACTTATATACCCATTTATTCTTCCATCGACCTTGAGATATACATATATAAAACATATTTAATTTTCAGAAAAACACACATTCACTGGATGATGTCATCAGTGATGTCATCAGTGATGTCATTTGAGATGTCATCAGTGATGTCATGAGTGATGTCACTGACCATGTCATGAGTGATGTAATATGTGACGTCATCAGCAGTGCATTGCGGGCGCGCGAGTTATAGTTAGCTGAACTAACTATAACAGGGGAATTTCAATGGTTTTGTACAAGTGAAAAGTCCAGCTAACTATAACACCCCTGAAACCTATGGTTTTTTCAGTGAATATATATATATCTATATATCTATATATATATCTATATTCACTGAAAAAAACATAGGTTTCAGGGACGTTATAGTTAGAAATTAGCATTTAAAAAACCTTTGAAAGTCACTGAAAAAACCACAGGTTTCAGGGACGTTATAGTTAGTTGGACATTTCACTCATACAAAACCAGAGAAATTCAGCTGTTATAGTTAGCTTAGCTAACTATAACTCGGGCCCCCACAATGCACTGCTGATAACATCACATATTACATCACTCATGACATATCCAGTGACATCACTGCTGACATCACTCATGACATCTCAAATGACATCACCGATGACATCACTGATGACATCATCTACCTGATAATCTGATGCACCTCCTCACACCCTAAAATAACCTTTGATACACCCACACTAAATTACAGACTTCCATTCTCGAAACCATAGACACACAATACCAATTACTATATACCCACTCACTGATTCCTAGGTCCACACATACATCCACTCACTCACCCATACAGTCACTCATGCATGCAGTCACTCATCAATACAGCCACTATCATATGCACTCATACACCCATACAGACACTCACACTCTGCCACTTACCCATAGAGTTACTCACACAGCTAGTCACTCATGCATAGAATCAATCACACCCCCAAAAACTCACCTACACAGTTATACACACACACCTCACTTGTTTATACAGATGCTAACACATACTTACTCCCTTATACAATCACTGACACAAGCACACACTTATCCATACAGCCACTCTCACAATCACTCACTCTCACATATAATCATTTATATACTCCAACACTCACATATACTGCCTTTCACATATATAGTTACTCACACATGTACCACTAAGACATCCATCCACTCACCGACACAGCCATACACACACTCACTCAACCATACCATCCCTCACAGATGCACTCATCAACCTATACACCCAGGGATTCGTTCAATCATACATCCATACAGGGAGTCACAAAGACTCTCACCCACCCATACAGACACACAGGCACCCATACAGGTAACCAATCATTAACCCATTTAGGCACTCATGTAGATACTCACCAACCCATGTAGCCACTTACACACCAACTGACAGACTGATACAAACATCCACACAGATTAGCCATTCACCCATGCATTCACTAAGACACATTCAACCACTCACTTATACAGTCAGTCATGCACCCACAAATCATTTATTCAGACACTTATACACCCACTCATTCTTAAATACACCTTGGCGGTCGACAGTAGATAGTTATAGTTAGGACCTATTTTCCATAGGAAATTCACAACCTTCTATTTCCAATAACTTTGGTGCCGGTTGACGAATCTTCGCGAAATTTTGAAAGTTACGGGGTGATTCGTCAAGCGGGGGCCGAGAAAAAAGGGGGGTCCCAAAACGTGTTTTCCCTATGCAATTTCCCTTAGGAAACTTTAGCAGGGGCTCCAGCCCAAACTGCTGAACGGAATTACACCAAATTTGGCAAAGAGGTAGTTCTTGGTTCAGAAAGAACCCTTTTTGTTAAATGGTGTAAAACTGTTCAGTAGTTGCTGAGAAAATCAAAAGTAAAAACAGAGATATATCTATGGCCGCGCAGGATCCGCAAACCCTCCCGATCATGAGCTTTATGCTAATTGGCTATCAACACTCCAAACCAGGAAGTGTTGGCAGCCATCTTGTGCCTCGGTAGAACCGAGGCACAAGAAAACAGAAAAAGAAATGCGAAAAATGCAAAAAGGGGGCAGGGTAGAAACACACTGACCCCCTAGGTCTGCTTAGGGGGTCCCACAAGGACCCCCAGGGCCCCAAAAATTATTTTTTGTTTTTAAAAAATCGGCATAATCCGCGCAGGGTGCATGGATCCTGCCTAGAAAAAAAAACGAAGCGGGGGCTCCCGCGCTTCATTGCTATTTAGCCCTGGGTGGGCCAAATCCCAGGGGAAATGTTTTAATTGTGATGGGGGCCGAAGGGGACCACCAGCCCCGGGGCTTTTTGGAATTATGTGGGGGGGCTCACAGCCCCCCCCCCAGCCCCGGGGGCCGCCACCCTCAGAGCTTTTGAATTTATTGGGTGGGGCGGCTCAAAGGTTTTGATTTTTAACGTGGGGGTGGGCATCCAAGCCCCCCCAAGCCCCGGGTACCGCCACCCTCGGGGCTTTTAAAAAAAATAAACCTATGTGGGGGAATGAGCCCCCACACATGCCCCAGGAACCGCCACCTCCCCGGGGCACTAAGTATTGAAATTTGGGGGTCTGTGATGGACCCCCAAGCCACCACCACCACCCCCCGGGGCTTTGAAAAAGGTGGGAGGGGGGCCGTGCGGCCCCCCTCCTGGAGCCCTGTGATGGCCCTGGGGACCGCCACCCCCCAGGGCCGGCTCCCGCCCTACCATAGCAAACTGCTTTGGTTTTTGGAAGAGAGAGGAGGAAACCTGCTCTCTCTTCCAAAAACCAAAGACGATTGCTTTTCCACATGGGGAGCTGCATCTTAGCAGCTCCCCATGTGGAAAAGCAATGCCGGCTCCCGAAGGACACGGGGAGCCGGCGGGACCGTGGGGGGATTGGGGACCCCCCACGGTCCCCAACGGAGAGGGCCAGCCCCGGGGGATCGGTTCCCCGGGGCTATTAGTGGCCAGGGAGGGGGGCCACGTGGCCCCCTCCCCAAATATAAAAAATGAAAATAAAGGAAAGGCCGGCCCCAGGGATGGGGTCCCCGGGGCAATAAGTGGCCGGAGCAGCCCCCTCCAAATCTATCATAAAAAATAAATGGCCATGCCCCGAGAATGGGGCCTCGGGGCCGATTATGGCCTAGGGAGGGTGGCCACGCACCCACCTTCCAAAGTTTTGTAAAAAAAGAAAAAATTAGGGGGCAGGCCCTGGGGGATGGGGTCGCCAGGGCCAATTAATTAGGAAAAGAAGGGGGCCACACAGCCCCCTTCTTAATTTTCTTTTTTTTTTTTAAAAGACCGGCATCGCACGGAGGCCCCGCCCCCTCCCTGCACCACTCTGCAAACTCGCCCCCTGGCATGTTTGGAGATGGGTAACTAATTCCCCTTGAATACTGGGGGTCCCTGGGGGCCAACTAGCCCACCAGGAACCTCCAGTATGTGCCAGGGAGCTGAGTTGCAGGGAGTTGTTATGAGGCCACGCCCATTTTTACACCTCTCTGCAACGCAGCTCTGTGGCGCTAGTGTACTCACTCATCATATGTACTCATACACCTATACATCCTGTTACACACCACCACTCATCCATTGAGTTGCTCACACACATAGTCACTCATGCTAATAAAGTATCAAACATCCATTTACTTGCATATACAGTTATACACACACCACCACACTTACTTCTACAGAAACTTACACATACTTATTCATATAGGAACTCTTCCAATCTCTCACTCTCACATATACTCACTTATATGCACCAATACTCACATATACTAGTTTATAATATATGTAGCTACTTATAAAGACACTATTAAGACAGTCATTCACTCACTAACACACCCATTCACACACTCATCCACCCATACAGTCCTGCACACATACTGTCTTTAACACATACAAACAGTGACACACTCATTCATGCATCTATACACTAAGTAATACCGCCCACTGAACCATACAGATACTCAGACACTCATACTGATACTCGAAAAACCAAGTAATAACCCATATAGACACTCATGAAGCTACTCACCAACCCATGCAGTCACTTATACACAAGGTGAGAGACTGATACAGATATTTACATATTTAAACATTACTCGCTAACCCATGTATTCACTAAGATACAGTTAATCAGTCTGTTATACAATCAATTTTACAAAAACAATTAATCCATTTAGACACTTATATACCCATTTATTCTTCCATCGACCTTGAGATATACGTATAAAAAACATATTTAATTTTCAGAAAAACACACATTCACTGGATGATGTCATCAGTGATATCATCAGTGATGTCATTTGAGAGGTCATCAATGGTTTTGTACGAGTGAAATGTCCAGCTAACTATACCGCCCCTGAAATCTATGTTTTTTCAGTGAATTTCGAAGGTTTTTTAATGCAAATTCCTAACTATAACGTGCCTGATACCTATGGTTTTTTCAGTGCCCGGTTAGAAGGAAGCCCACAACAGGTAAGTTTCAGCCAAATTTCTTTACTTGGAGGGAACAACAAGGAAATAAGGTTCTTGGGCACAGGAGTATCGTCCAAGCCGCCTGACGCGTTTCGTGATCTTCACTTCTTCAGAGGCGATGGATTTGTGAACCATGAGGCAGGGCACATTTCAGGCACTTAAAAATCAATTGCAAGCTCCGCCTCAGTGGGCGTAATCACACCCCATGGCATGATGGTAGTTGCAGTGCCATATTTTAAACTTCAGTGAGCGGCCATTACCTCACAGTCAAAATGTTAAAATTAAACCACAGTGGGTGGTGCCGCAAAGCTCGTAACCTTGTTGACACTGCGTATCTCCAAACAACAGGCAACCTGTTCCTTGAACAACGGCGTCGATTGGCGTCGCTGCAGGGGTGCCACGGCACCGGTGCTTCCTCCGCGGCTTAGGCGAGGCCGCTAAACATCAAAGACCAAAGGTGCCCGGTTAGAAGGAAGCCCACAACAGGTAAGTTTCAGCCAAATTTCTTTACTTGGAGGGAACAACAAGGAAATAAGGTTCTTGGCACAGGAGTATCGTCCAAGCCGCCTGACGCGTTTCGTGATCTTCACTTCTTCAGAGGCGATGGATTTGTGAACCATGAGGCAGGGCACATTTCAGGCACTTAAAAATCAATTGCAAGCTCCGCCTCAGTGGGCGTAATCACACCCCATGGCATGATGGTAGTTGCAGTGCCATATTTTAAACTTCAGTGAGCGGCCATTACCTCACAGTCAAAATGTTAAAATTAAACCACAGTGGGTGGTGCCGCAAAGCTCGTAACCTTGTTGACACTGCGTATCTCCAAACAACAGGCAACCTGTTCCTTGAACAACGGCGTCGATTGGCGTCGCTGCAGGGGTGCCACGGCACCGGTGCTTCCTCTGCGGCTTAGGCGAGGCCGCTAAACATCAAAGACCAAAGGTGCCCGGTTAGAAGGAAGCCCACAACAGGTAAGTTTCAGCCAAATTTCTTTACTTGGAGGGAACAACAAGGAAATAAGGTTCTTGGGCACAGGAGTATCGTCCAAGCCGCCTGACGCGTTTCGTGATCTTCACTTCTTCAGAGGCGATGGATTTGTGAACCATGAGGCAGGGCACATTTCAGGCACTTAAAAATCAATTGCAAGCTCCGCCTCAGTGGGCGTAATCACACCCCATGGCATGATGGTAGTTGCAGTGCCATATTTTAAACTTCAGTGAGCGGCCATTACCTCACAGTCAAAATGTTAAAATTAAACCACAGTGGGTGGTGCCGCAAAGCTCGTAACCTTGTTGACACTGCGTATCTCCATACTGAATGGCAACCGACCTACCTCCTGATAACGATCGATGTGGTGTCACTGTACACCTCAATCGATCATGAGAAGGGACTCAATGCAATCAAATACTTTCTTAAACAAAGACCTATGAATGAATTGGAACATTCGAATATGCTACTTGATATGATCACTATGTGCCTGTATAATAATATATTTCTGTTTAACAAAAAAATCTACGCCCAATGCTGCGGTACCGCAATGGGAGTTTCATTCTCTCCAAGCTATGCGAATCTCATGATGGGTTGGTGGGAGAAGAACATAGCTTGGAGAGAGGAAAACGACCATCACATGTCAAATGTAGCCTTATGGCTACGTTTCATAGATGACCTCTTTTTACTCTGGAAGGGAACAGAAAAACAATTTCAGGATTTCTTTGCGGAGCTCAACGCAAATGATGTTGGCCTTAAGTTCACATATAACTCAAGCCCCAAAGAGATCGAATTCCTTGATACCAAGGTATACGTCAAAGATAACCAACTACACACAACAGTATACCGTAAAAAAACAGCAACAAACAGTATCCTCCACGGTCTAAGCTTTCATCCCCAGGCACTGAAAAAAAGCATACCGTATGGTGAACTACTGCGGATGAAGAGGAACTGTTCAGATGAGCAAGAAATGGAAAAGAAGTTTGAAGAAACAACAGCCCGCTTCAAACAACGTGGGTACAGACATGCAGATATAAAGAGAGGTGAAATGAAAGCAAGACAAAAAACAAGAGCGGAAATACTAATGACCAGAGAAGAAAAAAACAGCAACCAAGAGAGCGATACAGACACAGATCTAGAAAAAACAAAGGGAGTCAGTAAATCTAATGATAATCAACCACGTTTGATTCTGACCTACACCAAAGAAAGTTATGAAATTCACAAAAGAGTCACGAAATACTGGAACATATTGAAAAAGGATCCAGACATTGGAAACTCAATCGGAGATCGGCCCTTAATTTCATTTAGAAGGGCACCGAACCTAACAGACCATCTGGTAAGGAGTCACTTTACAAACAAAAAAACAGAAACTTGGCTACAGATGAGATCAAAGGGCTTCACAAAATGTACATCATGCAAAGCCTGCAAAATTGGAAAAAACCTGAAAAATCTGACAGATCCCACAGGCAGAATCTTCGAAATAAAGGAAACCATTACATGTGAATCTACACATGTAGTATACATCCTCCAATGCTATTGCGGGAAACAATACATAGGGAGCACAATCTGTCCCCTAAAGAAACGTATACTAGAACATATACGGGCTATACAACACATGGACAATACATATGCAATCGCCAAACATATGTCTACACACAAAGATAAAACATGGTTAAACATCAAGTACTCAGGACTTGTAACAATCGCAGCAAACGAACGTGGAGGAAATCGAGTACAAAAATTACGTAGACTAGAATCCCGAATGATCATAAGATTTAAAACAAAACACCCACTGGGATTAAATGCAGATGAAGAGATGTATGTCCATCTTTAAATAACCTGTGATTGTATCAAAATGGAGGAACAGAAAAGAAGAAACGCCAAATGAAATGCAACAGGACAATCCACATCAATGGACCCGTATGATCATACGAGAATTCGACTCACGAACTCTTGAAATATGAGGACAATAATACATTGTGCATATGATTACTAATATGCTAAATAATAGCAAGAGACTTGTGTTATAAACATCCCAAGTATGAACAACATTCATAAATGCTGAATGCTATGTGCACACTCTTGGTTCTGATAACGAGGAGAGCAATCTAGAAATAGAGATAATGGGCACTCAGCCCGACACACAACAGTATATTGGCTAATCACCAAAAAATGGGGCCCCACCTGGACTAACATGGGTGGATCAAAACATTCACAAATAAGGACTAAACACATGAGTTTCTCTCTAACACTCTCTAAATCGCCGTCATTACCAATAAGTGTGCACTGTTAAGTTTAGATAAAGTTTTGTGTATTTACATAAAAAACTATCAAACTACTAAACCCATAATGCACCTATACAAATCAGCATGTATATAATGAGAAATTGAGAAAGGACCAAGTAATACACTACCGTGATCGGGAACTACGGTTCGAAACGCGTAGGGAAGCTTGTCACGAACTGAATAAACATCTTTAAACCATCAAGAGGTGTGCCGCGCTCCTTTCTCTTTGAGCAACCAAATTTCGCAAGACCCTGTCCTGGTCTTGACGCGGGCACCAGCTGTGAGAAGTGCTCCCACTGTCAATTGGACATTTTGCTACAGGATATATATATATATATATATATATATATATCTATATATATATTCACTGAAAAAACCATAGGTTTCACACATGTTATAGTTAGCGGAAATTTTACTGATAAAAAACCAATGAAATTCCCCCGTTATAGTTAGTGCAGGCAACTATAACTCACGCGACCGCAATCCTCTGCTGATGACATATGTGTCTTTATGAAAAAAAAATATTTGTAATATATGTATAGCTAAAATTTAAAGGAAGAAGACATGGGCAAATAAGTGTCTAAATACAGTATTAGCATCAGCAGAGGATTGCGGTCGCGTGAGTTATAGTTGCCTGCACTAACTATAACGGGGGAATTTCATTGGTTTTTTATCAGTAAAATTTCCGCTAACTATAACATGTGTGAAACCTATGGTTTTTTCAGTGAATTTGCAAGGTTTTTTAAATGCTAATTCCTAACTATAACGTGTGTGAAACCCATGGTTTTTTCAGTGAATATATATATATATATGTATATATATTCACTGAAAAAACCATAGGTTTCACACATGTTATAGTTAGCGGAAATTTTACTGATAAAAAACCAGTGAAATTGCCCCGTTATAGTTAGTGCTGGCAACTATAACTCACGCGACCGCAATCCTCTGCTGATGCTAATACTGTATTTAGACACTTATTTGCCCATGTCTTCTTCCATACATTTTTAGCTATACATATATTACAAATATTTTTTTTTCATAAAGACACATATGTCATCAGCAGAAGATTGCGGTCGCGTGAGTTATAGTTGCCAGCACTAACTATAACGGGGCAATTTCACTGGTTTTTTATCAGTAAAATTTCCGCTAACTATAACATGTGTGAAACCTATGGTTTTTTCAGTGAATTTGCAAGGTTTTTTAAATGCTAATTCCTAACTATAACGTGTGTGAAACCTATGGTTTTTTCAGTGAATTTGTACGTTTTTTTAAATGCTAAGTTACTTTACGCCATTCGAGGCGTGCGCGCCCACTTAACGCAGTTCGTTCCGTGCACGGTTTTTATCAACTTTAATAAGCCCTGTACATTTGGTGGCCTTCGGCCACCAAAAGCACAGGGGGTGGGGTCAATGTGGATAGTGTTTTTTTTATTTCGATTTTATAATTTCATGTTGCCAAAATTTAGTTTTTTTTACCTATTAATAAGCCCTGTACATTTGGTGGCCTACGGCCACCAAAAGCACAGGGGGTGGGGTAAGTGTGGATAGTGTTTTTTTTATTTTTATTTTTTTACCGTACGCTTACGGTAAGCATACGGTAAGCGTACTCGGTGAAATTGCCGAAAAAAAAATAAAACCGTTTTTGCTCTTGGGGGATGTTTGGGGACTCCCTCAACATGACTGTGTGGGAGGGAGTTGTCAAAACAGCCCCGTAACATGTTTTTGGCCATCTTGTTTGATAAACAACACTCAGTGCGAGAGACAAAATGGCGGCCGCCGCTTCCTGGTTTCGGCCGATTCGAATGTGTACTAAGATCTAAGAGCCAATCAGAATCGCGCTCGCGCACGCCACCGTACGCTTACGGTAAGCGTACGGTAAGCGTACCGTAAGCGGGCTCAGATATATATATTGATTTAAAGGCTATTTTCTCAGAATCTACTGAACAGATTTACACCAAACCTACAAAAGGCACTTCCTTGACCTAGGGACTACCTCTCTGCCAAATTTCTAGTAATTCTGTTCAGCCGTTCGGGCTGTAGCTCGTTCTAAAGGTCCTATGGAAAAATGCATGGGAAAAACGCGTTTTGGGACCCCCCTTTTATCTCAGCCCCCGCTTGACGAATCCCCCCGAGACTTTCAGGGTAGGAGCGGAGCGTAGCGCCCCACCTATTTTGAGAAATTCACGAGGATTCATCGACCGGCGCCAAAGTTATTCAAAATAGAATGTTGAGGTTTTCCTATGGAAAAGGGGTCCTAACTATAACTACCTACTGGCGACCGCCAGTAGGTAATATATATATATACATATATATATATATATATATATATATATATATATATATATGTATATAGTAATCCATACAAATATGAGATCCTGCATATAGATATATAAACAGTTAATGTACAAAGCACCTCACCAGATGCGTCTGCACCGGAGTCTTCAACATACCTGGCCAAGCACTGAAAACACCAGGCCGGGAACCCTGTAGAGACTGGGGCACAGGAAGCAATCTCTCTGGGCATCAAAGTCGTCCCGCGAGTGCGTCCACTCCAAGACTGAGTTCCTGAGCTCCACCCCACAGACACCGCTTTTTTATAGTTAAATCAACACGTTCGAGAACCCTCTAGTAGGCGTTCTCGCCCATCTATCCATCATAGGTGCTGGCCGCATCTCTGTGTCAGATCCACCCATACAGACCTGGCCAGATTCTGTTTGGGTGCGCCGAGGCAAAAGACATTCCTTTCCCTATCTTCGGCCTTGGAGAGCCTTCCACAGCGCATCCTCCCTCTGTCCTAGAGATAAGCATAGAATGCACAAAAACAAGCTCAAGGTACAAAATAACCTCACGAGATATGTCTTGCTCCAGCTTGGACTGGTTTACGTGAAAAACATGTTTATGTTACTGCTGAAGTGTAACTACAGGGCAAAGCAGTACAAGATGGAAATGCAGTGCAACAAAATGGAAGATCAGAGCATCACATGGAATCGAGGTCAACATGCAGTTTAGCACGTGTAAAATGGCGAATGCAGTACAATCTCTCAATGTATATATTGTAAATTACTGCATAGTATTTAGTAGTAATAATTATAGAATACCTTAAGCTTTGTTAAATATACGGCTGGTCAAACCAGATGAAATTGAACAGGGTAAAAGCATACAAAATTTACTGTAGTAAGCGGATTTTGGTGCGTTAACCACCAAAATCCATATGTTATTCCCGACCACATGTAAGTAACAGGTGGGTTTTTTTGCACCCTATAAAGTGCATGCCATGTGATATTGTTATTTATCAGGTGTGATAAATAGCACCTAAACTCATAATTAGGCCCTTAGTGGTGCCGAGAACTAATGCAGATCTTTTCAGAGGGCCCATCACATTCTACAGTCACCTTCAGACTATGAGCACCCACTGCCTACAATCACCTTCGGTCTATGGACACCCACATTCTACAATCACCTTCAGACTAGAGTGAAGGTCATTACCTTATACTGTCTACTTACGGTCTCATTTTCACCTAAATTTACAGTGCAAATTTCAGTCTGACAATCCTGGTTCAAGTTACATTATTAGGCCTCTTTCAATATTATTAGCCACTGATTAACCTTCCTATTTAATGTTTTTTTATTTTCTGAACAGTCCACCTGCATTTATTTTTTACAATTTTCAATGAATTCGTCAAACTTTATTTTTTGGTTGGTGCAAGAAAATGAACAAGTATTTTTAAACATTTTTTTGTCCTGTCATGTACAATTGCACAAGACCAACCACAAAGTGTTTTCTTTAATTAAGTAGCCATTTACAATGCATTATTTATTAATTTATTATTCATTTTTAGTTCTTTGTAAAGCACCAAAATGCCACACATTGTGATGACACATAGACTAACAATGCAAAGGAGGAACCATCTAGTTGGGCACGGATTAATACCCGAAATAGGACATGTGAAATGTTAATTATGTCTGAAGTAATGGAAAAAACCTTTGACTTACCCCCGTAGGCGTCAGTCTGACAATCGGGTGTAAATGTCCCATGCTTTCCATCCACTGAAACTGCATAGCCACTGCTAGGCCTAGGAGCTAGTATTTTAAAAGCCTATTTCCATTTTTGCTATTTTTATAGATGTAGACTGTGGCCCTTTTTGGCTAAAGTTGCCTACACTTTTTGCTTTTCCCATAGACCTTTTTTCTGACATGTGTTGCCAACTTAGATGCTTTTGACACTTTGCCACTGCTAAACAGTGTCAAAGTGCAAGTGCTTTCTGTGTAGGGTAATGGAGATTGGCTGTCCATTATTGGTATGTTTGCTTTACTAGTAAAGTCCCTAGTAGAGTGCACTATGTGTTCCAAGGCTAGTAATGCAAATGCTACTGGTGGGCCTGCAGCATCCATTGTGCCACCCACTCAAGTAGCCTTCAGAATGGAACTCAGGCCTGCCATTGCAGGGCCTGCGCGCAGTTTCCTAAACTGCCATGTTGTTCTGGTAAGGTCACGCACTTATCAGACCCTCCCATTCCCTTTCCATACACATCAGGCACCCCTATGGAAGGTCTAGGGTACCCCCGGGACAGGGTGCAGTGCATTTGAAAGGTGGGACATGTACCCAGGTGTGTACCATGTCCTGGCAGTGAAATTATCTCCATTTCGTTTTCACTGCTGAAAGGCCATCTTGCCCATTAGAATAGAATGGAAAGGCTATGTAATATGTTTTCCAGCCTATCTTCCCAAAGGCTTAAGATGGAAAGGTGAAGTTTAGTATGCCTGAACTCATCCTGCAATAACACATCTTTTTATAAAGATGGTTTTTGAATTATGTGTTTGTAAGCCACTCTTACAGAAGTGGCTGGGTTTTTGTGCTTTAAACATTTATGTGTGTCTCTCCCCGGTTGTGGATTGACTGGCTGCATTTGAAAGCGATAGGATCTCGGGAATATCTTGACCCAGGGGAGGAGGTGAGACAGCACAGGCTGACCTGCATGTGGAGTCTGTAAGGGGAGGAGTAGGCCTAGAGGTGAAGAGGCCTGGGCTGGTGCTATAAATCTCCTGCCGAGTGATTGAGAATCCAGATCCCCACTAATCAAAGGAAGAAGATGTCACTGGTAGGGAGGCACCCAGAACTGGTTTGAGCAGGGGTCAGTGCCCCCGTAACACAAAGCATTCAAAACCATTGAGGGGTATAACTATGTGAGCTGAAGCCCCTGAACTTTGGAGAATGGCTTGATCAAGTGTGAACAAGACTGGAGCTACTTTGTGGATCATAAGGAACGTTTGCCATGGAAGAAACAACTGAAGAGACTGATGGATAGGACTGCCCTTGCTGTGTGATCTGGAGCTGGCCTGCAGTTTGCTGTTTCAACTAAGGAAAGACTGTAGGGACTTTGCTGTGTGCTGTGTCCCCCTGCTTGAAGGACTTTGCTGTGCGCTGTGTCCTGAAGTAACTATCCCTAAGGGCCAAAGGTGAGCTGGCTCCCTGTTTGGAAACACAGGAACACAAAAGTTTCCAGAGAAGACTCTCAGATATGGAGTGAGTGCATGTACTCTGTCTAGCCTGAGACCTTCGCAAGTTGTACCCTGTGATCTCTGGCACCTGGAGTTCCAAACACGACTCAGAGACGCGGTGTGCATGTGTTCTGTCTAGCCTGAGTCCTTCGAGAGGATCGTCCTATGAACGTGTGTACTGGGGAGCCAAGTAAGTCTCAGCGACGCAGTGTGTGTGTGCTTGGGGGCAGCCTGAGACTTTTGTGTGGATAGGCCCGTGATTGTGCACATCAGAAGAGCAAGCCTGTCTCAGCGATGCTGTGTACGTGTGCTGTTTGCAGCCTGAGACCCTCGCTGGAGGTGCCCTGTGATCGGGGGCACCGGAAGATAAGGTGTTTTTTCAGCGACACGGTGTGTGCGTGTACTTTCTACCCACTGAGGCCTGTGCAAGTTGTGCCGTGTGATCGTGGGCACCAGAAGATCAAGTGTGTCTCAGCGATGCTGCGTGTGTGTGCCATGCACAGCCTGAAACCCTAGTGAGGAGTTGTCTGTTTATCATGCACCTGGAGTTCCCGTGAGTCTCATTGACTCTGAGTGCGGGTGTATTGTGCAGCCTGGGATCTTCCCATTACCCGGAAATTCTGAGAAATTGCATCTGAGGCCCAAGTCACTGGATGAGGACAGGAGAGTGGGTTCATGCCCCCAGGTAACGTGTGTCGACTCCTGCGGCAGGGAGCGGGCTCGGAGGGAGTCACTCTCGGCCTCTCTCTCTGTCCTGCAGCGCGAGCCTCTGCTTCGGCTCGGATTGAGGCCCGTGTGCCAAGGGAGTGGCAGCACCGGGCCGGAGTGTGAAGCTGCATTTACTGTGTTCTATCTTACCCATGTGGGGGGGGCAACTGTGGCCAGAGACTAACCGCAAGCCAGCACAACTGGTGGAGAGACCGCCGGAGGCACCGTGAACGGTGCTGGAGTAGCTTACGTATTGCATTACTCCTGCATAACGGAGTATCTGATGATTGTATAAAGCATTGCTTTATTTCTGCACAACGGACTGCCTGTTTTGTCGTATTGCCCATTGCATTAGTTTGCCTAACGAACGGCTTGATAGGTGTGTTACGTATTGCACTAGGTTTGCATAATGAACTGCCTGATAGATGTGTTACGCCTTGTCTTAGTTATGCATACTGATCTGCCGGATTGTCGTATTACACATTGCATTAGTGTTGCATACCGAACTGCCGGATATATGTGTTCCGCATTACATTAGTTTCGCATAACGAACTGCCTGATAACTGTATTACACGTTGCACCTGAAAGAGGACCATAAGCATTACATTACGGGGTCATAGCAGTTTACCACGTTGTTGCTTCATGCATTGCATTACAGTGACAGTACAAATCACCAGATAGCCGTATTACGATCTGCATTATTCTTATGTTGTGAAGTACCTGATTCTTGCATAACAAACTGCATATTACGACATTAGGATTACGTAGGATTGTTTAGTTTAGCTCAATAATAATAGGCCAGGGGGAACATTGCCCCGACGCATATGTTGGTTTAGTATTGTGTGGTTGCATCGTATATCTTTTTATAAACATATACTTGTTTTTCGAGGAAACTCGTGTGGAGTTTATTTGTGGTGTCACCATTGGATTGCTGTGAGCGTAAATGCAAATACTTTACACATTGGCCTTGAAGATAAGCCTGGCTGCTCGTGCCAAGCTACCAAGGGGGTGGAGAGGGGGGGCTATCTCTAGAGGCGACCTGTCTTTTCCCCTTACGGTGGGGCTCGCGGGTCCCTGTTTGGCCTACGGTACCTACCTCAGCCAACCAGGGATCCTGGGAATTCGAACATGTACAAAAATAGAAAATTATTTATTTCCATAAACAGGTGAAATAAATCAGCAAAAATGGAAACCGTTCAGTTATTTCAGATGCTTGATTACTGGAAATACCTGTCTTTTAAAACAAAATCTATGTAAAATGTTGGAAAGCATCTAGTTATTTGAAATACTGTTTTTCTACTTACCCCTCGTTCGCCTGTACCCACACAGAAGTGATGCAGCCTACTGGAAGAAATACCATGTTCATAAAACTACTCCAACCCCATTATTCCCCACTAATTGAATTTATTCCCTGTGCATTCTCATTGTCAACATACACAGGGAGAGGGTCCCTGCCTATATCTCGAATGTGGCTAGGATGAGACGGCATGTACCACACTGGTCGGGTTGTTTAGCACTCTGGTACATGTTGTAAGCATGTACTGTTTTGCCTTTTCTTGTTGTGTCAATCAGAGTTTTTTTCTGGCAGAAGACTTTAAAAGTTGTGTCTTGGACTATGTGATCCTGATTCTACAAAGGGAACTAAAAATATTGAGACGCTGATGAGGTCTCACCTTCGGTGACTGCAGAAGCGAGAAACATGGCGGCGGTGAGGAACACCAGCAAGATGTTGGAGGAAGAATGGAGCTGGGCAGTGCAGAAGAACTGTCTCTGAGCAGTTCTTCAGGTCTTCTCCACTTCTGATTGTCTGGCCATTGTATTTATTCAGTTGCAGTAGATGGAGAGGAGGTCCTGCCTGAGCGCTGATGGGGCGGTCTCATTATTTTCCGCTGCTCAGTGAAATGGGCGTGGCTCTCAGGCCTCTCAACCATCACTCCACCCTCTTTGCTCTGCTGGGAAGGCCAGGCCTCGAGTCGGACCATCCATGCGGGGTTGAAATTCTTTGCTTGAAACAACAGCCGAGGCTGGCCAAGCAGTCCATCATTAAACAGACAGAGTGCCCAATACATTATAGATAGAACAGGTTGTCCTGATGTAATGCACTTCTTTCTACCAACAGCTTCAATTAATAGGTTAATGTATTGTGTACAATGACACACACTTTATGAGATGAGAATTATTTTTGGGCATCATGCTTTTGGGCAGCTTCCAATGCAGTCTCTGAACAGCTGACGCAGGCTCCACGGTCACACCACAGAAGGGAACACTCATTTTGGTGAGATGAGTACTAAAAATGGCTGAAACTAAGTGATAGCTGCTGTGTCTTGGGGGCCAGTAAAATGGTTGAGTCCACCTTGAATTTTCGAAGAACTTAGCACTTCTTGTTATCAAGGCAGCAACTTAAGTAATTGATGTCACACATGATTGCCGAGGAAGACAAGGATGGTATTCACACTAGGCACAGTTTCCTGTCCTTGCTGCACTTACTCGGATAGACCATAAACTCGAACTGTGGGTTGGAGTCATCTATTTGAACATTTCAATCACAGTTGTAGGAAATTGAGTTACTAGTCGCATGGGGTGAACCCTGTTCAAGGAGCAACCGCAATTATTGTCAAGGTGAAAAACAAGCAAACCCCAAACTAACCTGTGCTTAACCCTCTGGTAGCTTGGCACAAAAGCTTTCAGGCTTAACTTAGAGGCAATGTGTTAAATATTCATGCAGTACTTCAATTAGTGATAAAGTGAAAACATAACACAAGAACAATCCCACACCAATTTAGAAAGTTAGAGTAAAATGTGTTAAAGTATTTGTCACTAAAACAGCAAAAATGCAATAGTTAGAACCAGAGGTATGAAATTTTAAAGATTTAAGTAAGAATAGGGTTGAAAAGCACAAATCCCCAACTGAGGTTATCTGGTCACGCGGAACTGGGACAAACTCACAAGTTCAGATTGACCACGATGGAGCGCTGATTGGATACAGGGACCAGGGTAGACCCGCTGAACAAGGTACCTTAAATCCAGGTTATGGAGGGTTGCGAGGTCCTGCGTCGAGGATAGGTTGCACATCAGTGGTTCAGGGCGGACATGCATGGTCCTGTGTCGAGAATGAATTGAGCAGCAGCAGTTCTGAGCAGCTTTCGAGCAGTGATATAAGGTCCTACGATGAGGATGGGCCACGCGGCAACTGTTCCATAGAGCTGTGATGCAAAATCCTACATCGAGGATGCCTCGCTCAGTGGCATTTCCAATGAGATGTGGTGTCCTGCGTTAAGGATGCAGCGTGCAGCATCAGTTCCAGACTCTGAGTGTACCCCATGCTTTGCTAACCAGACCCAGGGTCTGTGCTATGATTAAATACAACATAATTAGGTATAAATAGAATTTGTACTGATAACCTACCTGTAAGTCCCAAGTATATGGTAGGGCATATGGATATAGAGACCCAGTAGATTTAATGCACTTAAATGTGCACTGCTGTGTTGCCTGCTCTCCTTTTAAAGGCAGCCCTGCTTTGCAAGCTGCTTTTAAAATGAAATTATATGCAACTTTGACTTTGGAATTAAAGGTACTTTCAAAGTCTTAAACTACCTTATTTTTTACAACTAGGTCACCCCTAAGGGTAGGAAGCCATGCATAAATATGTGGGGACATTTTAAAAGATGTTTTATATGCCCTGGTGAGGGAATAACTACCATTTCCGTTCTTCCCCATTATGGCATGTTGTCTTCATGGGCTAACATGGAAATAATTTAATAAAGTATAACTACTGACAGGAATGAGCTAAATATAACATTCAAAGACATAAGAGAATAGTTATGATAAATCCAACACCATGCTAATGTTAGATTTTTTATAACTATTATAGAAAGTAATTCATAAAACTTAATTTTCTGATGTGTCAAAATCCAGCCTTCCAGCAATCTCTTTTGACTAGCCAGCTGTTGACAGGCTGGGCCAAGCTGTTCTGATGAGGTGTGCATTGACCTGGATAGAGACAAAGGACATCTGATGGGAGGAGATCTGCGTGGGTCTTCCAAGAGGAAATGAAAGGACAGGACACAGGCTCATCCCTAGGTCCTGCACTGCCAGCAAGGCAGGAGCCCAAGCAATTGGATTAGCAGAGGGTCTTGAAGGAGGGTATTTTGGAAGCTTTTCTATGCCAGAGGGTTGTCTTAACCAGATCTTAACCTCCAGGAGAGAGTTTCTCCATTTTGGATTTTAAAGTACAGTGCTTTCTGGGAGAAGAATATGCCACACTTGTATGGAACTGTCATACTTCTGTACTTCATTGGTATTGGGTGCCGACCTGCTTGTCACCCAATAATGCTGGATACATATGGGTGAGCTTTCCAGCAACTCAGATCCCTTCCTCAAAAATACAATAAGAAATGGACTGCCTTGCTGGACCTTTGTACTGCACAAGAGAGGACTGCACTCATAAGGACTGCACCTGCTGCACACTTTTGTCTTCTGTCCAAAACAGACTTTGCCTTGCTCTGAAAGTTGAAGGAGTGGACTCCCTGGAAGCAACAGTGTAAAAGAGCTCTACCTGCATTATTCCACCCCCCCCCCCAAAAAAAAAACAGGGACAGCGTTCAGTGGACTTTTAAGAATTTGGCCAGGTGCTTGTGGATCTTGTATGCCCAACTTCCCAAGGAGCAACTTGGATTGGTGTTATGGGCCCTCAAAGGCCCAAAACCAATGTCTGGAGAGGAAGAAGGCTACAGATAACACGTAGAATTTTTAAAGCTTGTGCTCTGGCCATGTGAGCCCTGGCTGCCCCTTTTCCCTTCGGTACGGGCCCCAAGCATTTCAGGCTGAAGAACCTAAGGGTATGTTTCCTCCTTTCTACGTGTCATTTCTATTCCCCAGTTTGAAAATGCCTGCTTCTCTGCCCATACTTGTTCAGCTAACTGAGCTTTTGCTCAGATGATTGTTGTGGGTTCTTCCCCACCCAAAATTGGAGCATTTAAAAAAGTGACTGCGTGAATGTAAGATGTCACAATGTGGCTTAGGGACAAAATGTATTTTGCCATACGCAGTATTGACACTGTTAATTTTGACAAACTGTCCCCTTGACTTGTACTTTGATGTAAACATTGCAATGGTTGTCAGGTGGGCAGGTGTTGGATGGGAGTATTTCAATCTTGACCGTGATTTGTCCTTCAGTTGGCTGTTGTGCAATGGGCAACAGTGCAGCATGTTTTAAGATCTTATTGATCATGAGAAGTGCTGCAAGTTTGGACAGAGGATCCAGGCTTGAATGTATTTCTGTCTTTGTAGAAGGTTGTCCTTTCATTAAGGGGAGGATGTACCCCTATTACAGATCAAAGGGCCCTGGATTTGTTGTCCTTATTTACCGGAATGTGGAAATATGGATTTTTATGATCAGTTATGCCCCCTATCTTGGACCCCAACGGTTTCATGTATAAATCACAAATACATGTATGTTTCCTCCAGTTCCAGTTATGAAGACGCAAACACATGTGCGTCCACCGTCAACATGTCCTCTTTCAGATCCGCCATGAATGGGTCGGATATTCCATTCCTAAGTATGAAAGGCCACCGGCTTTATATGGTTCATTTATCCCATTTTACAGTCCAGGCGAGTAGGCCCTGATTCTGCCATTAAGTCCGTTTCCTGCCTTCTGCCTCTGAAAGCTCTAGTCTGAGCTCGCATCTGTATCCATGAACTTTGTCCTACTCCCTGCGCGGCTAACGGTGCCTGACTCGATCTGTCTGCTTGCCCAAAACTGTATTTCACCTTCAAGATTATCTGCTCTGCTCCGCTCCTCATCCAATGCATTCCTGTCTAGTAGTTTAAGTAAACATTCTTTCAGCTACCGAGCAAAAGGCCCGGCTTCTCTGTCTTTATGCAAGTAATTCATAGCCCTGTTACTATGGAAGATTTCTGCCCTCGCATCTAGTGTAGACACTTAGACGCTTGTACACGCACTAACAGTCAGTATCGTCAGTATAGAATAAGATTCTATCCTAAGAGACATCTCTTTTGGATAATATAGTTCTTTAAACATAGGATGTTAGATATGATTTGGGATTAGGTTGACTTGACCCCCCAGACTTCTGTCTCCACATATAGAGCTAAATGTCAAGTCCCCTTCACCCCCTAGTTGCACGTCAATCACACGTCATGCTGCTGCGCGCGCATCTCTGCCAAGTATTTCTGCTGACATTGCGAAATTCTTTCATGGAACCACCCTATTGTGACATCATACCTGATGACGTTCTTTAGGTTACGCCCAGTTACACCCATTTTAGTTACGCATGTATGTTTTATCTTTGCTATCAACTGTTACGCCTCCTGCATCTGTTTCACTGTAATGCCTATTGTATAAAAATGATTACTTGTCAATAAAGTTAGTCCTTCACTTCCTGAACCTTCGTGGTGATGGAATATGGAGTCCATCAATTCGAATTGATTTTGGAATAAAGCCCGTTCCGAACCTCTAATACCACGGATTCTGCCTCTTATTTTACTGAGCTATTATTATAGATTTTCCGCATCAAATTAAGTTCCGGTAATTAAATTATTTACCACATATATGGCGCCCGAATAGGGACACTTTCTCATCTCACGCGCCGGAGGTGCGTTGCAGGCCCGGTCTCCTGCCACAGCTGGACGGACAACAACGCGTACCCACAGGATTTCCTGTATCTCCCTCCTGCCGAGCGGGGGTGACTGAGGCTGCGATCAACACCCAGACGAGGCGGTGAGAAGTGCGAAGTATCCCGACCAGAGCCTAGCTGAGAGAGCAAGATCCGAGGTATACAGAGGCCCACCAGTTCCGAAGTTCCGAAGTTTCGAGTCGAGTCCAGTCCGGTCCGAGTCCAGTTCAGTTCAGTTCCGAGGCCTTCCGTTCCGAGCTACCCGGTGAGTACCATTGTCGGGGAGGCGTTCTGACGTGCACATAGGTTGTGCCGGTCAAGACGGGTTTGGGTACACAAATCCGGTCTGCACTGTTTTAGCAGTGTATCTGTACTGTTTAGCAGTATATCAAGTATGTCTAGTATATAATTCAGAATTACCTAGTTAGTGCCGAGTATTATGCTTAGTGACTAGTTCCCTAAATGGCCATCATTGTTGTTCATTAAATGTTAAATGTTAATATATTTTAAATACGTTCTGCATATTGTGGTGTGAATGACTGTTCATTATTGTGTTTTGTTGTATTAAACGTGTTCAGAATTAGGTATCAGATCAGTTCTCAATATGCCGCTCTTTTCGAAATTAAGACAGATAAAAACTAGAAAAGGGGTACTCGAAGAAGCTGTTCCCATTCCTCCTAGGGACACTCCAGGGTACTTCATGTATCATAAACATGGCCTAGACGCCATATTATTTCTTGATTTATGGGTAGACTACACCAAGGAATTACCAGAAAGTCAGAGGTGGCCCGCAGCTGGGACCTGGGATGCAGATTGCATCATGAAAGTAGAGGAAGAATTATGGAAAAAGAAAGCTAGACAGTCACAGAAAGACGCCATTGAATTATGGCGTAAAGAATCATATAGACGTACAGAAAAAGCACTCAGACAAGAAGCGAAAAGTAAGGAGAATTCAAATAAAATCCGAGAAAATCTATTAATTGAAGAAGGTACTCGAGTAAAATCAGAACAAACAGACAGACAAAGAATTGCCCTTATGAATGGTATGTATCCTCTTCTGGCCGAAGGGTTACCTAAGGCTACTCCGGAGATACCAAAAGACTTGCCACCCCCGTTGTTTCCGATAAAAGCACATCCCAAAGGGCATCCCAGAACAGCAGAAGATGTTTTTCTTTCCTCTTATTTAGACGACGCAGCTCCCGAGTATGCTAATGCTGCGCCACATAGACCGCCTGCCGAGGGGGTTCAACGCCAAGACCCTCCTCCGTCTGTACCTCCGCAACAACAAACTCCGATACAAGTTCCGGCAAGCACATCTGTTTCTACAGCTGTACCCACACCTATGGTTGCTATATCACGTTCAACGAATCCTTTCACATCCAGCACCCCAGGTGGTGCTACGGGAGGTACAGCAAACATTTTTTCCACGCCACCCAGAGTAAATAAACTTTCCTTTCAAGAATTAGCCCACCAACGTACGCCCAAACTAGTAACTCCCGACGCGCTTAAGGAACTTCTAATAGATTGTAGATATGACCCTGTGCCCGGGAAAGGGGACGAAATGCTGCTGGCATCATTACGTATCCGACGAGCTGCAATATATTTAGGGAGGCTACCAGGAATGACTACACATTTAGACAATATATATCACTTTGTCCAGTCAGGACGAGATTCTGAAAGTATTAATAGAGCCTTGGAGTACCAGAAAGTGGAGATACAGGGGGAACTGTTACGTTTCCTCATAAATTGTGTGATCAGAAATCAAGACCGACCAGGGGTAAATCCGGAAGAGATGCAAATTCTTACAACATGGAGTCGAAATATATCAGAGGGGAGACATGATAAACGATCATGTATAGTAGCTATGTGCCGCAAGATCCGCAAAGAAGTAGAACGAATACACGAAGAATTAGAACTGCCCACAGGACAGATAGAAACCATGGCCTATGTAGGTAGAGGAAGATCTTGCAATAATACTAGATGCTTTACTGATCCGATACGTCCGATACGTCCAGATAATAGCAGAAATTTCCAAACTCCTATAATAAATATAAGGTCCCCCGAACATTCGTTCCAAGCCGCTGACAAATTACTCCGAGAACGAAGGGGTTATCATCTACTCGATTCTATGGACGAACAAGAATTAGCTAGGTCAGCCGTTCATTGGGTTGATAGTCCCGGAAAATATAGTGATGATACATTAGCGCACACGTTTTTGAACCTCACCCCAGATGAACAGCGTTTAGCTGGTATCTATATGGTTCAACAACTACTTATATTATATAAAAGCCAACACTCCGATCCTGGTCCATTACCTGATATATTGACTGAATTACTCACGAATAAATGGAGAGGTTCAGGTACTGAGTTAATTAGAGAAATACTAGAATCCAGAAAACAGTACATTCTTTTTGTATGTCCCGAACATGTCTCACTGCCCATCAAGGAAAGAACGACGTATTATATGGATAGACAGAATCCCTTACGCGAAGTGCACCCGATAAAAGGTGAGGACAATCAGTTTAAGCGTGTGTTTGTGTACACACCCATATCTAAAATAGAACTATTAGAAATGAAGAAAGTGGTACCCAGTCATGACAAAGACCCAGCGGGTTTCCACCGTGAAATTAAAGACATGTTGCTCATGGGAGAGTATACCTATCCCGACATTATGACAATATTGAAGGTATTAATGCCTGCGGGCATTTACGAAAAACTCAAGGAAAAGGATTGGGAGGTGGGAGACCAAAAGATAGATTGGACAGCATTAGAAAACGAAGAAAAAGCTCGAGGTCCAGGTTCAGGGCTTGGGGAAAAGACCAAAACACTACCAGGTTTACTAGTACAGGTACTGCCACGTTTATTAACTACGAAAAAGGAAGACTGGGGTGCATCTCAGCCTGTAAACAAAAGCAAGATGAAGACACTAGTGATTTCTATGCCCGATTCGAAAAATGTTTTGGTATAAATAGTGGAATAAAAGCAAGTAGCGAATCGTATCCACATCTGTTTGTGACAAAATTAGTTGAAAATTCCTTGCCCCAAGTTAAGAATAGAGTATTGAAATTCGAGAGTACCTGGCAAGGTAACACTCCGTCACAAATGTTACAAATGCTACAGTACCATCACAATAGAATTAGAGAGGAACAAGAACATGAACAAAGACGCATGAAAGACACGAAAATGAAAATGCTAGTTTCCCAGACAGTTCCAGCTGACGGTCATAAAAAGGGTATGACACAGTCCAGTGTTTCAGCAGGTCCTGTAAAAGGGACATGCAACTACTGTAAACAGCCAGGTCATTATGTACACGATTGTCCAGTTTTAAAACATAATATCGCTATAGGTAATACTAAAGAAAGACCACGGTCACTTAGACAGGATCAGAACCAACAAGGAGCCCCGCAGCATGCACAGTCCATGCCAGCTCCGCAACAGTCTATGCCAGCTCCACCACCGCAGCCTATTGCTGCCACACAGACAACGACACGACAGATGTACCAGACCGCACAGTATGACTATCCTGATTATCAACGATACTCATGAAACAGCCTAGAGAGGGAAGTTGGCTTACCCCTTATCGAGGTCCCTGTAGATCAAGAAGGACCTTATGTACACAGTGAACTATTAGGCCAAGATAGAAAATTTTTACTTGATACAGGGGCAAGCCGAACAACCATAAAACGAAGTGAAGTTCCAGGGGCACCCCTCTCAGGCTCACAGAATATTTCCCTTGGCTTTTCAGGAAAACCTATCATTAACGAAGTATCACAGCCTCTTCCCCTTACGATTGGTCCTTTGACACGAACTACAGATTTATTGCTTACTAAATCATGTCCAGAAAACCTGTTAGGTATAAAAACTTTGAAAGCTCTAGGAGCTATAATATGTTGTTCTCCGGAAGGAGTAAGATTGTTTCTACGTGATTTCAAAGGGCACTATGTGTCCCGAGACATGGATCACCGACTGCAGACTTTACCCACACATTTATGGGCACAAGGCCCTACAGATGTTGGTTGCATGAACATTACACCATATCGAGTCACACTAAAGACAGGAGTGGTATTACCACGAATGCGACAATACAAGTTACCCCCAGATGCTGTAGTGGCTTTACTGCAAATCATTGACAAGCTTGTTACCCAAGGAGTGGTTGTGGAAACGGACTCCAATGTATGTAATTCCCCGATAATTCCGATTCTTAAACGAACTGATCCAAAAGCCCCGCCAGTATATCGATTGGTTATTGATCTGCGCGAATTAAATAAATGTATTGTACCACAATACCCCGTAGTCCCAGATATTTCTTCATTACTGACAGCCATTGATTCCGAAGCAACGTTCTTTACTGTAATTGATCTCAAGAATGCCTTTTTCAGCGTCCCAATAGATCCGGAAAGCCAATACTTGTTCGGATTTAGTTTAAATGGACGAAGCTTTAAATTCACACGCGCACCTCAAGGATTCACAGAAAGCCCCAGCATCTATAGCCAAGCACTGAAACGAGAACTTGACAGTATACACATGCCAGTCAACACTGCCCTGCTTCAATATGTCGATGATCTGCTGATCACCGCTAGAAGCGAACCTGAATGTGAAAAAGCCTCACTGACGGTTTTACAATTCTTGGCCGAAAAGGGGCACAAGGTGTCCCCTTCTAAGCTGCAATTCTGTGTCCAGCGAGTTGTTTACCTTGGTCACTCGCTGTCCAAGGAGGGAAGGCAGCTTACACCCGATCGCATCCAGTTAATTGCTAACATGCCAATACCCAAGACACAAAAGGAGGTGCGGGCTTTTATAGGCCTCACTTCATATTGTAGGCAGTGGATCCCTCAGTATGCATTTCTAGCAAAACCACTCATTCAGTTGACAACACAGGAGGCAGCCACATCGACTGTCCTCCCTTGGACTCAGGAACATACACAAGCTTTTGAAAGCCTAAAGAAAGCTTTATGTCAAGCACCTGTCTTAGCAACACCATGTTACAATAAACATTTTACACTCTTTGTTACAGAACGCGAAGGTACTGCTTTGTCAGTACTCACACAGGAACAAGCAGGATCACACAAACCATGTGCTTATTTTTCTAGTACATTAGATCCCGTAGCTCAGGCTCTGCCTGCGTGCCTGAAATCAGTGGCAGCGACAGCTTTAGCAATCAGACAAAGCGATGCCATAGTGTTAGGACATCAATTGACAGTACAAGTACCACACGCAGTAGAGGTTCTCTTGAACCGAACGCAAACACAACACTTGACTATAGCAAGACTCACTGGTTACGAATGGACATTGTTCCAGCCGCACATAGAAATCAGACGTTGTAGTACATTAAATCCTGCCACACTGTTACCAGTAAACGGAACAGACCCATTAGCGCATGATTGTATTGAAGCTATTACTATCACGACGAAACCCAGACAAGACTTGACAGACGTCCCATTGTCAGACCCAGACCTGACGTTGTATGTAGATGGTTCATGTATGAGAACAAGTACAGGAGAGCTAGTGGCCGCGTATGCAGTCACAACAGACACTGAAGTCATTGAAACAAATCGTATTAATACCTTGTCAGCTCAAGCAGCAGAGCTCATCGCTCTGACACAAGCCTGTATTCAAGCTACGAATAAGAAAGTCAACATATATACTGATTCACGTTATGCATTCGGAGTTGTACATGACTTCGGCGTGCTGTGGCGAGAGAGAGGTTATTTAACTTCTCACGGTGCCCACATTCAGCACGGACCCCTCATTCATGCCTTATTAGATGCAATACATCTACCCACTACGATATCAATTATGAAATGTAAAGCTCATACGAAAGTTACTGAAATCATTTCCCGAGGCAATGATCTAGCTGACAGAACAGCTAAACAGACTGCTCAAACTCACACATCTGACATAACAAAGACAATAGTTCGGACACCAACACATTGCATGATGATTAAGGATCCCGCTCTTGACGTAATTGACATACAGACACATGCTACACCAGATGAAATAAAGAAATGGACTGAATTAGGAGGGATCCAAACGGATCAAGGATGGATGACGAAGGAAAAATCTGTATGGTTTCTTCCTGATTCAATGGTCCAAGTTATCATTAATACTGTACATAGTCCAGCGCACCTAGGAGAAAAAGCTATGCTAGACAGCATTCAACACATTTGGTTCAACAAACATTTACGAGCAGCAGCTAAACAAAAAGTCCGTACCTGTATGATCTGTTGTCAGTTTAACCCAGGTAAAAGCATTTCCGTAGAACAGGGTGGATTTCAGCCTCCTGAGCACCCTTTTGAAGCCCTCCAGATGGATTATATCCAGATGGAACGATGTCGAGGATTCAAATATGTTCTTGTAGTTGTCTGTGCTCTTTCCCGTTGGACAGAGGCATACCCGGTTTCAGATTACACTGCCCCGACTACTGCCAAACAGTTGGTTCGAGAATTCTTCCCACGGTACGGTTTACCACGTGTTGTCTACTCAGATAACGGCCAGCCGTTCTCATCCGAACTGATGAAACACGTTTCACTTTTGTTAGGCTATCAGTGGAGATTTCACTGTGTCCGACACCCCGAGGCAGCAGGTCTCGTGGAACGACATAATCAAACTCTGAAAATTAGATTGTCCAAAATATGTAGAGAGAAAGGTGTCGACTGGGTAGTAGCCTTACCAGTTGCACTCTTTTACTTGAGAATGGTAGCGCACTCTCGAACAGGGCTATCCCCTTATGAGGTGATCTTCGGTAGACCACCAAATATGTGGGGGACGCCTATACCACGCAAAATACCTGATGTAGACTGTAATATGCTGACAGATTACCTAGCTTCCTTGATGTCTGCACTACAATCTTGTCGTTCACAGGTAGCTGCAGCCTTTCCCGACAACACCGAGGTGAAACCCCATGACGTAGTTCCCGGGGACCTGGTGTTAGTGAGGAACTTTGACCGGAAGTCTCAGCTGGATCCTAGGTGGAAATCACCTCAACTCGTACTGTTAACCACGAGGACAGCCGTGAAGATCGAAGGTCGAAAAGGCTGGATACATTCAAGTCATATCAAGAAATTTCATGGACTACCGTCCGATGTAAACGACACACCTCGCGTGTCTTCACCGATTGACTCAAAGCTTCCTTTGGTTGAACTGAATGACAAGGAACAATATAGACTAAAATTGAGGTCTAACAAGTCAGACAATTTGATTGTTTAAGTCCTCTCCAAGGTGAATCGGTCGAATTTGTCTCTGACATGTATCCCTTAGACCTGAATAGAGAAAGAAACGGAAAGATGAAGTTGAAACAACATGCGTACTGTAAATCACTGCGTAGTCATTGTACAGTGACGTTATTAATTTTGTTTTTCTTATGTCTTTTAATAATCGCTGCAAGTATATTATTGCACATATATTATCCTATTTCTAAACATGTTTACAATGTTACTGCTGAACATTCTTTTAGTGAATTACCCCCGCATGAGTTGTCCTATAGATTTGCGCTGCGCAATAACACTTTTATTAGTATGTTACATCATTCCCATCAGGCTAGCAATGCTACAAATTGTTGGATATGTGGCCGACTCCCTCCCTATCAGAACTATAAGGGAATTCTGCCTCTCTTTCCATATCCGTTCACACACAATGGCTCCTGTGGAGCATGGTTTAGTTTAATTAATTCCCTCGATTCAAACTCAGCAGTTTATCAAGACAACTGGGTATGGGGAAACCTGAACTTAGTTTTGCTTAAAGTCTGCTACCCTAACAAGGAGGGACTTCCCAAAAGAACAGGAACTGATCTAGAAAATGAAGTATATGGATTAGGTAATTTCACGCTTAATCTCATAATCCTGAATGTTGAATACGAAGCTGCACCAATTTGGTCCGCTATGTCAGTATTTCCGGTTAAAGGTGAATTGTGTATAAGAAAGAATGGCTCCATACACATGGGCCATAGTAAATGCACCACTATAATAGAATTCAGTGATCAAGGCAAATCTACATTTAGAGCTTCTCGCCATTCCTACTTCGTATGTGGTCAGACTGCATATATACGTCTGCCCCTAGATTGGGATGGTACCTGCTACATCGGATTCCTTTTGCCACCTGTTTTCCTAGCTCCTCCTGATTATCATAGAAATACTCATTTAGTACACAATAGACAGCGGAGAGATCTCCCAATAGTCGACTACACTGAAACAGCATGGGAAAAAAACACAGATTTCATTAAAGGTCTTTTTCCCTATATAGGTACAGTCACTAATAGTAAGCTGATACGTAGATTAACCAGAACCCTTGAAGCAGTAGTAAACGAAACTATTTCCGCCTTAGGCAATTTAACAGAAGAACAGTCTGTTATGCGGATTGTTGTGCTTCAAAATCGTCTTGTCCTTGACGTCATTCTGGCCGATAGGGGCGGAGCTTGTAGGGTCATCGGATCAAGTTGTTGCATTTTCATACCAGAAAATTCGCCATCTGTATATAAAGCCATAACTCGCCTTCATAAGATTGTAAGCCAGATACACCAGAATCCAGGCACCTGGACTTGGTCCGGTTGGTTTTGGAGTGTATTATCTACCTTTGGATGGAGGGTCCTATCCTTCCTAGGTATTGGCTTTCTCATACTATTCAGTTGCTGCTTATGCCTACAATGTGGACCAGCGATTTGTGGTCTGTGTGCCACATCGTGTATTCCACCACCAAGATTTCATTCATCCCGGAAGAAGAAAGAAGAACAAATGATGCTATATGAACAGATCAACGGATTGATGAAGATTGATATCTCTTAAGGGCAAGTAGGGGACAAGGAGGGAATGTGGAAATATGGATTTTTATGATCAGTTATGCCCCCTATCTTGGACCCCAACGGTTTCATGTATAAATCACAAATACATGTATGTTTCCTCCAGTTCCAGTTATGAAGACGCAAACACATGTGCGTCCACCGTCAACATGTCCTCTTTCAGATCCGCCATGAATGGGTCGGATATTCCATTCCTAAGTATGAAAGGCCACCGGCTTTATATGGTTCATTTATCCCATTTTACAGTCCAGGCGAGTAGGCCCTGATTCTGCCATTAAGTCCGTTTCCTGCCTTCTGCCTCTGAAAGCTCTAGTCTGAGCTCGCATCTGTATCCATGAACTTTGTCCTACTCCCTGCGCGGCTAACGGTGCCTGACTCGATCTGTCTGCTTGCCAAAAACTGTATTTCACCTTCAAGATTATCTGCTCTGCTCCGCTCCTCATCCAATGCATTCCTGTCTAGTAGTTTAAGTAAACATTCTTTCAGCTACCGAGCAAAAGGCCCGGCTTCTCTGTCTTTATGCAAGTAATTCATAGCCCTGTTACTATGGAAGGTTTCTGCCCTCGCATCTAGTGTAGACACTTAGACGCTTGTACACGCACTAACAGTCAGTATCGTCAGTATAGAATAAGATTCTATCCTAAGAGACCTCTCTTTTGGATAACATAGTTCTTTAAACATAGGATGTTAGATATGATTTGGGATTAGGTTGACTTGACCCCCCAGACTTCTGTCTCCACATATAGAGCTAAATGTCAAGTCCCCTTCACCCCCTAGTTGCACGTCAATCACACGTCATGCTGCTGCGCGCGCATCTCTGCCAAGTATTTCTGCTGACATTGCGAAATTCTTTCATGGAACCACCCTATTGTGACATCATACCTGATGACGTTCTTTAGGTTACGCCCAGTTACACCCATTTTAGTTACGCATGTATGTTTTATCTTTGCTATCAACTGTTACGCCTCCTGCATCTGTTTCACTGTAATGCCTATTGTATAAAAATGATTACTTGTCAATAAAGTTAGTCCTTCACTTCCTGAACCTTCGTGGTGATGGAATATGGAGTCCATCAATTCGAATTGATTTTGGAATAAAGCCCGTTCCGAACCTCTAATACCACGGATTCTGCCTCTTATTTTACTGAGCTATTATTATAGATTTTCCGCATCAAATTAAGTTCCGGTAATTAAATTATTTACCACAGGATGAGCAATTGTAGTGGCCTGGTTGTTTAAAAAAACAGATTCCCCACTTGTGTGCCTGTTTCTTTTGTTGGGGCTTGCTCTTGCTCTAACCCTAGTGCGTTGAGATTCTTCTTTTTGTATGGAGGGAGGGCTTGCAATAGCGGGTTTGGGTCCAATTGTAATATAGGTTTACTTGTTTTGATTGTGGTGACCAAATTTGCTAGGTTGGTGACCGTGTTGATCACATTATTGTGAATATCTGCCTCCTCAGTATGATCCAGTTCCTCTTCCAGCGTTTTGACTGATCCTGTTGGATTTACTACCGGAAATGGGATAGACTTGACCTGTCTGTTCAGGTTGTAATTCACATATACATGGATTTGACTTTTCATTAGATGCTTTCCAGAGCCTCTTGCGCTGTCTTTTAGTTGACTGAACAGTATCTCCAAGTAGAGTGATCCTTAGTGAAATATGTGCTACTGGCTAGCTGGTGTCATGGGGGGATTGAGTCGGGGGTCTGTCGCTGCTTTCAAAATTTATGGGATGCTTTCTAGTTGAAGACCTTTCAGCTCCACTACCCTGCTGTTCCAAATCTGAAGCGCTCAACTCCACCGTGGCATTTACAGTTTTTGTTGTTTTTTTGGTGAAAATCTTTATTGTTAAGAGCTCAATTGTCGAAATTATTGGCGTTGATGTGTCCACTGCTCCTGAGGCTGTTTTTCGGTTTAGATCGTTTTTATTGATTTTTGAAAGAACAGCAATACAACCTAAACCGCCTACATCCCCTGGCCAGTGGTTATACATTTGAGGGCGCCTTAAGTAAACTTTACGTAGGTAAAGAAATTAAGATATAAATCCAACATTATCAAATAAAAGTAAGAAGTGAAGGACATTGTGGCGAGGAGGGGGGAGGCAGGCTTCATTGCCTCGAGTAGTGACAACGCTGAAGTTAACCACATGTGTAGGTGTGTGGAGTGGGTCCAGAGGCTGGTAGGGGTAGGATCCGCAAATAGTGCAGACACGTCAATTCGTGGAACCCGTCTGCCAAGTACGCTATGCAAGGCCTCCACATTTTATCAAAGAGGGGTAATTATTGTGTGGCTACTGCTGTCAATTTTTCCATTCCTAGGATGTCCCACACTTTGCCTAGCCAATCTTGATGTGTGGGTATCCTATCTGTCCCCCATAGGAGTTGTTTCGCCGCCCCCAAGGTGAAATTGATTGCTTTGCCTGTGGGTGACTTTAGTGGATATGAGATTGGGTTAGGGAGTCCCCTATAATATATAACTGGGGAATTTGGGTATATCTGTATTGAACATTGTGTTAATAGCAGCCAATCCTTCTGCACAGTATGTTTCTTTCTTGGGGCACTGATGTAGAATATGCGTGAGTGTTCCCTATTGTCTGCACAGCCGCCAGTACATCTTACTCTCCTCAGGAGCATTTCTTTACTAGTAGTGTTGAGGGCGGATGTTCGTGCCCGATGCAAGATGTCACTTCACTCTTTATCAGAAAAGGAGCGTCCAAACTCTCTTTTTCATCTGTCCCTGGAGGGAAGGGATGAGGGCTCTCCTGTTGTGTCAAAAATGCATGGATGTCTGACCTCAATTTCTTATCTGAGCGCCACGTAATAAGCCTCTTTTGAAAGGTAGCATCATGTGGTTGGATCCATGGTCGGGTGACCCAATGGACTACTGCCAGATACTGCCATCTCATCGAGTTGGGCAGCGCATAGCAGTCCTGTAATTTGGTGAACTCCATGAGGCCATTGGTGTCAAATAAGTCCCCCACCCATTTACAATTGGCGGCCAGCCATGCTCTAAAGCCCGAATATTCCAGCGCCAGCGGGAAGTCCGGATTACCTATCAGCTGGGTCTGCGGGGATATCGGAGTGGAGAGGTTGTGCTTCCGCTGCACCTTGTCCCAGACTCTCACTGCTGCTCTCGTGACTGGTGAAATGTACACGCCCCACGGTCTATGTGGTTTAGACCACCATGGCACCTTCCAAAGGTGTATCTCAGCTATAGCCTGGTCTATGAAGCACCAGTGCTTTTGGGTAAGTATGCGCGACCATTCCACCATATACTGTAGTTGGGCTACTTGGTAATATTTATGAACATTTAGAATCCCCAGGCTGCCCCTGACCACCGTAAGGAAAGCTCTTGATCTAGACATTTTTGCCTTTTTACCCTCCCAAATAAAGTCCAATGTAAGGGCGTGTAGCACAGGTGGCCGAAGCGGTAGAGTTTGCATCACATAGAGCAATTTGGGGAGTAGCGTCATTTTAAAAGCTGCCAGCTGCCCCAGCCATGAGAGATTCTGTTGCGTCCATTTAGTAAGGTCTGACCATGTCAGAACAAGCAAATTACTGTAGTTGTAGTCCACAATAGCCTTGAATGTGGGGAAAATGTGTAGGCCTAGGTAAGGGACCCCTCCTTCTGTATAGAACCAGGGATTTCTGCAGGTTGATTTTAAACCCTGAGACTCACCCAGACTCCGAGAATTCCGCCGTAACCGATGTTAAGGAGTCAAACAGCTTTGTAAGGGTCATGAGTACATCATCCGCATAAAGCATTATCTTGTGTTCCCTCACACCCATCTGAATCTCGGTTACCCCTATGTTATCTCTTATGCGCTCATCCAGAGGCTCCATGTATAGCGCAAAAAGGAGAGGGGACATAAGGCACCCCTGTCTTGTTCCCCGCCCTATGGGGAAGGGGGAATTGGACGGCATTCACATAAACGTTAGACCATGGGGCTGCTTAGCAAGCCCGTACCCGCGGAATGGGGGCCCAAGGCCCACTCGTTCCAGCACTCGGTATAAATACAGCCAGTGTACACGGTCAAACACTTTCTCAGCGTCAACTGTCAATAAGTTGGCATCTGTGAGCATTGTGACTTGTCCAGGAGGTGGCATAGTTGTTTCGTATTATTACTACACCCACGTTCCGGGACAAATCCAGCTTGGTCTGGGTCGACTATCCCCTGAACATATGGTGCCAATCTGAGCGTCAGCTCACTAGTGAAGATCTTGTCATCACCAAAACAAGGGACAGACGTCTTTACTTTCAATTCCGGGTGGGCTCCCTACCTGTAAACTAGTTTACATGCAAATGGCACAATCTAAATGATAGCAAGTGCAAGTTGTGTATGGAGTAGGAGGGGACCAACCCGCATATTTTATTTGTTTGCCCAGCCTATCAGGCACCGCGGAGAAGAGTTGAAACCTCTATGTAGAAACATGGGTGTTAGGAGTAGTGGCACCGCAATGAGAATAATGCAGACCGACACAAATGCACAGTGTGTCATAGCTGTTGCTAAATTTTTAAGCTGGATGTGGCTAATTCGTGAAAAAATGACCAAAATTGCCAAGTCCACCCAATTTAATGATCTGTAAAAGAAGTAAAATGATGTGGAAACAGTTAGGCCAGTATTACGCCAGCAGTCCAATGTTTTAACTCTTGTTTGGGATAACCCCAACTATAAGTGGAGTTTTAATCATTTCCTTATATATCAACTGTATCGCTAAACTGGTGTTTATTTGTTTAACCCCAATCCTGTTTATATATATGCTTACTGCGGTTGCTTATTTTCAAGGCTTCCAACCGTTTAGTTCTATGAAATGTACAGTAGATTCGTTCCATGTCTTTTAAGAATATTTAATTACCTTGTGTGGTTTTAATAATATGAATTTTAATTTTTTTTTGTATATCTCCTGAAATTTGTATGTTTTTAAACTTTTGATCAGTAATCACACTGAAAAAAAATCTTTATATTTTATCATGAATATTGTATATTTTATCCCTTTAAATGGTGGGCTCGTGTGTTTCATTGTTAATTGTCTTTTGTGGTCTTAAGTGATCGAAATAAAGATATTGATTGATTGATGATCTTGGCGTCCACGTTCAGCAAGGAGATTGGACAGTAAGAAGCGCAATTTTTGGGGTCCTTGCCCAGTTTGGGAATTACTGTGATAGTGGCATGACGCATTGACTCCGGGAGCATTCCTTGTGTATCGGGACCGGGTGCCTTATGCAGTTACAACTTCAGTATGGCGCAGAGGACTCCCTGCGCTGTAATGTCCTTTTCTGGGGCAGTGTACACAGGTATTTCCACCCCAGGCAGATACACCCTAGCCAAATATGCCTCAACGTCTGCTTACTGTAGGGGATCGGCGGTGTAGAGGGCCGGTAGAATTCCCCAAATGTGTTCACAATGCCCTCGTCTGTATTGAGAATGGAGCCATTTGCACACTAATTTCGAATAAACGCCCAGAGGCGGTGTGATAACATGCTTCCCGCTTTATTGCCTTGTGCATAGTATGCCACGACACCAATAAAGTGACTCCTCAGACCACCTATAGCATCTCCCATAGTGGGTTTATTGCTGTGTAGTTGTGTTCTACTTCGAGCCAATGCCTCCAGTGTAGCCATGGGGACCTTCTCATATGTAAGAAGATTTGTGTTAAGTCGCCAGCGGGTAGAGTGTGGTGGTGACCTAGTGGAGCGGACACGTAGGGTGATGGGAGATTGGTCAGAAAGGGCGACTGCCCCGATGTCCGCAGTTATCGTGGCACTCATTATCCCCGGTGTGGTAAGGAAGTAGTCAATCCATGTCTATATATGTGATGTACCGCTGAAAAGTATGTATAGTCTACTTCTGTAGGGTGTAAGTGTCACCAGGCATCAACTAGGCCTGCTTTGAACGGATCACTGACAAAATATCGAAGGTCAAAAAATCGACCTACAAAAATATCGGAGCAAAAATATCGATGTCAAGAATATCGACATGGTAAGTACAAAAGTATCGAAAATAAGATATAGAATGTCAAAAATATCGTTTTTAAAAATATAGGGTATTTTTTATGTTAAATAAAACAAATAATACATATAAATAAAATAAACATAATCAAAAATATTTTATAATGTTTAAAATTAATAATTAATATATATAATTTATTAAAACATTAATTAAACATATACATATAATATATAATATATATACTTACTTAATCAGTTTTAATAATTGTTTTAATAACGTATAAATTATTAAAAATTATTATAAATTACAAATACATCGTACACATAAAACAATAACATGAATAAAAATTAAATAATTATCTATAACACATTTAAAAAATTACATTTAATTTGAATATTGCTAAAATTAATTATATATTACATTAGCTAAAATAATACAAAACATATTAAATAGCACAGACAATAAAACTACTACTCCAGCTAAAAAAATACAGCAGTAAGTAAAATGTTGGATAGCGTAGGGAGAAAAATTACTATTCCAACTCCAGAGAGTGCAACAGTAGAGAAAGTGTTGGATAGCGTAGGGGTAAAAATTACTATTCCCACTCCAGAGAGTGCAACATTAGGGAAAGTGTTGGATAGCGTAGGGGTAAAAATTACTATTCCAACTCCAGAGAGTGCAACAGTAGGGAAAGAGTTGGATAGCGTAGGGGTAAAAATTACTATTCCCACTCGAGAGAGTGCAACAGTAGGGAAAGTGTTGGATAGCGTAGGGGTAAAAATTACAATTCTCGCTCCAGACAGTGCAACAATAGGGAAAGTGTTGGATAGCGTAGGGGTAAAAATTACTATACCAACTCCAGAGAGTGCAACAGTAGAGAAAGTGTTGGATAACGTAGGGGTAAAAATTACTATTCCCACTCCAGAGAGTGCAACATTAGGGAAAGTGTGGGATAGCGTAGGGGTAAAAATTACTACTCCAACTCCAGAGAGTGCAACAGTAGGGAAAGTGTTGGATAGTGTAGGGGTAAAAATTACTATTCCCACTCCAGAGAGTGCAACAGTAGGGAAAGTGTTGGATAGCGTAGGGGAAAAAATTACTATTCCAACTCCAGAGAGTGCCACAGTAGGGAAAGTGTTGGATAGCAAAGGGGTAAAAATTACTATTCCCACTCCAGAGAGTGCAACAGTAGGGAAAGTGTTGGATAGCGTAGGGGTAAAAATTACTACTCCAACTCCACAGAGTGCAACAGTAGGGAAAGTGTTGGATAGCGTAGGGGTAAAAATTACTATTCCAACTCCACAGAGTGCAACAGTAGAGAAAGTGTTGGATAGCGTAAGGGTCAAAATTAGAATTCCAACTCCAGAGAGTGCAACAGTACAGAAAGTGCTGGATAGCGTAGGGATAAAAATTACTATTCCAACTCCAGAGAGTGCAACAGTAGGGAAAGTGTTGGATAGCGTAGAAGTTAAAAATAACATACTTATAAATAAAATAATTATTTAACATAATTAGTGATTTAATTATTAAATAACTCAAAATTATTTACAAATACCAATAAATTATGATTACAAACATAACTACCAATTGATAATTAATTAACAATAAATTAATAATAAATACCAATAAAAACAATTAATAAATATTAATTACCCAATAATAAATATTAAACAATAACATATTTTTCATAACCAAAAACATCTGAATTATGAAAAAGTAATTACCAATTAAAAAATATTGAACAATTAACAAAAATTATACCACAAAATAATTATGAAACATTAATTACCAATTAATAATTACGTATTCATATATTAATTAGAAATATCAATACATAATATTTAATCATATTTAATTCACAATTAATGATTAATCAACAACAAATTATTTTTCATAACCAAAATTTTATAATTTAAAATATTTACCAATTAATAATTAATGTCCAATTAATTAATAATCAACACCCAACAACAAATGTAATAACTACTTAATAAGATTTCAATTACTTCCAAGACTATTACCCTATAAACGCACAACACACTCCAAAAATAAAATAATACACTTAACATAATTATCAATTAATCAATTAATAAAAACTAATTACCAATTAATAAAAATTAATGACCAATTAATACTTAATTAACAATAATATAATTATCAATACCAATAAATGAAAATAAATTATTACTTTATTACAATTAAATTACTTCCCACCCTATTCCCCTATAAACCCACAACCCGCTACAGAACTGAAACGCAAAAATTAATTAAAATTAATTTATAATTCCTAAAAATGTATAATAAATTTCATATAATTAAATTACTTCCCACCCTATTCCCCTATAAACCCACAACCCGCTACAGTACTAAAACACAAAATTCACTTAAAAAACCATTATTACCATATAAAAATTGTATACATATATTTTAAAACCAGTAAAACACTCAACAAAAAACATATAACACATGCATATTAAATACATAATAAAATACATAACAATAATATAAATATCGATATTAGTAACATCAATATTAGTAACATCGATATATTTGATATCGATATTACTAACTTCGATATTACTAACATCGATATAAAAATACTTACCTTAGGGTCGATATTCTGTCCATAGATAATATTGACATCGATATTCTGTCCCTTCGATATTTAAAACTCGATATTAGTGTAGGTCGAAATTTTATTTTCGATATTTTGACTGTGTACCGCTTTGAACAACCAACCCTTGATGCCCATGGTAAGGCTCCTATCCTGTCCCTGCCAGGGTGAGACCTGTCCCGCTTCACGGCATTATAACATTAAAGTTGCCCCCCCACCAACATCTTCCTGTCCGGGGTAGAGTGTAGGCGTCCCGGGAAGTCCCTGAGGAACTCTTTCTGTGTGTCATTAGGGCCATAGACAGTGGCCACTGTGTATCTAGTTCCTTGAATTTGTATATGCAGTGCTAGCAAGAACCCCGGTACATCCAAAAAGACACCCTCAACTTTCTCCGCAAAGTGTGTGGCGAGCAAGATGGCAACTCCCGCAATTTTTGCCCAGGCCGAAGGAGAAGTACTGCTGGGTCGACCAGCGAGAGCACATCCGCCGCCAGTCCTACTGAACTAGATGGGTTCCTGTAGCATACAGGTATCACACTTGGCATCTTTGAGAAACCAAAGTACAGCCAGCCGTTTTGTTGGGAAATTAAGGCCTCTAACATTGAGGCTAAGTATGGTCACCATGCCCAGTGTAGTCACCCTCCTCTTCCTTGCCAAACAACCACCTCGCCACCTCATGTCCCCCCCAAGAGGTGGGACTGACAAAAACGTCATGAAGAATGAGGGAAGAATGGGTATAAGAAACATAAATCAAAAAATAACACAACAAGACTAATAGAACTGACAATATCTCCCACCCGGGAGTCGGCATAAGCATGAAGTTGGGGTCCATGTCGCAGCTAAGTGTATGAATCGGCATCGAAGAGATTATCTCAATGGGCCCAATAGGCAAAATCCTACGATTGGGATGTTGGGCTTCAACTTCAGTCTAGGGCCTTTTTTATTTATTTATTTGACGAGTTTTATGTAGCGCTGGCTAGACCCAGAGGTATCAGAGCGCTTTACATGAGGATCATTGAGTTACAAGTTATAAGTTACAAATTACATGCGTTACAAGAGCATAGTAAAACACAGGAAATAAACAACGTTACGGTAATTCGTCGGAGGGAGGGGGAGGAAGAAGACATAGTGGGGAGAACTGTGCCCAATGTCGGCTGGGTAGGTGACTGCTGAGGGGGTGAACCAGGGCCGATCTTCTCTATAGCTATCTAGCAACTCCACCGGGTACCATCCATGTTGCTCAGGTCTCCGCGGTCAGGAATAACAAGAAAAACAGTTTGGCATAGTTACATTAGTTACAGTTGCATAATCAAACTAGGAAGAAACAAGTCCCCAATAATGGATAGAGGGAATTGGGGGGGGGGGGAGTAGAAACAGGGGGCTGGGATGAAGAGAACCTCATGGGAGTCACAAAGTTAAGAGTAAGCAGGGTCATCTCGGCATCTTATTTGAAATTGTTTGAAATGGGTCCCAGTGGGGGAATCCTTAAGATGTGGAGGCCGGGAGACAGACTTAAGGGAGATTGAAGTAGAGTACGGCCACTTATGAGTCTTGAAGCAGCTCCAGTGCATCGGGCCTCCCGCATCGGCGCCATCCCATAAGAGTCCGCCCAAGGCTATATGGCTGATAAAGGTTGAAGATAAACAATAGGCGCCTATCCGGTACGATTTGTGCCTGAAATGAAGGAACCTTGAGTTAATAATGTCACATGGCAGCCATCTTAAGGTCAGTCATTGGCTATGTGCTCCCATGTATCGCTGAACCTGTCTCTTCATTAACATCTGCCAACCACAGTACAGGGAGCCTTACTATGTCTTCCTTACCCCCATGGGACTGCAGGGAAGCCTCCTGAACTCCTCCTGTGTGAGGGATGGCGCTTGCCATTTTGGCTGGACGAGAAGTGAGCTATACCTCCTTCACTGTGGCCGGTGTCCTATCAGAGTCCGCTGCCGCCGCACTGCTATCTTCTTCCGCCCGGTCCCTCGCGGATTACCGTGCGTCGTTGCACACTCCCCGTCAGGTTCTCATTACGGGGATGCCATCTTGATGATGCCCAGCCTCGGCCGACTCTACGGGGCCAAACTCGTCAATGTAAAGTTCTTTAGAAAGGTAGCAGGCCAATGCTCAGAGCACCCCCTCCTGCTCCACACGCTTACCGCTACTGGCTCTTATTGCGCATGGAGGTCAAGCAGCATACCAGGGGCACTTTCCCAGGACTCGTTCTCTGCACGCAGTGTTGGCTGAGAATTGGAGCGCTTCCACCATGTCAGGGTCAGGCGCAATGGTCAGGCAGCTCATCACTAGCTCACGGCGGCACACTAAGGTGCCGATTACGATCCGATAGAAAAATTCCCCGTGCGGCTCGTATCCGGTCTTTTTACCGTATGAATCGTACAAGTGCCGTACGAACTGGCAATCACGATTCGCATGCTAAAAAGTCCATACAATCCGCATTTGGAATCATTCCCCACACATCCTCGGGTCGGAAAATGTGTCCGACACATCCTCGGACGATTTACCGTACAAACGTGAAAAGTCAAGTCCGACCGAGGAATCACGATCCCACCCGTGCGTCCGAACTCACAACCGTATGGTAAAAACACCGTCCGCACCGAACTCCCATTGCAACCATGGAGAAATGTGCCCGCATACGTGCCAAACACTCCCCCCAGCACCCATACGTTCGAGTCGTACTCCCCGTTAATGTACACCCCCCCTGTATGTACACCCGTGTACGTGTCGAACCCCCACCCGTGTATGTACACCCCAGTACGTTCGAGTCCTACCCCCACCCCTGTACGTGTCGTACCACCGTCTATGTACACCCCAGTATGTTCGAGTCCTACCCCCACCCCTGTACGTGTCGTACCCCCGTGTACCTACACCCCAGTACGTTCGAGTCCTACCCCCAACCCTGTACGTGTCGTACCACCGTCTATGTACACCCCAGTACGTTCAAGTCCTACCACCACCCCTGTACGTGTCGTACCACCGTCAATTTACACCCCAGTACGTTCGAGTCGTACCCCCACCCCTGTACGTGTCATACCCCCGTGTACCTACACCCTAGTACGTTCGAGTCCTACCCCCACCCCTGTACGTGTCGTACCACCATCAATGTACACCCCAGTACGTTCGAGTCGTACCTCCACCCCTGTACGTGTCGTACCACCGTGTACCCACACCCCTGTACGTTCGAGTCCTACCCCCACCCCTGTACGTGTCGTACCACCGTCAATGTACACCCCAGTACGTTCGAGTTCTACCCCAACCCTGTATGTGTCGTACCACCGTGTACCCACACCCCTGTACGTTCGAGTCGTACCCCCACCCCTGTACGTGTCATACCCCGTGTACCTACACCCCAGTACGTTCGAGTCCTACCCCCACCACTGTACGTGTTGTACCACCGTCAATGTACACCCCAGTACGTTCGAGTCGTACCCCCACCCCTGTACGTGTCGTACCACTGTGTACCCACACCCCTGTACGTTCGAGTCCTACCCCCACCCCTGTACGTGTCATACCCCCGTGTACCTACACCCCAGTACGTTCGAGTCCTACTCCCACCCCTGTACGTGTCGTACCACCATGTACCCACAACCCAGTACGTTCGAGTCCTACCCCCACCCCGTACGTGTCGTACCACCGTGTACCCACACCCCTGTACGTTCGAGTCCTACCCCCACCCCTGTACGTGTCATACCCCCGTGTACCTACACCCCAGTACGTTCGAGTCGTACCCCCACCCCTGTACGTGTCGTACCACCGTGTACCCACACCCCTGTACGTTCGAGTCCTACCCCCACCCCTGTACGTGTCGTACCACCGTCAATGTACACCCCAGTACGTTCGAGTCCTACCCCCACCCCTGTACGTGTCATACCCCCGCGTACCTACACCCCAGTACGTTCGAGTCCTACCCCCACCCCTGTACGTGTCGTACCACCGTCAATGTACACCCCAGTACGTTCGAGTCCTACCCCCACCCCTGTACGTGTCATACCCCCGTGTACCTACACCCCAGTACGTTCGAGTCCTACCCCCACCCCTGTACGTGTCGTACCACCGTGTACCCACACCCCTGTACGTTCGAGTCCTACCCCCACCCCTGTACGTGTCATACCCCCGTGTACCTACACCCCAGTACGTTCCAGTCGCACCCCCACCACAACCTCCTAAGTACGGAGCGCACCCCATGCCCCAACATCACAACCGCATGTACGAGTCGTACCAAGCCACACACAAGGACAGCACCGTACAACCAAATGGCCCATCTACACACCGTACACAAGCTCAAAACGCACGTACACAACCAGGACAAAACAAAACAACACAAGAAAACACTATTCGAATGGCACAAAGCCACTAAACATGGCCAACAAACACTAAAAAAACACATACACTGACCTGCAACTGCCAAATACAAACAGAGGCCCTAAACACCACCACTCCTTATAACACACCCACCCAAAGTTCAAACACAGCCACACCCACCAATGAACCAATAAAAAGGGCCCACACACACAAACCATGAGCCTTTGCAACAGACTCACTGCTGCCAGACACCACAGACAACTTACAGCACCTTACTACAAGCTTCACGACACCTTACACTTGCACACCTTCACACAACCACCTTCACAAACACACCCTCATCACATTCACACACACACACACACCTGCACAACCACACCCACACACCCACAACCATCCACACACACCCCCCACCATCCACACACACCCCCCACCATCCACACCCACACCCCTCACCATGCCCACTACCAAGAATCCAAAGTTCAGTAACCGAGAGTTGGAAGTTCTTGTCGATGAAATCCTCAGAGTCGAGCCACAGCTCTTTGGACCATTGGTCAGAAACACCAGCATGGCAGCAAAAACAGCCATGTGGCAGACCATCATCGATGCTGTGAATGCTGTTGGGGACACCAGAAGGACCAGGCAGGAATGCCAATCCAGGTGATACGATCTGCGGAGGAGGGTCCGAGCCAAGATGCAGGAGGAACACAACCAGGCCAACGCCACTGGAGGAGGGCCCTCCCGCAGACCCGTACACTACCAGCCCTGGGAGGAGAGGGTGATGGCCATACTGCCGGTGGAGGCAGTGGACGGATTAGAAGGACTCCGAGACCCGGGTAAGTACACAAACAACGCACCTCACATGGGGGGAACGTCATCCACAACCAAAATCACTAACAGGCACGCAACCACCCCAAGCCATCGCATGACTCAACCACACTCCATGAACACGCACATGCCACTGCTGCCACCATGCCCCATGCACCCAGCTGGACAATGTCAAGTCACAGGCCACAGAAGACACCAACACATGACACGGTAACCCGGATGGCGGGAGGGTGGGCCCCAAAAATCACATAGTGCAACTCAGAAGCAGACAACAATGCCCTCTGCCCATATGGCCTAGGTCACAGCCAGACAAACAGTGTGTCCCCACACAGGAAAGACTCGCCAGCAAATGGCGGACGCCTTGCATCAACACATGGGGGTGAAGGCACTGTTTTGCACATGACAGCAGCTGATGAACAGCCAACATTGTGAAAGAGTGGCAGCACACACCACCACAGCAGCAGCGCACACACAGACACTACACCCAATGGGTGCCTGGAGATCAGAAACAAACTCACTTCAACAAGCCAAGGGCCATTCAAAGATCTGCTAAAAGTGTGTGCCCAGGAAGCTGGCCTGAGGTGACAGAGGGTGACACACAGAGGGAGGGAGAGGGGGAAAGAGAGGGAGGGAGAGGGGGACAGAGAGGGAGGGAGACACAGGGACACGGACAGAGGGAGGAGGCTGACACACGGAGGGAGGGAGAGGGGGACAGAGAGGGAGCGAGATGGACAGAGGGAGGAGGCTGACACACGGAGGGAGGGAGAGGGGGACAGAGAGGGAGGGAGAGGGGGACAGAGAGGGAGGGAAAGGGGGACAGAGAGGGAGCGAGACACAGGGAGAGCAAATCAGCCGTGTGGCGTGTGCGAATGTCTGCTCGTCAGCAGGTAGACTGCGTGCATGTAGACAAGGGTGGCCAGTCCCAGAACCCCCGCTCTTCCCCATGGCAAAAGACAGGGCCATGTCACAATCTGTTCACGAGCACAACGACAGCTACCTGGATCATATACGTGTGTGGATCCACTCCATGTGCACATGTACAGTGCTACACGGAAGGCACCAATGCATGGCTCGCCACACCTGCCCACTCCACTGCTGACTGCAGTCACACTTGACGCAGCAAGTAAGACCGTGCCACACATAGTTAAAGGGGCCAAAGTGGTGCCCAAGGGACACACCCATGCACAAGTGCACTGTGAGTGGACTGCAAGACAGATCCCAATTCCAAGAGGAAATGTCCCAACTTTGAAACTGATGAAACATGGATGTTGCATGGACCAAAATTAACATTGTCTCTCTCACACACAGGTCAACGTCGTGGTTCACCCCCCAACACTGGGTGGGAAGACTCACAGGACCCGGATCTGCAGGAGCCCGATCCCACCGGCAGCGACCACTCTCACCACTCTGTGGACGACCCCGACCGACCTGGCCCCTCTGGTGTCCAACCACCTGCAGCACCTGCGTCAGGTACAACTGTGCCAACAACCACCCCCACTCCTGCCACATCCCAGGAGACACCCAGGATCCCTGCCCCAACACCACAATGCAGCCAGGCTGGCCAGGAGGGACACGGTGTCCCGGGCACCCAGGAGGAGGCAGGCGACAACGCCAATGCCACCCCTCAGGGGTCCCGGAGACCCGATGTGCCCACAAGGGCATGCCAGGTTCAAGTGGGCAGGGGTGGTGGGAGTGGAGGACGGCGGAGGCGCGAGCCTGACCAGTTGGCTGGGGAACCGGTATTTTCCCATGTCCGTAACATCCTGGACACATACCGGCAGGACACCACGGGCCTGGCCCAGGTTGTGTCCGTCCTCGAGGGGATCAAGGCCAAGCAGGCCCAGCAACATGCGGAGCTACATGCCTGTCTACTGCAACACCAACGGAGGAAGGAGGACAAACAGGCTGAGCAAGTGACGGCGTTCCAGGGGATTCACGATACACTCCGTCGGATGGCCGACAACATGGCCGACCCTCCGTGTGCCAGAAGGCGGAGAACATCACCACCCACAGGGAGGGATCAGGAGGAGGAGGAGGAAACATCCGATAGAGCATCCCAGACGTCGTCACGGCCTGCTTCTGAGGGTTCCCGCAGGAGGGCGGGTCGTCCACGGAAAAGACCGTGAGGGTCGGAGCAACATCACCATCTCCCAGGACACCTGGCCTGGCACCTGGCCCACTGGAGCAACAGCATCACAGCATCAAGAGACATTCTCTGCCACATGGCCCTGCTGGTCACTGTCTGACCAATGTTGACAAAGACTGTGGCATGGACTATGAGGATTTCCAATGGCAAGGACACCAACTCCCCTACTGAACTTTGGATTCCAAACTCCCGGAAAGCCCCTCACTTTGTCCCCCCCCCCCAATAATAAATCACACTATGAAGAGAAGATGCCTGCTGGTTGCATTATTACCTAACATGTGTCTTGTAAAGTCTAAACATGCCTGAGTCATCTTTTGTCTTCAACCATCCACACCCTGGGGCCTGAGTCTGGCACAGGACACATGGGTCACAGTGTATTAGGCAAGACAGACATGGAGCACCATACACACCCGTGATGGGCCAACCAGCTGAGGGGGTGGCCGCACAACCGTGCTGACAGACACATTGAGTACAGCAACAGACATGCGCAGAGGTCAGGGATCCTGTCCAGTGTCCTGGGGGGCACCCTGGTATGTGTAGACAGGTGGCAGAACCATGTCCTGCAAGCTTGAGTCCGGTGGATGCAGAGAATGGGGGCCTGGCCAACGTTGGATGCATGGGGATGGCACATGTCACAATACCAACACAGTCATGGACATCATGCCCACTACACAGTCTCAGCCCCCACACACAGCTTGCATCTTGCTACTTGACACATTGACACATAGCCACAATCAGGGAATACCATGCCAGACATGCTGGATGCACCGCGGCAACACACCAGCATTGAGTGAGAAGAGGCACCTTGGAGGCATAGGGACACCTTTATTAGTCATGTTTTCGGGAGTGCAGAGGCAACTTGAAGTACACATGAACACATCTTGTGGAGTAACATGTGGGTCCAACACTGGCACCCCCCTTCTGCAGCACAAATGCGTGTTAGCCATGGAACTGGCACACAAGCGTCGGCTAACAGCTAAACACCCACAGCTGCTCACGGAGAGCCTGCCATACACCATAGATCCGCTGATGTGGAAGTCCCACACCATGTCAAGCCAATGCTAATCGTATGTGTCCGAGGGCAGTGTCACACACATTGATGCCATCATCACAATCCACTATCCCATCACTGATGACTGTCAATCAGTCAGACCATCTATTCAGGTGTACCCAGCTGCATGTCGTGTCCCATGCTGATGCTACATGGCTGCAGAGGAACCAAACATCGACAGGGGCAGTGTGCATACATCGTGAACAACTGCCACACCCAATACACCCCTGATGCATACAAAATGCGAAGTGGGTCGCACACCGCTCGTCATACTAGCAAATAGCCCCATAGGATTCTGGAGAATGTAGTGACAGCGGCGGGTACACCTATGCCACGAGTAAAAAGTTAAAATGCCATCCCTGGACACGTGTTTCGAGGTAATTGCCTCTCGTCAGCAGGGAGCAGGTACGTATGCGGGGTGCTGTAGACTGCCAAAAAATTATCAGGTATAGTACCTCTTACGGCGCGCGGGTGCGGGATCCGGGCTCGTCAACCCATGGCTCAGGGAGCTTTAAATACAAAATGCGAAGTGGGTCGCACACCGCTCGTCATACTAGCAAATAGCCCCATAGGATTCTGGAGAATGTAGTGACAGCGGCGGGTACACCTATGCCACGAGTAAAAAGTTAAAATGCCATCCCTGGACACGTGTTTCGAGGTAATTGCCTCTCGTCAGCAGGGAGCAGGTACGTATGCGGGGTGCTGTAGACTGCCAAAAAATTATCAGGTATAGTACCTCTCACGGCGCGCGGGTGCGGGATCCGGGCTCGTCAACCCATGGCTCAGGGAGCTTTAAATACAAAATGCGAAGTGGGTCGCACACCGCTCGTCATACTAGCAAATAGCCCCATAGGATTCTGGAGAATGTAGTGACAGCGGCGGGTACACCTATGCCACGAGTAAAAAGTTAAAATGCCATCCCTGGACACGTGTTTCGAGGTAATTGCCTCTCGTCAGCAGGGAGCAGGTACGTATGCGGGGTGCTGTAGACTGCCAAAAAATTATCAGGTATAGTACCTCTCACGGCGCGCGGGTGCGGGATCCGGGCTCGTCAACCCATGGCTCAGGGAGCTTTAAATACAAAATGCGAAGTGGGTCGCACACCGCTCGTCATACTAGCAAATAGCCCCATAGGATTCTGGAGAATGTAGTGACAGCGGCGGGTACACCTATGCCACGAGTAAAAAGTTAAAATGCCATCCCTGGACACGTGTTTCGAGGTAATTGCCTCTCGTCAGCAGGGAGCAGGTACGTATGCGGGGTGCTGTAGACTGCCAAAAAATTATCAGGTATAGTACCTCTCACGGCGCGCGGGTGCGGGATCCGGGCTCGTCAACCCATGGCTCAGGGAGCTTTAAATACAAAATGCGAAGTGGGTCGCACACCGCTCGTCATACTAGCAAATAGCCCCATAGGATTCTGGAGAATGTAGTGACAGCGGCGGGTACACCTATGCCACGAGTAAAAAGTTAAAATGCCATCCCTGGACACGTGTTTCGAGGTAATTGCCTCTCGTCAGCAGGGAGCAGGTACGTATGCGGGGTGCTGTAGACTGCCAAAAAATTATCAGGTATAGTACCTCTCACGGCGCGCGGGTGCGGGATCCGGGCTCGTCAACCCATGGCTCAGGGAGCTTTAAATACAAAATGCGAAGTGGGTCGCACACCGCTCATCATATTAGCAAATAGCCCCATAGGATTCTGGAGAATGTAGTGACAGCGGCGGGTACACCTATGCCACGAGTAAAAAGTTAAAATGCCATCCCTGGACACGTGTTTCGAGGTAATTGCCTCTCGTCAGCAGGGAGCAGGTACGTATGCGGGGTGCTGTAGACTGCCAAAAAATTATCAGGTATAGTACCTCTCACGGCGCGCGGGTGCGGGATCCGGGCTCGTCAACCCATGGCTCAGGGAGCTTTAAATACAAAATGCGAAGTGGGTCGCACACCGCTCGTCATACTAGCAAATAGCCCCATAGGATTCTGGAGAATGTAGTGACAGCGGCGGGTACACCTATGCTACGAGTAAAAAGTTAAAATGCCATCCCTGGACACGTGTTTCGAGGTAATTGCCTCTCGTCAGCAGGGAGCAGGTACGTATGCGGGGTGCTGTAGACTGCCAAAAAATTATCAGGTATAGTACCTCTCACGGCGCGCGGGTGCGGGATCCGGGCTCGTCAACCCATGGCTCAGGGAGCTTTAAATACAAAATGCGAAGTGGGTCGCACACCGCTCGTCATACTAGCAAATAGCCCCATAGGATTCTGGAGAATGTAGTGACAGCGGCGGGTACACCTATGCTACGAGTAAAAAGTTAAAATGCCATCCCTGGACACGTGTTTCGAGGTAATTGCCTCTCGTCAGCAGGGAGCAGGTACGTATGCGGGGTGCTGTAGACTGCCAAAAAATTATCAGGTATAGTACCTCTCACGGCGCGCGGGTGCGGGATCCGGGCTCGTCAACCCATGGCTCAGGGAGCTTTAAATACAAAATGCGAAGTGGGTCGCACACCGCTCGTCATACTAGCAAATAGCCCCATAGGATTCTGGAGAATGTAGTGACAGCGGCGGGTACACCTATGCCACGAGTAAAAAGTTAAAATGCCATCCCTAGACACGTGTTTCGAGGTAATTGCCTCTCGTCAGCAGGGAGCAGGTACGTATGCGGGGTGCTGTAGACTGGCAAAAAATTATCAGGTATAGTACCTCTCACGGCGCGCGGGTGCGGGATCCGGGCTCGTCAACCCATGGCTCAGGGAGCTTTAAATACAAAATGCGAAGTGGGTCGCACACCGCTCGTCATACTAGCAAATAGCCCCATAGGATTCTGGAGAATGTAGTGACAGCGGCGGGTACACCTATGCCACGAGTAAAAAGTTAAAATGCCATCCCTGGACACGTGTTTCGAGGTAATTGCCTCTCGTCAGCAGGGAGCAGGTACGTATGCGGGGTGCTGTAGACTGCCAAAAAATTATCAGGTATAGTACCTCTCACGGCGCGCGGGTGCGGGATCCGGGCTCGTCAACCCATGGCTCAGGGAGCTTTAAATACAAAATGCGAAGTGGGTCGCCACAACAATGCAACCAGCAGACGGCATGCGCAAGTACCTGGGGAAGAGAGACACACAAGAAGTCAGCCACAAAAAGCACAGCCACTTGCATGTGCATGTACTCGACACATGTTAGGATGACAACATGCTAGGTCACAATTATGACTGGCACCATCACTCCAGTGACACACCCACACACACCTCTGACTCACGTGCCATACATGCAGGTGGACACACACATCACAACACATGCCACACGGGGACAAATGCGTGCACACACAGACACTGGTACTCACCACTAAGCAAAGAAGTCGCGTATGAGCCGAGTCCGGATGTCCTCCTGCGGCTCCACATCCTCCACATCACTAGCCCCATTGCCAAGGCCTTCGTCCTCCACGGGTGGATGGTCCTCGTCATGTTGATCTAGGATGAGTGGCACAGCTTTCTCAACTGCCATGTTGTGCAGCATACAGCAGACCATGAAGATTTTGCAGACCTTTGCATGGGCATATGGGAGGGCGCCGCCGGTCTTGTGGAGGCACCGATAGCGGCTCTTCAGCATGCCAAACGTCCTCTCTATCACTCGCCTTGTCCGGCCATGGGCGGTGTTGTAGCGGAGCTGGGCCGGCGTGATGGGGTTGCGGAGAGGTGTGAGCAGCCATGGCATGTTGGGATAGCCAGCGTCCCCTACATGGGAAGCACATGGACATCGTTAGAACTGGTGAAGCGGTCGTGCTGGTAGGCTATGCAAAATACAGGACTGACAGACTGTACCCACCAACAACACATGCTCTTTCGTTGCGCAGCTGCATCATTATTTGAGGCATCCTGCTACACCTCATGATGTAGGCATCGTGTGCTGATCCTGGAAAACGAGCACAGACATGTGAAATCAACATGTTGGACTGACACACCACAAGGGCATTGATGGAGTGGTAGTGCTTCCGATTGCGGTACGCTACCTCCCGTGCGTGTGGTGGTACCAAAGCTACATGTGTCCCATCTATGGACCCAATGACATGGGGCATCCCTCCCAGGGCATAGAATCCACGCTTGACCGCAGTCAACTGTTCAGGGGTTGGGAACTTGATGAAGTCATCCAGGTGAATCAACATGGCCTCTAAGAAATCATGCAGCACACGGCAGAACATGCTCTGGGACATGCCACCAACCTGAGCTATGGTATATTGAAAGGTACCCGTGGCAAGAAAATGTAGGGCTGCCATTACCTTCAGCTGGGGTGTCAGTGCCGTAGGATACCTGTGCTGCGGTTGCAGGTGTGGTGCCAGTCTCGCCGTCAACTCCAGAATCAACCGTCGGGGGAAGCGGTAGCACCGGATCCGATCATTCTCCTGCATGTCAGCCAAGTCCGGCATTGCTCGGGGTAGAGGCGGCGCTCTGCAGTCATTTTGAAGTGACAAGGAAGAGTGAGTGCACCACAACAACAAATCATTTGTACTGAGCACATGTTAATCTGTCAATACACATATGCTACATAGGGAGTCAGGTATGTGCTACATGCCCAGGACACGTATGGCTGCCAGGTGACACTCCTACCAAGACCCAGCTACACACGGAGATTGAGAACCTCCCCATGCCATGCCATGGGAATAGCTGTGTCCCAGTGCAAGTGAATAGCCAGACGCAAGACAGGAGTGACATACGCCCACACATCAGCAGAAGTAGGATGCCGATTGCAGAGACTGGCAGCGGAACACTAGAGCCACAGGTCACATGACATTACACTAGGACAGCCCACACACCTTGCCATGAAGGTGCACATGTCATGACTCACCACACAATCATTGTGAGGATGCAGACATGTCCTTGTCACGCTACTCCGTGTCCCATGCATACATGTGCACCTCACATCCGATACCACATGTGGCATGGTGTGTGGAACAGTGTGCAATGTCAATCTACACACAGACACATGTTGGTTGCTGCAACAGCTGCTGCTTTTGAGGGTGCTCCAACATCAACCTGATGGGAAGCCCCCACACATACATGACATAGTCACATTGTGCACCGTGGGTAGTGACAAGGCAGGTGTGGTAACCCCTGTAACAGGCTTCAGGGGACACTTCCGTGTGTTGGTGTCCGTGCCATGCCATTGACGCTCACCCCAAGGGTGCAGTGCGACATTCACACATGTCAAAGGAGTCAAGGGCATGCCTGGCACACATTGCACCGTCACACAGTACACCTGTACACATCTCATCATACATCTGGTGCATTCTCCTCTCAGGAGTAATGTTCCACATCACAGCCTGTCACACCTGTGCCCCACACATGTAGTAATGCACAGACGATGGCTTGATGTCCATCCATGGACAGGTATGTCCGCCCAATTCGTACCTGTGTGCTGCCTATCACCACTGTGATGTGTAAAAACCGCCGTACTGCTGCTAAGAGGGCCTGTGTACGTTCCCAAATCACTATGGGAGTGCTTCCGTATGTGTACCCATCGTGATGGCGAGCGTACAGGCATTTGTACGGTCCGTACCACTACGAGTACGCATACGCGAGGACACCCATAGTGATAGTGAGCGTACATGCGTGCGTACGGCCCTATCACTATGGGTCTCCTCGCGTATGCGTACACGTAGTGATAGTGAGCGCACATGCGTGTGTACGGCCCGTACCACAACGAGTACGCATACGCGAGGACACCCATAGTGATAGGGCCGTACACACGCATGTACGCTCACTATCACTATGGGTGTCCTCGCGTATGCGTACTCGTTGTGGTACGGGCCGTACACACGCATTTACGCTCACTATCACTATGGGTGTCCTCGCGTATGCGTACTCGTTGTGGTACGGGCCGTACACACGCATCTACGCTCACTATCACTATGGGTGTCCTCGCGTATGCGTACTCGTTGTGGTACGGGCCGTACACACGCATGTGCGCTCACTATCACTACGTGTACGCATACGCGAGGAGACGGCGTCCAGCCATATCTGCTCCTTGGCAGAGGCGTCTACCTGTGAGGATGGACAAGTGACACTACATCAATACACCTGGCACATGTCACAGGGACACAGATTAGAACACATTCGCTGTTTTCAACAAGTCCTAGTATGCATCCAACGCATTGCACCTTTGTCATAGGGACATGATCCTCTGGGGAAGGGCAACAGCAGTACGTGCCATTGAAAGTACACAGGTGGAATGTGGGCAACGACACAATCAAAGATCCAGGCTCACACTGTGCATCACACCCACCCCTCCTGTCTCAGGGCACTGCTGGGAGTGATAGGCCCCCACCCCTCCTGTCTCAGGGCACTGCTGGGAGGACTCTGCACCCACCCCTCCTGTCTCAGGGCACTGCTGGGAGTGATAGGCCCCCACCCCTCCTGTCTCAGGGCACTGCTGGGAGGACTCTGCACCCACCCCTCCTGTCTCAGGCCACTGCTGGGAGGACTCTGCACCCACCCCTCCTGTCTCAGGGCACTGCTGGGAGTGATAGGCCCCCACCCCTCCTGTCTCAGGGCACTGCTGGGAGGACTCTGCCCCCACCCCTCCTGTCTCAGGGCACTGCTGGGAGTGATAGGCCCCCACCCCTCCTGTCTCAGGGCACTGCTGGGAGTGATAGGCCCCCACCCCTCCTGTCTCAGGGCACTGCTGGGAGGACTCTGCACCCACCCCTCCTGTCTCAGGGCACTGCTGGGAGGACTCTGCACACACCCCTCCTGTCTCAGGGCACTGCTGGGAGGACTCTGCACCCACCCCTCCTGTCTCAGGCCACTGCTGGGAGGACTCTGCACCCACCCCTCCTGTCTCAGGGCACTGCTGGGAGGACTCTGCACCCACCTCTCCAATGTCACGATATGTACGCTCATGACATGCACGGATGTGGGTACGCTCCATGCATTCGAGGTGAGGCTACGGGTCGTACTTACACTGTTGGGGTGGGGGTACGCTCCATGCATACGGGGTGTGGCTACGGGTCGTACTTACACTGTTGGGGTGGGGGTACGCTCCATACGTACGCGGGTGTGGGTAGGGGTCGTACTTGCACTGTTGGGGTGGGGGTACGCTCCATGCATTCGAGGTGAGGGTACGGGTCATACTTACACTGTTGGGGTGGGGGTACGCTCCATACGTACGCGGGTGTGGGTACGGGTCGTACTTACACTGTTGGGGTGGGGGTACGCTCCATATGTACGCGGGTGTGGGTACGGGTCGTACTTGCACTGTTGGGGTGGGGGTACGCTCCATGCATATGGGTTGGGGGTACGGTCCGTACATGTCCATCCCCACGCTATGTGATGCTTGTGCGGCCCGTACCCAGGCCTTTGCCACGTGGGTACGAGCCGTCCCGCCATTGTTGGGGTGACGTGGGTGTGGGCGTGGTGCGACTCGTACCCACGCTCTTCAGTCGTGGGTACGGGACGTAGATGTCTGGTTGTGTTGCGGGTTCGCGTCGTGACGGACTTCCGTTGTGGCGGTCGCTGGCTTAGCTGGACACGCCCCCACCCCCTCGTAGTGACCACGGCCTGGGAGTCAGGTATGTCCAGGGCATGTGTGCTGTGTGACTTTGGTGGGGGGTTTGTGGCCTGCCCTGGTCCTGCCACCACCCCCCCCACCCCCCTTTCCCCCCTCCCTTAGTTGTTCTGACCTTCTGCGGCGTCTGCGTCGGAACCTGTAGAGGAGGTCGACTGCTATGAGGGCCGGGATGACACGTAGGTTCGGGTCCATGTCTGTCCGTCGCGTACGGGTCCTCCTTGTTTGCGTCATCCTGTGTGTCTGTCGCGTACTGGTCCTCCTTGTTCGCGTCGTCCTGTGTGTCCGTCGCGTACTGGTCCTCCTTGTTCGCCTGTGTGTCCGTCGCGTACTGGTCCTCCTTGTTCGCCTCGTCCTGTCTGTCCGTCGCGTACTGGTGGTCCTTGTTCGCGTCGTCCTGATTTCCCGGCAGTTTTTGGCTGCCGGAAAATATTCACAGTGCGGGATGACGTTATCTTTGTGATAAAGGCACACATTGTTTTTACTTACTTATTTTGCACAGTGTTGGTTGTTGGTTGTTGTTGACTTGTTTGTGAAGTCTCCTTTCTTAGTAAGGATAATAGCTAGCCGCATGATCACTGCTCAGCAGGTTGTTCGTATGCTTTTTGAGTCTTCCTCTGACCATGGTTCAGACACTGACTCGGCATCTGAAGCAGAGGAGGGAGTCGAAGATTCAGGCAGTGAGTTTTCTCTCAAATCATCGGATGATGAAGCTACTCTCAATGCGGATGAAGCTACTCTTAGTGCGGATGAAGTGCCTGTTTTAGAGGAGGACATTGATGTGCCGATAGTGCAGCAAGAGGCATATGGGCTGCAACCTGGGGCTGCAAGGCTTTCAGTTGGAAGTGATGACCTATGGGTTGCCCCAGGCATGGTGCAGCCAGCTTTGCCAGACTTTACTGGTGTTCCTGGTTGTAGAGTGAATACAGAAAATGTTTTGCCGATATATTTTTTTCAGTTGTTTATGGACGATGTGTTTTTGGCAGAGATTGTTGAGCAGACTCATTTATATACCGAACAGTTTTTGAGGGAAACAGCGCCAGCCTTAGGCCCCACTCTAGAGGTACCCAGTGGACTCCCACAAATCTGGAAGATATGAAGAAGTTATTGGATTTAACTTTTTTGATGGGCTTGCTAAGGAAGCCATCAATGTCTTCATATTGGTCTACTACTCCCTTGATGGCAACGGCTATATTTCCGGCAGTCATGAGTTGTGATAGATATCTGCTTCGGATGCTGCATTTTGTCGATCATGGTTTAGCGTTGCCACGAGGTCACCCTGATTGTGACCGTTTTTTAAAGATTAGGCCTGTCGTTGATCACTTTGTTGATCGATTTTCTGAGATCTATGCTCCATGGAAAGAAATAGTGGTTGAGTCTTTGGTGTTGTTCAAGGGCCGCTTGGTTTTTAGGCAATACATTCCTACTAAGAGGGCACGCTATGGAATTAAGCTGTATATGCTGTGTGGCAGTAGGACTGGATATGTCTCTAATTTCAGGGTGTACGCTGGTAAGGAATCCAGGATTAACCCCCCTGGTTGTCCGTCCACTTTTGGAGTGACTGAGAAAATTGTGTGGGAACTTGGTAGAGGACTTTTTAACAAAGGTCACCATTTATATGTAGATAACATCTACACTGGTGTGCGGTTGTTCAGGGAATTGGCCACAGTGGACACTGTTGCTTGTGGCACAATCTGCTCTAACTGTAAAGGTTTCCCAAAAGAACTTGTTTGTCAAAAGCTTGTGCAGGGACAGTGCAGTGCAGTGCATTGCGTTGCGAGGAACTTCTAGCTGTGAAGTTTTCAGACAGGAAAGATGTCTACATGCTGACTACCATCCATGATGAAAGCACTTCACCTGTGACTATTTGGGGTCAGGTTACTGAAGCGCGCAAACATGTGTGCATTTTAAACTATAATAGGCACATGGGTGGTGTTGATAGAGTAGATCAGAGGTTGGAACCTTACGCTGCTCTTCGTAAGGCTTACATTTGGTATAAGAAGGTGGCTATCCATCTTTTCCACTTGGCAACCTTTAATGCTTTTGTTGTATTCAAGGATTCTTGTCCTGAGTCAAAGATGACTTTTGCTAAGTTTCAGGAGTCTGTAATAGGCAGCCTTGTTCTAGTGGCAAGTGTTCCTAGAGTTGGAGTGGTGGAGGATGTGGCCTGATTGAAAGATCGCCAATTTCCTGATCACAATCCTCCCACACCCTCAAAAGAATTTCCCAGTTGGAGATGTAGAGTCTGTTGGTGAAGAGGTACGCGGAAGGAGACTCGTATGTACTGCCACAAGTGTCCTTCTAACCCTGGGCTGTGTGAGCCTGCTTGTTTTAGAATGTACCACAAGCAAAATAATTTTTGGGAGCATCCATGAGTGGTAAAGTGAACTGCCTACTCTCTATTGTTTTATATTTTTCATTCAGTTTCAAGGTTGGCATTTGTGCAATGTATTTAGTTTCAGATTTTGTGTTAGTAGATTTGTATCTATTTGCAATTTGTTTGTGTTTGCTTTTTTGTATAAAAAAATCCTAAATGTGTAGGCTGGCACATGGCTGGTGGTGTGCTTGGACTGGCGTTTGTCTGGCAGTGTGTGTGGGCTGGTGCTTGGCTGGCGGTGTGCGTGGACTGGCACTTGGCTTGAGGTGTGCCTGGACTGGTGCTTGGCTGGCAGTGTGTGTAGACTGGCGCTTGGCTTGCGGTGTGTGTGGACTGGTGCTTGGCTGGCGGTGCGGATGGACTTGCGCTTGGCTGGCAGTGTGGGTGGACTTGCGCTTAGCTGACGGTGTGCGTGGACTGAACCATCATTCACCCTCGTGCCAAATCCAACCAGTATGTGTATGCTGTGTCTTTTTTGTCTCTCTGCCAAGGTGTACATTTATCTAAGAAAAACCTACCAACTGTAGATATTGTCATAAACTAAACACCGATGGAAGTGCACAGTGATTTCTCTCTTGTGGATCAAGTTATCTTACTTACAATGTCTTGCAAACCTCAAATTGTCAAATTTTCTTGCATTATTGTGCCAAAATTTTCACGCATTTCTCCAAGTATCCTAATAGAAATGGTACCTCACTTGTGTGGGTGGGCCATGTCCCCACAGCAGAGAAGGGCCCAAAACCTATTTAGGCGACATCAAAATTACCTATCACAAACCAACCTGGTTTTGAAAGGGGGGTCCCATGAGTTTTTGGCCCTGGGCTAGGCGGCCATCTAGGGAAACCTACCAAACCCACACATTTCTGAAAACTAGACACCTAGGACATTCCAGCGAGGTATGGCTTGCATGGGTCCCCCAACGTTTCCCTACCCAGAATCCCCTGCAAACCTCAAATTTAGCTGAAAAAATCACTTTTTTCTCAAATTTCTGTGTGGGAAAGTTCTGGAATCTGCGTGGAACCACAAATTTCCTACTACCCAGTGTTCCCCCAGGTCTCTCGATAAAAATGGTATCTCACTCGCATGGGTGGGTCAAGTAACCGCGACAGGCAAGGGCCCAAAACCTATTGATGCGTCATCAAAATTACATATCACAAAACAACCTGGCTTTGCAAGGGGGGGTCCCATGAGTTTTTGGCCCCGGGCTCAGTGGCCATCTAGGGAAATCTACCAAACCCACACATTTCTGAAAACTAGATACCGGGGGCATTCCAGCGAGGTATGGCTTGCGTGGGTCCCCCCACGTTTTCCTAACCAGAATCCCCTGCAAACCTCAAATTTAGCTGAACAAATCTATTTTTTCTCAAATTTCTGTGTGGGAATGTTCTGGAATCTGCGTGGATCCACAAATTTCCTACCACCCAGCGTTGCCCCAGGTCTCCCAATAAAAATGGTACCTCACTTGTGTGGGTAGGCATAGTGGCTGCAACAGGAAATGGCCCAAATCGTATTGTGGAAACTTCAAAATTATCTATAACAAAACTACCTGGTTTTGGAGGAGTAGCACCTGGGGTTTTGGCCCCAGGCTCACCGCCATCAAGGGAAACCTACCAAATCACCCACACATTTCTGAAAACTAGACACCCTGGGGTGTCCAATGAGGTATGGCTTGCGTGGATCCCCGTACATTTCCCTACCCAGCCTCTGCTGCAAATTTAGCTGAAAAAACAAATTTCCCACATATTTTTGTGAAGAATCACCGTTTGTTTTTGTTTTCAATTTTTTAGGTTTGCAAGGGATTCTGGGTAACAGAACCCAGTGAGAGCCAGTCAAGTCACCCCATCTTGGATTCCCCTGGGTGTCTAGTTTTAAAAAATGTATAGGTTTGCCAAGTTTCCCTAGATGCCGGCAGAACTAGGGTTCAAAAACTACAGCTAGGCACTTTGCAAAAAAAGGGTCATTTTTCAAAATGTGGTGTGTCCACGTTGCGTTTTGACATGTTTCCTGTTGTGGGCACTAGGCCTACCCACACAAGTGAGGTACCATTTTTATCGGGAGACTTTGTAAAAAAATTGGTTTTCTGACAAAAGTCAGCTTGTCCCTGAAAGCTGGGAAGATGGTGATTTGAGCACCACAAACCCTTTGTTGATACCATTTGCAGGGAAAAAAACAGACACTTTCAACTGTAGCCCTTTTCTTCCCCCATTTTTCCCCAAAAACTACAATTTAGGTGTATTTTGGCTAATTTCTGGGTCCCCTCTAGAGGAATCCACAAACCCTGGGTACCTTTAGAATTCCCATGATGTTGGAAGAAAAGGACGCAAATTTGGCGTGGATACCTTATGTGGCCAAAACGTTACAGGGGCCTAAGCGTTCACTAACCCAAATAGCAAAAAAAAAAGGATTAGCACAGGGGGGGATAAGGCCTATCAGCGAACGGTTTAAATGTTCCTCCTTTGTGGGCTTAGCTCCTCGCTGGCGATTTTACTAAGAGAGAATTTTGTTTGGACAACACACTGTACAGGGTGTGATGGCCTCTCCTCTCTCCTCCCTCCTGTCTGATATATGTATATCTGTTTTTGCCTGCCTCTGAACTCTGCCCGGCTGGCTGCATGCCTGAAATAAGAGCACGTGAGCGCCTTGTTTTATTGGCTATTTATTTCACTATATTTTTTCCCAAAGCTGGGGGTGTTTTTTATCACCCTGAATCCTTGTTGTTATATTTTGTTGAGATGTAAATGAATATTATCTACTGGCGGTCGCCAGTAGATAGTTATAGTTAGGACCTATTTTCCATAGGAAATCCGCAACATTCTATTCCCAATAAGTCTGGCGCCGGTTGATGAATCCTCGCGAAATTTTCCAAACTTTTGGCCAGCTCCGCTCCGCTCCTACCCTGAAAGTTTCGTGGTGATTCGTCAAGCGGGGGCTGAGAAAAAAGGGGGGTCCCGAAACACGTTTTCCCCATGCAATTTCCTATAGGATCTGTTGTCACAGCTACAGCCCGAACCGCTGAACGGAATGACACCAAATGTGGCAAAGAGGTAGTCCTCAGTTCAGACACGTGCCTTTTGCATAAATGGTGTGAATATGTTCAGTAGTTCCTGAGAAAATTAGGGTAAAAAAGTTAGTGATATCTATGGCCGGGGAGGATCCGCAGACCCTACTCGCACCGTACGCGCACCCTCCCCGAACCGAGCGCGCACCCTTCCGATTGCGTGCTGAATGCTAATTGGCTGTCGAGTGTCTCTCTACATTCGAAACCAGGAACTGTTGGTGGCCATTTTCTGCCTCGGTAGAATCGAGGCTAAAGAAGCAAGGGGAATAAGTGTGTAAAACATATAAAGGGGGCAGAGTGGAAATACTCTGACCCTCTAGAGGTGCTTAGGGGGTCAAAGAAGGACCCCCTGGGGCCCTCCCTTTTTTTTTTTTAAACGGCGAAATGCGCGCATGGTGCGCGCATCCTATCGCGTTGGATGCACGGATCCTCTCGCGGTGGGTTCGCGGATCCAAGGGAAAAAAATGAAATTGTTGGGAGATAAAAATTAAGCTTAAGTGTTTTGTTCTTGAGTGGCTCTAAAAAGAGCCGTGGTGTTCATTGAGAGTTTTTGGTACTTATAAGTACCTATACAGAGTCTAAAATTGTTGCGGAAGACTCTGTTTCCTTCATCAGTAAAGTGTACTCCATCTCTCCTATACATCTCTTGCAAATGAAAGCGCAGATTGTTATTGTAAATGGACCCCATTCTGTAGTCTAGGAAAAAAGCAGAAACAGATTTATTCACATGTTTCCTAGCTTTCTCAATCTGTGGACAAAAATGATCGGACCAGTTCCATTTCTGCCTTTGGCATATGTTAGAGTACACAAAGGCAGTTTTAGGGAAAAGTGAAATCAGTTCTGCAAAGGTGTCCTTCATAAGCATTTCCAGACCTACCCCAGTCAAAGTGCCTAGGTCATTGCCACCACAGTGCACTATTATGAGGTCAGGGTGTTGGATTTGCATGACGGATTTCACCAATGGCATCAATTGGTGCCACTTTAACCCTCTCTGTCCAATCCATTTAATGTCTACATTTGGCAAACCTAGGTCTTTGTGAATGCCTTTGTTTTCTGCCTACCTTTGGCTCCAGAAAATGTAGCTGTGTCCCACAATCCTCACTGTAAGCATCTTGTAAGGAGGTCTGGATGCACTCAGATGGTCTCTGTAAATGAAATGGCAGTTTGGAAAGTAAGATGTTTCTAAAATGGTGGCTAAGATGCAATTTTGAAAAAAGACAAGAAATCATTGGATGTTTAACAACCTTCTACACTGAAAGGTAGGGTGCATATTTCTGTTTTTTAAACGCATGATTCTTATTGGTTAACAAAAACTGATTGTAAGGAATATTATATATGATTAGTTGATATGTTGAGAAGTCAAGCACACTTGCTGTTTTGATTAGCAACATTGTGTGTGCTGAATTTGTGACCTGTGTGCTCAGTACAGTGTTCCATGACCTGTTTCTATGGTAACGGGCAGAAGGCAGATTGGGGGAAGGGTTGAAGTTTATGACATTTGGAAAGGGTTGAAATGTTTAACCAATAGAAATGTGTGTTTGCTTTTGAATTTATGTGGGAAGGAATGTGATTTGATGTTTACATGTATATGTGTGGAAAATGAGAGGGAAACTTTGCCATTCTTTGGTTCTGCTGACAGGTTCACAGTGCAGAGATTCTGTATAAGAAAATCTGGTGTGTGACTGATATCTGGTGTGTGACTGATATACTTCTTAATCTACAAAACATCTTGAAAGGTGAGTTATTTAATTGTGAGGGGATGTATGTAGACTATTTTTATTGTAATCAGACTAATGTATTTCTTCTGCTAAAGTGTAGGGAATACTTTTTTTTCTCTACAATATTATTGACAGTGTGTGTGCATGTAGAAACTATTTTGGGATAAGGATTTGTTTTTTTCATGTATTTGTAGACAGATAACTATGCAGTTTTTATGTTTTGGTAGAATTAGAAACCAGTCATTGTTTATGAATTTGTGAAATGAGTTATGTTTCTGCAGTAAAATGTAGTACTCCTTGTAGATGAAGAAATGTGTTTTGGTATAGTGCAAGGGATAGTGTTGTTTGTCTAGAATCACACATAGAGCCTGTGTGTATTTGGGAACCATTGTGAGAGAAGCATTTAGTAATATCTTGTATTTGCTGACAGATAACTCGTTTAAAATTGTCATGTTCTCAAGTTTTAGTAGCATTAGAAGTCAGTCTTTGCTAATGCGTTGATTAAAAGAGTCAGGCAATGATACAAAAGTGCACTTTTGAAATTTGCACATTGTGTGCAGTTCTCTTAACACTTCCATAGTAGTAAATAAGGTTTGGTAAACTCGTAGGGATAGTGGTTGTTGTCTAGAATCACACTGTGAGTGTGTGTGCATTTGGGGACCAATGTGAGAGAAGCATATGGTAACATTGTTTATTTGCTGACAGATAACTGTTTTAAAACCTGTCATGTTGTCAAGTTTTTGTAGCATTAGAACCCAGTCTTTGTTTTTGCGTTGATTAAATTAGACAGGCATTGACATTAAAGTGCAGGTGTGAAATATGTAAATTGTGTGCAGTTCCTTTACCACTTCCACTGTAGTGAATGAGTTTTGGTAAAGTCCTAGGGATAGTGGTGCTTGTCTAGAATCACACTGTGAGTCTGTTTGCATTTGGGAACCACTGTGAGAGAAGCGTTTGGTAACATTGTGTATTTGCTGACAGATAACTGTTTTAAAACCTGTCATGTTGTCAACTTTTAGTAGCATTAGAAGCCAGTCTTTGCTTATGTGTTGATTAAATGAGTCAGGCATTGACACTAAAGTGCAGTCGTGAAATATGTAGATTGTGTGCAGTTCCCTTACCTATTCCACTGTAGTGAATGAGTTTTGGTAAACTCCTAGGGATAGTGGTGCTCGTCTAGAATCACACTGTGAGTCTGTGTACATTTGGGAACCACTGTGAGAGAAGCGTTTGGTAACATCGTGTATTTGCTGACAATCAATCAATCAATCATAGGCATTTGTATAGCGCACTGCTCACCCGGAGGGTCTCAAGGCGCTGGGGGGGGAACGCTACTGCTCGAACAGCCAGGTCTTGAGTTGCTTCCTGAAGGCGAGATGGTCTTGCGTTGTCCGGAGGTGGATGGGGAGGGAGTTCCATGTCTTGGCTGCCAGGTAGGAGAAGGATCTTCCTCCGGCGGTGGCTCTGCGGATGCGGGGGACGGTGGCGAGAGCGAGGCTGGCGGAGCGGAGCTGGCGGGTGGGCTTGTGGAAGGTCAGGCGGCTGTTGAGGAACTTGGGGCCCAGGTCGTGGAGGGCCTTGTGTGCGTGGGTGAGGAGTCGGAACGTGATTCTTTTGTTGACGGGGAGCCAGTGCAGGTCTCTTAGGTGTCCGGAGATGTGGCTGTGTCGGGGGATGTCCAGGATGAGTCGTGCTGAGGCATTCTGGATCCGTTGGAGTTTCTTCTGGAGTTTGGCGGCAGTGCCGGCATAGAGGGTGTTCCCGTAGTCCAGCCGACTGGTGACGAGGGCCTGGGTGACTGTCTTCCTGTTCTCGGTGGGGATCCACCGGAAGATCTTTTGAAGCATGCGCAGGGTGTTGAAGCATGAAGACGAGACGGTGTTGACTTGTCTGGTCATCGAGAGGGAGGAGTCCAGGATGAAGCCTAGGTTGCGTGCGTGGTCCGTTGGCTTGGGGGTGGCTCCCAGGGCGGGGGGCCACCAGGAGTCGTCCCAGGCGGAGGGTGATGATCCCAGGATGAGGACCTCCGTCTTGTCTGAGTTCAGTTTAAGGCGGCTGTTCTTCATCCATTCGGCGACGTCTTTCATCCCTTCGTGTAGGCTGGCTCTGGCGGCGTCCGGGTCGCTGGTGAGGGAGAGGATCAGCTGGGTGTCGTCGGCGTAGGTGATGATCTTGAGGTTGTGTTGACGTGCGATGGTTGCGAGGGGGCTCATGTAGACGTTGAAGAGGGTGGGGCTGAGCGATGACCCTTGTGGAACGCCGCAGATGACTTCGGTGGCCGCTGACCGGAACGGGGGGAGGCGGACTCTCTGGGTTCTTCCGGTGAGGAATGAGGTGATCCACTCCAGGGCCTTCTCCTGGATGCCGGTGTTTTTCAAGGTGCTGTACCAGGGTGCGGTGGCAGACAGTGTTGAACGCTGCAGAGAGGTCCAGGAGGATGAGGGCCGCAGTTTCCCCGTTGTCCATTAGGGATCTGATGTCGTCTGTGGGTGCGATGAGGGCGGTCTCCGTGCTGTGGTTGGCTCGGAAGCCGGATTGCGAGTGGTCGAGGGATCCGTTGGTCTCGAGGAAGGCGGCTAGCTGTCTGTTGACGGTCTTCTCGATGACTTTGGCAGGAAACGGGAGGAGCGAGATGGGGCAGTAGTTCTTGAGGTCGGAGGGGTCTGCAGTTGGTTTCTTCAGCAGGGCACTGATCTCGGCGTGTTTCCAGCACTCCGGGAAGGTGGCGGTGTTGAAGGAGGCATTGATGATGTGGCGGAGGTGTGGTGCGATGATGTGGTCAGCCGTGTTGAAGATGTGGTGTGGGCAGGGGTCCGTAGGGGATCCGGAGTGGATGGTGTTCATTGTGCGTGTTGTGTCTTCGGTGCTGACTGGGGTCCAGGTGCGGAGGGTGGCGGTGGGGGGCATCAGTTCGGTGGTGGGGTTCATGGTTGGTGGGCCGAAGCTGTTCTGAATGTTGGCGATCTTGTCGTGGAAGAAGGCTGCGAGGGAGTCGCAGAGGTCTTGCGAGGGAGTGATGTAATTGTTTCCGGCGTCGGGGTTGGAGAGCTCTTTGACGATGCTGAAGAGTTCCTTGCTGTTGTGGGTGTTGTTGTCCAGTCATTCCTTGAAGGCTGTCTTCTTTGTGGCGCGGATCAGTTGGTGGTGTTTGCGGGTCGTGTGTTTGAGGGCCGTCATGTTGTCTGTGGTCTGGTTGGTGCGCCAGGTGTTCTCCAGGGAGCGGCAGTTCTTCTTGGAGGTGATGAGCTCGTCAGTGAACCAGGAGACTTTCTTGCTGCCGCGTCTGCTGGGGGGGTTCTTCTTCAGTGGTGTGAGGGCGTCTGCGCAGTTGGTGATCCACTGTGTGAGGTTGTTGGCGGCTTCGTTGGGGTCCGTTGAGCTGGTGGGGGGGTTCTGGCTGAGGAAGGTGGTGAGCTGGTCGCCGGTGATCTTGTTCCAGCTCCTGTGGGGGGCTTGTTGAGGGTGGTGGTGGGTCGTCGTTTTACTGAAGCTGAAGTGGACGCAGCTGTGGTCAGTCCACTGGAGATTGGTGGAGTGGCTGAAGGTGACGTATTTGCTGGATGAGAAGACTGGGTCAAGCGTGTGGCCGGCGTAGTGGGTGGGGGTGGTTACCAGTTGCTTGAGTCCAAGGTTGTCCAGGTTGTCCAGCAGAGCAGTGGTGTTGCGGTCCTTGTTGTCCTCCAGGTGGAAGTTGAGGTCCCCCAGGAGGATGTAGTCGGTGGAATTGATGGCGTGCGGGCTGACGAAGTCTGTGATGTCTTCGCTGAACTGTGTGCGTGGTCCCGGTGGTCTGTAGACAAGGGTGCCTCTGAGCGTGGTCTTGGGGTCGGTGTGTATCTGGAAGTGGAGGTGTTCGGCGGAGGTGAAGGTGTCATCGGAGTTGGTCGTGATGCGGATGGTGTTCTTGTGGATGATGGCGATGCCTCCTCCTGTCTGGTTGACGCTGTCCTTCCTGGTGATTTTGTAGCCTTCCGGGACGGCGATGGCGACGTCGGGCGCTGAGGAGGCGTTCATCCAGGTTTCCGTCAGGAAGGCGATGTCTGGTGCTGTCGAGTCGAGGAGGTTCCAGAGTTCGACGGCATGCCTGTGAACGGAGCGGGTGTTGAGCAGGATGCACATCAGGTGTTTGTTGCTGGGGCTCGGTTTAGCAGGTGCGGTGTTGGGTCGGAGGCCGGTGAAGCGGCAGGTCAGGCAGGTGAAAGGTCCGTGGGTGCGTCTCGGGGTGGCTCGGTAGCAGGCGGTGTTTCGGCCGGCGTTGAGTGCGTGGAGGGTTTTGGCGTCGTAGATGTGCAGGGTGTGCTGGCGAGGGCGAGGACCAGGGGGTCTGGCGCTGGGCGCGGTCCAGGCGCGGACGGGCGCAGACGGGTTTACCTTTGGCGCACCTTCGGTGCTCAATCGGCGCTCCCGCTGCGCGCGTCTGCTGCGCGGTCGCTCTGGGGGCGTCATAAGTAAGGAGCCGGGAGGGAGGAGCAGCTGGGTGGCGGGAGCGGGGCGGCGAATGGAATCACAGGGGGGCGGGGCCACAGGGAGGCAGCGGCGGGAAATTCCAAGAAGCAGCGGGCAGCGGGAAATTCCCAGGAGCAGCGGGAAATTCCCAGGAGCAGCGGGCAGCGAGCGAAGGAATCTGCAGGCAGGAGGCGGCAAAGGCAGGCAGGAGCGGCAGCAGTGAGTGGGGCGACCAAGCCCTGTGGAGGGCTGAGCGGTCACACTCTGTGGTCCCCTTAAGTAAGGAGCCAGGAGGGAGGAGCAGCTGGGTGGCGGGATCGGGGCGGCGAATGGAATCACAGGGGGGCGGGGCCGCAGGGAGGCAGCGGCGGGAAATTCCAAGAAGCAGCGGGAAATTCCCAGGAGCAGCGGGAAATTCCCAGGAGCAGCGGGCAGCGAGCGAAAGAATCTGCAGGCAGGAGGCGGCAAAGGCAGGCAGGAGCGGCAGCAGTGAGTGGGGCGACCAAGCCCTGTGGAGGGCTGAGCGGTCACCTCAGACAGACAACTGTTTTAAAACATGTCAGGTTGTGAAGTTTTAGTAGCATTAGAAGACAGTTATGGCTTATGCTTCCATTAAATGAGTTAGGTATTGACAGTAAAGTGTAGTCGTGAAATATGTAGATTGTGTGCAGTTCCCTTACCACTTCCAGTGTAGTGAATGAGTTTTGGTAAACTCCTAGGGATAGTGGTGCTTGTCTAGAATCACACTGTGAGTCTGTGTGCATTTGGGAACCACTGTGAGAGAAGCGTTTGGTAACATTGTGTATTTGCTGACAGATAACTGTTATAAAACCTGTTGTGTTGTCAAGTTTTAGTAGCATTAGAAGCCAGTGTTTGCTTATGCATTGATAAAATGAGTCATGCTTTGACACTAAAGTGCAGTACCATGTAGTATTGTCTTCACTGCACCAGAACTGAAAATTTAAAAATTTTACTCAGGCACTGTCCTAGAAGTAGTCTGATGATGTAGTCAGTTTCTAAGTACTTATGTTGTGAACCATTCATTACCAAATAGACTGATTCAAATGTCTATGCAGTATGCATGTAGTTCTCTAACCACCTACACAGTTGTGTTCACACCTTCAATTCCCTAGTCAGTATCCATACACTTCTAGGAAACACCCTGTCACTCCCTTTGCAGTCTTCTAGTGACCCATTCAGCACCATGTAGTAATCCATTCACTGTGCCAAAACCCAAACACTTATAAATTCACAAAGATACTCTCTTTACAGTACTCTAATGATTCAGTCACTGTCTAAGTATTCATGCACTGAGCCAGGCCTTAGCACATGGACTGCTTCAAACCACTATGCACTATGCATTCCGTCTTCTAACCACCTACAGACTTGTCTTTTACACTTTCAATTCCCTAGTCAGTATCCATATAGTCCAGCAAACATCCTGTCACTCCCTTTGCACTCTTCTAGTGACCCATTCAGTACCAAGTACTAATCCATTCCCTGTGCGAAAAGCCTACCACTTATAAATTCATCCAGGCAGTCTCCTTGTTGTAGTCTAATCATTCAGTCAGTACCCAAGTACTCATGCATTGAGCCGGGCCTTAACACATGGACTGCTTTAAATGCCTATCCAGTATGCATTCAGTTCTCTAATCAGCTACACAGTTGTCTTTCGCACCTTCAATTCCCCAGTTAGTATTCATATACTTCTAGCAAACACCCTGTTACTCACCCAGTGTGTCTCTTTTTAGTACAGTAATCATTCAGTCACTTAACATGTAGTCTTTTAGTGAGGTAGGCTTTAGGGCATGAACTGCTTCAAAGTAGTATGCACTATGTATGTAGTGTTTTAATCATCGTCACACTTGTGGTTCAGGGCTATAGTTTCTTAGTCTGTTTTTATATAAAATGTGTTTGTACAGTAATGAAATACTGTAAATTTGAAAGTTATTAATATACATTTATTTGTGATTCTTTTTTGCAATTACTGTTTTTCAACGTTAAAATCGAGAAATTATGCCAGAAAAAAAAGAAAAAGAAAAAGAAAAGAAAAGAGACAGGAGGATTATTTGAAGAAACATCAACCACAAGTATTGAATGAACAAGATAATGTGGCTAAAAGGATAACATTTTCTGGTAAGATCACAAAGCAATTTATTAAAAATGTTTGTAGGAGCAAACAGAATGTAGAGAATGCTGCAACTTCAGAGAATTTTTTAAGTAAGAAAAAAAATCTCAATAAGAGGAAAAGTAAAAAAGCAAATGTTCAGTCAAAGGAGATAAAGTATGGTAAAAGAATACAAAATCAGTATAAGGAATTACGCAAAAAAATATTTTACAAGAGAGTAGTGCATAATTTGCTGAAAGATGTGAAGAAATATAAAAAGAGAGCTTTATTTTATAAAAAGATGAAGCATATTGAAAGCATTGTGGAAAAGGCTTTTGAAGTAAAAAGGAAACTGTTTATTTTACTGGTAAACAGAATTTGATCACTAGATAAACCAATATATGTAATGAAGGCCAAAAGTAGGAGGAAAAGAGTTATTAATAAAAAATAAAATTGTGATGTTTTTTTGGGAGAATTGAAACACAGTTCTAGTTCAGAGCCTTTTTTTAATGAAGAGAGTTAGGGCCTTATGTAGGTGGGCTGCTATTTACCACTTCATAAATACCGAATCATACCGATTCGGTATTTATGAAGTGGTAAATGCAATGTAGGTAATGAGTCGGTAACAATTACCGATTCGGAAAAATTCGGTAATTACCGAATCGGTATTTACCGATTCGGTAATGAGGCATACCTTCCCATTGATGGGAAGGTATGCCTCATTACCGAATCGGTAAATACCGATTCGGTAATGGGGGAGCACATGCAAGGGTGGCAGGGTGTCACATTGACACCCTGTTGCACCCCTGATTCGGCCATGTGTGCACATGTGGCGCACATACATGCCCTAAGGGCATGTATGTCTGCCACATTGCACACTTAAACGTGCACAAAAATGCTTTTTTTCACCTTTTCGTCATTTACCACCAACCTTTAGTTGGTGGTAAATAACGAATCCCCACACCCACCACACACTCCCCCTACATTTCATTTCATGATTCGGTATTTACCGAATCGGTAAATTTACCGAATCGGTAATATTACCGATTCGGTAATTTTACCGATTCGGTAAATACCGAATCATGAAAGTCTCCCCCTACATCTCAAAAGCCAAAATACCGGTCGGTAACGGTATAATTACCGAAAATCGGCCGTTACCGACCGGTATTTGGCTTCCTACATGAGGCCCTTAGTCACTAAGTGAAAAATTATTGTATGCAGTTGACACCAGTGGTAGAGGTTATGAGGTTAGTGATGGTTGTCCAATGGAGAAAGAGAAAATGGTTGAAAGAAATGCAGAAGAAGTGATAGCTGATGAAGTTTTAGGGAGACGTGCTAAAAACCCTGTGTACACTTGGGATTGCAGTAGTGTTTGTAGTGTACGACAGGAATCTATTGAAAAATTATGTCGTTTTTTAGAAGTCTATACTAAAAAAAGTGTAAAACAAAAGATTAAGCTGTTGCAAGGACTAGACCCTTGCAGAGTGAGAAAACATACTGGTTTGCAAGGTCGTTCTCTGGCTTGTCTTTCTAGGAAAGTTTGTGAAAGTGTTTTTCACCATTTCAGAATGCTGGCAGTACATCATACTCAAATGCGGAAGTTATTGAGAAGGTTGTATTATGCAAAAAGTCCAGCACTAAAGTTAAGTGAGTTGAACAGTGCTCTTTTACGTGGGTCAGTTTCAGATGTGAAGCAGGTCTGTGAGGATATTGAGTTTTGTTACTTTGGGCCTCAGCAAGAGAGTGAAGAAACTGACACATTAGTAGAACAAAATGTTGAAGACAAAGTAGAACCTGTAATTACAGAAAAAGTTGAGGATGAAATCACAAAGTTTAAGGTAATTTCAGGTGAAAGACCAAATGTTTCTTGTATTTGTTGTCGGCGAAGTCACTATAAAAATCAGACTAGGGGTTTTCAATCTGTATTTAAAAAGTGAAATAGAAGATAATGATAAGTGGATGGAATTTGCAACTTATTTGTTGGTAGAGGATTGGTTTGATTTGGGATGTGAGCAGCGTATTTGCAAATATTGTTATAATAAATTAGATGAGAATAAAATGCCTGCTAGAGTTGTTCATAATAATCTAGAGTTGGTTGCTATTCCTCCAGAGCGGATAGATTTAAATACGTATGAGTCTATTCTGATACAATGTTTCAGGCTATTGTTCGTATGGAGCCCAAAACAAGTAAATTACCTCCATCAGAGTTGCAAAGAGGATTGAAAGGAAGAGTTGTGTATTTACCATCAGATTTAAGGAAAAATGTTGAAACTATTGGTTTAGATCATGCAGAAAATGAGCCACTAGTCGTTCTAGTTAATAGTGTTCCTACTAAGAATAAGAAAATCTGGCAAGAGTTAGTGGATGTTAGAAAAGTGCAAAAGGCATCATTGTATCTGTTAAAAATAATGAGTACTATAGAAATGTGTTGGAGAAGAAGAAATAGATTTAGCAGAAGATAGTGAAACATTAAGTGGACAAATTGAAAAAATGGACATTTCCAGATGTGAAGAGATCTATGAACATTACAGTGTACATCCACTTCATTCCAAAGAGGTGATGGGGAATACAATTGAGTTGTTTCAAATGAAAAAAGCAACAGGAAGTCCCATGAGTGTATGGGAAGAGAGCTTGGAAGCTCGTTGTTTCCCGCAGTTGTTTCCAACAGGAAAAGGTGGACAATATGATGAACATCCAGTGCAGATTCCTGCATCTGAATATCGGACAACAAGATTATATGCAGAAGATCCATGTTTCGACAATGTATCCCTTATATGTTTCATCTTCTGTTTGAAAGTGACTTGTCTGGACTTTCATATGCACTAAATCACATTTTAAAAACTGGAATGCATCTTCAAAATGTAACTGCAAAGGATTTTATGGATCAAGTGCATCAGAGAGATGATCGTTTAGAATCTCAGTTGATTAATCTGATCGCATGTCAGCGTGGGACTAATGAATATTGGTACCGTCGACATGGAGAACTGAAATGCATGCTACGGAACTTGGGGACTCCTACATGGTTTGTTACACTAAGCTGTGCTGAGTATGCTTGGGATGATTTACTTGAATTTCTTCGAGAGGCAAATTCCAATATAAAAAATATTGAATACAAGACACCTGGAGAATTGTGCTCTTTGGATCCTGTCAATGTATGCAGATATTTCAATCATAGATTTGAAGCTATGATGTCTTTCATCTGCAATAAAAAGAACCCTCCTCTTGGAGAAGTTGTGGATTTCTTTTGGAGAAAGGAGTATCAAGCAAGAGGTGCTCCTCACATACATATGTTGTTATGGGTCAAGGACGCCCCCAAATTTGGAACAGATTCAGATGAAACTGTTTTGTCTTTCATTGAAGATTATGCTACATGTGCTCTTCCAAATAGCAGTGAAGAGAAAAACTTAAAACAACAAGTCTTACGATTTCAAAGCCATAGGTGTGGAAAATACTGTTGACGAAAGTACAAGTCAAAGGATAAGTTCTATACCAAATGTCGTTTTGGATTTCCACGTCCTGTATTAGCCAAAGGAAGAGTGAACAGTTTTATGTCAGCTGTACGACATACCATCACAAGAAAGTCTCTGAAAAACACCTACAACTTAAGAAGAAGCGAAGAATCAAAATACATAAATGACTACAATCCAGTTATTTTATCCATGTGGAACGCTAACATGGATATTCAGTATGTTGCAGACAATTCCATTGCTGTTGCTCAATATGTAACGTCTAACATTACTAAATCAGAAAAGACTGAATTGAACGAAATGTGGGAAGAGATTTCTCACGAGAAGACTCTAAGTAGGAAATTATACAGTTTCAGTTTGAAGATGTTATCGCATCGTGAAATTGGAGCATATGAATGTTCAGATCGGTTATCATCTGCAAGTCTATATTCCAAAAGTAGAAGAATCATTTGGGTGAGTCTAGGTCTTGCAGGAATGCGAAATCGGGTACTGAAATCTGTTCAAGAAATTGAATATTTAGCAGAAAATGACCCTGAAAGTACAGATATTTTGAAAACGAATATGTTGGACACATACTATCCAAAGGGAAGTCATCATCTTGAGAACATGTGTCTCTATGAAGTGCTGCAAAACTACACTTTTAAACGGAATATTACAGAGAACATCAACAATGGAAAATATGGAGTGATTGGTTCTGAAGGATGTCTGGTGAAACAAAGGAAAGGAAGTTTAATTAATCACAGAAAACTGAGTTGCGACACTGCTGACAAAAGGGAATTTTACTATTTAGCCCTTTTGCAAATGTTCAAACCATGGCGTTCTGAACTGGAATTACTTGGAGATTTTCCCAGCTATGAGGATTCATTTAATGCTTGTAAAGATAGCATACAATGCAGTGCTTTCGCAAATTATGTGAAAATGTTGAATGATGAAATTGATCAAGAAGCTCCAATTGCAGCTGAGATTGCTAGAGACAGTTCTCAAGACAGTCAAAGTTCTGCTGCACTGAGTCAAGATCCACTAGGAAAACCAATTGGTGAAAATGAAGCAGCGATTGCAATGAATGAGGTGGAAACAGCAATGTATCAAGCACAAGAAGATGCAATACAGTTAGGAAACTTGGAAGAGCAACTAAATGTTGAACAGAAACAAATATATCAGCAAGTGAAAGAGCAGATTGACCATGGATTACTTCATGAAAAAAGAATGTGCTCATGTACATCATTTCAACCTATTCAAATGAATGTGAGTGGTCAAGCTGGAACAGGAACAAGTTTCTTAATTAAAGTAATTACAAGATATCTGCAAAAAAACAACTGAGTCGCATTTGTCCTGTGTTGTCACTGCTCCAACTGGGTTGGCAGCACATACCATTAAAGGAATTACTTTACATCGTTTACTAATGCTGCCAGTAGAGCATGAGAACAAATTGGAATACCACAAGCTATCTGGAGAAGCTTGTTGTGAAGTTTCAAGAGTGCTGAAGAAAATGAAACTTCTCATTATTGATGAGGTGAGCATGGTTTCAAACTTGATGCTTGCCTTTGTGCATTTAAGAATGCAGCAAATTCTTAAAACAGAGTATGACGTGTTATTTGGAGGAAATCACGTCATAGTTTTTGGAGATCTACTGCAACTGACACCGGTAAAAGGACAATCGGTATTTAAAACACTTGCCCATGAAGATACCAGAAAGTCTCTTGGCAGTGTTGGTAATGTGAACATTTGGAGTAATTTTGAATACAAAGAACTGACAACAAATATGCGACAGGCAAATGATGCTGAATATGGAAGTATTCTTCAAGATATAAGAATTGGAATTCTTTCAAAAAAAGGGAAAGAAGCTTTGGAGAGTCGATTACTTTGCAATGTCTTTCCAAATGAAAATGCAGTTGCTGCAAAAGAGTACGTGGAAATTGCTAAAAATAAGTCAGTGATTTGCTTAATGCCGACACTGCGTGAGTGTTCAATATTCAACGAAGAATTATTAAAATTGGAAAATGAAGAAATTGTAAAAATGGAAGCCATCGATAAAATACTACATGAAGGAATCACTATTATTTTGATGGGTAAGTTGAGATCAAAACTAGATTGTTTAGAAAAAAAATATCTAAAACTGCTGGTTTGGAAAAGACACTGTATGTGTGTGTAAACTGTCGGGTAATTTTAAGGCGTAATTTGGATGTAGAGAAAGGTTTAGTTAATGGTGCAATGGGCAAAGTGGTGGATTTTGGGAATTATCAGAAAAAAGAAGGAATTGAATCGTTAAAAATTAAATTTGATCAGATTGATGAAGTTAAATAAATTGGTCGTTGTTCAGTTTGTTTTTTGCTTGTTAAAGATTTATATGTCCGTAGGAAACAATTTCCATTTTCTCTGGCATATGCAGTGACTATTCATAAATCTCAAGGATTAACTGTAGACAGTGCATTGGTGAACATTGGATCTACTGTATTTAAAGAGGGTATAGCATATGTTGCTTTGTCGCATGTCAGAACATTATCTGGTTTGTTTTTGATTGATTTTGATGAGACAAAGGTTACTGCAGATGCAAACTGTGTAAAAGAGTATAATAGGTTAAGAAGGGTGTATACTCCAAATTTAGGTCAATATCCTGTATTTGAAAAGAGTATGGTTGGTCGAAAAAGAAGGTTAGAGAATATCTGTTCTGAAGGTATCAAGAAAAGAAAAAAAGAAGATAATGTTGTGATTGCAGGTAAAAAGAAATTGGACACTGTTGAAGAGATTGTTGGTTATCAGTTTGAAAATAGTTCTGGTGTCAACTACTATGCTAATGTAGTGGTCAATGTTGTTTTTTATCTGGAAGGTTTGCAAGCACAAATTATGCAGAATCGGGAAAAAAGATTTTGTTCTCTGTTGCATTCTGTTTATGAAAAATTGACAACAGATAGAAGTAAAATACAATCTGTTTCAGATGTTCGTAATCTTTTGGATGTGTGTTCTGGTTCTACACAATTTACCCAAAATATCCAACAAGATGCTCAGGAATTTTTAATGTATATGCTTACAATTTTTGAAAATGAAGGTGTAGAAATAGAAAATATTTTTGGCCTTTCTTACAAATGGGAACATTATTGTGAAAATTGCATGTATACATGTAGCACCAATGTAGACACTGAGAGATTCTTGTATTTAACATTACCAGACTGTAAATCAGTGTCTTTCAATAAATTAGTGAAAGGTGCAATTCAAAACATGGAGTGTAGCCAATGTAAATCAGAAATTTTATCCACATTATTCTTAACAAAATATGGAAAATACATAATTTTAATGATGCAATGTTGTACAGCTGACGGAAGAAAATCGGATACTTTAATAAAACAATTTGTAGCAGCACAACTATCAATATCAGGAAGGACTTTTGTAGCAATTGCAATAATTTTCCATGATGGTCCTTCCACCACATCTGGACATTACACTGCCTATCTAAAATGTGACAAAGGCTGGAAACTTTGAAATGATGCCCAGTTGGTTTTCAAACAACGTTTGCCTAGGGAATTACAAAATTCCTACCTAATATTTTTAAAGCCAAAGTTTTAGGAAGATAATTCACTCTCTGAGGAATTTATTATTATAATTTAATAGGACAACCATTGGACAATTTACATAAAGAAGAAGTGCAAAAATACCATTTGGCCTCAAGGAAAGGTATATTTTTGAATTATGGACTTCTTGGTGGTCATTTATCCGGTGATTATTTTAATGCGGCAACATTTACAGTTTTAATAAGTTAAAGTTATAACATTTTGTAATCTGTAAGCATTTCATATATGTATGAGTTGCATTTTCTGGTATTTTCCTGAGAATAGTATGTTGTTTTTTTTTAACAATCTTTCTGATTGTTTTTCTTTTTGCCCGCTGTTAAGTGATGAGTACCATTGAAATCACTATTTCAAGTGAAATTCAATATATTCTGAGAACAGCAAAAAAGGCAAACAAATTACTTTGTGGAAATTATGTTGTGTTGTAAAAAATGTATTATTATATGTTATATATTTTTTCTTTTCTTTCACAGATCCAAATTTTAAAATAAGCAATTTTAAGAATTTATATTTGAATGAAAAACAGCACAAAATGAATACCATGTTTTATTCCTATTACTGTGAAGGTAAGTTTAACTAAGTCTCAATATGCAGAATGAAGAGGCATGCAAGAAGCTACAAAGTTGAAACACGTTTCTAAGAACAATGTTTATGTAGTTTTGAAATCTGACCATAATCAGACATCATGTGACCTGCAAAAAAAGAGATATGAGGGGTTCATAATATTTCACCTTTTTAGCTGTTGAAGGACCGCAATCATTTCAATCATTCTTCTTTGAACATCTTTGCAGACAAAACTCTGTGCTTACCTGCTATCATTCGCAAGGAAATTTAAAAACAGAAATATGTCACTTTTTGTAACATAGTTATTGTGCAAGATATATATTTATATTTACAAAGAGAGGAAAAGGCACTCTGTGCACTTTTTATACTCCATGTAAATACAACCTCATCATTTAGACCACTTTGTGTTGAAAGGGTGTTCTATAAGTGTTGTTGTGCATGATTGCACTTAATACTCATAGAACAAGACACATGTCTAGATTTATCATAAATCATAAATCTCGATATGTGTGTGAATGGTGCACCATTCTACAATTGGTGTAGGAAAGCACAACAAAAAGAATTGTTTTAATTTCTCCACATTTTTATATCTTCAATGCATGCTGAAATGTTCAGCATACATTGAGGGAGAAAAATGCATTTTCTCATTGTTTTTGTGCAGGAAGGTGTGTCTTCCTGTAGAAAAACAAACAGCACATGACACAGATATCCTTGCACTATGGTGCAAGGGTGGCTGTGTCACCACATGGCTGCAGTTTAAGCAGCCGTGCAGACAGAAGCATAGATTTGCAACATATTTATGTACATATGTTGCATCCCTGTGCTTCGGAAGTACTACAGCACACTGCAGTTAAAGAGGTTACTGTGTGATGCTGCAGCACTTCCTTATAGTTCTGCACTTATACATTCACCATACGCTACTAAGGCATTCATTCAGTCAATTACGTACTAGAGATACATTCATCTAAACTTTCACACACTAACAAAGAAATTTAGCTTTTTTTTAAACCAGGAAAGTTAGTTCTTACAAGAACTTTTTTTTTTCTTCTTTCTTCTTTTATATTTTTTGGGGGGGGTTTCTAACAATTTTGTGATTTTTTGGGTTATTCTGAAAAAAAAAAAAAAAAAAAACAGGAGAAACCAAACAATGAACTTCAGGGAACAATAAAAAAATAAAAATAGCAAATGTGACTTTCTTGGCGGCGGCAGATCAGATCGATCGACTGCTCGCCTTAGCACAAAGTCTTATTGCACTTAGTGCAGAGCACTTTTAAAAATTGAAATTGAGGATGGATGTCCAAGGTTTGGTCTGATGGATGCACTCTTGATGTGCTCGGCTGCGATGAGGTGGATGGCGCAGGAGCAGGAGTATTTCTCATCCGTCGGCACTCTTCTTTTGCAAGATTGTTTGGATGAAGGGTCCTCATGTGCTTCATCATACTTGCCTTGCCGCAAGAGTATTTCTTGTTAGGATCCCCTCTCGATAGGACTCTTTTGCAAATCTTGCATGTGAGCAAGGTGGCATTGGTCTTATTCTGCCCCTCGGGAAAAGTAAAAAATTTCCACACCACTGAAGAGAAACGTTTTTTGAGTGGTGCCTCCGGCAAAAATTCATCCTCAGAAGTATGAGGTGATGCAGGTGATGCCTGCTGCCCTGAAGCCATTTTTGGTTGAAAAAAGTTAGAGCTAAGTGTAAACTTAGTCTAAAAAATCTTCTTCTCTCCTTAGAGGTGGTTCTCCAAAGAAGCTCAAAGAAGAATGATTGAAATGGGTGGGGTCTCAATAGTTAGATATCAACGAAAATGCATGAAGAAAACTTCCTGCTGGTGTGAGCACTGTAGACACAGCAAACGTGTTGCTATACAATTTAAACAAATGAGTGAATTCAATTATCAAGGCTCATGAAGATCTTCAATGTTTCGAAGGTTTTATTGCATTCTATCTCTGCAAATGCACTTCAATTAGAATCACAATGTTCTGTGAAAACGAACAGAATCCATAGCTGACGTAAATTCAACAGAACCCAATGCATTTCGGGTCAAATGCGGACCCTTCATCAGGGGTCAATATTCCATGCTACAAAAAACAAACAAAAGAAGCAATTCAACTGCATTGTCCTCATAACCCAAAGACTTGATAATTTACAATTGCTGTACGAGAAAAACTTTCTCTCTATGACATACCAAAATGTGTACATTAGTTAGCTGAAAATGCGCAAGGGCGAAAAACAGACAAGAAAAAAGATAAAAGATAAAAGATCATGCTACTTCGGTGAAAACAAAGCGTGACCGATTGGCTCGGTGGAAAACAGTTGCTCTAATGTGAAAAAAAGATGGCGAAGAGTAAAGTGATTGTGCCCAAACTCATGGCTAAACTCATAGTTATGCAGTTTAACTGTGGCTAACCACCTCACCCAGTGTAACAAATTTGCTCCGCAAGTTAATTAAGATACGCTAAGGTTTTCAACCGTGCGTGTCACACTCACCAAGTCTGGAAATGATGCATGGTTACTCAGCCAAGGTTGGGTGCGTGACGTGCTCAACGTCACCATTTAAAAAAATGGGTCAATGAAAATAGAAAGCGGATCACCGTTATGAATACTAAACATAAAAAACAGACTCGGGTGCTGTGGTGAATGCTAAACATAGAAAACAAACTCGAGTACAGACAAATAATGAAATAGTTTTTGAAATACAACCTAGAAACAATACACAATTGGTTAAGTGCAGCATATAAAATATATCACATATGATTTTATAGAAAACAACTGTATTCAATCCTATCATTTAATCCAATAGGTTGGAGAGATTGTAATTTTTTAGTCCAAAAGAATTCAGAGCGTGCTAATGATTTAGCAGGATCACACTCTCCTGTAGGTTTCTGCGATTCAAGAATGGTGAAACGTAGTTGCGCAATGTTATGTCTTGCGTCTTTCCAATGCATTGCGACTGTGGATTTTTCATTCATCAAGCGAATGTTACTCTTGTGTTCACCTATTCGTGTCTTTACTTTTCTTTCAGTTCGACCTACATAGATCTTGTCACATGGACATTTCAAGGCATAAATTACATTTGTGGTATCGCAAGTGCCATTTTCAGTTGCTACTTTTTAAGGTGTCACCTGCACAGTGGGAAATCTCTTGGATTTAATATGTCTCATGAGGGGGCTCTTATGAGTTCCCATTTCCAAAATACTGTGTTCATTCGCATTTGTCTGGAATTTATTTTTGTGAACTTCCCCTGGTCTCACGCATTTACAATACTTCCACTAAAGCTGTTCAGACTGCTTAAGTCAAATGCATGTCATGATAAGATCTCTTCCCACGGAAAAGGGGACCGCTGCTAACAGTATGCTGGAATGCTTACTTTTTATTACTTAGTTGTGTAAATCAGATACCTTAGCCTTAGAATGTTTGTGGCATTTCCTATTCATGCCGCTGTACCTTTCTTTGCACCATGTATGCATTATGGAATTGATTTTTTCAACTTAATCTATTTGGTCATTATGATAACATTCTAAATGTTGTTATAAACATTGCACGGTCAAAAAATAAAGTTAATATACAAGAGCAGTGCTATATGTTACTGCTAAACAGGCAGCCACAAGTGCAGTTACCTTGCAGACAAAGGGGTCTTGATTTGAAGGGTGCAGCAGGTGCAGAAGCACCGGGCACAAAAGTAGTCAGAACTCCTTAAACACATAATATTGCTATATTTGAGTACTAAACTTTGGGAGCTTGCTCATGCTACGGTGCAGGAGAATCGTCATCCTGGGATAGAGAGGCGGACGCCATCACCCAGCGAGACGGAGTCAGTAACGTTGTGGGACAGTAGGCGAGGCCGCTGTGTTCCTGCATTGTGGAGCACATCGTATCGGTGCAATCCGGCTGTCATCATCACCTCCTAATAGAAGGGGAGACGATCCGTCGATGTAGAGGCTCGGGCCCAGACCCCCCCGGAATCCCTCCCACACAGACTGATCCCGATCGCACCAGAGGTGCACGGGAGGCGAGCCCGCACTGGTGCACACAGCGGCTGAGGTGCGCTTCTTTACTCCTTTCCGCCCTCCCCCTCCGCTGTATGGGTATACTACTGACAATGCCCTGAATACCCTATAAGCCACTGAGTGTAGCGGAGATTGCAGGTGGTATTGTACTGTGAACACTGGGAACAACAGACCGCCCAACCGGTCCTGTATTTGCATTTCCCAGTGCCATCGGGTGCCATTTTCCTCTTCAGCAACATGCAGGGGGGTGAACTGGCAGATCAGAATTAAGGAGCCCGAAGTTACGCTTTACCTTAATTTAAGTGATTAGTCTAAAAATGAGTAAGAGAAAGGGGTCTCGAAGCTTGCCTAGCATGCTACCACCTCCTCGCATGCGCTCAACAATTGATAATTACCTAACACGAGCCGTGGACATGGTCTCAAGTGAGATTCGGATGGTTGAACGTCGCCTTTCCCTTACAACTGAGGAGGTCAATCATTCTCACTTCAATCAGAGTTGTAATGAGCCTTTACCAATACAGGGTGTTGTGGAGACCGGAAGCTAGCAAGAGGCACCAAGGACTTGACCCCTTCTGTGATTCAACCCTGTAGGGAGGGCACAGGTCCAGCAATTGCGGGGGCTGTGGCTGTGCGTGGAGGGGAGTTGGTGCCTGGCCCAACATGTTCTGATGGTATGGTTCAGCTCAGTGCCTCGGAAGGGGAAAGTGGGCCTAGAACAAAACGGAGGAGGTAAACTGCTAAAACTACAAAGCCAAAGGTTTCTGCTAAAACTAGCAATCCCCTTTCCCAAAGCAAAGGTGTAAATGGTTTCGTATTGGGTGGGATAGAGGAGCCAAATGCGAACTCATGGGGTGCTCTGAACAAATGTTTAAGCGAGCTTTTGGATTCTAAGCTATGCTCCATTCTTGATCGACTGGATATACTTGAATCGAATTTAGCAAAGTTAATTGATCATCGGTCCTTAATCTCTATTTGTACCCAGTATTTGGCCAGTGATTTCATCCCTATCTCCACTGATCATGCCAAGGACGCCTCTCAGCCAGCTAAAACTGTGCCTACAGCTCCACCTGCTATGGGCCTGGCAGCTCGCCCCATAGACATGGCCACTCTTCCTGTGATAGACCTTCCTCCAGCATCAGCCCCATACGTGGTAGTACTGACAAATGTGCCCAGGCTCACAGAAATTAATGCGGGATCCACAAAAGGCCTAATAAATAAATCTACACATTGGCTGAACAAAAATGTTATTGGTAGTTGGGATATTTCAAGTGACATTTTAATGGCCAGGCGGGCAAGTGATATTTGGGGTAGGGGTTTGCGGAAAAATTTAAGATGTTATTGTAGTAAACTTCCATTCGCCAAAGGCAGTTCAGGAAATACTGTATAAAGCCAGTCCCACTTGGCTTTTTTTATCAGCATCTGGGAAATCAAGTGGGTACCTCGGGCAGTTTCCTACCAGAGTCCCGGCACAGTTTGAACCTCCCTCTTCACTATCACTTCACCTGTCCAATAGATTTGCCCCTCTGGCTGGCTTGGAAGACATAGATCGATGGCATGGGGAGGAGTCTGCCTATCCAGCTTCTCAGGAGGCTGACAGATTACTTGCTAGTCCAGTGGTTGCTATGTGGAAATATGGATTTTTATGATCAGTTATGTCCCCTATCTTGGACCCCAACGGTTTCATGTATAAATCACAAATACATGTATGTTTCCTCCAGTTCCAGTTATGAAAACGCAAACACATGTGCGTCCACCGTCAACATGTCCTCTTTCAGATCCGCCATGAATGGGCCGGATATTCTATTTCTAAGTATGAAAGGCCACCGGCTTTATATGGTTCATTTATCCCATTTTACAGTCCAGGCGAATAGGCCTTTTCCTGCCTTCTGCCTCTGAAAGCTCCAGTCTGAGCTCGCATCTGTATCCATGAACTTTGTCCTACTCCTTGCGCGGCTAACGGTGCCTGACTCGACCTGTCTGCTTGCCAAAAACTGTATTTCACCTTCAAGATTATCTGCTCTGCTCCGCTCCTCACCCAATGCATTCCTGTCTAGTAGTTTAAGTAAACATTCTTCCAGCTACCGAGCAAAAGGCCCGGCTTCTCTGTCTTTATGCAAGTAATTCATAGCCCTGTTACCATGGAATATTCCTACCCTCTCGCATCTAGTGTAGACACTTAGACGCTTGTACACGCACTAACAGTCAGTATAGTCAGTATAGAATAAGATTCTATCCTAAGAGACCTCTCTTTTTGGATAACACAGTTCTTTAAACATAGGATGTTAGATATGATTTGGGATTAGGTTGACATAACCCCAGACTTCTGTCTCCACATGTAGAGCTAAATGTCAAGTCCCCTTCACCCCCTAGTTGCACGTCAATCACACGTCATGCTGCTGCGCGCGCATCTCTGCCAAGTATTTCTGCTGACATTGCGAAATTCTTTCATGGAACCACCCTATTGTGACATCATACCTGATGACGTTCTTTAAGTTACGCCCAGTTACACCCATTTTAGTTACGCATGTATGTTTTTATCTTTGTTATCAACTGTTACGCCTCCTGCATCTGTTTCACTGTAATGCCTATTGTATAAAAATGATTACTTGTCAATAAAGTATTGTCCTTCACTTCCTGAACCTTCATGGTGATGGAATATGGAGTCCATCAATTCGAATTGATTTTGGAATAAAGCCCGTTCCGAACCTCTAATACCACGGATTCTGCCTCTTATTTTACTGAGCTATTATTATAGATTTTCCGCATCAAATTAAGTTCCGGTAATTAAATTATTTACCACATATATGGCGCCCGAACAGGGACACTTTCTCATCTCACGCGCCGGAGGTGCGTTGCAGGCCCGGTCTCCTGCCACAGCTGGACGGACAACAACGCGTACCCACAGGATTTCCTGTATCTCCCTCCTGCCGAGCGGGGGTAACTGAGGCTGCGATCAACACCCAGACGAGGCGGTGAGAAGTGCGAAGTATCCCGACCAGAGCCTAGCTGAGAGAGCAAGATCCGAGGTATACAGAGGCCCACCAGTTCCGAAGTTCCGAAGTTTCGAGTCGAGTCCAGTCCGGTCCGAGTCCAGTTCAGTTCAGTTCCGAGGCCTTCCGTTCCGAGCTACCCGGTGAGTACCATTGCCGGGGAGGCGTTCTGACGTGCACACAGGTTGTGCCGGTCAAGACGGGTTTGGGTACACAAATCCGGTCTGCACTGTTTTAGCAGTGTATCTGTACTGTTTAGCAGTATATCAAGTATGTCTAGTATATAATTCAGAATTACCTAGTTAGTGCCGAGTATTATGCTTAGTGACTAGTTCCCTAAATGGCCATCATTGTTGTTCATTAAATGTTAAATGTTAAAATGTTTTAAATACGTTCTGCATATTGTGGTGTGAATGACTGTTCATTATTGTGTTTTGTTGTATTAAACGTGTTCAGAATTAGGTATCAGATCAGTTCTCAATATGCCGCTCTTTTCGAAATTAAGACAGATAAAAACTAGAAAAGGGGTACTCGAAGAAGCTGTTCCCATTCCTCCTAGGGACACTCCAGGGTACTTCATGTATCATAAACATGGCCTAGACGCCATATTATTTCTTGATTTATGGGTAGACTACACCAAGGAATTACCAGAAAGTCAGAGGTGGCCCGCAGCTGGGACCTGGGATGCAGATTGCATCATGAAAGTAGAGGAAGAATTATGGAAAAAGAAAGCTAGACAGTCACAGAAAGATGCCATTGAATTATGGCGTAAAGAATCATATAGACGTACAGAAAAAGCACTCAGACAGGAAGAGAAAAGTAAGGAGAATTCAAATAAAATCCGAGAAAATCTATTAATTGAAGAAGGTACTCGAGTAAAATCAGAACAAACAGACAGACAAAGAAATGCCCTTATGAATGGTATGTATCCTCTTCTGGCCGAAGGGTTACCTAAGGCTACTCCGGAGATACCCAAAGACTTGCCACCCCCGTTGTTTCCGATAAAAGCCCATCCCAAAGGGCATCCCAGAACCGCAGAAGATGTTTTTCTTTCCTCTTATTTAGACGACGCAGCTCCCGAGTATGCTAATGCTGCGCCACATAGACCGCCTGCCGAGGGGGTTCAACGCCAAGACCCTCCTCCGTCTGTACCTCCGCAACAACAAACTCCGATACAAGTTCCGGCAAGCACATCTGTTTCTACAGCTGTACCCACACCTATGGTTGCTATATCACGTTCAACGAATCCTTACACATCCAGCACCCCAGGTGGTACTACGGGAGGTACAGCAAACATTTTTTCCACGCCACCCAGAGTAAATAAACTTTCCTTTCAAGAATTAGCCCACCAACGTACGCCCAAACTAGTAACTCCCGACGCGCTTAAGGAACTTCTAATAGATTGTAGATATGACCCTGTGCCCGGAAAAGGGGACGAAATGCTGCTGGCATCATTACGTATCCGACGAGCTGCAATATATTTAGGGAGGCTACCAGGAATGACTACACATTTAGAAAATATATATCACTTTGTCCAGTCAGGACGAGATTCTGAAAGTATTAATAGAGCCTTGGAGTACCAGAAAGTGGAGATACAGGGGGAACTGTTACGTTTCCTCATAAATTGTGTGATCAGAAATCAAGACCGACCAGGGGTAAATCCGGAAGAAATGCAAATTCTTACCACATGGAGTCGGAATATATCAGAGGGGAGACATGATAAACGATCATGTATAGTAGCTATGTGCCGCAAGATCCGCAAAGAAGTAGAACGAATACACGAAGAAAGATTAGCAGTAGACCAGCCTGAACAAACGGAAGAGGGGGAAGAATTGGAACTGCCCACAGGACAGTTAGAAACAATGGCCTATGTAGGTAGAGGGAAATATTGTAATAATACTAGATGCTTTACTGATCCGATACGTCCGATACGTCCAGATAATAGCAGAAATTTCCAAACTCCTATAATAAATATAAGGTCCCCCGAACATTCGTTCCAAGCCGCTGACAAATTACTCCGAGAACGAAGGGGTTATCATCTACTCGATTCTATGGACGAACAAGAATTAGCCAGGTCAGCCGTTCATTGGGTTGATAGTCCCGGAAAATATAGTGATGATACATTAGCGCACACGTTTTTGAACCTTACCCCAGATGAACAGCGTTTAGCTGGTATCTATATGGTTCAACAACTCCTTATATTATATAAAAGCCAACACTCCGATCCTGGTCCATTACCTGATATATTGACTGAATTACTCACGAATAAATGGAGAGGTTCAGGTACTGAGTTAATTAGAGAAATACTAGAATCCAGAAAGCAGTACATTCTTTTTGTATGTCCCGAACATGTCTCACTGCCCATCAAGGAAAGAACGACGTATTACATGGATAGACAGAATCCCTTACGCGAAGTGCACCCGATAAAAGGTGAGGACAATCAGTTTAAGCGTGTGTTTGTATACACACCCATATCTAAAATAGAACTATTAGAAATGAAGAAAGTGGTACCCAGTCATGACAAAGACCCAGCGGGTTTCCACCGGGAAATTAAAGACATGTTGCTCATGGGAGAGTATACCTATCCCGACATTATGACAATATTGAAGGTATTAATGCCTGCGGGCATTTACGAAAAACTCAAGGAAAAGGATTGGGAGGTGGGAGACCAGAAGATAGATTGGACAGCATTAGAAAACGAAGAAAAAGCTCGAGGTCCAGGTTCAGGGCTTGGGGAAAAGACCAAAACACTACCAGGTTTACTAGTACAGGTACTGCCACGTTTATTAACTACGAAAAAGGAAGACTGGGGTGCAATCTCAGCCTGTAAACAAAAGCAAGATGAAGACACTAGTGATTTCTATGCCCGATTCGAAAAATGTTTTGGTATAAATAGTGGAATAAAAGCAAGTAGCGAATCGTATCCACATCTGTTTGTGACAAAATTAGTTGAAAATTCCTTGCCCCAAGTTAAGAATAGAGTATTGAAATTCGAGAGTACCTGGCAAGGTAACACTCCGTCGCAAATGTTACAAATGCTACAGTACCATCACAATAGAATTAGAGAAGAACAAGAACATGAACAAAGACGCATGAAAGACACGAAAATGAAAATGCTAGTTTCCCAGACAGTTCCAGCTGACGGTCATAAAAAGGGTATGACACAGTCCAGTGTTTCAGCAGGTTCTGTAAAAGGGACATGCAATTATTGTAAACAGCCAGGTCATTATGTACACGATTGTCCAGTTTTAAAACATAATATCGCCATAGGTAATACAAAAGAAAGACCACGGCCACTTAGACAGGATCAGAACCAACAAGGAGCTCCGCAGCATGCACAGTCCATGCCAGCTCCGCAACAATCTATGCCAGCTCCACCACCGCAGCCTATTGCTGCCACACAAACAACGACACGACAGATGTACCAGACCGCACAGTATGACTATCCTGATTATCAACGATACTCATGAAACAGCCTAGAGAGGGAAGTTGGCTTACCCCTTATCGAGGTCCCTGTAGATCAAGAAGGACCTTATGTACACAGTGAACTATTAGGCCAAGATAGAAAATTTTTACTTGATACAGGGGCAAGCCGAACAACCATAAAACGAAGTGAAGTTCCAGGGGCACCCCTCTCAGGCTCACAGAATATTTCCCTTGGCTTTTCAGGAAAACCTATCATTAACGAAGTATCACAGCCTCTTCCCCTTACGATTGGTCCCTTGACACGAACTACAGATTTATTGCTTACTAAATCATGTCCAGAAAACCTGTTAGGTATAAAAACTTTGAAAGCTCTAGGGGCTATAATATGTTGTTCTCCGGAAGGAGTAAGATTGTTTCTACGTGATTTCAAAGGGCACTATGTGTCCCGAGACATGGATCACCGACTGCAGACTTTACCCACTCATTTATGGGCACAAGGCCCTACAGATGTCGGTTGCATGAACATTACACCATATCGAGTCACACTAAAGACAGGAGTGGTATTACCACGAATGCGACAATACAAGTTACCCCCAGATGCTGTAGTGGCTTTACTGCAAATCATTGACGAGCTTATTACCCAAGGAGTGGTTGTGGAAACGGACTCCAATGTATGTAATTCCCCGATAATTCCGATTCTTAAACGAACTGATCCAAAAGCCCCGCCAGTATATCGATTGGTTATTGATCTGCGCGAATTAAATAAATGTATTGTACCACAATACCCCGTAGTCCCAGATATTTCTTCATTACTGACAGCCATTGATTCCGAAGCAACATTCTTTACTGTAATTAGGCCTGGGCGGTAAATTCCGTTCCGCTCGCGGAATTTGCGGAATTTGGGTAATTTCGCGTTCCGCGGAGAACGCGAAATTGCCCAAAAATCTGCGTTCCGCGACTTCGCGAAATTTTTTGCTTGTTCGCGTTCTCAATATGCGTGTTCGCGAGATATTTCACCCCGAGCACGCAAACAGCGATCGCGAACAGGAAAAAAGTATCGCGAACAAGCAATTCCGCGTGTTCGCGGAATTTCTGCGTGTTCGCGGAGATTTTTTACCGTTTCGCGGAGATTTGCGTAACGCGGTTACGCAAATTCCGCCCACCCCTAACTGTAATTGATCTCAAGAATGCCTTTTTCAGCGTCCCAATAGATCCGGAAAGCCAATACTTGTTCGGATTTAGTTTAAATGGACGAAGCTTTAAATTCACACGCGCACCTCAAGGATTCACAGAAAGCCCCAGCATCTATAGCCAAGCACTGAAACGAGAACTTGACAGTATACACATGCCAGTCAACACTGCCCTGCTTCAATATGTCGATGATCTGCTGATCACCGCTAGAAGCGAACCTGAATGTGAAAAAGCCTCACTGACGGTTTTACAATTCTTGGCCGAAAAGGGGCACAAGGTGTCCCCTTCTAAGCTGCAATTCTGTGTCCAGCGAGTTGTTTACCTTGGTCACTCGCTGTCCAAGGAGGGAAGGCAGCTTACACCCGATCGCATCCAGTTAATTGCTAACATGCCAATACCCAAGACACAAAAGGAGGTGCGGGCTTTTATAGGCCTCACTTCATATTGTAGGCAGTGGATCCCTCAGTATGCATTTCTAGCAAAACCACTCATTCAGTTGACAACACAGGAGGCGGCCACATCGACTGTCCTCCCTTGGACTCAAGAACATACACACGCCTTTGAAAGCTTAAAGAAAGCTTTATGCCAAGCACCTGTTTTAGCAACACCATGTTACAATAAACATTTTACACTCTTTGTTACAGAACGCGAAGGTACTGCTTTGTCAGTACTCACACAGGAACAAGCAGGATCACACAAACCATGTGCTTATTTTTCTAGTACATTAGATCCCGTAGCTCAGGCTCTGCCTGCGTGCCTGAAATCAGTGGCAGCGACAGCTTTAGCAATCAGACAAAGCGATGCCATAGTGTTAGGACATCCATTGACAGTACAAGTACCACATGCAGTAGAGGTTCTCTTGAACCGCACACAAACACAACACTTGACTATAGCAAGACTCACTGGTTACGAATTGACATTGTTCCAGCCACACATAGAAATCAGACGTTGTAGTACATTGAATCCTGCCACACTTTTGCCAGTAAATGGAACAGACCCATTAGCACATGATTGTATTGAAGTTATTACTATCACGACGAAACCTAGACAAGACTTGACAGACGTCCCATTGTCAGACCCAGACCTGACGTTGTATGTAGATGGTTCATGTATGAGAACAAGTACAGGAGAGCTAGTGGCCGCGTATGCAGTCACAACAGACACTGAAATCATTGAAACAAATTGCATAAATACCTTGTCAGCTCAAGCAGCAGAGCTCATCGCTCTGACACAAGCCTGTATTCAAGCTACGAATAAGAAAGTCAACATATACACCGATTCACGTTATGCATTCGGAGTTGTACATGACTTCGGCGTGCTGTGGCGAGAGAGAGGTTATTTAACTTCTCACGGTGCCCACATTCAGCACGGACCCCTCATTCATGCCTTATTAGATGCAATACATCTACCCACTACGATATCAATTATGAAATGTAAAGCTCATACGAAAGTTACTGATATCATTTCCCAAGGCAATGATCTAGCTGACAGAACAGCTAAACAGACTGCTCAAACTCACACATCTGACATGACAAAGACAATAGTTCCGACACCAACACATTTCATGATGGTTAAGGATCCCGCTCTTGACGTAATTGACATACAGACACATGCTACACCAGATGAAATAAAGAAATGGACTGAATTAGGAGGGATCCAAACGGATCAAGGATGGATGACGAAGGAAAAATCTGTATGGTTTCTTCCTGATTCAATGGTCCAAGTTATCATTAATACAATACATAGTCCAGCGCACCTAGGAGAAAAAGCTATGCTAGACAGCATTCAACACATTTGGTTCAACAAACATTTACGAGCAGCAGCTAAACAAAAAGTCCGTACCTGTATGATCTGCTGTCAGTTTAACCCAGGTAAAAGCATTCCCGTAGAACAGGGTGGATTTCAGCCTCCTGAGCACCCTTTTGAAGTCCTCCAGATGGATTATATCCAGATGGAACGATGTCGAGGATTCAAATATGTTCTTGTAGTTGTCTGTGCTCTTTCCCGTTGGACAGAGGCATACCCGGTTTCAGATTACACTGCCCCGACTACTGCCAAACAGTTAGTTCGAGAATTCTTCCCACGGTACGGTTTACCACGTGTTGTCTACTCAGATAACGGCCAGCCGTTCTCATCCGAACTAATGAAACACGTTTCACTTTTGTTAGGCTATCAATGGAGATTTCATTGTGTTCGACACCCCGAGGCAGCAGGTCTCGTGGAACGACATAATCAAACTCTGAAAATTAGACTGTCCAAAATATGTAGAGAGAAAGGTGTCGACTGGGTAGTAGCCTTACCAGTTGCACTCTTTTACATGAGAATGGTAGCGCACTCTCGAACAGGGCTATCCCCTTATGAGGTGATCTTCGGTAGACCACCAAATATGTGGGGGACGCCTATACCACGCAAAATAACTGATGTAGACTGTAATATGCTGACAGATTACTTGGCTTCCTTGATGTCTGCACTACAATCTTGTCGTTCACAGGTAGCTGCAGCTTTTCCCGACAACACCGAGGTGAAACCCCATGACGTAGTTCCCGGGGACCTGGTGTTAGTGAGGAACTTTGACCGGAAGTCTCAGCTGGATCCTAGGTGGAAATCGCCTCAACTCGTACTGCTCACCACGAGGACAGCCGTGAAGATCGAAGGTCGCAAAGGCTGGATACATTCAAGTCATATCAAGAAATTTCATGGACTACCATCCGATATAGAGACTAAACCCTGTATTCCCTCAAAGACAGACTCGAAGCTCCCCTTGGTTGAGCAAACGAACTCAGACATCTATAAACTAAAATTGAGGTCCAATAAGTCAGACAATTTGATTGTTTAAGTCCTCTCCAAGGTGAATCGGTTGAATTTGTCTCTGACATGTATCCTCTGGACCGGAATAGAGAAAGAAATAATCAAATACAGTTGAAAAAGCATGCGTACTGTAAATCACTGCGTAGTCATTGCACAGTGACGTTATTAATTCTGTTTTTCTTATGTCTTTTAATAATCGCTGCAAGTATATTGTTGTACATATATTATCCTATTTCTAAACATGTTTACAATATTACTGCTGAACATTCTTTTAGTGAATTACCCCCGCATGAGTTGTCCTATAGATTTGCGCTGCGCAATAACACTTTTATTAGTATGTTACATCATTCCCATCAGGCTAGCAATGTTACAAATTGTTGGATATGTGGCCGACTCCCTCCCTATCAGAACTATAAGGGAATTCTGCCTCTCTTTCCATATCCGTTCACACACAATGGCTCCTGTGGAGCATGGTTTAGTTTAATTAATTCCCTAGATTCGAATTCCGCAGTTTATCAAGACAACTGGGTATGGGGAAACCTGAACTTAGTCTTGCTTAAAGTCTGTTACCCTAACAAGGAGGGACTTCCCAAAAGAACAGGAACTGATCTAGAAAATGAAGTATATGGATTAGGTAATTTCACGCTTAATCTCATGATCCTGAATATTGAATCCGAAGCTGCACCAATTTGGCCTGCTATGTCAGTATTTCCAGTTAAAGGTGAATTGTGTATAAGAAAGAATGGCTCCATACACATGGGCCATAGTAAATGCATCACTATAATAGAATTCAGTGATCAAGGCAAATCTACATTTAGAGCTTCTCGCCATTCCTACTTTGTATGTGGTCAGACTGCATATATACGTCTGCCCCTAGATTGGGATGGTACCTGCTACATCGGATTCCTTTTGCCACCTGTTTTTCTAGCTCCTCCTGATTATCATAGAAATACTCATTTAGTACACAATAGACAGCGGAGAGATCTCCCAATAGTCGACTACACTGAAACAGCATGGGAAAAATACACAGATTTCAATAAAGGTCTCTTTCCCTATATAGGTACAGTCACTAATAGTAAGCTAATACGTAGATTAACCAGAACCCTTGAAGCAGTAGTAAACGAAACTATTTCCGCCTTAGGCAATTTAACAGAAGAGCAGTCTGCTATGCGGATTGTTGTGCTTCAAAATCGTCTTGTCCTTGACGTCATTCTGGCCGATAGGGGCGGAGCTTGTAGGGTCATCGGATCAAGTTGTTGCATTTTCATACCAGAAAATTCGCCATCTGTATATAAAGCCATAACCCGCCTTCATAAGATTGTAAGCCAGATACACCAGAATCCAGGCACCTGGACTTGGTCCGGTTGGTTTTGGAGTGTATTATCTACCTTTGGATGGAGGGTCCTATCCTTCCTAGGTATTGGCTTTCTCATACTATTCAGTTGCTGCTTATGCCTACAATGTGGACCAGCGGTTTGTGGTCTGTGTGCCACATCGTGTATTCCACCACCAAGATTTCATTCATCCCGGAAGAAGAAAGAAGAACAAATGATGCTATATGAACAGATCAACGGATTGATGAAGATTGATATCTCTTAAGGGCAAGTAGGGGACAAGGAGGGAATGTGGAAATATGGATTTTTATGATCAGTTATGTCCCCTATCTTGGACCCCAACGGTTTCATGTATAAATCACAAATACATGTATGTTTCCTCCAGTTCCAGTTATGAAAACGCAAACACATGTGCGTCCACCGTCAACATGTCCTCTTTCAGATCCGCCATAAATGGGCCGGATATTCTATTTCTAAGTATGAAAGGCCACCGGCTTTATATGGTTCATTTATCCCATTTTACAGTCCAGGCGAATAGGCCCTGATTCTGCCATTAAGCCTTTTCCTGCCTTCTGCCTCTGAAAGCTCCAGTCTGAGCTCGCATCTGTATCCATGAACTTTGTCCTACTCCTTGCGCGGCTAACGGTGCCTGACTCGACCTGTCTGCTTGCCAAAAACTGTATTTCACCTTCAAGATTATCTGCTCTGCTCCGCTCCTCACCCAATGCATTCCTGTCTAGTAGTTTAAGTAAACATTCTTCCAGCTACCGAGCAAAAGGCCCGGCTTCTCTGTCTTTATGCAAGTAATTCATAGCCCTGTTACCATGGAATATTCCTACCCTCTCGCATCTAGTGTAGACACTTAGACGCTTGTACACGCACTAACAGTCAGTATAGTCAGTATAGAATAAGATTCTATCCTAAGAGACCTCTCTTTTTGGATAACACAGTTCTTTAAACATAGGATGTTAGATATGATTTGGGATTAGGTTGACATAACCCCAGACTTCTGTCTCCACATGTAGAGCTAAATGTCAAGTCCCCTTCACCCCCTAGTTGCACGTCAATCACACGTCATGCTGCTGCGCGCGCATCTCTGCCAAGTATTTCTGCTGACATTGCGAAATTCTTTCTTGGAACCACCCTATTGTGACATCATACCTGATGACGTTCTTTAAGTTACGCCCAGTTACACCCATTTTAGTTACGCATGTATGTTTTTATCTTTGTTATCAACTGTTACGCCTCCTGCATCTGTTTCACTGTAATGCCTATTGTATAAAAATGATTACTTGTCAATAAAGTATTGTCCTTCACTTCCTGAACCTTCATGGTGATGGAATATGGAGTCCATCAATTCGAATTGATTTTGGAATAAAGCCCGTTCCGAACCTCTAATACCACGGATTCTGCCTCTTATTTTACTGAGCTATTATTATAGATTTTCCGCACCAAATTAAGTTCCGGTAATTAAATTATTTACCACATATATCCAAATACCATCCCCTTCTCAACCTAATCCAGCACCTTCGGAGCCTGGTCTAGAGGTGGCGGGTAGTTGATTTTGTAATTGTAGATCTGGTGTATGGAGAAACAACATCTTACCATTTGACCATTCTGGGGCAGGACCTTGTATTGGGACTAGCCTGAAGGTCCCTGCAAATTTAACCCCTGCTTCCCATTTGACCTCTGGTCCCTTACTGTTTCCGCCCCCAGTCAGGGTAAGTGTGAGTACAATCAATGTTAAAGGTCAAATAGATAATGCTTGTTTGAAGATCCTAAATTGGAATATAGCAGGTATAGCCCTTGTATTGAAGGGATGGCGGTCTTTTATTATGACCTATGATATCGTTTTTATGCAAGAAACATGGGAGAGTAAGGACATTGTTTTTGATGGATTTATGTGTTTTAACCTGCCTGCTGTTCCTTCTACAACAGGTAGAACTAAGGGGGGCATGTCGGCTTGGTTTAAAGTGGGAATTGCTGGCATGATTATTCAGCTATTCCAGGAGCAGGGGGAGGCGCAGGTGTTTTGCTTTGCCTGGAAAGATACTTTTAAGCTGCACCTGGTACATTTTTATAATAATAACTTTACATCCAAAGGCAATTTTCAAGGTCTGTTTATGCTGATTGATAAGCTTGTGGAGCGAGAGGCTCGAGTGGATCATCCTTTTAAGCTGTTGGTGGTGGGGGATTTTAATGCAAAATTGGGTCTTCCAGTATCGCTTTCCCAGTCCACTTTTGATCCAGCCGCTGCTGAGCCGATCCAAGATGTAATGGACGCTAGGGGACGGGTCCTACTTAGCCACTTGTTAGAAAGAGGTTTGGTTAATATGGAGCCCAATTTGACTGACCACTATATTCCCACCTGTGCTGGACGAGGTATAGGAAGTATTATTGATTATGTATTCGCCTCCTGGGGCATGTTTCCTTTTATTAAGGATTGTGAGGTCATTATCGAGCCTTATAGTGCCCACAATCCTATCTCTGCTAAGCTAGTGTTACCGTCCAGGGGACCGAAGCCCAAGCCTTTATCCATTCAGTCATTATCTACTAAAGATGCTGAGTGCAGGGTGGTCTGGCGTTCAGCAAACATGAATAGTATTATGTCACAGATAATTTCCTTTAGTTCTGCCCTGGTGTCTAGCTGTAATTGTATACCATGTGAGCCAGCTTGCATCCTACAATGTTTTGCAATCATGTAAGACAAAGTCAAACATTTACTTTCTAAACCTACGTCCCAGTCTTGTAATCAGGCACATTCCTGGTTCGACAAGGCTTGCAGAGAGGGCTAATAAATACCGTACAAAGGGCTTTAAAACAAAACCATAGAAAGTAGAAAGTAGAAAGAAAAGTGGGAACTAGTGGTGAGCGCTTGCATGTCAAGAGACCCTCAGGCCTTCTGGAAGGCCGTACGGTCTGTCTTATCTCCCACCCTATCAACAAAGTTGTTGTCCATATCCCCCCTGAGACTTGGGTGACTCACTATGCTGGCCTTTATTCGGCTGACCTTGCTGCAGAGAAAGCCCCTTTACAGCTGAATTTAACTTGTCAAAACCTTGTTTTTTATGTAAGGGAAGTAGAAAAAGCGATTGATAGCAGTAAAAGTAAGAAGGCACCAGGTCCAAATGGAATTCCCCTGGATTTATTTAAGGAAGATCCCGCATTCTGGTCCCCGTTACTTACCGCTGTTTTTAACTCAGTTTGCAGTGAGGATGTCCCAAATTCCTGAGGTACCTCTGTGATAGTGCCTGTTTTTAAATAGGGTGATGTGCATGATCCCAAGCATACTATCGTCCAATATCTCTTTTGTCCTCTTCTGTTAAAGTTATTGGAAGAGTCGTACTAGATCGCCTCCTGGACTGGATTAGTGCAAACCATATTCTGGCCACAACCCAGTATGAGTTTAGGAAAGGTCTAGGCACGATCAAACAATGTCTTAATCTCCATCTTATTCTGGCCAAATATAAATATGTGATGGGCACCTCTACTCACCTAGCATTAATGGATTTAACCAGTGTGTTCGACTATGTCTCACACTCTAGGGTGGGTGTCGATACGGGTCTGGTTTCCTTTCTGAGGCTCCTCCACCACGATCTCTCTGCCTCAGTGAGGTATGGTAATGCTGATGAATGTTCAGAACAGTTCAGTATTAAGCGAGGGGTATGCCAAGGATGCATTCTCGCCCCAATCCTATTTCTCCTTTATACAAACGATTTGGAGAAAACATTAGTTACAGGTGGAGAATAAGGCTGTGACAGCACCCTTTACGCGGATGACGCAGTCCTTATGGCAAGGACTGTGTTCGGTCTAAAAAATCTCATTTCCAGTTATGTTAAATTTATGAAGGATTTGGGGCTGGGGCCAAACTATAAGAAGACTTTTGTCCTGATTTGTGGCCCCAAAAACACTAAGTCCTGTAGCTTGAATATAGAGGGTAAAAAGATGGAAAGGGTTAGCTCTTTCCCATATTTAAGTCTGGACTTCGATGACGATTGTACGTGGCATACCTGCATAAAAAACTAGAATAACAAGATTTACATGCACAGTTGGTACCACTTATTCACTTGCAATGTCAATAGGTAAAAATCCCATAGCCCCTATTTTAGAGAATTATAAGCGTAAATGTATTCCGATTTAAACATATGGTATGAGGATCTGGGGATTTAGGGATGTACATGCTATGCAGCTGAAGGAGAACAGATTTTGCTGTAGAGTCTTAGGAGTGCCCCTTCTTCACTGCATTTTTCCCTTCATTTGGAGTTGGGTCTCGAGTATATCCAAGATACTATAAATGTGGCATCTGTAGCTACCTGGTGCTCCATCTGGACAAATGAAGAAGCTGATTTTAAAAGGGCAATTTTTCGAGACTGTCTAAACTGTACCCGAGGCCTTTGTATCCTCTGGCTCCAATACATTAAAACCTGTTTTACGGAACTTGGTTATCCCTCTATGTTTGAGCACCTAGATCAAATTGTTAAAGGGGATCAACAGCGGGTTTTGGTGAGCTTCCGTAAACACAAAGATCTGTCCAGGGAATTGTCTGAAGTAGTCAAACTCATGGTCAGGGATTATTGTCCTATACAAGTTCCTCCCTACATTGCCCTGTATCTAATACATGTAAATAATGTGTATGAAAGGAATTTGTTATCTGGATTCTGGCTGGGATCTTTTCGTTGGTTGATATGCTTCCCCTTGGGTCAGTATTTTTCAGAATCTATTATGGTCTGCCCCTGATGAACATTCGAGTCAAACCATTTTACATTTTGTATTTTTTTTGTCAATTTTATCTTCCATTTACCAGGAAACTTGTAATACCTCTTTTGCGCAGACACAAATTCTCTAAGTGCAAAGCGGCTTTGTACTTTTTGCAGCAACTGAATGATCTCGATGTCTGTTTTGCTTTTGGCAGCTTTTGAAGTGCATTTTAGCAAAGAGAAGGAGTATGCTGTTTTAACTTTAATCTATTTTATCATTTTCTGCATGGAATGCATTGGTATTGCTGCTAAAATATTTACCTGATTTACTGACTTGTTTTTAGGTCTTATCTTATTACTCATGTATTTTCTGATTATATTGGCTGCTATTGATGGCTGCAGTTGTTTCTCTTTGTTGAGATATTAGATAATATTTGCTGCTATTTACGAACCCAAGCGTTTTGCACTGTCACTTTAGTACACATCAGATAAATCTGCTGCTACTTACGAACCCAAGTGTTTTGCACTGCCACTTTAGTTTCAACAAAAAGTACTGTATTTGTCAGCTGTTGTATTCTTTTTAAACAGAAAATGTGTTTGTATTGGCTGTGATTGATTTTAAATGATGTTTATATCTATGTGTATCTTTTATGTCTTGTCTTTGGAAGGACGAATAAAGAAAGAATTTAATTAAATTGAGTACTAAACAGGCAGTCACAATTCCAGTTACCTTGCAGTTGAAAGGGGTTTCACTTAAATGGTGCAGCAGGTGTAGTTGCACCATAGCCAAAAGTTCTAATAACTTTACTAAACACCAAATATTGCTATATTTTACTACTAAACAGGCAGTCACAAGTGCAGTTATCTTGCAGGCAACAGGGTCATTATTTGAATGGTGCAGCAAGTGCAGTGGCACAGGGCATTCTGAACTGCTTAAAACACCTAATATAGCTATCTTTTACAACTAAACAGGCAGTCATAAGTGCAGTTGTCTAGCAAGCACTAGGGTCATGGTTTCAATGGTGCTGCAGGTGTAGTGACACCGGGACCCAATGCTCTAGAAATCCCTTCAAACACCACATACTGCAATATTTTACTAGTAAGCAGGCAGTTACAAGTGGCGTTACCTTATAGGAAATAGAGTCATGATTTGAATGGGGCAGCAGGTGCAGTGGCACTGTGGCCAAATTTTGTTAGGACTCCTCTAGACACATAATATTGCTATTAAATCTTTCTTTATTTCAGTCACAACGGACCATAAAAGTACAGGTTAAAATACGCAGAAACACTATGTTACAGAAAATAAATAACATGCACCTAATCAGAAACAATCACAATCATATATATACACCTATTAAAACCGACATATATTAAAATCAAATTAAACCATTGAAAGTAGTTATCGGAGGTATACATGAAATTTCCTATAAATGTGTAAGTCAACAATTTATTTCATTAAAAAATTCCTGCACTTATTCCACATCCCATTTAAAAAGCGCGAGACGGCGAAAACGATAGGAGGGTGCGTATCATATTTTAATACTCTCAAGGCCTTATAACATTCTCTGAAGCCAAGGTTCCTACAAATAGGTTTCACCTAACGATTGCGTACAGTCTGATATTTGGGACAACAAAAACAGGACGTGGATCTCATTTTCAAGATGGTATTTGCACGCTGCGCACTCAGTATTTTTATTTAAGTCCCATTTACTAGTCAATATCATGAGCAGCAGACTACCCATCCTAAATTGCATGTACAGTTTCCTTGCCGAAGCTGGATTAATCAGGTCAAGGAAATCCTCCTTTTTGTAATCCTCTTTTACTTGGAGGAACTGAGATGTCAGTCTACCAACTGTAGAGCTCGCGTCAAGAGACAATAAATTGTGGTGCCTGTAATGGTATACCAAATCGGCCCTAGATATTGCCGGGCACACTTCTTCTGGTGTGCCCCATAACTCAGGTAGTAGAAGGGAAATGGTCCCAGAACATGAATATTTTTAAAGACTGGACAAGAACAACAAAATTACTTAAACAATCAAGTAATATCCAAGTGTTATTTAATCACACCTAGATAGAAGCACGTTTTTGTTTAGATAAATACACATTAATCAAACAGTGCGGGGTGCCAAGGGATGGGGGGAGAGGGGGGTGATGAGTCGAGTGAGGTAATGGGGTAAGTGACATACGAATATTGGTAACATTGGCACAAATCAATTGTTAGGCAAACAATACTATGCCACATAATCAGGGTGAAATTCATTCATTTGAGAATAGATTATTTGACAGAAACCATGTACAATCGGAGGAACACAGTGCACATTGCACTATTGAGGGTACTGGCAAGGTCAGATGTCGACGTTTCGACCCCTGGACATAGGTAGGTTGATTGCGTCCTTACTGGCGGGGTCTTCCTCAGGACCAAAAGGACAGTGTAACAAGGAGGGAAGGCACCATGTTAGAAGATGGACATCTAGTTAATGTTAGCTTGGCGTCAAAGGGCGCAGGGGCTGGTAGGCTCCAAGGGAGGGTGGGAGTGACGTACACTAATTTCTGATCAAATCACAAAGGAGGTATTATTCACTCCAACTTCACACGCCGTGGCAAACATCGGTGGGGCAAGTGAAATAGATCACGGCTTTAAGCAACATCAATGAATGCGGAGCTCGGGGTTTCCTGACAAAGCTTTGTCAGGAAACCCCGAGCTCCGCATGTCACTTACCCCATTACCTCACTCGACTCATCACCCCCCTCTCCCCCCCCTCCCTTGGCACCCCGCACTGTTTGATTAATGTGTATTTATCTAAACAAAAACGTGCTTCTATCTAGGTGTGATTAAATAACACTTGGATATTACTTGATTGTTTAAGTAATTTTGTTGTTCTTGTCCAGTCTTTAAAAATATTCATGTTCTGGGACCATTTCCCTTCTACTGTTTGATACCCAGGTCCCAGTGATTTTTTGGGTTTACCCTTTGTTATAACGCCATAACTCAGGTAAGCCAATCCTATTACAGAGTTCCTTAATATGAATTAACCACGGGATTTTCTTGGTTCTAATATCAGCCCACACATCCCTAAACTCATTTCTAAAGGGAGCTAATTCAGGAACTGACCATATTCTTCTCCAATACATAAGTGGCCTTAGGGCCACTTCCTCCTCAATAGGGAGAAGCCCTAGGTCCAGCCGAAGAGGTGCTAACGGGGTGCTAACTGGCAATCCCAACAAATTCCACCCTTGTAAGGCTTGTGGGCCTAAAATGCTCCCAAAGCTCCGCCCCGTACATAGAAGCCGCTCTAGCCTGTACTTTATAAATTTCTATAACTGGAGCTGCAGGCTTGTACACAGATACTCTGTGCATTTTCGAAATCCCACCCACCATTTGTGTCAATTTTAAAGCAGCCTTTGCTACTTGGGCATCCCATTCCAGATGTTCCGCAAGGATGATGCCCAAATACTCGAAGGTTTTTACTCGTTCCAAAGATATGCCGTCCAATACTGGATTTGGGCGGGTCTGCCTGGGTGGGTTAAAAATCATAACTTTGTTTTAGATAGATTTATCTCCAGACCTCTTGATGCACAGCAATCGGCGAAGCCATCCAAGGTACGTTGGATACCCATTGATGTCTTGGACAACAACAAGGTGTCGTCCGCGAACATCAATGCGGGTACCCGGCCTGTAACTAACCTTGGAGCATCAATATCCTTTGTACCTAATAAATGGTCTATAAGGCCATTTATATATAAACTAAAAAGGGTAGGGGCCAGGATGCACCCCTGGCGCACCCCCTTTTTTACCGGGAAGCAAGCAGACAATTCTCCATGCTTCCCGCATCTGACTTGGGCATAGGTTTCTGTGTGGAGCCTTATTAAAACATTGGGATTTTGGGATGCCAAGATCTAAAAGTACACTCCACAATTTTCCCCTAGGGACCAGATCAAATGCAGACCTCAGGTCCACAAAAATGAGGTAGAGGCTGCCACCCTCCACACTCACTGTTTTCCAATACAGGACCTGGAGTCTGAAGATCTGGTCAATAGTTGACGTGCTCATCCTAAAGCCGGCCTGAAGAGTACTCGGGATCTTATTTTCCTCAACCCAGGCCTGGACTCTTTCCAGGATTATTCGTCCCATCAGCTTCTGGGTGATATCTATCAGGCTAATGGGCCTGTAGTTGGACGGTAGTAGGGGTCAGCCTTTCTTGTGAATAGGAAATATCTCTGCGCCTCGCCAGGAATCTGGCGGATCCGTTCCTATTAAGATGGAATTAAACAAGACACAGAGATAAGGGGCCCATATTTTTGGTTCTGACCGAAATAGGTCCCCTGGGAGCTTGTCAAGACCGGGTGCTTTGTTGGGTAATAGCTTGGCGATAGCAGATTCAACTTCAACAATAGTGATCTCCTGTACCCCCCCAATCGATGCTCATGAAGGGGGCCAAAAGTTGAAGGTGCTAAATCGTCAATGCCTGACTGAGCATACAAGGTTCCAAAATGGGCTTCCCATACTGCTGGTGCTATATTTGGTACTATCACTAATCCACCATCCCTCCCACCTTCACTAACTATTGCCCAGAAGGATTTCAAATCCTTACGCTGGAGAGCAGTTCTCAGATCTTCCCATTTTTTTCGTTTCACAGGCCTTCTTCTCAAATTGAATAGCCTGCTTGTACTGCAACCAAAGTTCCTTTATCCTCGGCTTGTCCTTGACCTTTATAGCTTCTAATAAATCCCTTTTCGTTTCGCGGCAGGAGGCATTGTACCAGGGATGAGATAGGACCGTTTTTCTTTAATACTTACTTCCGGGTAGAACACCCCAAGCATCTTTGAAGACAGATGGTTGTGTATTTCCACCGGCCTAGCATCCAGCCCTACTTGAGTGCCCAATGGCCCAACCCCAGCCATTTCCCTAAGATACGGCACAAACTGCTGGTATATGTGTGCTAACTTATTTGGGGAACCCAATATGTAGGGCCATTTTACTCTCCGCCTGTTGTTATGTAGCAGGAGAGGTTGTTGAACTAGAGTGGGCGCTACTGAGTAGTTAGACAGGCCCCAACTCCCTGGCTTAAGTGTCATAACCAGAGCATTGTGGTCACTGTCTTTCCGCTGGTAAATCTGAAAGTCCTGGACCCTATCCCAGAATCTGGATTCCACCAAAATGTAATCTATGGTCGAGGTTTGCCCTCCTCTGTTGAATGTTGGTAAGCCAGGTCTATCCGATTTTAATCTCCCATTACAAGCCCTCAGGGAAAAAGAAAAAATAAATTAATTTATTTGGAGGACCAACGGCGTCCACGCTCTAACAGGTGGGATCAGGGGTTCCGGGATGTTCCAGCACTGGTTCTCACTATCTGAGTCATCTAGGATCACATTACTAAGAGGCTCAAACTGGCAATTAAAATCGCCCCCTATTATTAAAATGTTCTCTGGCTCAAGAGTCCGTATGTAGTCTCTCAATTTTTCAATAACTCTAGACTCTTGCCCACTCTGAATTGGCCTTGAATAGATATTAATTAGGGCAATTTGTTTGTTGGCTGGGAGGGATAGGAGGACACATTGTATATCATGGGAATTTGTTGGCAGCTGCTCTGCTTTAGCACCCAGGTGCGTGCCCACCCAGATGCTTAGCTCCCCTGATGGTCTGCCCCTACCCCTCATTGTGGCAGGTATATTAAAAGTGGCAAAACCTCTCCATTGGTTATTTTCCAGGGCCCACGTGTCCTGCATTTAACAAATATCATGTTTTTCTACAAACAGACCCCAATCTGGACATAAGAATTTGTTCTTGATCCCTGCCAAATTACATGAGAGAATGTTGATGTTACTGTTTACCTCCCCTGCTTTAAAATTCTTGTTTGTCCTACTACAGCTAACTGCCCCAGGTAGTAAATCATCCATGTGCAACCCCCCTATCCCCAAGTCGGGCCCCTTCTCCCTCGGTGCTCCGTCTCGAGCCCCTCTCTTAGCTATGCTACTTACACACTCCTGTGTTACTGGAGACGGGGCACCAACGTGTTTGCTAGTATTACCCGTCCTGCCGAATCAATTAATTCTATTATTTCCCTCTTTCATTTTTCAACCAAATATTTTGAATTTTTGTACATAAACAAGTCATAACACTTTAACAGACTTTCAGTAACTTATATTGCATACCTGCCAACTCACATGGTGCCACCATGTGACACACAATATCGTCCCCCATCACACTGACTTTCAGTGAGGAGCCAATATCACATGGTGGCAGGGAAAACAAGCTGAAAACAACTGTATATTGTGGTTTTCCAGCTTGTTTTGAGAGGCTGTTAACTGCTGACGTCCAATAAGGGGTGTGAAAATACCCTAGGACAACAGCACCAGGCTCAGCAAGCTTACCTTTGGGGTGGACGGGGTTTGAAGGAGGGGTGGCGTTCAAAGGTGACTCGTAGGGTACTTCTCGGTACGAGTCTCACACTGCAAGATTGTTCTTCAAGTTGGCAGGTATGTATAGTACAACTACACAGCAAGCTACAACTTACAACAAACGCACTGCTTATTATTAATCACCAAGGTGAAACCTAATGCATTTGCCAATGCTTGTTTTTCCCCTGCAGTGTCTCCTGTGTACTTCTCCCCCTTCTCCGCACTCGCTGCTTGTGTGCTTCCCCTGCTAAGCTCAACCCGCGGTGCATTTTCCAGCTCCGCATTTCACTCGCTCTCATTTGTTTGCTCCTCCCACATTCCTCTTTCTCCCCCCAGTTCCCTCCCTGTGCACTACATGTTGCACTACATGTTGCTTCCCATACTCTCCTCACATGTTCCTTTGTGCTCCTCACCCACCTCCATGCTGCTCCGCCTCTTGGTGTTGAACCCCCTTCGTTACTACCCCATCCCCGTGACAAACAGAAAAACCGAGCATTTTCAATGCAATAGGTCTTGCATTTGCAATATTTTGAGCTATTGACATTGTAAAGGACAAGGGAGCATTTCTACAAGGTGGCGATAGAAAATTATCGCCGCTTTTGCGGCCGTTTTTGGGTGAACAGCGGCGATAATTTTATCGCCTAATCAGCAAGGTCACGCTATTGCGTTAAACCTTGCATTAGCGCACAAATTCTTTATGCCCAGCTTTGCATCTCTAATGAGATACAAAGTGGGCGTTCCTGACCTGACATGACTGGATAAATGTCGCTAAGCGACATTTCTCCTATCATCAAGCCCCAGCTATGAAGCATAGCGGCAGGAAAAGTAGCGATAACCCCTGTTATCGCTACTTTCCTTACGCCTGCTTTAGGACTGACTTTGCCATGATATCCTATGGAAGGTGGATATCATGGCTAAGTTTGTGAGGCCCTATCATCAAGCTAACGCCAAACTTCGTGAGATTATCGCTGGGTTTCCAGCGATAATCTCATGTTTGGCAGTTAGCGCTAGGATTTTTATCGCTTTTGAGATAAGCGTTGCTAATAGCACGCTATCTCAGCGATACAAATCCACGTTAGCCGGCGATAATTATCCTAGCGCTAGGTGCGCTTAGCGATAATTATCACCGGTTGTTGCTGATATGCCCAATGTCTTTTATGTATGTGTTTAAAAAACCTGCAATACTAAAAGACATTGTCATTCACAATACTAATAGGTCAGAGTTTCAAAAATGCGAGACCTTTTGTTATGCAAATGCTTGTTTTCCATTGTTCAGGGGGACAGACCTTTATAATATTCCTAGTCGTATTGTACTGGATTTGTATGCTAGACGTGTAGCGTGCCTGGTGCCATCAAGCACTATGGGCAGTAAATACCTCACAGACAGATGATTAGTAAACATTTGGCACAGCTATCATAACGTTTCACTATTGCCTCAACTTCACACGTCCAGCACAGCAGGCACCTAATGGCCAATACACCAACATGTCACTACAGTAACACTCCACAGAATAGACAGGCTATCTAAAGTGACTAAAATACACCATAATTAGAGCTCTGCAAAAAAGAGATAAATCATCATAACTTGGTGTAGATGCAGTAAAGCAATGTCACAGCACAAGCCACTTAACTACAAACCGAATGATCACACGAACCACTGTGGGACTTTCACTGCTGCAAACACACGGCTCAAGCGATGTTTGTGTGTGCAGAGCTGAGTGCTGTAATTCAGGTCTGAGGTGGGGTGTGTGTCTGTGCGTGCAGAGCTGAGTGCTGTAATTCAGGTCTGAGGTGGGGTGTGTGTCTGTGTTTGCAGAGCTGTGTGCTGTGATTCAGGTCTGAGCTGGGTTGTGTGCTTGTGTGTGCAGACCTGTGTGCTGTGATTCAGGTCTGAGGTGGAGTGTGTGTCTGTGTGCGCGGAGCTGTGTGCTGTGATTCAGGTCTGAGGTGGGGTGTTTGTCTGTGTGTGTCTGAGTGTGCTATGATTCAGGTCTGAGGTGGGGTGCGTGTTTGTGTGTGAAGAGCTGTGTGATGTAACCCCCTCCAGGCGTCAAGTCATCCCGCTCCCTTCACTGTTACCACCACTGCGTGCTTTTACCTTACAATCACCATTGACAACTTTCTTTGGTGCCTGAAAAGGTCGCAGTTTATTTATCACATCAAACTTTAATTTCTTACATAACATTTTTTATCCATTTCAAATGTTCATGGTCATCGCGTCATTTAATGTCCATGTTTTATCTTTTCATCTATTGTTCTTTGAAATTCTTTCTCTTTCTTTCTTCCTGCGAGGGGGGAAATGTGTCTCCTTTGGGCCATTGCCCCTTCTTATCCTCCCCCCTCGCGTTTCCGCCCTCGTCCCCTGATTGGGGAGGGGGAGCTTGCTTTGCTTAAAGGGAGCCAATCTAATCCTGACTCCCCGCTGCTAGTGTGGGACGGGGGCGGGCTCCCACATCCGGATGGCGTTCTACCCAGGCCCTCATTGGTCCAGCTTCGCCTTCCCGGCCCGGGTCCAGACTCGGGTCTGAGTTGGGGTCTGTGTTTCTGTGTGCAGAGCTGTGTGCTGTGATTTAGGTTGAGGTGGGGTGTGTGTCTGTGTTTGCAGAGCTGTATGCATGGGGAGACTGTCTGGGTGTATACAGAACTTTGTCCTGTGATTCAGGTCTGAGGTGGGGTTTGCGACTGTGTGTGCAGAGCTGTGTGCTATGATTCAGGTCTGAATTGGGATGTGTGTGTGCAGAGCAGTGTGCTGTTATTTGGGTTTGAGGTGGGGTGTGTGTTTGTGTGTGGAGAGCTGTGTGTCAATCCCTGGTTTGTTTACATTCTTTTGAGCCAATCTGGTGGAAATATTGTATGATGCCAAATATTATACAGAGATAAAATAGGTAAGGAGCCGGGTTGGTTGCCATTGACTAGAGCTTTTTCCCCAAATAACAGCATACCTAGTAACCTATGAGGGTTGGCCCAAATCGCATGTAAATGGAAATGCAGCTGCTCAGGATTCACGTTCAGTGTCACAGATCTTCATCCCCTCCAAACTACTAAAGAAGTATATCTCTTCACTATAGTTCTTGGATTTGATCCCTCATCCACCCATCTTCATTCACAACCAACAACTGAAAGAGCATGGCACAAACCAGCACGCCCATACATATTTGCCATCACAGATGTTTGCACAACAATTCAGCTGAAATAAACAGAGGATGTGGTCTCATGGCTACAGCTATCGACCTCGAACCTAGGGCACCAGGTTCGAGCCTCGGCATCTGCTCAACATCCTTTGATTCTGGCCAAATCACTCAAAATCTCCCCATGCCTACCAAAAAAAGCAACAAACAGCATGGGGTTAATTCAATACATACTGCACGGAGTTCCTGTCAGCAACAACTCTTTGTGGTGTTGTGGGCAGCTGCAGGGGAGATGGAGAATTGGCAGGTCTGAGGCAGGCTGGCTCTTGCAGCTGAAGCGGTGATCCCGGGAGAGGCTAAGCCCGGCTGATGACAAAGGGGCAGTCTTCATAACCCAGCAGAAGGGAAGGGAGGTGTGAAGTGGTATGGGCACCCAATGGAGAAATGCAGCATCCAAGCTGCAAGCAAAACATAGCAGAATAGCCTGAACCCGGTCGCTGATGAACTCCTTAACCTGGCAGCGGGGGTGAGAGGAGAGTTCAATAGGCAGACTGTTTTTTGGTGGTGGAAGGTAGGGCACCCTGCGGAGAGATGGAGCTTTAAAGTTGAAAGCATGGCACTCGTGAAATGGGCACCACGCTGTATTGTGTAAAGATAATAAAAATACATTTTTCAATGCAATAGGTGTCGCATTTGAATGAGTGACCTAAGGCATTGGAAATAAGCAGCCGCTATTGTCCCGGCTGCTTTGCCTAATAAAGGAAATAGAACACGGTCCGTGTAACAACCAAGTAAAGGGGCCAGTAGCCATGGGAGGGTACAAATGACGACATGGTCGTACTAAGGAGGGACTAACAAGCCAATGAAGGAATTAGACCCCAGCAGTTCGGAAGGACAAAGAAACAAGCCAGTGACAAATGCGGGCGGGGCTTCTCCTCCGTACAGTACCTACAACAGATCACCAGACCAGTACTTGCGGGCTGGCTCAGGCTCGACCTCAAAAGTGAGCACATAATTTAGTAGGTGCGTGCATGCTTTGTGTACAGCTCCACAAAGTGACGCATATGGCTTTTTGATTTTTTGCTTTTTAAGAGGTATGCTGTACAGCTCCGGGAATGCACTCCTAAAGCCATCTCCAAAGTCTATAGGTTACTAAGAGGCGAGCAATGCTTGCTGTTTACAAGTACTGTGACGATCTGGCTCTGGTAATGACCGTTCGTTTTGTACGCATCTGTATCTTGCTTGGCTGTGCCCTGTGAGGGATCAATGGCGTGAGGGACAGCTAACTCAGGCTACACTGTTCTATAGGGTGTGGCTAGGCGGCTAGGTCAGCTGACTTTGAAGCTGGGGAACCACCTAGTTTGAGTCTATCAAACATCCTGTGAATCTGGTAAATCACTTAAGCTCCCCGTACCTAAAAAATTGAATGTGTCCATTTGTGATGCATCTGGTGCTCATGTAAAGTGCTCTGTGACCTTTGGGTCGAGTTTGCACTTTATAAACTAAAAGAAAAAAAAAAGAAAAGGTTGTGAATATGAAAGTACACACCTTTGCAAAAATCCCTATTTTCCTGTGAAATACCAACTGCCTGGAAGTTCACAACCTTTGCATATTTTTCTGTTATTATGGGGCAAAATATGCAACATTCAAAGAAAAAAAGTCACAATTTTGCAACCCCCTACTATATAGGAGTCAGCACTACAGATTGTGACATACATCATAATACCGCCTCCACTCCCTGTCACCCCCACCCTGATGCATTCATCTCAGCACTTGAGAAACAGACGGATGGACATGCTCTGGGCCCAGAAAACAGGATACCCGCTTCCAGGCACAAATAAACATTTTAAGGGGCTGGATGCTATGTAAGATTTAAATAAGAGAAGAGGGTCTTTTGGCAGATTTATAATAGAAGTCCAATACACAAAGGCAATCTCATGTCAGTGCACAACTATTGCTGGGTTGCAAGCGGTAGCTAGGCTGTCATGTTTAGGATGACTGTGAGCTTACAGTAAAGGCACAGAACGAGACATGGTGCCAACTTTGTCCATGGTGCCCAGAGGCTGCGAGCACACACCACTTGGGGACATGCTGCAGATTAAAGGCAAATAGAAGTGGACTTTTTAATGTATCCGTTCTGGGAAGATTTACAGTGTGGCTGTGCCAAGGTGGTTACACAATCTACACAGTTTAAAAACTATAACTTCACCCACAGGTACAGATCAATATTCGGGAGCATGCAGAAAACCAATCAATTAATCAATCAGAGATTTGTAGAGGGCACTACTCAACTTTAAGGGTCTCAAGGAAATGGGTGAGGGGGAGGGGGCTTTTCGGGCAGCTCCAGTCATCCAAAGAGCCAGGCCTTGAGGCTCTTCCTGAATGCTTGCAGTGTGTGGCTTTGTGTGGTGCTAAAGGGAGTTCCTTTCAGGTCTTGGCCGCGATGTAGGAGAAGGATCTGCCTCCCGTTCTGGCTCTGTGGATGTGGGGGATTTTGGCCAAGGCTAGGTCAGCAGAGTGGAGGTTTCTCTTGGGGGCATAGAAGGAGATTCTTTCATTGAGGTATCAGGGTCCGGAGTTGTGGAGGGCTTTGTAGGCATGTGTGAGCAGCTTGAAGCTCATTCTTTTTTCGATTGGGGGCCAGTGATGGTCTCGTAGGTGCTGGGTGATATGGTCATGTTGTGGAATGCTGAGGACAAGTCTGGCTGCAGTGTTCTGGACAGTCTGGAATTTGTGAAGTAGAGATTTGTTGATTCCGGCATAGAGAGCATTCCCATAGTCCAGCCTGCTGGTGATGAGTACGTGGGCGACAGTCTTCCAGGATTCAGGGGGGATCCATTTGAAGATCTTGTGGAGTATGCCGAAGGTGTTGAAGCATCTTGATGATACAGCATTAATCTGTTGGTTCATGGTGAGGGGGAAGTTGACTATGATGCGGGCGTGCTCAGTGGGCGTGGGATGGTTTCTGAAGGTGGTGGGCCACCAGTTGTCGTCCCATGTAGAGTGTGTGGATCCGAGGTTAAGGACTTCAGTTTTCTCTGAGTTGAGCTCCAGGCAGCTGCTGCTCATCCAGGATGCGACGTCCTTCATGTTAATAGTGCCTGGTGATGTCTGGTTCCTTGGTGAGGGAGAGGATTAGCTGGGTGTTGTAGATAATATGTTGAGTCTGTGTTTTCTGACAATGGTAGCGTGGGGAGCCATGTAGATGTTGAAGAGTGTGGGGCTGAGGGAGGATCCTTGGGGTATTTCGCATCTGAACTCTGTGGGTTCGGAGAGGAAGTGCAGGAGTCTTATTCTTTGTGTTTGGCCATCGAGGAAGAAGCGGATCCAGTCTAGGGCAGTTCCCTGCATGCCAGCGTTGTGGAGTCTGGCGGCTAGTGTACTGTGGGAGATGATGTTGAAGGCTGCTGAGAGGTCTAGTAGGATGAGGGCTGCAGTAAGGCCTAGATCAAGGAGTGTACAGATGTCGTCCATTGCAGCTAGGTGGGTGATCTTGGTGCGGTGGTTGCTGTGGAAACCGGATTGAGAAGTGTCGAGGATGACGCTAGATTCTATGAAGTTCGATAGCTGGCTGTTGACGATCTTTTCGGTGACTTCGGTGGCGGCAAAGGGGAGGAGAGAATTGGGCCTGTAGTTCTTGAGGTCTGTCGGCTCTGTCGAGGGCCTCTTGAGGAGGGGTTTGACTTCTGCACATTTCCATTCATTGGGGAACATGCCTGTTTTGAGGGTGCATTTGATTGTCTTTGGTAGTTGTTAGACTTGGGGGTCTCTGGTTGGCGCAAGGTTGCTGTGTCAAGCAGGAACCCTCTCCTCTACGTCAGGGCGCAGGATAACCCCTTTTGAATGACCCTTGCTCACCCTCTAGGTGCGTGGCGTGAGCAGCCAAGGCGATTCCTCAGGCGTTGTTGGTTAAGCACTTACAATTGCACACACAGTAAATACATCAATCCCCCCAGAAACTGACACCAGACTTGGATATGTAGAAAAATACGCTTCTTTATGTAAAAATAGGTATATATATCTGAGCAGACTTATCACAAGACCAATAACGTTTTCGCTATGCCACCAGGTTGTAAAGCAGGCAAATGTTCTTTGTTCGTAGCTTCAAATAGATACTTTGCAGTCTCTTGCAAATGTCACTTGTGGTTCCAGTAATTACAGGGATCGACTCCTGCGAACGGGGAAATAAGGCGTTGCGGGCCCCGAGCCCGATACTGGAACTTCTTCAGTGATGTGGAGAATCGGCACAGGTCGGTGCGACTCTCAGCTTGGGAAGTGGTCTTGGGTCCTCGATCAGCGGGTGTGGGCAGGTAGGCAGGCGCGGCCAGCGACCCTCAGCACGGCGGTGCAGGGGGGGTCTCCACAGTGGGGGCGGCGCGGCCTGAGGTGTCCGGGGATAGCGAAGCGGGGTCACAGGGCACGGTCAGTGCAGCTGGATGACCCGGCGTAGATCACAGTCGTCGGACGGTTTCCGGCGGGAGGGGTGATAGCGCGTTCAGCGCGCTCCAGTGGCAGGCGGTGACAGGGGCGCAGGCGGCCTAGCCCGGGGACAGAGAGCAGCTCCGGACGGAGCGGGGCTCTCACGGGGTTGCGGCAGGCGAGCTCCTGAGAGTCACGGCCCTAGGAGGGGCGTTGAGGGGCGCAGTCTCTTTCCAGCGGGATGCACACACGGCTCGAATCGGAGGACGAGCAAAAGCACAGAGAACCCACTGGTCCTGGGGTTCAGTTCAGGGGGCCAGCTCAGATCAAGCCCTTGGAGAATGTTTAAAGCACAAAGCAGCAAAGTCCTTTCAGTAGTCTCTTCCTCTCCTTTCTCAGCAAGGCAAGCAGCAGGCCAGCTCCTCCAGCGTCTTCTTCTCCTTCTAGTCGGGCAGAGGTTCTTTGTGGTAAAACAGGATTCTGATTTCTTAGGAGCCAGGCTCCTACTTTTATACAGTGATTCTTTTGTTCTTTAGCGCCAGGGGGCCTGGGCCTGGCTCAGTCCAGTTCTGGAGCACTTTGTTATGGTGACTCTGCTCTTTCCTTTCAGCAGCAGGGCAGAGACATCAGCCGCCCCACAGGGGGCGGCGCCGGCTTTGTGGTGGCAGAGCACTGGTCTATTCGAGAGTCAAGGTGTACTCCTCCCACCCATCCTGGTGTCATCTCTCTACCCACCACCTGGCAGCCAACCTGTCTCTGGGGATTCCCCACCCCTGCTCCTTACTGTTGCTAGGCAGAACACACACACACAGCAGAGGCGGACTGAATGGCCAGGTCAGTAAATACTAACTTTCTAAAAGTAGTATTTACAAACCCAGGATATTAAAATAAACTTGACTACAAGAAGTATTTTATTATTCTGAGTTCAGGCATACTAAACTTGACATTCTACCATGCTCTCTGAGTCCACTGGGGTCACAGCGTGTAGTGACTCCAGCAGCCCATTCTGGCCTATGGAGAGCAGGTAGCCTTCAATAGTGAAAGACGAAAATGGCTGTAATTCACTATTAAGACATGCCACACACATCAGGGCATGTCCTACCTTATGCCTACAAGGCACCCTGCCCGTGGGCCTACCAGAGGGGTGGCTAATATGTAGGTAAGGGAAGGTTTAGGGACTGGCAAGTGGGGGCACTTGCACAGTCAGCGCGACGGTCCAAGACCGCGCACAGGGTCTGCGGTGGCAGACCCTAGACACATTTTACAAGGCCGCTTTCTGTGGGTGGCGCAACCAGCGCTGCAAGCCCACCAGCAGCATTGGCATTCACAAGCCCTGGCACCCCTGGTGCACTTTACTGGGGACTGACAGTGAATCCAATAAACCAATCATGAACATCAATTACAGGTACACTTTACCTAGGGAGCACTTGCACTGCGGCACGGATTAGCCGTGGCGCAGTGCCCTGAGCGGACAACACCAGCAAAACAATCGAGGCACACCATCAAAAAGTGGAAGGGAATCTCACGCCAAGGTGCCAGGTCTAACAGTAGTTCTGTGGAGATGGCGGGGGCAGCACTATGGAAGATGTGCGGCGGGCAGGAGTCAGTGGGTGGCCGGAGTGTATGCTCCTCATTTTCTTTGCAGTGTTTTCTATGGTGATGGGGTCCAGGCGCGGGTGGTCTGCTGAATGGGGTTTCTGGTGGAAGGTGTTGGGTCAGTGCCTTGGTCATGTTCGTCGAAGTTGTCGTAGAGTGTCCTGATTCTTGTGGTGGAAGAACGAGCTGAGTTTGTTGAGGAGGTCCTGGGAGGGAGGTACGTCGGAGGTCTCCCTGAGGGGGTCTTGTGAATTCTTGTAAGATGTTGAAGAGTTCCTTGGAGTTGAGGGAGTTGGAGAGGATTCTGTCCTGGATGAAGTCCCTCTTTGTAGATCTGATGAGTTGGTGGTGTGCCATGGTGGTTGTCCTGTAGGCGGTGTGTGATTTCAGGGTCTTGCTGTACCTCAATGCTTTCTCAAGTCTTCATCATGAGTGCTTGGATTCTCAGAGATCCATGGTAAACCAGGTGGCTTTCGTGGTGTGTTGTCTGTCAGAATTCTGGAGGGGTGCGAGCGTGTTGGTGCAGTTGGTGATCCATTTGTGGAGTATGTTGGCTGCAGATTTTGGGTTGGTCTTGATGGGGAGAGGACTGTGGCTGAGGATGAGGGTGAGGTGCTCTTCGATGATCTTGCTCTAGTTTCTGCATGATGGGCATGGTGTTGGCATGTGTGCAGTGGGTTTCGAGAAGGACTAGTGGACACAGAAGTGGTCCGTCCAAAGGGGTGGCATGTTGTGACTGAAGCGAACGTTGTTTCCTCTGGCAAAGATGGGGTTGAGGGTGTATCCTACCTTTTAGGTGGGGGTGGTGATGAGCTGCTTCAGTCCAATGTTGGTGAGGTTGTCTAGGAGGGCGGTGGAGTTGGGGTAGCTGAGGTTGTCGAGGTGGAAGTTCAGGTCTCAGAGCAGTACGTAATCCGTAGAGGCAAAGGCGTGGGGTGCGATGTGGTCTATCATGGTGTTAGTGAACGGGGCACGTGGTCCAGGAGGTCTGTAGGCGAGAGGTCCACGTAGAGTCGTTCTGGGGTTGACCTGGATCTGTAGGTAGATGTGTTCCGTTGGGGGCAAGGAGTCAATGGAGATGGAAGTTGTTAGTCGGAGGGAGCTTTTGTGGATGATGGGGAGGCCTCCTCCAGGGTGGTTGGGGCAATCTTTCCTCTGGACCTTGTACCCATCGTGGATGGGGTTACAATGTGGGGTGCGGAGCTGACGTTGGTCGAGGGCTCTGTGAGGAAGGCGACATTGGGCCAATGGTGTTGAGGGGGACCCAGATTTCTACTGCATGTCTGTGCAGGGAGCATACTTTGAGGAGGATACAGCTCAGGGGTATGGGTGTGCTGGCATCCAGTGGATTGGTGGTAGCTGTCAGGGTCTACAGGTGGGTGAAGGTGCAGCGGCAGTGTCCGCAGGAGAACAGGCCTTGGGTGATGTTTGACGTTGTGAGCTGGCAGTTGTTATTGCATCCAGGTTTGAGTCCGTTGAGGGACCCTGAGTTGTAGCAGTGGGGGTCAGAGGATTAAGTAGGGGTTGAAGGGAGGGAGAGCGGGAACATGAAGTGGGAGGGACTCGGGGCAGCAGTGGCGGGAAAGGGAGCGAGAAAAGCAACAGTGTAAACAAAAGCAAAACTGTGAAAACAGAAAACAGAAAAATGGCACAAACAGACCAAAGGGCACAGCCAGACAAAAAGGAACAAGCATTGGCAAAGCCAATAGGTCTCGCCTTTGGGACCTTGTAAGTATTTAGCTATGCAGCACATTATTCTGGGTGCTACAACATCTACTGATACTTCACTAGCCACTGGTGAAAGGGGGAGCAACAGCCGCCAGTGAAGGTTGGAGGGGCTTGTATGGGGCACAAGAGAGTGAACAAGCTGCGAGGGACAGGCACTACACCATAGAAGGTGGGCAGTGCCCTTGTAATAGTAACGAAGAGTGAGACTGCAGAGTGTGAGAAAAAATGAACTAAGAGTAGAACAAGCTAAGGTCAAGAGATTTGAGTAGAAGTGAGGTTGCAAACAGTGAGAGAGAAACTCAGACAAAAGTAAAAGAACGATTTAAGAGAAAAAGACTGAAAAGCTGAGCAAAGAGGAGAGTGCAAAGATTAAGCGGAAACAAGTGGGCAGAAAGGCTAAATAAAAACACACATTTACTAGTAGCTAAAATATCTGCTCTTCAAATACTGCATTTACTAATACTAAGGAGGGAACAGACAACAGGCGCCACGGGGCACGAAGCCAGACAGAGCCATCCAGCTTCTTTAATAGCTTAGCATTTGCACGTGTTACAAGTAAACAAACCACGAGCGCCAGTACAGCAGAATAAAAGTAGTGTCTCCCTGTGACCACGTAAACAGTTCTGTTTTGGATGTCATTGTTTAAAAATGTGAAGCTTTTCCTGCATAAGAGATTTGTATTTCTACAAGTACACAGGGTTTGACATAGAGTGAAGAAACGTTTCCAAGTGTTACCTTACGTTTAAGGCTGAAACTCTTCCGTGCAGTAAGGGAGGGGGAGGAGCGGGTGAGGGAGGGGAAGCTGGCCATGCGAGGAATGCTAGAAACCAGTATAGCAGCTGTGCGTGTGCATGACATCGCGAACGCAAGCTGGAGGCCTGAAAAAAGCAACTAGGTTAGCACTTCCAAAAACCTGCTTACTAAAACTCTCGCCTGAGCAGCGCTATAAGCGCTGGCTCAGACGAGACCTAAAAAAGTAGGCGGAAAAAATAGAAAGGCTAGCAGAGCGGACCAGCAGAAGAGCAAAGCTCTCCCACTGGACCACAAGGGATGAGGAGCAGGCAGGAACACGTGGGTGAAGGAGGGCCTCGAACAACTACCTGGAATCAGAGATGTGCAGAGGGCAGAGCCGCAATGACAGAGCTGCCAGAGAGCAGATCAGTTTCCCTGACCAGGGGTTCAGAGGTCTTGCTCACCCTGTTGTGCAGCGGCCGTCATTAAGTAGCAGTCGGGGGATGGAGAGCAGCTGGGAGGTGGGAGCGGGAACACGCAGGTAACGAGGGGCCGTGAGCGAGCAGTGGCGGAAAAGGGAGCGAGCAAAGCAACATTGAAATCAAGAGCTAAACAGTGAAAACAGAAGACAGAAAAATGGCACAGAAAGACAAAAAGGAAAAAAGTAGGCAGAAAAAGCAAAAAGGCTAGCAGAGCAAACCAGCAGAAGAGCAAGGCCCTCCTACTGTACCACAAGGGATGAGGCACAGGCAGGGGCCTGAGAGTGGAGGAGGGCTTCGAACACCTACCTGTAATCAGAGAGGTGCAGGGGGCAGAGCCGCAATGATGGAGCTGAACGAGGGGGGAGCAGTTACCCTGACCAGGAGGTTGGAACAATGAGCATATGATAAGGAGAGGGGGTAATATCCAGGAAGGTCGGGGACATATGTAAGGATGGAGAGGGATACTCCTTGAGAAGGAGGGACAGCAAACAGTGAAGGCACGCTAGACAGCACCCCTTACAGCCCTACAGAATGGACGAGCCGCAGCACCTGCATGCGACTTCGGAGACCGTTGGAAATAAAAAGAACCCGTGCTCTCCAAGTGAAATACAAAGCATTTTCAGATAGTGGGAAAACTGTCTTGTGAGCCCAACTCCCCTCAAGAGCCAGGAGTTTACAAGGGAAGTCATCACAGCTGCTCCCTCCAGGCGGGAGCAATGCTTTCTCCTCGACCATGTGTGGAACCGGCTGGGGCCGGTGGGGATAACTGTATGTTGTGAGGAAAGAAGAAAAGAACATGATTTGTAGTCCCCACTCCAAGCAAATGTTTGTATAGTCGGACAGCCACAATTTTGCTGGTTCTCTAGGACATCTATAGAGAGGTTGTGTTAAAAGACTTACAGAATATGGCTAATGGAAGGTAAAATACATAGTAGTGAAAGAGATGACATAAGAGCAAAACACTGAGGAAGAATTGGGAGAAATGTGGCAAATGCTAGGATGGGAATGGAATTGATCCAGTATTATGTGGTAGAAGCTATTTGTGAACAGAGGAAACTGGCTAATTCACATCTTCTACTAATAATTCATATGGCACAGAGGAAGTGATAGAAACATAGGAAGAAAGGTAGACAATTGAAAAGTATCACTTTGGGGTTGAGAAGCAAAGAATCCCTTAATACAAAAAGCTGTTGTCATTGAGAATGACTCATCCAACCAGCTTCCGGCTCATCACCCTTTACCTCCATAGGTTGGTCGCCCCAGACCTCCTAGTTGACCCTGTTGGCCTAGGAAGGCCACCACCTAGGAAGGTTCTGGACAAAAACAAAAGGCACTTATTTTGTAATATCACTTCCAAACAACTATATTTGCACCTGGTAAAAAACAACTCCTAACAAATCTATAATTATTCCTAGGCAAATGAAATTCTTTGAATGTTTTCTTCCTACAAACATAAATATTCAAATAATCAATTCTATAAAACAAAGTTTTAACAATAGGGGAATGGTTTGTGAAAGTTCAGTAAAACAATAAAGGGAGCTGAAGGGTTTGGAGAGGATACATGTAAAATAAGGGTAAGGAGGAGGTTGATGCACAGTAAGAAAAGAATGGGACATAGAAGGGAAAAACAAAGAGGACAGTAGGAAGAAGGATGCAGAAACTAAATTAAATATACATATATCTATATATGACATGATGCCTCACTAGTCCCCACTGGGTAGTTATTGTCCAGATTGTTTTTCCAGAGTCATACTCTACTAAATTATTTTGTTAATGCCTGAGCTGTACTTCACGGCACGCACATCTATAAAAGGTGGCCTGTTTTTATAGGCACTCTTTTTGGATCTGGCTTCAATCCGCTTCCTAGATCTATGATCTATCTCGTCTTAAAAGGGAGTGGATATTCCGAATGTTTGTTTGCAACTTCCGGTATCTTGAGATTTTGGCAGGGACGTGGTACCCAGTACTGAGGTAAGGGATATTTTATTTATTTATACATTTATATAGCGCAACTAATACCCTGAGACATCTACTCCCGACATCTCGAACGTTTAGGTTGTTATTCTCTGTCTCCGATTTCTACTATTCAGTTTTTATATATACAAGTAGTAGTCTGGATAATTTATCAATGAAATATCAACTATTAACTCAAACAAACCCTTTTCATGGTTAAGATTGGGTTGCACACAGTATACATTTGTGAAACTATGCACTTTGTTTGTTTATCTACGGCATGTCGGCTACTAACTTATACAAACCCTTATCACTGTTTTGGTCGTGCTTTGTTTAAATTTGTTAACCAATGTGCTTTGTTCGGTCAACACACATCGGGCTTCTGTTGCCTGACCAGTTGGGATTTATAAATGTTACTGTTTCCCACTCAGTTTTAGTAACATGGTCTTGGACGTATAGGAATGAAGGCAGAAGATTTTACCATATACCATGTTTGGTTTAGCTTACAGATGTGTCTCATGGAAGCTACCTAATTTACAAGTCGACTGCCCATAATGTAGTTTGAATATACATTTTCCATATTCTAAAAGTAGATGTGACTTCAATATGTGTATATTGTACACTTCCTCTGTGTGATATATAACAAACATTCTTTTCGGTTTCAGGCGGCTTATCATGGCTCGCCTCAGCTAGACTAACTGTTATTAATTGACAACAGAAGGATGACATTTTAGTCCCCAGGTGGGCTATTGTTGTTTTTAAAGGTGACTTACCCGTCCTAAACATGGCATGGATTATGCATGATAGTCCCATGGACAGATCATGACTAAATGCGATGATGTCTGATAGGACGGGATTCCTGCCTACCTGATTCTCTCCAAGAATCCACTCAGGTCGCCAGGATCTTTTTATCTGCTAAATAGTGTAGAGGGGAGAAAACCCAATTCCTAATTCATAGTCAAATCTCATTTCAAAAGGACCACTGACTCCCAATCTAAAATTTGTAAGATTTTATTACAACCAAAAATAACTGCACATACAGACACCTTAGCACAAGGTGAAGAAGATAAATGGGCACTAGAACAAACGCAAGTCTACGTAAGAGTCTCATACGACTCAAAACAAAAAGAATAACCAGCTCAATGAGCATAAGAAATGCAATGGTTAAGCCAATATCTACATTAGGAATCATTAGCCTAAAAAGAAAAACAGTTAGTCTATCCCTACTCTAGCTCTAAGGTGACATCCCTACTTAACATTTCCCTCCCAGGCAAGAGAGTAAAAAATGGTGTCAGAAGTGAAGATTTCCTTAGAAGTAGTTTCACTTAGTCAGAGCTGGTTATAAGATGCTCCTTCTAGCGTCCCGTCTAAACCTCAACTGCTCAACCCTCGGGGCACTGTCCCTAATACAAAATCCTAAAAACTTAGAACACGCCCTTTGGCACACCTCTTCAGCCAGGTCTTCTCCCAGTACTTTTCCAGCGAAACTTGTAATCCATCCAACGACGGTTAGCTTGACCTTGGGTCCCAGGCACCTTCTTCACCGAGAGTATCATCCGAAAATTCCAATGTACTCCCCTGTTGGCTTCTCGTACCATCCTAACTCCTAAAGCAAAGACCTAGTCTCTCTAACGAGCTAAATGTCCTTACACCTGCAACAGAAACATGGGAACGAAAAACCTTTCTCTTCTCTAAGATTTTCCATTCTCCTGAAACCCAAAGCCTTTACCAAGGGAAATCATTTTCGGCCTACAAAGTTAGCTAACATAAGAAATGAACAGGCCTTTCTCTTCAAACGTATATGCGATCAGCCCTTTACAATGTTAAACACCTTACTAAATCACACATTAAGCATTAGTTCATTATTCTTTTAATGTAAATAGGCAAACTACACGTACAACTTTAACATGACACACGTTTAACTAACACGTTGCATTACATAAAATCAAACATTATGCATTTACGAAAATACATTTGCAATGATCTACGACATTATTCTTCATCAGAAGCATGGTTACATTTCTAAACACTTCTATGTTAAACGATTCTAATAATACAATTTCTATGTCACACTTAAACTACTTCGAATAATATGTGGGTGAAGACTAACAGTGATTATGATGCACCCCTACAAATCTCAGAATAACATGATGCTCTATCAGTTCCCCCGTTTGATGACAAATGTCATCACACCATCACAAAATCAATTCCCTTGTAGAAAGAGCCAACCTAAACAGTACTTGTCGCCATCTTCCCCCGTCGGAATCTCTCCATATTCTTAACATTCTGATATTGACAGTCCTGCAGTCTAGCCATTCGCATTTCACTCGCTCTGAGAGCTCTTTCAATTCTGTTGCCTCTGTACCACTTATAAGCTCTGATGAGACCCCACAAACAGATCACACAAACCACAACAATAATAAGGGGTTTCAGCACGAATCCAAGGAACTCTTTTCCCAAATTCGCAAACCAGTTTCCCACACGACCAAATCCTTTACCAATCTTTTCCCACACCCCCTCTTAGGTCAGATTCCCAATCTCTTGATGAATCGTGGTAATGTTGTCTATATATGTCTCCAGATCCTTGCTATTGTCTGGAATATACATACAACATTCCTGAACCTTCAGTAATTTACTGACTCCGCCCTCTTTTGCTAATAATACAACTAAAGCAAGGAGGTTCTGCAAAACCATTGTCCTTATCGATAACATCTCTCCATCCACCAATATCAAAGACCTTGCTGTATTCATTGACAACTCACCAACCACAGTTGCCAACCTTCTGATCTTCACATCATTCAAGACTACACTCAAACTTGGTATTATCGCTCCAAAGACATCACCAATCACTGCTCCTGCACTCACAGCTCTCTTGGCTCTAGAATGATGTCCAGTCTCCAAGAGCTCCAAATCTTCTGCATGATAGATTTTCGGTAAAATAATGGCCAAATAACATGTACCATACCAATTCACAGGCAACATCACATAGGCACTCCTTCCACACACATAATAGACAGTTGTGATCACTTGCACCGAGCCTTGCAAAAAGTTCTTAGCTGAATCACACGTACTTTGTCCTACCGAAACCTTTTCATAGTAGGTCTGAGGACGTCTCACACACAACTTCCCCTTTTGCACCTGGTCTAATGCTTTGGGTCCATAACTCCCCTTAGATCTGTGTAATCTCTCCTCATAAGTCCAATCTACTGGACTATCTCCTGTATTTCGTGTTTGTGTTAGTTTTCTATATCTATCTTCTACTTGACCTATAAACTTCTTTGTCTGACAATTAACATGTCAAATTATGTCGGTGAGCATAAGCCATATCCAGTTCCAAAGACGGTACAATATACTTCCGGAGCCTGTCTTCCGATTTATAATAATCATACTTATGTGAAATCTACGACTCTCTTCGATTAGTATAGCTCTTATAGCTCCTATAGTAACCTCCTTTTGGCTAGAAGTGGTAGGTGTAGGTGTTCCCTGTACCTCTACTTTCTGCTAATGTGAAACGATGTACGAGGCTATAACTATTATGGCTATAGAAACTATTACCAACCCAATGAGTGTACCTATCACTAATTTAGACCTACGGTGAGTATTTCTAGCATCTACCATGTTTGCAAAGTTCTCAAAGTTCTTGGTTTCAGCAACATTTAAGAGTCTCTTTTCTCCTCCAGATATCGCTTGTCAACCAATTTGAACGATACTTCAAGAGCTAGAAATCCCCTTGCAACTTTCAGTTCCCTATTTACACAGTCCACAAAAAAACTTCCCTAGCCCTCTTTCATTGTGTCGATGGAAAGTCCCTAGGTTTATTCTTCTTCCACTCGGGTCTAGGTTATTTTCCTTAGGCATTTATGAATAAGAAAGTTCACTTTCAATCCAAAATAAGATCAGCTCCCAAGATCTCTAAAACACGCTGCAAGAGTTCAAGACGAAGCACCAACAATTCCTGATGCGGTGGTACATGATCAAAGGTTGGAAAAACCAACGTCTCCAGGTTCAGCTCACGAATCTTGTCAGAAGTGGTGGATTCGGAATAGTGAGAGTCAGTATTCCTTCGATCTCCACCCCTGGAACCAGCAGCAACACATCCACTTTCAGGTTCCTGAGAATTGCCGACCAGCGTCAAGGACCTCAGTCTCCCTGAGCTCAACACTCCTGGCATCAGTCACAGCGTATGCCCACTCTGGTGAGGCGTACCTTTGACACAGCACTCTTCTCCTCCTGGACCTTCTCAAACCACCTCAAGCTTGCTCTTCGTTGCTCTGTTCAGATTCAGATGTTTCAGAAACTGGGGCAAGATCTCATTCAGGTGCCAATCTCAAGTTCAGCCATCTCTGACTCACAGGCCAAACCTCTTCTGCTCCTGCGGCACCTATGCTCTCCCTTTGGGTACCCTGTGCACTACTTCCTCCTTCAACTGAATTTGACTGTACTCCACCCAAGGCAACACTTTCTCCGTCTGAGTCAAATTCGGGGCTTTGATTTGCACAACCCCTTCCAGCTCGATCTAGTGCACAACCAACTGCATCAGCAACCCTCACAGCTTGGCTTGTCCTCTCAGATGGCCCTGCCACCTCAGCTGGATTTTCATTCACGAGAGGGGCTGTATCTTCCAAGGGTGCTGGAACTCTGCGGGTATGGGAGGCATGCACCCAGTTCGGCAGTCCCCCACACTTCACTGCCGTGTTCGTGACCAGTATTACCTGGTATGGGCCACGCCAACGAACATCCAGGCAACTCTTCCTCACGTGCTTGCGGACAAGCACCCAGTCTCCCGGGCACAGGTCGTGGCATAGGTCACTTGCGGATGGAACAGTTGCTGTTTGCCCCTGCTGGGACACAGAACGGACTACGTCAGCCAGTCCCTTACAGTAGTCGAGAATTAAATCATCTGTGATGTTAATCAAAGCAGTCGCATGTATCGATGGTACTCGCATTGCCCTCCCCATCAGGATCTCGTGGGGTTACAATCCCGTTCTCCTAACAAGAACACTGCGAAGGCTCATGAGGACCAAAGGCAGTGCGTCAGGCCATTTCAGGGATGTCGAAGAACACACTTTGGCCATCCGCGCCTTCAAAGTCCCATTAACTTATTCCACAATCCCAGAAGCCTCTGGTCGATAACTGCATTCAAGGCAGCACAGAGCAATTTAATGATCACACTGTGGAAGTGTGTCCCTCTGTCCGACTCCAAAGAGGTCGGAAATCTGAACCTAGGGATAAGTTCCCTCAACAACAGCTTAGCTACAGTGAGTGTGTCGCACCTACGTGTTGGGTAAGCCTCTACCCATCTTGAAAAGACACATACCACAACTAAGATGTACCTCAACCCATTACACTTCGGCATCTCGATAAATTCCAACTGCATCCTATTGAAAGACCCTCCTGACCTCCCAATGTGACTCAGAGTTACAGCAGTCTTCTTTCCTGCATTCATCTGCTGACATGTATAACACACCTCTGACACACAGCTTCAGCAACCGCACGAAACTTCGGATTGTACCATGTTTGTCTGAACACTTGCACCATTGCGTCTCTACCAAGATGTACTGCACCGTGTATCAATCTTGCCATTGGGTTCAACAGATTTTCCGGTAGCACAGCTCGTCCATCACTCGAAACCCACACATCCACATCTCCCTTCTCACATCCTGCTCGTTTCCAGCTATCTCGTTCTTGATCAGGATCCTCATCCTGCAAACGTTTTAGTTCCTCCCATGTATCGGCCATGGCTAACGTCATGCTGATCTCAGTTCTTTCTTGGCTTTCTCCAGTAAATATGCATCCTTTTTCTGCACAAAACTGGCAACTTCATCTGCATAATTTTTTCCCAGGGAAACGAAATCACTCCCCTTGCTGTGTGCTGAATATTTAACAACTGCAATTTCTTTCGGACATTGTAACGCTTCCAACAGCTGTCTCACATATTCCCCATTCCTTATGGGCGAACCTGAAGATGTCATGAATCCTCTCTGTGACCATAACTGTCCGAAATCATGAACCACACCAAACCCGTACTGACTGTCAGTGTAAATCGTTATCCGAATCTGATCAGCAGCCAGGTCAAAGCAATGATTTCAGCTACCTGTGAGGAGTGTACTCCTTCTAAACAAGCAGCTTCAACCACTCCTGTGATGGTACATACAGCAAATGCTGCTCTTAATCGACCAACATCGTCTCTTAGACATGAACCGTCCACAAAGAAAATTTCATCAGGGTCAGGGAGCGGATCATCAACAATGTCTGGTCTCGGTTTGGTGCATAGTTCAGTCAGATCGAGACAATCATGATCCTCACAATCTTCACCATCTGCATTTGGAATAGGCATCAATGTTGCGGGATTCAAAACAGAACACCTCTTCAAAGTCACATTTTCTGCAGCAAGTATAACTTGCTCATAACGTGTTAATCTGTTGTTCGTGAGGTGCTGTGTTTTGGTCCTCGTCATCAACAGTTCAACAGAATGTGGCATATAAACTGTAAGTGGATGTCCCATTACAATACTCTCCCATCTTTCAAGACTGACACCTGTTGCAGCAACGGATTTGAGACATCCGGGCAACGCAGAAGCTACTGGATCTAAAGTAGCTGAAAAATAGGCAACTGGTCTACGGACACCTCTATGGTTCTGAGTCAGAACTGACAATGCAAAACCTTCTCTCTCGCAACAGAACAATGTGAATGCCTTGTTGTAATCAAGCATCTCCAAAACTGGAACGCTACACAGGGCTTCTCTCAGCCTCAAAAATGACATCAAACAGCATTGTCCCATGGTTCCGGATCACTCACATCCTTGTGCCTCAGCCGTTGCAAAGGCTTCACTTCAAAGTGAAGATGGGAATCCATTGACGACAGTAACCAACCATTCCCAAAAACATTCTGACTTCTCTCTGAGTGGTGGGCGCAGGCATGTTCATAATAGCCTCAATGCGATCTGGCGACACTTTTCTCCTGCCCTTCTCAATTTTGTGAACCAAATAATGCACTTCACTCAAACAGTAATGCAATTTATTCTGTGACCCCTTGTGTCCGTTCTCAGCCAAATTATTCAGTAAAGCAATGGTATCAATTCTGCAAGCGTCTTCTGTTTCTGAGGCAACAAGCAAATCATCAATGTATTGCATCAGAACAGAGTTCTACGGCAACACAAGACCTTCAAGATTCTTCTTCCGAATCTGATTAAAGATCGATGGACTCTCTGTGTACCCTGTGGGATACACAGCACATTAATACACGGTTCTCCAGCCGGAAAGCACAGAGAAATTGGCTTTCCTCATGGAGTGGGATCGAGAAGAATGCTTGGCACAGATCAATCAGGCTAAAACTCTCAGCTTCACATGGAATTTGAAACAGTATCACAGATGGATTCGGTACCACCGGACAACATGGAACAACTATCGTGTTGACCTTTCGCAGGTCTTGTACGATCCTGAATTTCTCACTTGGTTTCTGTAGTCCCATGATAGGTGAATTACATGGGCTACCCATGATCTCTTTCAGAATTCCCTGCTTGATCATAGACTCGATTACAGGCTTGATCCCTGCAAATAGTCTCAGGTGACAAATTATACTGGGTGTCCTGGGGAACTCTACATTCGGCTTGACCTGAATCTTCACTGGCTCTACACTGTTGATCAATCCAATCTCTTCTCCACTGAATTACCACACATCAAGTGACACAGAGTCCCTCAAGTCAAGTGGAAGTTCCTCCACTGTCAGCGCTGGGTACATTTCTATGCACACATGCTGATTTCTAACCTTAAAGGTCGCGTCATCATCTCTTGTCTGTACTTAAACTCCCTTTGGTGTGCAATAGATGGTGCAATTCGACTTGCACAACAGATCTCTTCCTAACAGGCAAACTGGACTCGAGTCACACACCACGAACTGGTATCTTTCTCGGAATGTTCCTATTCTCACAGGAATTGGCTCTGTCAATGGGCTAGTCAATTTCTTATTTGCTACGCAAACAACTTGGATTGGTTGTCCCGAGAGGGGTAGGTTGGGGACTACTGCTGATCTTACAGTAGACCGGATAGCACCAGTGTCAACCAAAAAGGTGGTAGGGTGACCATCAACATCGCTTCTACAAATGGTCCCCTCTGGACTACCTCCAAGACTGCTCCAAGTGTGCAGTCTTCCTCCCCCCCTCAGGCAACGTCATGCCAACGGGTCTGGACCAAACTCCTCACTCCCTTCGAACAAAGGCATCTGTTGATAAGTTTGGACTCCCTGCTGAACATTTGAACCCTAGGTGGCTGAGGAACTTGCAACTGCGGACTACTAGTCCCCCCTTTCACCATCCTAGGTCTAGTCACTGTGGGAACTACTTCAGGTACAGGTACCTGAGTTATCTCTACTTCTTGCTGCACCTGATTCATTGGGTTTCCAATGTCCAACCTGATGACAAAGATGACATGCGGTGGTCTTTTTCAATGTCGCCAAATCCATCCCTGTCTTGGGATCAACTGACTTTGGTCTTCCCTGATTCTGGGCATTCTTATTTCCTCCTTGGTTATTTCTCTGCTTCCTTCCTAATGTCCCTCCACCAGACTGAGCTTGAACCGTTTGCATCTAGACAAGCATCAACTTATCCTTCAATTTCCTGTGCTTTGATTCTATCTCATCACTACAGTACCTGGCATACCGTAAGATCTCATCTACAGGCTTATTCTGCCAGCAAATCAGATGTTGCTGTATCATGAGAATAACATCTGGTCTCAACCCCAACACAAACTTCGAGACAAACTGTCCCATGTCTTTAGTCTCTAATCCGCTGTACTGCTTGAAGGCCTGCAAGAGTCTTTCTTAATACTCATGCACTGTCTCTTTTGGTTATTGAACTGTCCGATCTATCTTAACCCAATCAATATCCTGAGGTGAGATTTTCGACTTTAGCTGTGTAATCACTTGCTCAAACTTCTTCATGACTATAGGTGACGGACCATTCGAAACAGGATCTCTTTTGGGCTCTGAAGTTGGCCACTCAACAGCAATTTCACATGCGGACCATAAATCACCTGGAACCACAATGTCGAACAAGGTATTCAAGTCAATCCACAACACCTTCAAGATCTTAACAAACAGATCAACCTGCTTATACCACTCGACGGGCTTCTACTGCAAGCGGAGGAAATCATTTGTAAATGCAGCCAAATCACCCCTACTCCAAGGCATATGCACGTACCCTCCATTCTGTACCTCTCGTACAGGGAAATTTCCTACATCCACCATCCCCCAACCTGGAGGGGGCGTCTCTCCTATCATCCTTTTAGAACTCTTCTTCTTAGATCACCTTTCTTCCCATTTGTCAAGCATGATCCATGCACGCATTGCTATAATCAAATCCTTGATATGGGACCTCAATCCCATGACCCTCTCCTCTTCCAATTCTTGGTCGCTATACTGCAGCCTATGGCTTCCCTGCAATTACTTTGTTTTGGACTGATCCACATCATACCTTTTGGCCAATTCTGACAATTTCTCATGCGCAGTTCTTGATTTGCGAGTCACATCCTTCGCTACTAAAAGTAACTCATCTTGTTCATACATGTATGCCCTTTCAAGAGGCAGATTTCCACTTATTATTTTGTCTACTTCCGCTTTCAACCTTACCACATCTAGCATCCTCCCTTTCAAAGCTCCCTTCAGTATTTCTCGACAAGCTGCCCCATTCTGTTCATCGTACTCGCATTCCTGTTCTTGAGGTCTAATCCCTTCTGTCATGCTCCTAGAAACGGATCGATTTGCTAAATTGCCTTGTTCACTTTCTACCGTTCTCTCACTCTGATTCTGATTCCTCACCGACGGTGCCCACATCCACAAATCTGATCTTGACTCAACCAAAAACCTCGGTCTCACTGAACTCGCATCCACCTGTCCCCTAGAGGAGTCTGCGGTGGCTGGCAATGGCTTACTCCATTCTATAGGTTTTGGAGTCTGCTCCATCCCACTCACTGCTCCATTTCCCTCCACCACACTCCCCGCTCCTACAGCTGACTGTACTAGACTCCCAACTCTCTCTTGATCTGGGTCGTAAACTGAGACAATGGGCCCGATGGTAACCGGTACCTTTGAGAGCATCCAGTAACCTCACGCCTCTCCCAACCTCTGTGTTTACTATGGGCTGATTTTTCGTGCCCTCCGTTCCTGTCGAGATTTTCCCTTCTACTCTCACCTCTGACTGAGTCTGTGATCCATTAGTCCCTTCTGCTTGAGCCGACTTCTCTTCATAAGAATCTGGATTGTATGGAGGTGGTCTCTCAGACAACAACCTCTCTACTAGACTGTCATCTGTATCACTGTCATCGTCATCCACACTCTTTGCCTTAGCACTGTCTGTCTTTACCAGTAGCGGGTACAACCTGTCTCCCTCTATCGTTTCTGCTCGCCACCTTTTCTGTTGTGCATCCCACCTCGCATCCTGGAATGCCTTAATGGACTTCTTCACCCTTTCTTGACTTCGATCTCTTTTCCTGTCATACGCTGCTCTAATCCATGCATGCAACGCCTCAAACTGAGTTGGTTTCGGCAAAGGTCGTAACGAAGACATTACAGATTTCAACTGATACAACACTTCCAACCTGAAGGAGCCATATCGTGGGAAAGCCAATTCTCCCTCGCCCTGGGTCATTTTATGCCAATATTCAAGCCAAATTATAGTATGCAGTCCTACATTTCTTGCCATATAATGCGCCGGAGTATCCTCGGGAGGGGCTTCTTCTCCCCCTCAAGCAACTACATGTTTATCACCTCTACATAATTCTCAGAAAACCTTAACACATTTCATGATTAACAAATTTTCAATCGTACACATTGTTTTTGTTCACTTCCTGATGTCAATCCACCAATAGCAGCGCGACTCACACCAACCGACCTATTGCAGCGCGACACATTCTGAAGTCACGCTTCCTCCGCTCGCAGCAGTTCCCCTCCTTTACAATTCACATCTCACCCTAGCATTCATCCCATTAATACGCTGAAGTCATTATCTGTCCACGAAACGACCGGACAATCTCTTCTCTGACTGTCTCCAACAGTCTCTCGAAATTGTCGACCTCAACTGGCAACTGTCTGTCCGCGAAACGACCGGACAATCGCCTCAACTGATAGGTTTCAACCACTCAATGTTCCACATACAACAACCCACGACCAGCGTCGGTTACTTATGCCCTCACACATTCGCACCCCCTATCTCGGTCCGGGTAATAGATGACATTTCACGATCCCCTTTCGGTGGTCAACAAAATCTACCTTGGGCGTCTTCTACACCACGATCACTTAAGCTACTCGTCGAGCCTAAGATTTACCTGGGCTGCGCGCGCTCACAGCCTGATCTCACAATCACTCAACACTCACTCCAACTCCGCAAGACATCGGACATTCAAATCAACACCGCAATCTACAAGACATGTCACCCTATTCATACTCACTCCTCCACGAACTGCTGCTGCTATCCGCCGCACCGCTACTCTCCATCAATCTCCATCAGCCGCTGTCGTCCGCCGCTCACCATCCAATGGGTCACCATCACTTGACTTCTGTGGGCCTCTAAAAATCTCTTATCTTGATCTAGATCTCCCCTCACTATCAGAGATAACCATCCTCAGCTACCAACTGATAGGACAGGATTCTTGCCTACCTGATTCTCTCCAACAATCCACTCAGGTCACCAGGATCTTTTTATCTGCTAAATAGTGTAGAGGGGAGAAACCCCAATTCTTAATTCATAATCAGTCAGTCAGTCAGTCAAAACTTTTATTTCGGCATGATACCATAAAAAGACATAAATGCATATTTACAATAAGATTAATAAAAAATAAACATTTACATATGGTTCAATCAATCACAAATTAAAAACCTATTTTAAAAGTTGGATAAACAATTAAAACACAATTGAATACATTGTTAAAAGGGACAAGGTAGTATCAAGGGAGATGTAGACAAATGAAGCAACATCCCATCCCTAGACAAATCTCATGGCTAAGCGTGCTTTCGCTACCGCGCTAGAATCACCACTGTAGGAACAGTTTATGACCTATCAATTTTTTATTTTTTACACCTTGAATACCACATGAAAAGGAGAAATCTAGCCATCACAAACACTATCAAAGGGGTAGTGTCATATTTAAGGATTCTAAATACCTCCTTGTTATCCCTAAAACCCCTAGACCTACAGAGTTGGATAATCCATTTTGCTCTTGCCTTGATGTAAAGAGGGCAAAAGAGCACAACATGCAACTCTGTCTCACAGGTAGCGACACACTCTGGACAAAATCTCGTAAGACAGAGCGCGCTGGACCAACTATGGGTTAAAACCCTCAGTGGTAGAGAACCATGTCTAAACTGGATGTATAATTTCTCAGCCAGTGGGGGCTGGATAACGTCCCAAAAAATTTCAAAATGGGGACTGGTCTTAATGTCCAAGAAGGTATTAGTAAGCCTACCCAAAGAAGAATTTAATAATGTATCCTTTTGATACTGGTGAAGAGCCGCGCTCAGTGATTTCTTAGTCTGTAAAAGACAAGACTCTTCTGGTGTCGTCCACAGGTCCCCCTTACCTAGGGCATAACAAAGATTCTTAATGTACATAAGCCATGGGATATTCCTCAAATTCCCTCTTGACAAGAGGTCACCAAGGTCCTGCCTATAACTCACAAGCTCAGGTGTAGACCAGAGTCGTCTCCAGTACAAGAGTGGTCGGTTTAGGGCAATCTCTTCAATAGGAACCAGGCCTAGATCCCATCTCAGGGGGGTACTCATTAGTAGTTTCAAAACCCGCCTAATAAAGCTGTTCTCGGTTACAATTAGGGGGGCAATACTACAATGGCCCCAGAGCTCTGCACCGTAAAGCGCACCCCCTCTTACTTGGGATTTATAGATTTCCATAGGGGGCCCAGGGGCTTAGATGAGGAGTTATTAAAAACCTTCAAAATACCCCCCACAGATTGTGTCAGCTTCAAATTGGCCTTCACCAAATGAGACCCCCATTTCATTTTGTCATTAAGAGTTACCCCCAGGTAATCAAATAAGGTTACTCGGTCTAGCACTGTTCCTTCCATCTGGGGATGAGGACAATTGGCCCAACTACAGTTGAAGACCATAAATTTAGTTTTAGATAAATTCAGTTCCAGATTCCTTAATTTGCAAAAGGAGCAAAATGCCTCTAGTGTACGCTGGATGCCCATAAATGATTGTGACAATAAGAGCGTGTCATCCGCGAACATTAGGGCAGGTATCTTTCGCCCTGCTAACCTTGGGGAATCCAGATTACTAGCACACAATAAATGGTCAATCAGCCCATTAATGAAGAGAGAAAATAATGTTGGAGCCAAGACACACCCCTGCCTCACACCCTTTTCAACCAGAAATGGCCCCGAGATTTCCCCACATCTCCCGTATCTCACCCTTGCATAAGTTCCATCATGCATTCGCTTGATTAGATGGCACAGATAAGGGAGGGCACCCATCTCCAATAGTAGGGCCCAAAGTTTCTCCCTTTGAACCATGTCAAACGCGGACCGAAGGTCCACGAAAATCAGGTATAAGTTGCCAGCACCCATAGAAACCGTCTTCCAATAGACCAGCTGTAACCTGAACAGTTGGTCAATAGTGGAAACTTTTGCTCGAAAGCCCGCCTGAAGAGAAGTTAGGATGTGATATTCCTCCATCCAACTCTGTAATCTTGTTAAAAGCATGCGGGCAAACAGTTTCTGTAAAACATCAATCAAGCTTATAGGGCGATAATTAGCCGGGTCCAGGGGAGAAGACTTTTTGTGGATAGGTAAAATTTCGGCTCCTAGCCAAATGTGGGGAATCTGAAGGCCCTGCAGAATAGCATTAAAATAGACCCAAATGTAAGGAGCCCAGATTTTTCGTTCGCTTTGATATAAATCACCTGGGATCCTATTGAGACCCGGGGCTTTCCCCAGTAATAGGCTACTAAGAGCCCGCTCGATTTCCAAAAGGGTGCAGGATCGGCTCTCCGGATCCACATGTTCTGGGTAAGTCATAACAGTGGCATTCGCTTGAGTTACTAAGTCTGATCCACAATCGGGATTACTAAGCGAATAGAGGGGCTTGAAATACTCTAGCCACACCTCTTCGCTAAGATTAGGAATGATTGCGGAAGGACTTTCTGCCGAACCAGTTCAAACTAGTTTCCAGAATGCCCTGAAGTCTTGCGCTTCTAGGGCAAGCTTCATACTTAACCACCTAGAGTCCTCCCACTCAGATTTAGCCTCCTTCATCAGGATTTTATAGTTATCCCTCGCAGATCTAATGCTTGACTGGGTGCCCAATTTTACTTCCCTAATCAAAGCACTATTAGCCAACCTGCAACTTTTATTATACCAGTGGTCATTCTTAGTTATCCTAGGCCTCTGTGTGGTAGTGCTATAGAAATAGCCGGCCATGGAGTTAAGGAGTTTATTGTGGATAGACTGCAGGACCGGGAGGTAAAGCTGGAAAAAATCTCCATTGAGTCTCAAAAGGTGGGAGACCTCTGCTAGAGAGCAGGCAACATGGTGGTATAGTTCCGCCAGCTTAGCTTCTTCTACCACAATTTTTGCCCACCTGATGCGTCTACCACCTGCCGCTAGAACCAAATTCCCACAACTTGATGTTACAAGACCCCTAGAAACACTACGACCACCGATATTATTTGCTAGTTCGAATGACAGTAGATTATGATCACTGTCAACCCTAGGAATGACAGAAAAGGCTCCCAAATAGCAGCAAAAATTCCACGTTCACCGGAATATAATCAATTGTTGAGCAATTTCCAGGTCTATTAAAGGTGTGTGAACCCGGGACATCAGGAAGAAGTCTGCCATTGCAGGCCCTCAAAGAATGTAAAATAACTAACTTATTAATCTCAAGGGCCAGAGGCAATATACGTTTTTCCGAGTACATAATACAGTCTGGGATTTTGCTATTTTCATCCTCATCCGAGATCACTGAGGGGATCCCGAAAAGGGGTTCGAAGTGGCAATTAAAATCAGCGCCTATAATTTTGTGGGACGAAGGGGGAAGAGAGTGTAAAAGAGCATCTAGAGCACCCAAAATCGATAAGCCCATCTGAAGGGGATTGGGGCGTAGGTAGACATTAAGTACTACCAATGAGTATCCAGCTGAGAAGTTAAGCATTAAGCATAGAATATCTGGGCACTGAGTATCTATGATCTTAGCTGGACAACCAAGGTGAGAGGCGACCCAGATAGCTAACCCCCCCGAAGGTCTTCCCCTAGCTCCTTGAACCGCAGGTACATAAAAGGACGCATAACCTACCCTCACTGGAATGGACAGTAGCCAAGTTTCTTGAAACAAACATATGTCATAACTGTCCATAAGTTCTCCCCACTCTGGATTGGGTAGTTTAGACCCCAGTCCAGCCACATTCCAAGACCCCACTAAGGGTCTGCGTGTCTCTACTTGGGAAAGACAGTCCTCAGAAGAGTCACAAGCAGCAAAAGAGGGAGATACCACTGGGTCTGGAGCAACTGACTCTATTATCCCATATACTAAGCTGTTACTTTGGGGGGATAGGAGGATAGCAGTTGCTCCTAACCCAGTTCCATGTGCCAAGTTGTGGATGCCCACCTCCGTGCTACAGCCACCCTTTACCTGGCCTCCTTCCATATTCATGGCCCTTCCTTCAGCGTGCCTCAGTAGTGGTGGTCAGTCCACAAAACTTTGTGCATTAAATGAGTTTGCGACCGGGATATTATAATCATATTCCTGAATGTCTTGATGGAAATAGGATAATTCCAAGGGCCTAGGGATACGGGGATGAATGTAAAAGTACCCCAAATGACAAGTGTTGATAGAACCTACTTTAGTCGGCCCTCCATGATCCAGTATATGACCAACCACTCTCGGGTCCCTGAAGTTAATTATGACACAGTCCCAGCAGATATCTTTAGGTCTAGTCCCCAACCAACACACTCTCCTCACAAACAGAATCTCACCCCGACCTACTCCATTCAAAGGTCTATGACTGCGGGAAGGAAGAAGATTTAACCAAACTCTTTTTACCAAAATTCACAGATGGGTTAGGTTGAGGCCTACCCGCCCCCAGACTCCGTATTCCGAGAGCCTTTGGGATGGGGGGTAATTCACGGGGGGACAAACTAGTAGCAACTCGAAACGAGTTGGGACAGGTAGATGGACCAATAGCATTTGGAGGTTGAATTGGCATCATCAAAGGCGGCTGGGCTAGGTCTTGTGATGTAGGTTGTTGAGAAATACAGGGAACCTGTGGGGTGACATTACTATTCATAACAGAAATTCCCAGACCCCCCAAACTACCAGGATCTCGCAAAGCAGTATTTTGCTGAGTTTTCCCTGCAGCTTTATTATTAATCAGGGTTACTAATCTGTCGATCCTAGTTGACAGAGATTTGAAATGAACGTTTAGAATCTGGTCTATATGAGTCTGTAGTTCGATAATTAAGTGGGTGACCCACACTGGGGGGCCCGAGGTGGGTGGATGAGCAACAGTATCTGGATGACCAGGAATGTATAAAGATGGGACTGAAGATTTAGCTGTTTTTTTTACTAACTTCTTTTTCTTTTTCTTTGGCCGTACACGCAGTTTATGTGCCACTGGAGATACCATGGAAGATGTAAGCAGAGCAGCCTCTACTGACACGTTCTCCATGAATGAAGTCTGGGCATGTGGTAAATGTGCAAAGGAGGGCAACATAAACGACGCAGCTTCCACATCATCCTAGTTTAGTAAATCTACAGAGCAATCATCTAAGGAATGGCAGGGGTAATTGACAGCCGCCTTTCAGTGTTTTCAATTGCTGAAGCTACCACCCCAATAGTTTTCTGGAGCATTTTATCAATAGCAGTAAGGCTCGGGAGCGGCGGATTCAAATTTGCTAGTTGCCTAGTCATTGGACGGGTGGTAGAGGTCTTAGAATGTTTCCCCATGGTTTAGTCACAAGGAACTTAAAGGCAAAGCCTCCTTGTGAATATCACAGCTAATACCTTGAAACACAAATAGTTAAAGATAAAAGAGCTACACTAAAAGGCTTTTGACTGATTGGATAAATAACTGGAAAACACATATATTTACCACGTATGTAAATAATACAAAGTCCAACTAACCCCCAGGCACGATTTTAGGGGAATGGCCCAGCCCGGCCTCCTTCGGCCTTTGACGGCCAAGGACGGGCCCGCGCACGTCCCGCGCTGCGGGAGGCTCTCAGAGCTTTTACGGGCTTCAAACGCCCTCAGGTGATGTCCGGCGCACTCCAAGCGCAAGGCCCCCTGGGAGTTGTGGTCCGGTATCGGCGAGGTTTTGGTGCCGTTCCCCTCACGGCTCGGAGTATGGCGATATCAAAGTTCAGGCAAGCGTGGAATGATAGGAAGCCGTTCCCCTCACGGCAAGTTTAAAATGAAGAGCAGAACGTCCCCTTTTTAAAATGAAGAGCAGAGCGTCATAATCAAATCTCATTTCAAAAGGACCACTGACTCCGAATCTAAAATTTGTAAGATATTATTACAACCAAAAATAACTGCACATACAGACACCTTAGCACAAGGTGAAGAAGATAAATGGGCACTAGAACAAATGCAAGTCTACATAAGAGTCTTATACGACTCAGAATAAAAACAATAACGAGCATAAGAAATGCAATGGTTAAGCCAATGTCTACATTAGGAATCATTAGCCTAAAAAGAAAAACAGTTAGTCTATCCCTACTCTAGCTCTAAGGTGAAGTCCCTACTGAACATTTCCCTCCCTGGCAAGAGAGTAAAAAAAGGTGTCAGAAGTGAAGACTTCCTTAGAAGTACATTCACTTAGTTAGAGCTCGTTCTAAGATGCTCCTTCTAGCGTCCCGTCTAAACCTCAACTGCTCAACCCTCGGGGCACTGTCCCTAATGCAAAATCCCAAAAACGTAGAACACGCCCTTCGGCACACCTCTTCAGCCAGGTCTTCTCCCAGTACTTTTCCAGCTAAACTTGTACTCCATCTAACGATGGTTAGCTTGACCCAGGCACCTTCTTCGCTGAAAGTATCATCCGTAAATTCCAATGTGCTACCCCGTTGGCTTCTCGTACCATCCTAACTCCTAAAACAAAGACCTAGTCTCTCTAACGAGCTAAATGTTCTTGCACCTGCAACAGAAACATGGGAACGAAAAACTTTTCTCTTCTCTAAGATTTTCCATTCTCCTGAAACCCAAAGCCTTTACCAAGGGAAATCATTTTCGGCCTACAACGTTAGCTAACATAAGAAATGAACAGGCCTTTCTCTTTAAACGTATATGCGATCAGGCCTTTACAATGTTAAACACCTTACTAAATCCCACATTAAGCATTAGTTCATTATTCTTTTAACGTAAATAAGCAAACTATACGACACACGTTTAACACATTGCATTACATAAAATCAAACATTATACATTTACGAAAATACATTTGCAATGATCTACGACATTATTCTTCATGAGAAGCATGGTTACATTTCTAATCACTTCTATGTTAAATGATTCTAATAATACAATTTCTATGTCACACTTAAACTACTTCGAATAATATGTGGGTGCGGACTAACAGTGATTGTGATGCACCCCTACCAATCTCAGAATAACGTGACGCTCTATCATGTCTTTCTTACACTATCATTTCTTCTTAGGATAAAGCTTTCATTGGTCTCTTAACCATCTGGAACTTGATCCCAGATACTAGGACAATCTTTAAGATAATTGGACACTTTCGTGATACTCAGATTTACATCCTAATGGTGTTTACAATTGTAAGTTTGGTACGTGGAATATGTTTGAATTGTAAGTCTTCTTTTCATTGCTGGATGGGATGGATTGCTAATTGCGTTTTTCTTGCTACCAGTTATCATACGTCTCAAATTACACTTGTAGCCCTACCAGTTTGGGGCTATTTGATGGAATTATTATGTTAGTCCTATGATGATTGATGCTCAAATCATCTCATTATACTAGTCTGTGGGTTGTTGGTTCTACGCTACATCACCACTTTCTCTGGAACTCTCAATTGTTATTCTGTCACTCTCTAGTTACTTATAATAAGGGAGCACACAAATGCATTTTCTGCGTTGTTTCTCTCACACAGCGGATACACCACTATGGGATTATAAAAAAGCACGGATATGGTTTTGACTCCTTGAGTTTAATCACCATGTGATGCTAGTAGCATAACAAGACATGTATATACACGTACTGATTTACTGGTTGATCTCTACATATTTTTTGTACAATATGTAACTGCAGCCTTGAAGAAGTCACTTGTGTGGCGAAACATGTGCCGGCTGCTCTCCGGATTCAATAAAAGCTGCATTGAAACACTTGGCTCCTGACACTTTGATTATGATGCTATGGATTAATATACATGGTGGGAACACCATATGTTGACTATTGAAGGATGGTTTGGTATATTTTTCTGTATTTAAACATGGAGGCGTTTAACCAATATGGTATGTGCATATTGGGTAGTGTGATGTATCAGTACCACATAGCACCGGACTGACAATAATTGCTTGAGAATATTTCTATAAAGATAGTAGCACTTGCCAAATAGAGGTGCGGTCGATAAACCATCACTACCCTTTCTAGTTTTATATATATATATATGTCGCCAGTAGATAGTTATAGTTAGGACCGAGTTCCCATAGGAAATCTGAAAATTCAATTTTGAATAACTTTGGCGCCGGTTGACTTATCTTCGTGAAATTTTCAAAACTAATGGGGCGCTCCGCTCAGCTCCTACCCTGAAAGCCGCAGGGTGATTCGTCAAGCGGGGGCTGAGAAAAAGGGGGGTCCCAAAACGCGTCTTCCCCAGGCATTTTCCCATAGGACCTTTAGTCGAAGGTACAGCCCGAACGGCTGAACAGAATTACTTGAAATTTGGCAAAGAGGTAGTCCTCAGGTCAGGGATGTGCCTTTTGCATATATGGTATCAATCTGTTCAGTAGTTCCTGAGAAAATTGCAGTTAAAAGTACATAAATATCTATATGCGCGCACCGTGCGCGCACCGTGCGAGCACTCGTGCGCGAGCGTAATTCTGATTGGTGGTTAGATATCAGTCAACATTCGAATCGGTCGAAATCAGGAATTGTCGGACACCATTTTGTGTGTGGCAGTGAATAAGAAAGGTGGAGAACGTGAAAAGGGGGCAGGGTAGAGAGTTCCTGACCCCCTAGCCTTTTTCAGGGGGTCCCTGATGGACCCCGAAGGGTGAAAAAAACATTTTATTTTTCTTTAAAAAAATCGCAGGGTGCGCGCACGGTGCGTGCACCCCCCCAGCCGCCATTTTGAGTTTTAGAGGCAGAAGAGCGCTAAAAACACAAGTGGAGAACGTGAAAAGGGGTCAGGGTAGAGAGTCCCTGACCCCCTAGGCCTTCTCAGGGGGACCATGAAAGACCCCTAAGGTCCCCAAAAATATATATATATTTTATAAATATTGCGCACGGTGCGCGCACGGCGGCAAAAAATTCATAAAAAAAATAGAATCAAAAATCAAGTTTAAGTGTTTAGATGTTGGTTGGCTCTAAAAAGAGCAGAAACAGACTTATTGACGTGCTTTTTTACTTTCTCAAACTGCAGACAATATTGGTTGGACCAGTTCCACTTTTGCCTTTGGCATATATTAGAATATACAAAGGTAGTTTGTGGAAAAAGTGACATCAATTGCACAAAGCATTTCCAGACCTGCCCCAGTTAAAGTGCCTAGGTCATTTCCACCACACTGCACAATTATAAGGTCAGGCTGTGTGAGATGTAGAAAGGATTTCACCAAAGGCATTAATTGGTGCCACTTTAACCCTCTCTGACCAATCCATTTAATGTCTACATTTGGCAAAGCAAGGTCTTTCACAATACCTCTTTTGACAGCATACTTTTCACTCCAGTAGACATAGCTATGACCTACAATCCACACTGTGAACATCTTTAAGGAGATCTGGATGCACTCAGAAGGTGTCTTTCAGTAGAATGGCAATATGAAAAGAAAATAGTTGTAAAATGGAGGCTTACATTTTTTTTTTTTAATAAAAAGAGCTCATTGGCTGTTTCAGACCATTCAACACTAAAAACTAGGCTGTATGTTTAAATTTTTAAAAGCATGTTTTGTATTGGTTCAGAAAAATGTGTTCCCACAGAAGATTACTTTGGATATGCTGTTAGGTTTGAAAAGTCAAGCACTCTTGCTCTTTGGATTAGAAACATTGTGTGCTGAACTTCTGACCTCTCTGCTCACACCAGTGTTCCATGATCTGTTGCTATGGTAGCAGGCAGAAGTCATGTTGGGGGTAGGAATCATTTGGAAAGGGTTGAAATTTGCAACCAATAGAAATGTGTCTTTCCATTTAAAAAACTGTGGGAAGCAATGTGATTTGACGTTAACATGTATATGTGTGAAAAAGGAGAGGGAAATTTTGCCATTTAGTGGTTTTGGTGAGAGGAGTACAGCTCAGAGATTCTGGCTCTGATAATCTGCTGTGTGAGTGGCACATTTCTTTCTCAACTAACTACTTTTAAAGATGAGTTATGAATTTGAGAGGGGATGTATGTGGTGTATTTTGATATAAATAAAAGAAATGTGTTCCTTCTTTTAAAGTTGTGTACATTTTCCTACCACTTTAAAAGTTGTGTTTTACATTTTATGTTAAGGAAGATATTTAACAGCCTTGAACTTGTAAGATATTATGGAGTATGTCTTCACCATAAGTTAAGTTGTACTGGTATCACCCAGGCATACTGTTTTGTGCCTAGAATCACACCATGAGTCTGTGTGCACACAGGAATTGTTGTCAGAGATTTAATTTGTGTTGCTCTTGTTCTGTAAGACTTGCACTCGTAGGAAAGGGGCAGCTTGTTTTCTTGAACTGTGATGGTTAGCATGCAGCACACATCACCATCTTCCAGATGAGAGGCAAATGCTAACACATTTGAAAACAACAGGGTAGATTTTCCTTGCAGTACTGTAATGAGTGATGTAGTTCCTACATGTTCATAAGCCAAATTAACCCTTACCACATGTGCTCTTTCATACATCTCTGCAGTCTTCATGCAGTTGTGCAAGCGTCCATGCAGATCTCTCTTGCAGCTGACAATACACAGTGTCCAGAAACACACTCTTAGCACACAGGCAGCTGCTTCTCCTGCATTCTCATGCTTACTATTCAGCACTGTGTGGTATTTTAGATAGCAGTGAGTAACGCTAACACATTCAACATCACCAAGGCTCATTTCCTTTGCTCTAGTCTAATCACTCACCCAGGTTCCACATGCTCATGGTCTCACGTAGCTGTTAGGACATGTGCTCTTTTCTGCCTCTCTAAACTATAAGGAAAATGTGTCAGGCTGTTACAGTAATTATGACTTGCTCTACCACAGTAGTAAATGTGCTTTGAAATTGCCAATCAAATATCGTTTTCTGCCTAGAATCACACCATGAGTCTGTCTGCACACAGGAATTGTTGTCAGAGATTTAATTTGTGTTGCTCTTGTTCTGTAAGACTTGCACTCGTAGGAAAGGGGCAGCTCATATAATAGGATTTGAAAAGCTCAAAAAAAATATAGTAATATATTTAAATTACATAAAGGTATTTTTTTTTGTTTCCTTTAGGTATTGCTGAACAACACAGAAATAAATTAAACATGCCTATAAAATCAAGAAAGAGAAAAGAAAAGCAAAAACATCTATATTTGAAGTCAACTGGACTACAGAAATTAGTTGAAGAACCTCATGTTGGAAAAAAGAAAAAGTCTTCTGGTAAGCAGACTAAGGATTTTTTTTAAAATATCCTCAAACATAGAACAAATGTAGAAAGTATATTCACTGCAAATAGTGTTTCAAGAAGAAAACAACAAGACAATAGAAAGAAATTACTAAATGCTAATTTACAATCAGAAGCAAGAAAGAATGACTTAAAAAGAAAAACAGAATTTCAAAACATTTGTAAAAAAATGTTTCAGAGAAGAGTGGTGTTCAATTTGCTAAAGGATGTGAAAAAATATAGGAAGAAAGCAATATTTTATAAGAAAAAGAAACATATTGAATCAATTGTTGCAAAGGCTTTGGAATTAAAAAGAAAACTATTCATTTTAATTTTGAACAGGATCCGTACATTAGATAAAATAGTCAATGTAATGAAGTCAAAAAGCAAAAGGAAAAGAGTAGTGAAAAAAATAACTTTTGTAATGTGTTCTTAGGAGAATGGAAGCATAGTTCAAGTACTGAACCATTTTTTAATGAAGAGAGTTATCTTCAAAGTAATAGTTTGCTGCATGCAGTTGACACCAGTGGTCGAAGTTATGAAGTTAAAAATGGTTGTGTAATGGAAAAGGAGAAAATGGTTCCAAGAAATGAGGAAGAAGTGTTAGCTGATGAGGTTATGGGGAATTGTCCTAAAGCCCCAGTGTACTCTTGGAATTGTAGTAGTATTTGTACTGTACGACAAGAATCTATTGATAAATTATGTGACTTTCTAAGAGAATATAGTAAAAAAAGTGTTAACAGAAGATTAAGGTGCTTCAAAGACTAGATCCATGCAGAGTGAGAAAGAATACTGGTTTGCAAGGACATTCTCTGGCTTGTCTTTCTAGGAAAGTTTGTCAAAGTGTTTTTCACCATTTTAGGATGCTGGCAGTACATCATACTGAAATGAGAAAGTTTGTGAGAAGATTGTATTTTGCTAAAAGTCCAGCACTAAAGTTAAATGAGTTGAATAGTGCTCTGTTGCGTGAATCTTTATCAGATGTAGAGAAGGTTACTGATGATATTCAGTTTTGTTACCTTGGTCCAGAACAAGAAAGTGCAGGAAATGACACAGTTATTGAAGAAACTGTGGAAGAGAATGTAGAACCCACTGTTAGTAAAAATTTTGAAGATCAAATGACAAAATTTACTATCATCTCTAATCAAAGACCAAATATTACTTGTATTTGTTGCCGGAGAAGCCATTATAAAACTCAAACAAGGAATGTTGATCTCTATAAAAAAAGTGAAAAAGAAAATAATTATGAGTGGAAGGATTTTGCTACATATTTGTTTCTGGAAAATTGTTTTGATTTGGGTGAAGATCAGCGTATTTGTAAATACTGTTATAACAAGTTAGAAGAAAATAAAATGCCAGCTAGAGCTGTACATAATAGTTTAGAATTGGTTGATATTCCTGCAGAACTTAGTGATTTAAATACGTATGAGTCTATACTCATTCAATGTGTCCATCCGTTTCAGACTATAGTTCGTATGGAGCCCAAAACAGGTAAATTACCTCCTTCAGATGTACAAAGAGGTTTAAAAGGAAGAGTTGTCTATTTGCCATTAGATTTGAAAAAAAATATTGAAACAATTGATGCAGATAGTTTGGAAACTGAACCCTTAGTTATTCTGGTTAATGGTGTACCTACAAAGAATAAGAAAATTTGGCAGGAGCTAGTACATGTACGAAAAGTACAAAGAGCAAATTTATATTTGACAAGAAAAAATAAGTACTATGAATCAATTTATATGGATGAAGATGAAGAAGTTTTACTAGCAGACACAGGAATACCAACTGGGCAAATTGAAAAAGAGGATAAGTCAAAAGAAGAAGAAATTTATGAACATTTCAGCATACATCCTCTTCATTCTAAAGAAGTTATCGGAAACACTATTGATCTGTTTCAGATGAAAAAAGCAAAAGGAACTCCTGTGAGTGTATGAGAGGAGAGCTTGGAAGCTCGTTGTTTTCCCCAGCTGTTTCCTACAGGAAAAGGTGGATGATATGATGAACGTCCAGTACAGATTCCTGCTTCTGAGTATCGGACTACAAAATTATATGCAGAAGATCCAAGATTTCGTCAAAGTATTCCTTATTTGTTCCATCTTTGATTTGGAAGTGACTTGTCTGCACTATATTATGCAGTAAATCACATTTTAAAAACTGGAGTACATCTACATAATGTGTCTGCAAAGGATTTTATGAACAAAGTGCAATAGCGAGATGATCATTTGGCATCTCAATTGATTAATCAATGGCTTTTCAGCGTGGAACTAATGAATATTGGTACCGACGCCATGGAGAATTGAAATGTATGTTACTGAATTTAGGAACTCCTACATGGTTCCTTACCCTAAGCTGTGCTTGGGATGATTTACTGGATTTTCTTCGAGAGGCAAATTCAGATATTGAAAACATCCAATACAAGACAGCAGGAGAATTGTGCTCATTGGATCCGGTTTATGTTTGCAGCTATTTCAATCATAGATTTGAGGCTATGATGTCCTTCATCTGCAATAAAAAAAAATCCACCTCTTGGAGAAGTTGTGGATTTCTTTTGGAGAAAAGAGTACCAAGCAAGAGGTGCTCCTCATATTCGTATGCTGTTGTGGATCAAGGATGCCCCAAAATTTGGAACAGATTCTGATGATGCAGTTTTATCTTTCATTGAAGAATATGCAACAAGTTCTATACCTAAAAGCAGAGAAGAAAAAAACTTACAAGAGCAAGTTTTACGTTTCCAAAGTAATCGGTGTGGAAAATACTGTCGACGAAAGTACAAGAGTAAAGATAAATTCTACACAAAATGTCGATTTGGATTTCCACGACCTGTTCTTTCAAAAGGAAGAGTAAACAGTTTTATGTCAGCTGTGCGACATACCATTACAAGAAAATCTCCGAAAAATACCTACAACCTAAGAAGAAAAGAAGAGTCAAAATATATAAATGACTACAACCCAGTCATTTTATCCATGTGGAATGCTAACATGGATATTCAGTATGTAGCTGACAATTCTATTGCTGTTGCTCGGTATGTCACATCTTACATAACTAAATCTGAGAAAACGGAATTGAAAGAAATGTGGGAAGAGATTTCTCACGAGAAGACTGTCAGTAAAAAGCTATACAGTTTCAGTTTAAAGATGTTATCGCATCGAGAAATTGGGTCATACGAATGGTCAGATAGGTTATCATCTGCAAGTCTATACTCCAAATCCAGAGGAATAATTTGGGTAAGTTTAGGCCTTGCAGGAATGCGAAATCGGGTACTGAAATCTATTCGAGAAATTGAATATTTAGCAGAGAACGAACCAGAAAGTACAGACATTTTGAAAACAAATATGTTGGACACATATTACCCAAACAGAAGTCATCACCTTGAGAACATGTGTCTCTATGAAGTGCTGCAGAACTAAATTTTTACACGGAATGCCACAGAAGACATCAACAATGGAAAATATAAAGTCATTGGTGAGGAAGGATGTTTGGTGAAACAAACAACAGGAAATTTGATTAATCACAGGAAGCTGAGTTGCGACACTGCTGCCAAAAAGGAATTTTACTACTTAGCACTTTTACAGCTGTTTAAACCATGGCGTTTAGAGGATGAATTACTTGGAGATTTTCAGAGCTATGAAGATTGCTTTAATGAATGTAAAGTTGGCATAGAATGCAGTACTTTCACAAATTATGTACAAATGTTAAATGAAGAAATTGAACAAGAAGCTACAATTGCAGCTGAAGTAGCTAGAGACAGTTCTCAAGACAGTCAAAGTTCTGGTACGCTCAGTCAAGATCCCCTAGGACAACCAATCGTAGAAAATGAAGCTGCAATAGCCATGACTGAAGTGGAAACAGCTATGAATCAAGCTCAGGAAGATTTAATAGACTTACCAAATTTGGAACAACAACTGAATGATGAACAACAACAAATTTATGAAGAATTCACAAAACAAATTGATCATGGATTACTACATGAAAATAAAGAGTGCTCATGCACATCATTTGAACCAATCAGAATGTATGTGAGTGGACAAGCTGGAACTGGAAAAAGTTTCTTAATTAAAGTAATTAGAAGCTACCTACAGAAAAAAACTGATTCAACTTTGTCTTGTGTTGTTACTGCTCCAACTGGGTTAGCAGCATATAACATAAAAGGAATTACCTTACATCAATTGCTAATGTTACCAGTAGAGCATGAGAACAAAATAGAATACCACAAGCTAACAGGAGAAGCATGTTTTGAAGTTTCAAGAGTGTTTAAGAAAATGAAAGTTCTCATTATTGATGAGGTAAGCATGGTATCAAACTTAATGCTTGCCTTTGTGCATTTTAGAATGCAGCAAATTCTAAAGACAGACTATGACGTGTTATTTGGAGGAAAACATGTTATAGTTTTTGGGGATCTACTGCAGCTCACTCCAGTTAAAGGACAAACAGTATTTAATACTCTTGCACATGAAGACACGAAAAAGTTATTAGGAAGTATAGGTAATGTGAATATTTGGTCATACTTTGAGTACAAAGAACTCATTACCAATATGCGGCAAGCAAATGATGATGATTATGCAAGTATTCTCAAAGATATCAGAATTGGACTACTCACAGAACATGGCAGAAAAACTTTACAGAGTCGATTGCTATGTAATTTGTTTCCTACAGAACAAATAGTTCCAGAGAAAATATACAAGAAAATTGCAGAAAAAATACTGTAATCTGCTTAATGCCAACACTACATGAATGCTCTATATTCAATGAAGAACTTTTGAAATTGGAAAATGAAGAGATTATGAAAATGGAAGCCGTGGATAAAATACAGCATGAAGGAATAACTATTATATTGACAGGCAAATTGAAAACTAAATTGGATTCTCTAGAGAAAAACATATCGAAAACAGCTGGTTTAGAAAAGAATCTTTATGTATGTATGAACTGTCGAGTAATTTTAAGACGTAATTTGAATGTAGAAAAAGGTTTAGTGAATGGAGCTATGGGTAAAGTTGTGGGTTTTGATAATTACCAGAAAAAAGATGGAATTGAATTTTTAAAAATAAAATTTGATCAGATTGAAGAGCTTAAAGTCATTAGTCGTTGTTCAGTTCGTTTTTTGGTTGTGAAAGACTTATATGTACGTAGGAAGCAGTTTCCGTTTTCTCTAGCATATGCTGTAACTATTCACAAATCTCAAGGATTAACTGTAGATAGTGCTTTTGTAAACATTGGATCTAGTGTGTTTAAAGAAGGTATGGCATATGTTGCTTTGTCATGAGTGAAAAAATTATCTGGTTTATTCATGATAGACTTTTATGACTCAAAAGTTAGTGCTGGTGCAAATTGTGTAAAGGAGTATAATAGATTAAGAAGAAGCTATGCTCCTCATTTAGGTCAGTATCCTGTGTTTGAAAAACGTGTTGTTTGTCGGAAAAGGAGAATTGAGAATATCTGTAATGAGGATGTACAGAAGAGAAAACAAAAGGAGAGTGATGTGATTGCAAGCAAAAGGAAAAAGGACAATGTTGAAGAGGTTGTTGGTTGTCATTTTGAAAATAGCTCTGGTGTCAACTGCTACGCTAATGTAGTGCTGAATGTTGTATTTTATCTTGAAAGTTTGCAAGAGCAGATAATACTAAATCATGAAAAAAGATTTTGTTCTCTGCTGAGTTTCCTTTATGAGAAGTTGAGTAATGATAAAACTAAAATAGAAATTGCTTCTGATGTTAGAAATCTTTTAGATGTCTGTTCTGGATGTACACAGTTTACACAAAATGTCCAGCAAGATGCACAGGAATTCTTAATGTATATGCTTATGGTACTGGAAGATGAAGGGGTAGAAATAGAAAATATGTTTGGTCTCTCTTATAAATGGGAACATGCTGCACTAATGTTGATTCTGAAAGGTTCATACATTTAACATTACCAGAGAGTAAATCAGTGACTTTTAGTGAATTAGTTAAAGATGCTAATCACAACATGGTATGTTCTCAATGTAAATCAGAAATGTTATCAACGTTATTTTTAAAGAAATATGGACAGTATATAATTTTAATGATGCAACGTTGTAGAGCTGATGGAACAAAATTGGACACTTTAATAAAGAAGTTTGTAGGAAATCAATTATCAATATCAGGAAAGACTTTTGTTGCAGTTGCAATAATTTTCCATGATGGACCTTCTATAACTTCTGGTCATTACACAGTTTATCTAAAATGTGAAAAAGGCTGGACACTGTGTAATGATTCTCAATTGATTTTCAAGCAATGTTTGCCTGCAGAATTACCAAATTCCTACTTAATTTTTCTAAAACCAACATTTTAGATACAAATTGCAGCATCTGAAGAAACCATTATTTCGATTTTATAGGATTACCATTGGATATTTCACCTAATAAGGAATTAAAAATTACCATTTGGCCTCATGGAAAGGTAAATGTTTCTATTGTGGACTTCTTTGACAGATATTATTTTGGTGTACGTGCTTAAGCAACAAGATTTACAGACGTTATTTATTGCAAATAGTTATTGTTCTTAGAAGATATTTTTAATATATATGTTACATTTCTATCAAGGTATGTTTTACTGAGGATAGATTCAGGGCTTTTTTAAACAATCTTTCAGATTGTTTATTTTTTTGCCCGCTGTTAAGTGATGAATGCAATTGATGTCACTATTTTCAGTGAAATTCAATATATTCTGAAAACAGCAAAAAAAGGACAAAAAATTACTTTGTTAAATATGAAAATATGTGTACTGTATTCTAAAATGTATTGTTAAATATTACTCCTTTTTTTCTTTTTTTTCAGATCTAGAAAGAAAATTTAGGAAATTGAATCCATTTTTCTTGTAATTAAAAAAAACACATTTATTTCTAATTAAGTTATTTTGTTGGTCAGGTAAGTTTAAAATATCTGTATTTCTCACCCCTTCACTTTCATGCTCCCTTTTCTTCACTTCTCCTCACTCTGCTTTTCTCATTCCCCTTCCCTCTCTCCTCTTCCTTTACTGCTCTTTCGTAACTCCCTCAGTCCTTTTCTACTACTCCCCTAGGTTTACTGCCTCCATCACTATTTTTTCAGCCATGTTTCTCTCCCTGTCTCCATATGTCTCAGTCATTCTAACTGCCTTACTCCTTCTCAGTTCCTTGCTCTCTGTCTCTGTTTCTGTCTCTCTCCCTTTGTCTGTCTTACCCTTAATTTCCTTAACATCTCTGTTTCTACCACTCCTCCACTCCCCATCACTCATTTTCCATCTATGTTAAGTTTTTTAACCTTCTCCGTCATTCTCCTTCCCTCACCTTCCCTAACAGTCACTATCCTTTACTCATAGTCACTCCTATTCTCCTACTTCACTTCCTCCTGTCTGTATCTCACACCCCTTCATCTTTTAGCATTCTTTCTTTCACTCTCCCTCACTCTCCTTTGCTCATTGAAATCCTGACTCCCTTTCTCTCACTCCAGTTTCCTAAATCCCTCCATCCCCTCACTCCCCATCTGTCACTTTCCCTTATCCCCTTTGCTAATCCTCATACCCCTTATCTCACCATCACTCCACTTCTCTTACTTTCAATCCCTTTACCCTGCTGTACTTCATCCGCTTCATCTGTTACTCCCTTTCCCTATCTCCGTCCCTTACTCCCCTTTTCTCACTCCTCCTCCATCACTCTCCATTACTCACTGCCATTCCTTTACTCATTCACTCTTCTTACCTGTATCCTCTACCCTTAGTCCTTTTGTTGCAGTCAGTCTTTCACTTCCCTTTCATGACTGATCAAACTTTCCTTTTCTGATGGATACATCTGCCAGTGGATTCCTCACCTTGTGAATATCCCCTGCGCCAGCAACATTCGGAAACTTTTGTAGTAGTCCACGCCGATGAGGTCGAAGACGACGTCACAGAGGAACGACACCGCTCGCGACTCCGCTGATGTCACCGGCTCCATAAGAAGACCTCGTCGGCGTGATGACGTCAGTTCCCTTTTTTCCGCGCCGTCGAAGCCAACGGATTTCGGGAATCGCTGTTGTTAGCGTCGTTGATACTTTGTGTATTCTGGTTATTTTTCCTGTTCTCTTTCGAGGATGTCGACAAAAAAGTCTGGATTTAAGCCTTGCCGGGAGTGTGACAAGCACATGTCCATCACAGATCCTCATCAGGATTTTGTGTGGTGTTTATCGTCGGACCACGACATGGATGGCTGTACCAGCTGCCGGAAGATGAGCACAAAGGCTCTTAAAGAACGGGAGGCAAAACTCTTCATTGCAAAAATGAAGAAGGAGAAGAGAGGGAGAAGAAGATCGAGAACGAGGTCGAGGTCTAGATCGAAGTCGAGGTCGGCGTCGAAGTCGACTTCGGGACATACTTCTCGGGCCAAGAAACATAAGAAGAAGAGAAGGCACTCGTCTCGACACCATTCTGATAAGAGCTCGACGCCGAAGTTACCTGCTCGGCGTCGTAAGGACTCTGTTTCTCCTTCTCCTGTGCTGGATTCGCCTGCTGGTCCTTCATCTCCAGTGGTCTCCTTGTCTCCGGCTTCACCGGTTCCAGCTCGGACTCCGACGCCGGTCCCATCTCCGGCGCCAGTTCCGTCTCCGGCCCCGGAAGTTCTTCAAACCCAGGGTGAGCATGCGACGCCGCTGATTCCACCATCGGCGCCGGTTGGCCCGAGTCCGGTGAGGCCTGACCAGTACCCTGCCTTCCCTGGACCAGGTCAGGACCCCTCGCATTACTTAAATGCGATGTATGGGGTGTTTGCTCGAGCCATGTATACCTCTGGTGTACCTGCGGGTCCGATGGGTCCAATGGCATTTAACTTGGGGGTGCCGCAAGTATATCCACAGGCCCCTTTCATACCATTCTTTCCAACGACGCCGTCTTGGAATCCTCCGGCTCCGAGGACATCGACGCCGCTTCCATCCTCCGGCTCCGGCTCGACCTCGTTCGACGCCGATGGCTCCGGCAGATCCACGCTCGATGCTGGCACCGGCGCCATCGGATTCGAATACGGCGCCGCCGATGATTCGGATTCGTTCCATAAGGGAGACTCAGAGGATTATTGAGGAGCAGAGGTACCTTCAGGAGGAAGCGGAAGAGGGGGAATTGGTGGAGTCGGATGAAATATTCGAAGAGCTTAAAGAAGCTAGTGGGCTGGATCTGTCTCCTTAGTGGGAGATTACTCCACCGTCGGATGAACCCTCTAAGGACGTTGCTCCCTACCATTCAGTTATCAGGAAGGCTGCGGAGCTGCTTGATCTCCAGTTGCCAACTACAGAGTTTAAGTCGAACATTTTAACTGAGGTACTGCATTCTCCCACAGCGGTATCAGAGCCTTTGCTTCCCTTTAATGAGGCCATTGTGGAACCTGTGTTAGAGGTGTGGCGCAAGCCCTTTTCTGCTCCTGCAGTCTCCAAGACGATTGCAAGAAGATATAGGGCAGCCCCAGGAGATCCTGAATTTTTGACGTCTCATCCTTCACCTGAGAGCCTGGTGATTCAGGCAGCTTGTTCGGGAAAGTCTAAGGGGGCTTTTCCTCAGGTTCCTGGGGACAGAGAGGCTAAAAGGCAAGACCAGTCTGCCAAAAAAGTATTTTCATTGGCCAGCATGGCTTTGAAATCAACAAACGCCACTTGTCTTTTGGGACGCTATGTGCACGGACTGATGGATTTGGCTAAAAAACTGGCACCAAAACTGCCTGAGGAGGAGAGGACTGGTTTCAGTGACATCTTGGCTGATGCTCAGGCGGCAGCACGTCAGGTGATCCAGAGTGGACTGGACAGTGCAGATTCTGTTGCAAGGATTATGGGGTTGTCTGTCGCAACCAGAAGAAGTGACTGGTTAAGACCTTCTGAGTTCTGAGTTAACGCTTTTTCTGGTGGATTCGGTATCTGCCTATGGATTCCTCACTGACCCACCCGCCTCCCCGTTGTCCATCCTTCTATACCTAAGGTTCTGTTAATAATGTTTTAGTCTGCTATTCTGATGATGGTATTTCAAAATGTGTATGTTACTGTCAAAGGCATTGTATTTTTCTTTGGCCTTTCTATTCATTCTCCACACTATGGGCCATATGTAGGTAGCATCACATTTACCGATTCATAAATACCGAATTTTACTGATTCGGTATTTATGAATCGGTAAATGTGATGTAGGTAATGATTCGGTAAATTTTACCGAATCGGAAAAATTCGGTAAATATGAATCGGTATTTACCGATTCGGTAATGGGGCATACCTTCCCATTGATTCCTATGGGCCTGGAGGCCCATAGGAATCAATGGGAAGCCAGTCACCATTACCGATTCGGTAAATACCGATTCGGTAATGGGGGGAGCATATACAAGGGTGGCAGGGTGTCACATTGACACCCTGTTGCACCCCTGATTCTTGCATGTGTGCACATGTGGCGCACATACATGCCCTAAGGGCATGTATGTCTGCCACATGGCACTCTTACATCTGCAAAATATTGCGTTTTGCAAGGTATTCGTTATTTATCACCAACCTGTATTTGGTGGTAAATAACAAATTCTTTATTCTAATTTGCACTCTTTAGAGTGCTCCCTACATTCAGGATTCGGTATTTTACCGATACGGTATTTTACTGATTCAGTAATTTACCGAATCCTGAATTATGCTCCTACATCCCAAATAGCTAAATACCGGTCGGTAACGGGATATTTACCGAATTTCGGCCGTTACCGACCGGTATTTAGCTACCTACATGAGGCCCTAAGTGTGTTGATCTGCATATTGTGTACTGTGTATACTGTGTATATATTGCTGTCAGTCCGTCCGTGTGCCTCGAAGGCACGTAAAAAAGGGGCGGAACTGACGTCATCACGCCGACGAGGTCTTCTTATGGAGCTGGTGACGTCACCGGAGTCGCGAGCGGTGTCGTTCCTCTGTGACGTCGTCTTCGACCTCATCGGCGTGAACTGCTACAAAAGTTTCCAAATGTTGCTGGCGCAGGGGATATTCACAAGGTGAGGAATCGACAGGCAGATACCGTATCCACCAGAAAAAGCGTTACCGAAGGTAAGTAACTTGTTCTTTTCACTCATTCTGTCTGTCCTTTCCTCCTCTTCACTCAGTCATTTCAATCATTTCAATCATTCATGTATACACTACACATTCATTCAATAAAATTACAACACAGTATATTAGGAATATAGCTGTTCTTGGAGAAGTAAAGTGAGTTCTGAAAAGAACTGTTTTTTTTGTCTTTTTTGTCTTGTATTTTTGTTTTTGTTTTTTAACAATTTTGTATTTTGTTTTATTTTTTTAGAGCACCAAAAAAAAACAGGTAATGAAAAACTGTTCAACAGGAACAAAAAAAAAAAATGAAAAAAATTATGGGCTGGAGCATGTGTGCTGCTGTATTCTGTTTTCAATCAAGTTTATACGGCTCTCACCGTAGCAAAGAACAGCATTGCACAGATTACAATGTATGTGCACCTTCTGGAAAAGGGGGCGGATGTCCAGTGGCCTGGTACACGGTGAATCTGCGGCCGCGGATGATGTGCTCGGCTGAGCAGGTGGAGGGTTGTCCGTTAGGGCTCTAGTTGTTTCACGAGCATAACGTACAGAATGCACTGTCTTAAAGTGTCTCAGCATGGAATAAATACTAAAGGAGTATTTTTGGCTGGGATCTCCTCTAGATAAGACACTTCCACAAATAGTGCAAGTCACCTTTGGTGCATTCACCTTCTTTTGGCCCTCTGGAAAGGTGAAGTAATTCCAGATGAAAGAGTGTTTTTGCTTGCTCTTCCTTGGTGGTTCCACAAAGGTCTCCTTCTCACTCCCTGAAGTTGACTGCTGTTCTGCCATTTTCAAGTAAGATTTCACTCGAGTAGCTGTTCAGCTCCTTGTCCCAGGAAGTAAGAAGAAATAGTGAGGGGAGTGGGTGTGGTGTTTGAAGATTCTGGAACATAAAATACTATGAACCAATGAAAAGTATTGTTTCTTAATCACATGACTTTCCGTGCGTGCATGGTGCTCGCACGTATACGCGCACCGTGCGCACACCGTGCGAGCACGGTGCTCGCACGCATGCGCGTAGGGTGCACGCATGCATCAGAAATGAATTACTTTTAACCCGATTTCTAAAACATGAAAACGAGGCAGGGAAGACACTCCCTGACCCCCTAGACCTTCTCAGGGGGTCCCTAAAGGTCCTCGTAAAAAAACAAAACATTTTGTTTGATAAAAAAAATTGCCGGAGCGCGCAAGGTGCACGCACGCACGCGCGCTCGGTGCACGCACGCATCAGAAATGAATTACTTTTAACCCGATTTCTAAAACATGAAAAGGAGGCAGGGAAGACACTCCCTGACCCAGTAGACCTTCTCAGGGGGTCCCTTAAGGACCTCATAAATCAAAAAAAACCATTTTGTATAATAAAAAAAATTGCCGGTGCTCGCACGGTGCTCGCACGCATGCGCGCACGGTGCACGCACGCATCAGAAATGAATTACTTTTAACCCGATTTCTAAAACATGAAAAGGAGGCAGGGAAGACACTCCCTGACCCCCTAGACCTTCTCAGGGGGTCCCTAAAGGACCTCGTAAATAAAAAACAAACCATATACTTTAATAAAAAAAATTGCCGGTGCCGCACAGTGCGCGCACCGTGAAAAACCCTTAAAAAACTGTTTATAAGTTTATAGAAGATATTAACTATGCTGTTCAACTTTATCTAAATTCCCAAAAAAAGAGCTGAGCCATTCCATATTACAGGATACAGTCAATCTATAACTATATACATAGGTAGTTTATTGTAAAATAAATATATAAAAAATATAATAATACATAGATAAATTAGTATTTAAAAAACCTTACAAATTCACTAAAAAAACGTAGGTTTCACACACGTTATAGTTAGAAATTAGCATTTAAAAAACCTTGCAAATTCACTTAAAAAACATAGGTTTCACACACGTTATAGTTAGGAATTAGCATTTAAAAAACCTTGCAAATTCACTGAAAAAACCATAGGTTTCACACACGTTATAGTTAGGGATTAGCATTTAAAAAACCTTGCAAATTCACTGAAAAAACCATAGGTTTCACACACGTTATAGTTAGGAATTAGCTGGACATTACTCGTACAAAACCATGAGTGCTAATAAAGGTGTAATGCTTGGAACACCTTGGTGTTTTTCGAGTGCTTTTCAAACCAAACGATCAACCAAGCCGGAGCATGATTTATTGGCGGCGGTCGTGCCGTCGAAGAGCACCACCCCGAAAACCTGGGGGCCCCAGGGGCTGACATCAGCTGGCCTCTTTTTGGGGACTAACATCAAGGAATTGAGGACTACGTCGATCTGCCGGGGCTCATTTGGGGGCTCTGTTCAGCAGGACATTGCACTCTTATTCAAAGCCGACACTACATTGCCCAGAATACTTTGCTCATCGCACAGGTGACAACCGATCATGTGGTATGTCACACGGTGCTTTTAAGCAGGGAGTGATCGGAGGTGCATTTTTCCACTACCAGCCCTGAAGAGAGGATTGCCTGGAAACGCGTCGGCGTACGTGGTGGGAACTGTGTAAGCAGTAGAGAGACGTTTTCCTTCCCGCTTAATAAAGGTGTAATGCTTGGAACACCTTGGTGTTTTTCGAGTGCTTTTCAAACCAAACGATCAACCAAGCCGGAGCATGATATATATATATATATTCACTGAAAAAACCATAGGTTTCAGGGGTGTTATAGTTAGCTGGACTTTTCACTTGTACAAAACCATTGAAATTCCCCCGTTATAGTTAGTTCAGCTAACTATAACTCGCGCGCCCGCAATGCACTGCTGATGACGTCACATATTACATCACTCATGACATGGTCAGTGACATCACTCATGACAAAACTGATGATATCTCAAATGACATCACTGATGACATCACTGATGACATCATCCAGTGAATGTGTGTTATTCTGAGAAATTAAATATGTTTTATATATGTATATCTCAAGGTCGATGGAAGAATAAATGGGTATATAAGTGTCTAAATGGATGATTTGTTTTTGAAAAATTGATTGTGTAACTGACTGATTAAGTGTATCATAGTGAATACATGGCTTAGTGAGTAATGTTTAAATATGTAAATATCTGTATCAGTCTCTCACTTTGTGTATAAGTGGCTGCATGGGTTGGTGAGTAGCTACATGGGTGTCTATATAGGTTATTAGTTGGTTTTTTGAGTATCAGTCTGAGTGTCTGCATGGTTCGGTGGGGGTATTACGTAGTGCATAGGTGCATGAATGAGTGACTCACTGTTTGTATGTGTTGAACACAGTATGTGTGCAGGACTGTATGGGTGGATGAGTGTGTGTATGGGTGTGTTAGTGAGTGAATGACTGTCTCAATAGTGTCTTTATGAGTAACTACATATGTTTTAAACTAGTATATGTGACTATTGGTGTATATATGTGAGTATATGTGAGAGTGAGAGATTGAAAGAGTTCCTGTATGAATAAGTATGTGTTTCTATAAGTGATTGTTTAAAAGACTAAGTATGTGTAAGTTTCCGTAGAAGTAAGTGTGGTGGTGTGTGTATAACTGTATATGCAAGTAAATGTATGTTTGATTCTTTATTAGCATGAGTGACTATGTGTGTGAGTAACTATGGATGAGTGGCATTGTGTAACAGGATGTATAGGTGTATGAGTACATATGATGAGTGAGTACATGTATGAGTGACTGTATTGGACTGTTGGTGAATGAGTGGATGTGTATGTGGATCTTAGAACTACTGAAGAGGTTGTTGTAACTGGTATTGGTATGTCCATTGTTTTGAAAATTTTAGTCTCTATTTTTCAATGTGTGTATCAAAGGTTATATTAGGGTGAGAGGAGGTCTGCCACTCTATCACAAGGATGATGTCATCAGTGATGTCATCAGTGATGTCATTTGAGATGTCATCAGTGATGTCATGAGTGATGTCACTGACCATGTCATGAGTGATGTAATATGTGACGTCATCAGCAGTGCATTGCGGGCGCGCGAGTTATAGTTAGCTGAACTAACTATAACGGGGGAATTTCAATGGTTTTGTACAAGTGAAAAGTCCAGCTAACTATAACACCCCTGAAACCTATGGTTTTTCAGTGAATTTCTGAGGTTTTTTAAATGCTAATTCCTAACTATAACGTGCCTGAAACCTATGGTTTTTTCTGTTAATTTCAAAGGTTTTTTAAATGCTAATTTCTAACTATGCCTACAGAGATAGGACATGTGAAGAAAGAAGAAAAAATGCACAGAAAGAAACAAAAGAAGTGCAGAAAGAAGCAACAGAAGTCCTCAAATACGAAGATAAGTGCAGGAAGAAGGATAACGTGCAGAAAGAACAAAAAGAAGAGCAGAAAGAAGCCTTGTTGCAAAATCATCCTGTACCCTCAACTTTTTCAGACGGATACTGGTGGTAACTGAGTCTGACTAACCAGTCCTAGAGCCAGTGCTATGTTAAAAGACACTTAGAATACAGTGAAAACACCTACATACACTAGGGAACATTATGCGTTGGGGTCCCCCTGTGATTAGCCTTACCTCCTCTATAAGCCCCTAGTATATAATAGGGCATGGGGATTAAAACTACCTCTTAAAACAGGCCACAGGGCGTTTTTGCACACGTTAACTCAGGCCCCGTCCCCTCCTTTCACCATTGTGTAAACACGCCCTGTGTCCGTTTTTAGTTGGGAGATTAAGTTCATTTGAGTCCTGAGGGTCCCTAGGGTCCAACTAGCCCACTAGGTACCTCCAGTAAGTGCCACAGAGCTGCGTTGCAGAGAGGTGTAAAAAGTGGCACGGCCTGGACCACCTCTCTGCAATGCAGCTCAGTGGCGCTTACTGGAAGCACTTGGTGGGCTAGTTAGCCCCCAGGGGCCCTCAGTATTGAAGGGAAATTATATCCCCAATTTAAAACGTGCCATGGTGCGTGTTTGCACACGTCACCTCAGGCCCCGTCCCCTCCCTTCACCACTGTGTAAACGCGCCCTGTGGCTGTTCTAAGTTGAGAGATTAAGTCCCCTTGAATCCCAAGGGTCCCTAGGGTCACACTAGACCACTAGGTACCTCCAGTAAGCGCCACAGAGCTGCGTTGCAGAGAGGTGTAAAAAGGGGCTTGGCCTCAGAACACCTGTCTGCAGCGCAGCTCCCTGGCGCATACTGGAGATGCCTGTTGGGGGCGCGTTTGCAGAGTGCTGCATGGAGGGGGCATGGCCTCCGGCACGATGCCAGTCTTTTATTTATTTTATTTTTTTAAGAAGGGGGCTGTGTGGTTCCCCTTCTTATTCTAATTTATAGGCCCTGATGACCCCATCCCCCAGGGCCTGTCTCCTAATTATATTTTTTTTACCCCAATCCCCAGGGCCGGCCACTGTTTTTTATTATTTTTAAAAAATATATATTTATAGACACACCTAGGACATGCTGGACAAACCGTACGTACCTATCACCATGACGATTTGCGTGATATTCATTAAAAGGCGACTATGCATGCAATTAATCCACGTGGAATGTATTTACACCACTAGTGAAGCTCTGACATGTCTGATGCTCTACCGTGCCTAATCCCGGTAGACTCCCTTTTCGTTTATTTATACAAACATGGGTAGCTATTGACGGGCACATTTAATACACATGCACACCAAGCCATTCAAAGGGGATTCGACAAAAATTCGACCAAAACTATGCAAGAAACCCCCCTCACAGTTAATAAAACACACATCCACTGCCGGATGTGTAATACTTTTTATTTTACTCTCTGGAAAGGGGACGAACATCACTTGCGAGTCACAGCGCGCTCCTGACAGAGCCCAATGCTGTGTTACACCCACCATTGCCTGCCGAGTGCCACACACCTCTGTATTGTATTCCACTAGCTAGTGCATATGCTATGACACTCTCTAGCCCATGTGCACTGTAACACCACCCCGTGAAAATGTCATGCCACACTTGTCTTCGCACAGGTTATATTGCCCCATCTAACGTGCCTTCCTCGATGCCTATGTTATAACGCACAGTGCTATGCCATACATATTACAATTTGGGATCCATATCTTTGTCACAGTGCATATGCAACGTTACACTCCCCAGCACATATTTTATATTACAACTTTAGAGACTAGTTAGGTTACACAACACTGCCCTGTGCATATTACACTCCAAGGCGCATATCGCATAGCACACGCTAGTGCCTGTGCTATCTCGCGCTCTCCAATGAATCTGTCATTGCGCACAATGTATTGCATATTATATTTCACGCCTGGTTCATCTTATATCACACTTTTTGGTGCATAGTTTATACCATACACTATATCTAGTTTTCATTTTCAATCGTGCTCTCAGGACTATGTTCTATATAACACTGTGTTCACCTACCCTTTTCACGGGCATTACATTTTGCGATAGGGGGTGGAGGGTCAGGGGGTGTTTTTGCCAAGTGAGCCCGGAGTCATAGTCACTAACGTCTTCTTCTTCCTGAATAAAAGTGAGATTATGCTGCATACTTGTTCATATTTTAAGTAGTTTGCACAGACAAAATGTTTTAAAAACAATAAAGTTTCTAATACCCGCCTTCTCTGAACAGTTAGCTTGCTGCCCCATCCCCCTCCTCCCTATCCTCTGTTGTGTGAATCCATGGACTAGCCTCCTCCCTCCTGCCATGCATGGTCTGATGTGCTGCCACTGCCCTCAATTTAGTATGATGTACCAGTCCACTCCTCCTGCCCTCCATTGCCCAATTCTATGCCCCATCATTGACCTCCTGCTTAAACTCTGTGGTTAGCTTGCTGCCCCTATTCTCCTTCCCCCTGCCCTCCGATGTCTTTGTGCATGCCCCTGCTCCATCCTTTTTGCCCACCATGTCCTATGGACCTGCCACTCCTATCTACTCTGAGTGTTCTGTTGAGCTGCCACTCCCCTCCCACCTGCCTAGCATTGTCAGATGACTGTAACCTGTCCCTGCCACCTCCACCCTGCCTGTCCACATGCCATGCCTCTATCCTCTTCCTCCTGTCCTACATGGTCCATTGTACTGCCACACCCTTCTGCCCTCCCTGGTCTGTTGTGCTGCAACTGCTCCTCCTGCCTGCCCCGTGTGGTCTGTTGTGAGGCCCCTTCCCCTGAACTTTCTTGTCTGTGCACAGGTCCTGACCCTCCCTTCTATCCTCCATCGTCCTTTGTGCATGCCCCTGCACCCTCCTTCTTGCCCATCATAGCCATTGTGCTGCCACTAACCCTCCCACTTGCCATGCATGGTCTTCTGTGCTGCCATGGCCCCTCCCACCTTCCCTGTGTGGTCAGTTAGCTGCCCCTGACCCCCTCCCACCTTCCCTCCATGGTCTGTGTGTATGCCATCACAGTCTCACTGTTGCTCTACATGTTGTGTCTTGCTTCTAGTGCCCATCCTGCCTGACCTCCATGGCCATCTTGCTGCTCCTGCCCTGCCCCCTTGCCCCCAGCCCTCTGTTTACATGTGCAGACCCCTACTCCCTCCCTCCTGGCTTGTCTGTTCCATTGTAATGCCCCTGATCCGTCCCTCCTGCCCTTTATGGTCTGTTATGCTGCAGCCTTCTCTCCTGTCTGTCCATTATGGTCAGCTAGCTACCATTGCCTCTTGCCCCTCTGTTCTCTGTTGTCCATGTGCATGGTTCTGTCCCCTCCCTCTTGCTTTCTATGGATTGTTGTGCTGCACTCCCGTCCTGCATGCCCTGTGTGGTGTATTGTGCTGCTGCAAACCCTGATGCCTGCCCTGCAGGGTCAGTTTGGTGCACCTCTCCATGTCTCTCCTGTCCTCTGTTATCCAAGTCCATGTCCCTATCCCATTTCCTTCCATGATCCAATGTACCATACTTGCGAACATTTTGAACTTGGTAAGAGGGAGATTTTGAAAAAAAACTGGGGTATTGATTTTCCCCTTTGAGTTACATTGAAAAAGAGGATATTGTAGACAGGAGACAGATCAAATAAAGCCCATTTGAGCTTAAAAACATTGGACGTTTCCTGGCTGAATCGGGTCTGTTGGCATGTATGGTTGTACTACCATTGCCTCTTCCTTCTGCCCACAATGGTCTATTACATTGCCACAGCCTTGAAGGAGGGTAGATTTTGTATCACAGGGGGCCCCTGGCCCGTTCTGTCCACACCTGAAGTATGAGACCCTTGTCCTTGCCCTGCCAGCCGCATTTGTAGGCCGTATTAAATTGACCAGCGGGTCCTGTGTTGCTATATAATTATCCTGAGACATCCTTACCACTCAGCCAGCATAAAACCCCTGTGTAGGCCCTTCTGTTCAATATGTAGGCCTCTTTGTTAAATTGACCATAGCTCTGCAATTTTAGTGTATAGCAGTCTGAAGGCAGGTCTGCGAGGCATTCTGCTCCAAACTAGTAGCCCCCACCCTACCCGAGTGCTCCGTGCTCGGTATCAAAGTTCAACATCCCCCTGAAGCTGTCGACATACAGTAGGCTGCATCCTGGACTGGTACTTGCTTCCTGGGCAGGTTTCCCGCTTTTAAGGAAGTGGCAACCGCAGAGCGTCAAGTTAGGAGAACTGAGGAGATTTTATACATGAATATATTGAATTCCTGTACAATACCCATTATTTTCTGCTTGCTCTATGGAACTTACGATAAGCGATTGGCCTGAGAGACTGACCTTTTCACCCAGTCCATTGTCAGCATTAAGTGGGTAAATGACGAAATGTCTGGTAAAATCTGCAGACGAAGCTTTTGGGTAGCATACGTAGGTAGATGTAGCGTGCAAAGGAGCCCACAAAATGATATAAAAAGGGAGCACCCACAGATATCGACGGACAACCTCGCCGTCTGTATGTAGGTTAACAGGCTGTGCAGGTTTTCCCCAAGAACTGGGAGCTCTTGTCTTCCTTTGCTTAAAATGTCTTTCTCGGCTTTGCTTGAAGTATCTTATTCTATTTTACCTATATGAAATGTCATGTTATGTTTAACCATTGTTCTCTTTACTTTTGCATTTAAAAGATGTTGTATTGTAATTGCAGGAATGCTTGCTCTAAGAGTAAATGTGAGTGTCCCTAGGTAACATTTTCCTTGGTGTAACTTGTTTCTCATGATGCATTTATAGATGTGTTTTCTCTCTCTCTCTGTCAGTCCATTAATTGAGATACAGAGAATATCATGACAGCTGTATGATTATCTGGATTCTGTATTTTTTACTTTAGGTCTCTATTCTGCGGTTTCTTTGAAGTTGCATCTTCTCATTAAACTGCCATTGTATTCTGCCTCCAATTCCATGTCTCATATGTCTGTTTTCTTCATTTTTGGAGCAAGCGTTCCTAGGCACCCCGGCTCAAATTAAGGTGCCCCTTTTGTCCCTGACTCACTCTCCTGCTCAGTTCTGTGGTGGCTCCCGGGGCTCTGGGGCCCGCCCCTAGCTTCCTTGACCCGTAATAGATCTTTCCTCCAACAGCCTCTCTTGCAAGTCCTGTATTGTTGGTTTGTTGCCCCTGCCCCCCTTTCCACTGCCCTCCATAGTCTGTTGTGCTTCCACGGCCCTTCCTGCCTGCTCAGTGTGGTTAAATTGTTGCCTTTGCACCCTCCTACCTGCCTTCAATTTTCAGAGTCCGTGCCCCTGGCCTCTGCCTCTCAACAGTATCCTAATGAACAACTAGATTGCTAACATTCTATATTTATTACAAAAGTGTGGAGCGCCTGACATCATCTTGATGTAATCAAAACTGTAATACCTAGAGCATTCCTTTAGAAATTACATATATGAGAGGGTCTTATTGGCATCAAAATTATGGTTAGTGCTCTAAAAGACTAAAATAAGGACATATTTTCTGAGTTTTCAAATAGCAACAAAGCACTTTTAAATTATTTGTTATCTTTATGTTTTTTTATCTAGTTGACAACATGATTAAATGTTGCACATAGGGGAGAGGATGTGGTGTTACTTCCAGAACTGCAGACTTTGCAACTGGGGAACCAGGTTGAAGTTTCTGCTTCAGCTCGACATTCTGTGATTCTGGTCAAATCACTTAGTCTCCCCATGTCTACAACCAAAATGAATTTGTTCTTGTGTGATGTAACCAATGCTCATGTAAAGCACTCCAATACCTGACAAGTCTGCACTATATAACACTGCAAAAACACAAAATAATAAGTGTTTTGCACACTTCTGTCATTGGGCTATATTTGGGCTATATCTGGGTGATTTTGGGCTACATTTGGGCTCTTTTGTCTCCGGTGGCCATCTTGGGAGATTTATTTGTTATGAAGTTTCCTAATTTCCTCATGTACTGCAGTCTCCTCAGTCGGAAATGCTTTCAGTTTTTTACTTTGATTCCATCATGAAGGTATTCAGATATGTCACACATTTGCCATGAATTCTGAATGTTAGCACTCTAGTTGCTCATTAGATCACTGTAGTAAAACTACTGCTCACCATGGAAGTCTGCTCCTGGTATTAAAAGTGCATGTTTCAGTAGCAAAGTCTGCAGTAACACCACATCCTCTCCCCTATGTGCAACATTTAATCATGTTGTCAACTAGATAAAAAAACATAAAGATAACAAATAATTTAAAAGTGCTTTGTCGCTATTTGAAAACTCAGAAAATATGTCCTTATTTTAGTCTTTTAGAGCACTAACCATAATTTTGATGCCAATAAGACCCTCTCATATATGTAATTTCTAAAGGAATGCTCTAGGTATTACAGTTTTGATTACATCAAGATGATGTCAGGCGCTCCACAAGGAAGTGCCTTTTGTAGGTCTGGTGTAAATCTGTTCAGTAGTTCCTGAGAAAATAGCATTTAAATCAATATATATATGTGGGCGGAGCCTAACCACACATCTCATCCTGAGATCTGATTGGCTGTCAGCACTTCATCCAAGAAGTGTTGGCAGCCATCTTGGGACCAATATACATGATAGCACCTCATTAAAAAGCATTGCAGTTAATAGAAGATTTTAAGACTTTAGTTACATTATAAATCATTTGTTGATGGTACCATACTCATTTTAGGAATTGTGGTATGTTCTAAGGTGATTTCACCATGTGAAAAAGCCTTCTGCTGGGATATCATGATTGAGAGAAAAATATTTTCTCATGCTTTTACCACAGAGGTTTGGAAGGTGATCTATAAGCTAAACTGAGAGCTTATTTTCTGTAAATTCACATTATCTTTCTCAGTCATGTGAGAATGAAGTCTGACATTCTCAGTAAAACATGTACATCCAACAAGGGCAGAGACTGTCAGTTGATTCCTTTGTGTTCTACTGCAGCTTTCCAGAGTGTTCCAAAGAACTACTAGAGCGCTAACCGTCCTACTTATGATAAATGTATGGCACACCTGAAGCCATCTTGCTTGGATTAAAGTGGTAACTCTTAAAACATTTAATTTAAAAAGGAACAAAATGAGGTGGCTCATTTTTCCATAAAAAGTATTATTAGTGCTGCATAAAGAAAAATTAGGGCACATTTTGAGTGACTTCTCAAATCCTGGCATGCAGACTGAAACATGCACTTTCAATACCAGCAGCAGTTTTCCCTGGTGAGCAGTAGCTTTACTACAGTGATCTAATGAGCAAAAAGAGTGCTAACATTCTGATTTTATGGCAAATGTGTGACACATTTGAATGCCTTCTTGATGGAATCAAAGTAAAAAACTGAAAGTATTTCCTACTGAGGAGACTGCAGTAAATGAGGAAATTAGGAAACTTCATAACAAATAAGTCTCCCAAGATGGCCACCAGAGACAAAAGAGCCCAAATGTAGCCCAAATATCACCCAGATGTAGCCCAAGTATAGCCCAATGACAGAATGTCCAAGAATGTTCTTAAAAACAACTAGAGCACTTACTGTCTTCATTATGACAAAAGTATGGCACACCTGAAGCCATCTTGATTGGAATAAACTGGTAACACTTAAAACATTTAATTTAAAAAGGAACACAATGAGGGGGTTCATTTTGCCATAGAAATTATGATTAATGCTGAAGAAAGAAAATGAGGGCACATTTTGAGTGACTTCTCAAATCCTCTTCTATTTCATTAAAAAATTCTGACATGCAGACTGAAACATGCACTTTTAATACCAGGAGCAGACTTCCATGGTGAGCAGTAGATTTACTACAGTGATCTAATGAGCAACTAGAGTGCTAACATTCAGAATTCATGGCAAATGTGTGACATATCTGAATACCTTCATGATGGAATCAAAGTAAAAAACTGAAAGCATTTCCGACTGAGGAGACTGCAGTACATGAGGAAATTAGGAAACTTCATAACAAATAAATCTCCCAAGATGGCCACCGGAGACAAAAGAGCCCAAATGTAGCCCAAAATCACCCAGATATAGCCCAAACATAGCCCAATGACAGAAGTGTGCAAAACACTTATTATTTTGTGTTTTTGCAGTGTTATATAGTGCAGACTTGTCAGGTATTGGAGTGCTTTACATGAGCATTGGTTACATCACACAAGAACAAATTCATTTTGGTTGTAGACATGGGGAGACTAAGTGATTTGACCAGAATCACAGAATGTCGAGCTGAAGCAGAAACTTCAACCTGGTTCCCCAGTTGCAAAGTCTGCAGTTCTGGAAGTAACACCACATCCTCTCCCCTATGTGCAACATTTAATCATGTTGTCAACTAGATAAAAAATCATAAAGATAACAAATAATTTAAAAGTGCTTTGTCGCTATTTGAAAACTCAGAACATATGTCCTTATTTTAGTCTTTTAGAGCACTAACCATAATTTTGATGCCAATAAGACCCTCTCATATATGTAATTTCTAAAGGAATGCTCTAGGTATTACAGTTTTGATTACATCAAGATGATGTCAGGCGCTCCACAAGGAAGTGCCTTTTCTAGGTCTGGTGTAAATCTGTTCAGTAGTTCCTGAGAAAATAGCATTTAAATCAATATATATATGTGGGCGGAGCCTAACCACACATCTCAACCTGAGATCTGATTGGCTGTCAGCACTTCATCCAAGAAGTGTTGGCAGCCATCTTGGGACCAATATACATGATAGCACCTCATTAAAAAGCATTGCAGTTAATAGAAGATTTTAAGACTTTAGTTACATTATAATTCATTTGTTGATGGTACCATACTCATTTTAGGAATTGTGGTATGTTCTAAGGTGATTTCACCATGTGAAAAAGCCTTCTGCTGGGATATCATGATTGAGAGAAAAATATTTTCTCATGCTTTTACCACAGAGGTTTGGAAGGTGATCTATAAGCTAAACTGAGAGCTTATTTTCTGTAAATTCACATTATCTTTCTCAGTCATGTGAGAATGAAGTCTGACATTCTCAGTAAAACATGTACATCCAACAAGGGCAGAGACTGTCAGTTGATTCCTTTGTGTTCTACTGCAGCTTTCCAGAGTGTTCCAAAGAACTACTAGAGCGCTAACCGTCCTACTTATGATAAATGTATGGCACACCTGAAGCCATCTTGCTTGGATTAAAGTGGTAACTCTTAAAACATTTAATTTAAAAAGGAACAAAATGAGGTGGTTCATTTTTCCATAAAAAGTATGATTAGTGCTGCATAAAGAAAAATTAGGGCACATTTTGAGTGACTTCTCAAATCCTGGCATGCAGACTGAAACATGCACTTTCAATACCAGCAGCAGTTTTCCCTGGTGAGCAGTAGCTTTACTACAGTGATCTAATGAGCAAAAAGAGTGCTAACATTCTGATTTTATGGCAAATGTGTGACACATTTGAATGCCTTCTTGATGGAATCAAAGTAAAAAACTGAAAGTATTTCCTACTGAGGAGACTGCAGTAAATGAGGAAATTAGGAAACTTCATAACAAATAAGTCTCCCAAGATGGCCACCAGAGACAAAAGAGCCCAAATGTAGCCCAAATATCACCCAGATGTAGCCCAAGTATAGCCCAATGACAGAATGTCCAAGAATGTTCTTAAAAACAACTAGAGCACTTACTGTCTTCATTATGACAAAAGTATGGCACACCTGAAGCCATCTTGATTGGAATAAACTGGTAACACTTAAAACATTTAATTTAAAAAGGAACACAATGAGGGGGTTCATTTTGCCATAGAAATTATGATTAATGCTGAAGAAAGAAAATGAGGGCACATTTTGAGTGACTTCTCAAATCCTCTTCTATTTCATTAAAAAATTCTGACATGCAGACTGAAACATGCACTTTTAATACCAGGAGCAGACTTCCATGGTGAGCAGTAGTTTTACTACAGTGATCTAATGAGCAACTAGAGTGCTAACATTCAGAATTCATGGCAAATGTGTGACATATCTGAATACCTTCATGATGGAATCAAAGTAAAAAACTGAAAGCATTTCCGACTGAGGAGACTGCAGTACATGAGGAAATTAGGAAACTTCATAACAAATAAATCTCCCAAGATGGCCACCGGAGACAAAAGAGCCCAAATGTAGCCCAAAATCACCCAGATATAGCCCAAATATAGCCCAATGACAGAAGTGTGCAAAACACTTATTATTTTGTGTTTTTGCAGTGTTATATAGTGCAGACTTGTCAGGTATTGGAGTGCTTTACATGAGCATTGGTTACATCACACAAGAACAAATTCATTTTGGTTGTAGACATGGGGAGACTAAGTGATTTGACCAGAATCACAGAATGTCGAGCTGAAGCAGAAACTTCAACCTGGTTCCCCAGTTGCAAAGTCTGCAGTTCTGGAAGTAACACCACATCCTCTCCCCTATGTGCAACATTTAATCATGTTGTCAACTAGATAAAAAAACATAAAGATAACAAATAATTTAAAAGTGCTTTGTCGCTATTTGAAAACTCAGAAAATATGTCCTTATTTTAGTCTTTTAGAGCACTAACCATAATTTTGATGCCAATAAGACCCTCTCATATATGTAATTTCTAAAGGAATGCTCTAGGTATTACAGTTTTGATTACATCAAGATGATGTCAGGCGCTCCACACTTTTGTAATAAATATAGAATGTTAGCAATCTAGTTGTTCATTAGGATACTGTTGAGAGGCAGAGGCCAGGGGCACGGACTCTGAAAATTGAAGGCAGGTAGGAGGGTGCAAAGGCAACAATTTAACCACACTGAGCAGGCAGGAAGGGCCGTGGAAGCACAACAGACTATGGAGGGCAGTGGAAAGGGGGGCAGGGGCAACAAACCAACAATACAGGACTTGCAAGAGAGGCTGTTGGAGGGAAGATCTATTACGGGTCAAGGAAGCTAGGGGCGGTCCCCAGAGCCCCGGGAGCCACCACAGAACTGAGCAGGAGAGTGAGTCAGGGACAAAAGGGGCACCTTAATTTGAGCCGGGGTGCCTAGGAACGCTTGCTCCAAAAATGAAGAAAACAGACATATGAGACATGGAATTGGAGGCAGAATACAATGGCAGTTTAATGAGAAGATGCAACTTCAAAGAAACAGCAGAATAGAGACCTAAAGTACAAAATACAGAATCCAGATAATCATACAGCTGTCATGATATTCTCTGTATCTCAATTAATGGACTGACAGAGAGAGAGAGAGAAAACACATCTATAAATGCATCATGAGAAACAAGTTACACCAAGGAAAATGTTACCTAGGGACACTCACATTTACTCTTAGAGCAAGCATTCCTGCAATTACAATACAACATCTTTTAAATGCAAAAGTAAAGAGAACAATGGTTAAACATAACATGACATTTCATATAGGTAAAATAGAATAAGATACTTCAAGCAAAGCCGAGCAAGACATTTTAAGCAAAGGAAGACAAGAGCTCCCAGTTCTTGGGGAAAACCTGCACAGCCTGTTAACCTACATACAGACGGCGAGGTTGTCCGTCGATATCTGTGGGTGCTCCCTTTTTATATCATTTTGTGGGCTCCTTTGCACGCTACATCTACCTACGTATGCTACCCAAAAGCTTCGTCTGCAGATTTTACCAGACATGTCGTCATTTACCCACTTAATGCTGACAATGGACTGGGTGAAAAGGTCAGTCTCTCAGGCCAATCGCTTATCGTAAGTTCCATAGAGCAAGCAGAAAATAATGGGTATTGTACAGGAATTCAATATATTCATGTATAAAATCTCCTCAGTTCTCCTAACTTGACGCTCTGCGGTTGCCACTTCCTTAAAAGCGGGAAACCTGCCCAGGAAGCAAGTACCAGTCCAGGATGCAGCCTACTGTATGTCGACAGCTTCAGGGGGATGTTGAACTTTGATACCGAGCACGGAGCACTCGGGTAGGGTGGGGGCTACTAGTTTGGAGCAGAATGCCTCGCAGACCTGCCTTCAGACTGCTATACACTAAAATTGCAGAGCTATGGTCAATTTAACAAAGAGGCCTACATATTGAACAGAAGGGCCTACACAGGGGTTTTATGCTGGCTGAGTGGTAAGGATGTCTCAGGATAATTATATAGCAACACAGGACCCGCTGGTCAATTTAATACGGCCTACAAATGCGGCTGGCAGGGCAAGGACAAGGGTCTCATACTTCAGGTGTGGACAGAACGGGCCAGGGGCCCCCTGTGATACAAAATCTACCCTCCTTCAAGGCTGTGGCAATGTAATAGACCATTGTGGGCAGAAGGAAGAGGCAATGGTAGTACAACCATACATGCCAACAGACCCGATTCAGCCAGGAAACGTCCAATGTTTTTAAGCTCAAATGGGCTTTATTTGATCTGTCTCCTGTCTACAATATCCTCTTTTTCAATGTAACTCAAAGGGGAAAATCAATACCCCAGTTTTTTTTCAAAATCTCCCTCTTACCAAGTTCAAAATGTTCGCAAGTATGGTACATTGGATCATGGAAGGAAATGGGATAGGGACATGGACTTGGATAACAGAGGACAGGAGAGACATGGAGAGGTGCACCAAACTGACCCTGCAGGGCAGGCATCAGGGTTTGCAGCAGCACAATACACCACACAGGGCATGCAGGACGGGAGTGCAGCACAACAATCCATAGAAAGCAAGAGGGAGGGGACAGGACCATGCACATGGACAACAGAGAACAGAGGGGCAAGAGGCAATGGTAGCTAGCTGACCATAATGGACAGACAGGAGAGAAGGCTGCAGCATAACAGACCATAAAGGGCAGGAGGGACGGATCAGGGGCATTACAATGGAACAGACAAGCCAGGAGGGAGGGAGTAGGGGTCTGCACATGTAAACAGAGGGCTGGGGGCAAGGGGGCAGGGCAGGAGCAGCAAGATGGCCATGGAGGTCAGGCAGGATGGGCACTAGAAGCGAGACACAACATGAAGAGCAACAGTGAGACTGTGATGGCATACACACAGACCATGGAGGGAAGGTGGGAGGGGGTCAGGGGCAGCTAACTGACCACACAGGGAAGGTGGGAGGGGCCATGGCAGCACAGAAGACCATGCATGGCAAGTGGGAGGGTTAGTGGCAGCACAATGGCTATGATGGGCAAGAAGGAGGGTGCAGGGGCATGCACAAAGGACGATGGAGGATAGAAGGGAGGGTCAGGACCTGTGCACAGACAAGAAAGTTCAGGGGAAGGGGCCTCACAACAGACCACACGGGGCAGGCAGGAGGAGCAGTTGCAGCACAACAGACCAGGGAGGGCAGAAGGGTGTGGCAGTACAATGGACCATGTAGGACAGGAGGAAGAGGATAGAGGCATGGCATGTGGACAGGCAGGGTGGAGGTGGCAGGGACAGGTTACAGTCATCTGACAATGCTAGGCAGGTGGGAGGGGAGTGGCAGCTCAACAGAACACTCAGAGTAGATAGGAGTGGCAGGTCCATGGGACATGGTGGGCAAAAAGGATGGAGCAGGGGCATGCACAAAGACATCGGAGGGCAGGGGGAAGGAGAATAGGGGCAGCAAGCTAAGCACAGAGTTTAAGCAGGAGGTCAATGATGGGGCATAGAATTGGGCAATGGAGGGCAGGAGGAGTGGACTGGTACATCATACTAAATTGAGGGCAGTGGCAGCACATCAGACCATGCATGGCAGGAGGGAGGAGGCTAGTCCATGGATTCACACAACAGAGGATAGGGAGGAGGGGGATGGGGCAGCAAGCTAACTGTTCAGAGAAGGCGGGTATTAGAAACTTTATTGTTTTTAAAACATTTTGTCTGTGCAAACTACTTAAAATATGAACAATTATGCAGCATAATCTCACTTTTATTCAGGAAGAAGAAGAGGTTAGTGACTGTGACTCCGGGCTCACTTGGCAAAAACACCCCCTGACCCTCCACCCCCTATCGCAAAATGTAATGCCCGTGAAAAGGGTAGGTGAACACAGTGTTATATAGAACATAGTCCTGAGAGCACGATTGAAAATGAAAACTAGATATAGTGTATGGTATAAACTATGCACCAAAAAGTGTGATATAAGATGAACCAGGCGTGAAATATAATATGCAATACATTGTGCGCAATGACAGATTCATTGGAGAGCGCGAGATAGCACAGGCACTAGCGTGTGCTATGCGATATGCGCCTTGGAGTGTAATATGCACAGGGCAGTGTTGTGTAACCTAACTAGTCTCTAAAGTTGTAATATAAAATATGTGCTGGGGAGTGTAACGTTGCATATGCACTGTGACAAAGATATGGATCCCAAATTGTAATATGTATGGCATAGCACTGTGCGTTATAACATAGGCATCGAGGAAGGCACGTTAGATGGGGCAATATAACCCGTGCGAAGACAAGTGTGGCATGACATTTTCACGGGGTGGTGTTACAGTGCACATGGGCTAGAGAGTGTCATAGCATATGCACTAGCTAGTGGAATACAATACAGAGGTGTGTGGCACTCGGCAGGCAATGGTGGGTGTAACACAGCATTGGGCTCTGTCAGGAGCGCGCTGTGACTCGCAAGTGATGTTCGTCCCCTTTCCAGAGAGTAAAATAAAAAGTATTACACATCCGGCAGTGGATGTGTGTTTTATTAACTGTGAGGGGGGTTTCTTGCATAGTTTTGGTCGAATTTTTGTCGAATCCCCTTTGAATGGCTTGGTGTGCATGTGTATTAAATGTGCCCGTCAATAGCTACCCATGTTTGTATAAATAAACGACAAGGGTGTCTACCGGGATTAGGCACGGTAGAGCATCAGACATGTCAGAGCTTCACTAGTGGTGTAAATACATTCCACGTGGATTAATTGCATGCATAGTCGCCTTTTAATGAATATCACGCAAATCGTCATGGTGATAGGTACGTACGGTTTGTCCAGCATGTCCTAGGTGTGTCTATAAATATATATTTTTTAAAAATAATAAAAAACAGTGGCCGGCCCTGGGGATTGGGGTCAAAAAAATATAATTAGGAGACAGGCCCTGGGGGATGGGGTCATCAGGGCCAATAAATTAGAATAAGAAGGGGAACCACACAGCCCCCCTTCTTAAAAAAATAAAATAAATAAAAGACTGGCATCGTGCCGGAGGCCATGCCCCCTCCATGCAGCACTCTGCAAACGCGCCCCCAACAGGCATCTCCAGTATGCGCCAGGGAGCTGCGCTGCAGACAGGTGTTCTGAGGCCAAGCCCCTTTTTACACCTCTCTGCAACGCAGCTCTGTGGCGCTTACTGGAGGTACCTAGTGGTCTAGTGTGACCCTAGGGACCCTTGGGATTCAAGGGGACTTAATCTCTCAACTTAGAACAGCCACAGGGCGCGTTTACACAGTGGTGAAGGGAGGGGACGGGGCCTGAGGTGACGTGTGCAAACACGCACCATGGCACGTTTTAAATTGGGGATATAATTTCCCTTCAATACTGAGGGCCCCTGGGGGCTAACTAGCCCACCAAGTGCTTCCAGTAAGCGCCACTGAGCTGCATTGCAGAGAGGTGGTCCAGGCCGTGCCACTTTTTACACCTCTCTGCAACGCAGCTCTGTGGCACTTACTGGAGGTACCTAGTGGGCTAGTTGGACCCTAGGGACCCTCAGGACTCAAATGAACTTAATCTCCCAACTAAAAACGGACACAGGGCGTGTTTACACAATGGTGAAAGGAGGGGACGGGGCCTGAGTTAACGTGTGCAAAAACGCCCTGTGGCCTGTTTTAAGAGGTAGTTTTAATCCCCATGCCCTATTATATACTAGGGGCTTATAGAGGAGGTAAGGCTAATCACATGGGGACCCCAACGCATAATGTTCCCTAGTGTATGTAGGTGTTTTCACTGTATTCTAAGTGTCTTTTAACATAGCACTGGCTCTAGGACTGGTTAGTCAGACTCAGTTACCACCAGTATCCGTCTGAAAAAGTTGAGGGTACAGGATGATTTTGCAACAAGGCTTCTTTCTGCTCTTCTTTTTGTTCTTTCTGCACGTTATCCTTCTTCCTGCACTTATCTTCGTATTTGAGGACTTCTGTTGCTTCTTTCTGCACTTCTTTTGTTTCTTTCTGTGCATTTTTTCTTCTTTCTTCACATGTCCTATCTCTGTAGGCATAGTTAGAAATTAGCATTTAAAAAACCTTTGAAATTAACAGAAAAAAACATAGGTTTCAGGCACGTTATAGTTAGGAATTAGCATTTAAAAAACCTCAGAAATTCACTGAAAAAACCATAGGTTTCAGGGGTGTTATAGTTAGCTGGACTTTTCACTTGTACAAAACCATTGAAATTCCCCCGTTATAGTTAGTTCAGCTAACTATAACTCGCGCGCCCGCAATGCACTGCTGATGACGTCACATATTACATCACTCATGACATGGTCAGTGACATCACTCATGACATCACTGATGACATCTCAAATGACATCACTGATGACATCACTGATGACATCATCCTTGTGATAGAGTGGCAGACCTCCTCTCACCCTAATATAACCTTTGATACACACATTCAAAAATAGAGACTAAAATTTTCAAAACAATGGACATACCAATACCAGTTACAACAACCTCTTCAGTAGTTCTAAGATCCACATACACATCCACTCATTCACCAACAGTCCAATACAGTCACTCATACATGTACTGACTCATCATATGTACTCATACACCTATACATCCTGTTACACAATGCCACTCATCCATAGTTACTCACACACATAGTCACTCATGCTAATAAAGAATCAAACATACATTTACTTGCATATACAGTTATACACACACCACCACACTTACTTCTACGGAAACTTACACATACTTAGTCTTTTAAACAATCACTTATAGAAACACATACTTATTCATACAGGAACTCTTTCAATCTCTCACTCTCACATATACTCACATATATACACCAATAGTCACATATACTAGTTTAAAACATATGTAGTTACTCATAAAGACACTATTGAGACAGTCATTCACTCACTAACACACCCATACACACACTCATCCACCCATACAGTCCTGCACACATACTGTGTTCAACACATACAAACAGTGAGTCACTCATTCATGCACCTATGCACTACGTAATACCCCCACCGAACCATGCAGACACTCAGACTGATACTCAAAAAACCAACTAATAACCTATATAAACACTCATGTAGCTACTCACCAACCCATGCAGCCACTTATACACAAAGTGAGAGACTGATACAGATATTTACATATTTAAACATTACTCACTAAGCCATGTATTCACTATGATACACTTAATCAGTCAGTTACACAATCAATTTTTCAAAAACAAATCATCCATTTAGACACTTATATACCCATTTATTCTTCCATCGACCTTGAGATATACATATATAAAACATATTTAATTTCTCAGAATAACACACATTCACTGGATGATGTCATCAGTGATGTCATCAGTGATGTCATTTGAGATGTCATCAGTGATGTCATGAGTGATGTCACTGACCATGTCATGAGTGATGTAATATGTGACGTCATCAGCAGTGCATTGCGGGCGCGCGAGTTATAGTTAGCTGAACTAACTATAACGGGGGAATTTCAATGGTTTTGTACAAGTGAAAAGTCCAGCTAACTATAACACCCCTGAAACCTATGGTTTTTTCAGTGAATATATATATATATATCATGCTCCGGCTTGGTTGATCGTTTGGTTTGAAAAGCACTCGAAAAACACCAAGGTGTTCCAAGCATTACACCTTTATTAAGCGGGAAGGTAAACGTCTCTCTAATGCTTACACAGTTCCCACCACGTACGCCGACGCGTTTCCAGGCAATCCTCTCTTCAGGGCTGGTAGTGGAAAAATGCACCTCCGATCACTCCCTGCTTAAAAGCACCGTGTGACATACCACATGATCGGTTGTCACCTGTGCGATGAGCAAAGTATTCTGGGCAATGTAGTGTCGGCTTTGAATAAGAGTGCAATGTCCTGCTGAACAGAGCCCCCAAATGAGCCCCGGCAGATTGACGTAGTCCTCAATTCCTTGATGTTAGTCCCCAAAAAGAGGCCAGCTGATGTCAGCCCCTGGGGCCCCCAGGTTTTCGGGGTGGTGCTCTTCGACGGCACGACCGCCGCCAATAAATCATGCTCCGGCTTGGTTGATCGTTTGGTTTGAAAAGCACTCGAAAAACACCAAGGTGTTCCAAGCATTACACCTTTATTAGCACTCATGGTTTTGTACGAGTAAAATGTCCAGCTAATTCCTAACTATAACGTGTGTGAAACCTATGGTTTTTTCAGTGAATTTGCAAGGTTTTTTAAATGCTAATCCCTAACTATAACGTGTGTGAAACCTATGGTTTTTTCAGTGAATATATATATATATATATATATATATATATATATATATATGCTTCAGCTGCTGTGAGTGCGTCCTTTGAAGCTTTGCAAAACAAAATTGATGACACAGCTGCCCTGCCCTGAAAAGGATAAACCGTTTCCAGGACTGCAAGGAGAGACTGCGTAGCGTATGTAACTGTACTGAAGCCACGGTCAGCGCAGCAACTGAGGAAACATTATAAACCAGCATGGCATTTTAGAGCCCACTGGAGGGAGAACAATGCTTTTTAATTTTAGCAGCGCACGGAACTCACTGTGAGTAACAAAGAACTCCAACAGGGACTCAATGTCCCAGCATGCAAGGTACCAAACACACGCACTACGCATGGCATCCTGGGGGTCCAGCATGCATTTAAATTCATTGATTGGAGCCATCTGTGTGTTGGCTAGAGCTGCCCATGAAGAGGAGGCTGTGTCCTTGAAACGCGTCGGCATGAACTGCTTTCTAAAATGAAGATGGTGTTTTTTTCCAATCATAAAGCCTGTGCTTCAGCTGCTGTGAGTGCGTCCTTTGAAGCTTTCGGGTGATTGCATAACAAAAATATATATATATATATATAAAACTAACCATCTTAATCTGGAATTTAATGTCAGCATCAGTGACACCTCAATAGAGTTCCTTGACGTTATGCTGTACATCTCCAATGGGGCCTTACACTCAAAACTACATAGGAAGCCTTTTGCGGGCAAATCAACCATTCATGCCTCTAGCTTTCACCCTAGGCATTTAATAGCAAGCATCCCTTATGGTGAAATGCTTCACATCTGCAGAATATATAATTCGGACGATGACTTAAAGGAGTGTAAAAATGAAGCGTTCAATGGGTTCAGGGCAGATGGATACTTCAAAGGTAACATAAACAAAGCCATTGACAGAGCTAACACCATCCCTAGAGATGAACTCCTCACAGGAAAACCCATGCCAGGGAGTAACACCGCCAGTAGTGAATTATCATCACATGCACACACGGTCACCACTAGCCTCATAATCACATACAACACAGAGGAACGCGCAGTCAGATCGGTATTCAACAAATATTGGGGTATAATTAAATCCGACCCAACTTTGGGCCCCATAGTGTCACAGCATCCTGACATCACATACAGACGTGCATTTTCCATCCATGATGCTCTAGTGAGAAATAGTCCTGAAATCAGCACCAAAGCCAATTGGGTATCTAGCATAAAAGGTTTTGTAAAATGCAGCAGCTGCAGGGTATGTAAATGCGGCAGGAACATGACACAGTTAGATTCTGCCTTCAGAAAAGAACCCTCACCATCAAACACCGCCTAACATGCAGAACAGAGTTTGCAGTTTATTTACTCGAATTTAAATGTGGGCTGTGCTACATAGGCAGTACTAAGTTACAAGTGCACTTACATATTCTGCAACATCTTAGAGCTATATTGAATATTGATCCATCATATCCTGTAGCATGGCACTTTAAGGAGGTGCATAATAACAATCTTGACAACCTCCAATACTCTGTAATTGACTGCATACCCATATTGAGAAGAGGGGGGAATCGAGAAAAATTATTGCGCCAACTTGAAAGCAAATACATCTTGGAATTCAACACCAAGACACCCTCAGGCCTCAACACTAGCGAGGATTTACACAATTTCCTGTAGCTTTTAGACCATCCTGTTGGGTTCTTCTTCCTCAGTTTTTCTGCATCTAACGTGAAACTCATTATAGCGGCCAGTGTACACATGGGCATACAGCCTGAGCCTTTTGTTACCCACTTACCGTTATGTATTGATTATCCTATGTATACATAGTCACTCATTTGTGCAAGCATTTTTTCTTTTCTTTATTTTCTCGCTGTTCAATTTCTGAGCTCATTCTCTGATGACATTGTTCAGTCACTCTTAATTTTGGTAGTCAGTCTGAATTGCTCTTTTTTTAAAATTATTCACGTGCACTGTATATATAGCACTCGTGAGCATAAGACTTCAATTTTTAAGGCACTGATTTCTTGTAATTCTATGCTCACAAATCACTTTTTATCGCTTCACATTCCCCGAGTCACTGCCTGTACCTCTCACTGTGTTCACTTAAAGCACTTTATCGTAGTAGTAGCTCTCAATATTTTTTTAACCACAGCAAATTGCAAAATCCTAAGGGCGCATGACGGATGTCCGCACTTACACACGAGTACCTTCTTAAACTAACATAAACATTTGAGTTTCCCATAGTTATGTTTGCTCACAGACAGTGCCAAGCATGCTCCATCCAGCACATTGGTAACTCTAACAGTAGTCTATTTCACAGCCGATCAAGCCCGTATTTGTGCAAAATGTAACAGTGTTCTTTCCCTCAATTGTATGCAATTAAACTTTGCCATAATATGAGAATATCTCACTGTTATGCCTGTAAACCGCTTCTAGAGTTCAATTTGTGTCCAGTATTCACACAATATTGTTTTTACACTTGCATTGGCACAGTCTGTTCATCATGTCTGTGGCATTAAGCTAAAATTATGTAAAGCTCTAGCTGACTTACTTCCAGCAGTAAAGCTGCGCTCATGTAAAAGTTTACCAACTGTAGTAAAACGCCGACTCATGTGGTAAACATAGAAAACACACTCCTACTATCACTTGTATATAATGCACCCATTCACTAGCAGTGCGTTGTGTGATAAAGGCCGCAGGTCTGGCAGCCGAAAGACGTCATTTGGACCTTGATGTGTCAATAAAACCATTATTCTACATCCTTGCTTTTGGAGTCTGTGCCCCTGTGTTGCGCCACCGCTGTGGCTGGGACATTTCTGGCATTTCGTTTGATATATATATGGAACACCGTGGCTGTATTGGCATGACACAAGCGAAGCAGCAGCTGAATCTCGCCTCTGACAGCAATCATAAGAGTTTTTAAAAAAGCATAAAAGGGAACTAACAATAGCACCCACTATGGACATTATAACTTACCTGAACTACAAAGACCAAGGTGCAGTGGCAGCACACGCCCAGTGGGGCGGGATTGACATTTGAAATCATGAGTGCGAGCAAATAAAGATTGCTGTTTCCTCTAAGCCATTAACAAAGGGAATTGTAACCCAAAACGTGTTTGCCGAAGATGCCATGCTGGAAGGGCGTTTCTGTGTTCCTGCAGTCTACTAATAAAAGGCCAAACTAACGACGTGTGAGGTGTCTTCGCCTTTTGGGCACTTTCTTTTGGAATATATATATGTATATTACCTACTGGCAGTCGCCAGTAGGTAGTTATAGTTAGTACCTATTTTCCATAGGAAATCATCAACATTCTATTTGGAATAACGTTGGCACCGATTGACGAATGTTCACAAAATTTTCCAAACTTTTGGCCAGCTCCGGTCCGCTCCTATCCTGAAAATTTCATGGTGATTCGTCAAGCGGGGGCCGAGAAAAAAGGGGGGTCTCAAAACGCGTTTTCCCCATGCATTTTCCCATAGGACCTGTTGACGCAGCTACAGCCCGAACTGCTGAACGGAATTACACCAAATTTGGCAAAGAGGTAGTCCTCAGTTCAGACTCGTGCCTTTTGCTGAAATGGTGTAAATTTGTTCAGTAGTTCCTGAGAAAATTAGAGTTAAAAAGACAGATATATATGGGCGGAGCCTAACCACACATCTCATCGTGAGATCTGATTGGCTGTCAGTACTTCATCCAAGAAGTGTTGGCACCCATCTTGGGACCAATATACATGATAGCACCTCATTAAAAAGCATTGCAGTTAATAGAAGGTTTTACGACTTTAGTTACATTATAAATCATTTGTTGATGGTACCATACTCATTTTAGGACTTGTGGTGTGTTCTAAGGTGATTTTACCATGTGAAAAAGCCTTCTGCTGTGATATCTGTTTGAGAGAGAACTATTTTCTCATGCTTTTCCCACAGGGGTTTGGAAGGTGATCTATAAGCTAAACTGAGAGCATATTTTCTGTAAATTCACATTATCTTTCTCACATTCTCAGTAAAACATGTACATCCAACAAGGGCAGAGACTGTTAGTTGATTCCTTTGTGTTCTACTGCAGCTTCCCAGAGAGTTCTAAAGAACAACTAGAGCGCTAACAGTCTTACCTATGACAAAAGTATGGCACACCTGAAGCCATCTTGATTGGAATAAAGTGGTAACATTTAAAACATTTAATTTAGAAAGGAACAAAATGAGGGGGTTCATTTTGCCATAGAAATTATGATTAGTGCTGCAGAAAGAAAAATTGGGGCACATTTTGACTTCTCAAATCCTCTTCTATTTCATAAAAAAATTCTGACATGCAGACTGAAACATGCACTTTGAATACCAGAAGAAGACTTCCCTGGTGAGCAGTAGCTTTACTACAGAGATCTAATGGGCAACTAGAGTGCTAACATTCGGAATTTATGGCAAATGTGTGACATATCTGAATACCTTCTTGATGGAATCAAAGTAAAAAACTGAAAGCATTTCCTACTGTGGAGACTGCAGTAAATGAGGAAATTAGGAAACTTCATAACAAATAAATCTCCCAAGACGGCCACCAGAGACAAAAGAGCCCAAATGCTGCACAAATATCACCCAGATGTAGCCCACAGGTAGCCCAATGACAGAAGTGTGCAAAATACTTATTTTTTGTGTATTTGCAGTTTTAGATAGTGCAGACTTGTCAGGTATTGGAGTGCTTTACATGAGCATTGGTTGCATCACACAAGATCAAATTCATTTTGGTTGTACACATTGGGGAGATTAAGTGACCAGAATCACAGAATGTTGAGCTGAAGCAGAAACTCCAACCTGGTTCCCCAGTTGCAATGTCTGCAGCTCTGGAAGTAACACCACATCCTCTCCCCTAGGTGCAACATTTAATCAAGTGGTCAACTGGATAAAAAATCATAAAGATTACAAATAATTTGAAAGTTCTTTGTCGCTATTTGAAATTTTGATGCAAAAAAGACCCTCTCATATATGTAATCTCTAAAGTAAATGCTCTAGGTAATACAGTTTTGATTACATCAAGATGACGTCAGGCGTTCCACACTTTGGTAATAAATATGGAAAGTTAGCAATCTAGTTGTTCATTGGGATACTGTTGAGAGGCAGAGGCTAGGGGCACGGACTCTGAAAACTGAAGGCAGGTAGGAGAGTGCATAGGCAACAATTTGACCACACTGGGCAGGCAGGAAGGGCAGTGGCAGCACAACAGACTATGGAGGGCAGTGGAAAGGGGGGCAGGGGCAACAAACCAACAATACAGGAATGGCAAGAGAGGCTGTGGCAATATAATAGACCATTGTGGGCAGAAGGAAGAGGCAGTGGTAGTACAACCATACATGCCAACAGACCCGTTTTCAGCCAGGAAACGTCCAATGTTTTTAAGCTCAAATGGGCTTTATTTCATTTGTCTCCTGTCTACAATCTCCTCTTTTTCAATGTAACTCAAAGGGGAAAATCAATACCCCAGTTTTTTTTCAAAATCTCCCTCTTACCAAGTTCAAAATGTTCACAAATATGGTACATTGGATCATGGTAGGCAGGAGGAATTGTGGTAGGGACATGGACTCGGATAACAGAGGACAGGAGGGACATCGAGAGGTGCAGCATCACAGACCATAAAGGGCAGGAGGGACAGATCAGGGGCATTACAATGGAACAGACAAGCCAGGAGGGAGGGAATAGGGGTCTGCACATGGAAACAGAGGGCTGGGGGCAAGGGGGCAGGGCAGGAGCAGCAAGATGACCATGTAGGTCAGGCAGGATGGGCACTAGAAACAAGACACACCATGGAGAGCAACAGTGAGACTATGATGGCATACACACAGACCATGGAGGGAAGGTGGGAGGGGGTCAAGAGCAGCTAGCTGACCACACAGGGAAGGTGGTAGGGGCCATGGCAGCACAGAAAACCATGTATGGCAAGCGGGAGGGTTAGTGGCAGCACAATGGCTATGAGGGGCAAGAAGGAGGTTGCCGGGGCATGCACAAAGGACCATGGAGTTTAGAAGGGAGGGCCAGGACCTGGGCACAGACAAGAGCCTTCAGGGGAAGGGATCTCACAACAGACCGCGCGGGGCAGGCAGGAGGAGCAGTTGCAGCACAACAGACCAGGGAGGGCAGAAGGGTGTGGCAGTAAAATAGACCATGGAGGACAGGAGGAAGGGGATAGGGGCATGGCATGTGGACAGGCAGGGTGGAGGTGGCAGGGACAGGTTACAGTCATTTGACAATGCTAGGCAGGTGGGAGGGGAGTGGCAGCTCAACAGAACACTCAGAGTAGATAGGAGTGGCAGGTCCATGGAACATGGTGGGCAAAAAGGATGGAGCAGGGGCATGCACAAAGACATCGGAGGGCAGGGGGAAGGAGAATAGGGGCAGCAAGCTAAGCACAGAGGCTAAGCAGGAGGTCAATGATGGGCCATAGAATTGGGCAATGGAGGAGTGGACTGGTACATCATGCTAAATGGAGGGCAGTGGCAGCACATCAGACCATGCATGGCAGGAGGGAGGAGGCTAGTCCATGGATTCAGACAACAGAGGATAGGGAGGAGGTGGATGGGGAAGCAAGCTAACTGTTCAGAGAAGGTGGGTATTAGGAACTTTATTGTTTTTAAAATGTGTGTCTGTGCGAACTACTTAAAATACGAACAAGTATGCAGCATAATCTCACTTTTATTCAGGAAGAAGAGGACGTTTGTGACTGTGACTCCGGGCTCACTTGGCAGAAACACCCCCTGACCCTCCACCCTCCATCGCAAAATGTAATGCCTGTGAAAAGGATAGGTGGACGCAGTGTTATATAGAACATAGTCCTGAGAGCACGATTGAAAATAAAAACTAGATATAGTATATGGAATAAACTATGCACCAAAATGTGTGATATAAGATGAACAGGGGCGTGAAATATAATATGCAATACATTGTGCGCAATGACAGATTCATTGGAGAGCGCGAGAGAGCACAGGCACTAGCGCGTGCTATGCGATATGCCCTTTGGAGTGTAATATGCACAGGGCAATGTTGTGTAACCTAACTAGTCTCTAAAGTTGTAATATAAAATATGTGCTGGGCAGTGTAACGTTGCATATGCACTGTGACAAAGATATGGATCCCAGATTGTAATATGTATGGCATAGTGCTGTACGTTATAACATAGGCATCGAGGAAGGCACGTTAGATGGGGCAATATAACCCATGCGAAGGCAAGTGTGGCATAACATATTCTCGGGGTGGTGTTACAGTGCACATGGGCTAGAGAGTGTCATAGCATATGCACTAGCTGGTGGAATACAACACAGAGGTGTGTGGCACTCAGCGGGCACTGGTGGGTGTAACACAGCATTGGGCTCAGCCAGGAGCACGCTGTGACTCTCAAGTGAGGTTTGTCTCCTTTCCAGAGAGTAAAATAAAAAGTATTACACATCCGGCGGTGGATGTGTGTTTTATTAACCGTGAGGGGGGTTTCTTGCATAGTTTTGTCTAATTTTTGTCGAATCCCCTTTGAATGGCTTGGTGTGCATGTGTATTAAATGTGCCCGTCAATAGCTACCCATGTTTGTATAAATCAACAACAAGGTTGTCTACTTGGAGAGTACCCACCGGCGGGGGCACCGGGATTAGGCACGGGAGGGCGTCAGACACGTCAGAGCTTCACTAGCGGTGTAAATACATTCCACGTGGATTCATTGTATGCATAGTCACCTTTTATTGAATTTCACGTAAATCATCATGGTGATAGGTACATACGGTTTGTCCAGCATGTCCTAGGTGTTTCTATCAATATATTTTTTTTTTAAATAATAAAAAACAAAGGCCGGCACCGGGGGATGGGGTCCCCGGGGCCATAAGTGGCCTGAGGAGGGGGGGCAACACAGACCCCCTCCTAAAGAATAATAAAAAAAAAAGGCCATGACCCGGGGGTTGGGGTCCCCGGGGTCGATTAAGGCCTTGGGAGGGCCAAATTAATTTTTTTCAACAAAAAAATTTAGGGTGCAGACCCTGGAGGATGGGGTCACCTGGGCCAATAAATTAGAAAAAGAAGGCGGGGCCACACAGCCCTCCTTCTTAAAAAAATTAAATAAATAAAAGACCGGCATCGCGCCGGAAGCCATGCCCCCTCCTTGCAGCACTCTGCAAACGCGCCCCCTGGCCAGTTGTAAGTTGGGGAATTAATTCCCCTTCAATAATGAGGGTCCCTGAGGGCCAACTAGCCCAACAGGTATCTCCAGAATGCGTCAGGGAGCTGCGTTGCAGACAGGTGTTCTGAGGCCACGCCCCTTTTTACACCTCTTTGCTACGCAGCTCTGTTGGGCTTACTGGAGGTACCTAGTGGGCTAATTTGACCCTAGGACCCTTAGGATTCAAGAGGACTAAATCTCTCAATTTAGAACGGCCACAGGGCACGTTTACACAGTGGTGAAGGGAGGGGACGGGGCCTGAGTTAACATGTGCAAATACGCCCTTTGGCGCGTTTTAAGTTGGGGAAATAATTCTTCTTCAATCCTGAGGGATCCTGGCGGCCAACTAGCCCACCAGGTGCTTCCAGTAAGCGCCACTGTGCTGCGTTGCAGAGAGGTGGTCTAGGCCGTGTCTCTTTTTACATCTCCCTGCAACGCAGTTCTGTGGCACTTACTGGAGGTACCTAGTGGTCTAGTTGGACCCTAGGGACCCTCAGGATTCAAGGGGACTTAATCTCCCAACTTAAAACGGCCACAGGGCATGTTTACACAGTGGGGAATGGAGGGGACGGGGCCTGCGGTGACGTGTGCAAACACGCCCTGTGGCGCGCTTTAAGAGGTAGTTTTAATCCCCTGCCCTATTACATACTAGGGGCTTACAGAGGAGGTCATGCTAATCACAGGGGGACCCGAAAGCATAGTGTTCCCTAGTGTATGTAGGTGTCTTCACTGTATTCTGAGTGTCTTTTAACATAGCGCTGGTGCTAGGACTGGTTAGTCAGACTCAGTTACCACCAGTATCCGTCTGAAAAAGTTGATTTTGCAACAAGGCTTCTTTCTGCTCTTCTGTTTGTTCTTTCTGCATGTTATCCTTCTTCCTGCACTTTTCTTCGTCTTTGAGGACTTCTGTTGCTTCTTTCTGCATTTCTTTTTTTTCTTTCTGTGCGTTTTTTCTTCTTTCTTCACATGTCCTATCTCTGTAGGCATAGTTAGAAATTAGTATTTAAAAAACCTTCGAAATTCACTGAAAAAACCATAGGTTTCAGGCTCAGTGATGTCATTTGAGATGTCATCAGTGATGTCATGAGTGATGTCACTGACCATGTCATGAGTGATGTCATCAGCAGTGCATTGCGGGCGCGCGAGTTATAGTTAGCTGAACTAACTATAACGGGGGAATTTCAATGGTATTGTACATGTGAAAAGTCCAGCTAACTATAACGTGCCTGAAACCTTTGTTTTGTTCAGTGAATATATATATATATATATATATATATATATATATATATATATATATATATATATATATATATATATATATATATATATATATACATCTACACAAGACTGTTTCTCCTCTGGATGCCTCCAACAAACGGATGCGGACCACGGTAATTGGTGCAATTTATTCTTTATTGGTGCAAGTCGGCATAACGCGTTTCAGCCCTCACAGGAGCCATGATCACATGACATTTGTTCTGCGTTATCATTGGCAATTTAAAGTGACTAGTGCAAGCGTGGTTGACACCACGTGTTCAAAATACACAATAGACCTAGTAAAAATTGCAGTTGTAGTTCTTTCAGTTGTGGCACACATTTTTTCATAGAATTACCTTGCAAATCATATTCAATATCAATTTACTTAACATTTAAACTTTAAAGCTCGTTGTGATGTTTGATAAAACACAATTATAATACATGATTGCAGAAAAAACGCTTTTAAATCTGTTGGTTGTCATTTATGTCTGTGCCATTCTACTGATCTCATTTCCCTTATTTAGTGCCTTGCATATGTTTAGATTCAGTGCAAAAAAGTTCTGCAGTGCGAAAGTGCATATGTGAATATCACCTATTACCCAAAGTGCTTATATTGTGACATTTGACACAGATACCATTTTCAGTACAATGGATTTGATTGTGATTACTGTTGATCAGGTTGAGACTACATACTGTCCTCCTGCGTTTCTCTGGTACTGGAGCCCCAGTAGGCTACATGGATATGAAATACTATTCTTTGTATTTCTTACGTTATGCTGGCTCATGCTACTGAATAACTATATCCGTGCCGAAGTGAAATAATTTTACTTATAGTTGTATCTGGATGTTACTACCGGTTTCCATACCAGATTGACAATTTAATTCCCTAACTTGAGTTGTTAGGCGGGTTTTTAGTTGCACAAAATATGCACGCATAATATATGCACATTAATGTGCCAACTGTATGTGCAAAAATTGTCCGTGTAAAACTGCCTCAATGTCTCAAATAAATTGCTGACAGATATCTATGTATACATGTATTAAATATGAATGATATAAATATCTAACATCGAGTAAAATACTAGATTTAAAACATAGTTGTATACAGATAAAATGTCAATAAATATTATATAAAACTTGCTACAAAAATCCGTAAAATTGATCATTTGACATGGAATACCAATATATGTATGTTACTATAAGGATTTAAGACTGAATTCCGGTTCCTTCACCAGTGGAAGGTGTATCCCAGTATGCACTCTTATTACTTCAAACTGTAATAAATTAAACCACGAATGTCTGTAGATCAGTAAACTGTTTTATTTCACAGTTTTCAATTGATTTAGTTGCTTCCAAAATTATTCATAAATTTCATAATTCAGGTTTGTTAAGAACCTCTTCTTGTGAATAAATTCCAATATTGTAAACATGATTCCATGTAGTAAATGTGAATATTTGGGTTACAGGGATGAATCCCAATGCATTTCGGGGTCTCCCTTCGTCAGGGGATTCTCCCTATAAACAAAATGACCATGTATTAATAATATTCACGCTAGAATATAACGAGAGTAAAAGCTGATAGCATAACAACAGAGCCAGAGTTTTTACGTGAACAATCACCAATTGCCACGGATCTAGTACGGTGTAGACGCAAATGATATCTGATTCAGTGAAGGTAAATTCCTGAAACATTCCCAGTGCTCGTTGAGTGAACTGTAAAACAACTAAAAAACATGTGAAGTGAAAGTCTACGGAGTGCCGGTAAATGGTTATTGCCGTGTGCCGTATGTGTCTTAACCACGGGTTCAGTGCGAGTCCTTTAAAAGATGTGCCAATTAATTCGAGAGCGTGTTAAAAGATTCCGGTTTAATAACTGGTTATGCCTACGTGAGGGACTCGTACGTCCATTAAACTGATTGTGATTAAAAAGAATCTTATCGTGTATTGTCTCATATGTGCCGCTGCGGTGCATACCTGTGCAAAACCCGTTTCTCGATCGTAGCGATTCCGCGTCCCGTAACCGTTGAGATCAGCTGTGTTCCTTGTGTGCCCCGGAAGTAAATATACACATGCGAGAAAAGAACATGCAAGATAAAGAAGAAAGACTCGAACCCAAACTTAGTGATACGGGTGAATGTCTACAACGTAAAGTTGTGATAACTTAATAAACAAAAAAAATTAAAGAATGTTTGTTGGATTAAAAAACAATGAATTGCGAAACACCATCATCAGGATAAAGAAGAAAGACTCGAACCCAAACTTAGCGATACGGGTGAATGTCTACAGCGTAAAGTTGTGATGACTCAATAAACAAAAAAAATTATTAAAGAATGTTTGTTGGATTAAAAAAACAATGAATTGCGAAATACCATCATCAGAAAATGCATTCCAAATCTGAAAACATTAAATGCAGTCTGTTATTCACAAATGCACACCTGCATGTTGATACGTTATTACAGATAACAATTATATTCACCCGGTCATTCAGACCCTTCGGGTGTAGTGAATCCAATGCAAAAATCCAATACAGTTCTCTTTGCAACAGAAATTTCTTGTTGTCTCTGCCCGTTTGTACTGGCACCTGTTCCAAAATTAGAAATCGGAGTTGACTAATGTTATGTGATAATCTGTTGAAATGTGTGGCAATGACCGATTTCGGATTATTGATTCTTATGTTACTTTTATGCTCTGTCAAACGGGTTTTAATTTTTCGTTCCGTTTTTCCCCCGTAGGTTAACCCACATGGGCACTTAAGTAAGTACACAACAAAACTTGAGTCGCATGTCGCTGTCACACGCAATTTGATGGGAGTTCCTTGTGTTGGATGAGTCAATGTTGTTCCTTTAATTATGTTGTTGCAGCTGCCACAATTCAAACATGGAATAGTTCCCTTGTATGTGTCTTCTCTATTTTGTTTTTTGTGTTTCAACATCTGTTGTAGATTTTTTGTGCGTTGATATGCAAATATTGGTAGTTGGTTGAAAATGCCATTAAATTCTGTTTCCGCTTGTAGCATTGGCCAATATTTTTTTATTGTGTGTTTGATTTTTTGACTTCTGGTTGAGTATTTGGAGACGAACACATTTCGGTCCTGTTGAATGTCCAAATTCTTTTTCTTGAGTAATCCTTGTCTACTTTGTTTGTTTGCTCTTTCATTAGCGTGATGTAGTACAGAATCTGGGTATGCTCTTTGTTTGAATTTTGCCATCATTGTGTTTTTATTTTCCTGATACAAGTCTTCAGTTGATGATATTCTTTTTATCCTCAATATCTGTGAGTAAGGCAGATGTTGTTTGAGACTTAATTGGTGAAAACTTGAGAAATGTAGAAAGTTGTTTCTGTCTGTAGCTTTTGTGTACACTGTGGTTATTAGTTTTTGATCAATTATCTTAACTCCCACGTCTAGAAAAGGAATTTTTTCTTTACTCAAAGAATGTGTAAATTGGATACGGTCGTCAACCGTGTTCAGTTCTTGAATGGCGTTAACTAGTGTAGATTCTTCGCCCTTCCAAATAAGAAAAATATCATCAATGTATCTGATGAATAAAATTGCATTGTCTGTCCATTTTTTATGTGCAAGAATGTGAGTAAGTTCAAAATGATGCATAAACAAATTTGCATACGCCGGAGCGGCGCAATTTCCCATCGATGTTCCGTTCAACTGTGTAAAAAATTGATCCTTCCAGGTGAAATAGCTGTGATACAGCGTAAAATGCATCAACTCCATTAGAAAAACATTGAGGTCGCTCTCCTTATTACTTCTTACTAGGAAAAATTCCAGTGCTTCGAGTCCCAAATTATGGGGAATTGAAGTATACAATGATTGTACATCCATAGTACATAAAATGTACTCGATATCTTCCATCAACTTCATTTTATCAAGTTTTGTGAGGAAATCAGTTGTGTCTTGAACGTATGTGGTCATTTGTGTGACCATTGGTTGAAGGTGTCGGTCTATGTATTTGCCAATTGGTTCATGAATAGAATTTCGTGTACACACTATTGGTCTGAATGGAGGGTGGTGTAAGTTCTTATGAATTTTTGGTATCATGTATAGATACGGTATACTTGGATTCTGCTTAATCAAAACATTTTTGTCCCTGTCGTTGATGGTTCCCGATCTTAAAGCCTTATCAATGATAGATACCAGAATCTGTTTGAAGGATGAGGTAGGATCCGAAAGTAATCGCATGTATACGTTGGTGTCTGAAACATGCAACTCCACGCTGTTCATGTAGAATGATGTATCCAAAATGACTAGTGCTCCTCCTTTATCAGCTTTACAGCATGTGATTGTCTGATTGTTGGCAAGGTTAGAAATGGCCATTTTCTCATTGCTAGTTAAGTTGGTACCTTTGGATGTTTTGGATCGAAATATGTCATGAAGGTCTTTGCGGACTACTGTTTCAAAAGTATCCAGAATTTTATGACTAACGGGTGCTTGGAATGTGCTGTCTGGCTTTAGATCCATTAAGGTGCCTTGATCGATCGGTGCTGAAAATGTACTGATATTTGTAAAAAAATGTTTCAATCGAAGATTCCTCATGAATCTGAATAAACTCACTTGTGCTTCAAGTTCATGGCTTTGGTACGTGGGTACATACGATAAGCCCTTTTGTAACGTCTGTGTTTGAAATTTTGACAATTCAGTGGAAGAAATGTTAATCACTAAGTTTTTTGACTCCTTGTTGATTTGGCAATTGGTGTCATATTTTGTCCGCCTGGATCTCCGAGTGGGGCCTGGCCTCTTCCTAAAAAAGAAGCGCCGGAAGTTGAAGGTGTTGTGCTTCCGTCATTAGTTGTGGTGAATCGTTTGTCTTGATTAACATTTGTATTCCTAGAAGGGTGTTCTTTAGGTTGAAAATTGGGTTGACGTCTCTGTTGTGAATCCTCAGAGGATGAGGTGTCGTCCGTGGATCTGTTATCAAATTGTCTTCGTTGTCTGCGTGTGGCATACTCCTCTGCCCAACTGTAGACTTCCCCCAACTTATAATCCACTGTATCTCTCTTGAATTTTCTTAATTTCCTCTCATTTATTTCTGCTGTGTGTTTGTCAAGTTGAATATTAATATCTTCTAGAGTTTTTTTCCAATCTTCCGTGGTCATTTTATCGCTTAGCTCCTGTTTCAATTGGCCAACTTCTTTTTCAAGATCCTCTAGTACTTTTGAGAGCTCTTCAATGATTAGTAGTATCAAGTCTAATGAACATTTATTTAAAATGCCGTACCATCGTTCAGTGAATCGTGCATTATTCTTACATAATGTAGATTTCAGTGGTATTCTTAAACCTCTTGGAATCCTTTGGACTTTGTGGTAGCGTATCAATGTGCTGGCGTGCAGTCGTTGGTTGATTTCCCTTTTGGCGGCGAATAGTAGTTGTTTAATGTTTGATTGTATTGATCCTGTGCTCGTTGCTATGCATTCTGGCTCCTGTATGAGAGAATATATACGGTTGATATCTTCCGTGTTGAAACCAAATGTATCGGCTTTGTTGCCGGTAATATTAGCAATATCTTCGTATGACATATTTTAACTGGGTGCTGACACGTTTTGATCATGGAAAAGATTAAAGTTGTGTGTCGGTCGCACTCCTTCGTTTAACTTTCAATTACTGTGTGATCCTTTCACTATATTACTACAGTTGGGCAGAGGAGTATGCCACACGCAGACAACGAAGACAATTTGATAACAGATCCACGGACGACACCTCATCCTCTGAGGATTCACAACAGAGACGTCAACCCAATTTTCAACCTAAAGAACACCCTTCTAGGAATACAAATGTTAATCAAGACAAACGATTCACCACAACTAATGACGGAAGCACAACACCTTCAACTTCCGGCGCTTCTTTTTTAGGAAGAGGCCAGGCCCCACTCGGAGATCCAGGCGGACAAAATATGACACCAATTGCCAAATCAACAAGGAGTCAAAAAACTTAGTGATTAACATTTCTTCCACTGAATTGTCAAAATTTCAAACACAGACGTTACAAAAGGGCTTATCGTATGTACCCACGTACCAAAGCCATGAACTTGAAGCACAAGTGAGTTTATTCAGATTCATGAGGAATCTTCGATTGAAACATTTTTTTACAAATATCAGTACATTTTCAGCACCGATCGATCAAGGCACCTTAATGGATCTAAAGCCAGACAGCACATTCCAAGCACCCGTTAGTCATAAAATTCTGGATACTTTTGAAACAGTAGTCCGCAAAGACCTTCATGACATATTTCGATCCAAAACATCCAAAGGTACCAACTTAACTAGCAATGAGAAAATGGCCATTTCTAACCTTGCCAACAATCAGACAATCACATGCTGTAAAGCTGATAAAGGAGGAGCACTAGTCATTTTGGATACATCATTCTACATGAACAGCGTGGAGTTGCATGTTTCAGACACCAACGTATACATGCGATTACTTTCGGATCCTACCTCATCCTTCAAACAGATTCTGGTATCTATCATTGATAAGGCTTTAAGATCGGGAACCATCAACGACAGGGACAAAAATTTTTTGATTAAGCAGAATCCAAGTATACCGTATCTATACATGATACCAAAAATTCATAAGAACTTACACCACCCTCCATTCAGACCAATAGTGTGTACACGAAATTCTATTCATGAACCAATTGGCAAATACATAGACCGACACCTTCAACCAATGGTCACACAAATGACCACATACGTTCAAGACACAACTGATTTCCTCACAAAACTTGATAAAATGAAGTTGATGGAAGATATCGAGTACATTTTATGTACTATGGATGTACAATCATTGTATACTTCAATTCCCCATAATTTGGGACTCGAAGCACTGGAATTTTTCCTAGTAAGAAGTAATAAGGAGAGCGACCTCAATGTTTTTCTAATGGAGTTGATGCATTTTACGCTGTATCACAGCTATTTCACCTGGAAGGATCAATTTTTTACACAGTTGAACGGAACATCGATGGGAAATTGCGCCGCTCCGGCGTATGCAAATTTGTTTATGCATCATTTTGAACTTACTCACATTCTTGCACATAAAAAATGGACAGACAATGCAATTTTATTCAGCAGATACATTGATGATATTTTTCTTATTTGGAAGGGCGAAGAATCTACACTAGTTAACGCCATTCAAGAACTGAACACGGTTGACGACCGTATCCAATTTACACATTCTTTGAGTAAAGAAAAAATTCCTTTTCTAGACGTGGAAGTTAAGATAATTGATCAAAAACTAATAACCACAGTGTACACAAAAGCTACAGACAGAAACAACTTTCTACATTTCTCAAGTTTTCACCAATTAAGTCTCAAACAACATCTGCCTTACTCACAGCTATTGAGGATAAAAAGAATATCATCAACTGAAGACTTGTATCAGGAAAATAAAAACACAATGATGGCAAAATTCAAACAAAGAGCATACCCAGATTCTGTACTACATCACGCTAATGAAAGAGCAAACAAACAAAGTAGACAAGGATTACTCAAGAAAAAGACTTTGGACATTCAACAGGACCGAAATGTGTTCGTCTCCAAATACTCAACCAGAAGTCAAAAAATCAAACACACAATAAAAAAATATTGGCCAATGCTACAAGCGGAAACAGAATTTAATGGCATTTTCAACCAACTACCAATATTTGCATATCAACGCACAAAAAATCTACAACAGATGTTGAAACACAAAAAACAAAATAGAGAAGACACATACAAGGGAACTATTCCATGTTTGAATTGTGGCAGCTGCAACAACATAAATAAAGGAACAACATTGACTCATCCAACACAAGGAACTCCCATCAAATTGCGTGTGACAGCGACATGCGACTCAAGTTTTGTTGTGTACTTACTTAAGTGCCCATGTGGGTTAACCTACGTGGGAAAAACGGAACGAAAAATTAAAACCCGTTTGACAGAGCATAAAAGTAACATAAGAATCAATAATCCGAAATCGGTCATTGCCACACATTTCAACAGATTATCACATAACATTAGTCAACTCCGATTTCTAATTTTGGAACAGGTGCCAGTACAAACGGGCAGAGACAACAAGAAATTTCTGTTGCAAAGAGAACTGTATTGGATTTTTGCATTGGATTCACTACACCCGAAGGGTCTGAATGACCGGGTGGAATATAATTGTTATCTGTAATAACGTATCAACATGCAGGTGTGCATTTGTGAATAACAGACTGCATTTAATGTTTTCAGATTTGGAATGCATTTTCTGATGATGGTATTTCGCAATTCATTGTTTTTTTAATCCAACAAACATTCTTTAATAATTTTTTTTGTTTATTGAGTCATCACAACTTTACGCTGTAGACATTCACCCGTATCGCTAAGTTTGGGTTCGAGTCTTTCTTCTTTATCCTGATGATGGTGTTTCGCAATTCATTGTTTTTTAATCCAACAAACATTCTTTAATTTTTTTTGTTTATTAAGTTATCACAACTTTACGTTGTAGACATTCACCCGTATCACTAAGTTTGGGTTCGAGTCTTTCTTCTTTATCTTGCATGTTCTTTTCTCGCATGTGTATATTTACTTCCGGGGCACACAAGGAACACAGCTGATCTCAACGGTTACGGGACGCGGAATCGCTACGATCGAGAAACGGGTTTTGCACAGGTATGCACCGCAGCGGCACATATGAGACAATACACGATAAGATTCTTTTTAATCACAATCAGTTTAATGGACGTACAAGTCCCTCACGTAGGCATAACCAGTTATTAAACCGGAATCTTTTAACACGCTCTCGAATTAATTGGCACATCTTTTAAAGGACTCGCACTGAACCCGTGGTTAAGACACATACGGCACACGGCAATAACCATTTACCGGCACTCCGTAGACTTTCACTTCACATGTTTTTTAGTTGTTTTACAGTTCACTCAACGAGCACTGGGAATGTTTCAGGAATTTACCTTCACTGAATCAGATATCATTTGCGTCTACACCGTACTAGATCCGTGGCAATTGGTGATTGTTCACGTAAAAACTCTGGCTCTGTTGTTATGCTATCAGCTTTTACTCTCGTTATATTCTAGCGTGAATATTATTAATACATGGTCATTTTGTTTATAGGGAGAATCCCCTGACGAAGGGAGACCCCGAAATGCATTGGGATTCATCCCTGTAACCCAAATATTCACATTTACTACATGGAATCATGTTTACAATATTGGAATTTATTCACAAGAAGTGGTTCTTAACAAACCTGAATTATGAAATTTATGAATAATTTTGGAAGCAACAAAATCAATTGAAAACTGTGAAATAAAACAGTTTACTGATCTACAGACATTCGTGGTTTAATTTATTACAGTTTGAAGTAATAAGAGTGCATACTGGGATACACCTTCCACTGGTGAAGGAACCGGAATTCAGTCTTAAGCCACATCCCTCTTGATCTGGGGAAAAGATCCCACAGCACCGATAATATAGTGAAAGGATCACACAGTAATTGAAAGTTAAACGAAGGAGTGCGACCGACACACAACTATAAGGATTTAAGACATGTAAAAAGGTCCTCAGTTATATTAAGCCCAGCTGGTTGCTTGGTGTTCAGCTCTAAAATATATCTTGTTTCCAATTGCTGCAATCTCTGTTCCCTATTCCTTCCTCTTCTACAAGGTGGCACAGAGTCTATCACATAATATCTTCAGTCTTGACTTTTGGATTCGTGTTGGCTTTTAAATTTAAAGTGGCGCGCTACAGGGTAGGTATTATCTTGATTGTTAATCATCCTTAAGTGTGGTAAAATCCTTTTATGTACCTGTAATTTGGTGCTGCCTACATACTGTAGGTTGCATGGTCAGATTAAAACTTATTCTCCATATTCAGTCTTGTATGTTAGAAGTTTAGTTATTTTTACATTTCTGGCACTGAAAGGTGTTGTATACCATGTCCTGTTTGCCCCCTGCTGGCACGCCTTACAGTTTTACACTTCAAGAAACCTTTGTGTCTGTAACCAGTTAGTAGTCTCAATGACCTCTGGGCTTGTTCTGACCAACTCATCTCACATGGATAGACCCCTGCTGTATGTAATGGAGGGTCTGGTCGGTAACACCATGAGACAATTGTGTGTAAAAATCGATTGGAGCTGTTTATGTTGTTGACTGTATTGTATGATAATTCTAAATTCTTTTACAGTCCCCAAATTACTGTTTTCCGGCTGTTGGGCAGATTTGTCAAGATTAGAATATTTTGCTGCCAGTAGCTCATACCTTTCCTGGGGCATAGATTTTAAAAAGGTATTATCTATAACCTTTCTGGAGTATCCTCTGTCTAGGAACCTGACCTTGCTGGCTAACTGGGCTTCCCTTAAGTCATTGTCATTGCTGTGGATGCGTTGCAAATGGAACATCTCCCCATAGGGGATACTCTTTACAAAATGCTTTGCATGAGAACTGCTAGCATGCAACGTGGAATTTCCCATGGTTTTCTTACAGTATAGTTTAGTTGCAATCTTGCTGTTGGCTATATATACACCTTAGTGTCTAAAAAGCTCACTTCTGTTGCACTGATGTTGGCTGTAAAGTGTAGATGTAATTCATTAGTATTTATAGCTGTCACTAAATCATTGGCTTTGTTGACATTACCATCCCATATCACAAATAGTCATCGATAAATCGTAACCATATTTTGACCTTCTTCGTCACGACCTGCTCGTGTTGGGTCATGAGGACCAGCTCCTCCCACCAGCCCATGTGCAAACATGCTTAGCTGGGAGAGAAGCTGGCCCCCATCGCCGCACCTCTGGTCTGTCTATACAACAAGTTATTGAACATAAATGCATTATTAATTAAACAGAATTCCACCATCTCAATTAGCATTTTGTTCTGATTTGCTGTGTTTTCCACTTTCTTCTCCAGATAAAACCGTAATGCTTTTAGGCTATCCATATGTCTGATACTCGTGTACAGCTAGCTCACATCCAGTGCTATAAATAGATAATCTTGTTTCCAAATAAAATCTTTAAGTTTCCTTAAAAAGTAACTGGTGTCACACACATACGATTGTAAAGCTTTGACTAAATCTTGGAGGAACAAAATCTGCATATTGTGATGTATGCTCCAGTAAACTCTTCCTGGCTGATATTATAGGTCTGCCAGGCGGCTTCTGTGGATCTTTATGGACTTTAGGAATTAAATATATCGTGGGTACCACTGGGTGATCATTTTTCAAAAATGTGTATTCTTGAGCAGTTATCAAGTTGTTGTTTTTCCATGTCATTAATTTGGTGTAAAAAGTTGTATACATTGTTTTCAATTCAGCAACACTACTTTTGATGTAACACGTGCTATCTTTTAGTTGCAGATAAGCTTCCTTGGTATAGTCCTCTGTGGACATGAGGACAATGTTCCCACCCTTGTACAAATTGCGAATAACAATGTTGTTGTTTTCTTTCAATTTCTTCATCAGTTGTTCATATTCGTGATTTTGTTTGCTGTATTGCATTCGGTTGTTTCTAGTTTTTATATTGAGTTCTTTTATCTGTTCCACTACACGTTCATGAGAAATATCTATGGAATCACGAGTCATGATAGGATTAAATGTAGACTTCGCTTTGAAGGGTGTTCGTTGGCCAAGATTTACAATTCCTCTTCCGTAGAGGTGTCTGGATTGATTGAATGTAGTCATATGTACGTTTGATTAATCATTTCTGTCATCAGTGACTGTTTCATTGTTTTCCCATATATATATATACATATATATATATATATATATATATATATATATATATATATATATATATATATATATATATATATATATATATATATATTATATATATATATATATATATATATTATCTACTGGCGGTCACCAGTAGATAGTTCATAGGAAATCTCAAAATTCGATTTTGAATAACTTTGGCGCCGGTTGACGAATCCTCGCGAAATTTTCAAAACTAATGGGGCGCTCCGCTCAGCTCCTACCCTGAAAGTCTCGGGGTGATTTGTCAAGCGGCGGCCGAGAAAAGGGGGGTCCCAAAACACGTTTTCCCCATGCATTTTTCCATAGGACCTTTAGTCGCAGCTACAGCCCGAACGGCTGAACAGAATTACTTGAAATTTGGCAGAGAGGTAGCCATAAGGTCAAGGTAGTGCCTTTCGCAGGTCTGGTGTAAATCTGTTCAGTATTTCCTGAGAAAATAGCATTTAAAAGCATATCAATATCTATACGCGCGCAGCGTGCGCGCACTGTGCAAGCCCTGTGCGCGCACCCTGCCGTGCGCGAGCGTAATTCTGATTGGTTGTTAGATGTCAGTAAACATTCGAATCGGTCGAAATCAGGAAGTGTCGGCCGCCATTTTGTCTGTCGCAATGAAAAGGAAAGGTGGAGAACGTGAATAGGGGGCAGAGTAGGGAGTTCTTGACCCCCTAGCCATTGTCAGGGGGTCACAGTAGGACCACGAAGGGCCAAAAAAAAGATTTTAATTTTTTTTAAAAACATCGCGAGGTGCGCGCACTCTGCGCGCACCCGAAAAAAAACATTAAAAAAAAGAGAAATAAAAATCAAGTTTAAGTGTTTAGATATTAGGTGGCTCTAAAAAGAGCCCTTGTGTTTATTGAGTGTTTTTCGGTACCTACAAGTAAGTACCGATGCAGAGTCTAAAGTTCAAGAGGAAGACTCTGTTCCCTTCATCATTGAAATGTACACCGTCTCCTCTATAAATGTCTTGCATGTTGTAACGCAAGTTGTTGTGGTATATAGAACCCATACCATAGTCTCTGAGGAAAGCAGAAACAGACTTATTGACGTGCTTTCTTGCTTTGTCAATCTGCAGACAAAATTGGTTGGACCAGTTCCACTTTTGCCTTTGGCATATATTAGAATATACAAAGGCAGTTTGTGGAAAAAGTGACATCAATTGCACAAAGGTGTCCTTAATAAGCATTTCCAGACCTACCCCAGTTAAAGTGCCTAGGTCATTTCCACCACAGTGCACAATAATAAGGTTAGGCTGTGGGAAATGTAGAAAGGTTTTCACCAAAGGCATTAATTGGTGCCACTTTAACCCTCTCTGACCAATCCATTTAATTTCTACATTTGGCAAAGCAAGGTCTTTTACAATACCTCTTTTTTCTGCAAATTTTTCACTCCAGAAGACATAGCTATGACCTACAATCCACACTGTGAACATCTTTCAAGGAGAACAGGATGCACTCAAGAGGTGTCTTTCAGTAGAATGGCAATATGACAAGAAAGACAGTTGAAAAATGGACGCATACATACTTTTTTTTTAATAAAAATACCTCATTGGCTGATTCAAACCATTTTACAGTTAAAACTAGGATGTATGTTGACATTTTTAAAAGCATGTTTTGGATTGGTACAGAAAAATGTGTTCCCACTGAACATTACTTTGGATTTGCTGTTAGGTTTGAAAAGTCAAGCACTCTTGCTCTTTGGATTTGAAACATTGTGTGCTGAACTTCTGACCTCTCTGCTCACACCAGTGTTCCATGACCTGTTGCTATGGTAGCAGGCAGAAGTCATGTTGGGGGAAGGGATGATTTGGAAAGGGGTTGAAAGTTGCAACCAATAGAAATGTGTGATTCCATTTGAAAAAATGTGGGAAGGACTGTGATTTTACATTAACATGTATATGTGTGAAAAAAGAGAGGGAAACATTGCCATTTACTGGTTGTGGTGAGAGGAGAGAGGTGTACAGCTCTGAGATTCTGGCTCTGATAATCTGCTGTTTGAGTGCCACATTTCTTTCTCAACTAACTCATTTTAAAGGTGAGTTATGAGTTTGAGAGGGGATGTATGTGGTGATTTTTGAAATAAATATTAGAATTGTCATTCTTCTTTTAAAGTTGTATTTTACATTTTGTGTTTTAGGAGATATTTAACTGTCTTGAACTTGTAAGATATTATGGAGTATGTCTTCACTGTAAGTTAAGGTGTACTGGTATCACTGAGGAATACTGTTTTGTGCCTGGAATCACATCATGAGTCTGTCTGCACACAGGATTTGTTGTCAGAGATTTAATTTGTGTTGCTCTTGTTCTGTTAGCCTTGCACTCGCAGAAAAGGGGCAGTTTGTTTTCTTAAAGTGTGATGGTTAGCATTCAGCAGAAATCAGTTACTCACAAATGTGAGGCACATGCAAACACATTTGAAAATAGCATGGTACATTTTCCTACCACTTTAAAAGTTGTGTTTTACATTTTATGTTAAGGAAGATATTTAACTGCCTTGAACATGTTAGATATTATGGAGTATGTCTTCACTATAAGTTAAGGTGTACTGGTATCACCCAGGAATACTGTTTTCTGCCTAGAATCACACCATGAGACAGTGTGCACACAGGAATTGTTATCAGAGATTTAATTCGTGTTGGTCTTGCTCTATTACCCTTGCACTCGCAGGAAAGGGGCAGCTTGTTTTTTGTAACACATGGTCATGGTCTCATGGAGCTGTTAGGACATGTGCTCTTTTCTGCTTGTCTAAAATATAAGAAAAATGTGTCAGGCTGTCACAGTAATTATCACTTGCTCCACCACAGTACTAAATGTGCTTTCAAATTGCCAAAGAAAATATCGCTTTGTGCTTAGAATCACACCATGAGTCTGTGTGCACACAGGAATTGTTGTCAGAGATTTAATTTGTGTTGCTGTTGTTTTGTAAAACTTGCACTTTTAAGAAAGGGCAAGCTTCTTTTCTTCAACTGTGTTGGTTAGCACTCAGCAGAAACCACTATCTCAAAAATGAGAGGCAAATGCAAACACATTTGAAAATAGCATGGTACATTTTCCTACCACTTTAAAAGTTGTGTTTTACATTTTATGTTAAGGAAGATATTTAAGTGCCTTGAACATGTTAGATATTATGGAGTATGTCTTCAACATAAGTTAAGGTGTACTGGTATGCCCCAGGAATACTGTTTTGTGCCTAGAATCACACCATGAGACAGTGTGCACACAGGAATTGTTGTCAGAGATTTAATTTGTGTTGCTGTTGTTCTGTAAAACTTGCACTTTCAGGAAAGGGCCTGGTATCACCCAGGAATACTGTTTTGTGCCTAGAATCACACCATGAGACAGTGTGCACACAGGAATTATTGTCAGAGATTTAATTTGTGTTGCTGTTGTTCTGTAAAACTTGCACTCGCAGGAAAAGGGCAGCTTGTTTTCTTAAAGTGTGATGGCTAGCACTCAGCAGAAATCATGATCTCACAAATGAGAGGCAAATGCTAACACATTTGAAATCAACAGGGTAGATTTTCCTTCCAATCATGTAATGGGTGAGGTATTCCTACATGTACAAAACTCCAATTAACCCTTACCAAACATGTACTCTTACACACATATCTGCAGTCTTCATGCAGTTGTAAAAGTCTCCATGCAGATCTCTCTTGCAACTGACAATACACAGTCTCCAGAAACACACTCTTTGCACACATGCAGCAGCTTCTCCTACACTCTCATGCATAATACTCAGCTCTGTGTTGTGTTTCAGATAGCAGTGTGTAATGCAAACACATTCAACATCATCAAGGCTCATTTCCTTTGCTGAAGTCTAATTACTCACCCTGTAACACATGGTCATGGTCTCAAGGAGCTGTTAGGACATGTGCTCTTTTTTGCTTGTTTAAAAGATAAGAAAAATGTGTCAGGCTGTCACAGTAATTATCACTTGCTCCTCCACAGTACTAAATGTGCTTTCAAATTGCTAAAGGAAATATCGCTTTCTGCCTAGAATCACACCATGAGTCTGTGTGCACACAGGAATTGTTGTCAGAGATTTAATTTGTGTTGCTGTTGTTCTGTAAAACTTGCACTTTCAGGAAAGGGCCAGCTTGTTTTCTTCAACTGTGATGGTTAGCACTCAGCAGATATCACTATCTCACAAATGAGAGGCAAATGCTAACACATTTGAAATCAACAGGGTAGATTTTGCTTCCAATCTTGTAATGGGTGAGGTTGTTCCTACATGTTCAAAACTCCAATTAACCCTTACCACACATGTACTCTTACACACATCTCTGCACTCTCCATGCAGTTGTGCAAGTCTCCATGCAGATCTTTCTTGACCTGACAATACACAGTCTCCAGAAACACACTCTTTGCACACACGCAGCAGCTTCTCCTACACTCCCATGCATAATACTCAGCTCTGTGTTGTGTTTCAGTTAGCAGTGTGTAACGCAAACACATTCAACGTCATCAAGGCTCATTTCCTTTGCTGTAGTCTAATCACTCACCCTGTAACACATGGTCATGGTCTCAAGGAGCTGTTAGGACATGTGCTCTTTTTTGCTTGTGTAAAATATAAGAAAAATGTGTCAGGCTGTCACTGTAATTATCACTTGCTCCACCACAGTACTAAATGTGTTTTCAAATTGCCAAAGAAAATATCGCTTTGTGCTTAGAGTCACACCGTGAGTCTGTGTGCACACAGGAATTGTTGTCAGAGATTTAATTTGTGTTGCTGTTGTTTTGTAAAACTTGCACTTTTAAGAAAGGGCCAGCTTCTTTTCTTCAACTGTGTTGGTTAGCACTCAGCAGAAACCACTATCTCAAAAATGAGAGGCAAATGCAAACACATTTGAAAATAGCATGGTACATTTTCCTACCACTTTAAAAGTTGTGTTTTACATTTTATGTTAAGGAAGATATTTAAGTGCCTTGAACATGTTAGATATTATGGAGTATGTCTTCAACATAAGTTAAGGTGTACTGGTATCACCCAGGAATACTGTTTTGTGCCTAGAATCACACCATGAGACAGTGTGCACACAGGAATTGTTGTCAGAGATTTAATTTGTGTTGCTGTTGTTCTGTAAAACTTGCACTTTCAGGAAAGGGCCTGGTATCACCCAGGAATACTGTTTTGTGCCTAGAATCACACCATGAGACAGTGTGCACACAGGAATTGTTGTCAGAGATTTAATTTGTGTTGCTGTTGTTCTGTAAAACTTGCACTCGCAGGAAAAGGGCAGCTTGTTTTCTTAAAGTGTGATGGCTAGCACTCAGCAGAAATCATGATCTCACAAATGAGAGGCAAATGCTAACACATTTGAAATCAACAGGGTAGATTTTCCTTCCAATCTTGTAATGGGTGAGGTATTCCTACATGTACAAAACTCTAATTAACCCTTACCAAACATGTACTCTTCCACACACATATCTGCAGTCTTCATGCAGTTGTAAAAGTCTCCATGCAGATCTCTCTTGCAACTGACAATACACAGTCTCCAGAAACACACTCTTTGCACACATGCAGCAGCTTCTCCTACACTCTCATGCATAATACTCAGCTCTGTGTTGTGTTTCAGATAGCAGTGTGTAATGCAAACACATTCAACATCATCAAGGCTCATTTCCTTTGCTGAAGTCTAATCACTCACCCTGTAACACATGGTCATGGTCTCAAGGAGCTGTTAGGACATGTGCTCTTTTTTGCTTGTCTAAAATATAAGAAAAATGTGTCAGGCTGTTACAGTAATTATCACTTGCTCCTCCACAGTACTAAATGTGCTTTCAAATTGCTAAAGGAAATATCGCTTTCTGCCTAGAATCACACCATGAGTCTGTGTGCACACAGGAATTGTTGTCAGAGATTTAATTTGTGTTGCTGTTGTTTTGTAAAACTTGCACTTTCAGGAAAGGGCCAGCTTGTTTTCTTCAACTGTGATGGTTAGCACTCAGCAGAAATCACTATCTCACAAATGAGAGGCAAATGCTAACACATTTGAAATCAACAGGGTAGATTTTGCTTCCAATCTTGTAATGGGTGAGTTTGTTCCTACATGTTCAAAACTCCAATTAACCCTTACCACACATGTACTCTTACACACATCTCTGCACTCTTCATGCAGTTGTGCAAGTCTCCATGCAGATCTTTCTTGCACCTGACAATACACAGTCTCCAGAAACACACTCTTTGCACACACGCAGCAGCTTCTCCTACACTCCCATGCGTAATACTCAGTTCTGTGTTGTGTTTCAGTTAGCAGTGTGTAACGCAAACACATTCAACGTCATCAAGGCTCATTTCCTTTGCTGTAGTCTAATCACTCACCCTGTAACACATGGTCATGGTCTCAAGGAGCTGTTAGGACATGTGCTCTTTTTTGCTTGTCTAAAATATAAGAAAAATGTGTCAGGCTGTCACTGTAATTATCACTTGCTCCTCCACAGTACTAAATGTGCTTTCAAATTGCTAAAGGAAATATCGCTTTCTGCCTAGAATCACACCATGAGTCTGTGTGCACACAGGAATTGTTGTCAGAGATTTAATTTGTGTTGCTGTTGTTCTGTAAAACTTGCACTTTCAGGAAAGGGCCAGCTTGTTTTCTTCAAATGTGTTGGTTAGCACTCAGCAGAAATCACTATCTCAAAAATGAGAGGCAAATGCTAACCCATTTCAAATCAACAAGGTAGATTTTCCATCAAATCTTGCAATGGCTGAGGTTGTTCCTACATGTTCAAAAGTCAAATTAACCCTTACCACACATCTACTCTAATACACATGTCTGCACTCTTCATGCATTTGTGCAAGTTTCCATGCAGATCTCTCTTGCAACTGACAATACACAGTCTCCAGAAACACACTTTTTGCACACACGCAGCAGCTTCTCCTACACTCCCGTGCGTACTACTCAGCTCTGTGTGGTGTTTCAGATAGCAGTGTGTAACGCAAACACATTCAACGTCAGCAAGGCTCATTTCCTTTGCTCTAGTCTAATCACTCACCCTGTAACACATGGTCATGGTCTCAAATAGCTGTAAGGACATCTGCTCTTTTCTGCTTCTCTAAAATATAAGAAAAATGTGTCAGGCTGTCACAGTAATTATCACTTGCTCCTCCACAGTAGTAAATGTGCTTTGAAATTGCCAATCAAATATCGTTTTCTGCCTAGAATCACACCATGAGTCTGTGTGCACACAGGAATTGTTGTCAGAGATTTAATTCATGATTCTCTTGTTTTGTAAGACTTGGACTCGTAGGAAAGGGTCAGCTCATGTGATAGGATTTGAAAAGCCCAAAAAATTTTTTTAATGATTTAAAATTACATAAAGGTATTTTTTTTTAGTTTCTTGCAGGTATTGCTGAGCAACAGTGAAAAAAATTTAAAGATGCCTATAAAGTCAAGAAAGAGAAAAGAAAAGCAACAACAACTATATTTGAAGACAACTGGTAAAAAAAAATAGGAGGAGAAGCTCGTGTTGGAAAACAGAAAAAGTCTTCTGGTAAGCAGACTAAATAATTTTTTAAAAATATCTTCCAAAAAAAAAAAATGATCGAAAGATAAATTCAAACAGTGTTTCAAGTACAAAACAACAACAGAGTCGACAGCAAAAACAAAATGCTAATGTAGACTCAGAAGTAAGAAAGAGTGACTTAACACGAAAAATAGATTTTAAAAACATTCGTCGAAAAATGTTTCAGAGAAGAGTGATGTTAAATTTGCTAAAGGATGTGAAAAAATATAAGAAGAAAACCAAATTTTATAAGAAAAAGTAATTTATTGAAAGTATTGTTACGAAGGCTTTAGAAATAAAAAAAACTATTCATTTTAATTTTGAACAGGATGCGTAGATTAGATAAATTAGTCAATGCAATGAAGTCACAAAGCAAAAGGAAAAGAGAAGTGAAAAAAAATAACTTTTGTAAAGTGTTCTTAGGAGAATTGAAGCATAGTTCAAGTACTGAACCATTTTTTAATGAAGAGAGTTATCTTCAAAGTAATAGTTTGTTGCATGCAGTTGAAACCAATGGTAGAGCATATGAAGTTAAAGATGGTTGTGTAATGGAAAAGGAGAAAATGGTTCCAAGAAATGAGGAAGAAGTGATGGCTGATGAGGTTATGGGGAGACGTCCTAAAGCCCCAGTGTATACTTGGAATTGTAGTAGTATTTGTACTGTGCGTCAGGAATCTATTGATAAATTACGTGACTTTCTAAGAGAATATAGTAAAAAGAGTGTTAAACAGAAGATTAAGGTGCTTCAAAGACTAGATCCATGCAGAGTGAGAGAGAATACTGGTTTACAAGGACATTCTCTGGCTTGTCTGTCTAGGAAAGTGTGTCAATGTGTTTTTCACCATTTTAGGATGCTGGCAGTACATCATACTGAAATGAGAAAGTTTGTGAGAACATTGTATTTTGCTAAAAGTCCAGCACTAAAGTTAAATGAGTTGCATAATGCTCTGTTCCGTGGATCTGTATCAGATGTAGTGAAGGTTACTGATGAGATTCAGTTTTGTTACTTTGGTCCAGAACAAGAAAGTGCAGAAAATGACACAGTTATTGATGAAAATGTGGAAGAGAATGTAGAACTTACTGTTAGGACAAATTTTGAAGATGAAATGAAAAAATGTACTATCATCTCTAATGAAAGACCAAATATTACTTGGATTTGTTGCCGGAGAAACCATTATAAAATTCAAACAAGGAATGTTGATCTGTATAAAAAAAGTGAAAATGAAGATAATTATAAGTGGAAAGATTTTGCAACATATATATTTCTGGAAAATTGTTTTGAATTGGGTGAAGATCAGCGTATTTGTAAATACTGTTATAACAAGTTAGAAGAAAATAGAATGCCAGCAAGAGCTGTACATAATAAATTAGAATTGGTTGATATTCCTCCAGAACTTTCTGATTTAAATACGTATGAGTCTATACTCATTCAATGTGTCCATCTGTTTCAGACCATAGTGCGTATGGAGCCAAAAACAGGTAAATTACCTCCTTCGGATTTACAAAGAGGTTTAAAAGGAAGAGTTGTCTATTTGCCATTGGATTTGAAAAAAAATATGGAAACAATTGATGCAGATACTTTGGAAACTGAACCATTAGTTATTCTGGTTAATGGTGTACCTACAAAGAATAAGAAAATTTGGCAGGAGCTGGTGGATGTACGTAAAGTACAAAGAGCAAATTTGCATTTGAAAAAAAATAATAAATGGTATGAAGCACTTTATATGGATGAAGATGAAGAAGTTTTACTAGAAGACATAGGAATACCAACTGCGCAAATTGAAAAAGTGGATAAGTCAAAAGAAGAAGAAATTTATGAACATTTCAACATACATCCTCTTCATTCTAAAGAAGTTATGGGAAACGCTATTGATCTGTTTCAGATGAAGAAAGCAAAAGGAACTCCTGTGAGTGTATGGGAGGAGAGCTTGGAAGCTCGTTGTTTTCCCCAACTGTTTCCTACAGGAGAAGGTGGACGATATGATGAACGTCCAGTACAGATTCCTGCTTCGGAGTATCGGACTTCAAGATTATATGCAGAAGATCCCAGATTTCGTCAAAGTATTCCTTATTTGTTCCATCTTTTATTTGAAAGTGACTTGTCTGCACTATCATATGCAGTAAATCACATTTTGAAAACTGGAGTACATCAACAAAGTGCAACAGCGAGATGATCATTTGGAATCTCAATTGATCAATTTGATGGCTTGTCAGCGTGGGACTAATGAATATTGGTACCGACGCCATGGAGAATTGAAGTGTATGTTACGGAATTTAGGAACTCCTACATGGTTCCTTACCCTAAGCTGTGCTGAGTACGCTTGGGATGATCTTCTAGATTTTCTTCGAGAGGTAAATTCAAACATTAAAAACATACAATACAAGACAGCAGGAGAATTGTGCTCATTGGATCCGGTTAATGTTGGCAGATATTTTAATCATAGATTTGAGGCTATGATGTCCTTCATCTGCAATAAAAACAATCCACCTCTTGGAGAAGTTGTGGATTTCTTTTGGAGAAAAGAGTACCAAGCAAGAGGTGCTCCTCATATTCATATGCTGTTGTGGATCAAGGATGCCCCAAAATTTGGAACAGATGCTGATGAAGCAGTTTTATCTTTCATTGAAGGATATGCAACATGTGCTATACCTAAAAGCACAGAAGAGAAAAACTTAAAAGAGAAAGTTTTACGTTTCCAAAGTCATCGGTGTGGAAAATACTGTCGACGAAAGTACAAGAGTAAAGATAAATTCTACTCATAATGTCGATTTGGATTTCCACGACCTGTTCTTTCAAAAGGAAGAGTAAACAGTTTTATGTCAGCTGTGCGACATACTATTACAAGAAAATCGCCTAAGAATACCTACAACCTAAGAAGAAAAGAAGAGTCAAAATATATAAATGACTACAACCCAGTCATTTTATCCATGTGGAATGCTATCATGGATATACAGTATGTGGCTGACAATTCTATTGCTGTTGCTCGGTATGTCACATCTTACATCACTAAATCTGAGAAAACGGAATTGAAGGAAATGTGGGAAGAGATTTCTCACTAGAAGACTGTCAGTAAGAAGCTATACAGTTTCAGTTTAAAGATGTTATCGCATCGAGAAATTGGATCCTACGAATGCTCAGATAGGTTATCATCTGCAAGTCTGTACTCGAAATCCAGAAGAATAATTTGGGTAAGTTTAGGCCTTGCAGGAATGTGAAATCGGGTACTGAAATCTATTTGAGAAATTGAATATTTAGCAGAGTTCGAACCAGAAAGTACAGACATTTTAAGAACAAACATGTTGGACACATATTACCCACAAAGAAGTCATCACTTGAGAACATGTGTCTCTATGAAGTGCTGCAGAACTTCATTTTTAAACGGAATGCCACAGAAGATATCAACAATGGAAACTATAAAGTCAGTGGAGAGGAAGGATGTTTGGTGAAGCAATCAAAAGGAAGTTTGATAAATCACCGGAAGCTGAGTTGCGACACTCCTGACAAAAATGAATTTTACTACTTGGCACTTTTGCAGCTGTTTAAACCATGGCGTTCAGAGGACGAACTACTTGGAGAATTCCAGAGTTATGAAGATTCCTTCAATACTAGCAAAGACAGCATAGAATGCAGTACTTTCACAACTTATGCTCAAATATTAAATGAAGAAATTGAACAAGAAGCAACAATTGCAGCTGAAGTAGCTAGAGACAGTTCTCAAGACAGTCAAAGTTCTGGGACATTCAGTCAAGATCCTCTAGGACAACCAATCGTCGAAAATGAAGCAGCAATAGCCATGAATGAAGTGGAAACAGTTATGAATCAAGCTCAGGAAGATTTAGTAGACTTAACATATTTGGAGCAGCAACTGAATGAAGAACAAAAACAAATTTATGAAGAAGTCAGGAAAAAAATTGATCCCGGATTACTACATGAAAGTAAAGAGTACTCATGCAGATCTTTTGAACCAATGAGAATGTATGTAAGTGGACAAGCAGGAACTGGAAAAAGTTTCTTAATTAATGTAATTAGAAGCTACCTACAGAAGAAAATGGATTCCATTTTGTCTTGTGTTGTTACTGCTCCAACTGGGTTAGCAGCGTATAACATAAAAGGAGTTACCTTACATCGTTTGCTAATGTTACCAGTAGAGCATGAGAACAAAATACAATACCACAAACTAGCAGGAGAAGCATGCTTGGAAGTTTCAAGAGTATTGAAGAAAATGAAAGTACTCAATATTGATGAGGTAAGCATGGTATCAAACTTAATGCTTGCCTTTGTGCATTTAAGAATGCAGCAAATTCTGAAGACAGACTATGACGTGTTATTTGGAGGAAAACACGTCATAGTTTTTGGGGATCTTTTGCAACTTACTCCAGTTAAAGGACAACCGGTATTCCATACACTTACACATGAAGACACGAAAAAGTCGTTAGGAAGTATAGGCAATGTAAATATTTGGACATATTTTGAGTATAAGGAACTCATTACCAATATGAGGCAAGCCAATGATGAGGACTATGCAAGTATTCTGAAAGATATAAGAATTGGACTACTCACAGAACATGGCAGAAAAGCATTACAGAGTTGATTGCTGAGTAATTTGTTTACAACAGAAGAAATAGTTCCAGAGAAAATATACAAGAAAATTGCTGAAAAAAATACTGTAATCTGCTTAATGCCAACACTACATGAATGCTCTGTATTCAATCAAGAACTTTTGAAATTGGAAAATGAAGAGATCATAAAACTGGAAGCTGTGGATAAAATTCAACATGAACGAATAACTATTATATTGACAGGCAATTTGGCTACTAAATTGGATTCTCTGGAGAAAAACATTTAAAAAACAGCTGGTTTGGAAAGAATCTTTATGTGTGTATGAACTGTAGAGTAATTTTAAGACGTAATTTGGATGTAGAAAAAGGTTTAGTGAATGGAGCTATGGGTAAAGCTGTGGGTTTTGTAAAGTACCAGAAAAAAGATGGAATTGAATTCTTAAAAATAAAATTTGATCAGATTGAAGAGGTTAAAGTCATTAGTCGTTGTTCAGTTCGTTTTTTGCTAGTGAAAGACTTATATGTACGTAGGAAGCAGTTTCTGATTTCTCTAGCATATACTGTAACTATTCACAAGTCTCAAGGATTAACTGTTGATAGTGCTTTTGTAAACATTGGATCTACTGTGTTTAAAGAAGGTATGGCATATGTTGCTTTGTCACGCGTGAAAAAATTATCTGGTTTATTCATGATAGACTTTGATGACTCAAAAGTAAGTGCTGATGCAAACTGTGTAAAGGAGTATAATAGATTAAGAAGAAGCTATGCTCCTCATTTAGGTCAGTATCCTGTGTTTGAAAAACGTGTTGTTTGTCGGAAAAGGAGATGTGAGAATATCTGTAATGAGGATGTACAGAAGAAAAAACAAAAAGACAGTGATGTGACTGCAAGCAAAAAGAAAAAGGACAGTGTGGAAGAGGTTGTTGGTTGTCATTTTGAAAATAGCTCTGGTGTCAACTGCTACGCAAATGTAGTTCTGAATGTTGTATTTTATCTTGAAAGTTTGCAAGAGCAGATAATACTAAATCATGAAAAAAGATTCTGTTCTTTGCTGAGTCTCCTTTATGAGAAGCTGAGTAATGTTAAAAATAAAATAGAAAGTGCTTCTGATGTTAGAAATCTTTTAGATGTATGTTCTGGATGTACACAGTTTACACAAAATGTCCAGCAAGATGCACAGGAATTCTTGATGTATATCCTGATGGTACTGGAAGATGAAGGGGTAGAAGTAGAAAATGTATTTGGTGTCTCTTATAAATGGGAACATTGTTTTGATAACTGTATGAACACATGCAGTAGTAATGTTGATTCTGAAAGGTTCATATATTTACCATTACCAGAAAGTAAAACAGTGATTTTTAGTAAATCAGTTAAAGATGCTAATCACAACATGGAATGTTCTGAATGTAAATCTGAAATGTTGTCAACGTTATTTTTAAAGAAATATGGACAGTATGTAATTTTAACGGTACAACGTTGTAGAGCTGATGGAACAAAATTGGAAACTTCACTAAAGAAGTTTGTTGGTAATCAATTATCTATATCTGGAAAAACTTTTGTAGCAGTTGCAATAATTTTTCATGACGGTCCTTCTATAACTTCTGGTCATTACACAGTTCATCTTAAATGTGAAAAAGGATGGACACTGTGTAATTATTCTCAATTGATTTTCAAGCAACGTTTGCCTTATGATTTACCCAATTGTTACTTAATTTTTCTGAAACCCAAATTTTAAATACTAAATTCAGCATCTGAAGAAAGCATTATTTAAATTTTAAAGGATTAAAGTTGAACATTTCACTCAACAAGGATTTTAAACTTACCATTTGGCCTCTAGAAAAGGTAAAACAAACAATTGTGGACTTCTTTGACAGATATTATTTTGGAAAATATTCTTTTGCAACAAGGTTTACAGACGTTATTTCTTGAAAATTGTTATTGTACTTAAAAGGTATTTTTGACATTTTTATTAAGGTATGTTTTAGTGAGGATAGATTCAGGGCTTTTTTAAACAATCTTTCAGATTGTTTTTTTTTTTGCCCGCTGTTAAATGATGAATACAATTGATTTCAGTATTTTCAGTGAAAATCAAAACATTCTGAAAACTGCAAAAAAAGGGCAAAAAATTGCTTTGCTAAATATGAAAAAACATGTACTGTTTAATAAAATGTATTGTTGAATATTAATACTTTTTTTCTTTTTTTCAGAACTAGAAAGAAAATTTAGAAAATGTAATTCAGTTTCCTTGCAATTAAATAAAAACATTTATTTCTAAATAAGTTACTTTGATGGTCAGGTAAGTTTAAAATATCTGTATGTGTCACTGCTTTCGTTTCATGCTTCCTTTTCTTCACCTCTCCTTACTCTGCTTTTCTCATTTCTCTTCTCACTCTCTCTTCCTGCTTTACTACTCTTTTGTAACTCCCTCACTCCTTCTCTACTACTCCCCTACTTTTACTACCTCCATCATTAATTTTTCATCCATGTTTCTTTCTCTGTATCCATATGTCTTAGTCTTTTTAACTGCCTTACTCCTTCTCAGTTGTTTGCTTTCTGTCTCTGTATCTGTCACTCTCTGTTTGTCTGTTTTACCCTTAACTTCCTTAACATCTCTGGGGCAGATTTACAAGCCACCTGCACCACCACTACGTCACTTTTCTTGACGTACTAGTGGCGCAGTGTGCTCCTCCATATTTACAAGGAGAGGATAAGCCACTCTGTGTGTCTTTTCATCTCCTTGTAAATACAGCCAATTCAAACGCAGCACTAAAATGAGCTATTATCTTTTTTGATAGGTTTAGGGTACCTATACGTAAGTACTGATGCACAGTTTAAAGTTTAATAGGAAGACTCTCTTCCCTTCATCTGTGAAATGTACACCATCTCTTTTTTAATTACTTTGCCACTCCCCTCTCTTTGTCCGGGAGTCCCTGAAGGTTTACTAAAGTTGAAAAAAATGATTATTTTTTTTAAAAAACATCATTAGGTGCGCGCAGGGTGTGCGCACCCCAACAAAAAAAATTGACAAATAGATTCAAAAAACAAGTTTTTGTGTTTAGATTTTAGGTGGCTCTAAAAAGAGCCCTTGAGTTAATGTAGGGACAGGGAAAGAGAAAAACGGAAAAAAAAATAACAAAACTATGGCCCAGTGCAAGAGTGCTCCTCAAATTTTCTCTGAATGAGATCAACACTGCTCTCACCCATAGTAATAAGAGTACCACAATCCGTGTAGTCATCCTCTCAAAACAAGGACGAATATCCAGAGGTGTGTAAGAAGGTGAAGGCACCATCGCAGAAGAAGTGCTCGGCTGAGCTGCCAAAGATGTGCTCGGCTGAGCTGCTGCAGATGTCGTCGGCTGAGCAGGTGGAGGGTTTGCTCCAGAAGCTTGACGAAAAGTCACAGGATGCATTTTTCAACGTGCCTCAACATTGTGTGAATACTAAAAGAGTACTTCTTATTAGCATTCCCACGTGATAAGGTGAGCTGACAAAGTATGCAGGTGACTTTTGGTGCATTCACCTTCTTTTGTCCCTCAGGAAAAGTGAAAAACTGCCATAAAAGGAGTCTTTCTGCTTCCTCTGCCTCTGTCTCTCAAGAGTGTCCTGTTCACTCTCAGAAGGTGGCTGGTGCTCTGCCATTGTCTCACAAAAACAGAGTAGCTCCTTCTCCAAGGGAATCAGAACTAACAATGAGGGGAGTGAGTGTGATTTTGGAAGAATCTGGAACTGAAAGTACTTTGAACCAATGAAAAGTGATGTTTCTTGATCACATGACTTGCCATGAGGGGATTGGGTGTGGTGTTGAAACAATCTGAAACTGAAAGTAATGAAAACCAATTAAAAGTGTTGTTTTATTAACCACATAACTCGAGGTGCGCGCACGGAGCAGCTCAGAGCGCGCATGGTGCAATTACGCATGCGCGAACGCGTATGCGCGCATGCGCATAAGTACTAAGCGCGTACGTAACGCGCATACGCAGCACACGCGCATGCTCGAACGTCAGCGTGCGTACTCCGCGCGTATGCGCGAGTGTAGCGCGCGGAGCACGTACGACGCACGCAAGCGTACATACACATGCGTAATGGGTGCACGCTGCAAGCGCGTACTAAAACGTACGTATGCGTACGTATATAACGTACTCATGCGTACACAAAAAACGTACGCATGCATACTAGGTGCGCACTGCGAGCGCGCACTAAAACGTATGTATGCGTACGTAGATAACATATGCAGGCGTACATGAAAAACGTACGCATGCGTACTAGGTGCGCGCTCAGTGCGCGCACCCTAAAAATTTATAGAAAAAAAAAAAACTAAAGTGTACATAAGTTAATAGAACATATTAACAATGCTGTTCAACTTTATCCAAATTCAAAGTTAAAAAAAAATGAGCCACACCAAATTAAAGGATACAGAAAATCTATAAATGTATACATAGGGAAATTTTTTGTAAAAGACATATATAAAAAATATATTAAAAAATTCTAAAATTAGCATTTAAAAAACCTTTGAAATTCACTGAAAAAACCATAGGTTTCACACACGTTATAGTTAGGAATTAGCATTTAAAAAACCTTGCAAATTCACTGAAAAAACCATAGGTTTCACACATGTTATAGTTAGCTGGACATTTTACTCGTAAAAAACCAATGAAATTCCCCCGTTATAGTTAGTTCAGCTAACTATAACTCGCACGCCCGCAATCCACTGCTGATGACGTCACATATTACATCACTCATGACATGGTCAGTGACATCACTCATGACATCACTGATGACATCTCAAATGACATCACTGATGACATCACTGATGATGTCATCTATGTGATAAATTAGCACATCTTCTCACACCCTAATATAACCTTTGATACACCGACTCAAAATTTAAGAGTTCCATTCTCAAAACCATACATACTGCAATACCAATAACTACATACCCACTTATTAACTCTTAGGTCTACATACACCTCCACTCATTCACCTGTACAGTCACTCATACTTACAGTCACTCCATACAAAACTATCATATGCATTTATACACCTATATAGACACTCACACACCACCAATCATCCATAGAGGTACAATTTGGCAAAAAGGTAGCTCTTGGTCCAGAAAGTGACTTTGTTTAAAATGGTGTAAATCTGTTCAGTAGTTGCTGAGTACTTCAAAAAATAAAAATGTATATGTCTGAGCACCAAGGAGGAGTTGCGAACCCTCCCGAGCATGAGCTTCATTCTGATTGGCTGCCAACACTCCAAAGCAGAAGGTTACCGAGTTACAATAATAATAAACTTCTTTATTCGATTTTTACAAATTGTAAAACCATAAAAGGTACATTTCACACACAAAAATATACAAATATACAATAAAAATGATAATCATGGGAAATAGTTACACAAATCCAAAGTCAGGTGTTTTACAGAAAGCAATTCTTATGTTTTCGATGGCATTTTGTCTTACAGATTTTTCCTGTGTTTTACAATACATTTTAGAAAATTGAGAACGCAATAACAGACCAGTTCAGATTCTAGCAGTTGAAGGCGTAACATGGCTGGACGACATTGTCTAAATCCCCACTGCTTTAATAAAGGAAGTAGCCAAACCCTCCTGTGTGGGTGATAGAATTTACAGAACAATATTGTGTGTAAATTTGACTGTATTGATTTTTCATCACAGGGACAGGTAGAGAGAGTTAAATCCCACTTTTTTTTATCAGGGAATGCTACTAATCTGTGAAAAAGCTCTAGTCTGAATCTTGTTAATAGCATTCTGTCATAGGTGCTAATCTGTAATGTAAGATAGGGCTGGATTAGGAACGTCAGCTGGATCGTATTGGCATGTAAAACCGAGGGTTTTGACCACTCAGATGCCAGCCTTAGTGATTCTAAATGTGTCAGGGCCAGTTGTTTCAATGATCGTTTTGATAGCTCGATAACGTTTTTGGGTTCGAGATAATATTTCTCCAATCCAAGATCTTTGAAGAAATTTCTAATGTATCGAAGCCATTTGATTTTTAATGATTGATCAAGGATCATTGAATCTGCAACAACTTCCTGAGTTATACTATTTTTTTCAGAGGTCCATATGCGCCGCCAAAGCAATAATGGTTGGATCTTTAATAGGTCCTCTAAATATGGGATTCCGAGTTCTAGATGGGAGGCGTAGATCGAAGTGCTACGTGGTGTTGCTAACAGGAAACTAAGAAAGGTATTTTCAATCACCTGTAGGGCACTAACGTCTACATGTCCCCAGAGCCCCGCCCCATATAGTGCAATGGCCTGGCATTTGGCTATATATATTCTTAATAGTTCCACTGGGGGCCTTTTCCCCAATCACTGAGAAAAACTCATCAAGGAAATTATTGCTCTTTTGAAAAGATGACATCTGGCCGCTACTGCTGGTCTCCAATTGAGTTTTTCATCAATCATGATGCCCAGGTAGCAGTATTGAGTGGTTATCTCCAATTTTTGGTCATTAAGGAAAATGTTCTTTAAACGTTTTTTCCCGCTACCTGTTACCATAACAAACGTTTTTTTTACATTTACTTGTAGATCCAGCCCACCCATAAAATTGACATATCTGTTCAGGGAGTTTTGCAGTTCTCGTGGTGTGCGTGCCAAAATGACAGCATCGTCTGCATAGAGCAGGGCGGGAATCAGGCGTTGTTTTACTCGTGGTAGGTCCTGCGCCCCCCTCAACATCGCCTCCTCTAATCCATTTGTGTATAGAGAGAAGAGGAAGGGAGCCAGGACACATCCCTGCCTGACTCCACGCTCTACTGCAAAAGGTGCTGTCAGCTCCCCTCTTGTGCCAAAGCGAACCCTTGCTGTTGCATTTGAGTACAGTTCTCTTAAAAAGTCTAGAATGGGGGAATCCACTCCCATGTGGGCTAAGATCGACCAAAGTTTTGCGTGCGAAACGCAGTCGAACGCAGCGGACAAGTCCACATAAACCATGTAGACTGTGTCATTTTTTGCTTGAAGATATTTGGCCACTATCATGCTAAGATTAAGAGCCTGCTCCACAGTTCCAAAGCCCTCCCGAAAACCGAATTGAAGATCTGAGACAATATCTTTCTCTTCGGCCCAGTTCTGGAGTCGCTCAAGCACGACTCTGCCAACAACCTTTCCCAAGGAGTCTAATAGGGAAATCGGACGGTAACATTTCACATCTTGACGGTCTCCCTTTTTAAAGATAGGAACCATAATCGATTTCGTCCAAGATTTTAACAGGCCCAGCTTCACTGATGCAGTGCATACTCTCGTAAGGATGGGGGACCAGAGATCTAAATTAAATTTAAAAAGATCCACTGGGACCCCATCTGGGCCTGGGGCTTTCCCACTTTTGCTCGCTACCAAGGCCTCTATAACTTCGGAAATATCAATGTACAGGGAGATTGGGTATACAACTGTAGGAAGTAGCAATTGTGCCCCTGTCGATGTTTATTAAAAATATTGGAAAAATGAGACACCCAGATATCTTCCTCAATTGCGACTTCTATCTTTGGGCCATCTTTATCTTGTAGATAAGGAGTTTTAACAGTTCTCCAGAAGGCAGCGCTATTATTAGAAACTGCGCTAGAATGTAAATCATTCCAAAGTTTCTCTTTTAAGTCTTTGGTTCTTTGCTTGCGAGCCCATCGATATTGATGTCTCAAGAATTGGATCTGAACCTGATCTCTATCGGTTTTGTTTAACGCCTCCTTTAATTTGGTTAAGGCCATAGTACAGCTATGGTTAAACCATCTTTTAGTAGTTGGATTTGAGTTGTGTAAAGTTACTGTGAGAAGTTCCTTAATTTTCTCTATAATTTGTGCAAAATTATTTAGGACTTCTACATCTGTTACTCCTAAATCCAAACACTTAATTATATTTTCATATGCCTCGTTGACCAATTTGCCTGTAAATTCTTCCGGATCCACTTGTCCCCATTTTAATGTATAGCCATTTTGCCTTCCCATCTCAAGATTATTTTGTGCGAGGGTCTTCGCTATAACAGCGGTTGGAGATTGACAATCGGTTACATGACATTCCATCCTAAGGGCAGAATGATCACTTAAATCGTTTGTCAACACCTCAAACAGCCTAACTCGGGGCAACAATCCTGTTGAAGCGAGGATATAATCTACTGTGGTTTTATGGCCCCGACCCACGTATGTTGGTTGCAGGGAATTTGTACCTGGACTTGATTCATTGATGATTACAAGTTCCAGGTCTGTCAAAACATTATTCATTGCGTTTCCCCCCCTGCTATGAAAAAAATGCATCAGGGGAATATCATTTTCGTCCACGATCCCGCAACGATTTTTCCCTACATGTGGGCATGGGTGTAGATTCAGGTCTCCTCCCCATAGAAGATGAACTACCCCTTTTCCTATCCTTAGTTTATGGGTTATCCTTTCCTTGATGTCAGATAGAACAAACAAAAATGTATCCTCTTCCAAGTTATTGTAAAAATTAAGCAATAGGATCGTCTCTTTATTATTTTTCACAAGGGAGAGTAGTTGAAAGTTTGGTTCATACACAACTACAGATACTTTCAGAAAGTTGACTGTGTTTGCTATGTATGTGGTCAACCCTCCCTTGGGTCTACCTACATTGGTACTCTGTGCGGGAGTGAAAAATGTTTTATAGCCCTGAAGATGGAGTCCGGTCATAGACCATGTCTCCTGGAGACATATGATTTTCCCTGACTCCAGGAAAGCAACGGCCGTCCCATCATTAATCTTGGAGCGGAGGCCCGCTACGTTCCAAAAGAGGATGGGTAAATGCTGCAGTTCTATATTGACCGGGGCTTTATTTATTATATAGGTCATTTTTTCTTTAGGTTCTGGGTAACATGTCTTAGGGTTTGTAATTTCCGAGATGGTCACAAGCTCAGTTGTTGGACAGATTGTTTTTTCCTTGGACTTTAGTTTGCATGTTGTTGTTTCTATCATGTCTGGTAGTCAATCAACTGATTCAAGAACACTATACCTATTTGTCATCGGAATACTAGACCAAAAATCACTTTGGGGTGACTCTCTGTATACCATTCGAGAACCCCAGTCCTCCCGCCCTCCTCTCCAATGTTGTGGTCTCGATGCGTGCCAGGGGCCATCGTTATCATAGTGGCGGGAACCCGCTACTTGCCAATGGTTAGGTTGTTTCCCCTGAGGTAGAACTATTGCTTCCCAGGGGCGAACGGCATAATTTGGGATCCCTTTAACAAGACCAGAGGGATAGAAAAAGGAAAGTCTCCTAGTTCCTATTTCCTCATTTGCATTCGAGAACTCCCAAGAGCAGATTGGTTTACCACTCTTGGGTCCTCAAATGTGATCAAAATGCAATCTCCTGGTATAGTTTTTCTACTGTTTCCCACCCATGGGGTCCTGCGTACCATCAGAATCCTACAAGTCCAATTTACTGGTACAGGACGATTAGTATTAAGCCAGTATTGGACTTTATTTTTTAAAGACCACGTAGGTTCTGTATTTGGGTTATCTATTTCGGGGACGCCTGTCATTACAACCACGAAAGGAGTTGCTTCTGGGGGCAAATCCACAGCCAGTCTGGGTTCAGGAGGCTTCCTTACGTCGCCACTGTTACTATCGGGCACCACGGTTTTTTTGGGGGCTTTGTTTGTTGGCGTTATTTTTTTGTTAGGCATGAGTTTTTTTGGGGCCAAGGTTATCGGAGCTGATATTTTTTCTTTCGGGGTGTTATTCTGAGACGGAGTTGTCACGAGGTTTAGGGTGGGTTCCACTACTCTATTGCCATGTCGCACTTTAGAAGGAGGTAATTTTGGTGTTAGTTTTGCTGATACATTTTCTAAAACTTTATGTTGTCTGTTTGCTGGCTTTTGAGGGGGCAACTTAGTTCTTTCCTTGCTACAATCCCCTGGGCCTTGCTTAAGTTTTATATCATCTATCAGGTTCACTAGCTGTTGCTCTATCCACATTAGTCTTGGTTCAAGTGGAGCAAGGGAAGATTTTAGGAGGGCCGTGAGATTGTTAATCAATTGTGAATTATCAGTCTCATTTCTTGTTTTACTGTGAGGTGAGTGCATAGGAATTTCTTCGTTTGTTACTTCTAGAGTGTCTTGCGTAGACTGATTTATCGCTATTAGATCAGATAGATGTTCTGCGTTGTGAGGTTCTATCTCTTCCCCACTACAGTGATCAGCAATTTGGCGAAGACTAGAGTTTTTAAAGGTGTTTTTTCGTTTCCTTATGGCACCCTCTCTCCTCCCTCTTGATTGTCTCACTTCTTCCGGTGTTAATTGAGGAATCATGTCTGGTGTCTTCTCTAAATCTAAACTTGTCTGGAACTCAGATAGTTGGGAGGCCGATAAATCAACGTTATTTGGCAGGCTACGCCTACCCTCACAAGGTGGCCTGCGCCCATCTGTACTAAGAGTTTCCGGGCTTTTTGCATTCCTTAAGTTTCCAATGGATGATCTTTTGGCCAAAGCTAAATCCAGAGAGACCCTGTGTGGTAAACAAAAATCTTCTTTACCGGACTGAATTTCATACGGGATCTTGAAATAAAATAAAATAGCTCAGAATAACAAGAGGCAGAATCCGTGGTATAAGAGTTTCTAAATGGGCTTTATTCCATCAAAAATGGCCGACTCGAGTCGCGGCCTTCAGGTTCCGTCACCACGAGGGTTCAGGAAGTGAAGTACAATACTTTATTGACAGACATGCATTTTTATAATAAGTACATTACAATGAAACGAATGTAGAAGGCGTAACATTTGATAAGAAAAGTGACAAAACAGGTACGTAATCGAAACTAGGCGTAATAAGGAATAAAAGAAACATGATTGGTTAGGATTATCAGACATAGGTGGATCTATAAGATAATACTTGGCATAGATGCGCGCGCAGCAGCATGACGTGTGATTGACGTGCAACTAGGGGGTGAAGGGGACTTGACATTTAGCTCTACATGTGGAGACGAGAAGTCTGGGGGGTCAAGTCAACCTAATCCCAAATCATATCTAACATCCTATGTTTAAAGAACTATGTTATCCACAAGGAAGGACTCTCGGACAGAATCTAGTCTATACTGACTGTGTGCGTGCACAAACGCCTAAGTGTCTATATGAGATGCGAGGGGCAGAAAACTTTCCATGGCAGCAGGGCTATGAATCACTTGCAGGAGGACGGAAAGGCTGAGTCCTTTGCTTGTGAGCTAAAGGAAATGTTTACCTAAATCACTAGACAGGAATGCATCGGCTGAAGAGCAAAATAGATAATTCGAAGGTGAAATACAGCTTCTTGGCAGGCAGGCGAAAACTGGCCGAGGCAGGCACCGTTAGCTGCACAGGGAGTAGGGCAAAGTTCATGGATACAGATGCGAGCTCAAGCTGAAGCTGTCAAAGACAGAGAGCAGGGAAAGGCTTTGAGGACAGAATCGGGCCTACTTGCCTGAACTGTAAAAATGGAGTAACTTAGCCATATAAAGTCGGTGGCCTTTCATACTTAGGAATCGAATATCCAGCCCATCGATGGCGGATCTGACAGAGAACATGTCGACGGTAGACACACATATGTTTGCGTCTTAGAAACTGGAACTAGAGGGAACATACATGTACTTGTAACATGCATATAGAACCGTTGGGGTCCAAGATAGGGGACATAACTGATCAGGAAAATCCACATTTCCACATTCCCTCCTTGTCCCCTACTTGCCCTTCAAGAGATATCAATCTTCATCATTCCATCGATTTGCTCATGGAGCATCATTTCTTCTTCCTTCTTCTTCCGGCATTTTGAACGAGAACTGTGATATGGAATGCATGATGTGGCACACAGACCACAAATCGCTGGTCCACATTGCAGGCATAAACAACAACTGAAGAGCATAAGAAGGCCAATACCTAGGAAGGATAGAACTCTCCATCCCCAGGCTGATATCACACTCCAAAACCACCCGGACCACGTCCAAGTGCCTGGATTTTCGTGTATCTGGCTTACAATCTTATGAAGGCGTGTTATAGCTTTATATACAGATGGCGAATTTTCTGGTATGAATATGCAGCAGCTGGATCCGATGACCCTGCAAGCTCCGCCCCTATCGGCCAGGATGACGTCAAGGACAAGACGATTCTGGAGAACAACAATTCTCATCACTGATTGTTCCTCTGTCAGATTGCCTAGGGCGGCTATAGTCTCATTTACTACAGCTTCAAGAGTCTTGGTGAGTCTACGTATCAGCTTACTATTTGATATTGTACCTATATAGGGAAAGATACCTTTATTGAAATCTGCATACTTGTCCCATGCCGTCTCAGTATAATCGACAACTGGGAGATCTCTTCGCTCTCTATTGTGTACTAAATGAACATTTCGATAATAATCAGGGGGAGCTAGAAAAACAGGTGGCAGAAGGAATGCTATGTAACAGGTACCATCCCAATCTAGAGGCAAACGCATATATGCAGTCTGACCACATATAAAGTAAGAATGGCGAGAAGCTCTAAATGAAGATTTACCTTGATCACTATATTCTACTGTAGTAACGCATTGGCTATGGCCCATGTGTATGGAACCAACTTTTCTCACACATAATTCACCCTTAACTGGAAATACTGACATAGTGGGCAGAATTAGTTCAACTTCGGATTTGACATTCAAAATCATAAGATTAGGCGTAAAATTACCTAATTTATACACTTCATTTTCTAAATCAGTTCCTGTTCTACTGGGGTGACCCTCCTTATTAGGGTGACAGACTTTGAATAAAACTAGATTCAGATTTCCCCATATCCAATGTTGTTGATAAACTGCTGTGTCTGGGTCTATGGAATTTAATAAACTAAACCATGCTCCACAGGAGCCATTGTGTGTGAACGGATGTGGAAAGAAAGGCAGAACTCCTTTGTTATTCTGATAGGGAGGGAGTCGGCCACACACCCAACAATTGGTGGCATTACTAGTCTGATGGGAATGATGTAACATACTAATGAATGTGTTATTGCGCAGCGCAAGTCTATAGGACAACTCATGTGGGGGGAATTCACTAAAAGAATGTTCATCAGTTATATTGAAAGCACGTTTAGAAACAGGATAATACATATGCAACAATATACTTGCAGTAACTAAAAAACTCAAGAAAAACAAAATTAATAAAGTCACAATACAGTGGTTACGCAGTAATTTACAATAAGCATGTCGTTTCATTATGATTCTGGACTCTACATGATTCAGACCTAAGGGATACATGTCGGGACAGATTCAACCGCTTCACCTTGGAGAGGACTTAAACAATCAAATCGTCCGACAGTTTAGATCTGGACCTGAGTTTCTGCTTGTAAAGTTCGGTGCTACTGGCCTCAGCCAAAGGTAGCTTTGAGTCAATGGGGGAAGACACACGGGGAGTACTGTTTGTGTCAGGAGGAAGTCCATGAAATTTCTTTATATGGCTGGAATGCACCCAGCCTTTTCTCCCTTCGATCTTCACAGCTGTTCTGGTCGTCAGCAGGACCAACTTAGGACGCCTCCACCTTGGCTCCAGTTGGGTTTTCCGATCAAAATTCCTGACGAGAACATAATCGCCGGGAATTACATCATGAGGTTTCACCTCGGTGTTGTCGGGAAAAGCTGCGACTACCTGTGAACGACAAGATTGTAGTGCAGACATCAAGGAAGCCAGGTAATCTGTCAGCATATTACAATCAACATCAGTTATTTTACGGGGTATAGGCGTCCCCCACATATTCGGTGGTCTACCAAAGATCACCTCATAAGGGGATAGCCCTGTTCGAGAGTGTGCTACCATCCTCATGTAAAATAGCGCAACTGGTAAAGCTACTATCCAGTCCACACCTTTCTCCTGACATATTTTAGACAGTCTGATTTTTAAAAGTTGATTATGTCGTTCCACGAGACCTGCTGCCTCGGGGTGTCGGACACAGTGGAATTTCCACTGATATCCCAACAAAAGTGAGACATGTTTCATTAATTCGGATGAGAAAGGCTGGCCGTTATCTGAATATACAACACGTGGTAAACCGTACCGTGGGAAGAATTCTCGAACTAGCTGCTTGGCAGTAGTCGGGGCAGTGTAATCTGATACGGGATACGCCTCTGTCCAACGGGAGAGAGCGCAGACAACTACGAGAACATATTTGAATCCTCGACAACGTTCCATCTGAATATAATCCATCTGGAGGACTTCAAAAGGATGGTCAGGAGGCTGAAATCCACCCTGCTCTACGGGAACACTCTTTCCTGGATTAAACTGACAACATATCATACAGGTACGAACCTTTTGTTTAGCTGCTGCTCGTAAATGTTTGTTGAACCAAATGTGCTGAATGCTGTCTAGCATAGCCTTCTCTCCTAAATGTGCTGGACTGTGAACTGTAGCTATAATGGCTTGAACCATGGAATCAGGGAGAAACCATACAGATTTCTCCTTCGTCATCCATCCTTGATCTGTCTGGATCCCTCCTAGTTCAGTCCACTTCTTTATTTCTTCTGCTGTGGCATGTGTCTGTATATCAATTACGTCAAGTGCGGGATCCTTAATTGTCATACACTGTGTTGGTGTCTGAACTATTGGCTTTGTCATGTCTAATGTGCGATTCTGAGCAGTCTGTTTAGCTGTTCTGTCAGCTAAATCATTGCCTTGAGAAATGATATCAGTAACCTTCGTGTGTGCTTTACATTTCATAATCGATATAGCAGTGGGTAGATGTATTGCGTTTAACAAAGCATGAATGAGGGGTCCGTGCTGAATGTGGGCACCATGGGAAGTTAAATAACCTCTCTCTCGCCACAACACGCCGAAGTCGTGTACAACTCCGAATGCATAACGTGAGTCAGTGTATACATTAACTTTCTTATTTGTGGCTTGAATACAGGCTTGTGTTAGAGCAATAAGTTCTGCTGCTTGGGCGGACAAAGTATCTATACAATTTGTCTCAATAACTTCAGTGTCTGTTGTGACTGCATACGCGGCCACTAAATCTCCTGTACTTGTTCTCATGCACGATCCGTCTACATACAACGTCAGGTCTGGATCTAACAACGGAACGTCTGTCAAGTCTTGTCTAGGTTTCGTCTTTATTTCAATGATTTCAACACAATCATGAGCTAGTGGGTCTGTTCCAATTACAGGTAATAGTGTAGCAGGATTCAATGTATTACACCGTCGGATCTCTATGTGTGGTTGAAACAATGTCAATTCATAACCGGTAAGTCTTGCTATGGTCAAGTGTTGTGTTTGTGTTCGGTTCACAAGAACCTCTACTGCATGTGGTACTTGTACTGTCAATGGATGTCCTAATACTATGGCATCGCTTTGTCTGATTGCTAAAGCTGTCGCTGCCACTGATTTCAGACATGCAGGCAAAGCCTGAGCTACGGGATCTAATGTACTGGAAAAATAAGCACATGGCTTGCGTGATCCTGCTTGATCCTGAGTGAGTACTGACAAGGCAGTACCTTCGCGTTCTGTAACAAAGAGTGTAAAATGTTTGCTATAACATGGTGTTGCTAAAACAGGTGCTTGACATAAAGCTTTCTTTAAGCTTTCAAAAGCTTGTGTATGTTCCTGAGTCCAAGGGAGAACAGTCGATGTGGCTGCCTCCTGTGTGGTTAACGCGTGGTTAACTGAATGAGTGGTTTTGCTAGAAAAGCGTACTGAGGGATCCACTGCCTACAATATGAAGTGAGGCCTATGAAAGCTCGCACCTCCTTTTGTGTCTGGGGTATTGACATGTTAGCAATTAACTGGATGCGATCTGGTGTAAGCTGCCTTCCCTCCTTGGACAGCGAGTGACCAAGATAAATAACTCGCTGGACACAGAATTGCAGCTTAGAAGGAGACACCTTGTGCCCCTTGTCGGCTAGGAAATGTAAAACTGTCAGAGAAGCTTTTTCACATTCTGGCTCGCTTCTCGCTGTGATCAGCAGATCATCGACATATTGAAGCAGTGCAGTATTGACTGGCATGTGGATACTGTCAAGTTCTCTCTTCAGTGCTTGGCTGTAGATGCTGGGGCTTTCTGTGAATCCTTGGGGAGCGCGTGAGAATTTAAAGCTGCGCCCATTTAAACTGAATCCGAACAAATATTGGCTTTCCGGATCTATTGGGACGCTGAAAAAGGCATTCTTGAGATCGATTACAGTAAAGAATGTTGCTTCGGAATCAATTGCTGTCAACAATGATGATATATCAGGGACCACAGGGAATTGTGGTACAATGCACTTGTTTAGTTCACGCAAATCAATAACCAATCGGTACACTGGTGGGGCAGTAGGATCAGTTCGTTTAAGAATCGGAATTATTGGTGAATTACATACATTGGAGTCTGTTTCTACAACTACTCCCTGGACAATCAGCTCATCAATGATTTTCAGCAAAGCCACTACAGCATCATGCGGTAACTTGTATTGTCGCATTCGTGGTAGTACCACTCCTGCTTTCAGGGTGACTCGATAGGGTGTAATGTTCATGCAGCCAACATCCGTAGGGCCTTGTGCCCATAGATGTACTGGTAAAGTCTGTAGTCGGGGATCCATGTCTCTAGACACATAGTGACCTTTAAAATCACGTAAAAACAACCTTACTCCTTCCGGAGAACAACATATTATGGCTCCTAGTGCTTTCAGAGTTTTAATTCCTAACAGATTTTCTGGGCATGATTTAGTAAGCAATAAATCTGTAGTTCGTGTCAAAGGTCCTATCGTAAGTGGTAGAGGCTGTGATACTTCATTAACAATAGGTTTTCCTGAAAAACCAAGGGAAATATTTTGAGAGCCTGAGAGGGGTGCCCCTGGAACTTCACTACGTTTTATGGTTGTTCGACTTGCCCCTGTATCGAGTAAGAATTTTCTATCTTGACCTAATAATTCACTATGTACATAAGGTCCTTCTTGATCTACAGGAATCTCGATAAGCGGTAAGTCAACTTCCCTCTCTAGGCTTGTTCATGCGTAACGCTGATACTCAGGGTATTCATACTGTGCAGTCTGATACATTTGTCGTGTTGTGGTTTGTGTGGCAGTAGCAGGCAACGGCGGTGCAGCTGGCACAAACTGTATGGGTTGCTGTGAGGCTGGCATGGACTGTTGTTGAACTGGCATGGACTGTCCATGCTGCATAGCTCCTTGTTCATTCTGATCTTGTCTAACTAATCGTGGTCTCTCCTTTGCAATACCTGTAGCTATATTACGTTTCAGGACTGGACAATCGTGTACATAATGGCCCAGTTGTTTACAGTAATTGCAGCTTCCTTTTACAGGAACTGCAGAATCACCAGAATGTGTCACACCCTTTTTGTGACCATCTGCTGGTACTGTCTGAGAAACTAGCATTTTCATTTTTGTATCCTTCATGCGTCTATGCTCGTGTTCTTGTTCATCCCTAATTCTATTGTGATGATACTGTAACATTTGTAGCATTTGTGACGGAGTGTTACTTTGCCAGGTACTCTCGAATTTCAATATTCTATTCTTTACTGGAGGCAATGCATTTTCCACTAATTTTGTCACAAATAAATGTGGATATGAGTCACTACTTGCTTTTATACCACTATTTATACCAAAACATTTTTCAAATCGAGCATAATAATCGCTTGTGTCTTCATCTTGCTTTTGTTTGCAGGCTGTGATTGCACCCCAATCTTCCTTTTTTGTAGTTAATAAACGTGGCAGTACCTGTACTAGTAAACCTGGTAACAGTTTAACTTTATCCCCGAGCCCTGAACCTGCAGTTCGGCCCCTTTCTTCCTCTGCTAATGCTGTCCAGTCTATCTTTTGGTCACCCACTTCCCACTCTTTTTCTTTCAGTTTTTCATAAATGCCAGCAGGCAAAAGCACCTTTAATATCGTCATAATATCAGGAAAGGTGTACTCTCCCATCAGTAACATGTCTTTAATTTCTCGGTGGAAACCCGCTGGGTCTTTGTCATGACTAGGTACTACTTTCTTCATTTCCAATAATTCCATTTTTGATATGGGTGTGTAAACAAATACACGGTGAAACTCATTGTCTTCGCCTTTTATTGGGTGCACTTCTCGTAGGGGATTTTGTCTATCCATATAGTACGGCGCTCTTTCTCTGCGGGGCAGCGAGAGAGAATCCGGACTTACAAAAAGGACATACTGCTTACGTGACACTAATATCTCTTTAATTAGCTTGTTACTAGAACCTCTCCATCTGTTTGTGAGTAGTTCCGTTAATATATCAGGTAAAGGACCAGGGTCAGCATGTTGGCTCTTATATAATATGAGGAGTTGCTGAATCATATAGATTCCAGCTAAACGTTGTTCATCTGTACTGAGATTAAAAAACGTGTGTGCTACGGTCTCATCACCGTATTTTTCAGGACTGTCAATCCAGTGAACGGCTGATCTGGCTAACTCTTGCTCATCCATGGAATCGAGGAAGTGGTAACCCCTTCGTTCTCGTAATATTTTATCTGCGGCTTGAAACGAATGTTCAGGAGACTTCAGATTTATTATAGGCGTCGGATACGTTCTGCTATTATTTGGGCATACTGAGTGTATGGGATCAGAAAAACATCTAGTATTTTCACAGGATCTTCCTCTGCCTACATAAGCTATGGTCTCTGACTGTCTTGCGGAATTCCCTGATTCGGACATTTCATCTTGCTCAAACTCGTCTGTTCCCAATCTCTCTTCATGAATACGCTCTATTTCTTTACGGATTTTTCGGCACATGGCTATTATACAATTTTGCTTATCGTGTCTCCCTTCTGATATATTCTGACTCCATTTTGTAAGAATAAGCATTGCATTCGGGTCTACCCCCGGGCGGTCTTGATTTCTGATCACACAGTTTATGAGGAAACGTAACAGTTCCCCCTGTATTTCTACTTTCTGGAATTCCATAGCTCTGTTAATACATCCTGGATCTCGTCCTGTTTGAACAAAATGATATATGTTATCTAGATGCGTAGTCATTCCTGGTAACCTTGCTAAATACTCTGCGGCTCGCCTGATACGTAATGATGCCAGGACCATTTCGTCCTCTTTACCAACCACTGGGTCATATCTACAATTTACAAGGAGTTCCTTAAGCGTACGTTCACTTACGAATTTAGGTGTACGTGAATGTGCTGACTCTTGAAAAACAAGTTTATTTATTCTGGGTGGTGTAAAGGTAATGCTAGCACCTCCCGTGGCCCCATCTGGGGCGTCGGGTGTGAATGGGTTCGTTGAACGTGACACAGCAACTATGGGTGTCGATACCCCTGTAGAATCGACTGCGGAGACAGATGCGGAAACAGATGTGCTTGCTGACGCTTGCGTCGGGACTTGCTGTTGCACGGGGACAGATACCTGATCCTGACGTTGAACCCCTACACCAGACGGTCTATGTGGTGCGGCGTTAGCATATTCGGGAGCTGCGTCGTCTAGATATGAGGAAAGAAAAACATCTTCTGCGGTTCTGGGATGCCCTTTTGGATGTACCTTAATTGGAAATAATGGGGGTGGCAAGTCTTTTGGCATTTCTGGAGCAGCCTTAGGTAGTCCTTCGGCTAGAAGGGGATACATACCATTCATAAGAGCATTTCTTTGTCTATTTACTTGTTCTGATTTCACTCGGATACCTTCCTCAATTAATAGACTTTCTTGAGCTTTATTTGAACTTTCTTTACTCCTCTCTTCTTGTCTACGTGCTTTTTCTGTTCGTCTATGAGATTCTTTACGCCATAACTCAACAGCGTCTTTCTGTGACTGTCTGACCTTTCTTTTCCATAACTCTTCCTCCACTTTCATGATGCACTCTGCATCCCAGGTTCCCGCTACGGGCCACCTTTGACTTTCCGGCAATCCCTTGGTATAGTCTACCCATAGATCAAGAAACAATATGGCATCTAAGCCATGCTTATGGTACATAAAATGCCCTGGAGTGTCCCTAGGAGGAATAGGAACTGCTTCTTCAAGCACCCCTTTTCTGGTAGTAATCTGTCTTAACTTCGAGAAGAGCGGCATATTGACAACTGATCTGATACTTACTCTTGAACTCACTTAATACGAAAAACACAATAATGAACAGTGAACAATGAACACTCATTCATACCACAATATTTGAACACTTTAAACATTAAACATTAAACATTTTAACAACGACCGACAATGATGACAGTCTGCCTAACTAATCACCACGCTGAATTCTTGACAATAACTGCATACTTCGGAATACTTGATATACTGCTAAACAGTACATATACACTGCTAAACAGTGCAGACCGGATTTGTGTACCCAAATCCGTCTTGACCGGCACAACCTATGTGCGCGTCAACACGCCTCCCCGGCGATGGTACTCACCGAGTAGCTCCTTGAAACGGAAGGCCTCAGAGAATGGACAGGACTCGATGACTGCGGACAGCGGACCCTCTGGACATCGGGATTTCGAAATAACTGGTGGGCCTCTGTATACCTCGGATCTTGCTCTCTCAGCTAGGCTCTGGTCGGGATACTTCGCACTTCTCACCGCCTCGTCTGGGTTGATCGCAGCCTCAGTCGCCCCCGCTTGACCGGAGGGAGCTTACAGGAAATCCTGCTGGTACGCGTTTATGGTCCGTCCAGCTGTGGCAGGAGACCGGGCCTGCAACGCACCGCCGGCGCGTGAGATGAGAAAGTGTCCCTGTTCGGGCGCCATTATGTGGTAAACAAAAATCTTCTTTACCGGACTGAATTTCATACGGGATCTTGAAATAAAATAAAATAGCTCAGAATAACAAGAGGCAGAATCCGTGGTATAAGAGTTTCTAAATGGGCTTTATTCCATCAAAAATGGCCGACTCGAGTCGCGGCCTTCAGGTTCCGTCACCACGAGGGTTCAGGAAGTGAAGTACAATACTTTATTGACAGACATGCATTTTTATAATAAGTACATTACAATGAAACGAATGTAGAAGGCGTAACATTTGATAAGAAAAGTGACAAAACAGGTACGTAATCGAAACTAGGCGTAATAAGGAATAAAAGAAACATGATTGGTTAGGATTATCAGACATAGGTGGATCTATAAGATAATACTTGGCATAGATGCGCGCGCAGCAGCATGACGTGTGATTGACGTGCAACTAGGGGGTGAAGGGGACTTGACATTTAGCTCTACATGTGGAGACGAGAAGTCTGGGGGGTCAAGTCAACCTAATCCCAAATCATATCTAACATCCTATGTTTAAAGAACTATGTTATCCACAAGGAAGGACTCTCGGACAGAATCTAGTCTATACTGACTGTGTGCGTGCACAAACGCCTAAGTGTCTATATGAGATGCGAGGGGCAGAAAACTTTCCATGGCAGCAGGGCTATGAATCACTTGCAGGAGGACGGAAAGGCTGAGTCCTTTGCTTGTGAGCTAAAGGAAATGTTTACCTAAATCACTAGACAGGAATGCATCGGCTGAAGAGCAAAATAGATAATTCGAAGGTGAAATACAGCTTCTTGGCAGGCAGGCGAAAACTGGCCGAGGCAGGCACCGTTAGCTGCACAGGGAGTAGGGCAAAGTTCATGGATACAGATGCGAGCTCAAGCTGAAGCTGTCAAAGACAGAGAGCAGGGAAAGGCTTTGAGGACAGAATCGGGCCTACTTGCCTGAACTGTAAAAATGGAGTAACTTAGCCATATAAAGTCGGTGGCCTTTCATACTTAGGAATCGAATATCCAGCCCATCGATGGCGGATCTGACAGAGAACATGTCGACGGTAGACACACATATGTTTGCGTCTTAGAAACTGGAACTAGAGGGAACATACATGTACTTGTAACATGCATATAGAACCGTTGGGGTCCAAGATAGGGGACATAACTGATCAGGAAAATCCACATTTCCACACCTGTCTTCTATTAGGCTGATACTCTGGTCAATGAATGTGTTTGCCTTGGCTATAAAGTCATCCATGGGGCCTAGGCACTTCCCTCCACCCCCCTTCACTTTAGATTTTTTCCCTCTCGTTAATACCATGTTTTCTAGATACCAATGGAAAATGGGTGAGGGATTAAGTGTACGTATTCAGGTATCGTTGCACTTTTAAAACCATAAATATACACTAATAATATAATCTGATAAAATTACATGAAGTAATACGTACACTATTCACACAAAGTTGAGGGTGTTAGGGGGGTGGCCCGGTCCGGTCTCTTCCGTTCTCTAACGGCCTCAAACGGCCCGCTCTTTGCCCGGTCTTAGCCCCGTGCTAAGACCCGCGCGCGTCCCGCTAGCGCGTGTAGGCAGGGAAACGTACATATAATAAGGGGCAGCAGTGTTGGGGGAGGAGTCAGGAAGAGGACCAGGTGCGGCTGATCTGCTTTGTGCACAGCACCCTGGTCCTCGCAGTCCTGAATACGCCGGTTCTTGCAGGGTCAGCACTCCAACAATGCGCCAAGTAGCAGCAGCAAAGTCCCGGTCCCTCGAGCGGCTCCCGCGAAGCGGGGGCCGCGAGGCGCGGTATTGGTTCCAAGAAAGCTAAAATAAGAGTCCGAGGAATCCCTTCAAGGGCAGCAGCACCAGCCAAGTTCACAGACGGAGCCCACGATGCTGGGGCTACACCACCTGTTTAAAGTGTTGGGGGAGGAGTCAGGAAGAGGACCAGGTGCGGCTGATCTGCTTCGTGCACAGCACCCTGGTCCTCGCAGTCCTGAATACGCCGGTTCTTGCAGGGTCAGCACTCCAACAATGCGCCAAGTAGCAGCAGCAAAGTCCCGGTCCCTCGAGCGGCTCCCGCGAAGCGGGGGCCGCGAGGCGCGGTATTGGTTCCAAGAAAGCTAAAATAAGAGTCCGAGGAATCCCTTCAAGGGCAGCAGCACCAGCCAAGTTCACAGACGGAGCCCACGATGCTGGGGCTACACCGCCTGTTTAAAGTGTTGGGGGAGGAGTCAGGAAGAGGACCAGGTGCGGCTGATCTGCTTCGTGCACAGCACCCTGGTCCTCGCAGTCCTGAATACGCCGGTTCTTGCAGGGTCAGCACTCCAACAATGCCCCAAGTAGCAGCAGCAAAGTCCCGGTCCCTCGAGCGGCTCCCGCGAAGCGGGGGCCGCGAGGCGCGGTATTGGTTCCAAGAAAGCTAAAATAAGAGTCCGAGGAATCCCTTCAAGGGCAGCAGCACCAGCCAAGTTCACAGACGGAGCCCCGAGTTACAATAAAAAGGAAAAAAAGTGATAAATGAAGAAAAAGGGCAGGGTAGAAACACCCTGACCTTCTAGGCCTGCTCAGGGACAGGGACACCCTGGCCCAAAAAAAGCATATTTTTTTTAAATCAGCAGAATTTGCGCTGGGTGCGTGAATTGCGCTTCGTTTTATTTAGCCCCCGGGTGGGCCAGGTCCTGGGGGCAATGCCAAATTTTATAGTGGGGATGGCCACCTCCCTGGGGGTTTATTTTGTGGATGGGGGCCTCACAGATCCCGCCACAAACCCAATGGACCTCCACCCCCCAGGGCTTTCATAAATTATTTGGGGGGGCCTCATGGGCCCCCCAATCCCCGGAGAGCACCACCTCCCTGGGGCTGTTTGAATGATGAGAGGGGGCCGCGTGGCCCCCCTCCTGGAGCCCTCGAAGGCCCTAGTGACTGCCACCCCCCAGGGCCGGCTCCTGTAACGTCCCAGGGTGCCCACCCCAGGACATTGCTGTTTGCTATAGCAGGGTGGGAGGATAACTCCCACCGTGTCATAGCAAACTTCTGCTTTGCTTCTTGGAGGCAAGAGCAGGAAACCTGTTCTTGCTTCCAAGAAGCAAAGCAGAATTACCTTTGGGCAAGTGGAACTGCATGTTAGCAGCTCCCCTTGGCCAAAAACAATGCCGGCTCCCGCAGAAGGCAGGGAGCTGGCTTGGACTGTGGGGGCATTGGGGCTAAACCCACAGTCCCCAATGCTGAGGGCCAGCCCCGGGGAAGGGGTCCCCGGGGCAAGAAGTGGCCGGGGAGGGGGGCCCCGTCCCTTTAAATAAATGGCTGGGCCCCAGAAGATAGGGTCCACTGGGCAAAAATCAGCCTGTGGTGGAGGGCACGTGGCCGCCCTTTCCTATAAATATATATTAAAAAAGGAGGCCATACCCCAGAGGATGGGGTCCCCAGGGCCAAAATCGGCCTTGGGAGGGGGCCGCGCAGCCCACTTCCCATTTTTGTTAAAAAAAAAAAGGGTCAGGCCCCAAGATCCCAAAAATACTAAAAGAAGGGGGGCCATACAGCCCCTTCTTAAAAAATATTTATAAAAAAAGCTGGCTTTTTGCCGGAGGCCGTGCCCCCTCCCTGCACCACTCTGCAAATGTGCCCCCTGGTGCGTTCTAAGTTGGGGAATTAAGTCCCCTTGAATACTGAGGGTGCCTGGGGACCAACTAGCTAACAAGGTACCTCCAGTAAGCACCTCACAGCTGGTTGCCTCTTTCTGCACTTCTCGTGCTCTTTCTGCTCCCATTGCACCTCTTTCAGGACCTCTGTTACTTCTTTCTGCACTTCTCTTCCTTCTTGCTGCACCTCTCTTGCTTCTTTCTGTACCTCACTTGCGTCTTTCTGTACCTCTGTTGCTTCTTTCTCGCTTGCCTCTTTCTGCATTCTTTGTGCCTCTTTCAGCACCTCTGTTTCTTCTTTCTTCAGTTCTCTTCCTTCTTTCTGCACCCCTTGTGCCTCCTTCTGCACCTCTGTTGCTTCTTTCTGCACTTCTCTGGCTTCTTTCTCCACTTCTCTTTCCTCTTTCTGCACCCATCTTGCCTCTTTCTGCACCTCTGTTGCTACTTTCAGCAATTCTCTTGCCTCTTTCTGCACTTCTCATGCCTCTTTATGCACCCCACTTGCTTCTTTCTGTACTTCTCTTGCCTGTTTCTGCTCCCCTGGTGCTTCATTCTGCACTTTCCATACTTCTTTCTGCATCTGTCTTGCTTCTTTATGCACCCCTGTTGTCTCTTTATGTACCTGTTCTGCCTGTTTCTGCAACACTCTTGCCTCTTTGTACAGTTCTCTTGCTTCCTTCTGCAGCTCTGTTGCTTCTTTCTGCACATCTCTTGCATCTTTCTGCACTCCTGTTGCTTCATTCTGCACTTTCCATGCTTCTTTTTGCATCTGTCTTGCTTCTTTCTGCATCCCTGTTGTCTTTCTGCGCTCATCTTCCCTCTTTCTGTACCTTTCTTGCCTGTTTCTGCATCTCACTTGCCTTTTTCTGCACTTTTCTTGCTTCTTTCTACACCTATGTTGCTTCTTTCAGCAATTCTCTTGCCTCTTTCAGCACTTTTCTTGCTTCTTTCTATACCTCTCTTGCCTCTTTCTGCACCTCACTTGCTTCTGTCTGCACTTCTCTTTCCTGCTTCTGCACCCCTCTTGCCTCTTTCTGTACCCGACTTCCCTCTTTGTGCAACTCTTGTGCCTCTTTCTACACCTCTCTTCCCTCTTTCTGCACCACTCTTGCCTCTTTTTGTACCTCTGTTGCCTCTTTCTACAGTCCTCTTCCCTCTTTGCGCATCTCTGTTGCCTCTTTCTACACCTCTCTTCCCTCTTTCTGCACCACTCTTGCCTCTTTCTGTACCTCTGTTGCTTCTTTCTGTACTTCTCTTGCCTCTTTCTGCACCCTTCGTGCCTTTTTCAGCACCTGTGTTGCTTCTTTCTGCACTTCTCTTCCTTTTTTCTGCACTTCTCTCTCCTCTTTTTGCACACCTCAAGTAGTAAGCATAAAGAAAAGAAAAAAAACAGAGAGGTACAATGTTTTGCTGATATTCAAAACCATTACAGTCCTGCTTTAGTCTAATTTAGCATAGGCCCCCAAATTTGATAAAACTTCTTTCCAGAGCGGACACCTCTACTTCTGGCTATAGACATCTCCCTTTCAAAGACCTCACTCAGTATTGCCCACCATTCATACGCTCTGGGTGGGAGTTTGGATATTCATGCACGGGCAATGCAAAGTCTTGCTGTTGCTATAATGATCGATATAAAAGATCTTAATCCCAGAGCTACATCTGGCTTATAGCCAAGTATCAGTTCTTTATCCGTTAAGTGTATGTTAATTTTTAAACGATTGGTTATTATACAGAAGACGTCCTTCCAAAAACCAGTCAAACCTGGAGAAGTAATAAAGTCATTCATATTTATACCACTGGGATCTATCCATTTAACTATTCGTTCTGGTGCATAATAGAGCATATATACAGTTTTGAGCTGTTGCAATTTTAGATTAATAGAATATATCGCAGTATCTGAGATCTCTAATACTTCTTCTATGTCTCCAGGACCTACATCCTGTCTCAGTATCTCGCTCCATTTAGGTGTTATTTTAAGACTGTCACTCTCCCATATTTGAGAGAATAGTTGTTAAGCCTTACTAATAGTCAATTTTCCCACTAAGTGTAGGTAATTCAATATATCTGATCCCGTAGGATGTCTTATTTCTCTACGCCCCCATAAGCAATCTCTAATCTGTAAGTATTTATAGAACATATTCCTAGGGATACCTAATGCCTTCTGAAGATCTAAAAATGTACGAAAACCAATAGCATTATATAAGTGACTGAGTTGGCTGATGCCATATGTATTCCAGGATTTGGCTTGCGTATCATGAAACATTTCCAGAAGCATCAGATTGCTCCATAATGGCGTACTAAGGTGTATCAGAGGCAAGGTACACTTATTGTGACATCCCGCCATATATACACTATGTCCCTTAAGGTCTTAAACCATGCTCTTTTAAAATAGTTTGGGTCATTAATCCTGTACAAACACATAGTACTATCATTACCAACAGCAAGATTATAGCAACAATGTTGTCTATTAGGATCAAGGAGGTCACGGAGAAGCCCTACAAAAGAGGCCCAAAAGTATAATAATCCATGTCTGTAGGGTAGTTTTAAAATTTTATAGCACATCTTGGTTGTTTATAGCTCCATATAAATCTGCTAATAGCCCCCTCAAGTTTAAAAAAAAATAGTTCAGGACACGTAACGGTATTGCCCTAAATAAATAAAGGAATTTGGGCAAAATAATCATTTTGACAATATTACAATGTCCTATAATACTAATGGGCAGTTTATACCATTCCTTCATTTTAGAAACCATAGACTTAAATAAAGAGTCATAATTCAGTTTTATGACCTGTCCCAAGTCTGCGGTAATCTGCACTCCTAGATAGGTTGCTGATGTGACTATCCCGGTTAGGGCCCTATCTGCCTGAAAGTTAAGAATAATCTGGGTCTTGTTGACATTTAGTTTATATCCTGAAAAGTCCCCAAATGTATTAGCTTCAGTTTAAATAGCCTCTATGGCCCTGGCTGGATCTGCAGAAAAAACGGCGATGTCGTCAGCGTAAGCCATCACTCTTAATTCTTCAGAGCCTAATAAGACTGACGGAATATGGGGGTTAATAAGTAATGATCTAATAAACGGCTCTATATATAAGGCAAATACTAAAGGTGATAAGGGGCACCCTTGTCGAGTACCCCTCAATATAGAGAAAGGAGCAAACTGATAATTTAAGTAAATTAATTTAGCTGCTGGACTTTTATACAAAGCTCGAATCCAATCGTAAAAGTGGCCGTGAATATTATAAACTGAAAGTATAGCCCAAAGACAGTCCCACGATACATGATCGAATGCTTTCTCAGCATCAAGCATGATCATCACTATATCCTAATCAAGTTTAGAGGCAGCATCAAAAGCAACTAGGGCTGTATTCATGTGCAAAGTTGTATCCCTGCCAGGTATAAATCCATGTTGCTGGTCAGAGACTAATTGTGCCATATAAGGTGCAATAGGCTTCGCCAAAATTTTTGCGAAGATTTTTGCGTTGGTGTTTATGAATGAAATCGGGCGATATGACCCACATTCTTCTCTTGGCTTATTCTTTTTCAGAGAGAAGACAATATTTGTCATATCTCATGAGTTTAGTACCGTCCCGTTACACCAATATAATTAATAATATGGTACATAATAGGAATTAAGCTAGTCTTAAATATCTTATAAAATTCCATGGGTATTTTATCTTCTCCTGCTGCTTTTCCGGAAGGGAGTGCATCGGTGGTATCAGATATTTCATCAGCTGTAATATCTATATTAAGATCTTGAGTCTGATCTATTTCAAGTCTATGAATAGTTTCAGAAAATTTACATTATCCATATAGTCGATAAATTTCCTTTCATCAAACATGTTAGGATTGCTATAAAGTGTCTGATAAAAGCCTAAGACTTGTTCTAATATCTCTTCAGAATGTGTATGAAGTAGATCCCCCACCTCCTCTTATGCTCGTTATTACTCGCCCGACCTTTTATCAGAGACTTGGTGTGCAAGCACTTTACCTACTTGTTCACCATACTCATATTGGAGAGCTCTATTTTTATTGTAATTTGCCGCCGTTTTATTTTTTAGGGACCGTCCTTGTGCAGCACGTTTTTCAATTAGAAGTAAGTATGTTTGAGAGTATGTAGAAGCTGTAGTCTTTTGAATATTCCCATGTCTAATTTCATTCGCATGTGCAATTTCTAGTTGTCGGATTTCTTCTCTGGTATCTTCACTTGTCTGATTCTTAATACAATTTTGTGTCCAAACATACTGCTGAGTGATTCCTCTTATACAGGCTTTAAGTGAGTACCAAACAGAAAAAAAAATAGGCAGAGCCTTCGTTGTCAGATAAACAATTGTTAATACTCCCCATCATAAGGGATTGGTACTCTATGTCGGTCAGCAGATAGCGAGGAAAAGAGAATTGACGTTTTTGTTTGTTAGATGAGTTAGATAAAAGTGTCAGCCATGGTTTACCCCGGCTCTCAAAGCTCTTAAACACGATTGTAAAATCTTGGAGCGGGCATGGCGGAAGAGTAATTACTGCCCTGTGGCGAAATCAAAACTACGTACTATGCAAAGATCCTATTATGACGCCATATCTGCGGCTAAAAGGCTGTTTTATGCGGTCCGCGTTGAGGCGGCCAGGAACAATTCCAAAGAAATCTTTGCTATAGTTCAGAGCTTCATCTCTCCATTGGCTCAGAAGAGTGCCACACCCTCTTCTTTTGATTGGTGTAATACTCTGTCTGAGTTTTTTAGAGATAAGATACTGGCCATTCAGGCATCTTTTTCTCCTGACAGTGATGTACGGGATGGCGTACGGAATGTTCTGCCCACTCCCTCTACCTTACTGTCTGCTTTTTCTCCGGTCCCTCCCTTGGAAACTTTGAAGATTCTTAAAGGGCTTAAGTCGGTATCCCCTGCCGATGCATGCCCGGCCAGACTCTTAGCAGAGGCTGCTGATTGTATCTATCTGGAGGTCAATTTGATTATCAACCTTTCCCTTCAGTCTATGGTGGTCCCTCAGGTCTGGAAGCAGGCCAAGATTCTTCCTTTGCTGAAGAAACCGTCTTTGGACCCGCTCAATCCGGTCAGCTATCGCCCCATCTCCCTCCTGCCAGCTATTGCTAAGGTTTGTGAGAAGGTGGTGCACAAACAGTTGTCGGATTTTGTGGAGACGGAGGGTATTTTACATCAAGCACAATCGGGGTTCCGGACTGGCCATTGCACCAAGACGGTTCTTGTCGAAGTGGTCGAGGCGGTTCGAACATGCCTGGATGCTGGGGGCAGAGCAGCCCTGATCCTATTGGACCTCTCGGCGGCCTTCGATACGGTCCCACACGGCCTTTTGATGACCCGTCTCACTGAGATTGGAGTCTCTGGGGCCGTGTGGGGCTGGCTCAGGTCTTTTCTTGAGGAAAGGGCCGAACAGATCTGGATCCCCCCGTTTAGTTCCTCCCCTCATTTGGTCACTACGGGAGTCCTGCAGGGCTCTGCACTCAGCCCTCTGCTCTTCAATATTTACGTCACACCGTTGATTCATCTTGCTGAGGATCTGGGGGCTAAGGTACTGGCGTATGCTGACGACACCCAGCTACTTTTTACGTGGGATAAGACCTCCAGCTCTGTTCTGGCCGCCCAACAGTGCCTTCGATCCATCTTCTCTTGGCTGGCTAATGCTCAGCTCAAGTGTAATGAGCAGAAATCCGAGATCTTGCTCTTCGGCACGTTTCCTACTGACTTCCGTCAACAGTTGTGGCCTCAAGAGCTCCCTCCTCCCTTTTCGGAAGGACAGCCCCCTAAGAACTTGGGCATTTGGTTTGAGGAGAACCTGTCCTTCTCTACACACATTAAGAAAACGGCCGGATGTTGCTTTGGTCTTATTAAAACACTCAGGAGCTTCTTCCCACTGATCCCGCAGGCAGCCAGAGTAACCGTGACCTGCGCTCTGATTCTCTCTCGGCTAGACTATGCCAACTCCTTGTTCACTGGGTCACCTGGTTATTTGGTTAAGAAGTTGCAGGTGGTCCAGAACACGGTGGCTAGGCTAGTGTTAGGTTTTTCATCTAGGTCGAGCGTCACCACGCACTTAAAATCTCTACATTGGCTGCCGATCGCGGCCAGGATCAAATTTAAATCTCTGGTCCTGGCACATCGTGCTCTTCATGGGCAGGGCCCACTCTATCTTCAAAGACGCTTTGCCTTCTATGCTCCTGCTAGGGTCCTGCGCTTGTCGGCCCTCCGCCTGGCTGTCGTCCCGCGATACAAGCTTCAGAGGATGGGAGGTAGCTCTTTGGTGGTCAGAGCTAGTAGGGCCTGGAATGCCCTTCCTCTTGATCTTCGCCTCACTCAGGAGCTCGCATCTTTTAAGAAAAAGCTTAAAACATTCCTTTTTGTATGATTGTCTCTTTCCCCCCCTCTGGTTCGCGCCGGGACACTCTTGAGTAGCTGAGCGCGTTACAAATGGAATAAATGAAATGAAATGAGCGTCAAAGGATTGTGATCTGAAACTATCTTAGGGCAGACATCACATTTAACTATATTAAGGATAGAATTAATAACAAATATCATGTCAATTCTTGAATACTGTTGGTGTGGTATGGTATGGTATAATAAGTGTAACCAGGTTTTAGAGGATGCCATTCAAATTATGCAATCGAGCCATTTCCACAATAGCAGCCCTGACCTTCCTCATTCTGATTGAAGCGCCTTGGTTAGATGAATCTATATGTGGATTCATAGTGCAATTAAAATCACCCATAATTATTAGACCCCCTGCCACTCAAAAAGGTCCAAAGAAAGTGACTCAAAAATAAATGGATCGTTCAGATTTGGACCATAGAGAGTACAAACTTATGGCCATTAATAAACAGCTGCACAGTTATCCATCTGCCTCGATTATCATAAGAAGTTCTGAGCAGAGTACAGTCTAGCCGTTTATCGACTAACAAAGCAACACCTCTAATAGAAACCATCTGCAAAGTACAAGCAAATGTCTTACAGCCCACTTGTTTTAACAAATGTCTGTCCTTATATGCCAAATGTGTTTCGGTCAGAGCAACAACATGGGGTTTATAATTCTGAAGTTCTGCCCTTACCATCTGACAATTATTGATCATATGAAAACCTAGAGCCCACAAAGCATATCTCTGCCCATTATCTTTAACATCATTCTTAAGCAAACAAGAAAACTTTGCGGACAGGAGCTTATGGGCTTCTAAACTATATGTACTAGCAATACTAGCAAAACTGTAGCTGTAAGCGTTAGAGTTCAGATCAAAAATTAAACCAATGATTACTCCTTCTGGCATTTTTGTAAAAAGTTCAAAAATCCATTCAATGACCTTAAACAAACAAAGTTATTTCAACCATAATTTGATACAATCCTAAACTATACATATTAATGGTATTATAGTTATAAGCAGTGAAGCTCAAATCAGAAATGATTCCACTGTTTACTCCTTTTGACATTTTTGTCTTAACCCCCTCTACCCAAACTACCCAGAGCCACACTCAAACCCTCCCCACCCCACCCTGTATCCTAGAGAAGGAACCACCATAACGAGGCTTTCAATGGACCTGACAGCCAACGAGAGCTTTGCACTCGCAAAGGCTACCCGCTACATGTTAACATTGGCCCTGTCAAGAGTCAGCCGTTCATAAGTATATTATCGTATACTATAGCGGAACCTGACAGTGCCAAAAAAGAATTCTAAGAAAAAAACTGAAGATAAGATAAGATGGAAAGGGATTGGGATTGGGATCACCAAAGAAGGGCCATCTAAGTTTTTAATAGGCCGGCTTCTCCGAAGACTTCCAAGAATTGAGAGTTTGCTGGGCCTCAGAGGCTGTATGGAACATCCATGTGTGTCCACCACGCATAACTTTAAGTCTTGCTGGTTCTTGAAGGAACGCTTGTGCACCAGCTGCCTTCATAGGGTCGATCAACTGGCTTAAATTCCAGAGTTGTTACATTGTTTCCTTATAGAGGTCTGACCTCACAGAAAATGCAAATAAATTAGTCATACTTGGGCGAGCTCGAAAATAAACAGCTTGTCTGAGCAAAAAGTTCCGAAAATAAATAATCATAGGTCTGGGATGTTGTCTGCTTGCTCGTGCATCTTGACTCAAAAACAAAGAACCCCCTTCTCTTCTCTCTTTCTGCACCACTCTTGCCTCTTTTTGTACCTCTGTTGCTTCTTTCTTCACCGTTCCTTCCTCTTTCTTCACCCCTCTTCCCTCTTTGCGCAACTCTCTTGCCTCTTACTACACCTCTCTTCCCTCTTTCTGTACCACTTTTGCCTCTTTCTGTACATGTTGCTTCTTTCTGCATTTCTCTTCCCTCTTACTGTACCCTTCATGCCTCTTTCAGCACCTTGATTGCTTCTTTCTGCACTTTTCTTCCTTCTTTCTGCACCCCTCTTGCCTTCTGCACCTTTATTGTTTCTTTCTGCACTTCTAGTGCCTCTTTCTGCACTTCTCTTGCTTCTTTCTGCACCTCTGCTGGTTCTTCTTGCACTGCTGTGGCTTCTTCCTGGACCTCTGTCCCACATTTCTGCATCCCTCTTGCCTTTTTCTGGATCCCTCTTCCCTCTTTCTGCACCTCTCTTGCCTCAGTCTGTCCACCTGCTCCCTCTTTCTGCACCCCTTTTGCCTGTTTCTGCAACTCTCTTGCCTCTTTGTGCACCTCTGTTGGTTGTTTTGTACTGCTCTTTCTTCTGTCCGTACCTCTTTTGCAAATTTCAGCACCCTCTTGTCTCTTTCTGCACCCCTTTTACCTGTTTTTGCACCTCTCTTGCCTCTGTCTGCACCTCTGTTACCTCTTTCTGTACCTCTTATGCCTGTTTCTGCAACTCTCTTGCCTCTTTCTGCAGTTCTATTCCCTCCTTCTGCACCTCTGTTGGTTCTTTCTGCACTTCTCTTGCCTCTTTCTGTACCCTGTTGCTTCATTCTGCACTTTCCATGCTTCTTTATACGGTTCAGTGACTAAATATCGAGGGACAAAATATCGACTATACAAAAAATCGACACCAAAATATCGAGGGACAGAATATCGACTCCCTATCTACAAACAGGTAAGTACTAAAATATTGATTTCAAAATATAGACTGTCAAAATATAGTTAGCCAAAATATTGAATTCTTTAAATGTATTAAAAAAAATATAAAATTAATTAAATATTAAAAACAATACATAATATAATATATAAAAGCTTAAAATGTAAACATAATATAAGTAATTTAAAAAAGTCGAGATTGTGTTGGATACTGAGAGCGTAAAAATTACTATTCCCACTCCAGTGAGTGCAACAGTAGGGAAAGCGTTGGATAGCGTAGGGGTAAAAATTACTATTCCCAATCCAGTGAGTGCAACAGTAGGGAAAACGTTGGATAGCGTAGGGGTAAAAATTACTCTTCCAACTCCAAACAGTGCAACAGTAGGGAAAGCGTTGTATAGCGTAGAGGTAAAAATTACTATTCCCACTCCAGAGAGTGCAACAGTAGGGAAAGCGTTGGATAGCGGGAGGGTAACAATTACTATTCCCACTCTAGAGAGTGCAACACTAGGGAAAGTGTTGGATAGCGCAGGGGTAAAAATTACTATTCCCACTCCAGTGAGTGCAACAGTAGGGAAAGCGTTGGATAGTGGGAGGGTAACAATTACTATTCCCACTCCAGAGAGTGCAACAGTAGGGAAAGTGTTGGATAGCGGGAGGGTAACAATTACTATTCCCACTGCAGAGAGTGCAACAGCAGGGAACGGGTTGGATAGCGTAGGGATAAAAATTACTATTCCCACTCCAGAGAGTGCAACAGTAGGGAAAGTGTTGGATAGCATAGAGGTAAAAATTACTATTCCCACTCCAGAGAGTGCAACAGTAGGGAAAGCATTGGATAGCGGGAGGGTAACAATTACTATTCCCACTCCAGAGAGTGCAACACTAGGGAAAACGTTGCATAGCGCAGGGGTAAAAATTACTATTCCCACTCCAGTGAGTGCAACAGTAGGGAAAGCGTTGGATAGCGGGAGGGTAAAAATTGCTATTCACACTCCAAAGAGTGCAACAGTAGGGAAAGCGTTGGATAGCAGGAGGGTAAAAATTACTATTCCAACTCCAATGAGTGCACCAGTAGGGAAAGAGTTGGATAGCAGAGGGTAAAAAATACTATTTCCACTCCTGAGAGTGCAAAAGTAGGCAAAGTAATAATTTAAATTAAAAACATGTTGACATTAATTATCAATACCGATAAAAAGTTAATTAAAAATAATTACCAATTAATAACAATTAATTACCATTTAAAAATAATAATTATCAATTGATAAAAATGTATTACCAATTAATAATAATTAATTACCAATTACAAATTAATTATCAATTATCAATACACATAAATAAAAAAAATTATATTTACTTTATTACAATTAATTTACTTCCCACCCAATTCCCCCATAAACCCACAACCCACTCCCAATAATAAAAATACAATTAACATTATTATCAATTAATCAATTAATAAAAATAATTTTGCAAATAATAAAAATTATTTAGCAATTCATACAAATTATTTACCCATTAATACAAATTAATTACCAATTATTAATTAATTATCAATTAATTATCAATACACATAAATAAAAAATTAATTATTTACTTTATTACAATTAATTTACTTCCCACTCAATTCCCCTACAAACCCACAACCCGCTCCTATTAATAACAAATACAATTAACTTAATTATCAATTAATCAATTAATATAAATAATTACCAATTAATAAAAATAAATTACCAATTAATAATTAATTATCAATTAATTAATTATCAAAACATATAAATATAATTAACATTTAATTAACCATAATTAAATTACTTCCCACCCTATTCCCCTATAAACCCACAACCCGCTATGGAATTAAATTACGCAATAATTAAATTACATAACATTCATTTGTTGAAATAAATTAAACATACATTACAAAAATAATACATCATTTTAACACATATACTACCATACATAACACAAAAAAATTCGATATTATGGTATTCGATATTTTTAAGGTCTATATTTTGGTAATCGATGTTTTGTACCCCAATTTCGATATTCTGACCTATCTATATTTTGATGAGTCGATATTCTGTCCACTCTATATTTTAACTTCGATATTCTGGGCAGTCGATATTTTGGAATCGATATTTTGGGTGTTTACCTCTTTATACACCTGTCTTGCTTCTTTCTGCACCCCTGTTGTCTCTTTCTGCACACATCTTCCCTCTTTCTGTACCTTTTTCCTGCCTGTTTCTGCATCTCACTTTCCTCTTTTAGCACTTTTCTTGCTCCTTTCTACACTTCTGTTTCTTCTGTAAGCAATTCTCTTGCCTCTTTCTGCAGCTCTCTTGCCTCTTTCTGCACCTCACTTGCTTCTTTCTGCACCTGTCTTGCTTCTTTCTGCACCTCTTTATGTACCTGTTCTGCCTGTTTCTGCAACTCTCTTGCCTCTTTCTGCAGTTCTCTTGCCGCCTTCTGAAGCTCTTTTGCTTCATTCTGCACTTCTCTTGCCTCTTTCTACACCCTTTTTGCCTCTATTTGTACTTCTGTTGCTTCTTTCTGCACGTCCCTTCCTTCTTTCTGCACTTCTCCTCCCTCATTCTGCACCTCTCATTCTGCACCTCTCTTGCTTCTTTCTGCACCTCTCTTGCTTTGTGTCTCTTTCTGCAGCCCTCTTGCCTCTTTGAGCACCTCTTTTGCTTCTTTCTGCACTTCTCTCTACCTTTTGCGCTCTCCTCTTGCTTCTTTCTGTATCTCTGATGCTTCTTTCTGCACTTCTTTTGCCTCTTTCTGCACATCTCTTGGTTCTTCCGGCAGCTTATGTGTCTCTTTCAGCACCTCCGTTGCTTTTTTCTGCAGATCTCTTGCTTCTTTCTGCACCTCTCTTACCTGTTTCAGCACCTCTGTCGCTTCTTTCTGCAGATCTCTTGCCTCTTTCTGTACCCCTCTTTTCTCTTTCTGCACCCCTCTTGCCTCTTTGTGCACCTCTTTTGGTTCTATTTGCACTGTTCTTGCTTCTTTCTGCTCCTCACTTGCCTCTTTATGCACTTCTCTTGCTTCTTTCCAAACCTTTGTTGCTTCTTTCAGCAAATCTCTTTCCTCTTTCTGCACTTCTTTTGCTTGTTTCTGCACCTCTCTTGTGTCTTTCTGCACCTCAGTTGTCTCTTTCAGCACTTCACTTGTTGCTTCTTTCTGCACCCCTCTTTCCTCTTTGAGCAACTCTCTTGCCTCTTTCTACACCTCTCTTCCCTCTTTCTGCACCACTCTTTCCTTTTTCTGTACCTCTGTTCCTCCTTTCTGCATTTCTCTTGCCTCTTTCTGCACCCTTGGTGCCTCTTTCAGCACCTCTATTGCTTCTTCCTCCATCTCACTTGCCTATTTGAGCACCTCTCTTGCTTTTTCCTGCAGATTTCTTTCCTCTTTCTGCACCTCACTTGCCTCTTTCAGCACCTCTCTTGCTTTTGTCTGCAGAGCTCTTCCCTCTTTCTGCATCCTTCTTTTCGCTGCACCCATGTTCCTGGTTTCTGCACCTTTTCTAACTGCTTCTGCACCTCTCTTGCCTCTTTCTACACCTCTCTTCCCTCTTTCTGCACCACTCTTTGCTATTTCTCTCTGTTCCTTCTTTCTGCATTTCTCTTGCCTCTGCACCCTTCGTGCCTCTTTCAGCACCACTGTTGCTTCTTTCTGCACTTCTCTTGCTTCTTTCTGTACTTCTCTCACCTCTGTTGCTTCTTCTTCTATCTCACTTGCCTATTTGAGCACCTCTCTTGCTTTTTTCTGCAGATCTCTTGCCTCTTTCTGCACCTCACTTGCCTCTTTCAGCACCTCTCTTGCTTTTTCCTGCAGAACTCTTGCCTCTTTCTGCATCCCTTTTTTCTCTTTCTGTACCTCTCTTGCCTCTTTCTGCACCCATGTTCCCTGTTTCTGCACCTTTTCTGCCTGCTTCTGCACCCTTCCCGCATCCTTCAGCACCTCTGTTGGTTCTTTCTGCACTGCTCTTACTTTTTTCTGCACCTCACTAAATACAAAATACTTTCTATTCACATAAATTCTCTGCGCAACATACTACATAATTCCACTACACACAACCTACATCAACTCTACAACAAAAGACATTAGTAAAAAACTTTTACATTTACATCGCCAATCGCTCTAACTCTCACAAATGCGAAACCTATTACATTGCAAATGCTTCTTTAACTAGTAGTTGCATTTGCAGAGTGGTGGAGAAATGGTACTGGGCCTTACAGGAGGTACCAGGAGTGCCTCTTGGCCCCCAAAGACCTGCAGAAGTAAAGTGGACTTCATCCCCCATCCCGTAGTATGTCAGGAGGTGCGTTTGCAGAGTGGTGGAGAAAGGATAATGGCCTCTGAAAACGTCTTAGCAATCCCACTGTGAGGTACTTACTGGAGGTAATAAGAGTGGTAGTTAGCACCCGAGGACATCCTTGGGAGCCAACTACCCCTCCAGTTACCTTGAGTAGGTTCCACACAGTAGGATTGATAAGTTCTCATAGCAGGCCATGCCCCCTTTGACCTCCACTCTGCAAACACGCTCCCTGGCGCACTCTTGAATGGGGATTGAAGTCACCTTTTCTGCTGGGGGTCCTTTGGGGCCAACTCTTGCCTCCAGTAAGCCCCACACTGTTGGATTGCTGAGTGGTGGACAGAGGCCATGTCCCTTTCTCCACCACTCTGCAAAAGCACCTCCTGGTGCGCTCTTGGTTGGCAGATGAAGTCCCCTTGCCTCCTGAGGGTCCCTGGGGGCAAACTAGCCCACCAGGTACCTCCAGTAAGCCCCACATAGCTAGATTGCTGGGAGTGGTCCAAGGCCATGCCCCATTTTTACAAAACTCTGTAAAAGCACCGCCTGACGCACTGCTGCTCGGGGGATGAAGTCCACTTGTGTCCTAACGACCCTTAAGATGTGAGGGGACTCAATCCCCCAACCCAGAATGCGCCAAGAGTCCTGTTTGCTCAGTGGCTCTCTTACTATTGCTTATGCCCTGGGGACCCCAGGGCCTTAGCCATTTTTTAAAAGAACAGGAAGGGGGCAGCATGGCCCCCCTTCCCTGGGTCTCTTTTGACCTCGGGGACCCCATCCCCCGAGGCTTGCTCTTGTTTTTTAATATTATTAATGGAGGGGGTCTGCGTGCCCCCCCAGCTGTGGCCAATTTTGACTCCGTTGCCCACATTGCCCAGGTCTAAACCTTATTTAAAAATATATATATATTTTTATATTCGGGAAGGGGGCCCCCTTCCCTGGGCCAACTGGCCCCTGGGACCCCCTCCCCTGGACATGCTAAAGTCTTTATTTATTTTTTAAATGGAGGGGGGCCCTGTGGCCCCCCTTTTAGGCCATTATTGACCCCAGGGACCCATCCCCTGGGGCATAGCCAAGGTTTTTTAAATGCTAATTTTCAACTATAATGTCCCTAAAACCTATGGATTTTTCTGTGTGTATATATATATTCACTGAAAAAAACATAGGTTTCACACACGTTATAGTTAGGAATTAGCATTTAAAAAACCTTGCAAATTCAGTGAAAAAACCATAGGTTTCACACATGTTATAGTTAGCTGGAAATTTTACTGATAAAAAACCAATGAAATTGCCCCGTTATAGTTAGTGCAGGCAACTTTAACTCACGCGACCGCAATCCTCTGCTGATGAAATATGTGTCTTTATGAAAAAAAAATATATGTATAGCTAAAATTTAATGGAAGAAGACATGGGCAAATAAGTGTCTAAATACAGTATTAGCATCAGCAGAAGATTGCGGTCGCGTGAGTTATAGTTGCCTGCACTAACTATAACAGGGCAATTTCATTGGTTTTTTATCAGTAAAATTTCCAGCTAACTATAACATGTGTGAAACCTATGGTTCTTTCACTGAATTTGCAAGGTTTTTTAAATGCTAATTCCTAACTATAACGTGTGTGAAACCTATGTTTTTTTCAGTGAATTTGCAAGGTTTTTTAAATGCTAAGTTACTTTACGCCATTCGTGGCGTGCGCACCCACTTAACGCAGTTCGTTCCGTGCGCGCGCGGTGCGCTTCGCGCACCGCACGCCCACTTTACGCAGTTAGTGCCGTGCATGCACGGTGGGCATGCGGTGCGCTACGCGCACCGCGTGCCCACGTTATGCTAGATGGGCCATGTACGCACGATGCGCTTCGCGCACCGTGCGCCCATGGAGGACATATGATGCGCTTCGTTGTGAAAGGTAATATTTTATTTTTTCCTATGTGTGATATGCCATGAACAAATGGTGCCCTTCGGGCACCATTTGCACATGGGGTGGGGAGAGTATGGATATTTTTTTTTTTTTAATTATTTTTTACCGTACGCGTACGGTAAGCGTAATCGGCGAAATTATCGAAAAATTTAAAATTCCGTTTTTGGCCTTGGGGGATCTTTGAGGACTCACTCAACATGGCTAGGTGCTTAGGAGCTGTCTAAACAGCCCCTTTACATGTTTTTGCCCTTTGTTTTTTAACCCCCTCTCAGACTGCGAGAGAGAAAATGGCGGCCGCCGCTTCCTGGTTTCGACCGATTCGAATGTTTACTAATATCTAACAGCCAATCAGAATCGCACTCGAGCACGGCGGCGTGCGCGTACGGTAAGCGCACCGTAAGCGCACCGTAAGCTGGCTCAGATATATATATTGATTTAAAGGCTATTTTCTCAGAATCTACTGAACAGATTTATACCAAACCTACAAAAGGCACTTCCTTGACCTGTAGACTACCTCTCTGCCAAATTTCAAGGAACTCTGTTCAGCCGTTCGGGCTGTAGCTGTGTCTAAAGGTCCTATGGAAAAATGCATGGGAAAAACGCGCTTTGGGACCCCCTTTTATCTCAGCCCCCGCTTGACGAATCCCCCCGAGACTTTCAGTGTAGGAGCGGAGCGGAGCGCCCCATTAGTTTTGACAATTTCGCGAGGATTCGTCGACCGGCGCCAAAGTTATTCCAAATAGAATGTTGCGGTTTTCCTATGGAAACAGGGTCCTAACTATAACTACCTACTGGCGACCGCCAGTAGGTAATGTGTGTATATATATATATATTCACTTAAAAAACCATAGGTTTCACACATGTTATAGTTAGCTGGACATTTCCCTCGTAAAAAACCAATGAAATTCCCCTGTTATAGTTAGTGCAGGCAACTATAACTCACGCTACCGCAATCCTCTGCTGATGACGTCAGATATTACATCACTGTATTTAGACACCTATTTACCCATGTCTTCTTCCATTAATCTTTAGCTATACATATATTACAAATATTTACTTTTCAGAAAGACACATATGTAATCAGTGATGTAATATCTGACGTCATCAGCAGAGGATTGCGGTCGCGTGAGTCATAGTTGCCTGCACTAACTATAACGGGGGAATTTCATTGGTTTTTTACGAGGGAAATGTCCAGCTAACTATAACATGTGTGAAACCTAAGGTTTTTTAAGTGAATTTGCAAAGTTTTTTAAATGCTAATTCCTAACTATAACGTGTGTGAAACCTATGGTTTTTTAAGTGAATTTGTAAGTTTTTTAAAATGCTAAGTTATGTATTTATTAATATTTTTTTTTTCAGGTTTTTCACCGTGCGGGCACCATGCGCGCACGGTGGGCACTCGGTGGGCTTCGCGCGCCGAGCACCCACAAAGCGTTGTGCGTGCCGTGCGCGCTCCGTGCGTGCACCGCGCGCATTTTCGACAAAAAAATAAATGTTTTGTTCACCCTTGGGGGTCCTTCAGTGACCCCCTGACAAAGGCTAGGGGGTCAGGAACTGTCCACCCTGCCCCCTTTTCACGTTCTCCACCTTTGTTTTTCACTGCCTCAGACTGCGAGAGACAAAATGGCGGCCGCCACTTCCTGATTTTGACCGATTCGAATGTTTACTGACTTCTAACAACCAATCAGAATTACGCTCGCGCACGGCAGGGTGCGCGCATGGTGCACGCACAGTGCGCGCGTATAGATATTGATATGGTTTTAAATGCTATTTTCTCAGGAAATACTGAACAGATTTACATGAGACCTTCAAAAGGCACTTCCTTGACCTTATGGCTACCTCTCTGGCAAATTTCACGTAATTCTGTTCAGCCGTTCGGGCTGTACCTTCGACTAAAGGTCCTATGGAAAAATGCATGGGGAAAACGCGTTTTGGGACCCCCCTTTTTTCTCGGCCCCTGCTTGACTAATCACCCCGAGACTTTCAGGGTAGGAGCGGAGCGGAGCGCCCCGCCTATTTTGAAAAATTCGTGAGGATTCGTCAACCGGCGCCAAAGTTATTCAAAATAGAATTTTCAGATTTCCTATGGAAACACGGTCATAACTATAACTATCTACTGGCGACCGGCAGTAGATAATATATATATATATACAAGATGTGAGGCCCAATACTGGAAATGTCGCATTTATTTAAGGCACAGCAGCACATGAAAGCTTCCATCACCTTACGCGTTTCAGTGTTCAATGCCACCTTGTTCACAGGTGGAAACAATATCATTTGCATAGTGCGAACGTGCTTGCTTAAAAAATTATAGTCACACGAATGGTTCGTAAAGAATAAATTTCCCATAATGCAGGTCAAGTTCTTGTTACAATACAGGTAAGGAAATCCTCATTTTCTATTGCACCTGCACGATGTTAGTGTGGACAAAATAAATGAAAAAGTCATGTACATAGCAGTTACTGCGAAGTGCTCAAATATTTCGAGTGCCCTGAAAAATGCTTGCCTTCCAGCACGATCACAAGGGAAGTCCTCCTCTGTGAATCCCTTCCTCGTGCTCACGATATTGGCTGAAATAGATTCTCCTTAAATAGGCACGTGAGAGCAAGTGGGTCATGCTCCCGATTAAACATCACAAACATCCTCCGAGCAACAGGAGCCCCCGACCCTACAGGGCGGCCTCACGAGCAATGGGCACGGAGCAGCCCATCAATTTCACACAATATATATATATAACCAGTAGGTAGTTATAGTTAGGACCAAGTTTCCATAGGAAGAGCATTTTTTGTTTTGCTTATAACTTTGGTGTTTGATGAACTTTCATGAAATTTTCCAAACTAATTCTTTGTTCATATCAGCTCCTATGTTGAAAGTTTGGGGGTAATTCGTCAAGGGGGGGCTGAGAAAAAAGGGGGGTCCCAAAACGTGTTTTCTCCATGCAATTTCCATAGGAAACTTTAAACAAGGCTACAGGTCGAATGGGTGAACGGTATAACCCCAGATTTGGCAGGGAGAAGGGTCTTGGTCTAGAAAGCACGCTTTTGTTTATTTGGTGTAAATCCATTAAGTAGTTTTGGAGAAATATCGAAATTTGCAGATATCGATATTTGGGAATTCTGTCATCTCATTGGCTGAGGCGTTACGAGCACAAGCTTGATGCTTATTGGCTGCGAGCGGTGCGAGTGGTTGTAATTAGGAAGTGTTGGCAGCCATTTTGTGATTCCGTTGAAACGAATAAGGGAAAAAAGGGCGAAAAGAGTAGGAAACAGGAGGATAGGAGCACTGTAACCTCTGTGGGGGAGTGCAAAGCGAAGTAGTCACTCCTTCCGGACTGAAAGTGCGGTGTTGCTCAGAGTGACATGGTGCGGAGATGAGATGCTGCTACACTCGGGTATGAAACCGAGAGCCTAAACTGTGAGGTCATTGCTGTAAAGTGATGTGCTCTTGTCTTTGTAGCATACCTGTGGAAGTAGTGTCAGTAGGCGTTTATACCATTCAGGGAGTGGGAAGCGAGCTACTGACCTCTACCGTGCGTTTATACTATACCGGAAGTGAGAAGTGAAGTACTTTCGCCTACCTGTGTGAAGACTCTGGGATCAAACCGAGCTGAATGTTGTAAAGGGATGAGCTCTGGGCGCTGTAGCAAACTTGCCGCTGTAGTATAACTGTGTAAGTAGTGTTAGTATGCGTTTACACTATACAGGGAGTGGTAAACGAACTACTCACTGCTACTGGTCTGAAGACTCTGGAATTAAACTGTGAGCTCATTGCTATAAAGTGATGTGCTATGGGCATGAATCTACATATCGGATCCACTGCTGTCTTCCTCTTTACTACATAAATTTGGCGATGAGCGGGAGAAGGTAAAAAGAAGGCAGCACTCACCAAGATTTTGAGCTCGCTTGCGTTCTACTGAAGACCCGTATTCTTGGTGAAGCTGTTTCTACTCATCGCGGGGTCGTCGGCTCATCGAACTATGTGATCCTACCTCTGGTAGGATTTATATTTTTTGATTTTGGGCTTCCTCTGCCTCTTCACTACACTCTGGTTGCTGTACTACACGTCTGCACCCCACCCCTCCCGCTGCACAGCGCTCAATTGCAGCCCCTGTGCACCCAGGCCCCACTGCTCACCTGCTGTCATTGGTGTGTGTCCAAACACGACGGCCAGCAGGGTTCACAATTCAGATGTAGTTTTGGTTGCCAGGATGACGTACACCTCATGGATCCCTTTTTTTTATTGCGCATTGTGATATGCGAGGTGGATGCGGCCTTATCACCTGAAGCAGTGTGGAAGAACTGGGACATGTGGTGTTGTCGTTATCCTATTTATACGTATGCAAAGTGGGCTTGGCTTGCGTACGGCAGGCCAGCATAGGGGTGTGAATAATTATTCCGGGGACCTGGGCATTGTTCAGTTCCTGCCTGGCCAGGAAGTGTACTTATGTGTGTGTCCCTGTTGCAGTTTTGACGTCACACAATCCGCAATTTACATTAATGTAGCATGTACCGGGAGGGCGGCAACTATCGCTAATGAGATGCTGTCCGAAAACATTGAATGGACAACATCACATGTCGTTGTCAAGCTTGTGGATATGCGCAGACACGCATGTCAATGGTGTGCGGTATTATTGAAAGTGTTGCTATCGCAAAGCGCACACATGTGAATGTGCTCTGATGGAGGGAGGATCAGCAGTGAGGCTATGTCATACACAGTGATAACGCTCATTACAGTCAAGCAATGCATGTCAAACATGAATCTGAAAATCTCACATATGACACACTACTATACTGGTAAAGCCTGAGAACAGAGCATACTGTAACACAAATCTACACATTACTCTTTACTGTTTGTCACATGTGATCTAGGATGTGCACTCTGCCCATGGCTGATGATACCCCTTCGAGCCACCAATACCCAGGCTGAAAGGCAGCACAATAATGAACGTGCACACACACACCAGGGGCATCGTGTAACTCAAATTTGTTTTTTGATGTAACGTTTCAGATGCATGGTGATCACACATGGAAGGCTACTGTACAGAGCATGATTATTGATCAAGATGATCGTTGCGTGTAGTGTGTACTATAAGTAGGGCTCCCGGTTTTATGGTATTTATATTTTCATCATTTACGTCTGTATTTATCCATATTTATTTTTTTCTAATTTTACCTGTATTTATCCATATCTGTTTTAGGTTTTGTGAAAAAATTAAGCTGAAATGTGTATATTTATGCATTTATTTAACACTCGTGCCTGAACGCCTGATAGGTTTCAATGATAAATACACACTCAGACAGTAAAATATGCACTTGTAAGAAAAGATGTAAATTTTAGTATCAAGGTTGTGCAAATCTACTGCTTTTTAAAGCTCTTTACTAAAATCCTTATTTTTTTTTAATCACCTTGCATGTCAAACTGTACAGCTATTGGCCTGTCAGTCATGATTGACAGCATTTAAAATCACTCAAAAACAACCCAATTTTCGTTTTTATCCACATTTAAAAATAAATACAGACAGGAAAATAAATGGTTTTCTGTCTGTATTTATCTGTAAAAATCAGTAAAAACGGAAAACAGGGAGCCTTAACTATAAGATATGTGTACACAGCAAAAACGTTTTCAAAAAGGCTCTGTAAGCAGAAGAGGTGTCTCTCATCAAACGGTGTAGAGAGGATGACTAAAATGGGTGGGGTCCTCCAACTGTTACAATGGGAAATGTTATAAACCAATCAAAAGCTTTTTTCTAAGGTCACATGGCAATCGTGCACCCAGCGCGCAAGGAGGCCGCACCCGACGTGATTTTGAGAAAATATATTTACCATAATATAAGTTTATTACAGTTAGAAAAATATAAATGTGGAAAATATTTTAGATTATCGCTTGCTCTCATATACCCTTTAAACTTATTTAGATATAGTTTTGAGACATAAAAAAAAAATGAGGGAATGGCGTACCCGGCATGATACCATATGTCTATGACGTAACACAGGTTCTGACAGCATGCACTTGTCACATATGGAACGTGCAGCTGGCGCGACCCTATACGTAGATGATGTAACGCGCATATTGGTACCATGCAGCCGTCGCATACCAAACTAGGAGCTGGCGCGACCTTATACGTATGTGATGTTAGGCGGGACACTGTGCTATGAAGCCGTCGGATACGAAATGTGCATCCTTAACAAGTTTTGCAATATGGCGGATAGGATTCGCGAAGTGATGGAGCTTGGTGCACTACCGGTACGGGAGTCTAGCTTTCCCCCCCCAAAAAAAATAGATACATTTACAGACGTTATAGTTAGGAATTAGCATTTAAAAAAACCTTCGAAATTCACTGAAAAAAACCATAGGCTTCAGGGACGTTATAGTTAGTTGGCCATTTGATTCATATAAAACCAGATAAATTTGCCCGTTATAGTTAGTTGAGCTAACTCTAGCGCCCGCAATGCACTGGTGAAGACGTCACATATTACATCACTCATGACATGGTCAGTGACATCACTGATGACATCTCAAATGACATCACTGATGACATCATCCACGTGATAATCTGATGCACATACTGATGGCCTAATATAAACTTTGATACATGCACTCCAAAATACTATTTTTGAAACCATACACACAACAATGCCAGATACTACATACCACCCACTATTTCCTAGGTCTACACTCACATCCACTCACTTATACATGCAATCATCAATACAGTACTATAATATGCACTCATACACCTATACATACAGTCACAGTCCGCCACTCATCCATAGAGTTACTCAAACACCTAGTCAGTCATGCAAATAATCAATCACATAGCCATTTACTCATGTATACAGTTATACACAACTGCGTTATTTATACACATACCACATCACTTATTTATGCAGATACTAACACATACTTACTGTCTTATATAATCACTGATACAAGCAGACACTCTTTTATACACCCACTCTTCAAATAACTTACTCTCACGTACAGTCATTTGTATACTCCAACACTCACATATACTGCCTTACAACATATGTAGTTACTCACACATACACCAGTGAGACATTCATTCACTCACCAGCACATCCATACACACACAAACTCACCCATACAGCTCTTCCCAGTTGCACTTTTTAATCCCTACAACCAGTGAATCACCCACTCAGACATGTATGCACAGAGTCACATATACAGACACTCAGGCACCCATACAGATACTCAGACAACAAATCAATAACCCATATAGACACTCATGTAGCTACTCACCAACCCATGCAGCCACTTATACACCAACTGAGACACTAATACAGACTTTCACACAGTTTAGTAACTAATCCATACATTCAGTAACACATGTTCAATCACTCACTTATACAGTCAGTCACGCACCTACTAAATAATCCATTCAGGCACTTGTAAATCCACTCTTTCTTCAATACACCTTGGCATAGATATATATGAAAAATATTTAAACTTTACAGAAACACACATTCACTGGATGATGTCATCAGTGATGTCATTTGAGATGTCATCAGTGATGTCATCAGTGATGTCACTGACCATGTCATAAGTGATGTAATATGTGACGTCATCACCAGTGCATTGTGGGCGCGCGAGTTATAGTTAGCTCAACTAACTATAACGGGCGAATTTCTCTGGTTTTATATGAGTCAAATGTCCAACTAACTATCACGTCCCCGAAACCTATGGTTTTTTTCAGTGAATTTCTAAGGTTTTTTAAATGCTAATTCTAACTATACCATCTGTAAAACCTATGGTTTTTTCAGTGAATATATATATATATATATATATATATATATATATATATATATATATATATATATATATATATATATATATATATATATATAGTCTGGCTGCTGTTCCAACTAATAGAAAAAACATATGAAAAAGAAGTGCATAAATGGTGGGAATCTACGTCTACATCATTACGCAGATATTTCGAGGTTGATCGCATTACCCGAGGTTTTTGCATACATATACGGAGCCATCATATGAAAACCCCGATCCCAATCTATTACTAGAATCGTCAGACCATACAACCAATTCTGCTAAAGGGATGGTGGAGATTTTAATAAAATACGCAATCAGTGACAGAGTGAAGCTGATGGAAGAAATTAAAAGAAGATCTAATTGCATAAGATTCCGCAAACTAGACAGCGGAGAATTTTAGACAACAAATGAAACAGCGACTGGTCAAATATGAGACAATCAGAAAATAAAAGCATGAAAAATTTGTAAGAGACCAGAATGATTACGAATCTGGCAGGGTTCTAACATTCGCCAGAAAATTTGACCTGCCAAGAAAATCAGTCCAAGAGGCGAAGAAAACAAACACAGCATCAACGAGAGACACATTTGAATCAGTTGGAAACAGAACAGTCGGAGGGAGCGCAAGCATAACCAAAAAGAATACATTTTCCACAGGAATATCAAATAAAACAACAATCATGGTGACAATTGCCACAAAGAACAAGACCACCGGAACAAGAAAAAGAAAACCAGAAGGAGCAAAAAAAGAAATACAGCAATATACTCCCAGGGTAACCAGGGGCAAGAGAGGAACTTACAAGAAGTAAACAAAATGGATTTGACCATAGTGAATTTATTGAAAAGACAACTGACAAATACGGAAATACAAGTGCTATGCAAAGGACTGTTGTTTTGCCCAACTAACAGATGGGATTACATGCAAACATGCATTGATCTTTACCTTTTTATCAGAAAGCTGAAGTTAAAAAAACTATTCCAAGGGCGAGCAATTAGACCCACATCTAATATAGAACGAATCTCAGACCCTACAGATGTACTAATTGGGAGTGATCTTCCAGCCCTAAAAGAGCACCATTATTTAGGAGGTGCATCTATGGACATAAGAGAATCCCCAGCTATAGATGATATGGAATTCTTGGAGCAAATCGACCTAGCCCAAGCAGAGATGACCAGTAACTTAGAAAAAAAGTCAAGATTTTTCCCGAGGACAGCCTTTGATATGATCGACAGTTCTTACGAGGTTGTCATAAAAGACTTGGATAAAATACGAATTAAACCAAAAGAGTAGATGAAACAATGACACAACATCACCTTAGCGGAACGACAAGTAATAAAAACTTTGCAAGGAGATCAGATGATAGTGATAAAACCGTCAGGTAAGGGCGGACATATTGTCGTGCAAGATGCTATATATAGCCTCTAAAGAGAAAGCCCTGAGACAATTAAATGATCACAATTGTTACACTAAGTTCTCTAAAAAAGAATATATTCTAAGCATTCTAGAATTTTATTCTATGATTGATTTTTGGAGGGACAAGGGCATCTTAAGTCAAGATGAGTATAGATATATAAAAGTTGATCATCCGGTTACTCCAACCTTTTATCATATCCCTAAGATACATAAAGATAACAAGAGGTCTCCAGGTAGACCTATAGTGTCTTCAAAAGGGAGTCTTTTGGAGAACAACTCTATCTTAGTAAATACGATTCTTTGCCCTTTTTTCTATGATTTGGTTTCATTTGTCATTTGACAGTACTGATTTTATTAAGATGATGATTGCCAATATCGCTTGGAAGGATTCCTTCTTTCTTGTGACTTTAGACATTTCCAGCTTATATACCTGTATTAATCATAGTCAAGGAGAAGAAGCTGTAAAAACGTTTTTGAAGACTAGACCGCTAAAATACATGAAACATAGCCAGATGATAATTCAATCCATGTCATTCTGCTTACACAATAATATTTTTGCCTAGGAGACCAACTGTATATCCAGACGCAAGGTACTGAGATGGGCACGTGTTTCGACCCCAGCTATGCAGACTTGTTCGCTGTCTGGTGGGTGAAGCACGTGGCCTGGGCAGGTACCAATGAGGTCTTGTAACAGAGAATAGCTATTTGGACCCGCTATATAGACAACATATTTTATGTCTGGACGGGCTCAAGAAATGAGCTGGATGAATACATAGATGGTCTTAACATCAATGAGGTCAACCTACATTTCACTAGAACCATTAGTACACACGAGGTAGCATATCTTGATCTGCTGGTATATGTTGACGACAGTCAACTGAAAATCAAGTTATTCCGTAAACCTACAGCAGGTAATGCTACTCTTCACTACACCCACGTTGTCTCGTCAATAGCATCCCCTATGGGGAGTTGTTGCGTTTAAAAAGGAACAGCCCAACTAAAGAGGATTAAAACATAGCCACTAACCAAGCTGTAAACCGCTTTGTCCAAAGAGGCTATCCACAGAAAGTATTACAGTCCGCTGCAGAAAGGGAAAACCAACGAAAGAGAGAACTCTTGAATAAAATACCCTGAACCAATGATGAGGAGGCCACTAGAATGATATTGACATATTCCACGGACTCTGGAGAAATCCACCAGATTCAGGGGAAGCATTGGAACATTCTTCAGTCTGATAGGGTGATTGGTAAAACCATCACACACCATCCGAGCATAACATATAGGAAAAACATCTCCTTAAAAGATATGTTGGTGCATAGTCATTTTAGGAGGAGGCCACTAGAATGATATTGACATATTCCACGGACTCTGGAGAAATCCGCCAGATTCTGGGGAAGCATTGGAACATTCTTCAGTCTGATAGGGTGATTGGTAAAACCATCACACACCATCCGAGCATAACATATAGGAAAAACATCTCCTTAAAAGATATGTTGGTGCATAGTCATTTTAGTAAAACAGAAGGTAGCTCTTGTAATATTTAGGGTTTCTTACCCATGCAACAAGTGCAAGGCCTGCAAAAGCAGCAGAGTAGTGAAAGAGTTTCAGGTTCCCGGTAGTGATCAGATCAAGTACATGGCAAAATTATTGAATTGCAACTCGGATTTCACTGTGTATTGTCTGGTGTGTCCGTACAGCCTGCGTTATATGGGAAGCAGGATATACCAGACAAAAAAGAGAATCTTGGAGCACATGCGTGCTATAACTAAGAAAGATAGCAGCTACCTGTTGCAAGACATTTTGCAGAACACCGCAACAGCAACAGCCAATTGTTGAATTTTTTCTGTATTGACCAGGTGTCCCCCCTGAAGAGACGAGGTGACAAAATAAGAATATTGAGACAGTTGGAGTCTAAATACATAGTGGATCTGCAAACTCTGGCTCCTCATGGCCTCAATTGTGAAGAAGAATTATGGGTTCATGTAGGCTAAGCCATGCTGAATTTATTATGAATTTATTGTGAGAAGAAAGTAATGTGAACAGACATAATAGGGAGATCAATTAGATGCATATCAGATATTCCTAGGATGTTATCATCGTTATTATATATGAATATGGCATGATGCGTACTTCTAATCAAGAGGATATGTATTTAGGCAATTACAATTATTGTTCTGAGAATCTTTTCACCAACTTGGTTGAATGATTCTCTGATACTCGGTGCCATATACACTTTACCCCTCTACATTTTCTCCACTCCACTCTCCTCTCTTCTCCCACTTTTCTCACTTGTTTATACAAGTTATCTAAATTTCTCCAAAATATCTCCTCTTTCTCACTTTTTAGATTTTTTCTGATATGTCTTTATTGTTCACGTCATTACTGATCTAACATGGAATATGCTAGAAACAGCTCATATGGTCATAAAGAATGATTATTAGGTGGTATCAAGTTGTCAAATATTTTGAGCTCATTCAGGGATAGATTGTCGGTCACTTTGTTTGCCAACAATTGTTGGGATTTCTATGATATGAATTGCAGATGATCATAACACATATGCCCATTCAGGGGCAAATTTTGATATGTATTGATATTTATTTATTAATGTGGAATTACACGATTCAACATGGAGAGGAATACTCATTATATGCATGGAATAATCATGTTCTGTTATCCTCTCCAAGATGGCCGCTATTTTCAATGTCGACAACAACCTTTTTGAAAGTCCGTTTTCTACTGTTGCCGAAAACAAGCAGTGAATGACTTGTATTTAAACTTTATGAATTGATTGTCGCGCTGACATTGACTAAGGCCGTCATGGCCGAAACGCGTTTGTCAAGCCAAGGGACAAGAATAAAGTAGTGTTTGATATTTAAAAACTCGAGTGTGTGCCACACGTTGTTAGAGAGCATTGGGAGGAAAAAAAATATATATATTTAGATATATACATATGTTAAATTACTGACCTTGTTTCTATTCAAAAAGTGTTTTTTCTTTTGCCAATATCATTTGAGGAACTTTAGACACGGCTACAGCCTGAACTGCTGAAAGGAATTACACCACATTTGGCACAAGTGTAGCTCTTGGTCCAGAAAGCGACCTTTTTTTTAGATGGTGTAAATCTGTTCAATAGTTGCTGAGGAATTCAAAAAACTAAAATTTGTATATCTGAGCACTGAGAAGGATTCACAAACCCTTCCGAGCACAAGCTTAATTCTGATTAGGTGTTTCTACCCTGCCCCTTTTAGTTTTTTTATATGTTTTTTTTAAATGTTTTCTTGTGACTCGGTTACCAAGTCACAAGATGATTGCCGACACTTCCTGGTTTGGAGTGTTGGCAGCCATCTTGTGATTTGGTAGCCGAGTCACAAGAAAACAGTTAAAAAAAACATTAAAAGACACAAATAGGGGCAGGGTAGAAACACCCTGCCCGCTAGGCCTGCTCAGGGGGCCCAAAAGGACCCACAGGGCCAAAAAAAGCATTTTTCTGAAAAAAAAGAATCGGTCGACTGCGCGCTGGGTTTGAAAATTCGGATGAAACAATTTTAAAAAGCGAACCTCGGGCTCCCGCGCATTGTCTGTTCAAAACCCCTGGGTGGGCCAGGTCCCGGGGGCAATTTAAAACAGCCCTAGGAACAGCCACCTCCCTGGGGCTTTCCTCATAATGTGTGGGGGCTTTTAAAAAAAATTCACGGAGGGACTCCTGCTCCCCACGCTGCCCCGGGGACCACCACCTCTCCGGTGCTCGAGTTTAATTAGAGAAGTGTGGCGAGGGGCTTCTGCCACTCCCCATATTGACCCGGGGGTCACCACCTCCCTGGGGCACAAATTATGCTAATATGGGGGTCCATTACGGACTCACGGCCCCGGGGACCACCACCTCCCTGGAGCTGAGTTAAATGTAGGGAGAGTGTCGGGCGGCCCCCCTCCTGGAGCCCCCAATGGCCCTGGGGACCGCCACCCCCAGGGCGGGCTCCTGCAATGTCCCGGGGTGCCCACCCCCAGGACATTGCTGTTTGATATGGCAGGGCAAAAGCACGGTTCCCACCCTGTCACAGCTCCCGCAGGAGGCAGGGAGCAGGCAGGGACCGTGGGGGCACTGGAGCTCCCCCACGGTCCCCAACACGAGGCCAGGCCCCGGGGATGGATTCCCGGGGCCAGAAGTGGCCAAGGGAAGGGGGGCCATGCAGCCCTCCTCCCTAATTAAAAAAATAAGACATTTAAAAAAAAAAAGATCGAGGCACAGCCCGAGGGATGTGGTCCCCAGGGCCATAATTGGCCACATGTCCCCCCTCCAATTTTTTTTAAAAAGAAAGGAAAGTCAGTTCAGGCTCTGGAGGATGTGGTCCCTGGGTCCAGAAGTGGCCAAGGGAAGGGGGGCCATCCAGACCCCCCCAATTAAAAAAAAGATTGAGGCACAGCACCGGGGATTGCGTCTCCGGGGCCACAATTGATCTCTGGAGGGGGGCCACGCGCCCCCCTCCAAAAAAAACAACAAGGCTGGTCAGGCCCCGGTGGATGGGATCCCCGGGGCCATGATTGGCCTCAGGAAGGGAGCCATGAGGCCCCCTCCCAAAAACTTTTTTAATGTAAAGGCTGGCCAGGCCCGAGGGGATGGGGTCCCCGAGGCCAGAATTGATCTCTGGAGGGGGGCACGCGCCCCATCCAAAAAAAACAACAAGGCTGGTTAGGCACCGGGGGTGGGATCCCCGGGGCCATGATTGACTTCAGGAGGGGGGCCCTGCACTATCGGTGATTCCTTGCAAAGAAGCGCTTGTGTTGTTTTCAAACCCTCTGCTCCTTTGTTGGTCATTCTCTGATGGCGAGACCAGGGGCCCCTGGATTCTCATGCAGGGAATGGGTTCTTTTCTTTTGGAGGTTATTATTTGGATTGCGTATTAACACTCTGTTGAATCCACCATATCTGTGGATCTATGAACCTTGCATTCCTCATATTGAATCACCGATGTTCAAATCAAGATGGCCATGTGATTATTGAACTCCGCCAGTGGAGCGTTTTCAGTTACAAGTGACAAAAGTAAGCTTCAGGGTGATCCATCAACCATGGACCAAGAAAAAAGGGTGTGTCCCAAAATGCATTTTCCCCCTTTAATTTTTCATAGGGTAATTGAACAGTGATGCCACAAAAACAGCTGAACAGAATTGAACCAAATTTGTCCGAAAGCTATGTCTTGATACAGAAAGTGTGCTTTTTGTGATTTGGTGTAAATCCATTTGGTAGTTTTTGGTCGGCTGATCCGGTAGCTTAAGCATGTGATTGGACAGCCGCAACCTGAAGGAAAAGTAACAGTTTTTTCATCAATTATATAATTTCAGATGTCATCAGTGATGTTATCAAATATGTTATGAGTGATGCTATATGTGAGGTCATTAGCAGTGCATGGCAGTGGTGCAGGTTATAGTTATTTCAGTAGTAAAAGACGTTTAGGTGGAGCAGTTTTAGAGAGCCGGTGGTGTTGTAGAGTGTTCCATATAAAGGAGCTGCTCGCCACCTAAAACTTGGGAACCACCCAGAGTTCCTACTTCTTTTTCATTATTTGGTATAAACCTGTCCAGTTGTTTAAAAGAAAATTGTGTTTAAAAAGTCCCTTGGGTTCATCATGAAAGGGGTTAACCTCACAACCTCCTGGAAAAGTTTGAGAAGTCTGGACGGTTGGTGTCCATATATTCTCTGATAGGCCATTTTGAAGGGCACTAGTCAGCTCTGCTTCACTGTCCACAACATGAACAATATGTTGTAGTAGCCATTACAGAACTCAGGAACACAGTACCTGTTTAATGAAATTAAATACAAAATATAAAGTGGTGGTGTGAGCATGTAGTGGTATGTGGGACATCCCAAAGGGACACACATTTCATTTTCTTGTAACAACATGGACCACATGTTGTGGCAGACATTACAGGACATGGGGACATGGTACCCAGTGAAATGTATTGTTTGAATGCCAGGTTTTGAGTGTTACAAAAAGGAGCATGTATAAAGATTGATAACAGATTGTAACTACAATATAATAGAAATAATGTTTTGGTGGTGTTACACTAATTTTAGAAGTTCTGGGGAGTTGTCGGGTGATCTTACACTGTGAAAAATGCTAGCCCTTTGCTGGGATTTTCTTGAAGAATGTTAGAAAGAAAACTGTTTCTGCAATTAAAAAGGTTTTTTACATACGGTTTTGCATTATATTGATATTACCATGAAAGCATTCAAATGTATTAACTGTGTATAGCAAGACCACTGACTCATTGTCGGTAAAATTGTTCTCCCTCCCCCACAGCTCCACCAGTAAGTAATGCCATACCCCGAGCCCCTGCACTCTCGATTGTTGTTGTTCGAGGCCCTCCTCCACCTGCAGGTATCACCTGCACCTCATCCCTGGTGGTCCAGTAGACCTCTCTCTCTCTATTCTCTCGCTCTGCTTTTTCTCTCCCTTTTCACTCGTTTTTTTTCCCTCATTTCAAGCTCCCCCTTCACTCTCCTTCTGTGTCTTTCCTCCGTTTTTCACTTGTTTTTTACCCTCATCTCAATCTCCCCCTTTCACTCTCCTTCCCTGTCCTCTGTGTCTTTCCTGCACTCTTTCTTGCACTTTTATTGCCTCATTTGCACGTTTCTCTCTCTTTTTGCCTTTTTCCTTTTGCCTTTTTCAGCCTGTTATTCCCCCGCTGCTGCTGCCCCTGCGGCCCTTCCCCCCCAGCACAACCAGTGCGACCGACCCAATCCAGCTCCCCTCCCCACTCCTGCCGTCCAGCTGTCCAGCCCTCCCAGATCCCTACTTAATGGCGGCCACTGCACGTACCACAGCGGCACCGGTGCCGGCGCGCCAAAGGCAAGCCCGTCTGCGCCTGTCTGCATCCCGACTGCAACCAGCACCAGGAACCCTGGATCTCTGCACCGCCAACGCCACAACCCAGCGGCACTCCACGCTCTCAACCCAGGCCGCAACAACAACTACAAGCTAGCATCACCAGCCGACACCAACGGACCCTTCAGCTGTCACCACTGCCAGCACACCTGCAGCACCGCCAAGACCACAGACCCGGCGCAACCCGCCCGCAAGAACTCAACCAAACTGAAGACCCTGCAATGCATCCTCCTCAATGTCCGATCCCTCCATAAACACTCCACCAAAATCTGGGACCTCCTTCACAGCACCACCCCGGATGTAGCATTCTTTACTAAACCTGGACCAACACCACCTCGGGACCGGACATCGCCATTGCCATTCCCCAAGGATACAAGATCTCCAGGAAAGACTGCCACACCTGCCTGGAAGGAGGAATCGCCCCTGTCCACAAATCCACCCTCTGCTTGAGCACACTCCCCAACGAGTCCACAGACCTGATGGAACACCATCACTTTAAGATACTGGCCAGCCCTACCTCCACCCTCCGAGGAACCCTCATCTACCGACCCCCTGGACCCCCTGGACTTTTCACCAACTCCATCACGGACATCATCTCCCCGCATGCCATCTCGTCCACCAACTACACTCTACTGGGCGACCTCAACTTTCACCTCAACAACCAACTGGACCCCAGTACCACATCCCTACTGGACAACCACCACAACATTTTACTCCGCCAGATCGTGACCGAACCCACGCACTCAGCAGGAAACACCCTCAACCCCCTCTTCACAACAGGAAACTCCATCACCTTCAGTCACACCACCAAACTCCCATGGACTGACCATCAATGCGTCCAGTTCACCTTCAGAACATCCACCATCCACAGACACCAGCACCTGCTCCCACGAAGAAACTGGACCAGAATCACCGACGACCAGCTAACCTCATCACTTAGCAACTCCACCCTAACCATCGCGGAAAACGACGAACCCCAACACCGCAGCCCAAACCCAGCACAGATGGACCTCCGACAGAGCCAACACAATAGCCCCCTCAAGAAAAACAACACCACCCACGCCAAGAAAGCTAGATGGTTCACCACAGAACTTCGAGAGTCCAGACACACTTGCTGCCGTCTCGAAAAGGCCTGGAGGAACACCAAATCCACAGAAGCCCACAACAACTTCAGAGCTGCCACCAAAGCCCACCACCAACTCATCAGAAAAATGAGGAAAAAAGCGATTGAAGACAGACTCTCCACTCCTGCACACAACAGCAAAGAACTCTTCAACATCATCAAGGAGTTCTCCCAACTCACCAGCGGGTCCACCAACATCCCTCCCTCACAAGACCTCTGCGACAAACTCAGCACCTTTTTCCACCACAAAATCAAGAGCATCTATGACAACTTCGACAAAGACAACCAACACACTGAACCCTCACCAACCACCCCGACACCCTGAAGCCAGCGATCGACAACTGGACAGCCCTCACCACCGAAGACACACTGAAGACGATGAAGTCAATCCACTCCGGGGCCCCACCGACACCTGCCCCAACCACATTTTCAACAGAGCCGCCGACACTATCGCACCCATGCTCTGCCACACCATCAACTGCTCCCTGGCAAAGGCCTCGGTCTCCGACGACTGGAAACATGTTGAGATCAACCCCCTCCTGAAGAAACCTTCGGTGGACTCCACTGACCTCAAAAACTACAGACCCATCTCCCTGCTCCCGTTCCCAGCTAAAGTCATTGAGAAAGCCATCAACAGCCAACTTACACAACATCCTCGACTCATCCCAATCCGGCTTCAGAAAAAAACACAGTACAGAAACCGCCCTCCTCGCCGCAACAGACGACATCCGCACCTTACTGCACAAAGGAGAAACAGCAGCCCTCATATTCCTCGACCTCTCAGCGGCGTTCGACACAGTCTCTCACTGCACCCTAATACGCAGACTCTACGATGCAGGGATCCAAGACAAGGCCCTCAACTGGATCCGCTCCTTCCTCTCCGGCAGAACGCAGTGAGTCAGACTCCCCAATTCCTCTCGGTCCTGACACTTACTACCTGCGGAGTCCACCAGGGGTCCTCCCTCAGCCCTACGCTCTTCAACATCTACATGGCTCCACTCGCCCCCATCGTCAGAACCTACGGACTCAACATTGTGTCATACGCAGACGACACTCAACTCATCCTCTCCCTATCCACTGAACCCAACACCGCCAGACACAACTTTCGAGAAGGCATGGAAGCCGTCGCCAAATGGATGAAAAACAGCTGCCAACAGCTAAACACCAACAAAACAGAAGTACTCATCATGGGCCCAAACCCCGACGCCTGGAACGACACCCGTTGGCCCCCCGCCCTCAGAAGCCCGCCCACCCCACGGACCACGAACGCAACCTGGGAATCATCCTGGAGTCAGAGCTCAAAATGGACCTCCAGATCAACTCTGTCTCGTCCTCCTGCTTCCACACTCTCCGCCTCCTACGTAAGACATTCAAATGGATCCCCCTCGAACACAGAAAGACCTTCACTCATGCCCTGGTCACCAGCAGGCTCGACTACGGCAACACACTCTATGCTGTAATAAACAGAAATCCTCACCCGCAAGCTACAGAACATCCAAAACGCTGCCGCAAGACTGGTCCTTAACCTGCTAAGACACTGCCACATCTCCCAGCACCTTCGCACACTCCATTGTCTCCACATCGAAGCTAGAGTCACCTTCAAGATGCTAACCCACGCTCACAAGGCCCTCCATGACACCGGACCAGCATACCTGAACAGTCGACTCAAATTCCACGCACCCCAAAGGACCCCACGATCAGCCCAGCTCTCCTACGCCGTGGACCCCGCATCAGAAAGACCAGATCGGGAGAACGCTCCTTCTCCTTCCGTGCGGCCAGAGCCTGGAACGACCTTCCGCTGCAGCTCAGACAGACAGCATCGCTCCCCATCTTTGCAAGAAACCTCAAAACCTGGCTCTTCGACAGACCCCCTCCTTGATGAACTGGAACCTGCGACCCACCCCACCCCCAGCACCTTGAAACCCTTACGGGTGAGTAGTCGCGCTTAACATACACCTGATTGATATATTATTCACATTTATATTAACCATAGGACATGTAGGCAAGTGTTTAAAATGCCTAACCTTGGTTCACATCTTGCTTCATCAAAGATTAATTTTATTTCTAGGCAAAACTGATATCCAAATGAACAAACACAGTGTTCCATTGTTTTGTTTCTCATGCAAAATGTGTTTATTTTTCCTGAAACCCATAGAATATTATATATGCTTTCAACAGTACACCTGGAGGTACAGACTCGCCAACACATTTTTTTTTGTTGCAGATAAAGCTTGAAGAACACTGAAGGAAGCTTTATTGTGGAGGATACTCGGAAACTAAAGAGTTTAAAATGGCATCTTTTCACTCTAAACTGATTGGATGGCAAAACAGAGTGCTTTAAGCTAGTGCAGTGTAACCTACAGTTCAGGGATGCTTTGTGAACTTTTGAGACGGCTTAGAGCAGAGTAATACTCTCTATGTAAAAACTGATTTAACTTAACTTTTCCTTTGAGGCAACTCTAAGTTAGTTTGTCGTCTCATTTTATGACTATGATCAATTTGATCTTCATATTAATTAATGCATTCGTAGATTGATTATTGATTGACACTAACTTGATGATTTTGTCATCAGTAATTTTAAACATGAAATAAATATTTATGGTTTAAAATGTGGCCATTACCTGTCTTCCTTGTGGAGCTTAATGTGCTTCACGTTATTTAAATGTATTGATTTGTTGACCAGCCTCAGTTGGAAACTTCGGTTTATGAGATAGCTCTTTATGAGCCTCAAATTTACACAGGAAAATCGCTAACAGGTAGGAGCTCTGGATCAGAGCTCCCGAGGTTGGGGATCACAAAATGGTGTATATCCCCAGGTAACCCTGCCATCCACCGCTCTCTACGACGCTACTCAGAGATACAGCTAACTATGACTAATGACGACACCGAACAAACAGTTTTCAACAACTTACCTGCATCGGGGCTGCCCGTGAGGATCCTCACCTCTCTCGACTTGGCACTCACGGCAGGGTCCGCTCCTGGAGACCCCTGGCGAGGGACTTGGCGAGATACTTGCTGGACATCAGTATAGCCGGAGGTTTGAATGACGCTGGCGATCGTGCAGTGGGGACATTCTAGGTGCCTTGCCTCCTCCACCTGGGTGTCTATGATCGGCCCCTTGGTGCCCCTTCGAGGACTTGGCCCCTTCGGTCATGGCGTTGTACTGCCCCTCTCCGCTGTGCTACACTAAGTCGTAGCGAGGTGCGGCATACTTTCTACTCCAGACGGATTTTTCCTGATCAGCCTTCCCGCATCTAGGACCTCCATGAGGAACCTCACGTCGGTGCTTACAGTCTGGAGACTCCGAGGCGCCCTGGCCGGGAGACTGGCCTGTCATCCGTTCTGCAGAAGGTCTAGTAACGCCAGCGAATCGTCCATCCTGAGATTCCTGCCTCCTCGGGGTCTACGATCTAACCCACGATGCCCCGGCCTCTTGGAATTGCCTCGGACACACTGGAGGCCCAGCGAAGCACTGGGCTGGCTCGGAACTGTCTGCTGGAGTCTCTTCTCGCACTGACTCAGTTTCCGGCACAGGGGGTTGGGTCTGGCTTCGCCGCGTTGCCGTGTAGCACACGGCTCTCATGGAACTCTGGCTCCTTCATTTGAAATGGGTCTTAACCGGGCCTGCCTCCCCAGTGTACCGCCATTCCCCCGCGGTGGACCAGGATGTCTGGCACTGTTCGAGATGCACTCGAAGACGCGCTCCTGTTGCCTTCACACCGGGCTGTAAATGAGCACCACCACCTTCATTTCACCTCACTAGTTCCCTATCTTCAGGACTAGGACTAGTGACACCCCCCCGCCCGGACATTAGACCGGCTTCGGGTAAGTTTCTGTTTACTCTGCCCCCCATTTTCACCTCTCAACGAGCTCTGTCCCTGCACTCAAAGACTGTGGTGGCTATTACTTTAATACTGGAAAAGGGTTTTAACTTGCCTTTTCTAATCTGCTGCTCACTTTCTGCCCACCATTTTCTTAACTTTTTTTGTCCATTTTTTTGCCTGCTTGCTGCCCACTACCTAAAATGGCCTCCGTGAGACTATTTTTCATTGGGCCCTCCATTTCAAGGCTACTCCTGTATGTTTTGACCTGTGCTCTGCACACTACCTAAAATGACTTGTTCACTTGGACCCTCTACCTCAGGACTATTTTCTTTTGTCTGTTTTTTGCCTACAATTTTGAACTTGTTTGTTATCAGCTCTCCTGTGGACTTCCTTGTTTGAGGACTATCATTTTTGCCACACGCGCCCTCTCTATTTACACTAACTTGGCCACTATGCCCCTGATGTGCTATTGTTAACCGACATTTCGCTCTTGTGGCTCTTTTTGCTCCCTCTTCGCTTCTAAATTGGATATATTTGTTTGTGAAAACTGCTTGTATTGACCGTATATACTATTCCTGTTTGATGACCTTGTTTGACGTCCATCATTATGCCTCATGCACCCTCTCTATATACACTAACTTGGTCACTTTACCCCTGATGTGCTATTGATAACCTAAATTTTCTCAGGTGGCTCCTTTTGCTCCCTCTTCGCTACTAAATTGGACCTATTTGCTTGTGAAAACTGCCTGTATGAACCATACGCATTATTACCTACCCAATACTCTCTCATTTAATTCATCTCAAATTTTACATCTCACCCTCCTGAATCTGTTTTCCCTCACCGCCTATCACTTGCCCGCCCTCGCTTCCCCGCATTAAACCTCCCCCTATCTCCTGTACTGAGCACTCACCTCTCCCTACTAAGTCCTCCCCCCACCCCTCATTGTCACCAAATTCCTTTTGTCTCTCTTTGTCTCCCATTTTTTTTCCCTCCGCCTACCCCTATTCAACTGTACCATTATGTCCCTCCTCAATCCATCCCTCTCCTCCAAACACCACCCCCCTCACCAAACATGGCCCCAATTCTTGGTCCATCCCTTACCTTCCCAACCTTTCTAAAAATGCCCCAAAAAAGTTTAAACACAATCTACTAATCCGTCATCCCGAAACCCTGATTGTCGACAACTACCACAGCCTCATGTCCCACATTAAAACCAACTACATTTTCTACACCAAACGACCCTCCAAATGGAAAAGCACCTTCTGCGCAGCCTACCAGTATCTAAATCAAGCAAAATCCCTTATGGTTATAAACTATCCACCACTCCCTCATCACTTTTCCCTGGGGAAATTGACATTTCCATTTTCAAAACTGGCAACATCCTGATTCAAGCCTCCGAACGCCACCCCTCTGTTTTCGAACACCATTTCAACAAATTTTTCCACCAGTTGTCCACACCCGCTCCTCTCCCCACAACTACGCATCCCCTAGACCCCCCATGGCCTTCCCCTGCCTCCCCGACGCTAACCCCTCTCCCTCCGGTCATACCTAACCCCAATGTCACCCCCTTTCTCAGTCCCCCATTCTTTCACCTATTCCTGAACCCCTCCTAGAGTCCTTTCCTACTCCTCTACCCCCTCTGCTCACCCTCAAGACCCCCCTGAGATCTCCCCCGCTTCACCAACACTAACCCCTCTCCTTCCTGACAATTCCAGTCCTTTATGATACTCCCCTTTCTTTGTCCTCCATTCCTACTCCCCCTCTGGAATCTACCCCCTCCAACTCATTTAACTCACATACCATCCCCTCTAACATCCCTGTCATCATTGGGACCTGCAGAATCCACTCTTCTCCCAGCTCCCCAAGACCTCCCCCTCAACTTACTACCATTCACTTATGCCCTCCTTCCAATACCATCCCCAAACCCCTGTCGTGCATGCTCGTGAACTGCCGCTCGGCTGTTCGACATGCAACCGAAATATCAGAAACCATCCTTAACGACAATATTGACATCGCCTTTCTCACAGAAATCTGGCTCAAAGATCACTCAACACCTATCCTTGACCTACTCAGCCCCCCTGGCTACTCCATACTCAGAAAAGACAGATCTAAAAAAATAGGGGGTGGTTTAGCAATTATCTATAAAAACGAACTACAACTCTCCCTCACAAAGAACACAAACTTTACTACCTTTGAATATCTTGGAGCCGAACTTAAGTTGAAAAACTCCCCACCAATTCGACTACATAATATCTACCACCGCCCGGTGAGCCTCTCCCCTTTGCCGAAGAACTATCAGACCTTCTCACACAATCGTCACTATCTAACACCAAAAACCTTTTCCTAGGAGATCTCAACCTTCACTGGAATGAACCAGAGGACCCCACAATCAGCCTTCTCACTAATCTTCTTGAGAATATCAACATCAAACAACTTTGCCACTCCCCCACCCACGCCAAAGGAGCCACCCTTGACGCCATCATCTCTAACACTGATTTGGCTTCCCTATCCAACATCATCCCTATCGACTGGTCCGACCATCACCTCATATTGTTCACGATCTCCCCCCAACCCCGCCCGCCCCAGCTAAATACACTAAGACCATGACAGTGTCCAGAAATCTTAAGCAAATCCCCCCTGGCACACTGGAGTCCAAACTTCAAACCCAACTTTGTCTCATCCCACACTCTCTCAATGCAAACGATCTTACTGAGCACTTTAACAAAACTGTCGTTGAGGTCTTAGATCAACTTGCCCCGCTCAAACTTAAAGCGCAAAAAAATGTCCCCTCCAAATCCTGGTTTACCTCTGACCTTAACAAGGAAAGACGCTCACTTAGACTTGCTGAAAGAACATGGCGACAACACCCTTCTCCCTCCCATCTGGCCCTCCTTAGAACCGCTAGATCCACCTACAAAAACACATTTTCTCTGAAAAAACATCTTTCTTTCGCTTGCAACTCTCCCGCACCAAGACCCAGAGAACCGTTCAATATCATGAGAAACCAATCCACCCCTGCACCTCATAACCTGACGAACTCAACAAGCAAATGTGAAGAAATTGCTAACTTTTTCTCCGAAAAAATCACCAAGATTGATCTCTCCTTCCATGTAAACCAGCTCCCTCCCACCCCCAATGTCCTTTGAATACTACTCTAACACCACACTCGCCCCTGATCCCACCCCCTATCTCTATCTTTCACACACCCTCCCTCCTCTACCCCTCCTGAACCACACCACACCACACCAACCCACTGCTTAAAAATAAAGCCGCCTGGCTAAATTTCCACCCTGTTTCTGAACTAGAAGTCTTTAACATCCTATCCAAACTAAAACCATCCTCTCACACAAAAGACCCTCTCCCATCTGCTCTCACCCAAGAACTAAAGCACGTCTTTGTCCCTTATTGGACCAACATCATTAACGCCTCCCTCTCTGAATGTGTTCCTATCTCCCTCCAACTTTGACAAATCACGCCCATCTCCAAAAACCCTAATGCCGAGCCTAATGACCCCAACAACCTCCGCCCTATCTCCAACCTCCCACTACTCTCCAAAACCCTTGAAAAATGTGCCCTACTTCAACTGGATAAGCACATTGAAACGTACAACCTGCTTGACCCCCTTCAATCTGGCTTCCGCAAAGGTTGCAGCACTGAAACCGCACTGCTTAACATTGTCGATGACATCCACCTTACCCTGGATAAGGGTGAGTCTTGCATACTCATCCTTCTCGACCTCACGCATTTGACACAGTTAACCATTCAACCTTACTCAATGCACTCAAAGATCGTTTCGGCCTTAATGGCACTGTCCTAAACTGGTTCACCTCCTACTTCCAACATAGAACACAACAAATCAAAATTCAAAACTGCCTCTCCTGCCCTACATCGATCTCCCTCTGTGTACCCCAAGGATCTATCCTCTCTCCTGCCCTCTTCAACCTCTTTATGGAACCCCTCACCCTCATACTAAAACAAGCTAAAATTAACTACCACCTGTATGCTGACGACACCCAACTGTACTATAAAATCAAATCCCACTCGGATATCATACATTTAAACACAGCCCTATCCAATATTCTATCCTGGTTTTTCACAAACCATCTCAAACTTAATCCAAACAAAACTGAAATCATTCTCTCCCAAAAACAACCCTCTCCCCTTTCAAGCATGGATAGCTGACCTTAATGCCCTTAACTACTCTCTCTCCCTAGCCGAATCAGTCAAATCTCTTGGCATCACCATCAACAGTAAACTTGCGCTCAATACCCATATAAAAAATTCGGCAAAAGGAGCACTCTTCACACTCCAGCTTCTCAAAAAAATCAAACCGTTCATTCCTGCGGAAGATTTCAAATCGGTTATCTAATCTTTTGTCCTTTCTAAGATTGACTACGGAAACGGTTTACTCTCCAGAACACCCAAAGTTCACCTAGCTCCCCTCAAATCTGTACTCCACTTAGCGGCCAGACTAACAACCGACTGTAAGCGTTCTGAACACATCTCATCTGCGCTCAAGGACCTCAAATGGCTTCCCATTGAAGGCAGATCCTCCTATAAAATTGCCTTCATTACACACAAAGTCCTTTATCAAAGGACACCAATTTACATCTCCAACAAACTCACTAAAGCAGGATGCGCCCGGACGTTGAGAAGCTCAAACACACTTCTTCTCGTCCCCCCGCTATTAAAGAAAAAAACCTCTCAGTCACGCTCCTTCTCTGGAAAAGCCCCCAGCATCTGGAATGCCCTCCCCAAAGATCTTCGTTGTACCTCTTCCTATATCAGTTTCTAAAGAGGCCTTAAAGTACACTTGCTCAATCAATATTGGGGTACTTAATCCCTCTCTTACCATACTTGTGCTGCCCACCCCTCCTCTATTAAACACTACCGCTCTCCCACTTGCCTCCCACACTTCTACAGCCCCACCCCTTGCCACCCTACTTCCCTCTTTTCCTATCCTAATTTTTCCCCTCCATCTCCTTCTCACATACCTAATCCCTCCATGCGCTATTTTGTCCACTGAACCTACCCTTTTGTTCCTTTTACTGTTATTATCTGTATGTGCTCAACTGAATCTTTTAGTCCTCCATGTATAATTGCCTCACTATTTAACAATTTGCTCCGTTTTGTCCTAAATAATTTTTATGCCACTGTAAAGTGCTCTGATACCCCCGGGTGGAGCTAGCGCTATATAAAACTTTTTAAATTAAATTAAAGTCTGATGCTCTGAGTAAAACATGTGCTTCCAACAGTAGCAGCAGCATGTCAGTTGATTCCCCAGTGTTCTACGGTGGTTTCCCCAAAGTATTCTACTGAACAACTAGAGCGCTAACATCACGTATTCATGACAAATGTATGGACCATCTGAATGTCATCTTGATGGAGTTAAGCTGTAGAACTGAAAGCCTTTCCTACAGATCATACTACTGTGATTGAGCAAAAGAGGAGTTTCTTTTTGGTATAGAATTCATGGTTACTGTTATTGATAGTGAAAATCAGTAGACATTTTCTATGAGTTCTCAAATGAGTTCTCATCCATGTCAGTGAAACATTCCGAAATGCAGAGAGAAAACATAAACTTTCAACATGTGGATCAACTGCTCCTTCACCACTAAGTTCTAAAGAACTATTACAGAGATAGCATTTTGTGTTCAAGACAAAAGTGATACAAAAGGTGATGGATGGAGCATCAGAACCAATCAAACACTCACACCCAGTCAACAGATCCAGGTTTGATCCATCACCGTTCCTTAGCCCACTCTGCCACCCCAGTTCAGACATGGCCATATGAAAATCAGTCTGACTCTGTGCCTCATGGGAACAGTCCAGCCCGAACTGCCAGGCCATGCCTTCCCTGGACCAGAAACAAGCTTCCTAGGACCGGTTTCTGGCATTTCAGCTGTCTTCAATTAACTTTTCATCATTCTGAGTTTGATTATATGAGTACCATCTAGCTATAGTCCACAGATGCCACCTCTTTGGTGCATTCTACTTATATACCTTGAATAGAATTATGGAAGAAATAGCTAGAACTTTGTCAAGAATTCTCAGTATTAGGGACCAGCACTAAGGCATATGCATAAACACATATTTTTACACTGTTACCCTACACACGCACTTTCTACCTATTCTTCATTCCTTCTCCTCCACTGGATTTACTTTCCAAGCTTTCTCCCTTTCCCTATGCTAAAGCCCAGCATGGAGGCTGGGACAACAAACACTTATGCAGCCTATGTTACAGCTTCCCTACTGTTAGAAAAAGTCACCATTTTGGCCTTTCACCCCCATTTTTTGGTACTGAATGGAACTGGTGGTAGCTGACTATGTCCTTGGCTCTGCTAATCAGACCCTGGGCCAGTACTATGTTAAACACAAACAAACATATTGAGGTACACATATAATTGGCATGTCCCACCCTATAAGGCCCTAGTAGATAATAGGGATAGTGGATGCAAACTACCTTTACGTCCCTAGTATATAATAGGGCAAGGCAGTTTAGAGGCCAGCAGCCTTTGTTGCACTTGCATGTGTGGGCTGCTCAGAGCCTGATGTCATTTTAACACTCCGTCCATCAATTCCTTTGGTTTTTGTTTTGTTCGCCATAAGTTGGCAGGGTATGCTCAGACGTGAGTCCCTTGCTCACTTTGCCACTGGATTCAAGCAAGCCTGGCGGAAGACGGCTGAAATGCCAGAAACCGGTCCTAGGAAACTTGTTTCCGGTCCAGGGAAAACATGGCTTGGCAGTTCGGGCTGGACTGTTCCCATGAGGCACAGGGTCAGACTGATTTGCATATGGCCATGTCTGAACTGGGGTGGCAGAGTGGGCTAAAGAACGGTGATGGATTAAACCCAGATCAGTTGACTGGGGGTGAGTGCTTGCAATGTTCAACACTCCGTCCATCATTTCCTTTGGTTTTTGCTCAAGACAAAAAGTGAGGCGCACCTAATGTCATTCCTGAGGAGTAGGCTGATGTAAAAGTGCATTGAGATGATAAAAATGTGGTGTGGATTTTTCGTAATTTGAGGCATAACGTTTTATAAGAGATAAAAATAGTTAAAAAGACGTCTGCATAGATACTGCATCCCCTATCTTCATCTTTCTACTCAGCCTACCCATCTTCTCGGTCATATAACAGCTCATCAGTTCTAAAATAGTAATATTTTGGAATAGCAAAAAATACAATGAAAAAGGTTAAAGTAATGCTATATTTAAGTTAGGTGCTAAGACCTTAACTTAAAACAAAAATAGAAGTTTACAGAAAAAACAACTATTAAAGTGATGTAATAGGTGCTGGAACAAGACAAAACTAAGGTTAACCTCTTCTGTGCCCATGACGAGATAGTCTCGTCATGGAGCACGGTCGCGCTGTGCCCATGACGAGACTATCTCGCCATGAAACCTGCCCACTAATGTAACGCCCGGCACAGGAGGGGGAAAGGGCGTGGCACAGAAGGGGTTAAAAAAAAAAACACTGAAATATGAACGTTATAGTTTAGTGAACACTCTATAGCTTATATCTACATCATGTACTGCATATGACTTCACATATTTATATCAATCATGACATGTTAAGTGACAGCATATATTTATATATTTATTATTAATATGCAATTAAACTTACAGCTATATAATGCTGCCTTCAAAGTAATAAAAATACAATTAAAAATAGTAAACTTCTGGGCTCTCGCACCTTAATTCCAGATAGATCCAGCAGGGCTTGCTTATCGTTGGTCACTCAGGCCCATTGGTGATCATTGGTAGATCAACTATGGCTGGGTGTGTGCTTTCTTTCAGGAAAGGACTACCTCCTGCCGCCAACATGAAAAAAAGTGCTGCCACCTCGTTCTCCAAAATAAATATTGCTCAAGTAACCTCCTCTATCCCAGATCAGGTGCCTCCTCTCATGACACTGATTCTCTGCCGGTTGGGGTTGAGAGGGTAACACAAATTAGCTATAACAAAGAGACGGGAAAAAATTTAAAACACAGTTGAAAAAAGGAGGCAAAAAAGTTACATGGAAATGGGAGAGATTGACAGAATTGAAACTGAAGGAGTTTGATTATAGTCAGGGAACATGAAGGAATAAAGTTAGAAATCAGCAGATTTTAGTAAAAGTGCCACTTCCTATTCAGAATGGGTCATGCATGCTTCATGAATTGCGGCACTTTGCGTTATTTTTTTAAATTATCAAATCTGTTTTTATTATTTTAAGAGTACACTCCGTGATAACAGGCATTGCATACAGAAGTTTGCAATCATGCATAAATTGTTCATCGGTACATGGGCATGTGACCACATTAGTTTAACATGCGTTCAAACTTTACTGCGACTGAGACAATGAATGCTCACCCAGGAGCTAGCTGTACTGCGTTCTGCCAGTTCTGATGCAGTCTCAAAGGTGCAGTAGAAGAGCAGTGTATCAACCTCCCGGTTACTCGTGTGGTCCAATGCTGATCGTTCAGCTCGAGCAATGAAACAAATGAATTACTTACAAAGCAAAGAAACAATAACAATGGCAGTGTAAACCATGTGTACATGCGTAACTCCCTCCCCCCTTACATTTGCCCCCACCCCTCGCTCCCCGGGGCCGCTTGTGTGCTCCTCAACCATAACCGCGTTAGTGTAGTTGCACTCGTGCCAGGGTAGGGTAGGAGAAAGTGGGACCATACCATCCCGTCAGTATAGCAGCCTGTGGTATGCCTCCGCCTGTGTGGTCATTACGAGCTTCATCCGTGTGTCTCATGTGGCCCTCCCTTTCCAGCCGCTGTAACGCACAGAGCATCTGTTCCCAGCGGGCCGCTATAGGTTCCTTCCGCAACCCCAGTGTTTCCTCCCTTCGGATGGCAGTCCCCTCTGCCGTAGCCCATGCCTGAAATGAGGAACTCCATGCCCGTGTGTGCAGCGGGTCGTGTGCCTTCCATCTCCTTGTAAGGAGGCGCTTTGCTACCACGAGCCCCAGATCCAAGAATCGCGACGTTGTCTTTAGGGGACTTCTTAAAGTGGTGCAAGATGTATTCGGGCCAGTCAAAGGGTATGGTACGACCTGTGCTACCCTGCAGCAGCCCACTAATAGCACGCCAATAGATGCCCAACCCATGACAGCTCCACAGCATGTGCAAGAACCCCGCCCCCAGCTCATTACACCTAGGGCACAATGCATCGTTACGATGAAAATACCTGTTGATCAGCTCTGGTGTGAGATAAACCATGTGGACAATGAATAACTGGATTTGGCAGAACCGCATGTTTCTGGGGATACGCACAGGGCTTTTAAGTATCCTTTCCTACTCCTTATCCACTAGTGGTCGCCCCAGGTCCAGTTCCCATTTGCATCGAAGCGGGCCCATGCTGTTTTTTTAATGCGAAATGTGTCTTTGCATGCAAAGAGCTGCTTTTCACGTAATTACGCATCATTTTGCATATTTTGTTTTACATTTTGAGTAATTATTACACCAGCAGTAATGATGTCAATTTTACACACTCCTATTTAAAATACAGTAAGAAGCAAAGGTGGTTGTAAAGGAGAACAAAGTGACACCATACTTCCATGGAAAAAAATAAAATTTCCACATAATGAAATCCAAAGACTTCAATGTTTAGGGGGGACCGGAGGTTAAGAAGCTTTAATGATGACTGTAACCATGCTGAAAAAGAAGAGGACATGAATAGCACTTTTGAACCAATAATTTTAAGAATTAATGATGGGCTGTTAGACCTGGCACCTTGGCGTGGGTCTCCCTTCCATTTTTGTTGTTGCCTCATGTGTTTTTGCTGGAGTTAGATGCTCAGGGCACTGTGCCACTGCTGTCCAGTGCCACAGTGCAAGTGCTCCCTATTGTAAATTTATGTATGAATTTGTGATTCCATGATTGGTTGGTTTAGGTTACCTGGCAGACCCTAGTACAGTGCACCAGGAGTGCCCAGGGCTGGTAATCCAAACACTGCTGGTGGGCTTGCAGCACTGGTTGTGCCACTCACAGAAGCAGCCTGTAAAAGTGTGTCTAAGGCCTGCCATTGCAGAGCCTGTGTGCAGTCTGGTACTGTCATGCTGACTGGGCAAGTGCACCCACTTGCCAGTACCTAAACCTTCCCTTTTCTTCATATCAGGCACCCCAATGGTAGGCCCAAGGGCAGAGTGCATTTTAAGGATAAGGTAGGACATGCCCTGGTGTGAGTGGCATGTTCTAATAGTGAATTACAACCATTTTCGTTTTTCACTATTGCAAGGCTACCTGTTATCCATAGGCCAGAATAGGCAGTTTGATTATTACTTCCTATAATCCTAACTGACACAGGGAACATGGTAGAAAATCGAATTTAGTATGCCTGAACTCAGAATGATAAAATACATCTTTTAGTGAAGTTTGTTTTAACATTCTGTGTTTGAAAATGCCACTTTTACAAAGTATGCATTTTCTTGTCTAACCATTTAAACCTTCCTCTGCTAGGCTGTTTATTCCTTGTTTGGAGTTTGAGTGACAGGGCTGGGGAATTCCAGGAGACAGGGTGAGGCAACCCAGTGGTGAATAGAGAGATCTGCATCTAGATGGGAGGAAGGAGTTGCACCTGGGGCCTGAATAGGGCTGGGCCTTCCCTCCACAATGCTGGCTCCACCTCTTGTGGTGCGTCTGATGTCTCTGCCCCGCACTCTGAAAGGAAAGAAGGAGTCATGTCAACAAAGTGCTCCAGGACTGACCAGAACTGGTTTGGACTAGGCAAAGGCCCCTCTGCCCTCAGAGGACAAAGGATTTTGGGGTATAAGTAGTGGGACCCTGATCCCAAGAATTTAGATCACTTTTGGAACAAGAAAAAACCTTTACTGAGGAGCGGAACCTGAAGAAACTGAGGAGAGACTATCCCTAAGCTGAAGAGCTGCTTGAGGGATTGGCCTGCAGTGGTTTTCCTGACTGCCAAAGGAAGGAGAAGAGACTTTGTGTGCTTATTTCAACTTGTAAGGATCTCCAAGGGCTTGAGAGAAGAGCTTGGCTCCTGCTGAAGTCTCAGGGACAACAGACTTCAACCACCAGCTCCCCAAGAGTTCTTTGGAAGTGCCTGCTGCTGTTTTGGGCCTTCTGAGGGACTGCGTGTCACAGGGAGCTGGATGCGTGACTCAAGAGGAGGAAGCATGTTACCGTCGCTGCTGCTGCCGCCGCATTTTGGATGTCGCCGCTGTAGCTGTCATATTGCACCGCATCGAGAGAAGCGTCTCGCAACGCCGAAGAAGCGTGCCGCCATCGCTGCTGCTGCCGTCGCATCTTGGATGTTGCCGCTGTAGCGGTTGTATTGCACCTCATCAAGAAAAGCATCACTGGACAAGGGTGTCGCCGCTGCAGCTGACGCATCGAGCCGAGATCTCTCGCAACATCGGAGAAGCTTGCCGCATCAGGAAGATCTTCACGTCTTTATTTCTTTGCACCAAACTTTCATCGCATCAACATCTTTGCAACACTTTTGTTGCCCTGCGTGTCGCATCTAAAGGTACATTGACTTAAAGTGTTGCATTTAAAAACTAAAGAGACTTAAGCTAAATTCTGCCATTTTAAAGTAACAGTGTTGTGGATTTTTGTCATTTATGGTCTTGTGGTAAATCTATATAAAGAATTCTTATGTTTTATATAAAACTTGTCAGGTGTCCATCTGTAGTGTTGTCACTTGATTACTGTATGTGTTCACAAATGCTTTACACACTGCCTCTGAGATAAGCTTGTCTGCTCGTGCCAAGCTACCAAGGGGGTGAGCAGGGGTTATTTTAGGAGTGTACCCCTTTACCCTGACTAGAGGAGAGGGTCCCTATTTGTCACAAGTACCTACCTGTGCCAACCAGAGACCCCCAATTTTAACATTGGTGGTCAGCGGGGAGTATTCTGGACTTGCATTTGTGACTCATGTACAGTGATTGGTGAACACTACTACTGAGTGCAGACCAAAACGCAACTGCATACTGGCTGGTAGATTTCTTTTAGGGATTTTCTATTTTTGAGAAATGCCAGGTTCAACAACCGTGGTGGAGAGAGCAGAATCCATAGCCTCTATTGATTGTGATTGGGAAGAAGAGAAACTAGAACGCTACAAAGTTACACAGCTGAAGTACTTCTGCAAGAAATTCAAGTTTCCACTGCTGGGTGCAAAAATAAGGCAGAGTTCTACAAGGCGCTCAGGGCCTGGTTAGAATCAAGAAATGCCCTTGATAATGAGAATACAGAGGAGCAGCTGGAAGGGCCTGTGGACCCAGGAGGAAGGAGAGAGGACCCAGGAGCTGGAGGACAGAGAAAGATGTAGGAGGCATGAAATGGAGATGACCAAGTTCAAAGTGAATGGGCAACTGGAGTTCGAAAAAATCAAATTGGCCCCAGAGGAAAAGATATTGCAGTCTGATCATGAAAGGGTTTTGAGGGAGTTGGAATTGAAGGCCAAGAGCTTAGAGATTGTTCCCTCCGGTGGCAGCATACTCTCTGTACCTGTTGAGTCTAGAGTGTACATTCCCAAAGATGTGGTGAAGGATTTTTAAAAAAATGATGATATTGGGCAGTGGTTCAAGGCCTATGAGGTAGCGATGTCTTCCCACCGGGTCCCTGAGAAGGATTGGGGAGCGGGGTTGTGGGGGTGGTTCCTTAGTGAAGGGCGGGACACACTGTTAGACTTGCCTTCTGATGTCTATAATTCATATCCCCACATGAAAGATGCATTAATGTCCATATATGGTTTAACGCCTGAATTGTACAGACAGAGGTTCAGGGGTTGCAAGAAGATAGAGAACAGTACCTGGGTTGAATATGTCACTTTTTTCTGCAGAGCATTGGATGGTTGGGTGAAGGGTAGCAAAGTTGATGATTTTCAGGGACTTCTTGATTTGATTGCATGGGAGCACTTGTCAAGTAACTGTTTTCCTGAGCTACGCCAGCACCTGATTGATAGTAGGCTGACTAATCCTAGGAAGCTTGCTGAGGAGGCTGACCGCTGGGTCAATACCAGGGTCCACAAGGGTCATGTGGGAGACTCAGCCAAGAGTGGGCAGGGTCCCCAGCAGAAGAGTGGGGGGGGACAAGGGTAAACAGAGGGAGTTCAATGAAGGGCCCCAAAGTAATCCCCAAGGGAACCAAGGGTAAAGTCCCCAGCCTTCCCCAGAGAGAAAGCAAATGGTCCCGACAGGTAATCCTGTTCCCCAGGGATCCTTCAAATGTTACAAATGTGGGGATCTGGGTCATAAACGAATGATCCCAAGTGTCGCCTGTTTGGAAAACTGCACCCCCTGGTGCAGCCCCCCGGCAGATGGCTAGTGTAGCCCTGGGTGAGGAGATGGGTGCCCAAGGTGGGTGGGGTCCCACAGAGAGGTCCCTTGTCTCTGTAGGAGACTGTGAAATGATCCACAGGACCCAGCTGCCTGATAACACTAAAAAATACAGGCAGTGGGTGACCATCAATGGCCATAGAGTGGAGGCTCTTAGAGATACAGGAGCCAGTGTGACAGCTGTCAAGTGTTACCTGGTGTCTCAAGAGCAGGTTGTCCCTGATGCATTCTATCCAGTTGTTGCCGCTGACAACACAGAGTCACTGCATGGTGGCTCAGGTTCCCTTTGAGTGGGGCGGTCTCTGGTACTCTTCAGGTAACTGTGAGGCCCGCCATGCCTGTTGACTGTTTGTTAGGGAACGATCTGGTGAGCCCCCCTTGGGCGAAGGTGTTGCGGAGTGCTCATTTAGAAATGTTGGGTTTGCCTGACTGGGCGTGTGTGACCACCCGGTCCATGGCAGCGAGTAAAGGTGCTCAAGAGACCTGGAGCCTGAGAGGGAGGCCCAGGTACCTGCCGTCAAGAGTAGAGGCAGGGGGTGTGGGAAACTGGCCCCCGAAGTTCCCACGGTCCAGGAGGGAGCAAACCCTGAGGGGTATGCCCTGGAGCTTACAGGGGAACAGGTAGTCGCACTGGGGGACCTGCCTAAGCTGACCCATTGGCAGCAAGTAGGAGGACCCTCCAGGGAGGAAATCTGCAAGGAGCAGAAAGAATGCCCTTCTCTTGTGGGTCTGCGGCAACAGGCTGCAGACCAGGCAGCAGGTGATCAGTCTGGGTCACATTGGATTTACTGGGAGAATGACCTCCTGTATACTGAGCCTAAGGTTGCTAAGCCTGGGTCAGCCCGTGTGCTGGTGGTACCCCAGCGCTTCAGAGCCTTCCTACTGGGGCTGGCTCATGATGTTCCATTGGCAGGACATTTGGGGCAGGACAAGACCTTTGTCAGGCTTGTCACCCACTTTTATTGGCCCCAAATGTGCAGGAGTTCAGACACTCACTGCAGGACATGTCAGAGTTGCGAGGCAAGTAGAAAGAGTGGGAGGAAGCGCAAGGCTCCTCTCCAGCCATTCCCTGTTGTCAGCACCCCCTTTGAACGGGTGGGTATTGACATTGTGGGGCCACTGGACCCCAGGACAGCCATGGGCAACAGGTTTATGCTGGTCTTGGTGGACCATGCCACCCGGTACCCGGAAGCCATACCTCTGAGGACAGTGACAGCCTCCGTGGTGGGACAAGCACGGATGGGAATTTTCTCCAGAGTGTTTCCCTTCTGAAGTAGTGTCTGACCGAGATATCAACTTCATTTCCAAGTATATGAAGTACCTGTGGCAGGAGTGGGGGTAACCGACAAGTTTACCACTCCTTACCACCCCCAAGGAAATGGGTTGGTTGAAAGGTTCAACAGAACCCTAAAGGGCATGATTATGGGTCTTGAGGAACCCATGAGGCGTAAGAGGGACGTCCTTTTACCATGCCTACTCTTTGCTTACCATGAGGTGCCACAGAAATCTCTAGGGTTCAACCCCTTTGAGCTTCTCTTTGAACACCCAGTGAGAGGACCTCTGAGTTTTGTTTAAGAAGGCTGGGAGCAATCTCCTTGGAAACCTCCCCAGGATGTATATAGCTACATGCTGGCCTTTAGGAACGAAACTAGGCATTTCAGGCAACTGACTGAGGTGAATCTGGAAGCCAGCCAGGAGGAGATGAAGCGGTAGTACGACCAGAATGCCACTCTGGTTGAGCTTCAGCCTGGTCAGAAGGTGTGGGTCATGGCTCTGGTGGAGCCCTGTGCACTCCAACATAAGTGAACCGGACCCTTTGAGGTTGTGGAGCGCAAAAGTCTGGTTATCTACTTGGTGGACTTGCGGTCTCCCAGGAACCCCTTGAGGGTCCTGCATGTCAACCGCCTGAATCCCCACTTGGCGAGTTCCCAAGTGGGCATGCTCTTGGCAACAGATGGTGGGATGGAGGAGGAGACCGAGCCTCTTCCTGACCTCGTGTCAGCCACAGAGCAAGATGGGTCAGTGGATGGTGTCAACCTCTCTTCCACCCTGACCCCTGAGCAACAGAATGACTGCCGCCAGTTGCTGGGACAGTTTTCTGATCTGTCCTCCCTGGTTCCCGGTGTCATTGATTGGTGCGTCCATGATGTGGACACTGGGGATAGTACACGTGTGAGGCACAAAACCTACAGGGTGACTGACAGGATGAGAGCTTGCATCAAGGAGGAGGTCCCCAAGATGTTTGTGTTAGGGGTGATTGAGTCCTCTAACAGTCCTTGGGCCAGCCCAGTGGTCTTGGTCCCAAAGGCTGCCGCACCGGGTGCCACACCAGAACTCCAGTTGTGTGTGGACTACCGAGGGCTCAATTCAGTCACCAGGACTGACACGCATCCCATCCCCAGAGCTGATGAGCTCATAGATCGGCTAGGGGCAGCACGGTACCTCAGCAAGTTTGACCTAACGTCTGGGTACTGGCAGATTGCCTTGACTGATGGGGCAAAGGAGAGGTCAGCATTCTCCACACCAGATGGGCACTACCAGTTCCGGGTGATGCCCTTTGGGAAGAAGAATGCCCCTGCCACCTTTCACAGGTTGGTCAACCAGGTGTTGGCTGGACTGGAGGCGTTCAGTGCCGCCTACATGGATGACATCGCAGTGTTCAGCGCCAGTTGGGAAGAACATCTGCGCCACCTCTGGGAAGTGCTGATGGCGCTGCGGAGGGCCGGCCTCACGATCAAGTCGAGTAAGTGCCAGATCGGGCAGGGTTCTGTGGTGTACTTGGGACACCAGGTAGGAAGCGGCCAGGTGGTGCCCCTACAGCCCAAGATTGAAACCATCCTGGCTTGGGAGCCGCCCAAAACCCAGACAGAGGTGAGAGCCTTTTTAGGACTCACAGGTTACTACAGGAGGTTTGTCAAGGGCTATGGCAACATTGTTGCACCCTTGACAGCGCTGACTTCCAGGAAGCAGCCAAAGAGGGTGATTTGGACCGACACCTGTCAAAAAGCTTTTGAGGCCCTAAAAACTGCTATGTGCATGGCGCCCGTGCTCTTGGCACCCAACTTCTCCAGAGAATTCATAGTACAAACAGACGCTTCAAAGCATGGTGTGGGGGCTGCTCTGGCACAGATGAATGAGGAGGGCCTAGATCAACCCGTAGCCTTCATCAGTAGGAGGTTACTGCCACGGGAACAGAGGTGGAGTGCTATTGAGCGTGAGGCATTTGTGTGGTGTGGGCCCTGAAGAAGCTGAGATCATAGCTGTTTGAGACTCACTTCCGGGTTCAGACAGACCGCAGGCCCCTCAGACGGTTGATGCAGATGAGGGGTGAGAATCCAAAACTGTTGAGGTGGTCCATTTCCCTACAGGGGATGGATTTCATGGTGAAACACCGCCCTGGTACAGAACACGCCAACGCTGATGGTCTGTCCAGATTTTTCTGCCTTAGGGATGAGAACTCCTAGGAGGTAGGGTAGTTCTCCCCACATTTCAGCTGGAGGGGACCCGTGTTAGACCTGGCACCTTGGCGTGGGTCTCCCTTCCATTTTTGCAGTAGCCTCATGTGTTTTTGCTGGTGTTAGATGCACAGTGCACTGTGTCACTGCTGTCCAGTGCCACAGTGCAAGTGCTCCCTTTTGTAAATTGATGTATGAATTTGTGATTCCATGATTGGGTGGTTTAGGTTACCTGTCAGACTCTAGTACAGTGCACCACGAGTGCCCAGGGCTGGTAATTCAAACACTGCTGGTGGTCTTGCAGCACTATTTGTGCCACCCACAGAAGCAGCCTGTAAAAGTGTGTCTAAGGCCTGCCATTGCAGAGCCTGCGTGCAGTCTGGTACTGTCATGCTGACTGGGCAAGTGCACCCACTTGCCAGTCCCTAAACCTTCCCTTTTCTTCATATCAGACACCCCTATGGTAGGCCCAAAGGCAGGGTGCATTGTAAGGATAAAGTAGGACATACCCTGGTGTGTGTGGCATATTCTAATAGTGAATTACAGCCATTTTCGTCTTTCACTATTGCAAGCCTTACTGTTCTCCATAGGCCAGAATGGGCAGTTTGATTATTACATCCTATAATCCTCAGGGAACGTGGTAGAAAATCGAATTTAGTATGCCTGAACTCAGAATGATAAAATACATCTTTTAGTGAAGTTGGTTTTAACATTCTGTGTTTGAAAACGCCACTTTTAGAAAGTAGGCATTTTCTTGTCTAACCATTTAAACCTGCCTCTGCTTGGCTGTGTCTTCCTTGTCAGGAGTTTGAGTGACAGGGCTGGGGAATCCCAGGAGACAGGGTGAGGCAGCCCAGTGGTGAATAGAGAGATCTGCATCGAGATGAGAGGGAGGAGTTGCACCTGGGACCTGAATAGGGCTGTGCCTTCCCTCCACAATGCTGGCTCCACCTCCTGTGGTGCGTCTGATGTCTCTGCCCTGCACTCTGAAAGGAAAGAAGGAGTCATGTCAACAAAGTGCTCCAGGACTGACCAGAACTGGTTTGGACTAGGCAAAGGTCCCTCTGCCCTCAGAGGACAAAGGATTTTGGGGTATAAGTAGTGGGACCCTGATTTAGAACACTTTTGGAACAAAAAGAAACCTTTACTGAGGAGCGGAACCTGAAGAAACTGAAGAGAGAGTATCCCTAAGCTGAAGAGCTGCTTGAGGGATTGGCCTGCAGTGGTTTTCCTGACTGCCAAAGGAAGGAGAAGAGACTTTGTGTGCTTATTTCAACTTGCAGGATCTCCAAGGGCTTGAGAGAAGAGCTTGCCTCCTGCTGAAGTCTCAGGGACTTCAACCATCAGCTCCCCAAGAGTTCTTTGAAAGTGCCTGCTGCTGTTTTGGGCCTTCTGAGGGACTGCGTGTCGCAAGGAGCTGGAAGCGCAACTCAAGAGGAAGAAGCGTGTCGCCATCGCTGCTGCTGCTGATGAATCTTGGATGACGCCGTTGTAGCTGTCGTATTGCACTGCATCGAGAGAAGCATCTCGCAACGCCGAAGAAGCGTGTCGCCTTTGCAGCCACTGGGGCTGTCGCATCGCACCGCATCACAAGAAGTGTCTCGCAATTGAGGAGGAAGCGTGTCGCCATCGCTGCTGCTGCCGTCGCATCTTGGATGTCGCCGCTGTAGCGGTCGTATTGCACCGCATCAAGAAAAGCGCCTCGCATCCACGGAGAAGTGTGCCGCCGTCGGAGCTGCTGCCATTGCATCACAGAACAAGGGTGTCGCCGCTGCAGTTGTCGCATCGAGCAGAAGTGTCTTGCAACATCGGAGAAGAGTGTCGCCGCCAAGGCCGCTATCGTCGCATCGCTGGACAAAGGTGTTGCCGCTGACGCATCGAGCCGAGATCTCTCGCAACATCGGAGAAGCATGCCGTATCAGGAAGATCTTCACGTCTTTATTTCTTTGCACCAAACTTTCATCGCATCAACATCGTTGCAACACTTTCGTTGCCCTGCGTGTCGCATCTAAAGGTACATTGACTTAAAGTGTCGCATTTAAGAACTAAAGAGACATAGGCTAAATTCTACCACTTTAAAGTAACAGTATTGTGGATTTTTGTCGTTTATGGTCTTGTGGTAAATCTATATAAAGAATACTTATTTTGGATATAAAACTTGTGTGGTGTCCATCTGTAGTGTTGTCACTTGATTACTGTATGTGTTCACAAATGCTTTACACACTGCCTCTGAGATAAGCCAGGATTTGGCTCTCACCCGGGAGTGATTTTGGTCACATGGTCATTTGGAGGTCACAAAGCTGGATTACAGGAGCTCAAAAGCACTGTTTTTTATCAGTGATTCACTGCCTGGGGTGTTTTTGGAGGGCATATTGAGGGAATACTGCACCAATCAATTCTGGGTGGAGGGCAGAACGTGCCCCTTTCATTTAAGGTAGCCTATGGTTCGGTCAGTTTCAGCCAGTTCTGGAGTTTTTGCCATCAGTGTTGATGAGTCTTAGAAGAGAATGCTTAAGATTCCCTAGAGTGGCTTAGGGGTGGGCTATTTCCTTCAAACAAATCCGACTTTGCTATTGGTTATTCAAACAACTGGAAAGATGATGGCTACAAAATTGAGATCAGCTCGTACACTGACCACCAGACTGTGCCAAAAGACTAACGCTAGCCCGCTGAGGAATAGAGCTCCCAATTTAGGTATCCTTAAAGGTGAAGGTAAAATATAAGCATTTTTTTTAAAACTATCTGATGATAACCCCACCGTTCGTAAAACTGCTCAGTCATCTCAATTGGAGGAGTTGAAGGATGATGTAATTCCCCCATGTTACATGTAGACTCCACAGCGATGATCTGGACGGCTATCCAGGGCGGGGCAGGTGAGAAAAAAACACAGAGAGGACCCAGTCCTGGTGTAACTAGAGGGAGCAAGTTAGCACTCTAGTTTATCTGCTGAAAATGCCTACTTATGGTGCCCATGGCACGGAAGCGCTGAGGAGAAGCTGACTGAGGGTCATAAGCACTGCAATACAGTCACGTATTTTGAAACCGCTTTTATGCTGCCACATTTTAGCAAATGAATTGCTCTAGCTATTTGTTGATCTGTGTTAAATTTGATTGTCATAAGTACTCACTGGATTCAGGTCCCACTAAGATTCGGGGGTGATTGGCCTGACTCCACGCCGGAGATCTGGAAGGCTGTCCAGGGCGGTGCAGGTGAGAAACAAACATAGAGAGGATCCGGTCCTTGTGTAACTAAGGGGAGCAAATTAGCTCTCCAGCTTATCTACTGAAAACGCTAACTTATGGCGTCAGCAGTGCGGAAGCGTTCAGCGGGCATGCCGCTGACGTGCCAAAGGCACACAAAAGGCAAGCAGGTCTGCGCGCGTCTGCGTCCGGACAGGGCCAGGGGCCAGGAACCCTGCCCATTTCACTCCAGGACCCCCAAAGCACATAAAATATAATCAGAAAGAGCTATCACTGATGAGGTCAACAATTGCCCCTCAGTCTGATCTTCACAGTCGATAGCTTAATTGGTAAGAAGACCATCTGTGGCCATAGCAAGGCCACCGTAAGTAAGGGCACCACAGACAAAAATGCACAATCACCTAGCAAAAAGAGAATGCACAGTGGAAAATGTGGCTTATGAACAGCAGATCTCTCCCAGGACACAGAAATTAGACTTAAGCGAGGAGGAGGATCTAGACATACTTGTCATAACAGAGACCTGGTTGAAAAAGTATTCCACACCTGACCTAGTCCTAGCTCTTCCACCCGGGTATGGGATTAGAAGACAAGATAGGGTGGGAAAAATGGGAGGGGGTGGCCATTATCTATAAAGATGAATAAACGTGTATGAGTTCACCCTTGGCCTTAATTAACTTTGAGATACGTCAGTTTCCCTGTGCCAGCCTCCGATACCCTTGCGCCACCATGGATGCGCCGTATATACAATACAGCGCACCATGGCACAAGGATTGACAGATGCATCAGAAATTCTGACACATCTGTTGGCCCAAAAGTTATGCATTGCTAGAGTTGTGTCGCATGCACAACGCAACTCCAGCAATGCATGTTGAGGCCTATACTTATTGTACTTCTCGAAGCCGGCATAAGATTTTGACTCAGTGGCGTCCCAGAAGTGGCGCTGTGAAATCTTGTAGATTGCACTGCGTCACTTTTATGAAGCTTTCCTGCGTGGGAACGCACACCCTGCATACATTATACCTGATGAGGAATATTGTGATGTTGGACTTTACAACGTGGCGCATCATCATAGATGTATCACGTTGTAAATTGGCTGCATTGTTTATGCCGCAAAGAGGCACAAACGTACTGCAAGGGGCTTGTAACTCTGCCCCTAAATGCGCACTGCAGCTTTGAAGCTAAGGAGGATCACAACCTTCCTGCTACAACATGTTATGTTGTATCTTTAGAAATTCCTGAAGGAATGGTTGTGGCCTGAAGGGCTTGCAGAATCTGAAAACTGCAGTGATAAAAAAAACAAAAAAGCTTTTGTAATTTCAGTGTCAAGGCTACCTGGCAACAAGGGGAATGTATCTCAAAGTTTGTGTGTTGGGTTTATGGAGAATTTGGGGGGCGCTAGTTGACGGTTTTGAGATAAACATATGGCTATAATGCCAAAAATGCAGGTCTTAGTGTGGTCCTTAAGGGATTTCTGGATCTGGCCAGCTGTCAAGCTATCCTTATATTAAACAACCACATGTGGCAGGCCATGACAGCAATATGTGGACTGGGTAAACCCAATAAAGGCCATTGGAAGTAGGGATGCACTCTTTTAGTTGTCTCACCACCACATCACCTACATAAATAGGACACAATCTCCCAGGCTGCCAGTTACCAGCCTGGCCTATGGTGAGAGTGGTCAGGGGATTGTCACAAGTTTAGGGACATAGTTATGATGGTGGACTCTCCAGCCTCCCATCCCAGGTCTTGTGGTTAGCAGGGAAGGACTGGCTTTAAAACTTTGGATTGGTCTCTTGGGCTGCCTGGGGGCTTCCACACAGGAAAGGCAGCAGCAGCAGGGAAGGCCAGCAATGCTTTAGCAGGGCCTTTGGGGTCATCCTAACAACATTCTGGATATAAGGTCTGCCTAGGGTCCACAGAGGTCCAAGTCCAACAAATGTTCAGTGAGTTGCGGAGAAGCTCCAGATTCTATTTCCAAAGATAGGGTGTGGTGCAGAGGCCCATTGCATTCTTGAAATATAAATGTCCCGCCAACCAGGATAGGTATTTCCCTTCAATCAATCAATTAGTAATCTTCTTCTCACCTGTGAGGGTCTCAATGCACTTTAGGTGCCTCAATCTAAATTCAAAGGTGTGGGTAGACCTTTCAGCGGGCTGCGCTGGTGGGACCAGGTTGCTAGCAAAGATAAATAGAGAAGGAGAAGATAGGCATTAGGTAGTTTCCTGTGGGCAGTTCTCACCTTCCATCTTGCAACTATGTTTCTTACATATATAAGTAAATGGACACGCCCAAATATGGACACGCTATAGTGAGGTTGGTGGATTCATTACTGACATTGCTAACTTAGCACAAGCTTGGCTAACATGCTGCTGCTTTTATACACGTTACTATATTACTTCGTTTTTGCAGAAACTTTGCTTCTGCCTGTTCACATGAGAACTGTCTACCTTTCACGTCTCTTGCTATTCTCTGTGGTTTTCGTCTGCACATGAAGTACAAGGTCGAAAAACAATGTCCCTTGTTATTCTGTTCTGGTCTGTCCCCCGCACCTAGACATAACACGAAGGACAGCTGCGCTGCTAAAAATCGAGTGCTTTTAATATTGCATTCATGCATGTTGTAGACACTTGGAGAAATACCTTTCCAGAGAGAAGAGCTGTGCTTGTCCGGAGATGTAAAACCTTCATCTAGACTTTGAGGTATGTGGTCCTGCTGACAAAGCCCAGAGGTCTTCTATTTTTATAATAAACTAGTTCCTTGCACGGGGAGGGTGGCAAGGCACGGTACTCCTTTTTCCACTCTCTTCATAAAATGTGAACCCTGTTTATATTATATGGACTTGTAACAATGCTGACTATACTGTGTTTATGCATTATGCTGATATTAATGGCATGTGTACTGTATCTTAGAGCACGTTAGTTAAAATAATCATTTTAAACTAAACGGTGTCTCTGATTACTCATGTTGTGGACAAGCATGAGTGAGTGAGCGAAAGAGTGTTCTTGTTCCCGCGGTTCCTGAGAGGGTCGGAGTGACATCTTCTGGGTTGTCTAATCATTGGTAGCTTCGCTGTAGTATGGAGAGCGAATGCGACACTATAGCTAGTCTGATTGGGATTTTGGGATTTTGGGTACTAAGGTGGATAGTTGGTACATCACTATACACGAGGTCCTGGTTTCCTGCGCATAGTTCTATATATGTGCAGAATCCCTGCAACAAACCCTGATGGCAGGTGCATTGGTACTGCTGCACAGCATTTATAACCCAGACTCATACTAATGTGCACTAAAGATAATGTCAGCAAAGGCCAACATTTTGAAAACATATGTACTTTCAAATAAGGTAAATAAACATGAAGTCTCTGCACTTAATTTATATAATGAGGCCAATGGGCAACTACTATGTGTGCTCGTTTGCAAACCAAAACGAAGAATAGGCGGCCACCATTCAGGGGCTGTTGAGAGGGACTTTAGGGGACATCCCCTTGAGAATACAGGGCGGGGACTAATCCCCATTTTCAGGGCACACCCACGGTATCTCTAAGACGCACTAGATCTGCTTCTTGATGCGTGCCTCAGGTGCCATTAGCGCTTGTTCAAGAAAGGAAAATGTACACCGCAATCCCAGTTTGGCAGTAAAACCGACCCGTACTTGGTGTACTGCGGACCCCTCACAGGCCTGGACCCGATGCCACTGCACCGACTCTGTATAATGATAGCTGCCCCCGTAGGCCTTGATTATGGTTCCCCAACCCAGATGTGATCATTATTGTATATCTGACACACCAAGGTAAAAAATGTAACAGATGCAATAAATATCTCTTTTTCCATGTTAAGCTTTAAAATGTGGACTAGCATGCAAATACTCATGCTTTCCGCAACAAAATGTGCATTTCCTGGTATTTTATGGACGTTTTCCCTTAGGGAAATAATATTGGCATGTTTTACTTACAACAACAACCTGTGGAAAATATCGGGTGGACAGACTTTATCACGAATGGTAATAACTCAGGGCCAGATGTACGACCCTTTTTTGCGGCCGCAAAAAGGAAATCCTCCCGTTTACAACCCTAAAAAAAGGTAATGGTATGTACAACTGCTATTTTGCGAGTCACTGACTCGCAAAATAGCATTTGCGACTCTCGCTATTAGGAAGGGGCGTCCCTTCCTAATAGCGAGTCACCATGTCATGTGCTATTGTTTTGCAAACGCATTTGCAGCCGCAAAAAACTTGCAGTTTACCACCTACTTCAAGTAGGTGGTAAATCACTTGCAATCGGGAAGGGGTCCCCGTGGGACCCTTTCCCCTTTGTGAGTATGTGAGAAAATATTTTTTAAGACCAGGTAGTGGTCCTAGGGACCACTGCCAGCCCTTAAAAAATGAAACTGAAAAGTTTCACTTTTCTTTTTTAAAGCAATCCGGTTTCCTTTAAGGAAAACGGGCTCCATTTAAGAAAGAAAACCTGCTTTATTTAAAAAGCAGTCACAGACATAGTGGTCTGCTGACCCCAGCAGGCCACCATCCCTTTGAGTGCTAGCCCTTTCCAATGGGGTCGCAAATTGCGACTGCTTCATGTATTTTAATGAGGCATGCAATTTGCGACCCCATTGGGAATCGCAAACAGTGTCTGAAACACTGTTGTACATTCACATTTGCGAGTCGCAAATTGCGAGTCGCAATTTGATGCAATTTGCAACTCGCAAATGTGAATGTTGGTATAGCTGGCCCTCGTTGCCTAATCTTAGCACATCTTGTAATTACAACACCTGCACACACCCAGGTTTGTGCAGAGATTGCAAAAGTTAGGGGCACTCATTCTGAAAGCCTCAGTTTAGCAAGAAACTTTTTTTTAGAAAAACAGAGTTGGAGAATTCTACAGGAGCATAGCTGGTATTTTCTTTGTTTGTATGGCATTTGTAACAGGGAGGACTTGGCCTGGCAGTTCAGGCTGGACTTTTCCCATTGGGTGCAGGGTCAAGACTGATTTGCATACGGCTGGGTTCAATCTGGAATGGCATGGGGAGCACAAAAACGATGGATTTAGGCCCAGATCTCTGTACTGGGGTGAATGTATGACATTGTTCAGCATTCTGTCCATCAATTGTTGTTTTTGCATTTGTCACCCCGAGTGGGACGGGTATGCTCAGACGTGAGTCCCGTGCTCTCCATGCCACTGGAATCAAGCTATCCTGGCTGAAGAGGGGTGAAACCCCGAAACTGGTCCTAGGATGCTTGTTTCCAGTCCAGGAAGGACCTGGCTTGGCAGTTCGGGCTGTCCCGGCAGAGTGGGCTAAAGAATGGTGATGGATCAAACCCAGATCTGTTGACTGGGTGTGAGTGTTTGATTGGTGCTGATGCTCCGTCCATCACCACCCCCTTTTGTACTGCTTTGTTAGCCATAAGTTGGCAGGGTATGCTCAGACGTGAGTCCCTTGCTCACTTGGCCACTGGATTCAAGCAAGTCTGGCTGAAGACGGCTGAAATGCCAGAAACCGGTCCTAGGAAGCTTGTTTCTGGTCCAGGGAAGGCATGGCTTGGCAGTTCGGGCTGGACTGTTCCCATGAGGCACAGGGTCAGACTGATTTGCATATGGCCATGTCTGAACTGGGGTGGCAGAGTGGGCTAAAGAATGGTGATGGATCAAACCCAGATCTGTTGACTGGGTGTGAGTGTTTGATTGGTGCTGATGCTCCGTCCATCACCACCCCCTTTTGTACTGCTTTGTTAGCCATAAGTTGGCAGGGTATGCTCAGACGTGAGTCCCTTGCTCACTTTGCCACTGGATTCAAGCAAGCCTGGCTGAAGACGGCTGAAATGCCAGAAACCGGTCCTAGGAAGCTTGTTTCTGGTCCAGGGAAGGCATGGCTTGGCAGTTCGGGCTGGACTGTTCCCATGAGGCACAGGGTCAGACTGATTTGCATATGGCCATGTCTGAACTGGGGTGGCAGAGTGGGCTAAAGAATGGTGATGGATCAAACCCAGATCTGTTGACTGGGTGTGAGTGTTTGATTGGTGCTGATGCTCCGTCCATCACCACCCCCTTTTGTACTGCTTTGTTAGCCATAAGTTGGCAGGGTATGCTCAGACGTGAGTCCCTTGCTCACTTTGCCACTGGATTCAAGCACGCCTGGCTGAAGACGGCTGAAATGCCAGAAACCGGTCCTAGGAAGCTTGTTTCTGGTCCAGGGAAGGCATGGCTTGGCAGTTCGGGCTGGACTGTTCCCATGAGGCACAGGGTCAGACTGATTTGCATATGGCCATGTCTGAACTGGGGTGGCAGAGTGGGCTAAAGAATGGTGATGGATCAAACCAGATCTGTTGACTGGGTGTGAGTGTTTGATTGGTTCTGATGCTCCATCCATCACCACCCCCTTTTGTACCGCTTTGTTCGCCATAAGTTGGCAGGGTATGCTCAGACGTGAGTCCCTTGCTCACTTTGCCACTGGATTCAAGCAAGCCTGGCTGAAGACGGCTGAAATGCCAGAAACCGGTCCTAGGAAGCTTGTTTCTGGTCCAGGGAAGGCATGGCTTGGCAGTTCGGGCTGGACTGTTCCCATGAGGCACAGGGTCAGACTGATTTGCATATGGCCATGTCTGAACTGGGGTGGCAGAGTGGGCTAAAGAATGGTGATGGATCAAACCCAGATCTGTTGACTGGGTGTGAGTGTTTGATTGGTGCTGATGCTCCGTCCATCACCACCCCCTTTTGTACTGTACTGTTCCCATGAGGCATAGGGTCAAGACTGATTTGCATATGGCTGGGTTCAAACTGGAATGGCATGGTGAGAAAAAAACGATGGATTTAAGCCCAGATCTCTGTACTGGGGTGAATGTATGACATTGTTTTGCATTTTGTCCATCAATTCAATTGTCTAACATTCACTAAAGAAGCGAATGCTCAGAGAAACATGAAACATACAATAAAAGGAAAACACCCTCTTTCCTTTTCGACTCGCATACTATCGATATCCCTTGTCCATATCGTGAATGATAACATAGAAATTACTTTAATGGTTAAACTTACACTTGTTAGACCTCATCCAGTTGCACTGCCAGCAGGCACATGCTGCGCAAGGTAGGTGCCTGTAGTCATATTACTGCGTGTAATTATTATCACCTTTGTGCAGCAACTATTTCAGAAAACCAGACCATGTGTGCAAGCACTATCACTGCCACTAGTCCCTGTGCACACACATTGTCTTGTGCAGCTGCAGATCTCCTCCCATCAGATGTCCTTTGTCTCTATGCAGGTCACTTCACAGGTCACCGGAGCAGCTTGGCTCAGCCTGTCATAGGCTGGTCAATCAGAAGAGCCTGCTGGAAGGCTGGATTATGGCACATCAGAAAAACAAGTTTTATAACTTCTTTTATGTAATAGTTATAATAAATGTAACATTGGCATGGTGTTGGATTTATCATAATTATTCGTTTAAGTCTTTGAATTATATTTTTGCTTACTCCTGTCAATAGTTGTACTATATTAAAGTATTCCCATGTTAGCCCATGGATCCAATGTCCTACAATGGAGAAAAATTGACTTGGCAGTTATTCCTTCACCAGGGCATACAAAACATCATTTAAAATGCCCCTCCTTATTTTTACATGGCTAACTACACTGGGGGCACCTAGGGTAGACATTAGGAATAATGTATATGTAAATTAGTAGGTAGTTTAAGATGTTTAAGGTACTTTTAATTCCAAAATCAAATCGAATTTGCATATAAATTAATTTTAAAAGCAGCCTGTAAAGCAGAGCTGCCTTTAAAATGACAGCAGGCAACACAGCAGTGCACACTTAAGTGCATTAATCTTACAGGTAGGCTGTCATACCAATTGTAATTATACCTAATTATGTTGTACTTTTGATCAGAGCACATGCCCTGGGTCTGGTAGACAAAGCCCAGGGCACAATCAGAGTTAGAAATCCAGCATCCAGCAGTCAAAAGTAGGCCAATAATGTAGGGGGGACACTGCAAAAAGCCTTGGTTTGTTACAGGACTGCTGCCGCGCACTGCATCCTCAACCCAGGACCCGACATCTCATTGGAAATGCACTTGCACAATGCATCCTTGATATAGGATTTTGCATTGCAGCTCCATGGAGCAGTTGAAGCGTGGCACATCCTCATCATAGAACCTTATATCACTGCTAGGCAAATGCTCAGAACTGCTGCAGTGCAAAGAATTGTCAGCGCAGGATCATGCATCTCAGCGGTGAACCAGTGATGTGCAATGCATCCTCTAAGTGTATCTGGTCAGTGCTCCATTGAGGTCAATCCGAACTTGTGAGTTTGTCCTAGTTCAGTGTGCCCAGATATCCACATTTGGCGCTTTGTGTTTTTCAGCCCTATTCTTACCTAAATCTTTAAAATTGTATATCTCGGGTTCTACCGATTGAATTTCTGCTGTTTTGGTGCCAAATAATGTATTAAATGTTACTCTATGTTTCAACATTGGTGTTGGATTTTTCTTGTGTTGTGTTTTCACTTTATTAATAATTGAACTGCTGCAGAAAAACTTTACAAATTGCTTATAAATTAAGCCTGACAGCTTTTGCGCCAAGCTACCAGAGGGTTAAGCACAGGTTAATTTGAGGTTTTCTTGTTTTGCACATTGACAAGAATTGTGGTTGCTGCTTGAATAGGGTTTCACCCCACTCGACTAGTATCTCAGTTTCCTACAATTGTGATTGAAATTTTCAAATAGATGACTCTAACCCTCAGTTAGAGATTACGGTCCATCCGAGTGAGTGCAGCAAGACCAGGAAACTGTGCCTAGTGCAAATACCATCCTTATATTCCTCAGCTATCACGTGTGACATCAATCACTTCAGTTGCTGCCTTGATAACAAGAAGTGCTAAGTTCCTCGAAAATTCAAGGTGGACTCAACCATTTTACTGGCCCCCAAGACACAGCAGCTATCACTTGGTTTCAGCCATTTTCAGCACTCATCTCACCAAAAGAAGTGTCACCTTCTATGATATAATAACTGCTGGATAGACCGAGGGGCATGTCTGAGCTGCTCAGAGACTGCATTGGAAGCTGACCAAAGGCAAAATGCCCAAAACTAATTCTCATCTCAGAAATGGTGTGTCAGTATACATAATACATTACCCTTATAATTGAAGCTGTTGGTAGAGAGAAGTGCATTACATCAGGACAGCCTGTTCTTTCAATAATGTATTGGGTGGAGTGTTAGTTGAGAAGCCTGAGAGTCGCGCCAAATCACTGACCAGCGGAAAATAACAAGACTGCCACATCAGCATTTGTCTTCTCATGAGGTGCTCAGGCAGGACCTCCCCTCCATGCAGCTGAATAAATACTATGGCCAGACAATCAGACGTGGAGAAGACCTGAAGAACTGCCCGGACCCTGATCTTCTGCACTTCCCAGCTCCACCCTTCCTCTAACACCATGCGGGTATTCCTCACCGCCATCATCTTTCTTGCTTTTGTGATCACTGAAGGTGAGACCTCAGAAGCTTCTCAATATTTTTAGTTCTCCTTGTAGAACTCGGGATCACATAGTTCAAAACACAAACTATAAAGCCTTCTGCCAGAAAACAACTCTGATTGACACAAGAAAAGGCAAACCAGTACATGCTTACGACATGTACCAGAGTGCTAAACAACCCAACCAGTGAAGTACATGCCAACTCATCCTAGCAACACTCGAGAAATGGGCAGGAGACCATTTGCCTGTGTATGTTTGATGATGAGAATGCCCTGAGAATAAATTCAATTAGTGGGAAATAATGAGGTTGGAGCAGTTTCATATACAAGCTATTTATTCTAATAGACTACAGGGCTTCTGTGTGGGTACAGGCAAATGAGGGGGTAAGTACAAAATCAGTATTTCAACTAACTAATTGCTTTCCAACTTTTAACTCTTAGGTTTTTTAAAAGACATTTACTTCTAATAATCAGGCATCTGACCTAACTGACCGTTTTCCATGTTTGCCGATTCCTTTTACCTATGTACAGTAAAAAAATGATTTTCTCTGCTTGTTTATGTCTATAAAAATGGCAAAAATGGAAACTAGGCTCATAAAATGCTAGCTCTTAGGCCTTCCAGTGGCTGTGCCGTTTCACTGGATGGAAAACATGGGACATTTACACCTGACTGTCAGACTGACGCCTCCACTCGTCATTCAAAGGCTTATTCCATCACTTTAGACATGATTAATATTTTATCTTTCCTATGTCAGGTGTTCATCCCTGCCCAACTATATGGTACCTCCTTTGCAGTGTTGGTCTATCTGTTATCTCGCTGTCTGAGCTTTTGACGCTGTACAAAAGAACTAAAAATGAACAATAAATGAATAAATAATGCATTGTAAATGGCTACTTAATTAAAGCAAACCCCTTATGGTTATTGTTGTGCAATTGTACATAACAGGATAATAGAATACAAGTTAATATTTTTGCACAGAACAAAAAATAAATATTGATGAATTCATAGAAAATGGTAAAAAATGAATGCAGGTGGAATTTTCAGAAAATTAAAAAACATTGAATGGGGAGTCTAATCCGCAGGCTTGGGCGGAGTGCAACTCCAGGTAGTCGCAAAAAATATTTTCCAAGCTATGCAGAGTTCCGCGAGCAGCATAGTGCGTTATCTCACGCTGCTCGCACTGATTTTTATCTCCTGATGTTTGTCTCACGCTGTTAAATTGCGAACGCTAACACGTGCCGCGCAAGAGAGCGCTGCTTGTTTCTGCAGCTCTAGTAGAAGTTCTACTCCAGGGGCAGCTTCCTCAATGTAAACGGAAGGTTTCTCAAAGTGAACATCGAGAAATCTTGCTGGGAAAGCGGTCTAGCATTGGACTTTCCTTGCTCGCCAAATTACTGTTGGCGAGCGAGAAAAAAACTCCGCTCTACGTACACCCCACGTACAGAGCGGAGTTCAACGCCCAAGCCTTCTAATTAGATTTAAAGAGGATATATATTGTAGCCGGAACCTGAATTGTCAGTCTGAAATCAGGGACGTCTTAAGGATTGTGGGGGCCCTGGGCCAAACATATTGTGGGGGCCCCTTTTCAAATAGCTTTGAATGTATGATCCAGATTAGCTCTTTTATGCCCTCTTTGGCCAGATCACTGACAGTGCACACACACACTGGTCCAAATTCTAAACCTGTTTACATTCTAATATTTAGGATAGTGATGCGTTTTCAATATTGTAACACAGCAGTAGCTCACTAATATTACTGCAAATAATCTCTGTGCCATCGAATATGTAAGGTCCTGTTTTGATCTAAAATAAACTTTTTATTTATGTTGTATGAAACAAAAACACATTTCTCTGCAAAATGTTTCTAATAGACTCTCACACACCACCCACATTAAAAGTAAATTAAAGGAAAATGGTGTTTGAAACAATCTGTTGAAGAATTATTCAAGGTCATCCGGGCATGAACAGAGCTGGCTCTCTCAGGGGGCCCCCTGACAGGCTGGGGCCCTGGGCCAGAGCCCACTTTGCCCATGCCTTAAAACGTCTCTGTCTGAAATTTGCTCAGTAAATGTAGATGACAATGAGGCCCAAAGCAAACAGGGTGAGGTAATGACCTTCACTCTAATCTGAAGGGGACTGTAGAAAGTGGGCGCTCATAGTCTGAAAATGATTGTAGAATGTGGGTGCTCATAGTCTGAAGGTGATTGTAGAGTGATAGTGCTCATAGTCAGAAGGTGATTGTAGAATGTGACTGGGCCCTCTGAAGAGATCTGCACCAGTTCTCAACATCACCAAGGGCCTGATTATGAGTTTAGGTGCTATTTAACGCACCTGATGAATAACAATACCACGGGGCACGTTATTTATCGCGTGGGATAGTTGTTGGGGAATAACATATGGGTTTTGGTGTTTTTACTCACCAAAATACGCATGATACAGTAAATATTGTATACTTTTCTCCTGTTATATTTTGGCAAGTTTGACCAGCTGAAAATGTAGCATAGGTTGGGGTATTTAACTATTTAACACATTCAATAATTATCAAGATGTGTTAAATAACTACAAACTTGTAATTGCAACCCATGTGTGAACAGGGTTTACGCTCTGGTCAGAATATAATGACAACCATGATCAGAGCCTTAGGGTCCCTATAAAAACCGAGACAATATGTAATGGAATTTCCAATGCACCTCTCGTCATCAGTGCTAAGAGCAGTCTATAATATACTAAGTAACTTCCAGGCAAATGGTATACTTCGTTAATCATGAGAATTGATACATCCACCAAAGTGGGTTTGTAGCGGGGAGGAGCACCTTCCCCAACAGCAGAGAGCACGTTCACACTCTGGATGCTGCCCCTCTTTCAGACCTCCAATAGTTGGTGGTGTTGATAAACTTTGAGAAGTCCTTCAAGACTATTAGCTGGACATGCCTGTTTGCGCTGTTTTAGAGAAGAAGCTATGAAATGGAATTATGTGGCAAGAGAGTGACAAATTATGCAACAGGGTTGAGTAAATTATGCAGCAAATAAAGGCAAATTATGTGGCACAATGAAGCACATTTTGTAATAAAACTTGGTAACACTCTCTGGGCATTAGTACCAGTTTGACACCAAAAAATAGTAAGAAGCAACAGAAAGGTGACCAGTCCAGTTTTGCAAAGAGCCTTCCACTTTGAGTCAACGTGTCATACCATTTTTAGTAACTTTTGACCCTATTGAGCTAGAAACAAATCTTTTTTTATGAAAATCTGCAGAATATGCGGCAGATGAAGGATTTTGTGGCAAATGCAGAAAATCCATAAGTATGTGAAAAGTGCCTCAGCCGCACAATTACATAATTCCTGTGGCAATCCTACGACGATAGTATGCACGGAATACATATAATAGAAGTTGTTGGAAATTGGGCTATTAGTTGGGTGGCCATTACAAGTAATAGGTCCACAATTGTCCTAGCCAACCTCATTCTAGCACTTAACTCTTACAGGGTAGCAAAGCAGAGCAGTGTAAGGCCTACTGTAGGCTAGTGAGCATCAATCACTGGCACGCAGTAACAACACTGAATAAATCATTGTTCACTCAGTACTTTTTCTTTAGAAAATGAAGTACATTTATTACACACACACACTACTAAATGCTACGCAGTAATTTACAAATGTACAAAGTGGCAGATGGAACATACAATAGATTATATTGTGTAACCACTGGTGACCTCCTAGAGGGGTCACCCAAACATACCAAGTGAGTTTTATCATAACTTTAGCAGGGATCATTGTCCATATTGCAGTGATCAACAAAGCATTATGCATCATTATAGTTAACCTATACAATATGTGCAATCGTTATGGTGAACCAATAAAAACGGAAAACAGGGAGCCTTATTTAAATTGCATGATAGCATCTAAATGATACACAAGTGCTTCTCAGCTCTCACGCAGGAGAAAATTGTTGGCCAGTGTGTGCGAGGACCCAAGGAAGAATGAGCAAAACCAGCAAGTAGAAGAAGAATCAAGTAAAAAACAAACATTTGCAATGCATAAGATCTCGAGAGTTTGAGCAAATGACAATGCCTTTTATTTATGTGTTTTGAACACCTGTAAGTGGTGCGTAAGCACGCACATTGCACTTCTAGTCGTCGCTCATGGCAGTAACTGCGCCTCTTTTACTGCCAGCCTTGCTTCTCGTAAGCAAGGACTAAAACTAGCACCCGCTAACCAAACAGAAGTAAGGGACTGCGTGATGATGAAGCCAACCAATAGTAAACAATGGGTGGGCTGTCAGCCCACTGTAAGCTAATAAAATGTATGTGTACAGGCCATTGATGGGGAGATTCTGAGAAGCCTGGCATGGCAGTCAGTACAGCCCTATTCCAAGGTAGAAAGAACATTTGGAAGCAGGCTTTCAAATCTTCATAGAAAAGAAATGTAGCAAGCATTTAGCAAAGGTTGAGTAAAATCACAACATGGGAAACATTTAATTTAGTCTTTAGAACTCTCACTTAGAGAACCATGCATGTTCATGTGAGGATTTGCCAAACCTAAATCCTCACATGCACATGCATGATCATTACTAATTAAAACCCGGTACAAGAGCAGCACTTCAAGCATGAAATTGATGATTTGAAAACAATCAACTGGAATGAAATATATCAGGTCAAAGAGTGGCAAACGAACACAAGACGAATTAGGAAACAAATGAGTCCATTCCACACAAAAATCCGGAGGTGAAAAGGCCAATTCATGTTTTGTGTTGGAAAAATGCATTCCAATCGCCTATACAGTTTACCTAACTAAAGACAGCGCATTCAAATGGTATTTTTTAAACAATTTATATGTTTCAATCCATTTAAAGTGGGTAGATATCAAAATTAATTGTTGTGTGAGGAATTTTCAACTCCTCTCGGAGTGTGAAATAGCAATGCCAATCTCAGTGTGGTGAGGCCATTCTTTATTTAAAAAAATAATAATAATAAATAGAGATTTAAACGGTCGGAAGTGAGAAAACCAGCTTTTAGGGATGGCACAGAGGGACCATTACTCAATTAACCGGATCCCGTGAGGTGACCGTCACCCGTAAGACCAGCTCTCACCGGAAGTGTGCTTGTGGTATTAGGGTCATCAATAAAACCACACTGAATGAGGAAACTGAGAACCCGGTGTGCTATGGAGGTTAGAGCCCTAAATGAATCGGATCCAGGTGACTGAGGAGGGCATGGGTCAGACCTGATATAACCAGCTCCCGCATCACCAATGAGTGCTGGGGGGTGGGGAGAGGGGCAGTAAATGTAACAATGCTGATTTCCACTCGGTTTTCAAAACATCCTATGAATAGAACTTCAAACAGGTCAACTAACATCATGTTAAGAAATGTTACATTGGTTAAAAAGAAATAACTGCTAGAGGCTTTCACAACTACTGCACCGGAGCTGCCTCACTGTTTGCTGCAGTAACTACCTCATACGAGAGACCCTCACATAAAGAGAGGCTTCAATTCTGACCCGTGAGACTAGTCTAGTTCCCCTCCTCTCCATTCCCGCAGCCACCAAAATGTATAACTGCAAAGGCCACCGAAAATGGACAGCCTCCAGGCAAACTTCCAAATTAAATAAAGTAATTTCTTGACATACACGACCGAACACGTTTGTGTCTACAAAAATTAACACTACCCCAAGACCTCTGTAGCCCTAAGAAAAGCAGGTCAGGGAGAGCCTGCGTGTGTGTTTTTAGGTCTCGACTAGGCAGCGCATGCGCTGTCTCGTCGAGAGATGCTGTATACAGTACAGTGGGGAAGCTCCGCCCACTTTCCAGGCTTATTTGTGATTGGCTTGCATCATATTTTCAGCATTGTGATTGGTGCTTGGCTTGGTAATCCCGCCTCCTGACGGGCATGTCGTCATGTTTTCCCTTCCTCGGCTATTAGCCCCTCTACTTCCTATACAGTTTTGCTCCCCTGCCTCTCCCTGTTAACTCGCGTACTCCGTGAGTTCTTCGACCACCAACACCTTCCCACCCCCTCCTGTTCATGCCTTCTTTTACATCTGCACTTTTGTTAAAAATGCAATAGGACTCCTGTAAATACGCGTCCTATTGCATTTTCAGTGCTTGTTTGCTTTTTGATTGGTTCATGCATTCGCACTATTTGTCTCGCCACACGCATTTACTGCTTGCCGTAGACCGGGGAGCATTATTAGCATTGGAAGGAGACACTTTTTGTTAATTTCGGAGCGGTCTCCTCGTGCCGCCAAGTTCACGTGTCTGCAGTCTGTTAGCCCTGGTATCCGCTCTCATCACGCCTGTGCCCTCATGTCAGCCGCTTCGCAGGTGTGTTTCTTGTACTCTTTCCTCAGGTGTCCGTTCTTATCGCAGAAGTCTCGTCCTTTATATGTTTTTTGGTGTAGGGAGGTGTTTTTGTGAAAACAGGGAGGTAATTTGCTGGAGAAAGGAGATAGGATAAAGCGATGGGAAGTGCTGAGGGCTAGGAAGAATGGAGATTTTAGGTAGGACCTTGAGAGGGTTGCTTTGAGTGAGTGGGGGCGACGGAGGGCAGTGATTCGGTTATTTGGTGAAAGTGGGCATGAGGAGAGTCAGGTATTATATACAAACCTGGGGGGGGTTAAAGGGAACCACTTATCAGGTTGTAATAAAACGGCCTTTTCTCACTTCTCGCCCCGTTGACCGGGTACTGCCATTTGGAAAGGCTTTCCACGACCCCCTCCATTAGTTTCCATTGGTAGCTCCCTCAGACCCTGGGGTTAGCAGTGACCAAGCATCCAAGGCCTACTGCGAGGCGATGGCTTGAGCGCTGGTTACGGATATACTTTACACTACATATTCAAACATACGTTGTCACAGTAATGGTAAAAGTACAGCCTTAGAAGTTCTCCTACAAAAGAATGCATGGATTATATATAGCAAAAATATGGACTAGCTAAAGTGCAAAACAGTGAAGACTAGACAAATCATGTTACATTAAACAAAATGTCGGACGTCCATCCTTGGCACTGTGCAGAGGCGCAGCTGCCGAAGTTCAGCAGCTGCCATTAGTGCAACAGGTGCAGCGGCACTGGAGCCCAGGGGTATGATGGGTCCTCTGAACCATGTCGGTCTTTCCCTCCACATGCCAAGGCTGTAGGACTAATTTCTCTTGCTTGAATTGGGGCCCATTGCAACCTAATATGTCACTAGTGCAGTTCAGTGGTACATTATTATTATTTATTGATAGATGAGCAATTATTAAAAAACATTACTAACATTAAAATATTGGTTCCGCCGGTCACTGGGAACCGCTCAGGTGTGTGAGAATCACTCTGAGAATCACTTTGAGAGTCAGTCAAAGAATAGAATGTGTCTCAGAGCACAAGACAGGCGCACCAGAACTAGAGATGCGTGGCACCTTAATTGGTTCAGATGTTTCTGTGATGTTTTGGGCTACAAGTGTAGTAAAAGTAAAATAAACCTATTTTGAAAGTTGCCTGTTTTATAAGGACTTTGGATTTTTTTGTTTGTATATTTTGTAACTGTTCACTGGTGCTGGGGGGGCTACAGAGCTTGCAGTTCCCGATTGGGACAACCAAATGGATAAATAAACCAATAGGGCGAAAGTGGCCAGTTCTGTAAAGGTTTGTTTTTAGGGCTCTGGGTTACTGGAATAATGTGATCATTTGTTCATTATCCAGTATCATGGGCACCTAGAATTTAGTGGCAGGGGTCAAATTATGCTGAGAGTTTACTACATTATATGGCAAGAAAAGGCAGATTATCTGGCGTAATGCAGCCCATCTTGTGACAGTATTCTTGCATTATTTTGATCTTTTTGCTACATGCTAACACCATATGGGCAAAGGTTCCGAATTATTAGTAACAGTTTAACACTCACATGAAGAAATAAGCAATTGAAATGTGATCAGTCGAACTTCGCAACTAGGGCCTTCCTCTGCGAGGCAACTCGTGCCCCAACATTTACGGCAACTTTTGATCTGTTTGAGCTAGAACAATTATTTATTTTGGTAAATCTGTAAAGTATGCAGCAGATGATGGATTATGTGGCAAATGAGGTAAATCTATAATTATGTTGAAAGCGCCGCATCCACCGCTGTAGAATCACATAATTCAGTGGCTCTGCATGCATTTTAGAACTGGCTAATCGTAGGAAGATTTGTTGGCTCTGTTGGGATTATGGGGAATTTTGTGTATTTAGCTAGGAATACCGAGGCTACTTCAAATGGCCACAGGCCAAGGTATTTAGGTGACCTTTGGAAAAATGTGGCCTCCAGGGTTAAGGGAAACTTCAGTTTCTCTAGGGTGATCTGGTACTTGACCACCTGCTGCTGGACCCTGACTCCAAGTTGGGTTGGGTTGAGTGTTGTTGAGTTCTATCAGACACAGCCCCAGCACATGAGACTGGGGCCACAGACACAAGGTCAATGCCAAGAAGGCAGAATTGTGAACTTTTGTTATGATGGTGATGGACCCAGAGATGAACTAGGTGTTTTCTTGCTACAGGGAAGTGAGTTCACCAGGTAGACTCATGGTTGCATGTGCTCACAGGTACACTATCATGGCACAAGTCAGATTTGGAGGCAGGTGTACGAAGTGCCCCTAACTGTTTTCAGAAAGAAGACTCAGTCGCCCTTAGCCCTTTGCCCACTGATGAGAGGTGTCACCTTGTACCCGAGCATTGCTCCTGCTTGCCTTTGCAAACACTTTGATGCATGTAAGCCGGCCTCAAGGTCTTTGTAAACCTCCTTCAAGTCCATTTCTGACAATGGACAAGGAGAGATCATCTTCAAATGTATTTTCTGAAAACTTGACAAAATTAACAGTTCTATTGCTTTAAAAACTTTAAATGTGAAGCACGTTTGTGCTTTGGAGTTGGAGAAAGGATGCCAGCAGTAAACAAACCCGCACCAACAGCAATTTTAATGTTTAAAAGATACCCCTAGCACATTTAGTTTACTCACTGAAAGTAGTTTAAACATGTACTCTCCAAAGTCCACTTGTTTGTTTAAACATATTGTCGCTTTCAGCCATTTCTAAGCTTAGTTACAAATGGATATGTGTAAAAGCATAGGCTGTTGATGTATACACAATAAAAACAAAACATTTCGTTTTCACTTTTGTTTGTGATACGTTGTCGTTTTTGTGAATAGGCCCTTGATCTTTTAAGAGACCATTATTATACCTATTTGTATCACTTCATGTAATGTCACTTTCTGAGACTTTATTGCGACTTCCATATGATTATCAGCTCTTCACCGCAGTCCTGCACACTGTCCTGGTCTCCCTGGTCCGCTGGATCTGCTCTTCAGCCTTCGCGAGGTTTAGCGGGACCAGGGCAGGCATCTGTTCTCTGAAGCCCTCCTCCTGCTGAGATGCTTCAGTTCTGCAGACATACTCCTCAGTTGCATGTCAAGGGCTTTGCTACCACCATTGGTTCAGCTGCTGCAGTGTCAACGGGGTAAAGACCCCAGAAGGGGCCAGTTGACTGCGATAAATGTTGTATTTTACTACCCAAAAAGCAGTGAAAGGAACAATATGACTTGCTTGCGACAGGGCCTATGCTGCCCTTGCTATGCTACTGGTTGGGGCCCAGCCCTTCCACTCAGCTCGAGGGTGGGGTGAGGGAGGGCAGAAGCTCCAGCACCAGGGAAGCGCCAGACACTTCGGTTCATGTGTAACTCTTCATCATATATACATAGTTAGTGCTATTTGTATATTGCATGAACTTGGCCCAATGGCATTAAAGCACTTTACATGAGCGCCAGACATTACACCAAAGTCAGATTACTTTTTTTTAGGCATGGGGAGATTAAGTAATTGGCTTAGAATCACAGGCTGTTGAGGTGACACAGGGAGTTGAACCTGCTGTCCCAGTTCCAAAGCTGGCAGCTCTGGCCAGTTCTGTAAAGGTTTGTTTTTAGGGCTCTGGGTTACTGGAATAATGTGATCATTTGTTCATTATCCAGAATCATGGGCACCTAGAATTTAGTGGCAGGGGCCACATCTCCTCTCCTCTTCCTACTGCTCCAAGAAGACCAGCATTTTTATATCTGCGAACAGAATCGATTTTGGCGGGAAACTCACAATGTTAAAAGCCATGAATGCTCATGCTGTAACTGCTTTACTAGTAAAACTGCTGCATTACTATTCTGCTACTTCTAAAGTCATTGCTAACCTGCTAACTTATTCATCTGATGCTAAACACAGTATATTAATATAGTTATAATAGCAACTACTCCACTAAACTCATTAATATGCCAAGACCAATTGGCATTGTCAATGCTTGTTTAAAGCAGGTGGCTGTGACAATCCTTGGCATTATAAATTGTGAGCTAAATCACCGGTCTCTGCCGCCAGCTCCTCAGCCTTACGGTGAGGACATTGTAAACCAGCAGCAGAGCCCTCTGTCTCCATCCACCTGGCTCCGCTGGGAGGCAGGTGCAAGCTGGAGCCCCGTGACTCATTGAAAGGGAGTGGGAGGGAGATCAGATGGAGTGGGGTGGAGGAGCAGGGGAAAAGACATGAGAATGAAAGAAAAACAAGTACGGCGTTCGTGAAAATGGCGCCACTGATAGAAACACCTCATACCTGCAGGTCTCTGCAGAGACTAGAGCCACTCCGCGTCTGGGGCATCTGCGAGGAGCAGGCACAGACAGAAGTGCTCCGTACTCTGAGTAGGCTGCAGGACAACCCTCCGTCTTGTCCGCCTGACTCTGCTATGAGGCAGGTGAGGCTGGAGCCTGCTGACTGGTTGGGAGGGGAGGGAGAGCTGAGAAAGTGGGATGGAGAAGCTGGTAAAATACACAACAATGTAAACAAAACCAGTGTAGCACTTGTGAAACAGGCGCATCACTGATAATGTATGCTCACAAATATAAACAAGCATTTACAATGCAATGGTCTCGGCATTGTTAAAGTTAGAGCTATTGGCATTGCTCATGACATTATTTTTGGTTTAAAAACATCTCTCTCTCTCTCTCACAAAAAAAAGACTTATTTTGGTGACAGAGACAGATGTTTTAAAAACAAAAATAATGCCATGAGCAATGCCAATAGCTCAAACTTTAACAATGCCGAGACCATTGCATTGTAAATGCTTGTTATGTCTCGCGAGCGAGACTGCGCAAGCGCAGCCATCGCTAGCCGAGACCTAAAAAGGGGGGGGGGGGTGCTTGGAGAGAAGCATTATTAATAGTGAGTCCACTCTACTGATAAATCATATGAGCCTGGACAGTGTAGGCGACAATCTTTAATACTACTCACTCCCTTATTTTGATACAGGAACCTGCGATCAGACATGGTTAACAAGTGTGAAAAAAATGAAGTTATACTATCACAGTAGTCTTTTCTTGCCGAATAATTTAGTCAACCATGCCGCATAATTTAGTTGTCTCCAACCACAAAATACTAGTGGCCCTACTCAACCAAACCGCCAAAACAGAATATTTAGGAGGAGGGGGACTTGAAATGCAGTACACTAAACAAAGCGAGCAGTTATCTGGCCAAAGCCAACAGAGTAAAACATGACAATTTCAAATTAAGACGAACCCAAACGTGTTGTTCCATGAAGTGTTGACTCTGTACATAACAGATGTTTGTCTGAACTGCAGCCTCATTAGTATCCACATATTACCTGTACGCAAGTTATCCTACCACTCCTTACATGCTGATAAATTAAAGTTCTCCTCAGCCAAAACAGAGAACATAAGTGCCATCGCCACTATCAGACCTTCTCCTCCTAGACCATGTGCCCGCCAAGTCGCATCCATTCTCTCACGGTCTTAGGCCCCGCGATTATCTTTCACAGGTTGTAATTGCCTGCAAACTCTGCTGCCCACTCGTTTGATATGGGATATGACGCCAGTTAAGGGGCTCCCAACACCTGCTCGCATAATAGGGTGTCACTAGCCAATTTAATAGCCCTTCTATGAATGTTTAAACTGTTTCCATCCTCTCGCTTTCAAATGGTTAACACCACCGCCCTTGCCCCACCAGCGCCTCCATTCTGCCACCTCACAAACTCCCAGCGCGCCCCAATCCTCTCGCTCCACAGTAAGGCCCACTCTCCTTTGACCGATTCTGTCCTGCGAGGTTCCCTCCACCCAAAGGCCTCCGGAGGTACCGGTACCAAGCTCCCATCCTCTACAAAGCCTGTGACTCTTTCTGGGGTTCTTACTTGTCCTTCTCGGTACCGAAGATTGATGAAGGTACTCCGCCATGTTCTGTTGCTGCTCCGCACCGCCGCCGCCGAAAACGAAACGACTTCCGGCCTCCGGTAGCCGTCACAAAAGCGACCAAACGTCACTTCCGCTAAATAGTTTTACTCTGCGCATTGAATTGTGGGTAACACAGTTAACGCCATTCGGGTAGAGAGGTTTTATTATACCAACGTTATAAGGAACTACAAGTACCAGAATGCATATTCCCGAATATAATAATTTGCAAACTATTTTATTCCTGACACTACGCCGCTACGCAAAAGAGATGCCATTTTGTTTGTATTTCAAAATTTTCTATTAAATGTGCAAAACAGAAAAATCACACATCACTGCTGCCGTAATGAAAACGCGCATCGTGTGAGAAAGGAACTGTACTACTGAGAAAGCCTTTTGTGTTGCCAGTTTACGTTATAACTTCAGTCAGCTCGGCCTAGCTCCCTTCGTGCACCGTCCCGATGCGCGTTTCCGTCTACCCGGAAGTGGCTTTCCGTGCTGGTGCGCACTAAGAAGAGGCCGAGGAAGGAAGGAAGGGATCGTCTGATGGTGAGTGAGTCCTGAAAGAGGTTCTGTCTGTCCCGGCGTATTCCGCTCTGCTGCACGTCTCTCGCTTTCCGATAACGTCCTGTCCCCTGAGGGGGAGGAGGCAGGGAGAGAAACAGTGAAGAGGGCCAGGAAGGGAGCAACGGAGGGGGCAGAATTAGATTGGACGGCGATGGGGGGGGGGGTTCGGGGGACGGTAGAACGGGAAAGGCAGAAGGGGACATTTTATGGGTCATTAGATTCAAAGGGGAGACTGGAAAAGCTCCGAAAGTAAAAGCGATAGCGTGTGTGCGCGGGAGCAACGCCGGGGCACCACCGCCTTTCTTCGAGGCACAGCAGAAAATGCCTCGGAGAAAGGGAGTGTCCTTTTCGGATTGGGGGGCGTGTTTTGCTTTTGTCTCCTCCCTGAGACTTCTCGCAAAAAACACGCCTCCCGATCCGAAAAGGACGGGGCAGGATTAGAGTGACGGGACCTCTTCTCCAATGGCTGGCCAGGATTTACTAGGCCAGCCAATGGAGAACAGGGAAGAAGAGGGGCGGGTTCAAGCCCCTCTTCTCCCAAGTCATTATGTCTCGCGAGCGAGACTGCGCAAGCGCAGCCATCGCTAGCCGAGACCTAAAAATGACACAACAATGAAAGCACAGCACTTGTGAAACGGGCACATCATTGATAACGTATGCTCACAAATATTAAAAAATACACAACAATGAAAGCAAAACCAGCGAAGTGCTCTTGAAACGGGTGCAGCGCCGATAAAGTATGTTCTCAAATATTTAAAATTTCACAGCAATGAGAGCAAAACCATTGCAGCGCTCGTGGAACGGGTGCAGCGCTGAGGATGTATGCTCACTATTATTAAAAAACAAGCAGGGTGGAGGGCAGCAGGGAAGTGCACAGATCAGAACAGGCACCTTCCAAATACCTCTGATGATGAGCAGGAAATAAATGCTGTGTGTTAGCTAGGAAGTGAAAAGTGTGCCTGGAACAGCAGTGAGGAGAAACTCATTTAAGAAAATAGTGCTCACAGACCGTAACTGAAACATACTGAATAACAACACAAGTAAAATGTCAGTCCTCATGGGAGGTTACAAAAGCAGAAAGCCTATTCATGAATCAAAAGCAACCATTTAGAATGGACAGCAACAGGAGCCAATTGAAAAGATCAGTGGAAAATGGGCGGAGCTTCAAGTCCATACCATCATGTCTAGAAGAGAAAGCACAAACACTGCCTAGGCGAGACCTAAAAAGTACAAAAGTAATGCATGTCCCCAATTCCTGTCAATGTCTTGCCTGATTAAAAAGCCTATTACTCACAATAGAGTGTATTAAACATCATTGCTTTGCAATATAATATTGAATAAAAGGCTCCCCAGATTGCACTAACATTTTAAAGTGCAATATAGCTTGTGAGTGATGTTCAAGCGTTTGACTGTTCACAGGAAATGTGTAGTCATTAGCCAGAATGTGCAAAGAAGCAAGGGTAATTAAACAGTCAACAAATAGAAAGCAGTATCTAGAGAAATAAGTGTGTTAGTTGTGCACTTTCCAAGACCCTGCCACTACCTTGCCAGCAATAGATTCATTGGTTAAAAAATAGAAAGTACTCAGCGGGTGCCATGTCCCCATTGTCTTACAATGTCTTGCATGATTATTAAAACCTGTTGCTCATACTGGAGTGTATTAAACATCATTACCAGAGCATATAGTATTGATTTAAAGGTTTCCCAGATTGACAGTTTAAAGCGCATGGTAGCACATAAGTGATGTTTGAGTTCTTGTATGTTCCTAGGCAGGGTGAAGTCATTAGCCGGAGTATGCAAAGACGCAAGGGTAACTAAACTGAGTCAACAAAAAGAAAGCAATATCAAGACTGAAAAGTGCATTAGTTGTACATTTCCACAGTGCCTGCCAGTCCCTTACCGGTAGTGAGTTCATTGATAAAAGAGTACTCAGCAGGTGCCACACAAACATGGAGTGGTTTATTGCAGCTGAGGCCATCCTCAGCTCCTGGAGTCAGGGTAATTTCACTCAGCGACAGAGGTGGTCCTCAGCTTATCTTCCCTTTATGCATGTATGCCTTGGTTTTCCTGATCGCCCTCAATGTTGATGTTAGCTGCCAGTTTTCCTTCCACTTAATTTAGGTATCTCACAAGGCGTCAATTTAGCTGCGAGTCCTCCATGACTGCATGTCTACATGATTGAAACCCTCTTTGATTATAGAGAGGTCGTAGCATTGGTCTGTGCTCACTCAGTAGTTCTGTGCTCACTCTGCTCCGCACAGCCGATAGCTGGTCATGGCTGGATGACGCTTTCAAGGTGGTAAATGGAATAACGAGGGCAATGTGCCAAGACCATAGTGCAGGTACTTCTCTATGGCTGCTTTGGTGAACCCTGTGGGAGGGTACGGTTGAGATGATGTTGTAAAAGCAACTGTGGGCTCCGGCTGCCAGTGTTGCTTTATCCTCTAATAATGAGGTCTGCATTATGGTCTTGGTTGCAAGGATTTTCAAGCTTGTATGAGTAACAGACATTTCCCACAGGTCCTGTATGACCACCTGTTTTATTGACTCATTGAGGTAGGCAGGAGAGTTGTCTCTGGTTATTAATTCTAACCAAAGGTGAGAGTTCAGGGTGTTCAATTGTGCTCTCTCTATGATATGCCAGCATTTTATATATGCACCACTTCTGGCATTTGTCTGCTTCTGCAGGTCAAACTCTAGCCATAGCTGTGCTGATGAAGTGTATTCTTTAGATCAGTCTGAATGCACCTGTTATTATTCCATCCAGAAGAGGCACATCTCTGCGCCGCATTGACTCACTCCCGCAGGTTATTGTTGGTACAAGCTTTCCCTGAATTACCCACAGTAAAGGTGTAAAACTGGCGAACACAACTTTCTTCTTCAGGTTTTTAATGCAAGATCTAGAGCACTGTCTTTTCTCCTCAGGACTTCTTTCTTGGGAGTGAATTACCCATTGTTGTCTATTATCACTCCCAAGTACTTAAATTCTTCTACTGTCGTCAGACGTTGCTTGGCTAAGTACCAATATGGGGACATTTTTTCCACTTGATTTAGTATCAGAGTTTTAGTTTTCTCTAAGTTGATCTTCAGGCCGTTCTGGATCAAGTAAATTTATGTTACATCAAGCAAGCATTGGAGCCCAACCGGATTGCAGCTTGTCAACACAAAGTCATTGGCATAAAACAAATTTGATAATATCAACCCCCGAAGGTTAATAGAGTGGCATTTGAAGCAGTTCAACCTTGGTGTAAGATCTGCCATAAAAAGATTAAATCGGGTGGGGGCAAGGACGCAAGCCTGCTTCAGGCCTTTGGTGGTTATCATGCGTCTAGATAGGTGTGTACCAGCCCCTAGCTTAACTTGTACCCACGTGCCCATATGCTGCAAGACTAGTTGTTTCAGAAGAGCAAGTGGAATTTTCCAGTCATTTTCCTTGTGCAACAGCTTCTCCCTATCTGTGTGATAGAAAGCATATTGGTAATTGATAAAGCAAAGATACAGTAGTAGCTTGGGCAAAACTTTATTTAAAATAGGAGGCACTTCAAGGCATTTTGACGTGAGTTTTCTAGAGAAGGTTCATGTTTTAGCATTGACTCTCCCGCTGCTCTTCAGAGCACCCCATCGGGTTCTCCTTTTGGTTTATCTTAATTTTTTATGCAGCCTCATGCTGTGTATTTCCGTCGTGAGGTGCTTGGCCCCACTCAGGCACCCCATGCCACAAGGTACTTCGGAGGGCAGCCCGTGGAGCCCACCCCTGGCTGCTCTTGCTGTCTGCAACAAAACCCAGTGAGATGGGTAGGCTTGACTGGCCCTGACACGAGCAGTAGAAACCTGAAACTTTATGGCTTCTCCCTTGATGTCAGATCCACCGGGTACTGTTGACACCCTATAACTCTAACCCTTAGGTAGGAGCAGTGTCATACAGGTAGTACAACTTATGTGCAGTATTTAAACTGATACTAATCATTAGGTCATGTTTTGTAGATTGTAGTTTTTTACTAGGTCCTGAAGAATCGCAGTCAATGTACTAAAAGCGAGAAACATGTTGACCACACCATTTGAACTCTAGCCCTGGTCCATTCCGGGAAACCATAGTCCCCATGAGCACCGGCTATCCTTGATTTTACTTGTGGCAGAGGACCACCAGAATAAAAATTACTTTCCGGTACCTTAGGCCACATTTTATCCTGGTGAGCCCGTTGGGCATTGCACCGCCTGCCCAACGAGGAGCATTGCCGATGATGAAGCATGACACTCGCAAGGGTGTGTGAGGCCATTATATCCAACAAATTGGATACCCAGGGGTTGTCCTCCATTGAGCACTAACCCTTTTTTCCTAGTGATCCTTTCCTCTTTCCTTTCCTAAGGAACAGCCCAGTCATCTCTTTTTGTTGCTTTCATATCTGGGGCTACGACTGTGGCCGGACCTTCCATTCCCTTCTCTTGTGAATGGTAATTAATGCCCTACTGGATCACAATTGATCCTTGTCTACCCCTACCTATTGTTACATGCTCTTGCTGTCTCCCCGGACAGGCAGTGGTCATTGGTATCTGCCTGCTCCAAGGGACAGATGGGCAGTGCGTGTGGCAACCGCCTGATCCCAGCAGACACAGGCACGGGTAACGGGGAAGGGAACCACATAGGGGGTCTGGGTGCAGCAGTGCTCCCCAATCCCCCATATTGTTGTCTCGGGATCCAAGGATGGGGTCCTTTGCCCCTAGCGCCTCCTACGGGGTAATAACATTCTCCAACACTTTGGGGCAGTGCGACCGTGCTTCCCCTGCATTGGTTGAGCACTAAGGGTCTGGAGATGTGGTCTGCCCCCTTTAGGAATGAAGGATGGGGTCCCCGGGAAAAAGGGAAGAGTGGGTATAGGGTCCAACAAACTACCGCTCCCCTCAAATCTATAAGCCAGTAGTTTCTCTGCGACATTCCCTGGGCCCTGGTCCACCCTGGGGGAGATTATTGGAACAACAGCAGAGCACAGAGGTGGGAAAGTAGGTCAAAGGTTGTCAAACTTTAGAATACCATAACTCAGTCCCTGTTGGGTGGATTTGGATGATCCTGGACTCGTTTTACTCCTGGTGGTGATTTCTATCCACCAGGGGCAGTTGCTGCAACCCTCATTACCTCCAAAGGATTTCCTGGTCCCTATGCACCACTTCTCCTTTGGTTCTTTGTTGGTGGGTGCAAAAAAGTCAAGGGCTTTCCCCCAACCGGTCTACAAGGGGTGTTAGGGAGCCAGCCTCACTGCCCCTCGGAGAAACCCACTGGCCCTGGACTCACCTGGCAGTCCCAAGATCCAGAAGTGAAGTGGGTAGAAATCCAGAGGCAAGAGAGCGTCTCTTCCTTGTACAAGGGTTTTAACGGGAAGAGGAAGGTTTCAGAAAACAGACAACCTTGGTCAATTCTGGGGAGCCACATTACCTATGCACCCCTGTCTCAGCCTTCCTGCAAAGCATGTTGGGAAATTCCAAAATATTGTCATCAAGGAAGCACTGCTCACAATATCTCCTGGGGTCTCAGCTCCATCCCCTCACTGCCATCACTGGCAGGGACTTGCACAATAGAATTTCAAAGGCTTTCCCCTTCTGGGTTGGCTCCAGTTTTCTAGGCACTCTCCTTTGTACAGTGAGCTTGGGCATGCCCATGCCCGGTACAGTGTGACAGCTGATTGATTGATGGAGATCATTCCGCCCACCACTTTCCTCCTCAGGAGCTGGGAGAAGTACTGCTAATTGCTTCTTTTATGTGGGGCAGCCTTTATTCCTGCTGCTGGAAAAATTGTAAATACCTGGCACAGCAGAATGAAACAAGGCCTGGGCTCTGATCCTGAGCTGAGTCAGGAAAATATGGAAACACTGGATGACCCATAAGATGTACAGTTATCATGTTGAAAGCTACATATTTTGTGTTCCTGTACAGGTTACACTCAAACTCAAGATGTCAGTGGTCTCTGTAGGCCAAGGGGGAGTGAAACTATACTCTTAGGTAGTTCTCTCCCCATGTGTACGATGGGTGCCACTACTGGATAAATTGTAACGCATACTGACTTTCCCTGTTAGTGTGTACTACCCTTACACGGCCTTTCCCAGGTGAATACCTAATCCTGCAGAGTGCCCATTGTCTGTGTACTGTTACATGGCTGGGCACAACAGTAGTCTCCCAAGTGTAGCCCGCACACGTGTGCACACATGTGTGCACACCTGGTCACATGTATCCAGCCAAGTGCCCCTTACCCTGGCTGTATTGCAGCAGCCTTATCTTAAAAGGGAGATACTGGTGGTAAACACGAGTGATCCGTTTGTCGTGTGATTACCATGGGTGAGACACCAGTAGTGAGACACACGCACAGTAAACAGTTCAAAGACTGGGTGATCAGAAAAGCAAAACATCCAACCAGACTAAATAGGAAGCAGTGCAGCAGGAGTCATTTAGGTTAGAGCAAGGGACCACTCAAGGTTGAAATTGGAAAGGAACCATAAGCCAGTGGTATGGAAGCGAAGCGCAACAACAAAGAGGATACAGCTAGGCGTTATTTCCTGTTAAAGAGATGATATAGTGCTTTACGTAAGGGTATAAAGACAGGGTTCTGACCATCTATAGAAGGTATAGAAGAGTTCAGGGAACTATCGGGTATGAGGGGAAATTGGCCCAAATTGCACATATTTCCAGTAGGGCTTGTGTAGGGCAGCGGAATGCCACAAGATCTATCCATCTTCTTGCTTGGGAGAGTCACATTGCGGATGTTAAGGGTGCAGATACATAGAACAGAAAGGGATATTATTGAAGGCAGTATTGGACAGACTGAAGTAGCTGTCTGAGGCCCACATTCTCCGAGTATTCGAATCTGGAGTCTCAGTGGAATAGGTGGATGACTCCAGATGAAAAAGTTCTATAACAACAGGGTTCTCAAGCACATGATGCATGAGAATGGGTTATCGGGTATCAGAGGGACAGTTCATAACTCACATTAATATCACCAAAGTGATACAAGAGCTTTGGGGCAGCAAAAGTGAAGGATTGCCGACACATGAAATAAGAAATCTATTAATCATGATAGGAACTGGGAAAGAGCAGTTTCACGTCTATTTACAGTTCTAATAGACTGAAACAAAAGTGTACTGGCTGGGCTAAGGGAGAAATGGTTCTAGGTACACAGTGCCTCAAAGACGAGAACTACACAATTAAATTGAATTGTATACCAATGGCGCCCAGAAATACCAGATTTAAATTACTCCAAATCAATATTCTATATATGATATCTTTAACCCTGAATGTTGTGCGTACACCAAATTATTGTATGCTACTGTGGTGTTCACACTTGAAAACTCACAGAAATAACAGAAAAACTCATTTAAACACTTGTGAAATGTGTGATTTCCGCATGGTTTCAAGTCCTAGAAACCAAAAGTCACCTTGCCGATTTGTTGAACATGGTTTTCTCCTAGCCCAAAGGGGGATAGCTATGAATTGGAGGTCACCTAATGCACCTACTATTGCTTTATGGCTGCAAGTAGTGGCGGACTGGGCTTGCCCGGAAAGAGCCATGTTACACATAGAGGACACAATAGGCCTTTAGAGGAATCATTAAACTTCTAGTACAGTTTTAAGTTCAATTGAGAAAGAAAGATCTGATTAATAGTCTGAGAAACTGGGGCTGGCTACCAGGCAAAGGATAAGGTGCAGCATTAATGACTGAATCGACGGTCCCCCAGCTTGCACCGCCAGTTCTAGTAGACTCCAAGATGAAGTAGGGAAAGCAGATACTTTGATTTCTGGACTATTTGGACCTACCTGACTATTAAATATTCCAGCCTCAGCATCAATGAAATGTAATGGGAGACAGTAGTAGCTAATAGTACTATTTAGCTCCAACAGTTAGCTATGCAACTGTTGGAAATGACCACCGTTTGCCAGCTGTCCCACCAGACTTTTGCCCTGACTGGTTATACTGGCTGTAAACTCTCAACCTGTGGTAAAGTCCCTTTACTCCCTCTTTCAACATGGCACCATTGACATACCCCTATTAGGCATACTTAACTCATCTAGAAGTCCCTAGTATATGGTACATAAGTGTACCCAGGGCCTGTAAGTTAGCGGCCAAGAGTGGGCTGCAGGACATTTTGTGGCACCCTATGTAGTGACATGGGAAACAACTCCTCTGCATGTCCTTTATTTAATGAGCCCTCGGTGGGCTTCACAAGTTCAACTTGGTGTTGCATGCTAGTAACTAAAGGACTTGCAGAGGAGAATGCCTTTCCACCTACCCTGCGCAGTATCATGAAGGCTGTGACCATGGAGCTGTTGCGCTGAAACGTGTAATGCAAAATATGCATCTGAATGAAAATGCTGGCTTCCTTTTATTAAAGATTCAGTGGAATTCATCTGCTCTTCGAGTAGGTTTTGAAATGGGAATGTTTGTTGAAATATTTATGACTGGCAGGACAGCTGACTGCACCACCCCTCAAGGTCAGGGGGACACAAGGACATTGAACTACTCAGAGTCTTCCTTAGTGGAAAAGCAGAAAATAAATAGATACTAAACATTTTCATTTTGGAGGCCCACTGGATGGCTTTTAAATCAAATGAACATTATGCTACAGTCCAGAAACTTAATAAAAGTAAAGGAATTCATGAAAGTGCACTACTGATCCCAGCATGCAACAGTAAGTTGAACTCACCTGTGGAGCTCACTGAGGGCTAATAATATAAAATACATGCAGAAGAGAGTGCCTTTCCACCTATGCTGTGCTGTATCATGGGGTAGGACCAGCTAGTTACACAACCACTGCAAGGACATCTGGAGCACCCACGGGGAATTGAAACAAACTTTATCAGCCGCATATACGTTTCAGCTTGATGCACTCCTCAGTGCGGCAAAAACAAATGTCCGATACACACAGCACCAAGTTCATTTAAATTATTCAGCTTTATGATTGGCTGTTCTCTGGCCAATCAGAAGGCGTCAGTCACTCTGTTACGATAATGACGTGTCAGCATCCTCAATGTTATTAATCAATCAAAAGACCTCTATGTCCGATTGAAATCTTCTCCCGACGTTCCCGCTGGATTCCGGCCCCTGTCACCCCATCTGTCCTGCACCTCAACAATACCTCACCTGGGCTGCCACTCGTTGATGGTAAGTTACTGTATATATCCCTTGCCTGCCACTGGATGAATTACAATCTCTCCGCTGGCATCAGTCAAATGGATGGCTTCTCTGGCTTTAATAATCTTTGACCTCTATTGGTCAACGCTGTTTGTCAGCGGCAGTTCAGGCAGGCCAAAAAGAATATGCTTGCCAACTCTCCACCGGGGCCGCCAAACTCGAGACAGGTGCATCTTAAAAGCGGCGGTAGGACCCGCTGGTTCCACAACCACTGCAAGGACATATGGAGCACTCGCGAGTTACTCAATAAAACATTATTAGCCGCATAAGCGTTTCAGATTGATGCCTTCCCCAGCGCACCAAAAAATATATATATATTCACTGAAAAAACAAAGTTTACAGGGACGTTATAGTTTGACTCACTTGTACAAAACCAGTGAAATTCAACACTTATAGTTATCTGAGATAACTATAACTCGTGCCCCCTGCAATGCACTCACATATTACATCCCTCATGACATGGCCAGAGACTTCACTGATGACATATCAAATGACATCACAGATGACATCACTCATGACATCGACTTGTGACTGTGAATGTTTTTAAAAGGTTTATGTGTGTTAAATATATATACCAAGGTGTATTGGTGAATCAGTTGGTGTATGATTGCCTGTTTGAATGATTCAGTGGGTGTGTGACTGACTGCATAAGTTAGTGCTTAGGTATCTCAGAGAATATATGGGTGAGTGACAGGTTGTGTGAATATCTGCATCTGTCTGTCAGTTGGTGTCTAAGTGTCTGTATGGGTGTGTGAGTGGGTACATGACTGGCTGTATGGGTGAGTGATTGGTTGATTGTGTACCTGTATGGTTGTCTGAGTGTCTGTGTGGTTGAGTGAAGAGGTGTGTGACTGCCTGTATGGATGAGTGAGTGGGTGAGTCAGTGACTCTATGGGTTAGTGAGTGTTTCTGTGAAGGGCTGTAAGGGTGAGTTAGTGTGTGTGTGGCTGTGTCGGGGATTGAGTGCATGTGTCAGTGGTAAATGGGTATATGAAAGGTACTATAGGTGAGTTTTGGGGTATGTGAGTGACTGTATGGGTGAGTGTGTGTTTGTGTAAGTATCTGTATGAGTAAGTGAGTGTGTGTGTAAGTGTATGGGTGAGTAAGTGGATGTGTGACTGAATGTATGGGTGAGTGAGTAGGTGTGTGAGTAACTTTATGGGTGACTGATTTAGTATGCAAGTTGCTGTATGGGGGCATGAGTAGATATTTCAGTGGCTGTATTAGTGAGTGTTAGGATTCCCTTTGTAACAAAGAATAACATGTAAGATAGCCGAAACCTTAATGCATGATCCACCTTCATGCTTGTTCAGCAAGCACATATATTTGAGAGGATCCCTAAGTAGTATTAGAAAGAGGTACTTTTGAGACATCCCCTGTCTCCTATAAGAAGGCGTCTCATCCACGAAGCAGCGCTTGGCTTACTGATCCTGCTTCGACCGGTGACCACGCCCCCCCATTCCAAGAAAACTACCTTTGAATCCAAGACCAACAAATCTCTCCCGCATTGTACCTCTTATATCTGGGATCCTTTTACCATCTAAAAGCCCTGACTACGAGGCTGTGCTGCTCCGCTCCTTTGCTTCCCGGAGCCAGTAAGCGCTGCGCGTCACCCCCTCGAGCGAGCGTTCGTGGTGGCTACGCCCTTGCCCCGGAGATAGCCAACACAGGATGGTTGCTTCGCTGCTTCCTGTCACTACTCTATGAGCCGGCCAGCGCGGCGTGTCATCTATTAAGGTGAGTGCAGTCACCTTTTGGAGTGAGCGTCGTTGCTGCTCCGCTCCCTTCTCTGGCTTATAACCATTCAACGCCACACAACCTTTTTGTTATTTCCCGGAGTGTGTTGTGAGTGTGTCTGTGGCTGTTCCTCTCCTCTCGATTTCATAGGTGCCAGCTAGCACAGCACACCTTTTCTCCCAGGGTATATTCGTGGCTGCTCCGCTCCTCACATTGCTCTATGAGATGGCCAGCACGACATACCTTATTTACCTCTCTGTAAAGCAAAGTGCTCGTTGTTGCTCCGCTCACTAACTCCCGGAGCCGGCCATCTCAACACTTGTTTATCTTCCCTTGCCCCCAGAGCTATACCCTCTTCTTTATCATACTCATTAGTATTCCCCTTTGATTTCATTTAGTGACCAGGCTTGATTGTGTAGTGAGTGAGTTTTTTTCCTCGCCCCTCTCCTAGTAGCCCTCTCATTAGGTGTCCGTCAACTCCTACATGCCAGACCTCTGGAGAAACTTTTATGGGCTGTGCTACTTTCTCTGGAGAAAAAACATTTCAACCACACCGTGACTCTCTATTGGTAAGTGAAATGCATTAATGTTATAGGCTCTGAGTGCAAACCTGTTGAACAAAGTTGTAAATATAATCTGTACTTTTTTCTAGCAATCTACTGCTCCACAACCAACGCTACCTGATACAACCTCAGGGGAAGAGTGGTGGTCACTCATTGGTTATTCCCCTCACTTTTTGCGGACAACATCTTGGCAGGAGGTTTTTCTGTCCTTCTCCTAGAGTTGTTTCTGAAGGTGTGGGGATCGGGTCTTCACTCCTGTGGAAGTTCTGTTGTCTTGGTTCACATCCAAGAACTCCTTGACAGTGAGTGAGTTGGTGTGTGAGTGGCTGTATGGGTGAGTAAGTGGATGGGTGTGATGATCTGTGAATCAGTGAGTAGCTGTGTAAGTGCTGGTATGTAAATGGGTTTGAGAATAGGAGTAGGGAAGTTGGAGTGGGTGTCTGGAAGGTTTTATGGAGGTGTGAGTAGCTGCGCCGGAGATTCTGTGGATGATGTCATCAGTGATGACATTTGAGATATCATCAGGGATGTCACTCACCATGTCATGAATGATGTAATATGTGAGGTCTTAACTGCTGAATTTCACTGGTCTTGTACGAGTTATACCTGAGCCTAACTATAACGTGAATGTAACCTTTGGTTTATTCAGCAAATTTCTAAGGTTTTTCTAAATGCTTATTCCTAGCTATAACATCCCTGTAACTTTAGTTTTCTTCAGTGAATTAATCATGATAGTCAGTCAGCAATAGTTGGTTTGTAGAGTGGCTGAGAAAGGGGGCTGGGCCTCCGACCAGTTTTCAGGAATCCCACTGTATAGGACTTACAGGAAGTACCAGGCGGGCTTCTTGGCCGAGTTGCCAGCTTTTCTTTTACTTTTGAGGAATAGGGGTCTGGTGTCCACCCTTCCCTGGACCATTTTGAACCCCAGGACCTCATCCCCAAGGGCCTCACCATTTTTATATTTAAAAAAATAAAAATAAAAGGAAGGCCCCGGGGACCACATCCCCCGGGGCATAACCGTTGTATTATTTTTTGTATTTATTTAAAATAAAAAGAGTGGGGGTTAATGCGTCCCCATCCTGGGGCATTTGTGGCCCCAGGAACCCATCCCCCAGGGCTGTCCCATTTAAAGTGGGTGCCTCTAGGGCACGCACTCATCAATGGGACTGTGGGGGAGCCTGAAGGCTCCCGCAGTCCTTGCTGGCTTCCTGCCTCCTACATGAGCTCGCATTGCTTTCAACATACAGAGAGCTTCTGAAAAGCAGCTCCCTGTGTGTGAAAAGCAAATTGCGACCCTTTCAGCAAGCAAGAGCAAAATGCTCTTGCTTTCTGACACCAGAGCACTTGTTTGCTATGGCATAGCTGGAGCTGTGGAACTGTGCTCCCGCCATGCCATAGCACACTGCAATATCCCGGGGGTGTGCATGGCTGGACAATGTTGGAGCGGGCCCTGAAGGGTGGTTGTCCCCAGGGCCATCTTAGGCCCCAGGAGGGTGGTGGTCCCCGGGGCTGGTGAAGTCCATGAGGTCCACCATATTAAAATGTAAAAGCCCTGGGGAGGTGGTGATCACTGGGGCAGGAGGGGTCTTCGCAGTCCCCTCAATACATTAGCCCTGTTGCGGGGGAGGCCATAGGGCCTGCCCTGTACCTTTTTGTTTAACAGTCAGTCCCCAGGGCTGTGGGAGACCGTGCAGGCCTCCCAAACCTCTTTAATTATGTTTGCCTTAAGGAGGTGCTGGCTCCCAGGGGTGCCACATAGGCAGCCCCATATTAACTTATAAACTGTCTCTGGAACCTGGCCCACGAGTGGGCCTCCATTTAATGAAGCGCTGGATCCAATACGACTCACACCAAAATGTTTTTTAAAAAAATGCTTTTTTGGTCCTGGCGTGCCTCTGGGACCCGCCGTAGAGGTAAAGGAGGTCAGGGTGTTTCTACCCTGCTCCCTTTCTTTTCTTTTAATCTTTTTTCTTGGGACTCAGTCCAACCAAGTCACAAGATGGCTGCCAACACTTCCTAGTCTGAAGTATTGGCAGTCAATTAGATCTCAGGCTCGAGATCGGAAGGGGTCGTGGCCACAGTTGTATATCTGAGAATTCTTTAAATTTCTCAGCAACTACTTAAAAGATTTACACCATTTAACAAATAGGTTGCTTTCTGGACCAAGTGCCACAATTTTGCCAAATTTGGTGTAATTCCATTCAGCAGTTTGGGCTGTAGCTGTGTCTAAATTTTCCTATGGAGAAAAAGCATTTAGGAAACCCCAAGTTTTTCTCGGCCCCCTCTTAATGGATCACCCCAAAACTTTCAAGATAGCAGCTGAAGTGATTGGCGTATTAGTTTCGAAAATATCGCTAGCATTCTTCAAACGATGCCCAAGTTATTGGCAAATGAAAAAATGCTCTTCTCATGGAAACTACATCCTAACTATAACTACCTACTGGTGACCACCAGTTGGAGCAGGTTACATATATATATATATGTCTCGAGGACTGGAAGGGATTTTTAATTCAGGTTATGAATACCACCACTTAATTTACTGTGCACTTCTTTACGCACGTCTCTTCCTCTCTCCCCTTAGCACACACCCTCGACCCCTCTCACTATGTGCGTTTTATTTTTACTTTTGACATCACCATGCAGTAGCCGCTTACCTTTGTCCTTTTTGTAGCATGCTTCCGGGCACCATGAATCCAGTATCATGCATTTCAGCACATAATACAGGGGCTTTTATAGCAGCTAACACTCCTCGACAATTTACTATCCTGGGCGCACACACCATTCTAGCCCTGATTTACACTTCAAGGGTTCACGCACGGTCCTGTATTTTTTGACTGGCGGGGTTATTCTCGGACCCCCGAAAGTATAGTCATTGGTATAAACGCACGCCACATGACAGCATTTGATAGAAGGCCCTATACCTTCATCCAATAATTCTTGCAATATTGGCAGGATGCAATGTATTTATGTTTTTTCTGTGCAGGCTGTGTGAGTGTAATGGAGTCTGGTGCTTTTTCTTGCATGCATTTTGCTTTGAAATTTCGCCGCCAGAGGATTCTGTCTTTATTTGTACATAGTCTGTTTTTTCTGTTGTTTCAATACTGTGTCATGTCACCAGAAGCGTGCTCTTCTTCTTGCAGTAAAAAGACACGCATGACCTATGACGTAAGATGTAAGTAAAATGCCTACTGCTATGGACATAGTAATCAGACTACTGCATCCACTTACATCTACCTGTATATTCTGCACATTTTCTCACAAAGCGCTATGTGATCAAGGCTGCATGTCTGGCAGCCGAAACGCGTCATGTTGGACTTTTTGATGTGTGAATAATCTTCCATCCTTGTTCACACCAGCTTTCGGAGTTTGTTGTGCCCTTGTGTTTCGCTGGAGGGACTGTCTTGGCATTGGGTTTCTTTGTGATGTTATATATATATATATATATATATATATATATATATATATATATATATATATATATATATATATATATATATATATATCTATATATATATAGTTATAGTTATAGTTATAGTTATAGTTATAGTTAGGAATTAGCATTTAAAAAACCTTGCAAATTCACTTAAAAAACCATAGGTTTCACACAAGTTATAGTTAGCTGTACATTTCACTCGTAAAAAACCAATGAAATTCCACGTTATAGTTAGATCAGGTAACTATAACTTGCGCGACCGCAATGCACAATGTGTCATTTCAGATGTCATCATTGATGTCATGAGTGATGTCACTGACCATGTCATAAGTGATGTAATATGTGACGTCATCAGCAGTGCATTGCGGGGGCGCAAGTTATAGTTACCTGATCTAACTATAACGTGGAATTTCATTGGTTTTTTACGAGTGAAATGTACAGCTAACTATAACTTGTGTGAAACCTATGGTTTTTTTAGTGAATTTGCAAGGTTTTTTAAATGCTAATTCCTAACTATAAGGTGTGTGAAACCTATGGTTTTTTCAGTGAATATATATATATATATATATATATATATATATATATATATATATATATATATATATATATATATATATATATATCTGGCAAATATACGTATTGATCTTTACAAATTTTGCCGAAAAATTAAACTCAAGAAATACTTCGAAGAAAAGACGTCTCAACCATCACCTATACTCATAAGCCAAAGTATTCCACCGTTGAGCATAAAGGATATTCCAGCACTTAGAACAGCAACCTCACTACAAACTGAGTCGAGTACACAAGTTACAATAAGTGAATCCTCCCAAGTATCTGATCTACAATACTGCCAATCAATGGGTCATGAAACTAACAGAGGTGGCAACAGTGGCCTCAAAACACGATCAACTTTTTGTCCACAACTCCCTCCAGGAAATAAAATAGACCTTTTCCGAGAAATCATGGTAGAGGAAATCAACAAAATGTCCATCAATCATCTGATGTCACATTCAAAAAAGGAGAGGAAAAAGACATGGAATCTCACACCCACTGAACATACGGCATTACAAGAATTACGGGAAGATTCAAGTATAATCATCAAAGCCTCAGACAAAGGCGGTAACATAGTCATCCAATCATGTGAGGACTATGTTAAAGAAGCCTATAGACCATTGAACTTTGAGGAACATTATGAGAAGCTCACGACCAATCAGATTAGGGACTGGACCAAGGAATATCATGGAAATCTTTTGATCTGGAAAGAAAGAGACCTCATTGATTCAGAAGAATATTCATACTTGAAAACAAACCATCCTATAACGGCAACCATTTACTTTCTTCCAAAGATCCACAAATCCATCATTAATCCACCAGGCAGGCCCATTGTCAGTTCCATCGTCTCTCTGTTGGAATCCACATCTCGTTTCATTGACATCTTCCTGATGAACTACGTCACAGCCTTACCATCCTATCTAAGAGACACTATGGATTTTTTACAAAAAATTGCAAAATTGGAATGGAAAGAAAATTATATCATGGCTTCCATTGATGTATCTTCCCTGTATACATCCATTCATCACTCAGATGGAATAGCAGCGGTGAAACAGTTTCTTGACACCCGACCAATTTGTTACTTAGAACATTCAAACATGTTAATACAAATGCTCACGTTCTGCTTGACACACAATATTTTCCTTTTTAAAGGAGATCTATTCTTGCAAAGACAAGGGACCGCGATGGGGACTTCATTTGCTCCAACGTATGCCAATCTCCTGATGGCTGTATGGGAGACGGAGGTTCTAAAAGAGGAGAAAGCTAGGAATATAAGATCTTGGTCTAGATATATCGATGACCTTTTCATCATATGGGAAGGCGACATTGATGGCCTCAGGAATTTCCTTGACTCTCTCAATACCAACAAATATAAGCTGACCTTCACCTCCACCACAAGCACTACTAACATTGTATTTTTGGATGTCGAAGTTTATATCTCAAATGGCAAAATTTGTACAAAAATGCATAGGAAACCGACTGCCAGCAACAGCATTCTTCATGCCAACAGTGGACATCCAAAAAAACTCAAATGGAGTATACCCTACGGGGAAATGTTGAGAGCAAAAAGAAATTGCTCAGAACCTTCTGATCTAAACTTCCAACTCCAAGAAATCAGTCAACGTTTCCTACAACGAGGATATCCTATGGAAGTCATCAATACGGCTAAAGACAGAGTCAGCACGAAAAAACGATCTGATCTTCTTCAAACCAAGCCGGCAAAGGAAACCGAAACAACTTCCAGGTTAATCATTGATTTTAACAATCAAAGTGATAACCTACGCAAAATTGTCAGAAAACACTGGGAAATATTGTTATTGGATGAAACTGTCAAAAACATCTTATCCTCAAGACCACAGATCACCTACAGGAAAACTGCGTCTCTGGGTGATCTACTGACACACAGTCACTTTGAGATCAAACCAACAATTACAACATCCTGGTTGAACACCCCGGGTTTTTGGAAGTGCTCAAAGTGCAAAGCATGTGAACATGGAAAGAATACAACATCATATCTACTACAAAATGGTCGTGAGGAACGAATCAAGGACCACATCACTTGTGAATCGAAATTTGCCATTTACATTCTAGAATGTCCGTGTAAGAAACTATATGTAGGGAGTACGATCAATAAACTTAAACTCCGCATCCTTCAACACCTCCGCGCCATCAAAAATCAAGATTTTTCCTACCCTATGGCCAAACACTTTTCTGAATTTCACACTGGTGATAGTACTCTTTTAAAGTATTTTGGCATCAAAATCATCAAACTGAAAGAAAGGGGTGGTAATAGAATTCTTGAACTAAGAAGAGCAGAGTCAAGAACAATATTATCAATTGGCACCGAAAAGCCATGGGGCCATAATCTGGATGCTGAACTACATGTACACTTATAAACCAGAATAAAAAGTAAACAGAACATGGACATCCCCTCTCCAAAGAGGATAGAATTAATTGACTTTTTTCATCTAACTAGTTGATCCTTGTTATACATATCACTCAACTACACACTGCTGCTTTCCTTTCATTTTCTCTGTAACAGACTAGATTAATTATATAAACTCCTTGCAAGTGGTTTATTTGGAAAGGTGGGAACGTATTACTCGATGTGATTTCCAGTATTATTTCTTCGTGTCAACCTTGACCACTTAGTACTTTACGTATACATGAATTAGAATATACATATATTTCTTTTCACAAGAATTAACACTCATTAGGATACTATATGTAGATACTATAGGAATCATTGTAAATACTTTGTATATATGTATATTATTCATTGTCAAAGTTGAAGTTAATATGAAATTGGAATCACTCCCTTTCACAAATTATGTTCCCCCCTCCTTTAATAAGGTACTTTACCTTGACTTTCTGTTATCTTGTAGACCGTGAGCAAAATGCTACCATTCATTATTCTTCCATTCAATCAATTGCAATTGTGGATAAATTGTAGCAATCAAATTATTGTTTACTTCAAAAAAACGAATTGTCGACCATGCCCAGTATGTCTTCACTTTCTATTTGTTAATTTGTATCCACACCTTAAAATGGACACTCTGGGCCTCGAGACTCTATGGTCCAGTCGAAGGCCGAGTGCCGAAACGCGTAGACCGTCTTTTGCGTATGCCCTGTTCCATTGACGAATAAATACTAACGGATTGAACTTTGTGGTGCTGTGATTCTTACCTGCGACGCACCTTCTATATTTGGAGGAGAAGTGAGGAGAACTTCTTATCATATATATATATATATATATTTATATATATATATATATATATATATATATATATATATATATATATATTTACAATCTTCCAGGTGGGTCATTCTGGGATTGAGCCCGAAGTCAGGTGGTGCGTTTGCCGGTATGCCCTCGCCGGTAAATAATCTTTTATTCTTCTTCAAAGTAACACGCACTCTCGAAGTTTAAATGCTTAGCAGGAAGCCAATTTATTGTTTGCTACGCGTTTCGACAAATGAATGTCTTGTTCACACAAAGTATAAACCAATAAAGACGTGTTTAAATACAAATGTAAAATCGATGAAGGACTTCTATACATTCATGCTATGTCCTATCATTGACAGGTATCGGCCATCTTGTAATAGTAAACCCAAACTTATGTAGCATTTGTATTTCGATAAATATCCTAATAAATGCAGTATATACAAGGCAGCAACTTTGATTTGTAAATTTCTATCTCGCTCTAGTGGCGCTAAACAAAGTGATACTAAAAAAATATATGAAAGAGGTTTTTCTATATTTACATATCTATAGTATATATCATTTGTAAATTCATTATACATCATAAGCATTATGTCCAATCGCACTAGTGGCTTTTTTGCTTTAGCTGAGTTTTTAACTAGAATCACTTCACAACATGCTTTTAATAACAACATACTGCCTCGTACTACATTTCTTTAAAGTTACTATATATATGTCCTATCATTGACACGTATCGGGCAACTTGTACTGGTAAACCCAAACTTATGTGGCATTTGTAATTCGATAAATATCGTAATAACTGCAGTATATACAAGGCAACAACTTTGATTTATAAATTTCTATCTCGCTCTAGTGGCGCTAAACAAGGTGATGCTAAAAAAGATATGAAAACGGTTTTTATATATTAACATATCTATAGTATATATCATTTGTAAATTCATTACACATCATGAGAATTACATCCAATCACACTAGTTGCTTTTATGCTTTAGCTACATTTTTAACTGGAATCACTTCACAACATGCTTTTGATAACAGTATATTGCCTCGTACTGCATTTCTTTAAATTTACTATATATATAGTTTTTCAAGAGACGGCCTTTTTTTTGTAACCATAAGACAATAGCAGAACTAAAAAACATGTGCACACCCTACTTAATATAAGTCCACCAAGTAATAAGGGTTATCAAAAAATTAATAACCCAATCCCTAAAAAAGTGAAAGAAGTGCAAGTAAATGATCAGACTTTTGTACAAATTCAAACTTAGCGTAAAATTCAAATTGCTCTCTTATCTTGTTTCACATGTAGTTCCGAGCCCGGTGGAAGGAAAGGGTAGGGTACCCATGTGGTTACCATTTAATACGGTGGGTCCCTTCCTTTCTTCCTATAAATGTGAAAACAAGAAGAAAAACAACATTTTAAAATACAATAAAGAATGAACTTCATCGTAGCGAATTATCCATAGAGGCAGAACATTGAGAATTAATTACAGTTTCTTACTTTTTGTCACGATATAGTCAATTAGAGTTACACTGACTAACATTCATTCTTCATACAGATGGGTTGCCATTTCATCATCAATATTGTGGCCCCCAGGGAATTTTGTCTCCAATTCCAGTATCCATTTGGATTCTTTCTTACGAAGGGCCAATTCTCTGTTGCCCCCCCCTATTACTAGGGACAATCTGTTCAATAGCATAAAAGCGTAATAGATCACTGTTAGAATTGTGAAATCTTTTAAAGTGTCTGGCAATCGGATAATGAGCGTCAGTGTTGGTAATTGCTCTTAGATGTTCCATAACCCTCTTTTTTATCATACATGTGGTGCTTCCTACGTACCTCAACTTGCAGGGACATTCCAAAATGTATATTATGTAGGAGCTACTACATGTGAGAAACTGTTGTATTTTCCATTTGCGTGTTCTGCCTGGAATACTGAATTCTTTAACAGAAGGACTATATTTACAAGATCTGCAATGACCGCATGGGAAGAAGCCCTTCAGATCATGGAACGTGCTTTTCTTCATCACTGTGATGTCGCTTTTAACTAGAATATCTCTCAGGTTTCTACCCTTTCTATAAGTTATTTTGGGTCTATCACCTATTTCTGTACCAATAATATTATCGGTTTTGAGGATATTCCAATTGTCACATAGAATTTTCTGTACTTTTCTAGAATGACTATTAAAAGTAGTAATCACTCTTGTGACAGATTCAGTGGTCTCCAATTCGGGTGTTTGGCCCAATGCTACTTCCCTGCTTATTTTAGAGATCTTTTCTAATGCTTTTTTCAACACCCATTCAGGGTATCCACGTTCTCTAAATCTTTTCAAAAGGACATCTTGTTCCAGTATATATTTGGCTTCATTGTTGCAATTTCTTCTTGCCCTCAGTAGTTCGCCATATGGAATGCTCCATTTTAAGGCTTCTGGATGTTCACTGAGGGCATGAAGAAGGCTATTACCAGCTGTCTCTTTACGATAAAGACTGGTAGTGATTTCTTTCTGTTCTACTTCGATTTTAATGTCAAGAAATTCCACAGATGTTTTGCTGATAGTATGGGTCAAGGTGATATTATATTGGTTGTTATTGAGTTTCTTGATAAAATTTAGGGCTTCTGCTTCACTACCCTTCCATACAATTAGCAAATCATCGATGTATCGCAGCCATTTTATTACTGACTTGAAATCTTCCGATAAAGTGATGTCTGCACGAATTTCCTCTTCCCATTTTCCTAGAAAAAGGTTGGCAAAGCTAGGTGCGAAGCACGTACCCATCGCCGTGCCTCGCACCTGCTTGTATAATATGCCATTGAAGAGGAAAATGTTGTTTTTAAGACATATCAATATCATGTCTCTCAACATGTTAGTATGTTGCAGATACATTATATTTCGTGACTTCAAAAAATGTAAACATGCCTCGACACCCTGATCATGATCGATAATAGTGTATAGTGTGTTTACATCTAAGGTAATCAACAAATACTCATCCTCCCATACCAGGCCCTCGATCTTGTTAAGGAAGTCCTTAGTATCCCTTACGTATGAGGGAAGTTCAATGACATAATCCTTCAGGAATTGATCAACATATTTTGAAATATTTTCCAACACGTTTCCTACTGAGGAGACAATCGGCCTACCAGGAGGAATAGTAGGGTGTTTATGGATCTTTGGTAAAAGATAAAGTATATATATATATATTACCTACTGGCGGTCGCCAGTAGGTAGTTATAGTTAGGACCCTGTTTCCATAGGAAAACCGCAACATTCTATTTGGAATAACTTTAGCGCCGGTCGACGAATCCTCGCGAAATTTTCAAAACTAATGGGGCGCTACGCTCCGCTCCTTCCCTGAAAGTCTCGGGGGGATTCGTCAAGCAGGAGCTGAGAAAAAAGGGGGGTCCCAAAACGCGTTTTTCCCATGCATTTTTCCATAGGACCTTTAGACACAGCTACAGCCCGAACGGCTGAACAGAGTTACTTGAAATTTGGCAGAGAGGTAGTCCGCAGGTCAAGGAAGTGCCTTTTGTAGGTCTGGTGTAAATCTGTTCAGTAGTTCCTGAGAAAATAGCATTTAAATCAATATATATATCTGTAAGCGCGCTCCGTGCGCTTACCGTGCGCTTACCGTAAGCTTACCGTACGCGTACGGTGCCGTGCGCGAGCTCAAATCTGATTGACTGTAAACATTCGAATCGGACAAAATCAGGAAGTGTCGGCCGCCATTTCGTGTGTTTCACTCAGAAAAAAAAGGGAGATATCGTGAAAAGGGGGCTAGGAAGAGAGTTACAGACCCCCTAACATTTGAAAGGGGGTCAAAGAAGGACAGAAAAGTACAAAAATAACATTTATTAATTTAAAAAAAAAAATCGCGGGGTACGCGTACGGTAAGCTTACGGTAAGCTTACGGTGAGCTTACCGTACGCGTACGGTAGAAAATAAAAATAAAAAAAGAAATAAAATTCAGATTTAAGTGTTTAGATATTAGGGGGCTCTAAAAAGAGCCGTTGTGTTTATGAAGTGATTTGATTTTTTAGTGGTACCTACAAGTAAGTACCGATGCAGAGTCTAAGGTTCAATAGGAAGACTCTGTTCCCTTCATCAGTGAAGTGTACACCATCTCCTCTATAAATGTCTTGCATGTCGTAACGCAAGTTGTTGTGGTAAATGGAACCCATACCATAGTCTCGGAGGAAAGCAGAAACAGATTTATTGACGTGCTTTCTTGCTTTGTCAATCTGCGGACAAAATTGGTTGGACCAGTTCCATTTTTGCCTTTGGCATATGTTAGAATACGCAAAGGCAGTTTTAGGGAAAAGTGAAAACAGTTGTGCAAAGGTCTCCTTCATAAGCATTTCCAGACCTACCCCAGTCAAAGTGCCTAGGTCATTGCCACCACAGTGCACTATTATGAGGTCAGGGTGTTGGATTTGCATGAAAGATTTCACCAATGGCATCAATTGGTGCAACTTTAACCCTCTCTGACCAATCCATTTAATGTCTACATTTGGCAAAGCAAGGTCTCTCACCATACCTGTTTTCTCTGCGTACTTTTCACTCCAGAAGACATAGCTGTGCCCTACAATCCACACTGTGAACATCTTCCAAGGAGATCTGGATGCACTCAGGAGGTGTATTTCAGTAGAATGAGAAAAAGAAATGAAAGACAGTTTGGAAATGGAGGCATACATATTTTTTTAAAACAAAAATAACTCATTGGCTGTTTCATACCATTCTACACTAAAAACTAGGCTATATGCATCAATATATAGAAGCATGTTTTGTATTGGTACAGAAAAATGTGTTACCAAAGAACAGTGCTATGGATTTGCTGTTAGGTTTGAAAAGTCAAGCACTCTTGCTCTTTGGAAATGAAACATTGTGTGGTGAACTTCTGACCTAACTCTACACAGCAGTGTTGCATGAGCTGTTGCTATGGTAGCAGGCAGAAGTCAAGTTGGGGGAAGGGTACTAGGCTGAAGTCAAGTTGGTGGAAGGGTACTTTTGGAAAAGGGTTGGTTTTCAACCAATAGAAATGTGTGATTACATTTGAAAAAAAGGGGGAAGCACTGAGATTTGAAATTAACATGTATATGTGTGGAAAAAGAGAGGGAAACTTTGCCATTATCTGGTTCTGCTGAGAGGAGAGAGGTGTACAGAACAGAGATCCTGGCTCTGATAATCTGCTGTTTGAGTGCCACATTTCTTTCACAACTAAGTAATTTTAAAGGTGAGTTATGAGTTTGAGAGGGGATGTATATGGTAAATTGAGAAATGAATAATAGAATTGGAATTCCTTTTGTTGAAGTTGTGTTTATCGTTTTGTGTTTTGGGAGAAATTTAAATGTAAGGAACATGTAAATTAATATGGACTATGTTTTCACCATAAAATAAGGTGTATTGTTATAAATGAGGAATACTTTTTGGGTTTGAGGTTGCAGTCAGTAATGCAAATACATTCAGCATCACTAAGGCTGGTTGCCCTTGCTGGAGTGTAGTCAGTCACCCAGGTTACACATGTTTCTGGTCTCAAAAAGCTGTTTGGACATGTGCTTTTTTCAGAATCTGAAAAGTGGATTCAAAATGTGACAGACTGTAAAAGTACTTATCACTTGCCAAAAAGAGAGTAGTAAGTGTGCTTTCCAATTGGCAAAGAAATTTTGTTTTCTGACTAATATCAAACCATGACTCTGTGTGCAAAGAGGAATTATAGACAGAGATTTATTGCGTATTACTCTGGAAATTTTACAGTTGCATTAGTAGGAAAGGGGGAGCTATTTTTTAAGCAGAAGCAGACTCTTAGCACACACCCAGCTGCTTATCTTGTAGAATCATGCATAGTATTCACAACCGAGTGGGGTTTGAGGTTGCAGTCAGTAATGCAAATACATTCAGCATCACTAAGGCTGGTTGCCCTTGCTGGAGTGTAGTCAGTCACCCAGGTTACACATGTTTCTGGTCTCAAAAAGCTGTTTGGACATGTGCTTTTTTTCAGAATCTGAAAAGTGGATTCAAACTGTGACAGACTGTAAAAGTACTTATCACTTGCCAAAAAAAGAGTAGTAAGTGTGCTTTCCAATTGGCAAAGAAATGTCGTTTTCTGACTAATATCAAACCATGACTCTGTGTGCAAAGAGGAATTATAGACAGAGATGTATTGCGTATTACTCTGGTAATTTTACAGTTGCATTAGTAGGAAAGGGGGAGCTATTTTTTAAGCAGAAGCAGACTCTTAGCACACACCCAGCTGCTTATCCTGTGGAATCATGCATAGTATTCACAACCGAGTGGGGTTTGAGGTTGCAGTCAGTAATGCAAATACATTCAGCCTCACTAAGGCTGGTTGCCCTTGCTGGAGTGTAGTCAGTCACCCAGGTTACACATGTTTCTGGTCTCAAAAAGCTGTTTGGACATGTGCTTTTTTTCAGAATCTGAAAAGTGGATTCAAAATGTGTCAGACTGTAAAAGTACTTATCACTTGCCAAAAAAAGAGTAGTAAGTGTGCTTTCCAATTGGCAAAGAAATTTCGTTTTCTGACTAATATCAAACCATGACTCTGTGTGCAAAGAGGAATTATAGACAGAGATTTATTGCGTATTACTCTGGTAATTTTACAGTTGCATTAGATGGCAAGGGGGAGGTATTTTTTCTGCAGAAGCAGACTCTTAGCACACACCCAGCTGCTTATCCTCTGGAATCATGCATAGTATTCACAACCGAGTGGGGTTTGAGGTTGCAGTCAGTAATGCAAATACACCAGAGGTCGTGCTTATGAAGTGAAAAATGGTTGTATAATGGAGAAGGAGAAAATGGTTCCAAGAGATGAGGTACAAGTGATGGCGGATGAGGCTATGGGGAGACGTCCTAAAGCCCCAGTGTACACTTGGAATTGTAGTAGTATTTGCACTGTGCGTCAGGAATCTATTGATAAATTTCGTGAGTTTCTAAGAGAATATAGTAAAAAAAAGTGTTAAACAGAAGATTAAGGTGCTTCAAAGTCTAGATCCATGCAGAGTGAGAGAGAATACTGGTTTGCAGGGACATTCTCTGGCTTGTCTATCTAGAAAAGTGTGTAAAAGTGTTTTTCATCATTTTAGGATGCTGGCTGTTCATCATACTGAAATGAGAAAGTTTGTGAGACGGTTGTATTTTGCTAAAAGTCCAGCAATAAAGTTAGATGAATTGAATAGGGCTCTGTTCCGTGGATCGGTATCAGATGTAGAGAAGGTTACTGATGAAATTCAGTTTTGTTACTTTGGTCCAGAACAAGAAAGTGCAGAAAAGGACACAGTAAATGAGGAAGAAGTGGAAGAGAATGTAGAACCCTCTGTAAGTAAGGCATTTAATGATCACATAACAAAATTTGCAATAATCTCTAATGAAAGACCAAATATTACTTGTATTTGTTGCCGCAGAACTCATTATAGAACACAAACCAGGAATGTGGATCTCTACAGAAAAAGTGAAAATGAAGATAATTATAAGTGGAAGGATTTTGCCACATATATATTTCTTGAAAATTGTTTTGAATTGGGTGAAGATCAGCGTATTTGTAAATACTGTTACAACAAGTTAGAGGAAAATAGAATGCCGACCAGAGCTGTACATAATAATTTAGAATTGGATGCTATTCCTGCCGAACTTTCTGAATTAAATACATATGAGTCTATACTTATTCAATGTGTTCATCCGTTCCAGACCATAGTACGTATGGAGCCCAAAACTGGTAAATTACCTCCTTCAGATTTACTGAGAGGTTTAAAAGGTAGAGTGGTGTATTTGCCCTTGGATTTGAAAAAAAATATGGAAACTATTGATGCAGACACTTTGGAAACTGAACCATTAGTTATTCTGGTTAATGGTGTACCTACAAAGAATAAGAAGATTTGGCAGGAGCTGGTAGATGTACGGAAAGTACAAAGAGCAAATCTGTATTTGAAAAGGAATAACAAATGGTATGAATCAATTTATATAGAAGAAGAAGAAGAAGATTTACAAGAAGACACAGAAACACCAACTGGACAAATTGAAAAAGTGGACAAGTCAAAGGAAGAAGAAATTTATGAACATTTTAGCACACATCCTCTTCATTCAAAAGAAGTTATGGGAGACAATATTGATCTGTTTCAGATGAAGAAAGCAAAAGGAACTCCCGTGAGTGTATGGGAGGAGAGCTTGGAAGCTCGATGTTTTCCCCAGCTGTTTCCTACAGGAAAAGGTGGACGATACGATGAACGTCCAGAACAGATTCCAGCTTCTGAGTATCGAACTACAAGACTATATGCAGAAGATCCCAGATTTCGACAAAGTATTCCTTATTTGTTCCATCTTTTATTTGAAAGCGACTTGTCTGCATTATCATATGCAGTAAATCACATTTTAAAAAGTGGAGTACATTTACAAAATGTGTCTGCTAAGGATTTTATGGAGAAAGTGCAGCACCGAGATGATCATTTGGAAACACAACTGATCAATCTGATGGCTTGTCAGCGTGGGACAAATGAATATTGGTACCGACGCCATGGTGAATTAAAATGCATGTTCCGGAATTTAGGAACACCAACATGGTTCCTTACCCTAAGCTGTGCTGAGTACGCTTGGGATGATTTACTGGATTTTCTACGAGAGGCAAATTCAAACATTAAAAACATCGAATACAAGACAGCAGGAGAACTGTGCTCATTGGATCCGGTTAATGTTTGCAGATATTTCAATCATAGATTTGAGGCTATGATGTCCTTCATCTGCAATAAAAAAAATCCACCTCTTGGAGAAGTAGTGGATTTCTTTTGGAGAAAAGAGTACCAGGCAAGAGGTGCTCCTCATATTCATATGCTGTTGTGGATAAAGTATGCCCCAAAGTTTGGAACAGATACTGATGAAGCAGTGTTATCTTTCATTGAAGAATATGCAACATGTGCTATACCAAAAAGCACAGAAGAGAAAAAGTTGAAGGAGCAAGTTTTACGTTTCCAAAGTCATCGGTGTGGAAAATACTGTCGACGGAAATACAAGAGCAAAGATAAATACTACACTAAATGTCGATTTGGATTTACTAGACCTGTTCTTTCAAATGGAAGAGTCAACAGTTTTATGTCATCTGTGAGACATACTATTACAAGAAAATCACCAAAAAATACCTACAACCTTAAAAGAAAAGAAGAATCAAAAAATATAAATGACTACAACCCAGTCATTTTATCCATGTGGAATGCTAACATGGATATACAGTATGTAGCTGACAATTCCATTGCTGGGGCTCGATATGTAACGTCTTACATTACTAAATCAGAAAAAACTGAATTGAAAGAAATGTGGGAAGAGATTTCTCACAAGAAGAATGTCAGTAAGAAGCTGTACAGTTTCAGTTTAAAGATGTTATCGCATCGAGAAATTGGATCCTACGAATGTTCAGATAGGTTATCTTCTGCAAGTCTCTACTCAAAATCAAGAAGAATAATTTGGGAAAGTTTAGGCCTTGCAGCAATGAGAAATCGGGTACTGAAATCTGTTGGAGAAATTGAATATTTGTCCGAGAATGACCCAGAAAGTACAGATATTTTGAAATCAAACATGTTGGACACATATTATCCCTAGAGAAGTCTTCATCTAGAGAACATGTGTCTTTATGAAGTGCTGCAGAACTACATTTAATTAACGGAAAGCCACAGAAGACATCAACAATGGAAAATATAAAGTCATTGGTGAGGAAGGATGTTTGGTGAAGCAAACAAAAGGAAGTTTGATAAATCACAGGAAGCTGAGTTGCGACACTACTGACAAAAAGGAATTTTACTACTTGGCTCTTTTACAGCTGTTTAAACCATGGCGTACAGAGGATGAACTACTGGGAGAATTTCAAAGCTATGAAGATTCCTTTAATGCTTGCAAAGACAGCATAGAATGCAGTACTTTCACAAATTATGTGCAAATGTTAAATGAAGAAATTGAACAGGAAACTACAATTGCAGCTGAAGTAGCTAGAGACAGTTCTCAAGACAGCCAAAGTTCAGGAACACTCAGTCAAGATCCCCTAGGACAACCAATCGTTGAAAATGAAGCTGCAATAGCCATGAATGAAGTGGAAACGGCTATGAATCAAGCTCAAGAAGAATTTATAGACTTACCAAATTTGGAAAGACAACTGAATGAAGAGCAGCAACAAATTTATGAAGAGATCAGAAACAAAATTGATCACGGATTACTACATGAAAAAAAAGAGTGCTCATGCACATCATTTCATCCAATCAGGATGTATGTAAGCGGACAAGCTGGAACTGGAAAAAGTTTCTTAATAAAAGTCATCAGAAGCTACCTACAGCAAAAAACGGATTCAACTTTGTCTTGTGTGGTTACTGCTCCAACTGGGTTAGCAGCATATAACATAAAAGGAATCACCTTACATCGTTTGCTAATGTTACCAGTGGAGCATGAGAACAAAATACAATACCACAAGCTAACTGGAGAAGCCTGCTTGGAAGTTTCAAGAGTATTGAAGAAGATGCAAGTTCTCATTATTGATGAGGTGAGCATGGTATCAAACTTAATGCTTGCCTTTGTGCATTTAAGAATGCAGCAAATTCTAAGGACAGACTATGACGTGTTATTTGGTGGAAAACATGTCATCGTTTTTGGGGATCTTCTACAGCTTACTCCAGTTAAAGGACAACCAGTGTTTAATACTGTGACACAAGAAGACACAAAGAAGTCATTGGGAAGCATTGGTAATGCAAATATTTGGTCCTTCTTTGAGTACAAGGAACTTACTACTAATATGAGGCAAGCAAACGATGAAGAATATGGAAGTATTCTGAAAGATATCAGAATTGGACTACTCACTGAAGCTGGCACAAAAGCATTACAGAGTCGGTTGCTACATAATTTATTTCCAAAGGAAGAAATAGTTGCAGAGAAGATATACAAGAACATTGCAGAAAAGAAAAGTGTCATCTGCTTAATGCCAACTCTACGTGAATGCTCAATATTCAATTTGACAGTTGATCCGGCATCGTCCGTACACACTGCATGGCCACGGAACCCATTTCTGCAAGTTGATTGAGACCTATCCGTGTCCTTCAAATATACTTCTTTAAAACATATTTAATAACTCATAAAGACAAATGTCATCAGTGATGTCATTTGAGATGTCATCAGTGATGTCATGAGTGATGTCGCTGACCATGTCATGAGTGATGTAATATGTTACGTCATCAGCAGTGGATTGCGGGTGCGCGAGTTATAGTTAGCTTAACTAACTATAACGGGGGAATTTCAATGGTTTTTTATGAGTGAAATGTCCGCTAACTATAACGTGTGTGAAACCTATGGTTTTTTCACTGAATTTGCAAGGTTTTTTAAATGCTAATTCCTAACTATAACGTGTGTGAAACCCATGTTTTTTTCAGTGAATTATATATATATATATATATATATATATGCTGTCCAGTTTTAGGTTTAGATAAAACCCCAGTGAAAGGGAAATAGCCCTCACCAGTGTAAACATATATACACTGCAAAGACACCTGCAGAACCACAAACTAAATGCCATTCAAAGAAAGGAAAAGGAGAGTGAAAGAGTCATTTTTTTTCTTCCTGAAGGGGCCAATACAATGGAACTTTGGTATACAAGCTAGCAGCAGGAAAGACTGGGCTAACACTATTCTGCTTGTTAAGGGATGCCACTAAAAAACTATTTTTGCTTTTCTCAGGCATGTAGTCTTTGGCCTGAAGATACAGGGTTTAGAAGCAAGTCTTATTTAATAATTTTATAAACTGTAGAGAATCAGTAAACATCAAAATCATATTTGACATTTTGGCTGCGTTTTAATCTTTCACTGATAGGTGAAATGGCTGGTTTCATAAGAATCTTTTCCAATATGTGCCATCACATTTACCTACGGAGAGTGGGTAAAAATCCTTGATACATCAGCACACAATTTCTAGTGAGTCAGTATTGATAGAAGGTGAATTGTCAACACCCCAGGCTTTAAACATTCAATGCAGGTTAAAGTCACATGTATATGTGAAAAGAGTGCTATCACCAAGCATCTGGGATAGTGGTGAAAAATGACACCAGACTTTTAGAAAACATGGAAAGCAATATCATTTGGAATGCTGCTGCAAAAAGGTTATTTCCAAGTTCAACAAAGATTGGAGTGATATTGTTTGTATTTACAGTGATTCAGCTACTTATATGAAAACGTTGTGTGATGACCTATCAAAATCGATACTTGAGCTGAAGTACTTCCCTGTAAGAGATCCTTGCCACTTGTTAGATGATATGCTGAAAGCATCTTTGCAAACTTCAGTGTTAATGAAGAATGCAATTGGCTTTGTAGTCCATTCCGGTGCACTGTTTTGTTATGCAGGGGAATAAAAATACCAATATTTCTTGCTCTGTGTGGCATCAAAGAAAGAGTCATCCCAACTGTGTTACTTAGCTGATGGTTCTCAGTCCAAGGGCCTGTGAATGCTATATTATCCATGTGGCAACCGTTTACAGTATTGATGATGCCAAAGGCAAGAAATGTGAGGATCTATGCATCTACTGCATTCTTAGATTCTTACAGGAAAACATAACTACTTTAGTGGACATAATAAAACAACTAGAGTCTGAAAACAACCTTATCTGCCAAGTGTTCAGCATGATTGGTGTAGATGTGAAACATCTCCTTGAAAATAGGCTGGGCGGTATCATTAGTGACTTTGGCACTGCAACATGTTCCATGTTAGAGTGCTTGCCACTCTGTCTATATACCAATGACTATCAGTGCAGAAAGCAAGCAATAATAAATGCAAAACGTTCCCTAAACACCAGAAAAACACTGTTTCTGTTGTTTTTAATGGCTTCAAAATGTGTCACCACGGATAAACACTGTTTTTTAACGTATTGAAATCACTTGAACACTGAAAAAACCCCACCAGATTCACCAAAAATAGAAACTGAAAACAGGAATCCCTATAGATATATATATATATATATATAAATTCACTTAAAAAAACATAGGTTTCACGCATGTTATAGTTAGCTGGACATTTCACTCATAAAAAACCAATGAAATTCCCCCGTTATAGTTAGTGCAGGCAACTATAACTCACGCGACCGCAATCCTCTGCTGATGACGTCAGATATTACATCACTGTATTTAGACACCTATTTACCCATGTCTTCTTCCATTACTCTTTAGCTATACATATATTACAAATATTTATTTTTCATAAAGACACATATGTCATCAGTGATATAATATCTGACGTGATCAGCAGAGGATTGCAGTCGCGTGAGTTATAGTTGCCTGCACTAACTATAACGGGGGAATTTCATTGGTTTTTTATGAGTGAAATGTCCAGCTAACTATAACATGTGTGAAACCTATGGTTTTTTAAAGTGAATTTGCAAGGTTTTTTAAATGCTAATTCGTAACTATAACGTGTGTGAAACCTATGGTTTTTTCAGTGAATTTGTACGGTTTTTTAAATGCTAAGTTATGTATTTATGAATTTTTTTTTATTCAGGTTTTTCACCGAAAATCACTCAATAAACACAAGGGCTCTTTTTAGAGCCACCTAATATCTAAACTCTTAAACTTGATTTTTATTTCTATTTTTTTAAATGTTTTTTTCGGGTGCGCGCATAGTGCGCGCACCTCGCGATGTTTTTAAAAAAAAATTAAATCTTTTTTTTTGCCCTTCGTGGTCCTACTGTGACCCCCTGACAATGGCTAGGGGGTCAAGAACTCCCTACTCTGCTCCTATTCACGTTCTCCACCTTTCCCTTTCAGTGCAACAGACAAAATGGCGGCCGACACTTCCTGATTTTGACCGATTCGAATGTTTACTGACATCTAACAACCAATCAGAATTACGCTCGCGCACGGCAGGGTACGCGCACAGGGCTTGCACAGTGCGCGCACCCTGCGCGCGTATAGATATTGAGATGCTTTTAAATGCTATTTTCTCAGGAAATACTGAACAGATTTACACCATACCTGCGAAAGGCACTTCCTTGACCTTATGGCTACCTCTCTGCCAAATTTCAAGTAATTCTGTTCAGCCGTTCGGGCTGTATCTGCGACTAAAGGTCCTATGCAAAAATGCATGGGGAAAGCGCGTTTTGGGACCCCCCCTTTTTCTCGGCCCCCGCTTGACGAATCACCCCGAGACTTTCATGTTAGGAGCTGAGCGGAGCGCCCCATTAGTTTTGAAAATTTCACGAGGATTCGTCAACCGGCGCCAAAGTTATTCAAAATAGAATTTTGAGATTTCCTATGGAAACACTAACTATCTACTGGCGACCGCCAGTAGATAATATATATATATATATATATATATATATATATATATTCACAGAAAAAACCATAGGTTTCAGGCACGTTATAGTTAGGAATTAGCATTTAAAAAACCTCAGAAATTCACTGAAAAAACCATAGGTTTCAGGGGTGTTATAGTTAGCTGGACTTTTCACTTGTACAAAACCATTGAAATTCCCCCGTTATAGTTAGTTCAGCTAACTATAACTCGGGCGCCCGCAATGCACTGCTGATGACGTCACATATTACATCACTCATGACATGGTCAGTGACATCACTCATGACATCACTGATGACATCTCAAATGACATCACTGATGACATCACTGATGACATCATCCAGTGAATGTGTGTTTTTCTGAAAATTAAATATGTTTTATATATGTATATCTCAAGGTCGATGGAAGAATAAATGGGTATATAAGTGTCTAAATGGATGATTTGTTTTTGAAAAATTGATTGTGTAACTGACTGATTAAGTGTATCATAGTGAATACATGGCTTAGTGAGTAATGTTTAAATATGTAAATATCTGTATCAGTCTCTCACTTTGTGTATAAGTGGCTGCATGGGTTGGTGAGTAGCTACATGGGTGTCTATATAGGTTATTAGTTGTTTTTTTGAGTATCAGTCTGAGTGTCTGCATGGTTCGGTGGGGGGTATTATGTAGTGCATAGGTGCATGAATGAGTGACTCACTGTTTGTATGTGTTGAACACAGCATGTGTGCAGGACTGTATGGGTGGATGAGTGTGTGTATGGGTGTGTTAGTGAGTGAATGACTGTCTCGGTAGTGTCTTTATGAGTAACTACATATGTTTTAAACTAGTATATGTGACTATTGGTGTATATATGTGAGTATATGTGAGAGTGAGAGATTGAAAGAGTTCCTGTATGAATAAGTATGTGTTTCTATAAGTGATTGTTTAAAAGACTATGTATGTGTAAGTTTCCGTAGAAGTAAGTATGGTGGTGTGTGTATAACTGTATATGCAAGTAAATGTATGTTTGATTCTTTATTAGCATGAGTGACTATGTGTGTGAGTAACTCTATGGATGAGTGGCATTGTGTAACAGGATGTATAGGTGTATGAGTACATATGATGAGTGAGTACATGTATGAGTGACTGTATAGGACTGTTGGTGAATGAGTGGATGTGTATGTGGATCTTAGAATTACTGAAGAGGTTGTTGTAACTGGTATTGGTATGTCCATTGTTTTGAAAATTTTAGTCTCTATTTTTGAATGTGTGTATCAAAGGTTATATTAGGGTGAGAGGAGGTCTGCCACTCTATCACAAGGATGATGTCATCAGTGATGTCATCAGTGATGTCATTTGAGATGTCATCAGTGATGTCATGAGTGATGTCACTGACCATGTCATGAGTGATGTAATATGTGACGTCATCAGCAGTGCATTGCGGGCGCCCGAGTTATAGTTAGCTGAACTAACTATAACGGGGGAATTTCAATGGTTTTGTACAAGTGAAAAGTCCAGCTAACTATAACACCCCTGAAACCTATGGTTTTTTCAGTGAATTTCTGAGGTTTTTTAAATGCTAATTCCTAACTATAACGTGCCTGAAACCTATGGTTTTTTCTGTGAATTTCAAAGGTTTTTTAAATGCTAATTTCTAACTATGCCTACAGAGATAGGACATGTGAAGAAAGAAGAAAAAATGCACAGAAAGAAACAAAAGAAGTGCAGAAAGAAGCAACAGAAGTCCTCAAATACGAAGATAATTGCAGGAAGAAGGATAACGTGCAGAAAGAACAAAAAGAAGAGCAGAAAGAAGCCTTGTTGCAAAATCATCCTGTACCCTCAACATTTTCAGACGGATACTGGTGGTAACTGAGCCTGACTAACCAGTCCTAGAGCCAGTGCTATGTTAAAAGACACTTAGAATACAGTGAAAACACCTACATACACTAGGGAACATTATGCGTTGGGGTCCCCCTGTGATTAGCATGACCTCCTCTGTAAGCCCCTAGTATATAAGAGGGCATGGGGATTAAAACTACCTCTTAAAACAGGCCACAGGGCGTTTTTGCACACGTTAACTCAGGCCCCGTCCCCTCCCTTCACCACTGTGTAAACACGCCCTGTGTCCATTTTTAGTTGGGAGATTAAGTTCATTGGAATCCTGAGGGTCCCTGGGGTCCAACTAGCCCACTAGGTACCTCCAGTAAGTGCCACAGAGCTGCGTTGCAGAGAGGTGTAAAAAGTGGCACGGCCTGGACCACCTCTCTGCAATGCAGCTCAGTGGCGCTTACTGGAAGCACTTGGTGGGCTAGTTAGCCCCCAGGGGCCCTCAGTATTGAAGGGAAATTATATCCCCAATTTAAAACGTGCCATAGTGCGTGTTTGCACACGTCACCTCAGGCCCCGTCCCCTCCCTTCACCACTGTGTAAACGCGCCCTGTGGCTGTTCTAAGTTGAGAGATTAAGTCCCCTTGAATCCTAAGGGTCCCTAGGGTCAAACTAGACCACTAGGTACCTCCAGTAAGCGCCACAGAGCTGCGTTGCAGAGAGGTGTAAAAAGGGGCTTGGCCTCAGAACACCTGGCTGCAGCGCAGCTCCCTGGCGCATACTGGAGATACCTGTTGGGGGCGCGTTTGCAGAGTGCTGCACGGAGGGGGCATGGCCTCCTGCACGATGCCAGTCTTTTATTTATTTTAGTTTTTTAAGAAGGGGGGCTGTTTGGTTCCCCTTCTTATTCTAATTTATTGGCCCTGATGACCCCATCCCCCAGGGCCAGTCTCCTAATTATATTTTTTTGACCCCAATCCCCAGGGCCGGCCACTGTTTTTTATTATTTTTTAAAAATATATATTTATAGACACACCTAGGACATGCTGGACAAACCGTACGTACCTATCACCATGACGATTTGCGTGATATTCATTAAAAGGCGACTATGCATGCATTGAATCCACGTGGAATGTATTTACACCACTAGTGAAGCTCTGACATGTCTGATGCCCTACCGTGCCTAATCCCGGTAGACACCCTTGTCGTTTATTTATACAAACTTGGGTAGCTATTGACGGGCACATTTAATACACATGCACACCAAGCCATTCAACGGGGATTCGACAAAAATTCGACCAAAACTATGCAAGAAACCCCCCTCACGGTTAATAAAACACACATCCACTGCCGGATGTGTAATACTTTTTATTTTACTCTCTGGAAAGGGGACGAACATCACTTGAGAGTCACAGCGCGCTCCTGACAGAGCCCAATGCTGTGTTACACCCACCATTGCCTGCCGTGTGCCACACACCTCTGTGTTGTATTCCACTAGCTAGTGCATATGCTATGACACTCTCTAGCCCATGTGCACTGTAACACCACCCCGTGAATATGTCATGCCACACTTGTCTTCGCACGGGTTATATTGCCCCATCTAACGTGCCTTTCTCGATGCCTATGTTATAACGCACAGTGCTATGCCATACATATTACAATCTGGGATCCATATCTTTGTCACAGTGCATATGCAACCTTACACTCCCCAGCACATATTTTATATTACAACTTTAGAGACTAGTTAGGTTACACAACACTGCCCTGTGCATATTACACTCCAAGGCGCATATCGCATAGCACGCGCTAGTGCCTGTGCTATCTCGCGCTCTCCAATGAATCTGTCATTGCGCACAATGTATTGCATATTATATTTCACGCCCGGTTCATCTTATATCACACTTTTTGGTGCATAGTTTATACCATACACTATATCTAGTTTTCATTTTCAATCGTGCTCTCAGGACTATGTTCTATATAACACTGTGTTCACCTACCCTTTTCACGGGCATTACATTTTGCGATAGGGGGTGGAGGGTCAGGGGGTGTTTCTGCCAAGTGAGCCCGGAGTCACAGTCACAAACGTCCTCTTCTTCCTGAATAAAAGTGAGATTATGCTGCATACTTGTTCATATTTTAAGTAGTTCGCACAGACACAATGTTTTAAAAACAATAAAGTTCCTAATACCCGCCTTCTCTGAACAGTTAGCTTGCTGCCCCATCCCCTTCCTCCCTATCCTCTGTTGTGTGAATCCATGGACTAGCCTCCTCCCTCCTGCCATGCATGGTCTGATGTGCTGCCACTGCCCTCAGTATGATGCACCAGTCCACTCCTCCTGCCCTCCATTGCCCAATTCTATGCCCCATCATTGACCTCCTGCTTAAACTCTGTGCTTAGCTTGCTGCCCCTATTCTCCTTCCCCCTGCCCTCCGATGTCTTTGTGCATGCCCCTGCTCCATCCTTTTTGCCCACCATGTCCCATGGACCTGCCACTCCTATCTACTCTGAGTGTTCTGTTGAGCTGTCACTCCCCTCCCACCTGCCTAGCATTGTCAGATGACTGTAACCTGTCCCTGTCACCTCCACCCTGCCTGTCCACATGCCATGCCCCTATCCTCTTCCTCCTGTCCTACATGGTCCATTGTACTGCCACACCCTTCTGCCCTCCCTGGTCTGTTGTGCTGCAGCTGCTCCTCCTGCCTGCCCCGTGTGGTCTGTTGTGAGGTCCCTTCCCCTGAACTTTCTTGTCTGTGCACAGGTCCTGACCCTCCCTTCTATCCTCCATCGTCCTTTGTGCATGCCCCTCCACCCTCCTTCTTGCCCATCATAGCCATTGTGCTGCCACTAACCCTCCCACTTGCCATGCATGGTCTTCTGTGCTGCCATGGCCCCTCCCACCTTCCCTGTGTGGTCAGTTAGCTGCCCCTGACCCCCTCCCACCTTCCCTCCATGGTCTGTGTGTATGCCATCACAGTCTCACTGTTGCTCTTCATGGTGTGTCTTGCTTCTAGTGCCCATCCTGCCTGACCTCCATGGCTATCTTGCTGCTCCTGCCCTGCCCCCTTGCCCCCAGCCCTACTCCCTCCCTCCTGGCTTGTCTGTTCCATTGTAATGCCCCTGATCCGTCCCTCCTGCCCTTTATGGTCTGTTATGCTGCAGCTTTCTCTCCTGTCTGTCCATTATGGTCAGCTAGCTACCATTGCCTCTTGCCCCTCTGTTCTCTGTTGTCCATGTGCATGGTCTTGTCCCCTCCCTCTTGCTTTCTATGGATTGTTGTGCTGCACTCCCGTGTGGTGTATTGTGCTGCTGCAAACCCTGATGCCTGCCCTGCAGGGTCAGTTTGGTGCACCTCTCCATGTCCCTCCTGTCCTCTGTTATCCAAGTCCATGTCCCTATCCCATTTCCTTCCATGATCCAATGTACCATACTTGCGAACATTTTGAACTTGGTAAGAGGGAGATTTTGAAAAAAAACTGGGGTATTGATTTTCCCCTTTGAGTTACATTGAAAAAGAGGATATTGTAGACAGGAGACAGATCAAATAAAGCCCATTTGAGCTTAAAAACATTGGACGTTTTCTGGCTGAATCGGGTCTGTTGGCATGTATGGTTGTACTACCATTGCCTCTTCCTTCTGCCCACAATGGTCTATTACATTGCCACAGGCTTGAAGGAGGGTAGATTTTGTATCACAGGGGGCCCCTGGCCCGTTCTGTCCACACCTGAAGTATGAGACCCTTGTCCTTGCCCTGCCAGCTGCATTTGTAGGCCGTATTAAATTGACCAGCGGGTCCTGTGTTGCTATATAATTATCCTGAGACATCCTTACCACTCAGCCAGTATAAAACCCCTGTGTAGGCCCTTCTGTTCAATATGTAGGCCTCTTTGTTAAATTGACCATAGCTCTGCAATTTTAGTGTATAGCAGTCTGAAGGCAGGTATGCGAGGCCTTCTGCTCCAAACCAGTAGCCCCCACCCTACCCGAGTGCTCCGTGCTCGGTATCAAAGTTCAACATCCCCCTGAAGCTGTCGACATACAGTAGGCTGCATCCTGGACTGGTACTTGCTTCCTGGGCAGGTTTCCCGCTTTTAAGGAAGTGGCAACCGCAGAGCGTCAAGTTAGGAGAACTGAGGAGATTTTATACATGAATATATTGAATTCCCGTACAATACCCATTATTTTCTGCTTGCTCTATGGAACTTACGATAAGCGATTGGCCTGAGAGACTGACCTTTTCACCCAGTCCATTGTCAGCATTAAGTGGGTAAATGACGAAATGTCTGGTAAAATCTGCAGACGAAGCTTTTGGGTAGCATACGTAGGTAGATGTAGCGTGCAAAGGAGCCCACAAAATGATATAAAAAGGGAGCACCCACAGATATCGACGGACTACCTCGCCGTCTGTATGTAGGTTAACAGGCAGTGCAGGTTTTCCCCAAGAGCTGGGAGCTCTTGTCTTCCTTTGCTTAAAATGTCTTGCTCTGCTTTGCTTGAAGTATCTTATTCTATTTTACCTATATGAAATGTCATGTTATGTTTAACCATTGTTCTCTTTACTTTTGCATTTAAAAGATTTTGTATTGTAATTGCAGGAATGCTTGCTCTAAGAGTAAACGTGAGTGTTCCTAGGTAACATTTTCCTTGGTGTAACTTGTTTCTCATGATGCATTTATAGATGTGTTTTCTCTCTCTCTCTGTCAGTACATTAATTGAGATACAGAGAATATCATGACAGCTGTATGATTATCTGGATTCTGTATTTTGTACTTTATGTCTCTATTCTGCGGTTTCTTTGAAGTTGCATCTTCTCATTAAACTGCCATTGTATTCTGCCTCCAATTCCATGTCTCATATGTCTGTTTTCTTCATTTTTGGAGCAAGCGTTCCTAGGCACCCCGGCTCAAATTAAGGTGCCCCTTTTGTCCCTGACTCACTCTCCTGCTCAGTTCTGTGGTGGCTCCCGGGGATCTGGGGACCGCCCCTAGCTTCCTTGACCCGTAATAGATCTTGCCTCCAACAGCCTCTCTTGCAAGTCCTGTATTGTTGGTTTGTTGCCCCTGCCCCCCTTTCCACTGCCCTCCATAGTCTGTTGTGCTTCCACGGCCCTTCCTGCCTGCTCAGTGTGGTTAAATTGTTGCCTTTGCACCCTCCTACCTGCCTTCAATTTTCAGAGTCCGTGCCCCTGGCCTCTGCCTCTCAACAGTATCCTAATGAACAACTAGATTGCTAACATTCTATATTTATTACAAAAGTGTGGAACGCCTGACATCATCTTGATGTAATCAAAACTGTAATACCTAGAGCATTTCCTTTAGAAATTACATATATGAGAGGGTCTTATTGGCATCAAAATTATGGTTAGTGCTCTAAAAGGCTAAAATAAGGACATATTTTCTGAGTTTTCAAATAGCGACAAAGCACTTTTAAATTATTTGTTATCTTTATGTTTTTTTATCCAGTTGACCACTTGATTAAATGTTGCACTTAGGGGAGATGATGTGGTGTTACTTCCAGAACTGCAGACTTTGCAACTGGGGAACCAGGTTGAAGTTTCTGCTTCAGCTCGACATTCTGTGATTCTGGTCAAATCACTTAGTCTCCCCATGTCTACAACCAAAATGAATGTGTTCTTGTGTGATGTAACCAATGCTCATGTAAAGCACTCCAATACCTGACAAGTCTGCACTATATAACACTGCAAAAACACAAAATAATAAGTGTTTTGCACACTTCTGTCATTGGGCTATATTTGGGCTACATCTGGGTGATTTTGGGCTACATTTGGGCTCTTTTGTCTCCGGTGGCCATCTTGGGAGATTTATTTGTTATGAAGTTTCCTAATTTCCTCATGTACTGCAGTCTCCTCAGTAGGAAATGCTTTCAGTTTTTTACTTTGATTCCATCATGAAGGTATTCAGATATGTCACACATTTGCCATAAATTCTGAATGTTAGCACTCTAGTTGCTCATTAGATCATTGTAGTAAAACTACTGCACCATGGAAGTCTGCTCCTGGTATTAAAAGTGCATGTTTCAGTCTGCATGTCAGAATTTTTTTAATGAAATAGAAGAGGATTTGAGAAGTCACTCAAAATGTGCCCTCATTTTCTTTCTTCAGCATTAATCATAATTTCTATGGCAAAATGAACCTCCTCATTGTGTTCCTTTTTAAATTAAATGTTTTAAGTGTTACCAGTTTATTCCAATCAAGATGGCTTCAGGTGTGCCATACTTTTGTCATAATGAAGACAGTAAGCGCTCTAGTTGTTTTTAAGAACATTCTGGGACATTCTGTCATTGGGCTATACTTGGGCTACATCTGGGTGATATTTGGGCTACATTTGGGCTCTTTTGTCTCTGGTGGCCATCTTGGGAGACTTATTTGTTATGAAGTTTCCTAATTTCCTCATTTACTGCAGTCTCCTCAGTAGGAAATACTTTCAGTTTTTTACTTTGATTCCATCAAGAAGGCATTCAGATGTGTCACACATTTGCCATAAATTCAGAATGTTAGCACTCTTTTTGCTCATTAGATCACTGTAGTAAAGCTACTGCTCACCAGGGAAAACTGCTGCTGGTATTGAAAGTGCATGTTTCAGTCTGCATGTCAGAATTTTTTAATGAAATAGAAGAGGATTTGAGAAGTCACTCAAAATGTGCCCTAATTTTTCTTTCTGCAGCACTAATCATACTTTTTATTGAAAAATGAACCCCCTCATTTTGTTCCTTTTTAAATTAAATGTTTTAAGAGTTACCACTTTAATCCAAGCAAGATGGCTTCAGGTGTGCCATAAGTTTATCATAAGTAGGACTGTTAGCGCTCTAGTAGTTCTTTGGAACACTCTGGGAAGCTGCAGTAGAACACAAAGGAATCAACTGACAGTCTCTGCCCTTGTTGGATGTACATGTTTTACTGAGAATGTCAGACTTCATTCTCACATGACTGAGAAAGATAATGTGAATTTACAGAAAATAAGCTCTCAGTTTAGCCTATAGATCACCTTCCAAACCTCTGTGGTAAAAGCATGAGAAAATATTTTTCTCTCAATCATGATATCCCAGCAGAAGGCTTTTTCACATGGTGAAATCACCTTAGAACATACCACAATTCCTAAAATGAGTATGGTACCATCAACAAATGATTTATAATGTAACTAAAGTCTTAAAACCTTCTATTAACTGCAATGCTTTTTAATGAGGTGCTATCATGTATATTGGTCCCAAGATGGCTGCCAACACTTCTTGGATGAAGTGCTGACAGCCAATCAGATCTCAGGATGAGATGTGTGGTTAGGCTCCGCCCACATATATATATGCTTTTAAATGCTATTTTCTCAGGATCTACTGAACAGATTTACACCAAACCTACAAAAGGCACTTCCTTGACCTGAGGACTACCTCTCTGCCAAATTTCAAGTAATTCTGTTCAGCCGTTCGGGCTGTAGCTGTGTCTAAAGGTCCTATGGAAAAATGCATGGGAAAAACGCGTTTTGGGACCCCCCTTTTATCTCAGCCCCCGCTTGACGAATCCCCCCGAGACTTTCAGGGTAGGAGCGGAGCGTAGCGCCCCACCTATTTTGAAAAATTCGCGAGGATTCGTCAACCGGCGCCAAAGTTATTCAAAATAGAATTTTGAGATTTCCTATGGAAACACGGTCCTAACTATAACTATCTATGTGTATATATATATGTATATATATATATATATATATATATATATATATATATATATATATATATATATATATATATATTACTTCAAGAAACGAAAAACGCACTCTCAAAGGTCAGTCTTTTTTAATCATGAATCGCTACGCGTTTCGACACAACCTGTGTCTTGATCACACGATTACTTCTGGATTCTCGAACATACATATAGGTATATGTAAACATAGAAGAGGTGCTAACATGTTGCTCATTTAGGCTGCAAAGCGGCCGCCATTTCTAAACAGGTACAAACCTCGTACAATTAGATGAATCTAACCTAGTATTCTTTGAGTTCAGACATTCAATCAGCTTGTTGCTTGTTTGCAATATACATATTGGATTATGTCATGCTGTCGAGTATATGTAATACGTTTAACCGCACTTAAATTTAGACAAAACATTCAATCAACTTTATCCATTGTGAGCTGATAAACAGACAAAAGCTAGTAATGCTGAAAAGTCAAGCCCCACTACACATGCGCAATTCAGCGGACTAGTGCCGCATACGTTCCTATAGATGTGCAGGCATGCATGTAATGGTTTGCAAACTTCGAACTCAATTATAGGGATTTCTATACGGACTAGTGCCTCATATACAAACGTACCCATATGGACCCCGGAAGGACCCGATTGTTATTGTATATATATATATATATATATATATATATATATATTCAGTGAAAAAAACATAGGTTTCAGACATGTTATAGTTAGGAATTAGCATTTAAAAAACCTTAGAAATTCACTGCAAAAACCATAGGTTTCAGGGCTGTTATAGTTAGCTGGACATTTCACTCATACAAAACCTTTGAAATTCCTCTGTTATAGTCAGTTCTGCTAAATATAACTTGCGCGCCCGCAATCCACTGCTGCTGATGTCACATATTACATCATTCATGACATGGTCAGTGACATCACTGATGACATCTCAAATGACATCATCCAGTGAATGTGGTTTATGTTCGTTATTTAAATATGTATCATATATATATATATAGCAATGTGCATTGAAGAATGAGTGGATATATAAATATAAATATCTGGATGGAGGATTAACCCCTTCTGTGCCACGCCCTTTCCCCCTCCTGTGCCGGGCGTTACATTAGTGGGTGGGGTTCATGACGAGATAGTCTCGTCATGGGCACAGCGCGACCGTGCTCCATGACGAGACTATCTCGTCATGGGCACTGAAGAGGTTAATAGCAGTGTGATTGACTGTTTACTTGACTAATTTATAGTGTCTCACTAAATATATTGATTAGTGACTAAACTGTGTGAATATCTGTATCGCTTTGTCAGTTGCTGCACCAGTTGGTTACTAGCTACGTGAAAGTCTATATTAGTTATTGATTAGTTAACTGAGTATTTGTATGGGAGAGTGAATGTGTGTGTGGTTTGGTGGGGAGGGTGTGACTGCCCAAAGATATGTGAATAGTTGATTCAGTAGGTATATGAGATAAGACTACATGTTGTAACAGTTGTTTGGGTGAGTGAATATCTTTATGGGTGTGGTGATGAGCAAATATATCTCTCAATGGTACATGTCCAACAAACTAGAAAAATAAAAGGCAGTGTATGTGAAAGTTGTTGTATATAAATAAGTATACATAAGACTCAGTGATTGTATGAGTGACTGTATGAATAACTGTATACTTGTAATAGTGATTTTATAACACACTAAGTATGAGTTACTATCTATATGAATAAATGAAGTGGTGTTTGTATAAGTGTGTAGCTGACTAAATGTAAGTATGATCCATTGTTTGCATACGTGAGTAAGATGACTGCATTAGTGAATAGGATGTGTACTGGTGTGTAATGTCAATATAGGTGTATAAGTATATTTGATAGTGTTCTATTGATCATTGACAGCATGTATGAGTGAATCTATAGGTAAGTGATTAGATGTGTGTGTAGATCTAGGAATCACTGAGTGGGTTTTTAGAAACTTGTATTGGTGTGTCAATGGATTCAAATATGGTACTCTGTATTTTACAGTGAGTGATGAAAGGTTAAACTAGTGTATGATGAGGTGTATCTAATTGTCATGTGGATGATGTCATCAGTGATGTCATCAGTGATGTCACTGACCATGTCATGAATGATGTAATATGTGACATTATCAGCAGTGGACTGCGGGCGCGCAAGTTATAGTTAGCAGAATTATCTATAACGGAGAAATTTCAATTTTTTTGTACGAGTGAAATGTCCAGCTAACTATAACAGCCCTGAAACCTATGGTTTTTTCAGTGAATTTCTAAGGTTTTTTTAAATGCTAATTCCTAACTATAAGATGTCTGAAACCTATGGTTTTTTCAGTGAATTTCTAAGGTTTTTTAAATGATAATATTTAAATGTAATAAAAGTTATATGTATTTTTCTGATACTGATTTTCTACAGTTTTTTAAATGATTATTTTTACATATTTTATTTTTTAAATTACATTATATGGGCCCGATTCACAGAATTAACTTAAGACTAAATCCTAAACTTATTACTTTGTGGTATTCACGGAATGCACTTACTACTTTTGGTATTCACAGACTGCACTTACTACTTTTGGTATTCACAGAATGGATTTACGACTACTAACTTTACATCCGCACTCGGGCCGGATATTCCGGCACGGAGGCGGAGCTTCTGGCCGGGAGGCGGAGCTTCCGGCCCGGAGGCGGGGCTTCCGGGCCAGAGGCGGAGCTTCCGGCCCGGAGGTGGGGATTCTGGCCAGTGGCGGAGATTTAACCATGGCCGAAATCTCCACCTCCGGGCCGGAAGCTCCGCCTCTGTGCCGGAAGCTCTGCCTCCAGGCCGGAATTTCCGGCCCGAGTGCGGACGTAAAGTTAGTAGTCGTAAATCCATTCTGTGAATACCAAAAGTAGTAAGTGCAGTCTGTGAATACCAAAAGTAGTAAGTGCATTCTGTGAATACCACAAAGTAGTAAATTTAGGATTTAGTCTTAAGTTAATTCTGTGAATCGGGCCCTATGTTTTTAATATAAATGGAAATAAAAATGTTTTTTTAAATATTGAAACTGAAATATTGTTTGTTTTTATGAATATATAAGTGCAGAACTATAAGTGTGTTGGTTAGTTAGGCGACTGCATGCATAGTGGATAGGGGTTTGAAGAAGTCCATGTGCTAAGGCCTGGCTCAATGGATGAGTACTTGGGTACTGACTGAATGATTAGAGTACTGCAAGGAGAATGCCTGGGTGAATTTTTAAGTGTTTGGGTTTTGGCGCAGTGAATGGATTAGTACATGGTGCTGAATGGGTCACTAAAGGAGTGTAAGGGGAGTGACAGGGTGTTTGCTGGACATGTATGGATACTGACTGGGGAATTGAAGGTGTGAAAGACAAGTGTGTAGGTGGTTAGAGGACTGCATGCATAGTGTATAGGCGTTTGAAGCAGTCCATGTGCTAAGGCCTGGCTCAGTGCATGAGTACTTGAGTAGTGACTGAATGATTAGAGTACTGCAAGGAGTGTACCTGGGTGAATTTATAAGTGTTTGGGTTTTACAATTTTTTCAGATGGGTACTGGTGGTAACTGACTCTGACTAACCACTCCTAGAGCCAGTGCTATGCTAAAAGACACTTAGAATACAGTTAAAAAACACCTACATACACAAGGAAACACTATGCGTTGGGGTACCCTGTGATTAAAATGACCTCCTCTGTAAGGCCCTAGTACATATTAGGGCAGGGGGATTAAAACTACCTCCCAAAACGCACCACAGGGCGCGTTTGCACACTGGTGAAGGGAGGGGGGGCTCAGCTGACATGTGCAAACGCGCCCTGTGGCTGTTTTAATTTGGGGGATACAGTCCCCTTAAATCCTGAGTGTCCCTTGGGTCCAACTAGCTTACCAGGTATCTCCAGTTAGCGCCACAGAGCTGCGTTGCACGGCCTGGACCACCTCTCTGCAACGCAGCGCAGTGGCGCTTACTGTGAAGTACTGGGTATTTTAGACCCAGCGGTGCAGGGGCACACACCCTATGACTTCTGGGTTCTCCCTGTTCCAGACCTACAGAAACACAGAGTCTTCTGGGTGAAGTCAAAGATTCATTTATTGGCTGCAGACCAATTACAGGTATCCTAGAAGTACAACAGCGTGTATGTTCTCAGGAGACTGCTAAAAATTATAGAAACGGGCTTCTCCTTAAGTACAGTTTTTCCTGCCTCAGGCATACATTCCTAGGTTTATGATACGGCAATATACAAGTGTACATTTCAAACGAAAGAGCAGAGTCATGATGACCATCCCACATTCCAGTTAAACCAGCCCACAATTATTTACACAGCAAGGTTCAGATCCCACATTAGATATCGATAGGCCCCAATAAATATGAGCATCTCCTGTTTTGGGAAACAAGCCATAAAGCAGGAAGAGCCAGGTGTGAAAGAGATTAGCTGGAGGCTCGTGTAGGATGAAAAGACTTTATGGTGTGTCAAGCCCTGATGCTAATCACAGGAGGCCAGGGGACGGGGAACTCGTGAGACCAGTTTGACCTGGGGCAGCAGAGCCAAGCTGCCCAGGTCACAGAAGAGTCAAGGAAAGGCACATGCATTGCAAGGCCCGTAGTTGCTTCATTATAGCCTATGTGAGGGCAATCACAGGATGGCCACCGCTTCCAAAATGGAACCCGCGTAGTGATGCAGAATAACGTGTACACAGTGCATTCATAGCTAGAACGATATATAAAGCACTCGTACATACCGCATTAACCATTTGCGGTTTGCTAATACCAGGATAGACAGGGGTGGGGCCCTGTCCCCTACGCGGTGACAGAGATTAAAGTACGACAGACCCTCCTTTTGCCCTTACATAGGCAATCATTATACTCATCTCAATCAGAGTCTAGGTCAATGTTCACGAATTCATGGAGATGTTGCTGTAGCATCATCCTATTACTTAGTTCGTCCCTCGATACAGGTTTCCTTACACATAAGGTAGCACAGAGGCCACATATCGCAGGAGCACACTGTATGCACAGACAGAACAGGAAAAGAATGGCTAAGATCATTCCAATGACCATCAGAACTTTCCAACCCCAGGCAGACATCAGTTCCCAGAACCACCCCACCAGTGACCAATCTCCTTTATCCACGTGTATGGACTCAGATATTTTATGCAGTTTGGAGATGGCTTGATAGACTGTTGGAGCGTTATCTGGTATGAAAATGCAACAACTGGATTGGATAACCTTACATACCCCACCGCGGTCTGCAAGAAAAACGTCTAGAACCATGCGGTTCTGCAAAGTCATAAGGCGATCCGCTTGGAGCTCAGCGGTCAGATTACCAAGGGCACCAGCCGTTACATTGACAGTGGATTCAACCACACGAGTCAGTTGTCTCAGGTTCCTACTATTTACCATAGGTCCCCAAAAGGGCAGGAAACCCAAGAAGAAGTCTCCTGCTTCCTGACCGGCAGTATCCTCCTTACTAAACACGCCCCTCACAACTCTGGTCTTGTGATAGTCAGAGGCAGCAGTAAATGTTGGCGGTAGCAAGTTCGCAATATAACATGTGCCCGAGAAATCAGGGGGCAACCATGTATATGCTCGGTCATTGCAGATGAAATATGTACCCTTGGCAGCCAAAAACGCAGGGGAAAACTGTGACGGGAAAGTGTACGTTTCAGTACAGTCACTTCTTCCCAGTTGAGCTCTAGGATTCTGACCATTACCCTGTAAGCAGAACCGACCCATGTGGGGTACGACCCAGATTGGGGATGAGATTTTTCGCTGTCTTTCACCCAGACTAATACTATACCCCGTTGTGTTCCACCCTACATAAGGTCTTAACTCATCCTTGGGTATGGATGAGTATGCATCGATATCTCTGCTCATATCGGCAACTCCTCTCACTAAGGCTTTATTATTTGTACTAGGTCTGATGGAACGCGGTTGTCGCGGGGAGTAAGCATCTAGAGCATAGAGAAACATGGTCTGGAATGCCCATGACGATCCATTGTAACTAAATGGCAGCAACAAATAGGGAATACCCTTGTTAATGGTATGTGGCATTAACCCACAGACCCAGCAATTGGTTGTATTCATTACTAGTTGGTGTTGGTGCAAGAGCTGAATAAACGAGTTATTTACAAATTCTGATCGTCTGGTCTGTTCGTGTTCAGGCAAAGGGTGAAAAGAGTGTGAGGAGGCAGTAGAAAGAGGTATAGGCTGTACAGTGGGTGCAATGGGCTTTTGAAAGGAGAAAAATACAAATCCAACGATGAACATTATTATACTACATAGTATAAATAGGCACAAAAATACAAAACATTTGCTTCTCATAATTTTACACATCTTTGCTTTAAAGTTCATTTCCTCAACGGGTCTCTCCATCTTGAAAAACTCCATCCTCTAATCGGGCCGCTCGCGGCGGATGAGTTTCTTCTGCTAAGGAGTACGCCTGTCAGTCCAAGGAAACGCCCTAGACCAACCAGAACCGTTGACCTAACGTCTTCGGCCTGTACCCCAAAGTCTTGGCACCGCGACCCTGCGGCTGAACCCGGATGGTGGTTCGAAAAACAAAAATCAAGAAAGTCCTTCAGATGGGAGAGCTAAAATGTCAAAAAGGAAATAGTAAGGAAATCTTTATTTGTCCATAGGCCTTGGTCTCAAATTATAGCGGAGACGGCCAGGTGCTGTTTGATCCTGGAACAAAAGTTCAGGCTCTGTGGTGTCCAATCGATTTGACAGTGGCACAGCCTCTTGCAGAATATTGTCACTCTCTTGGTCTGAAACTGTGCCTTTTATGCGTGCATCACTGAATGGTACAACACGAAGTACAGTATCTGTCTCAGAGTCTGCGATACCCTCCTGGACCCACTGGTCATATGGCAGAGGCAAAGGGATCCTTTTCACGTGGGTGGCGTGGATCCAGTTCTTTTTGCCTTTCACTCGAACCGCTGATCTTGTCGACAGAAGTACAAGGTGGGGGCCGATCCACCGAGGCTCGTCGTTGCTCTTGCGCTGGAAGTTTCTAATCAGCACCCATGTGCCAGGGTCGATAGTGTGTCCAGGAGTTTCAGAAGCTTGGGGAAGAGTATCATGCACCTGTTGATGTAAAACACGCAGTTTAACAGTCAAATCATACAAGTAATCGAGTAGTACTGGATGCTCGATCTCACTGAATTTCGTAGGCCTTGGTACACCCCATACGTTGGCCGGGCGGCCAAAAACCACTTCATAAGGACTAAGTCCCACTCGTGAGTGTACGGTCATTCTGGTGGACAGGAGTGCTAAAGGCAGAGCATCAGGCCATTTAAGACCGGTGCTCGCCTGGATTTTGGCCAGTTTAAGTTTTAAAGCACCGTTGTAGCGCTCTACTAATCCAGCTGATTGGGGGTGATTTGCAGCGTGAAACTTTTGCTTGATGCCTAAACCCTCACACACATTCTTCATTACTTTACCCACAAACTCACTTCCATTATCACACCACACCATTCTTGGCATTCCAAACCTGGGAAAAAACTCCTTCACAAGAGCTTTGGCTGTGGACAGGGCAGTGTTATCTTGCAGAGGATAAGCCTCTATCCACTTCGAGAAAGCACAAACAACCACCAATACATATTTCAGGTTGTTGCACCTTTCCATGTGGATAAAGTCCAGCTGCAAAACTTCAAATGGGTATGATGGGGGTGCAAAATGACCAGCTGGAGTTGGGGTTCCCCTACCAGGGTTGTACTTCAAGCATACCATACAATTCTTGACCACATTGTCTGCGCACTTGGGAATTCCAGCATTCTGCCATACTGGAGCCAACAACTTACAAATACCTTTCGTACTGATATGTGCCATTCCATGTGCCATTATAACTACTGGGAGCACATATGCATCAGGCAACAACCATCGCCTATGTTCTGTCAGATCAATCCAACAACCATTCTCATCCAACTTACCCACACTTTCTCTCCACTTGCTTAATTCTTTCTCTGTAGCTTCAGCTTGAAGCGACTTCACACTCTCTATCGTGTTTTCACACATTCCAGCATCGTCAACCCATCTTGCGGGGCCTGCAACATACATTCTAGTCTTTACATTCTGTGCTGTTTCTTTCGCGATCTCATCAGCAAACGCATTCCCACGTCCAACATCATCTGTGATTTTCCTGTGCGCACTGCATTTCATAATCGCAACTTGCAACGGTAGGGTCAGTGACTCAAGGAGATCATTCACCAACTTGCCATTCTGAATTTTAGCTCCATGCGACGTCAGGAACCCACGTTCTTTCCACAATCGCCCAAAACTGTGAGCCACGCCAAAGGCGTACTGGCTACCGGTGTATATATTCACTCTCATTCCTTCAGACAACACGCATGCTCTTGTGAGGGCGATTAATTCTGCTGCTTGGGCCGAATTATGTGGCACTCGTGCAGTTTCCACGACCATGTGTAACGTCGTGATAGCATATGCAGCAGTCGTGTCACCAGTTGGGAGCTTGAAACACGAACCGTCCACCCATAAAGTACCATCACACTCAGCCAGGGGAGTATCTTTTAGATCTACTCTCCCTTTCGTCTCTTCTTCTGTTCTAAACAGACAGTCATGTTGCTCAATCTCATCTAGGTCTGCTGGATTTGGCAATAACGTAGCTGGATTCAGCGTGTTGCATCTCTTTATGTGTATGTGGTTTGCTAACAGTGTAAGCTCATAGCCTGATAATCGCGCACTAGTCAAGTGTTGTGTCTTGGTTCTGTTTAATAATGTGTCTACAGCATGTGGAACCATAACGATCAATGTGTTGTCCATTACCAAACCAGCAGATTGTCGGATAGACATAGCTGCAGCAGCTGTCGCTCTCAGACAGCTTGGCAATGCCCTCGCTACAGGGTCCAAGGTTGATGAAAAATATGTGCATGGGCGCGGTCTGTCGCCAAAAGGCTGTGTTAACACTGATAACGCACAACCATCTTTCTCGTGAACATACAATGTAAAAGGCTTGCTGTAGTCAGGGGTACCCAACACAGGAGCTGAACATAATGCATTGCGTAATTCCACAAAACTTTTCTGGCACTCTTCAGACCATGGGATAGGATTCGGTGTGTCTTTGCATGTTAGTGCTAACAAATGTTTTGCCAACAAGGAAAAATTTGGGATCCAGTGCCTACAGTATGAGGTAATGCCCAAGAAAGCACGCACTTCTCTCTGTGTTCTTGGCACACTCAACTGTGCAATGGCTTGAATTCTCTCTGGGGTCAGTTTCCTTCCCTCCTTCGACAAGAGATGACCTAAGTAGGTCACTTCTTGTCGACAATATTGCAGCTTTGAGAGAGACACTTTGTGATGGAAAGCAGATAAATGGCGCAATAATGACAATGTGGCTTCTTTGCAGATCTTTACAGTATCCGCGGCGATTAGTAAATCGTCAATGTACTGAATCAGGATAGCGCCACTCGGTAAAACCAGTGCATCAAGCTGCGCTTTCAAAGCTTGGCTGTATATTGATGGACTTTCACAGTAGCCCTGGGGAGCGCGTTTGAAGCGGAAGCTTCGGCCTCCCAGACTAAAGCCAAAAATGTCTCTGCTCTCCTCTGCAATTGGGATGCTAAAGAAAGCATTCTTTAAATCGATCACTGAAAACCATGCAGCAGAGGCTGGAATCATCGTTAACAAGGCAGTTATATCAGGGACAACTGGAAACTGTGGCACAACAATCTTATTAACTTCTCTAAGATCGATCACAAATCTGTAAACAGGTGGCTGTGAAGGGTCCGTTCGTTTTAAGACAGGTAAAATCGGACTATTGCAAACGTTGCCTCTTGTCCCTTCAATTACACCCTTATTAATCAAGTCGCTGACAATGTCTAACAATGCTTTCTGGCCTTCATTAGAGATCTTGTACTGGGGAATATGTGGCAGTCTGACATTAGCCTTTAATGTTACCACGTATGGCGGTATCTCCAAGAGGCCCACATCATTGGGACCAGTAGCCCAAAGGACATCCAGAAGGGATGACAATTCAGGCGGCATTGCATTTTGAGACAAATACATCGGGGAAATCACTTTCCTGCCTAATGTAAGTTGTACCCCTGACGGTGAACAATACAGTGTAGCATGCAATCTTTTCAACAAATCTAACCCTAGCAAATTCTCACCACAACCTGTTGTTAGAATCAGGGGTGCTTTCAGCTCGCAAGGTCCAATAGAAAGTGACATGGGACTAGAAATCGGGTTCCTAACTGGGGCGCCAGAAAAACCTACTGAGACATTTATATCGCCAGACAAAGGTGCGCCAGGGAGTTTTGAATGCATGATTGAACTCTTTGCAGCACCAGTGTCTAGCAGAAAGGGCTCCGTTACATTTGCTGTAGTTACCTCAACATACGGTCCGCTCTGATCCACTGGCACTGGAACAACTCCCTCTCTCTGTCTACGGCTGTCCTAGTAACCATTATTTTCTGCATCGCCGTCCTCTGCATAATAATCATTATTGTAATACTGAGCTGTATTACTAGTTGTGTTAGCTTGCTGGTCAAAACTATTGATGGTATTTTGAGGCGGAAGAGGACGCGCGTTCTGGGGAGCATTTCCACGCCCTCTGCCTCTAGGAGCTTGCTGACCACGCCTACCTCTTGCGCCATACGCATTACCGTTACGCTGCATCAATTTAGGGCAACTATATTTAAAATGACCTTCCTCTTTGCAGTATGAGCATTGATTGGGACCTACAGGGACACGTGGTTGATAATACCCATTCATTTGCTGATTGTTCTGAAATTGTTGGGGTTGGTGGTAGACACCTTGGGGTTGCCTATAATTATTCTGACCTCCACGTGGCGGATAGGCCTGCTGCAAAAGGACCTTCGTCTTTAGTTCCTTCGTTTTCTTATCTGTTCTATCTTTTTCGTCTTTATCTCTGTTTTCATAATACTGTGCAGTAGCCAGTATTTGCGCTGAAGAGGAAACAGCCCAAGAACTTTCTGAATCTTTTAACTTTTTACACAGGTCAGGAAGTAAATTCTGCACAAATTTATCCACAAATAACCGTTGGCCACCCTCAGTACTCATATCTTGCCCACTGTGATCAATAAACGTTTCTTCAAACCTGGTAAAGAAGTCTGACACTGTCTCATCTTTCTTCTGCTTGCATGCAGATAGCTTGTCCCAATTTATGCGCATCGCAGGCATTATTGTCTTCATATATGTGATGATTCTACCAGGGAGTTCTGCTATTAATGGCTCAGGTTTCGCGCCACCAGTTTGTCTAGCGTCAGCGGCAATAATGTCAGCCCATGTAGCACCTAGTTCTGCATCGTGATCTGCATTACGAATTGATCCCCATAGGGGCTGTGGAACAACATTACCAAACAACATGTCTATGTCGGCCAAATTCATAACGCATGACCCTGCCGTCTGTGACAACTCTTTATAATATCCTGCAGGGTTTTTACGGGGATCAGGCAATGTCTGCTTAAGCGCTAACACCTCAGAACGCTTCCATGGAACATGCACCCAAACACGCTGGAAATGCGCTGGCATAGCAGCGATACCGGCACCGGCGTCAGCTGCAACTGCTTCCTTCCATACCGGGGGAACTTCTCTCATGGGGTATTGTCGCGCTTTTACCTTCTTCCCCACAAGGACATCTTGTTCAAATAATGACTGTTGACAATCAGCATTCCTGAAGGACAATACAACCGCAACTGCTTTATCTACCTCGCGATCCACAATTGTACCAGTTCCAAAATCAAACCTCACTCTACACAACTCCTGCGGGCTCGGGTCTTTACCACTATCCTCCAATTCCTCACAGAGAATTTCGCACATTTTCTCAAACACATATCTCTGTTTTGGGGCATCCCATTGATGGAAAACGTTGACAACTGATTCCACATCATACAGTGAAGGGAAAACAATCCATCTACGCCCCATGCGATCTATTACCTTTTTCTCATCGGGGTTAGGCAATTGACTGCGCAATTGCTTACGCTGCAAACCAGGAGTCGCACCAGATGACTCAAAGAGAGGAGACATTAACGTAGTAACCACATTAGCTAAGCGCTGTCGCGCTGAAGGAGAAGCTGAGGCGAAAACAGGGGGATAAACAGAGGGGAGAAAAGAGGATGCAGAAACAGGTACTGGAGTGGTGCAAGGAAGAGTATCAGGGGAGGCAGTCAATATACTAGGCAAAGTCGCAGGAAGCGCGGGGGCAGTTGGAAACACAACTGGCGGCCCTTGAGAGGGCTGCGCTATAGGGATAAGAGCCGGCTGCGAAGCAGCTGGCGGCTGTGGCAAGGCTTGCGGCACATTAACTGGGGGTGGCATATTCACAAGCTGGGGAGGTGCCGTGGCATTCTGAGCATACGGGGGTGGCGAACTCAACAAATGCGACATCAGGGGATCTTTCTCCTTTTCTTCTAACTCATTCTGCTTAGAGTGTGGTAAAGCTGGGTAACATTTGTCGATCCCTAACTTACGCTGCCTGTGCAATTGCTCATTCATCTGCTCCTTCTCATTGTCTTTGAATTGTACGGCTGCTTGCATTACTGTCATACCTCTCTCTCTTTTATTCTTTTTCGCTAGCTTAATTTCCTTCTGTTTGGCTTCCTTTCGCCATAAGCGGAAAGAATCAAACATCGCCGGCCGGGCTTTCTTTTTAAACAATTTAATTTCCAAATTATCTAAAATATCGGTATCGAAACTACCATTTTGGGGCCATTTTAAAACACCGTCTTTTCTGGTGTAGTGGATCCATACTTCGTTATATGCAATGGGGCCTACGCCATGTTTTACATAGAGCTCATAAGTTGGAGTTCCAACCGGAGGAACCGGACATGATTCCTCCAGCTGGAAATCTCTTCCACAACCCAAACAGAACAATCTACCAAATATTCTAGAACCAGGCATCTTCGCTCACTAGTCTAGATCTAAACGTCAAAGGATTATCAATTACGATAGTCTCGTGAATACACGAGTCCTCTGGCTTTGGCGTTTGCAAACTCCAAATTTCCAAATCAAAACGATCCCGAGGGATACCAAACAAATGGGAGACGCTCCACTTATACTTAACTGAATATTGCTGATTGATGGCGTCACCAGAAGACTCTCTCAGTTGTTTCGCTCTCTCAAACTCGTCAAGGGTCCAAAACAGGTCGATTAATCAGGGCAGCAGTCCTTTGTAGCCGTCGGGACGCGGAGAACCTCGCAGAAAAGACTTTCGGACCACGTCGACATGCAGGGGTCGATGAAGTGGCGGCCTTCCTCCGGAATATCCACACGAAGCTCCTCACGAACCTCTGGCTTGGACTGGTACCGCTGAAATCGTCCCGAGTTGGGCGCCAAACTGAAGTACTGGGTATTTTAGACCCAGCGGTGCAGGGGCACACACCCTATGACTTCTGGGTTCTCCCTGTTCCAGACCTACAGAAACACAGAGTCTTCTGGGTGAAGTCAAAGATTAATTTATTGGCTGCAGACCAATTACAGGTATCCTAGAAGTACAACAGCGTGTATGTTCTCAGGAGACTGCTAAAAATCATAGAAACGGGCTTCTCCTTAAGTACAGTTTTTCCTGCCTCAGGCATACATTCCTAGGTTTATGATACGGCAATATACAAGTGTACATTTCAAACGAAAGAGCAGAGTCATGATGACCATCCCACATTCCAGTTAAACCAGCCCACAATTATTTACACAGCAAGGTTCAGATCCCACATTAGATATCGATAGGCCCCAATAAATATGAGCATCTCCTGTTTTGGGAAACAAGCCAAAAAGCAGGAACAGCCAGGTGTGAAAGAGATTAGCTGGAGGCTCGTGTAGGATGAAAAGACTTTATGGTGTGTCAAGCCCTGATGCTCATCACAGGAGGCCAGGGGATGGGGAACTCGTGAGACCAGTTTGACCTGGGGCAGCAGAGCCAAGCTGCCCAGGTCACAGAAGAGTCAAGGAAAGACACATGCATTGCAAGGCCCGTAGTTGCTTCATTATAGCCTATGTGAGGGCAATCACAGGATGGCCACCACTTCCAAAATGGAACCCGCGTAGTGATGCAGAATAACGTGTACACAGTGCATTCATAGCTAGAATGATATATAAAGCACTCGTACATACCGCATTAACCATTTGCGGTTTGCTAATACCAGGATGGACAGGGGTGGGGCCCTGTCCCCTACGCGGTCACAGAGATTAAAGTACGACAACTGGAAGCACCTGGTGGACTAGTCGGCCCCCAGGGGCCTTCAGGATTGAAGGTGAATTATTTCCCCATCTTAAAACATGCCACAGGGCAGGTTTGCACACGTCACCTCAGGCCCCATCCACTCCCTTCACCACTGTGTAAACGCGCTCTGTGGCAATTTTAATTTCGGGAGATTAAGTCCCCTTGAATCCTGAGGGTCCCTAGGGTCCAAGTAGCCCACTAGGTTCCTCCAGTAAGCACCAGAGAGCGAGCTGCATTGCAGAGAGGTGTAAAAAAGGGCACGGCCTGGACCACCTCTGTGCAACGCCACGCAGTAGTGCTTACTGGAAGCACCTGGTGGACTAGTTGGCCCCAGGGTCCTTCAGGATTGAAGGGGAATTATTTCCCCATTTGAAAACCCGCCACAGGGCTTGTTTACACACGTCACCTCAGGCCCCATCCCCTCCCTTCACCACTGTGTAAACTCGCCCTGTGTCATTTTAATTTGAGAGATTAAGTCCCCTTGAATCCAGAGTGTCCCTAGGATCCAAGTAGCCCACTAGGTACCTCCAGTAAGCGCCACAGAGCTGCGTTACAGAGAGGTGTAAAAAGGGGCGTGGTCTCTGAACACCTGTCTGCAACGCAGCTCGGTGGCGCATACTGGAGGTGCCTGGTGGGCTAGTTGGCCCTCAGGGACCCTCAGTATTGAAAGAGAATTAATTCGCCAACTTACAACTCACCAGAGGTTAAAGAGATGGGCTATTTAGAGAGTTACTTAGTGTGTAGAATGCAGCTAACAGTGTATTTCTCCTTTTTGTTATTGAACATTTATGTGCTGCAAATGTCCCTCTTGTACCAAACATTATCCCCTGGTACTTGTACTCTGGTTCTGATTCCAGCACATCACTGTTCAAATAGCATACTGGTGCTTGAAATCTCTCTGTTCTGATGGACATTGTTTTAGTTTTTGGAGATTGACTACTAGCCAGTATGTTTCTGAGAACTTCACCATGAAGTTTATTAACCTCTGGAATCCCACTTTTGTGTGGCTTATCAAAACAACGTAATCAGAATATATCATGTTTGAAGCATTAAAACCTGCCACCTTTGGGGAGTGAGAGTTTACCTTCTTAAGTGTAGATGTGAGTTCTGCCAGATATAACTTGAACAAGAACAGCCCATTGACACACCCTTGTTTCAAGACAAAGCTAATGTGTATTTTCCGCAAAAGTGTAGTTCCAGTCCCAATCCTGATTTGTATCCATGTGTTGGAATATGGGAGCTGAATATCATTTAGAAGTGTTGGTGCAATGTCACCTTGCTGGAGTTTGTGCCAAAGAAGGTTCCGCTGGACAGTATCAAATGCAGACCGAAAGTCCAAAAAACATAGATGTAGGTTATGGTGTTGGAGCCATGACTAGTTAATTATTTGGGAAAGCATTAAGTTATTCGTTTAAGTTCCTGTATCCCTTTTTAAAGCCATTTTGGTTCAGAGGCATTAGGGATTTTCTCTCATTAGTGAATAGCACTTATGCTAAATATTTTGTCTGCCCATCCACCAAGGCAATCAACATTAAATTGAATGGTAGGGACTTGTTCCCAGCTTTGTAAATTCAGGTTATTATCAAACCCCCCAGCTGTCGGGGATTGCCTCATGGAAAAGAACATAATTAAAGAGCGAGCATAAGATATTTTGCAGAGTATTGCAGATTTTCTTTAAAGATGGCCTGTAGTAGTCTGTTGGAGACAGGAGCCTTGTCTCCGCGCCCTGGCATGATTGCTTTTGTGACAACTTTCAGGATGACAGGTTCCTGAGTAGAGGAAAGTTCTGGCCCTGAGGGGGCAATAGCCATGTTTGTATTCCACCTGTAGGGTTTTAGAAATGGCACCTTTACATTACTTTTGTTTCTGGCAGGTAGATGCCTACATTTCATCATCTATGTTGAATGATGCTGGGGGTGGTGTAGGTCCCACAGTCTTGTTCATGAGTCTCCAGAACTCTTGTGCATTTTTTGTTGTTGTGGCTACCAACAGTTTCTGCCAGGACTGATCTCTCTTTGTCTCATAGTTTTCATATATTGATTTTCGTACAAGCTTCTCATCTTGCTCAAGCTAATTGTATGTGCCAGTGGTATGTGCTTTCTTCAGAATGTCCTCAGGGCATGATTTAGTACCGTTTTGCTGCTGCAATCTTAGTTGATCGTTTCTTGAGGCGGGCATATAGGCGAAGATTTGTGCCTCTGTGGTTTTATGTTTTTGCAGGCAGTAGTGCAGCTGGAAATTGGGTTCATTGTGCTATCAGATCTATGTTGACCTACCTTATATTTACCCATACAGTTCTTGCGTAAGCTTAAGTGTGAGTAATTGAGCTTGGTGTCAATTTGAGCTTTCTATTTTATGTGGTGGTGACTGTGCTGATTTCCAGCTATGATTGTGCATGCCGTCAATAGCTTAAGTTAAGGTGGATCCCTTGTGGTTGCTGATCACTTTGAAGGCAAGGTTTGATCTTAAAATATGTTAAGATTTGGTAGAGAGGTAAGCCAACCAAGCTGCACTCGAGGGTCGAATGTTCCTTGCTCGGATGGAAAGTGTATTCTGCTGATACCTCACTGCTTTTTTTTCTGTTCAGGGTCCTCAGGCCCAGGTGCTCCATAACTTCCATAAAGGCCAGGCCCTGATTGTCCTTTCTTGGAAGCCGAGATTTTAAGGTTGTGTGTGCCAAATTTGGTTTGAGATACCCAGCACTTGATTACCTGGCATTCCTGTTGAAATCCCATCAAGAGGATGCATGATGTGGGCTTATTTGTCGTATATCGAATGATAAAGGCATTTGAGGTTTCAATTGTTGCTATTTTTGTTTTTGAAAATGGGTGAATATAAGTGTTCATTATTAGCAGTGGTTAACATTGTCTTGAAAACACTTCGACAACTACACAGCTTGTAAGTTTGGATGATCATTTGCATCTCTGTTACTTTTCTGTTAATACCAGCTGATATGTAGAGGGCTAGGCCACCAGCTGGGCGGCCGAGTGTGTAAGTTTTAACTGCCAACTTGATAAATCCTATGAATGCCGGAATGTGTGACGGAGTTAGTGCCCATGTTTCCTGCAGTGCTACTAAATGAAAGGCGTTTAGGTAATACAGGAATTATCGATCTTCAATTTTGTTCTGTATTGCCTCTATATTCCATGATCACATTTTTCCTGTGACTGGGATATGGGAATTATGTTCTTTGGTCAGTGGCTAGCACTGCTCTTAGAACTACAGTGCAATACTCCCGGGAGCCATGCCACTCCAATAGAAGCACAGTTAGTTTGCACTTACCCTCGCTTTTGCGGCCACAGTTGCAAACCTCTTCAGCTGATGACAGAACTGAGTGGCTTCTTGCTCCTTTGAGCACTGATATTGGAGGAGCCCCTTCCTCTTTCGCTTTAGGACAGATTTCTCATAAGTGCCATCTTCTAGCTGCAAAAACAAACGCAAAAACAACAATTGATGGACAGAATGCAGAACAATGTCATACATTCACCCCAGTACAGAGATCTGGGCCTAAATCCATCGTTTATTTGCTCACCATGCCGTTCCAGTTTGAAACCAGCCATATGCAAATCAGTCTTGACCCTGTGCCTCATGGGAACAGTCCAGCCCGAACTGCCAAGCCAGGTCCTCCCTGGACTAGAAACAAGCATCCTAGGACCGGTTTCTGGCATTTCAGCCGTCTTCAGCCAGGCTTGCTTGATTTCCAGTGGCATGGAGAGCAAGGGACCCACGTCTGGGCATACCCTTCCCACTCGGGGTGACAGATGCAAAAACAACAATTGATGGACAGAATGCAGAACAATGTCATACATTCACCCCAGTACAGAGATCTGGGCCTAAATCCATAGTTTTTTTGCTCACCATGCCGTTCCAGTTTGAACCCAGCCATATGCAAATCAGTCTTGACCCTGTGCCTCATGGGAACAGTCCAGCCCGAACTGCCAAGCCAGGTCCTCCCTGGACTAGAAACAAGCATCCTAGGACCGGTTTCTGGCATTTCAGCCGTCTTCAGCCAGGCTTGCTTGATTTCCAGTGGCATGGAGAGCAAGGGACCCACGTCTGGGCATACCCTTCCCACTCGGGGTGACAGATGCAAAAACAACAATTGATGGACAGAATGCAGAACAATGTCATACATTCACCCCAGTACAGAGATCTGGGCCTAAATCCATCGTTTTTTTGCTCACCATGCCGTTCCAGTTTGAACCCAGCCATATGCAAATCAGTCTTGACCCTGTGCCTCATGGGAACAGTCCAGCCCGAACTGCCAAGCCAGGTCCTCCCTGGACTGGAAACAAGCATCCTAGGACCGGTTTCTGGCATTTCAGCCGTCTTCAGCCAGGCTTGCTTGATTTCCAGTGGCATGGAGAGCAAGGGACCCACGGCTGGGCATGCCCTTCCCACTCGGGGTGACAGATGCAAAAACAACAATTAATGGACAGAATGCAGAACAATGTCATACATTCACCCCAGTACAGAGATCTGGGCCTAAATCCATGATTTGCATATGGCCATGTCTAAACTGGGGTGGTGTAGTGGGCAAAAGAACGATGGATTTAACCTAGATCTCTTGACTGGGGGAGAATGTCTGCATTGTCAGCATTCCGTCCATCATTTGTTTGTTGTAACGCTTTTCGCCCTAAGTGGGATGGGTATTCCCAGACGTGGGACCCATGCTCACTACGCCACTGGAGTCAAGCTATCCTGGCTGATGACGGCTGATAGCCAGAAACCGGTCCTAGGATGCTTGATTCCGGTCCAGGGAAGACATGGCTTGGCAGTTCGGGCTGGACTGTTCCCATGAGGCACAGGGTCAAGACTGATTTGCATATGGCCATGTCTAAACTGGGGTGGTGTAGTGGGCAAAAGAACGATGGATTTAACCTAGATCTCTTGACTGGGGGAGAATGTCTGCATTGTCAGCATTCCGTCCATCATTTGTTTGTTGTAACGCTTTTCGCCCTAAGTGGGATGGGTATTCCCAGACGTTGGACCCATGCTCACTACGCCACTGGAGTCAAGCTATCCTGGCTGATGACGGCTGATAGCCAGAAACCGGTCCTAGGATGCTTGATTCCGGTCCAGGGAAGACATGGCTTGGCAGTTCGGGCTGGACTGTTCCCATGAGGCACAGGGTCAAGACTGATTTGCATATGGCCATGTCTAAACTGGGGTGGTGTAGTGGGCAAAAGAACGATGGATTTAACCTAGATCTCTTGACTGGGGGAGAATGTATGCATTGTCAGCATTCCGTCCATCATTTGTTTGTTGTAGCGATCTTCTAGCTGCAGCAGTTCAACAATGCATCTTTAGTAACCAAAATCATGCATCAAATGCAGACTAAAGAGACCGCACTTCACTCAAAATTCCAAGAAATTGCCCCCAAGTGCACTTCTTTTCCGGTACCCACTGTCATTTAGTACCTTTGTCAAGTAGAAATAGATTAGAATTAGAAATGGAAAGGTGCAACCGGAGATACTGTGATCCATAAAGATCACATATATGTTTGAAAGTATGTTTTATTCTTTCTTTACTTCATGTCCGTACAAACATTTTTCTCATACAAAGAACATCCAGACAACGTGTTTCACTCAAACAGGATTTTGAACTTCATCAGGGCTGTAAGTAATATACAAAAAAGAAGAGTAAGACAATACTTACTGGCATATTGCGACAATACAACATTATGTACAAATACAAGAAGAGAAACTGAACAAGAGATTCGTCCACTACCATACATATATGAAAACATAATACAAGTTAATTATATATTAACACAAACAAAAACATGACAATACTTAGAAATGAATCTAACTTTAGAAAACAAGAATTGCAAAAGAACACACAAACATCCTCACATTAAGCGATTATAACAAAATTATAGAGTTTGATGGGCCTATAGAATCGCATGTGTATCGAGGGGGGCTCAAACATGCGAAATATTATGCTCACTCCCATCATCTACTGCTTAGTTCTTTGTAACTCAAGCAAAGTAATGCACTAACAAGGCAACGTATACAAAGAGCACTTGGATAGTTTATGAGTTACTGAATCCCCAGTCTTCATGTTGTGAGTACCTTCACTACCTATTATTCTCAACCACAGAGGGATCACCCACATTATATCTGCTTGTCCCCATATGAGGTTTAAATGGAACCTACCTCACATACATTTGTTCACTTTATACTCCTAGTATGAAGAACTTTTTCTTTTCTTTGTAAAATCCTTCCACGTGTGTTGGATAAATATCTAATGTAAGAAACAGCTGACCTATTCATGTATCAGATCATGAGATCCATCCAAGGAAATATGTTTGTTCTATCAGAAAATATTCTGAGAGGAATCCCTCCAGGTATGACATCTATAAGGATTATACAAATGTTATATAAATGAATGATGAAACACAAAATTAAGACATCAATATCCTGCAAATAGCACACCAAATATCATAAAGATTATACAGGTAAGGAGCACAAAATCTCTATTATCTGGGACCTGCAATGTTTTATTTGTCCAGCATTCCATCCATCAATTGTTTATTTTGCATAGGAGAGAGAAACTGACACAATATATTTTTGACAGAGTTTACCTCATCACCATCAGTGCCTAGAGACCCACAGAATTTTGGATTGTGATCTTGTTTGTTCAAGTTAGAACATTTAAAAAAACACGGTGGTTGGATGGGGTCACCCTACAACAGTATGTAGAGCACAAAATGATCCTGTGAGGGTTGCGCATGCTAATATTTCTCAATTTTAAAGATCTTTGTGAGGAACTTTTGGCAGAATGGGAGTGTAACGTAGAGAGGGCATCATACACTATGATGCAGCTCTTAATTAAACATGCTGAAGAATAGGGGGAAAATCTACAATGTGAAATAGAAATTCTAGAAAAAGAAATTGAGACAATTGTTTGTAAAGAGCTAATTGAGAAGAATTAGGATATCTTGAACTAGGTGGTAGAAAATCCCAAGCAATATCTTAAAGACAAACAAATGAGAAAAATCAAGCAAGATGAACGTGTCTATCGAGAAGGCCACCTATAATCCTTTGTGAAAAAGTACAATAATGTAAACACAATGGAGGACAGGAAGAGGGCCAGAGAGGAGAGTGAGGAAACCAAGTCAGCAATTAATAGTTACATTGCTGCTATGAGTACTACCACCTCTAAGGGAAGGAAGCACATCCTTTCAAAAAGAGTTGGAAAGGCTATGAATAAGCTGCAGACAAAGTAAGAAGTAAGTAAAAAAAGCATTAGGGTTGAAAGGAGGTGGAAAGGGAAAACATGTAGAAAGAATGGGTGTCCAGACACACTCCAAGAAGAACTAGCTGGTATGATCCCTGTTAATGCTATTGCTTGCAATACTGAGTTTCCCAACTTAACTTTAAACATTTTGAATGATACTAGCACACACAAGGGTTTAAAAATTTAAATTTCCAGATAGATTACTTGTCCAGAATGAAACTGATGTTTTGCAAAAGGGTTTACATTTTTGTCACACACAAAAGGGGTGTGTGGTTGATGTGCATATTGATCTGTTCAAATTCACAAGAGCTTTAAAATTAAAGGAAATGTTTTCTTCTCAACATTCACATAAATCTGATGTTAGTGTTTCTGAGCAGATTCCCACAGCAATTTCAGATATCCATGATCTACAGTGTCTTCTGTCTATTGGAAATGATGAAGTCAAGTACATGAAATCATTACTGTGTGATCTTGATACAAAAGAGAGCTTGGATGTGGAAAGTGGGTGGAGGCCTAAATCAAAATGTATTCCCTCTACAGCATACCATCCAAACATTGATGAATTCAATGAAAGAGTGACCTGCAAATTGCATCTTTTGAATATCTTACTAGGTTCGGTCCACAACCTCAAAATATTCTTTCACATGAGGAGAGAGAAGCGCTTCTTAGATTACAGAATGACACTAATATAGTAATTAGTGAGGAGGACAAAAGTCATGGATAAAGTTGACTACATGAATGAGATTATCTGGCAGTTAAATGATCACGGGTGATATGACTGTACCAAAACCAATTCCACCAATGAACTCACAATATTCATCCATATGAAACTGAGAGAATGGTGAGACACATGTTTACTATCCGATGATGATTACCATAATCTATTGGTTGTGAATGCAAGGTTAACTTGCAGCTATGTCTTGCCTAAGGTTCACAAGGGAGGTGCTTTTCCCCTAGGGAGATCCATCATCTCAGGGATGAGGTCCCCCACCGAGAGGCTATCTGAATTTGGGAACATTAAATTACAGAAATATGTGACCAAACTGCAATCATATATTAAGGACAGCAAATACATTCTTGTTAAATTCAACAACTTTTCATGGTTAGAGAACATTCAATTTGTAACGTTGGATGTAACCCGCCTGTATACATGCATACATAAGGATATTGGACTTACAGCAGTTTAATCCTTTTTGGATGAGGACGAAGCAGACCACTTTGAGTAGAATACCATGATTCTGGATATGATTGACATCATCCTATCCAGGGATTATTTCATTCATGGTGGCCATTGGTATCATCAACTGCAGCGGACAGCTATGGGTTCCTGGTTTGCTACCTATTATTCTGCCCTCCTTATGGGCTAGCATGAGAGAGAGCATGCCTGTGGCAAAGGTGCCTCCACTATACAGAACATATAGTCTTCTATAGGAGGTACATCAATGACATCATCTGCTTTCGGACAGGTTCCACTTAGGCGTTGTATGATTATTTTCTCAATCTTAATAATAATCCTTATAACATCAAATTAACATTGATCCATCACAAAGATAGAATCAACTTTCTGGACCTTCAGTTTTATGTTAGAGTTGGTAATATTCATACCACCATGTTCAGTAAGGAACCTACCTGTAGCAGTATTCTACATGCATCAAGCGCACATTCAACATCAATCATTAGAAACATTCCATATGGAGAAATGGTTCGTGTAAGATGGATCTGGAGTGAGTACACTATTTTTAGGTAAAACATAACAGACATCGGGAGAAGTTTCCTGAACAGAGGTTATAATGCCAAGGCTTTGACAGAGGCAGAAAGGAGTGTATCAACTACTGAGGGAATTGACTCTAGAGACTAGTATTTACAACAGAAAGAATACACGAGGAAGGGAACAAGACAAACTGGCCTTCATCAAGACATACTCAGTACATAGTGACAAGATTTTTAGAATCTAACAAAAACACTTGCATCTCCTTTTGGATATTCGAAGGCATACAACACAATTTACAGAAGTTCGCGGGTGATATTCAGGAGGGGACGCACATTAACGGATTCTCTGTGCCCAACTTACATTACCTCAACACAACAAGGAGGTACTTGGTTGCCATGCAAACCATGTAGTTTGTTTGTACATGTTATGCCTGTAATGTATGTCCATATGACAAAAACAAGGCATACGAGTTTAGGTTCAATACATCATAAGAGCACAGTTCACAATATTTTGTTAATTGCAACACACACTTTGTAGTATATGTAATTGGCTGCTAATGCAATATGATTTATGCAGGCACAAAAGCCGGTAATCTTAAGACACAAATACAAGAATACCTCAGAGCTTTAAGGAATGGAGATAGAAAATATCCCATGACTGACCATTACAGGGTGACTCATCCAAATGACTCGAGCTTTCAGTTCCTGAGAATTGACCACATTATTGAGAACTCATGTGAGAGAAACAACTTGAGGCCAAATGGATATGCCGTTTGAGAGCTATCACTGATGGCCATAACACAGACAATGAATGTCAACACTTCTTGGGTTAAGATAATGACCGTATATACCATTAGTCTATGAGACTTTATTACAGATCTACTCCAACACTTTAAATTGATATGGTATGCGGGGTTATATTGAAGATCTCCATATATAGATGAATGGTACCTGAACTGACTTCCAGCACCATCTAATTTTAAACGTACATTTTTTGTGTGGTTGAATCTGGTGAGGTTTTCTTTCCCACCACCACAGTATCTTGTGACTATTAAATTGTAAGTTTTCTTTTGCTTGATCATTATGCCTTTGTGATTCTGACATTGGAATTTTTAGCTACATCATTGTCTTTGTCTTATCGTATTTGTAATAATGTGAATGTGACCCACTTATTTCATTTCACTTTTTTATCTCTAATTTTTGCAATACACTGTTTAGTGACATTTTGACTCATCCTAAAGACCCTTATTTATAAATGTATGGCATCTGGAGGGACCACCAGTGCCGCATCATTATTTAGAATTTCATATTTAAGTGCTTCTCTCAACACAATAGTATTCTGTGAGTTTAATTCTTAATATTTTTTCTCTTGCCCACTATGCCCTTCCAGTATCACCTCAATTGGATATTGGCAATTTGATCATTTATATCGTGCAACATGTCTAAGGAGTATATTACATTAGGACTAAACAATTATGATATCTCAATATTTGAAATAGCACCTTGACTCTCCAGTGATCTGTGATAACCATTGATATCATTATGGTTTCATAAGCATACATATTCTTTTATGCCACACTAAAATGGAAGCCACCTATGAGTTAGTCCCTGATATCCGGGGGCCATGGTTTTCCGCGAGCTCCATGAACCTGCTGATCACTTTTAGCATTTCCAGATTCCTTTAAACAGGGCACCGTAACCTGGGGGCAGTGTTTATACAACCAACACGGCTCCTGTTACAGGATACGTATCAAGTTACATGTGGTTACTGGGCGCTAAGCTAAGGTTTTGGAACAGTGTCTTTAATATGGTGTAAAGCTCTGACAAAAATGGAATCCCTCGTACGGGGGTTTGGTCCCGCAATGCAAGAATGTCCACCTGTGTTTAGTTATGATCTTGGACCTCCTTGAGTCCCTAGTAATTCTCTTATGAATAGATTTAATTGTCGGTGGGCGGTTTTATCCTTGAACATGTTTTCCATCTTAAGGCCCACACACATTATATCAGACAATTGTGTTCAAGTTCTCGAAAGCTTTGAAGGATGTGGTTAATCTGACAAACTATTTATTGATGGTGTTCGTGTGGTTTCACACAGTTCAAGCACTTAAGCCTCACCGTATATGACAAATTGAGGTCCGGAGAGTTTAATGTTCAAGATTTGTTGCTTCTCGTATTGCGGTACACCACAAATGTTGTCTTGTGGCTATTGCACACAAGGGCTTATTACACTTACTGGGACCGTACTATTGGGGGATTTAACCCTATGTTACTGAATTGTGTGTGTCTTCATGAAGTAGGCATTTGATTAAGAGCCCTATTTGGGTTGCCATATGAGGTTTTTATATTAGAGATTTTGAGCTCTTTACCGGTATAATCCTTCTGATATTTTGTTTGTTATTTGCAGGACCTTGATGGCTCATTTTTGCATTTCATCATTTATATATAAAATCCGTATAATCCTCTAGGTATCATATCCAGAGGGATTCCTCCTAGAAAATCTCTGATAGCACTAATATATTTTCCTAGAATTATCTCATCCGTGAATATGAGAATATGAGAGCTGTTTCTTACATTAGACATTTATCAAACACACTTGGAAGGATTTCACAAAGAAGTGAAAAAATTCTCCATACTAGGAGTATAAAGAGAGCAAATGTATATTAGGTATGTTCCGTTTAAATGGGGACAAGTAGATATAATGTGGGTTATCCCTCCCTCTTTGCTTGTGAATAATAGGTAATTAATGAACTCACAACATGAGGACTAGGGATTCGGTAACTCATTATAAAATTATGGGAGTGAGTTTATTATTTTCACATGTTTGAGTCTCCCTCTATACACATGTGATTCTACATGTTCATTGAACATGTACACAAGTTCATTGAACTTTATAATGTTGTAATAATTGTGTAATGGGATATTGTTTTGGTTCTTTTGTAATTCTTCTTTCTAAATTTAGATTCATTTCAAAGCATTGTCATGCTTTATTTGTGTTGATATAAAATTGTTTCGTATTATGTTGTAATATATGTATGGTAGCAAACAAATCTTTTGTTCTGTTGCCCTTCATGTATTTGTACATAGTGTTGTATTGTCTCAATGTGCCAGCAATAATTGGCTTACTCTTGTTTTTGTATGTTACTTACAGCCCTGACGAAGTTCAAAATCCTGTTTGAACAAAATGCATTGGCTGGATCTTCTTTGTATGGGAAAAATGTTTCTATGGACATAAAGTAAAGAAAGAATAAAACATATGCTTTGAAACATATACGTAAACTTTATGGACTACATTATTTCCAAGGGTACCTTTCCATTTGTAATTCTAGCATTGCATCTTTGTTGCCTTCGGCCTGGGGCTATGAATAATGGATATGCAAGTTTCATGTGTTGTGCAGTTTCTATGCCCCACTTCTCAAATGCTGTTTTCTTCTTCCATTCCTGCTGTGCGATTTGATTATTTAAGTAATAATGGTAGTAATTTTCATGTTATTCGGCGTAGGTCATCGGAATGCAACTGTTAAAATGTCAGTGGTAGAGATGTGCTGTAGAGAAGGGTTTTCCAGGGTCATAAGTAACTTTAAACCTTTGTTAATTACATCATGCTTTCCCTGGGACTTGTATATAGGGGTGAAAATTAAATCCAATCTTCAAAGCAGGCAGTAGATCCAACCCAGAGAACTAGTGACTGACCGCGCTTATCGACGTTGAAGCCAAATTGTATGCCTCCAATCTACTATTAGACCTTGAGGCTTGGGCTGCAGCCAGCAACATTTTTCCAATTACACAAATGGGGTTTAGAGCTGTCATGAGCACAATGAACAAACTCTTTGCCCTGAGTCCCCTTGTTGAAAAAGCTACTCACAAGACCTCTAAATTATACACCTGCTTTGTTGAACTAAAATCGGCCTTGTACATGGTCCAGAGAGAGCTCCTTGGGCAAAGATGGCCATATGAGGCCCACCACAGAAGCTCCTGGGGGGCATAGTCAACTTATATTCACACACACTGGCCTAAAGAAGAGTGTGCTCGCCCCTTGCTGATTTACCGTTTTCATGGCGGACCTAGATGAATGGTTATCTGAAGCAAAAGCAATCCACCCAAACTAGCAAAGAGCCCAGCGATGTGCCTACAATACGCGGACAACAATGTTCTATGTAGCCAGACCCCAATTGGTCTTCAGCACCTGATAACCACATTTCTTCCATGCACAGAAGTCCTGAGTCTAGAATTGAGCTATAATAAAACAAAGGTCATCTGTTTCTCTGCAAATTCCTATCATCACAATATCAAATTCAAGTGGGAAACAGTGGGGAACAAACTAGAGCTCATCAGCCCTACAAATACCCTAGAAGCGGTCCTGGACACCAGACTAAAGTTTAAAGAGCACCTTGTTCAAAGAAAAGCTCCGACTAATAAATTGCGTTTTGCACTGTAAACACTACGAACAAAACTGGGGTGCACATCACACTCCCATCTACAAGTAATAGCAGTTAGGTGTCTCCCTACACTTACTCATGGTTTAGAGTTTTTAAAGGGAAAGGATGCGACCACTCTAAATCAACTTGAGTTTACCCTGTTCAAATGCATTTGTCGCATTTTTTAACATTTGTCTCGCCGTCAGCCAGCTGAGATGGAAACTGCCACTACTAGCTCTCCACACCCTCCAGATAAGAACTAGGGGTGGGCGGAATTTGCGTAATCGCGTTACGCAAATCTCCGCGAAACGGTAAAAAATCTCCGCGAACACGCAGAAATTCCGCAAACACGCGGAATGGCTTGTTCGCGATGCTTTTTTCCTGTTCACAATCGCTGTTTGCGTGCTCGGGGAGAAATATCTCGCGAACACGCATTTTGAGAACGCGAACAAGCAAAAATTTCGCGAAGTCGTGTAAAGCGGCATTTTGGGCAATTTCGCTTTCTCCGCAGGACGCAAAATTGCCCAAATTCCGCAAATTCCGCGAACGGAACGGAATTTACCGCCCAGGCCTAATAAGAACCTGCCATTCCGCCGTAATGACACTCTTGAACAGTCAGTTGCTCCAGCTCTCTAAGCAGGGCAGCGAACTTCCTACTGCAAATTAATAGACTGTTACAAGCACAGAAGGGGCACAGTGCAGAAACTGTGAGTGGCAGCCCATTGCATGGAATGCAGTAGGAAGCTCCCTCCATACCGTTTTTTGCTTAGAAACAACTGAACTGCATCCTAGTAATTATGGGTATCCTCTGTCCCAAGAGAGTTTTAACCGGTTATTAAATACATTTTCCTTTGTAAACAAAAAGCACAATGTATCAATTGAAATTGTGCCTTATCTGTTACAGATTGTTTTAATGTTGTACTGGTCTGTCTTTTTTAATGATTCTAATTAATCAGCAAATAAAGAAAATTTACTTTGGGTGAAAAATATTTTATTCTGCAAGGTACAGGTGTTTTGTGCCTTCACTGCGTTCTGGTCCTTGCTCTCAGCTTTCAAGTGACTGTGATCATCATTCGATGGGCATTTTATTGTGACCTGAAGGATGACACCGTTGCTTGGTTCTATTAGCTTTATGATGCCTGGTAGGTCTGGAGGTACCGGACATGTTATACTGCAAGTGTAACACCTTCCAGCACTGATGGTTTTCAGAGCTGTAGTACTCTTTGATCCAGACATAAGATCTGGTGTGCTGTCTATATGGTGGTTTTAGGTGGTCGCATTTCACACTTGTCTAATTGCTGCTTGGGGTCACTGGGACCTGTTTCCTTCTGGATAACCAAGGGATCTACTTGTATCTTGTGTATTCTGCTGAAAGGACGATGCACAACCACTTTTTTTTTACTTGACTGTTATTTTGCAAGGTAGACCCTGCTATTATTGGAGAACTCCAGCTTGCCCCTGTTGCTGTGGCCTCCATTGGCGACTCCGGAGCTGTCTCTAGTTTTTTAGATGCTCTTTATGCTTTTTATCTGATCCAATTGTTTGGTTTTGCTGCCCTTAAGAGGGCTGCTTGTTCTGGGCCTTTCTTTGTTGTTTGTGTTGCTTTTTGACCGAGACTAGTTAGCCCTGGCCCAAGAATCAGTTGTTCTGAAGAGATAAGGAGGTCTCTTTAGAGAGGTCTATAGACTCAACCTACTCTGAGTTTGGGGTCATTAGGTACTATCTTTAAGTGGTTATCATTGTAGGTAGTTTGTAGATTGCTTGTTTTTTTAGTTGTGCAGTTCTTGGCTTTAGTTGGAGTTTTACTTAGTTTAGTACCACATCACGTTATGCAGGAAGGGTGGATAATTTGACAATCAGTGGACCGCAGATAGAAGCCACTGCCAATTGTGCCACATCTACTTGTGGCCGCTGTATCTGATTAATTAAGGCCCCTATTTTGGAATCGATCACAGTGAGCGCATTGCCTAGGTATTAAGTAAATTGACCTGCAGGCCATGTTTCTTTGAGTGATACCTTAGAATGTCTACTGCCACTTGGAATGAATTTAGCAGGAACTCCCAAGTCTCCTGCATTTCATCTCTTTGATATTGTTGCATTGGGGAGTTTTGAGTGTTATTTAACAATACACTAGTTTCAGCCAGATCAGGAGATCGATCCCAAGAGACCAAAGTACACGCTAGTGTACCTATTTCTACCAAACTCATTTCTTACAACTAGGGGATAGCTTCCAAGGTAGAGGCAAATGAAATGGTGGAAGAGGCCAGCCTGCCCAACAACCATCTAGAGTCTTTTGTAGGTTAGTTAAGTGTATGCTCCTGGGGCCAAGGTGCGTTTGCTGGTGGATCCTGTTGTCTTGTTACTTCATGGAATCGAGCACTGAATGCTGTTACTTTTAGCAGCATGAGTGCACCTCTGCTTATGCGCAGTGGTTTTCAGCTCCTGGGTTAGGTTTGACACCACCAAGCACTTTTGAGTATTAAGGGGAAGTGGGGGTGATGGCCTCCACTCTCAAAGAGGCACCTGTCTCTCTTCCTTTCACGGTTCTTTTTGGGATTCCAGAATGGAGCAACTTTTCAGTTGACCATGAGTCGTAAGCCATAAATTGCGTGCCTCTGAATAGTTAGTCTTGTACAGTTCTTGTCAATCGCCCCACTCTACAGTTGAAACTGACACAGTGTTCCTAGAATAAAGCTGACAGTGCCTTCATGGAGCATAGATCTTGGTTTTAATGGAGCACCAACTTTCTTTGCACTATGCAGTGTTTTGTATGGCTTGGTGTTGGAGACTATTTGGAGACTACTCAAATCTTGTGTGACACAACCATCAAGGACATGCAAGGAAGGTTGTGGTACTTTAGGCTAGGAACAGGTGTGGGAGAGCACACAGTGGGAGGCTAGCTGCACCACAGACCTAGCTGGGCCACTTCCACCCACTTGACCCCCAGAAACAGTGCTAAATTTCTCATCCACGCTCCAAGGTACCTGGGTAAGGAGTACTGCTGCCTACTTCTGTCATCTCACTTCTTGTGCCCCATTAGAATTTAATCTCCAGCCACTGGTGGTGTTGCTGTTTGTCTGCATGGCCATCCACATCGCCTCTCTACCTCACACTGCTTCTTCTTCCTTGGCATTGGCACTGATGTGGGTCTTCAGGTGGGCTGACTTACAACTATCATGCTGGCCTACAGGCAGCGGTTGTCTATCCTGTGGGACAATTGGATTCTAATTGCCCCCTAGAGAGGTCCCAAAGAGCCAAAAGTATGGGGCATGGAGGTGGACTTGATCGTGAAGGCCCTCGGGCCTCCATCTACTAGCAGGGCTCGCAGCAGCCACAACTGTGGCAGCGCCTGCAGCAGCTTGAGTGGGCGGCACAGTGCCCCACAATGTTTCCTGCACGTCAGCAACCCATCCATCTGCCTCTGATATGCTTATCATGAAAAGTTATGACAAAGGCAGTAAAGCTGACTAATTCATTGTGAAAAGTGTTGGTTAATGCCAACGGGCCTTTAAGTGTAGATAGTCACTACACTTAGTTAAAGGCTCCAGACAGATATTTTATTACAAGGAATGTCACAGTTGTACATTGTATTCAAGGGGTGCAGTTTGGTCACCCACTTGGACAAACGTAAGTTTGTATATATTTGTTATTCTTCGACTGTTGATGATGGTTGCCGGATTATGTGCAAGACAGGAGGCCTCAGTTTTTTATGGTGATAACTCAATAATGAAGATCATAGTCTGGATAGGTTCATTAGGGAACAATATGTCAGATAGGTTTCTTATTAAACGTTACAAAGGGAGTAGGCCTGGCCTACTTATTGTGAACTACAATCATTAACTCCAATAGGCCTTTATGGGTGGATTAATCTGATACCGTATTGAAGGCTGTGAACTGATATTTATTTTGTTATGTGGAATCTCTCAGATACCTCGGACAACCTTTCAAGAAGAGGACTGGCCTTGTAGTAATCCTTGTTAGGCCTTCTTAAGTGGGGTGGTGTCTGCCAGGTCCTTGTAAAAAAAACTCTCTCCCCATGGCAGCATACTGCATGGGGCAATTGTTTCCTCCATTTCTGCAATTGGCAGTGAGTAACAGTATTTGTCCTGATCGTATGTGCACATCCATCTAAAAATGAGGGCACTTCTTTTTCTGGGCTGGTGACCAATCTATTAGTTTTCCATGTTTCTGTGTTTTCACTTCATAGGTCAGCTTTCATTTCTTTCATTCTTTTTCATGAGCGTCCTGCAGCTCACACACACTCCTACCGGCTGCTCGCTTGCCCCAAATTCCATTTGCTGCATCCTCTGTGGTCACTATTTCTAAACTGGTTGCCCATCTGAAAATGGTATTGTCTATAGTGTACATTGTTTTATAGTTCCAAGATGGTAAACATATTTAGAAGTGTTATGTCTTGGCTTAGCATGGCTTTTTAGCATTTTACGACTGTATTCTGCACTCTGTGTCATTGCTTTTACTGCTCCAAGGTGGCCAATTCATTGCTACTTAATGTGGCATCTATGTTGAATGTAAAGGAGTTGTACACTGTGTACAATACCATTGAAAGATGACCGCCTCTTCCGATGTTTAATTTTATATTTGCTTTTTCTCACCAAATTTAGGAGGTGGTATGTTTTCATTTTTCTATGTGCGCTCTTTTTATTTATCGTACATGTGGGCATTTGTCAGTATGTTTTATTGTGGGTGGATAATTGGCTAAATGCAAGAATGACTCATTGGGTGGATGAATCGATCTATCAGTCCAGGAATGAGTGACAGAGTGCATTCATGGTGACTTAGTGAGTTCCTAAATTACATCAATGACAGAAGAGGAACTTTAAGTTATAAGCCATACTTAATAACACTGCCAGTGCAATTTCCTTCCCACGCCAATTAAATTGTGCATAAAATATAGAAAATGATTCATCAACATGTGGCTCAGCATCATTTAATGTACACAGTCCCCAGATTGGACAATAATCTCAAAGTGAGAAATTTAGGTGCAGTTTAATCGTATACCAATATGTATCCTACAATATGTTGCACAGTAGAACTAGGGTGTACCTTTGAAAACGTTCTCAGAGCCAACATATATCATATATATAAGTTTCTTACAAACATGCCGAACCCAGTAGTAAAATAGTTGCCTAATGGAAAATCTAAATGCACACAAAATCTGACAATATAAACATTCTTTTCTTTCCAGGGAGTTCCCTCACTTGCGAGAAGTGCTTAAAAGTCAAAAGCGACATTTGCTCTGGCAGTTTTGTACTTTGCTCCAAAAAAGTCACTCACTGCGTCAATGGCCTGCGGAATAAAACATCAGGTACGTGTCCATGGATGTATGGATGAACTGTCTCTTTATTGCTGACATAGGCTCGTTTTATACATTGTGCCCAGGGGGCATAAAAGGCATGTGCACCCACTTTGAGCTCCCCCAGGGATCCTGCTGTGTCCCGCTTCTGACTGTCTGTTGTGCCCAATTAGTTTAATATCTCTGTTTTGTGCCTGTATTTTGTGAACTGCTGTACTGTCTTGCCTTCGTTTGCCCTTGCTGTACTGTCTTGCACTTGTGTCCGCTCACCTAGCTCGTTTTACCCTCTCCCCCTTTTCTCCTCGGTTCCCTTTGGCCCGTTTCCCGCCGCTGCTCCCCTGTGGCCCCGCCCCCTCACCGTCCATTCGCCACCCCGCTCCCGCCTCCCAGCTGCTCCTCCGTCCCTCCCCGACTTAAATGGCAGCCGTGCCGGAGGCGCGCCAGAGACAAGCCCCGTCTGCACCCGTCCGCGCCTGGAGCGCGCCCAGCGCCAGAACCCCTGGACCCCGCGAACGCCACGTCGCGGACTCCGCTACGACGCTAGCACTCTACACGCACTCAACGCCAGCCGAAACCACAGCTGCTTCCAGGCTGCCCCGAAACGCACCCACGGACCCTTCTCCTGCCACACTTGCAGCTTCACCTGTGACAGAGCCACCAAACCTCCAAGGACCGGGCCAAACCACCTCTGCTGCATACTCCTGAACACCCGCTTCGCACGCAAACACGCAGTCGAGCTCTGGGACCTGCCCGACACCTCCGCCCTGATGTAGCCTTCTTGACCGAGACCTGGTGGAACGACTCCTCGCCATAGCCATCCCGGACAGCTACAAGATCACCCGCAGCGGAGGAGGAATAGCCATCATCCACAATTCCACCCTCAAGGTCTCCACCCACTCAGACGACACCCTTAACACCGCCGAACACCTGCACTTCCGGATCCACACCGATCCCAACACCACCCTCAGAGGAACACTCGTCTACAGACCCCCCAGACCCTGAGCACAGTTCAGCAACTCCATCACCGACCTCGCCAGCACCCACGCCCTCGCCTCCACGGACTACATCATCCTCGGGGACCTGAACTTCCACCTCGAGAACAACAACGACGCCAACTCCGCCACCCTGATTGACAACCTCGCCAATCTCGGCCTCAGACAACTCGTCACCGCACACCCCTATGCCGCCGGCCATACGCTTGACCCCATCTTCTCCACAAGCACCCACGTCTCCTTCCTCCACACCACTGAACTCCACTGGACCGACCAACGCTGCATCTATTTCACCTACAATAAACCCACCACACACTACCGAACCCAACAGTTGCCCCACCGATGCTGGAGCAAAGTCACAGAGGACCAGCTGAACACCACCCTCGCCCAGAGCCCGCCAACCGACCCCACCGACCCAGACGCCGCCACCCGCAACCTCAGACAGTGGATCGATGACTGCGCCAACACCCTCGCCCCTCTCAAGAAACCCCCCAACAGCCGCACCAGCACGAAAGCCACCTGGTTCACCGAAGAGCTCCAGACCTCCAATCGAGCATGCCGGAAACTGGAGAAGAAGTGGCTACACAAACGTACACCGAACAGCCACGCAGCCCACAAGGACGCCACCCACAGACATCACCACCTCATCAGATTAGCCAAGAGATCGTCCTTCAAAGCCCGCCTGGACAACAACGCACACAACAGCAAAGAGCTCTTCAGCATCGTTAAGGAACTCTCCAACCCCAGCGCCAACGCCATCCCGCCCTAACAAGAACTGTGCGACTCGCTGGCCACCTTCCTCCACTGCAAGATCGCTGACATCCACGTCAGCTTCAACACCTCGACCACCCCAACAACACCAGTCCCCACCCACCCGACGAACACCACCCGCATCAACGGCCTGACCTCCTGGACCAACGTCAACAATGACGAGACACGCAAGATCATGAACTCCATCCACTCAGGATCACCATCAGACCCCTGCCCACACCACGTATACAACAAAGCAGACGCAGCCATCGCACCCCAACTACGGAAGGTCATCAACATCTCCTTCGAGACAGCTACTTTCCCGGAAAGCTGGAAGCATGTCGAAATCAACACCCTTCTCAAGAAGCCCAAGGCGGATCCCAAGGACCTCAAGAACTTCCGGCCCATCTCCCTGCTCCCGTTCCCGGCGAAGTTCATCGAGAAAATCGTCAACATGCAACTGACCCAACACCTCGAGGACAACAACATCTTAGACCCATCCCAGTCCGGATTCAGAAGAAACCACAGCACCGAGACAGCCCTCATCGCCGCCACAGACGACATCAGGTGCCAACTAGAAAACGGCGAAACATCAGCCCTCATCCTCCTGGACCTGTCAGCCACCTTCGAGACGGTCTGCCACCGCACACTAAAGGCACGCCTCCAAGAAGCCGGAATCCAAGAGAAAGCCCTTGACTGGACCACGTCCTTCCTCACCGGCAGAACCCAGAGCGTCCGACTCCCACCCTTCTGATCTGAAGCCACCGACATCATCTGCGGCATACCCCAGGGCGCATCCCTCAGCCCAACACTGTTCAATGTCTACATGGCCCCCCCTCGCACAAGTGGCCCGCCAGCACGACCTCAACATCATCTCTTACGCCGACGACACCCAGCTCATCCTCTCCTTCACCAAGGACCTGCACACCGCCAAAACCAACCTCCATGAGGGAATGAAGGACGTCGCTGAATGGATGAGGAGCAGCTGACTGAAGCTGAACTCAGACAAGACGGAGATCCTCATCCTTGGACCGACCCCCTCAGCCTGGGACAACTCCTGGTGGCCGACCACGCTGGGAACAGCACCAACACCCACTGATCACGCACGCAACCTAGGAATCATCCTCGAGTCCTCCCTCTCCATGTCGAAACAGGTCAACGCCATCACCTCCTCCTGCTACAACACCCTCCACATGCTCCGCAGGATCTACAAGTGGATCCCCACCGAAACAAGAAGAACAGTGACACAGGCCCTCGTCACCAGCAGGCTGGACTACGGCAACGCACTCTACGCAGGAATCCCAGCCAAACACCTGCGACAACTGCAACGCATCCAAAACGCCTCCGCCCGACTGATCCTCAACATCCCTCGCCGCAGCCACATCACCCCCCACCTGAGAGACCTACACTAGCTCCCTGTCGACAAGAGGATCACCTTCAAGCTCTTCATCCACGCACACAAAGCACTCCACAACACCAGACCAGCCTACCTTAACAGCAGACTCAGCCTCTACACCCCCACCCGCCAGCTCCTCTCAGCCAGCCTCGCGCTCGCTTCTGTCCCCCGCATCCAACTAACGACCCCCGGTGGCAGATCCTTCTCCTTCCTCACCGCCAAGACCTGGAACACCCTTCCCTACCCACCTACGATAGACCCAAGACCTACTCACCTTCAGAAGACTCCTCAAGATCTGTCTTTTCGAGCAGTAGCGGCACCCCCTCCCCCAGCGCCTTGAGACCCTCACAGGTAAGTAGTGCGCTTTACAAATACTGATTGATTGATTGATTGAAACAGCTGATCCGTATTTCACTTGAGTGTGCTGCCCTGGCGGCTGCTCTGGGGCAGCACATTCATTCAAATATTTTGGACTTATTTGCTCAGGGTGCAATTCAGCACAGCGTGTGATAACTAAGACCATGCTAATTTTACAGCAAGCTTGTGTCATTGATGCAGCGCGGAAACCTGGGTAACGGGAATCAAGACAAAACCCTGTACCTGATATATCCTCCCTTCGTCACAGACCAAATAACACATTAACACATTCACTCGTACAATCATTGGTGGGGCCCATAACACCAACTTTCACACTCCGCTTCTCACTGGCCTGTACTTACGGGAGGAATGACTGTTTCCAAGTGCTGACATGAAAGGAATACCTTATAACCTATAGAGAGAACACTTATTTACACTTCTATTCACTAATACCTTTATTACTGCTCATCATGAATCTAAACATTAAGATACTCCTCCCACGTGATCGACGGATCAAATTAGTTGTTTTGAGTTTGGTGATTCAGTCCAACTAAAGCGTACTCAAAATTCCTGATCTACTCCCTTTCAATAAACGACCAAACACATTTTCTTGTTAATCAATATTTTTGTTTATCTAAATAATGCAAGAATTTTTGTTCCATCTAGTAAATTTATTAATCATTACGCAAATCATAGAATACCATATTTACCTATTCTGGCTATCGGTCGTCCTCTAAGTCATCAAATTCAGTCGTCAGCATGCTACAGTCCCAAAGATCAGGTCAAGGACCAGAGACGTGCACGTATCGATCAGTGCCCATAGATTTCGTAAGTCTTTAGTTCATCAAGAAATTGGGCAGCAATTCAGTCTGTCAAAGATTCAGGAACACAGCCGTCACGTAGCGTCACCGTCGTGTCCGTCAGCAAAAAGGGAAGTATGAGATAGAGATGAACGAACAGCAGCTTTTTTCTCTCTATTCTAACATCATTTATATAATGGAAATAAGGCTTAAAAGTTACAAATTAGAGAATTTGGGCTTATCCCATTGGTCAGTTGGAATCGTCCGGTGAAGTTTCACACAGTTCATAATGTCATATTGTCAGGCATGATCCATCCGGTTCCTTGCATAAGTCCTTTGTTTGAACATTTGGCAAGCGTCCCATCATGACCTTGCTAAGGCACATCGTGTTTGGGGTCATGTTGAGGCTACTGGTACGGGTGCTTGGCGCAAGCGCACTTGGTCTGAAACCTCGTGGAATGGTGTCCATCGGGTCGAGTGTGTCAGACGGCCATCTTGTTTTTAGGCCCAAAGGATAACTTAAGCGAAACAAACACAAAAAGTAATTAAAATATGGAAATTACGAATAAAATGTTAAACCCTGACTAATTCCACTATGTGCTTGTAATTATCTAGAATATGGCGACATTTAAAGCGTTCATATTCACCCAGTGATGTCATCTGGTGCAACATACGATAACGTCACAAAAGCAACATGTATCATGCAATATTCAATTTTTCTAATATTAGTATGCGTACATATGTTAATTACAAATTATTTTAGCCATGCAAAATACAAATCCCACTTATGTTTTCGGACATTAGTAATGTTGATTAAATTTCACACAAACACATTAATAGTATTATAATTAATAGATTATTTTAATTAGTATAAACATGCAGAATGGGGGGGTATACAAAATTGTGTACAACCCGCTCAATCATAATTTTCCAGCATGCACACTTTACAAAATGTCAGTGGTAACGCCACTGTGTAAGTTCATTTTTTGGTGGGAATCTGTTCAAGCATAAAAGGTCTTGCGGGATACAGATTCTGGCAGAAAATGTGCCATAAGGGAAATTTCCAATATGAACCATTCCCCTTGTCGGCGACTTTTGAGTGCAAAGTATGCACCTGCATTCAGTGTTCACTCGAGATAACACAAATTGCATTTTGCGTAAATTATGTGTAATTTTTAACAAATTTCTGACATTTCACATAAGTTTGGGACAATAATTATGAGATTTTGCACTCCTTTGCACTCCTTTGGCGTAGAATTTATGGAAGATGCTAATTTGGGGCCATATTGGTAAACTAATGGAACATTGTTGAGACGGTCAGTCCAAACTTATGGATGGGCTGGTCCGATAACAGCATTTAAACCTAAAGTTATTAGAACTTGATTTAAAGAGCATAGCTGAGAAGATATTCTGAAACTTAGGTTAGAAAGACCATTTACAAAATGTTGGAAGACGTTAGTAAACAGTGCAGAGGGAGAACAGCTAAGGTTCTTGAAGTTGGTTAACAGTGCAGAGGGAGAACAGCTAAGGTTCTTGATTTTGCTAAAAATGTGTTGGGATTTATGGGTGAGAGAAGTGTGTGTTACTCACCCAAACACTACTAGCTCAATATTTAAATTTCATTGCATGTCACTTCATTTGTATTACACATCAATCAGTTGCGCCCTCTTCCAATTATTATGACATCATTTTAACCTCTAGAACACTTATAGAACTTCTTGCCATGCCAGAAGCAAATGTTGCTGCTGTTAGAACCCAGAAGAGTAGCTGTTGATCTCAACAACACACATTACACTGAGAGAAGCAAGTTCATAATGTACTGAGGGGCTAGAGAAAGGAATGAAGAAACAGTCTAAAAATGACCAAGGTTGCCCAGCGTCATTTGGAGATAGAGTGCCTGTGTTTGTGTAGGTGTTAGATATTAGGCTGCTTGTTGCTGCTGTACCCTTTTCTTTTAACAAAAAAATGTGTTATTTTTGCATAGGGCCCAAAGTCATTCTCACTGCGTTCAAGGGTTGCGTGAAGCCCGCCAAACAGGCCACCTGTGGAAAAGAAGTTGTGGTCTCGAGTCGTGACGTTTTCTTGAAGATCACACGAAAGTGCTGCGACTCAGAAAAGTGTAACAATGAAAAAATTATTGGTAAGGAACATGCCTGAAAAAGGTTTAAAAATGTTTATAGGGGATCCCAATTTGTATAATTTGTACTTATAAATTCACCATAGTAGCATTACCAACACATACTTTTTAAATCTAAGATGGATACTATTTGGAAGCCGAAGAAAAGAAATCTGCCTTCCATCACCGAAGAATCCAGGAGGGAGTTCAATCTCCAGATTCATTATTGGATAAATCTGCAGTTATTTGGCGAATCTTAATAGGACTGTCAAAGAAGAACTGCATATGCACCAATTAAATGACAAATAATCAGCTGAAAGCAGCTTGTACAGAATGCTGCTGACATATGCAGGGCTGCATAAGGCAGATTTTTGTGACTGAGTTTTTAAGGTGACAGGATGCCCACAATGTGACCAGTGATAGAATGCTTGGCTCCTTGAAAACTCTGGTACAAATTCAGTTTCGGAAGGCAATCTCTGATGAATCTTTAGTTCTGACTGAGGCTGGCATCAAACATCAATACAAGTCAATACCCTGAAACCCATTTGGCTCCGCAAGTAAGACAGAGAGTGGTTAAGTTTCAAAACTATAAAGGTTTAGCAAAGGGTTAGCAAAGTTTTAAACTCAAATCATCAAATTAGTTTTTAATCAATACATAAATGTATTAGTCAATCAGGGAATTGTAAGCGCGCTACTCACCCGTGAGGGTCTCAAGGCGCTGGGAGGGTTGGGGGGGCTTAGATCAGTCTAGCCGAAGAGCCAGGTCTTGAGGGTTTTCCTGAAGGTGTTCAGGGAGGGGGCTCTTCTGATGTCTGCTGGTAGCTTGTTCCAGGTCTTGGCTGCAATGTGGGAGAAGGATCTTCCACCTGCTCTGGCTCTGAGGATGTGTGGGGTTTTGGACAGTGCGAGGTTGGAGGATTGCAGGTTTCTTTTGGGTACGTGGAAGATGATTCTGTCTTTGAGATATTTGGGTCCGTTCGTATGTAGGCACTTGTAGGCATGGGAAAGGATTTTGAAGGTGACTCTTTTCTCCACAGGGAGCCAGTGGAGTTTTCGTAGGTGCTGGGTGATGTGTTCATGCTGGGGGAGGCCGAGGACGAGTCTGGCGGCGGTGTTCTGTATTGTATGGAGTTTGCGGAGTAGGGACTTGTTGATGCCGGCGTAGAGTGCATTTCTATAGTCTAGTCTGCTGGTGATGAGTGCGTGGGTGACTGTCTTCCTTGACTCAGGGGGGATCCATTTGAAGGATGCAGAGGGTGTTGTGCAATACTAAAATACCCTTAGTAAGTTTTGACTAATCATATAAATGCTCATGGTATCTGTCTCCTTATTGCTCTTCAAAGTTCACCACTCAGGGGTGTATCCTTGGATACAATGTTGAGGCCGTTTTGTCGGACGATGGTTGCGAGGGGCCCCATGTAGATGTTGAAGAGTGCTGTGCTCAGTGATGACCCGTATGGGACTCCGCAGGTGATTTTCGGGGGATCAGAGAGGAAGGATGGTAGTGAATTGAATTGAATTAGCATTTCTAAAGTGCCTGGTTACCCGAAGGCATCCCCACGCTGCTAACGGCTCAATTATGGACTCCGAACAGTATTAAGGAAAAAGTAATGTTTTAATTTGTTTCCGAACAATCAAATAGTTTGGTTGAATACGGATCAGTAGGGGCAAACGATTCCATGGTTTGGCAACATTATAAGAGAAGAGACGTCCGCCACTTTGTACTCTTCTGATTCCCGGTACTGCCACCAAATGCTTATTCTCTGACCTCAAAGTCCTATTAGGACGGTATGGCTGAATAAGGGAACAAATAGCGGGTGATCCCTTGCCTGAAAGAGCCTTATGTGCCATACACAGCTCTTTAAACTGGATCCTTTCCTGGATAGGGAGCCAATGAAGTGTCGCCAAAGCAGGCTTAGCCGAAAGGCGCTTTGGAATTTTCAGGAGCATGCGCGCCGCACAGTTTTACACAATTTGTAGTTTTCCTATCGAGGAGCAAGGTGCTTCCAGATAAAAGGCATTTGCATAGTCAAGCCGGGAGAGGATGAGTGCTTTAACCATTATTCTTTTGGCAAGAGAAGGTAGCAGAGGGAGGACTTTGCGTAACATCCTTAATATCCCATAGCAACTAGCTGCCACTTTCTTTCCTTGCTCGATAAAATCAAGATTATGATCAAGCTAGACACCTATGCTCTTGATTTGATCTTTAGGAGGGGGGACTGGACCAAGACAGCTAGGCCAGAACAATCCTAAATTTAGAGTCTTGTGTTTACCTAAGAGCATTAACTCCAATTTTGACCCATTAAGTTTCAAATATGAATCTTCCATCCACATTGAAATTTTTCCAGGCAGCGGGCATGGCCAGGCCCAGTAGGATCCTGCTTGTTGAGGGAGACCACTAGCTGGGTAACGTCAGCATAGGTGACAATCTGGACTCCAAAAGGTAAGACTATGTCTGCCAAAGAGCTTAGATAAACATTGAAAAGAGTGGGGCTCAGGGATGACCCCTGGGGTACCCCACATTTAAGAGGAGTCCGTTTTGAAGTAATTGCATCTTCAAAAACTTCAGAGAATCGGTTCTACAGGAAGGAGTGAAACCATTTAAGCATTGTCCCAGACACTCCCACCTCACCTAGCCTCTGGATCAGCAGCTGATGGTTAACCGTGCCGAAGGCTGCGCTAAAATCTAAAAGGATAATGGCAGCGCCGCCGCCAGCTTCTAGAATTTTTCTGGGTTTCTCCACCACTGCAAGCATTGCAGTTTCCCTGCCCTGTTGCGGTCTAAAACCCATCTGCTAGGGGTGGAGACAATTGTTATTTTCCAGGAGAGCAGAGAGTACAGAGTTCACATGTTTCTCTGCAATCTTGCTGATACCTGGCAGTAAAGAGAAGGGACGATAATTACTCCACACTTCCTGGTCCAAATTTCAGGTTTTTTTAGGAGTGCTTTGACCATTGCCCGCTTCCACAAAGGGGGAACAAGTCCTGACGTGAATAAAGCATTGATCAGGTCAAGAATGACTGGAAACAGCGTCTCTGGAACTAAGTTTAGAATGCTGGGGGGGCGGGTCTGTAGGAGAGCCCTGTTTTAATTTACACAGAATACCTTGCACAGTAGTCAGATCAAGGGGATTTCTTTAATTAAACCATCTCTGTCTTGGGACCTATTATCCCTCAATACTACATTTTGTTGGGCTATCACCTGTGGGAAGGAGTTATATACGACTTGTATTTTATTGGAAAAAACTCTGCCATTTTATTGCAGCAAACTAAAGTATCATCAGATACAGTAGGAGGAGAGAGGGGAATAAGTAGTGATTTCGCAATGCGAAAGATTTCGCATGGGGAGTTGGCAGCTGCTATGATTCTCTCTTCATATTAGAGAGCTTGGGCGGATTTAATTTTAGCTTTATAGATTTTTATAGCCTCTCTATAGTTATCTTTATGACTTGCAGAGAAATCCTTCCTCCATATCCTTTCAGATCTTTTACATGCCTGCTTGAGTTCACGGAGTTTTGGGGAATACCAGAGATTACTCTTGGTCCCTGCCTTATTATATGTCCGTTTTATTGGAAGGACAATATTCAGTGATGACTCAAGCCACTCATTGAATTTGTCATTTGTGGTGATGGGATTTGGGTCAAATGTTGGTCTAGAGTTTTCCAGGGTCGTTGCCTATGACTCTATTGATAATTTAGGATAATTTAGACCACGTACCAGCCTGTCTTTTGGCTCCCAAGGCAGCCATAGAGACACCCTGTGGGACCCAACGAAAAGGGATTAGGAAATGGTTGGATCGGGGCACCGGAAGGGGGTCCCCGGCTGAAAGACTCTCGAGGTTGGAAAAAATAGGGTCCAATAAATGGCCTTTAGAGTGAGTAGGGCTACAAACGTTTTGGATGAATTGAAATGCATCTAAACCATCAATCAGTTCACTTGTGGCTGACTGTGAGGTGTCCTCAAAATGAAGATTAAAATCCCCTAAAAGCGTAAAATTGGGAAGAGAGCTAGCAAAAATAGCTGCTATCGCGGGAAGACTCTTCTTAAATTGGCCAAGGGGGCCATGGGGGCGATAATTCAGGATCCCAGAGAATGTGCATCCATGCGATACACGGAGTGTGAAGGAGAGGCTTTCACAGTCTAGTAGGAGACTTACAGAGATTGTGGTAAATATTTCTCCTTTACCGGGACTGAATTTGATACAGAAACATTATAAAATAGCTCAGTAAAATGAGAGGCAGAATCCGTGATATTAGAGTTTCGGAATGGGCTTTATTCCAATAATCGATTATAATCGGATGCCTCAAGTTCCATCACCACGGGGGTTCAGGAAGTGAAGTACATACTTTATTGACAAGAAGTAACTTTTATAGTACATACATTATAATGAAGTGAATACAGTAGGCGTAACAATTGATAAGGACATTGACGTTTGGTTTGCGTAACCGAAAATGGGTGTAATAATGAGTAAAAAGGAACATGATTGGTTATGATGTAATACATAGGTGGATCTATAAGATAATACTTGGCATTGATGCGCGCGCAGCAGTATGACGTGTAATTGACGTGTAACTAGGGGGTGACGGGGACTTGACATTTAGCTCTATATGTGGAGACGAGAAGTCTGGGGGGTCAAGTCAACCTAATCCCAAATCATATCTAACATCCTATGTTTAAAGAACTATGTTATCCATAAAAGAGGGACTCTCGGACAGAATCTATTCTATACTGACTGTGCGTGCGTGTACAAGCGTCTAAGTGTCTACACTGAATGCGAGGGGGTAGGAATATTCCATGGTAACAGGGCTATGAATTACTTGCATGAGGACAGAGAAGATGGGCCTTTTTGCTTGGTAACTGGAAGAATGTTTACTTAAACTACTAGGCAGGAATGCATCGGCTGAGGGGGAGGCAGATAATTCGAAGGTGAAATACAGTTCTTGGCAGAGAGTAAGCTGATGTCAGGCTTCGTGAGCCGCGCAGAGAATGAGACAGAGTTCATGGTCACAGATGCAGGCTCGGGCTGGAGCTTTCAGAGGCAGAAGGCAAGAGGAGTTTTGATGACAGAATCAGGGCCTACTTGCCTGGACTGAAAAGTGGCATAAGTGAACCATATAAAGCCGATGGCCTTTCATATTTAGGAATGGGATATCCGGCCTATACATGGCGGATCTGTCAAAGGACATGTTGACGGTGGACGCACATGTATTTGCGTCTTCATAACTGGAACTGGAGGGAACATACATGTACTTGTGACATGCACATGGAACCGTTGGGGTCCAAGATAGGGGACATAACTGACCAGAAAAATCCATATTTCCACATTCCCTCCTTGTCCCCTACTTGCCCTTCAAGAGATATCAATCTTCATCAATCCATTGATCTGTTCATATAGCATCATTTGTTCTTCTTTCTTCTTCCGGGATCTTGAATGAAAATCTTGATGTGGAATGCACGATGTGGTACACAGACCACAAATTGCTGGTCCACATTGTAGACATAGACAGCAACTGAATAGTATGAGAAGGCCAATACCTAGGAAGGATAGAACTCTCCATCCCCAGGCTGATACCGCATTCCAAAACCAACTGGACCAAGTCCAAGTGCCTGGGTTCTGGTGTATCTGGCTTACAATCTTATGAAGGCGAGTGATGGCTTTATATACAGATGGCGAATTTTCTGGTATGAATACGCAGCAGCTTGATCCGATGACCCTACAAGCTCCGCCCCTATCAGCCAGGATGACGTCAAGGACAAGACGATTTTGAAGCACAACAATCCGCATAGCAGACTGCTCTTCCGTTAAATTGCCTAAGGCGGAAATAGTCTCATTCACTACTGCTTCAAGGGTTCTAGTTAATCTACGTATCAGCTTACTATTAGTAACAGTACCTATATAGGGAAAGATGCCTTTATTAAAATCTACATACTTGTCCCATGCCGTCTCAGTGTAATCGACAATGGGGAGATCTCTCCGTTCTCTGTTGTGTACTAAATGAATATTTCTGTAATAATCAGGAGGAGCTAGGAAAACAGGTGGCAAAAGGAATGCAATGTAGCAGGTACCATCCCAATCTAGAGGTAGACGCATATATGCAGTCTGACCACATATAAAGTAGGAGTGGCGAGAAGCTCTAAATGAAGATTTTCCTTGATCACTGAATTATACCATAGTAGTGCATTTACTATGGCCCATATGTATGGAACCAACCTTTCTTACACATAATTCACCCCTCGCTGGGAATACTGACATGGTGGGTAAGACTAGTTCAGTTTCAGATACGACATTTAGAATCATGAGATTAGGTGTAAAATTACCTAATCCATATACTTCATTTTCTAGATCAGTTCCTGTTCTTTTGGGGCGACCCTCCTTGTCAGGGTAACAGACCTTGAGTAAAGCTAGGTTCAGATTTCCCCATACCCAATGATCTTGGTAAACTGCTGTGTCTGAGTCTATGGAATTAATTAAGCTAAACCATGCTCCACAGGAGCCATTATGTGTAAATGGATGTGGAAAGAAAGGCAGGACTCCTTCATAATTCTGATAGGGAGGGAGTCGGCCACACACCCAACAATTGGTGGCATTACTAGTCTGATGGGAATGATGTAACATACTAATGAAAGTGTTATTGCGCAGCGCAAGTCTATAAGACAATTCATGCGGAGGTAAGTCACTAAAAGAATGTTCAGCAGCAACTTTATAAACATGTCTAGAAATAGGGTAATATATGTGCAACAACATACTTGTAATAATTATTAAAAGACTCAATAAAAACAAAATTAATAATGTGTCAGGATCTGGGCTGGAAGCGCCTGCCACAACTACGATTCCCAGAATGCACTGTGCATGAGTGGGAGGAGCCACGGGCTTAAAACGCCCTGAACGCGCGCACGACGTTGTGCGTAATTATTCGAATCCGAAGACTCGAGGAGCGGGGACCTTGTTACGGAGTTTCCCGCAATTAGTTCCTGGAAGCCGACGAGATCGGCATTGGAGTCACAGGCGGCAGAGACCGCAAATCCAAGAGAAGGGCACCGGTGAGAGTGCCTGCAGCACGAGGACGGACCGGAGACCTTTGTTCTTCACTTCACTGGGACACCGAAGAAGTGTGTCCTCTGAAGTACGAGTTTCCGCGCGTCGGCGGAGTGTACGAGAAGGGCGAATACCGGAGCTTCCACAAACTGCAAGTATGGGTGGTGGCTCTTGTTAAGTCCTCGGAGAAGGGGACTCAGTACTTCTTGTTAAGTCCTCGGAGAAGGGGACTCAGTACTTCTTGTTAAGTCCTCGGAGAAGGGGACTCAGTACTTTAGGTTTAAGTTCCCGTCTAGCGACAGCACCTCACTTACCTTTCCGGAAAGGCCTGGATATTCCTTCTTTCGTGTGTGGTGGCGAAATTGAGCGGTGACGTAACCGCCATTGTTACCGCACTGAATTACGACCGGTTCACTACTTCTTGTAAATACGGGGAGTAATGAAGGTGGATAGTACATAACCTTGGCTGTCAGGACACGTATAGGCAGCCTTCCAGACCTTGTCCTACAAGAATAATAGGACATATATATTTAGGTTACAAGTTAGAGGGAATCCATAGGATAGTGTGCAGTACAGGAAGGAGTTCCAATTTGCATCGTCCTGATACCAATTTCTCCACAGTTCCAGAGAAAGAAACGTCTGGTGCTCTGACATTGCATTGTCTATATATATCTTTTCTTCATACATTCCCTAAGACACAGGGGTTCTAATTGGTTTTGAGGTCACCAGGCTCTCAAATGGATATTGGCGCATGCGAGTATGTGTGTGTATGTTTATAATGAACTCAAGAAATCATTACTAGATTGTTGAAATTGTAGCGAGAATTATCGAGAGTAGTAATCTGTATTGGCAGTGTACTTGTGTTTTGTGTTGCCTGTTAATTCTTTCTTTACAGGTTCTAATCCCCGCTGTTCCCATCCTTCCCTTCCCTCGCTTGATTGCTCCAGTCTTCCGTGCCTTTAGTGCAGGAAGTTGGTGACGTCGAGAGGTGGACCCCATATAGCGTCGCCCGAATCCTGAGGAGTATCGGAACAGGGACTGATTCTAACAGAATTACGCACCCATGTATTGAGACTCCTCCCGGTTCGGGGGGTAGGAAAGGACGCAGTATGGAAGAGGTCTTAGTTGCTTTAGCCGCAGTACAGCGAGAGTTGGCGGCCTCTAGGGCCGAAACGGCGGACCTACGTGATAAAGTGGATAGACTGTCACGGAACCCTTTTGATGTGGGATCAAGTGTGCATCCCGTTCAGGTTCATGTATCTCCTCCCATTCCTTTAGCGAATCCTGAGCGGTACTTAGGTGACCCACAGAAAATACAGGTATTTTTAACTCAGATATTGATGCATTTTTCCTGTAGGCCTTCCTCATTCCCTACTAACCATTCTAGGGTGGCGTTTGCTATCTCCTACTTGGCTGGAGATGCAGCCAATTGGGCGGTGCCTTTAGTACGCCATAATGATCCGGTATTATCGGATTGGGACGAGTTTCGAACCGCTTTGGAAGGGGTGTTTGACAGGAGAACAACCACTTTTAGCGCTGACAGGGAGCTATTGGAGTTGAAACAGGGGAGAACGGAATTAGTATCTTACTTAACCACATTCAATCGGTTGGTGGCGGAAGCGGCGTGGCCAGAAGAGAAGAGAATGTCTCTTTTCTATCAGGGATTGTGTAACGAGTTAAAAGACGTAATCGCTCGAATCGATCCTCAGCCCAGGACATGCGAGGCTCTCATTAGTCTGGCATTGCGGTTGGATGGTCGTATTACCGACAGAGGGGGGGATCGGTTTAGGGTAGATAGAAGTAGGAAGGAGGCCACGGTAAGTGAGACAGCTGCGGAGCCCATGGAAGTGGGAGCGGTCCGTGCTCAATTGTCAAGAACTGAGAGAGAGAGCAGACGGACACAAGGCTTGTGTATGTACTGCGGAAAGAAGGGGCACTATGTCCGTGAGTGTCCAGCTAGGCCCAAAAGACCAGGGGGGAACTACAGGAACAAAAAGGCTATAGCCACGGTGGCGGGAGGAGAAGTTCCCGTAAAGGAGGGTGAAACAGCAGAGGTAGTAGTGGTTCCCAGGTGGACGATACCCTCCCTTGACACTCAACCACAGGGTGAGACAGAAAGACATTTGGAATTGAGCATGTGGTTAGAAACCAGAGTGCAAACCTTTCAGATCACCGCTATGTTGGATTCAGGGGCCACTGGTAATTTTATCCATCAAGGATTAGTGGACAAATTAGCCATAGGAAAGACCAAGCGCGATATCCCCGAGGAAGTATTAGCGGTGGATGGCAAGCCTCTCACCTCCGGACTGCTCATAGAACAAACCGAGATAGTCAAGTTAACCTGTAAAGCGGGCAATATGAGCCACATAGACTGGTTGGCCTTAAATATCATAGATGCGCCTCAGTATGAGATTATTCTGGGGATGCCTTGGTTCAGCCTTCACAATCCCACCATTGATTGGAGCCGTTGGGCGGACAAAGACCCGGAACGCAAGATACAGGAAGGACTGCCCTTCATAAACAAGAAATTGTTCCTGCCCACACCAGCACTTCAAAAAAGGGCTTTTGAATGGTGCCATGACTCTCCTTTGGCAGGGCATCCGGGCATACTAAAGACCACGCTGTTGGTACAAAGATCTTTTTGGTGGAAATCATTGGTCCAGGACATAAAGAAGTGGGTGTCGAGGTGTGAAGATTGCGCAAGGGGGAAGACAGACACCTCCGCAGGTAGAGGCAAACTGGTTCCCTTACCTACCCCCGGTGCACCCTGGCAGAACATCAGCCTGGATTTTATTACAGGCCTCCCGGTGGACCAAGAGCATACGGCCATACTAGTGGTGATCGACAGTCTCACCAAGATGGGCCACTTTGTCCCGTGCAAGACACTGCCTACCGCTGGACAGACGGCACGACTGTTGTTAAAAAACATAGTGAAGCTCCATGGCATACCACAGGTTATCGTGTCTGACAGAGGCCCTCAATTTGTGGCACGTTTCTGGAAAGGGTGGTGTAAGGCTCTGCAAATTGACTCAGCGTTGTCCTCCAGTTTCCACCCTCAATCGGATGGACAAACCGAAAGGTTAAACCAAACTTTGAAAAAGTACTTAAGATGTTATGCAGAAAACGCTCATGAATCGTGGGTGGACATGCTATGGATGGCAGAGTTGGCATATAATAACGCCACACACAGCTCCATCGGGATGTCGCCTTTCAGGGCCAATTTCGGATATGACGCGAGGATCTTGCCGTTTGTCATGCCTGGCCGGGTCCGCAACCATCCTTCGCTCCACGACCACTTGAGAGAGTTGCGTCAAGGACACTTAAGAGTACAGAAACATTTGGTTAAGGCCAAGCTCCGATATAAAAACTGGGCGGATAAGCATAGAAGGGAGGGCCCACAGTACAAAAAAGGGGACCGGGTGTGGTTGTCCACCAGGAATTTCCGGTTTAAGCTACGGAGTGTTTTTCATCCACGATACATCGGCCCTTATAGTGTGATAAAACAGGTGAATCCGGTAGCTTATAAGCTAAGACTTCCAGGCTCCTTACGTATACACCCAGTGTTCCACTGTAGTCTGCTAAAACCAGCAAAGGGAGGAGTGCGAAAGCCTCCACCTGCACTAACCACGGATGTCGGTCAGGAATATGAGGTACGACGTGTGGTGGATTCAAAGTATCGAGGGAGAAAACTGTGGTTCCTAATCTCCTGGAAGGGGTACTCGGCTGAGGAGGATTCGTGGGTTCCCAGTGCCAACGTGCACGCGCCAGCTAAACTCAAGTCTTTCTACAAGAAATATCCCAATAAACCGGGTTCTAGGAGGCGCCTGGAGGGGGACCTACTGTCAGGATCTGGGCTGGAAGCGCCTGCCACAACTACGATTCCCAGAATGCACTGTGCATGAGTGGGAGGAGCCACGGGCTTAAAACGCCCTGAACGCGCGCACGACGTTGTGCGTAATTATTCGAATCCGAAGACTCGAGGAGCGGGGACCTTGTTACGGAGTTTCCCGCAATTAGTTCCTGGAAGCCGACGAGATCGGCATTGGAGTCACAGGCGGCAGAGACCGCAAATCCAAGAGAAGGGCACCGGTGAGAGTGCCTGCAGCACGAGGACGGACCGGAGACCTTTGTTCTTCACTTCACTGGGACACCGAAGAAGTGTGTCCTCTGAAGTACGAGTTTCCGCGCGTCGGCGGAGTGTACGAGAAGGGCGAATACCGGAGCTTCCACAAACTGCAAGTATGGGTGGTGGCTCTTGTTAAGTCCTCGGAGAAGGGGACTCAGTACTTCTTGTTAAGTCCTCGGAGAAGGGGACTCAGTACTTCTTGTTAAGTCCTCGGAGAAGGGGACTCAGTACTTTAGGTTTAAGTTCCCGTCTAGCGACAGCACCTCACTTACCTTTCCGGAAAGGCCTGGATATTCCTTCTTTCGTGTGTGGTGGCGAAATTGAGCGGTGACGTAACCGCCATTGTTACCGCACTGAATTACGACCGGTTCACTACTTCTTGTAAATACGGGGAGTAATGAAGGTGGATAGTACATAACCTTGGCTGTCAGGACACGTATAGGCAGCCTTCCAGACCTTGTCCTACAAGAATAATAGGACATATATATTTAGGTTACAAGTTAGAGGGAATCCATAGGATAGTGTGCAGTACAGGAAGGAGTTCCAATTTGCATCGTCCTGATACCAATTTCTCCACAGTTCCAGAGAAAGAAACGTCTGGTGCTCTGACATTGCATTGTCTATATATATCTTTTCTTCATACATTCCCTAAGACACAGGGGTTCTAATTGGTTTTGAGGTCACCAGGCTCTCAAATGGATATTGGCGCATGCGAGTATGTGTGTGTATGTTTATAATGAACTCAAGAAATCATTACTAGATTGTTGAAATTGTAGCGAGAATTATCGAGAGTAGTAATCTGTATTGGCAGTGTACTTGTGTTTTGTGTTGCCTGTTAATTCTTTCTTTACAGGTTCTAATCCCCGCTGTTCCCATCCTTCCCTTCCCTCGCTTGATTGCTCCAGTCTTCCGTGCCTTTAGTGCAGGAAGTTGGTGACGTCGAGAGGTGGACCCCATATAGCGTCGCCCGAATCCTGAGGAGTATCGGAACAGGGACTGATTCTAACATAATGTCACTATGCAGTGGCTACGCAGTGATTTACAATACGCCTGTCGTTTCAACATTTTTCGGGTATTTTCTCTACTCAGGTCCAAGGGATACATGTCAGAGACAATTCAACCGCTTCACCTTGGAGAGGACTTAAACAATCAAATTGCTCGACTGGTTGGGCCTAAGCTTTAGTTTGTAATTTTCAGATTTGTTAGGTTCAACAAAAGGGAGTTTTGTATCAGTCTGTGAGGGAGTGCAGGGCACAATGTCTATATCCGAAGATAGTCCATGAAATTTCTTGATGTGGCTTGAATGAATCCAGCCCTTGCGGCCCTCGATCTTCACGGCTGTTCTTGTGGTCAACAGGACCAACTTGGGTGCTTTCCACCTGGGCTCCAGCTGAGTCTTTCGGTCGAAATTCCTCACAAAGACAAGATTACCCGGAACAACGTCATGGGGTTTCACCTCAGTGTTGTCGGGAAAAGCTGCAGCTACCTGTGAACGAGAAGATTGTAGTGCAGACATCAAGGAAGCCAAGTAATCTGTCAGCATATTACAGTCAATATCAGTTATTTTGCGTGGTATAGGCGTCCCCCACATATTCGGTGGTCTACCGAAGATCACCTCATACGGGGATAGCCCTGTTCTAGAGTGTGCTACCATTCTCATGTAAAAAAGTGCAACTGGTAATGCTACTATCCAGTCGACCCCTTTCTCTCTGCATATTTTGGACAGTCTGATTTTCAGTGTCTGATTATGTCTTTCTACGAGACCTGCTGCTTCGGGGTGTCGGACACAGTGGAATTTCCACTGATATCCTAACAGAAGTGAAACGTGTTTCATTAATTCGGATGAGAACGGCTGGCCGTTATCTGAGTAAACAGCACGTGGTAAACCGTATCGTGGGAAGAATTCTCGAACCAACTGTTTGGCAGTAGTCGGGGCAGTGTAATCTGAAACCGGGTATGCCTCCGTCCAACGGGACAGAGCGCAGACAACTACGAGAACATATTTGAATCCTCTGCATCGTTCCATCTGGATATGATCCATCTGGAGTACTTCAAAAGGATGATTAGGGGTATGAAATCCACCCTGTTCTACGGGAACGCTTTTTCCTGGGTTGAACTGACAACAGATCATACAGGTACGGACCTTTTGTTTTGCTGCTGCTCGTAAATGTTTATTGAACCAAATGTGTTGAATGCTGTCTAGCATAGCTTTTTCTCCTAAATGTGCTGGACTATGTATAGTGTTAATTATGACTTGGACCATTGAATCAGGAAGGAACCATACAGACCTTTCCTTCATCATCCATCCTTGGTCCGTTTGGATCCCTCCTAATTCAGTCCATTTCTTTATTTCGTCTGGTGTAGCATGTGTCTGTATGTCAATTACGTCAAGAGTAGGATCTTTAACTGTCATACAATGTGTCGGTGTCAGGACTATTGTCTTTGTCATATCGGGGGTTTGAGTTTGAGCAGTCAGTTTAGCTGTTCTGTCAGCTAGATCATTGCCTTGGGAAATGATATCAGTAACCTTTGTATGGGCTTTACATTTCATAATTGATATTGCAGTGGGTAGATGTATTGCATCTAATAATGCATGAATGAGGGGTCCGTGCTGAATGTGGGCACCGTGGGAAGTTAAATAACCTCTCTCTCGCCACAGCACGCCGAAGTCATGTACAACTCCGAATGCATAACGTGAATCAGTGTATATGTTGACTTTTTTATTCGTGGCTTGAATGCAGGCTTGTGTCAGAGCGATGAGCTCTGCGGCTTGAGCTGACAAAGTATTTATACGATTAGTTTCAATGACTTCAGTATCTGTTGTGACTGCATAAGCGGCTACTAACTCTCCTGTATTTGTTCTCATGCATGAACCATCGACATAAAATGTCAAGTCTGGATCTGACAATGGAACATCGGTCAAGTCTTGTCTGGGTTTTGTTGTTATTGTAATAACTTCAATACAGTCATGGGCTAGTGGGTCTGTTCCGGTTACTGGCAAAAGTGTGGCAGGATTCAATGTGTTACAGCGTCTGATTTCTATATGTGGCTGAAACAATGTAAGTTCATACCCTGTAAGTCGCGCTACAGTCAAGTGTTGTGTTTGCGTTCTATTTACAAGAACCTCTACTGCGTGGGGTACTTGAACTGTCAATGGATGTCCTAACACTATGGCATCGCTTTGTCTGATTGCTAAAGCTGTTGCTGCTACTGATTTTAGGCATGCAGGCAAAGCCTGAGCTACGGGATCTAATGTACTAGAAAAATAAGCACATGGTTTGTGTGCTCCTGCTTGTTCCTGTGTGAGTACTGACAAGGCCGTACCTTCGCGTTCTGTAACAAAGAGTGTAAACTGTTTTCTGTAACATGGCGTTGCTAAAACGGGTGCTTGACATAAAGCTTTCTTTAAGCTTTCAAAGGCGTGTGTATGTTCCTGAGTCCAAGGGAGAACAGTCGGTGTGGCTGCCTCCTGTGTTGTCAATTGAATGAGTGGTTTTGCTAGAAATGCATACTGAGGGATCCACTGTCTACAATATGAAGTGAGGCCTATGAAAGCCCGCACCTCCTTCTGTGTCTTGGGTATTGACATGTTAGCAATTAACTGAATGCGGTCAGGTGTAAGCTGCCTTCCCTCCTTGTCCAGCGAGTGTCCCAGATAAACAACTCGCTGGACACAGAATTGCAGCTTAGAAGGGGACACCTTGTGCCCCTTTTCGGCTAGAAATTGTAAAACTGTCAGTGATGCTTTCTCACATTCGGGTTCGCTTCTAGCGGTGATCAGCAGATCATCGACATATTGAAGCAGGGCAGTGTTAACTGGCATGTGGATACTGTCGAGTTCTCGTTTCAGTGCTTGGCTATAGATGCTGGGGCTTTCTGTAAATCCTTGAGGTGCGCGGGTGAATTTAAAGCTACGTCCATTTAAACTAAATCCGAACAAATATTGGCTTTCCGGATCTATTGGGACGCTGAAAAAGGCATTTTTGAGATCAATTACAGTAAAGAATGTTGCTTCGGAATCAATAGCTGTCAATAATGACGAGATATCTGGGACCACAGGAAATTGTGGCACAATGCATTTGTTTAACTCGCGCAGATCAATAACCAATCGATATACTGGCGGCGCTGTAGGATCTGTTCGTTTAAGAATCGGTATTATCGGTGAATTACATATATTGGAGTCTGTTTCCACAACTACTCCTTGGGCAATGAGTTCGTCAATTATTTGTAGTAAAGCCACTACAGCATCTGGTGGTAACTTGTATTGTCGCATTCGTGGTAGCACCACTCCTGCCTTTAGTGTGACTCGATATGGTGTAATATTCATGCAACCAACATCAGTAGGGCCTTGTGCCCATAGACGTGTAGGTAAAGTCTGCAGTCGGGGATCCATGTCTCTAGACACATAGTGACCTTTAAAATCACGTAAAAACAATCTTACTCCTTCCGGAGAACAACATATTATAGCTCCTAGAGCTTTTAACGTTTTTATTCCTAATAGATTTTCTGGACATGATTTAGTAAGCAATAAATCTGTAGTTCGGGTCAAAGGTCCTATCGTAAGTGGCAGAGGTTGTGACACTTCATTAACAATAGGTTTTCCTGAAAAACCAAGGGAAATATTCTGTGAGCCTGAGAGGGGTGCCCCTGGAACTTCACTACGTTTTATAGTTGTTCGACTTGCCCCTGTATCGAGTAAAAATTTTCTATCTTGACCTAATAATTCACTATGTACATAAGGTCCTTCTTGATCTACAGGAATCTCGATAAGGGGTAAGTCAACTTCCCTCTCTAGGCTAGTTCATGCGTAACGTTGATACTCCGGATATTCATACTGTGCAGTCTGATACATTTGTCGTGTTGTTGTCTGTGTGGCAGCAACAGGCAACGGTGGTGCAGCTGGCACAAACTGTATTGGCTGTTGTGCGGCTGGCATGGCCTGGGCATGCTGCGTAGCTCCTTGTTCATTCTGATCTTGTCTTAGTGGCCGTGATCTTTCTTGTGTTTTACCTATGGCGATATTATGTTTTAGCACTGGACAATCGTGTACGTAATGACCTGGCTTTTTACAATAATTGCATGTCCCTTTTACAGGTCCTGCTGAATCGGAATGTGTCATACCCTTTTTATGTCCTTCAGCTGGAACTGTCTGGGAAACTAGCATTTTCATTTTCGTGTCTTTCATGCGTCTGTGTTCATGTTCTTGTTCCTCTTTAATTCTATTGTGGTGGTACTGTAACATTTGTAACATTTGTGTTGGAGTGTTACCTTGCCAGGTACTTTCGAATTTTAATACTCTATTCTTTACTGGGGGCAGGGCATTTTCCACTAATTTTGTTACAAACAGATGCGGGTATGATTCGCTACTTGCTTTTATGCCACTATTTATACCAAAACATTTCTCGAATCGGGCATAGTAATCGCTAGTGTCTTCATCTTGCTTCTGTTTACAGGCTGAAATTGTACCCCAATCTTCCTTTTTCGTAGTTAATAAACGTGGCAGTACCTGTACTAGTAGACCTGGTAGTGCTTTAGTTTTGTCCCCAAGCCCCGAACCTGGACCTCGGGCCCTTTCTTCTGCTTCTAATGCTGACCATTCTATCTTTTGATCACCTACCTCCCACTCTTTTTCCTTGAGTTTCTCATAAATGCCAGCAGGCATCAACACCTTTAATATTGTCATAATGTCGGGGTAGGTATACTCTCCCATGAGTAACATGTCTTTAATTTCTCGGTGAAAACCCGCTGGGTCCTTGTCATGACTGGGTACTACTTTCTTCATTTCTAACAATTCTATTTTCGATATAGGCGTATATACAAATACACGTTTAAACTCATTGTCCTCGCCTTTTATTGGGTGTACTTCTCGTAAGGGATTCTGTCTATCCAAGTGATACGTCGTTCTTTCCTTGACAGGCAATGAGACATGCTCTGAGCATACAAAAAGAATATACTGCTTTCTAGATACTAGAATTTCTTTAATTAATTTGGTACCTGGACCTCTCCATTTATTCATAAGCAATTCAGTCAATATGTCAGGTAAGGGACCAGGGTCCGAATGCTGACTCTGATATAGTATAATGAGTTGTTGAATCATATAAATCCCAGCTAACCTCTGCTCATCTGGGGTGAGATTCAAAAATGTGCGTACTACTGTCTCATCACTATATTTTCCGGGACTGTCCACCCAATGAACAGCTGCCCTCGCTAAATCTTGTTCATCCATAGAATCGAGAAAATGATAACCCCTTCGTTCTCGGAGTAGTTTGTCGGCGGTTTGGAACGAATGCTCGTTAGACCTTATGTTAATTATAGGTATTTGGAAATTCCTGTCATTATCTGGACATATTGGACGTATTGGGTCAGTATGACATCTAGTCTGATTCCTATTACAAGATCTTCCTCTACCTATATAGGCTATGGTGTCCGACTGTCCTGCGGGCAGTCCTGACCCTTCTTCCTCGCTTTGCTCGAACTCGTCTGTCTCTAATCTCTCTTCATGTAGGCGTTCTATTTCTTTACGGATCTTTCGGCACATGGCTATTATACAATTTTGCTTATCGTGTCTCCCTTCTGATATATTCTGGCTCCATTTTGTAAGAATTTTCATTGCTTCCGGATCTACCCCCGGTCGGTCTTGATTTCTGATCACACAGTTTATGAGGAAACGCAACAGTTCCCCCTGTATCTCTACTTTCTGGTATTCCATAGCTCTGTTAATACATTCTGGATCTCGCCCTGTTTGAACAAAATGATATATTTTATCTAGATGCGCAGTCATTCCTGGTAACTTCGTTAAATACCCTGCGGCTCGTCTGATACGTAATGATGCCAGGATCATTTCGTCCTCTTTACCGAGCACCGGGTCATATCTACAATCTATAAGAAGTTCCTTAAGCGTACGATCACTTACGAATTTGGGTGTACGTGAATGCGCTGACTCTTGGAAAATAAGTTTATTTATTCTAGGTGGCGTAGAAAAAATATTGGTAGCACCTCCCGTGGCCCCGTCTGGGGCGTCGGGTGTGAAAGGATTCGTCGAACGTGACACAGCAACTATAGGTGTGGATTCAGCTATAGAAGTACTTGTAGGAACAGATGCAGAAACAGATGTGCTTGCCGGACCTTGTGACTCGATTTGTTGCTGCAGGGATACGGGTGCTGGATCTTGGCGTTGGACCTCCCTGGTATGCGGTCTACGTGGGGCGGAATTAGCATACTCGGGAGCTGCGTCATCTAAATATGAGGAAAGAAAAACATCTTCTGCGGTTCTAGGATGCCCCTTAGGATGTACCTTGATTGGGAATAATGGGGGTGGCAAGTCTTTCGGTATCTCTGGAGTAGCCTTAGGTAATCCTTCGGCCAGAAGGGGATACATACCATTCATAAGGGCATTTCTTTGTCTGTCTACTTGTTCTGATTTCACTCGGATACCTTCCTCAATTAATAGATTCTCTTGAACTTTATTGGAATTCTCTTTACTCTTCTCTTCCTGTCTACGTGCTTTTTCTGTTCGTCTATGTGATTCTTTACGCCATAATTCAACGGCGTCTTTCTGTGACTGTCTGACTTTTCTTTTCCATAACTCTTCCTCGACTTTCATGATGCACTCTGCATCCCAGGTCCCCGCTGTGGGCCACCTCTGACTTTCTGGTAATCCCTTGGTATAGTCTACCCATAAATCAAGAAATAATATAGCGTCTAAACCATGTTTGTGATACATAAAGTGCCCTGGAGTGTCCCTAGGAGGAATAGGGACGGCTTCTTCGAGAACCCCTTTTCTGGTAGTGATCTGTCTTAATTTCGAAAAGAGCGGCATATTGAGAACTGACCTTATACTTGATTTTGACCTGATACTTGAATTTGAACAGACTTAATACAATAAACACGATAATGAACAGTCATTCATACCACGATATACAGAACATACTTAAACACTTTAAACATTTAACATTAAACCTTTAACTGAAACAACAATGATGATCGTCTGCATAACTAATCACCAAGCTTAATTCTCGACAATAACTAGACAATAACTAGATACTTCGGAATACCTCGGAATACTTGATATACTGCTAAACAAAGTGTCCCTATTCGGGCGCCATCATGTGGTAAATATTTCTCCTTTACCGGGACTGAATTTGATACAGAAACATTATAAAATAGCTCAGTAAAATGAGAGGCAGAATCCGTGATATTAGAGTTTCGGAATGGGCTTTATTCCAATAATCGATTATAATCGGATGCCTCAAGTTCCATCACCACGGGGGTTCAGGAAGTGAAGTACATACTTTATTGACAAGAAGTAACTTTTATAGTACATACATTATAATGAAGTGAATACAGTAGGCGTAACAATTGATAAGGACATTGACGTTTGGTTTGCGTAACCGAAAATGGGTGTAATAATGAGTAAAAAGGAACATGATTGGTTATGATGTAATACATAGGTGGATCTATAAGATAATACTTGGCATTGATGCGCGCGCAGCAGTATGACGTGTAATTGACGTGTAACTAGGGGGTGACGGGGACTTGACATTTAGCTCTATATGTGGAGACGAGAAGTCTGGGGGGTCAAGTCAACCTAATCCCAAATCATATCTAACATCCTATGTTTAAAGAACTATGTTATCCATAAAAGAGGGACTCTCGGACAGAATCTATTCTATACTGACTGTGCGTGCGTGTACAAGCGTCTAAGTGTCTACACTGAATGCGAGGGGGTAGGAATATTCCATGGTAACAGGGCTATGAATTACTTGCATGAGGACAGAGAAGATGGGCCTTTTTGCTTGGTAACTGGAAGAATGTTTACTTAAACTACTAGGCAGGAATGCATCGGCTGAGGGGGAGGCAGATAATTCGAAGGTGAAATACAGTTCTTGGCAGAGAGTAAGCTGATGTCAGGCTTCGTGAGCCGCGCAGAGAATGAGACAGAGTTCATGGTCACAGATGCAGGCTCGGGCTGGAGCTTTCAGAGGCAGAAGGCAAGAGGAGTTTTGATGACAGAATCAGGGCCTACTTGCCTGGACTGAAAAGTGGCATAAGTGAACCATATAAAGCCGATGGCCTTTCATATTTAGGAATGGGATATCCGGCCTATACATGGCGGATCTGTCAAAGGACATGTTGACGGTGGACGCACATGTATTTGCGTCTTCATAACTGGAACTGGAGGGAACATACATGTACTTGTGACATGCACATGGAACCGTTGGGGTCCAAGATAGGGGACATAACTGACCAGAAAAATCCATATTTCCACAAGATGCAGCAGCTAAGTTCAGTTTTATGAATAATTGCTATGCCGACTCCCCTTCCTGACTCCCGATCAAGCCTCTGAATCGCATACCAATAACAATGGCAGGATTAGCCTCACTATTGAGCCACATTTCTGTTAGAAACGACACATCCGGGATTTCTTCCTCCAACAATAACCGAGTTTCAATAGCATGTTTCTGAATTGACCGACAGTTAAGTAAAAACATTTTAAGCCCCGTGTTGGGAGGGGTGACTGCGAGTGTCCTAATCCGAGGACACAGTTTAAAAGGACAATAGGGGCAGTGGTTATTATTGCTGTCAGGCACCAGTCGATGAAATTGCCCCTCTGCAAAAATTGAGCTGATCCGCAGTGTAAGAGAGCTTTACCCTCGAAAAACCGGCATGGTTTCTGGCCCCTGGCCCCGGTCGGGCGCGGACAGGTGCCCCTTTTCTATCGGGTGAGTGCGCGCGCCGGTGCGGCAGCGTCAGTATCTACAACGGTTACCTAGGTTCTATCAGCACTGATGTTTCCTACCCCCCCTCGCCCCCCCCAGAGCTATAACACAGCTCGCGGTAGTGCAGTCACGGTACATTCACAATAAATTCAGTTCTCGGCTAAGACTTTAAATACTTTAAAAGCAGACACTTTTCAAACCCCACACCAATATTAAATGAGGCTCTCTCGTCTGGCCTGCTCAAATTCAGTAAAAGCGCCGCTGATTCTGATTATTTGACTTCTTCCGGTGAGGAATGATCGGATCCAGTCCAGGGCTGTTCCTTGTATGCCTGCGCCATGTGGTCTGCTGACTAGTGTGCAGTGGGAGACGGTGTCGAAGCCTGCTGATAGGTCAAGTAGGATGAGGGCTGCGAGTAGCCATGTCCAGAAGGCTACGGATGACGTCTGTGGCAGCGAGTAGGGCAGTCTCTGTGCTATGGTTGCTTCGGAATCATGATTGGAAGCAAATTAAAGATCATGAATAAACACTATTATACCTCTCAAAGGCAAATTTAGCAAGGTCCGTTCTACCATAAATAGCCCCCCCCCGCCTTGCTAAGTCATGCAAAGGCTCTACTAGGATGTCAGGAAAAAGGGTTCTGATGTTAAGGCAAGTGAAAGGGCATCTGCCTTATGCAACTGAATCTCTGTCTACATTGCATTAGTTTAAATCACACAATTCTAACACTTGATACACCTACCCATGATTCCCCCAGGAAGGGCCAACCACTTTAAGGGACGTGAAGATAATACAAATGTATTATTTTCACAGGCTACTGCACAATGATCCAACTCTAAACGTACTTTGGACTTACGTTTATCTGCAACATAATGAGATACGCTTGGTCCAAGAAGTACTCTGCTCGTGCTCGTTAGTGTGTTCTGTAAAGGAATGTACACAACTTTTCACATAGGGACAGAAAACAAAAGTGACACCATTTGAGATTGCTGGTTCAGTTTCTCCTGAAATAAAGAAAGATGCACAACATGGAACAAGGTGGCAGCCAGACACTGCACTAACCTTTTTAAAATGAGGTCTACATTAGCTGTGGTCAGTTTAAACGTGAAAAAGTACACACCTAGTACATTTGCGTGTTACATGTTAATATCAGTATGAATTTCAAAACATTCAATGGTGAAAATATTGTCATCACAAGTACAGTACCAGCAGTAGGTATAGTCTCGTCAGCTTCTGACTGTCCACCTTTGATATTCCTGTGTCCCCGGTTTCCCACACTGGGTACATACCTAATCCTGCAGCATTGCTTTCCCCCATAAATAGAGCCAGACACTTTGAGAGATAAAGGGAAAGGTGGAGGTTCAAAGAGGGCGAGTGGGATATAGAGTTTCAAATCAAGAAACAAAGGCTTACTAGTGAAAATGAAGTGAAGGTCCACAGGATACAACAGAAAGAAAGGGACAGAGTGGAAGACATTAAGCAGAGTTTGAGTTTGAGTTTAAAAATATTTATATAGCGCACTTCCACCAGCGGTTTCATGGCGCTGCAACAGACAGATCCCCAGAGTAGAAATAACAGAAAATAATAAAAAGAAGACAAAAACAGCAAATGATCTAGTTAAAAAATTTAGCAAATAGATGAGCTTTGAGCTTTTTCCGAAATTGGGGGTAGAAAGTTAGAGATCTAAGCTCTAAAGGCAGGGAATTCCACAGGACTGGGGCAAGGGTCGCAAACTTCGATCCTCCCCACTTCTTCCTCCGGAAACGGGAGACTGACAGCAGGGATTGCGTGGATGAGCGTAGTTCCCTAGTTGGAACGTAGGGAACGATCTCAGATGAAATAAAGGCCGGAGCCGCGCCCAGTCGTGCTTGAAAGATGATAGAAGCAAGCTTAAACTGGACGCGTTCACGGACAGGGAGCCAGTCCAAGGATTTGAGAAGGGATGTTACGTGATGGGATTTTGGAAGATTGAACACCAACCGTGCCGCCTGATTCTGGATCAACTGCAAACGCCTTAAACTATATGCAGGTATACCTGCATATAGGGCGTTGCCATAATCCAGGCGGGAGATAACCATCGCCAAGATGATCAATTTTAAGGCATCAAAGGAAAAAAAGCAGGATACCTTGCGGATGGTGCGCAGTGACAGAAAAGAAGAAGACACCACAGAGCTAACCTGGGAGTGAAGAGTGAGCTGAGAATTAAGTTTGATACCTAAAGTTTTAACTGAGGTAGAAGGGACCGGGGAAGAACCAAGGGAAGGGGGCCAAAAAAGTGAAGACCAGGGACTGGAGGAACCACCCGTCAACACCAACTCGGTCTTGTCCGGGTTAAGTTTCAAGTGGTTGTGGTTCATCCAGTCCCGGATAAAAATCATAATGGACTGGAAATTTAAGATGGAAGCAGAGGAAGAAGAGAGATTGAAAACAAGTTGGAGGTCATCCGCATAATTGTATATGCTGACCTCCATTTGCTGCAACGAAAAAATAAGGGGGGCAATATAGAGGTTAAACAAAAGAGGTGAAAGGGAGGAACCTTGGGGAACCCCGCACTGAACTTTCCGGAAGTCCGCAGAAAAGTCACCCAGGCGAACAGCCTGGGTGCGGTCCCTCAGGAAGGAGGATAACCACACCAGGGCGGTACCCCCGATCCCCGCCACCCTGACACGGGAAAGCAAGATGGTGTGGTCAACCGTGTCAAAGGCGGCTGAGAGATCGAGGAGGACCAAAGCCTGGGCCTGGTTGGTATCCATTCCCTCCCTGAGGTTGTCAAGGACCAAGAGTACTACGGACTCCGTAGAGTGTGCGGGGCGGAAGCCGGCCAGGCGGGGAGCCAAAACCCCATACTCCTCCACAAAAGTGCTCAAAGAACTGGTAACATGGCGTTCGAGCACCTTAGCCGGAAATGGTAGGAGGGAGATGGGGCGATAATTGGCGGGGACCGAAGGGTCAGCGCCGGGCTTCTTTAAGATGGGAACAATAACAGCTGTTTTCAGTGAATTGGCTACAACCCCCTGGGAAAGAGAACTGTTGAGGAAGTGAAGAAGGGGGTCTGGACAAGTTGTATAAATGTGGGGAAGGATGTGCGCGGGGCAAGGGTCCAATGGAGAGCCGGATTTAACAAGGGGAATTATCGAGGTCAAGGATTCCTTAGTCAAGAGGGGAAGGGCATCGAGTTGTCCCTTAGGTGGAGGACACTGAGGGTCAACAAAAGTGAGGGGGGGTGAGGGAATGTTGGCTTTAATAATAGCAATTTTCTCAATAAAGAAATTATTTAAAGAGTGACAAAGGTCCTGGGAAGGAGAGGGCTTAAGAGATGTCCTATCGGAGAATGCCAAATTGTGGACAATCGAGAAAATTTCCCTCGGTTGATTCTCAGCTGCAAGAATCTTTGAGGAAAAGTAGGCCGTTTTTGCAGCCAAGATGGCCTTCTTATATTGAGCCAGGATAGTGGTAAACTCAGATCTGAGTAAGGGACAATAATTCCTCCTCCAGGCACGCTCGGCTCGGCGTACCGCTAGTTTGATGGTCTTAAGATCCTCGTTAAACCACAAGTTGGCATCCTTCTCCCGCTTTGAAGTCACCCGCTTCAGCGGGGCAATGGAATCACAGCCTGAGGAGAGCCAATGTTCAATGGCAACGGCCTGAGAGAGGGTGGATAGGCCTTGTAGGGTAGGGTAGGAAGAGGTTAGTAATGCGGATAGATTCTCCGGATCCACTCGGCTCAATGAGCGGACCCAAACATTCTTTGGGAGCGGGGGCCTAACAGTAGGGTTAACGGGAAGGGTAAACGAAATCAAATGATGGTCAGACCAGGTTCAGGGTAAGATGGACAAGGAGTCCACCGGACAGTTTAAGGACCAAATCTGATCTAAGATGTGTCCTTTGACATGAGTGGGAGAATGAACATGTGACACAAAATTGAGGGATTGAAGGGTATCTGAGAACTCTCTTGAGGACGGACATTCCGCTGGATCTGAAGGCCAAAAATTAAAGTCTCCCAATAATAAGATGGAAGAGTTATTGACCGTAAGTGTGGCCAGTACCTCCTGAAAATCAGAGAGAAACGTAAGGCTGACTGTGGGGGACGATAAGTGAGAACACAAGTAAGAGGGGGGGTGGTAGATGTAGTACGAATAGCAAGGTACTCTGTTGTGGCAATATCTGGCAAAGATAGAAGTTGGAAGGGGAGGTCAGCCCGGGTAATGACCGCTACGCCACCCCCAGCCCGACCAGCAGAGCGGTCTGCTCGTAGAGCATAGTATGGAGCAGGGAGAGTGGCCAATAAGACAGGGAGAGAATCATCACTAAACCAAGTCTCTGTTAAGAAGAGAAGATCCGGTGCGTGAAGGTCCAGCAGCACCGACAGTTCGTGTGAGTGGGCCACTGCTGACCGGGTATTAAGATAATAGGCCGAGAGAGTCCTAAATGATACTAGGCTGGCATCTTCTCTGGGGAAATGAAGCGGAATAGGGGGAGGGAGAGGGCGGGAAGATAAAGAGACAGGGGACAGATCAAGTGAAGATATGCGAGAGCAAGTGGGGGCAGGCAAGGGCCACGTGCCATGGAGACTACGGAGTTGAGAGGAAGTGTAGGTGATGAATTGGGCAGAGTGACGTGCCCCTAGCCCCGGTCGGCCGCGGACGGGCGCAGACGGGCTTGCCTTAGGCGCGCCTTCGGCGCGCAAACGGCGCGCCCGCTGCGCCCGTCTGCTGCGCGTACGTGGGAAGTACACGTTTTGTAGAGGAGTTCAGGGCGTGGCCTAGCAAAGGTGGGCGTGGCCTGGGGGAGCCTCGCTGATGGCGGCGAGAGGGAAAGCCTGACCCGCAGCAGCGTTCAGCTTGGCTGCGCGGGGGTCAGGAAGCAAAATAAAACCCCAAGTAGCAGGTAAGGGCGGGCAAAGTTAAAATAAAGACACAATCACAATTTTTTTAAAAAGGCTTGATTTTTAATGGGAAGGGTAAACGAAATCAAATGATGGTCAGACCAGGTTCAGGGTAAGATGGACAAGGAGTCCACCGGACAGTTTAAGGACCAAATCTGATCTAAGATGTGTCCTTTGACATGAGTGGGAGAATGAACATGTGACACAAAATTGAGGGATTGAAGGGTATCTGAGAACTCTCTTGAGGACGGACATTCCGCTGGATCTGAAGACCAAAAATTAAAGTCTCCCAATAATAAGATGGAAGAGTTATTGACCGTAAGTGTGGCCAGTACCTCCTGAAAATCACAGAGAAACGTAAGGCTGACTGTGGGGGACGATAAGTGAGAACTCAAGTAAGAGGGGGGGTGGTAGATGTAGTACGAATAGCAAGGTACTCTGTTGTGGCAATATCTGGCAAAGATAGAAGTTGGAAGGGGAGGTCAGCCCGGGTAATGACCGCTACGCCACCCCCAGCCCGACCAGCAGAGCGGTCTGCTCGTAGAGCATAGTATGGAGCAGGGAGAGTGGCCAATAAGACAGGGAGAGAATCATCACTAAACCAAGTCTCTGTTAAGAAGAGAAGATCCGGTGCGTGAAGGTCCAGCAGCACCGACAGTTCGTGTGAGTGGGCCACTGCTGACCGGGTATTAAGATAATAGGCCGAGAGAGTCCTAAATGATACTAGGCTGGCATCTTCTCTGGGGAAATGAAGTGGAATAGGGGGAGGGAGAGGGCGGGAAGATAAAGAGACAGGGGACAGATCAAGTGAAGATATGCGAGAGCAAGTGGGGGCAGGCAAGGGCCACGTGCCATGGAGACTACGGAGTTGAGAGGAAGTGTAGGTGATGAATTGGGTAGAGTGACGTGCCCCTAGCCCCGGTCGGCCGCGGACGGGCGCAGACGAGCTTGCCTTAGGCGCGCCTTCGTCGCGCAAACGGCGCGCCCGCTGCGCCCGTCTGCTGCGCGTACGTGGGAAGCACATGTTTTGTAGAGGAGTTCAGGGCGTGGCCTAGCAAAGGTGGGCGTGGCCTGGGGGAGCCTCGCTGATGGCGGCGAGAGGGAAAGCCTGACCCGCAGCAGCGTTCAGCTTGGCTGCGCGGGGGTCAGGAAGCAAAATAAAACCCCAAGTAGCAGGTAAGGGCGGGCAAAGTTAAAATAAAGACACAATCACAATTTTTTTAAAAAGGCTTGATTTTCGTGTTTCTAGCGCTAAGCTCCCGGCTGTGCCTCAGGAGTGTCTGGATCTATCACAGAGCTCGTGGTCAGCTCCGTTTACATAGGCGGGTGGGCGTGGCCTAGCAAAGGTGGGCGTGGCCTGGGGGAGCCTCGCTGATGGCGGCGAGAGGGAAAGCCCGACCCGCAGCAGCGTTCAGCTTGGCTGCGCGGGGGTCAGGAAGCAAAATAAAACCCCAAGTAGCAGGTAAGGGCGGGCAAAGTTAAAATAAGACACAATCACAATTTTTTAAAAAAGGCTTGATTTTCGTGTTTCTAGCGCTAAGCTCCCGGCTGTGCCTCAGGAGTGTCTGGATCTATCACAGAGCTCGTGGTCCGCTCCGTTTACATAGGCGGGTGGGCGTGGCCTAGCAAAGGTGGGCGTGGCATGGGGGAGCCTCGCTGATGGCGGTGAGAGGGAAAGCCCGACCCGCAGCAGCGTTCAGCTCGGCTGCGCGGGGGTCAGGAAGCAAAATAAAACCCCAAGTAGCAGGTAAGGGCGGGCAAAGTTAAAATAAAGACACAATCACAATTTTTTAAAAAAGGCTTGATTTTCGTGTTTCTAGCGCTAAGCTCCCGGCTGTGCCTCAGGAGTGTCTGGATCTATCACAGAGCTCGTGGTCAGCTCCGTTTACATAGGTGGGTGGGCGTGGCCTGGGGGAGCCTCGCTGATGGCGGCGAGAGGGAAAGCCTGACCCGCAGCAGCGTTCAGCTCGGCTGCGCGGGGGTCAGGAAGCAAAATAAAACCCCAAGTAGCAGGTAAGGGCGGGCAAAGTTAAAATAAAGACACAATCACAATTTTTTTAAAAAGGCTTGATTTTCGTGTTTCTAGCGCTAAGCTCCCGGCTGTGCCTCAGGAGTGTCTGGATCTATCACAGAGCTCGTGGTCAGCTCCGTTTACATAGGCGGGTGGGCGTGGCCTAGCAAAGGTGGGCGTGGCCTGGGGGAGCCTCGCTGATGGCGGCGAGAGGGAAAGCCTGACCCGCAGCAGCGTTCAGCTCGGCTGCGCGGGGGTCAGGAAGCAAAATAAAACCCCAAGTAGCAGGTAAGGGCGGGCAAAGTTAAAATAAAGACACAATCACAATTTTTTTAAAAAGGCTTGATTTTCGTGTTTCTAGCGCTAAGCTCCCGGCTGTGCCTCAGGAGTGTCTGGATCTCAGAAAGAAGAAGATACAGGAGATGAAGCTTGCTGATGCCCTAGAATTGAGACAGTATGAGCTTCCAACTGCCACTGTAGTGCCTTACATGGAGAGATGCATCTCAGATTGGTACCCCTCCATGTTCAGTAAGTTCATGGGTGAATGTTTTTTAAATGACACCTAGCCTGTTTCCGTTATGTGTAGATGAGAAAATATAGCAGCGTGGCTACAATGGAGCACCGCCTTAAAGTTCTCCAGGTGGTGCTCCATTGGTAGTAGAACTGCCTGAAGTTTTCTATCATTTTCGGAATTGAGTGGAACATTAATATAGCCATGGAGCCTGCCATAGCAGACTCTACTTGGCCATTAAAGGCCTGCTTCAGTGTTAAAGGCACTCACCAAAGGCAAGGACTTTTAACAAGGAAGTGGCCTTTTATGGCCAGTAGAGCCCACTATCATGGGCTCCAAGGCTATTAGAACATTCTGCCCCTAAAGGGCCAAATGTTCTAATTTGTAAAACAAAGGCTCAACGGAGCCGAGGGGGTTGTAATCCCCTTGGGCATCATGAGGCCGTTGTTAAACATTAGAATGTTGATGCTCAGGGCTTCTGCCGGCCGTGAGAAGCCCAGAGCACTCCATCGTTTTCAATGGAGCTTCAAACATTCCAATGTTCGAATCATTATTAAAACTATTTAAAGGTCCTAAGAAGATGTTCAATGTGAATTGGAAAACATTTATTGATAGAATTTTAAAAGTTTGGGTGGTATGTGAAGGGAAAGAAACTGACAATCTTACTTGGATTTCTTAATCTGATGTGCATAAATCAATTTTGCTACATATGCTCAGAACATTTTTGCCATGATTGATTCACTGAACAGCAGCATTACACGATTTAAAGCACATTCTAATAAGTGAGTTGTTAACAGGGAGATCAGAAGAAGCAACCTTGGTGACAAAAACATGTGGCAAAAGGCCGAAATGTTGGGAATGAAAACAGTAATTCCCTTTTCTAAGTTTCTCAAAAATGTAAATGGCGGAGGTAGGAAGGTGGTACCTCAGCTCATTAGGGATAGGCGTTATTGCTGTGGGGGACATGGTCAATTAAAGTGTAATGTCCCAAATATTCCTCCGGCTGTATAGATTTCAGTCCAGCAGATTTATCGGAGTTGCTCTAGAAGCTCCTCTGTGAAATAGAGCTGGCTGTGGATGACCTGTGTAGGAGGTACCAAACCTCAAACCCTAACCAACAGCCAGGAATACCAGGAGCCTGTGTTTGTAAACGGCATCAGGTTGGCTAACTTGTAACACCACCACTCCCTGTCCATCTATGTCTCTTTCAGAAACAGTAGGCCAGTCAAAGAATATCCTCACAATCCCTTTTGCACATATTCATTGCAACTGTCAGCAATGTCTAGCTGAAGATGGATGGTGATCCCGGGCCAGCTACTGTTGCCCTAAAATAAGGCCTAGTATGGAATGCCTGCTGGACTGGGGTCTTAGAAGTGGAGGTAGTGCTAACCCTCTGGAGAGAGGATGAGGTCTAACGGCAAGGGCGGTTGACTTCAAATCTGGGGAAATGGGATCGAGTCTCGTCAATGACGCTCAACCTCCTGTGATTCTGGGAAAATCACCTAATCTCCCTGTACCTAACAAAAAATGAATGTGTCCTTGTGTAACGCAACTGGTGCTCATGTATAGCGCTCTGAAAAAAACACCAGAAACCACTTGGAGTATGTTTCCACCCTGTGACGTGGAAGTGCCTTGGTGGGTCTAGGTATGACAGGATCAGTATCCTAGGTGCCTTCATATATGGTGGAGGAAGAGAAATGCCAGCAGCAGATCCTACCAGAATGTAAGTCATTGCTGTAAGTTGAGAGTCCCAGCAAAGTGGAATTTACGAAAACTCCACCAGAATGTAGCAGCACAAGCCCAATAGTGGAAAGCCTGTGAATTCATAAGCGGACCCCACCGACCTCAAGAATTACCGCCCCATCTCGCTCCTCCCGTTTCCAGCCAAAGTCATCGAGAAGACCGTCAACAAGCAGATGGCCGCCTTCCTCGAGACAAACGGATCCCTCGACCCCTCACAGTCCGGCTTCCGAGCCAATCACAGCACCGAGACCGCCCTCATCGCCGCCACCGATGACATCCGAGCCCTGATGGACAATGGAGAAACAGCGGCCCTCATCCTCCTAGACCTCTCTGCGGCATTCGACACGGTCTGCCACCGCACCCTAGTACGGCGCCTCAGCAACATCGGAATCCAGGACAAGGTGCTGGACTGGATCATCTCCTTCCTCGACGGAAGAACACAGAGAGTCCGCCTACCACCGTACAAGTCAGAGGCCTCCGAAGTCACCTGCGGCGTCCCTCAAGGATCATCTCTGAGCCCCACCCTCTTCAACGTCTACATGAGCCCCCTCGCGGCCATCGTACGCAAACACAACCTCAGCATAATCTCCTACGCCGACGACACCCAACTGATCCTCTCCCTGACCAACGACCCCGCCGCCGCCAGATCCAACCTGCACGAAGGGATGAAAGAGGTAGCCGAGTGGATGACGACCAGCCGCCTGAAACTGAACTCGGACAAGACGGAGGTCCTCATCCTGGGCTCCTCACCCTCCGCCTGGGACGACTCCTGGTGGCCTCCCGCCCTGGGCACCGCACCCAAACCGACTGACCATGCACGCAACCTGGGCTTCCTCCTGGACTCCTCCCTCTCCATGACCAGGCAAGTCAACAACGTCTCCTCGGCGTGCTTCAACATCCTACGCATGCTACGGAAGATCTTCTGGTGGATCCCCACCGAGACCAGGAAGACCGTCACCCAGGCCCTCGTCACCAGCCGACTGGACTACGGCAACGCCCTCTACGCCAAGCTCCAGAAGAGACTCCAGCGGATCCAGAACGCCTCAGCCAGACTCATCCTCGACATCCCACGAACCAGCCACATCTCCGGACATCTGAGAGACCTTCACTGGCTCCCCGTCAACAAAAGAATCACCTTCCGCCTCCTCACCCACGCACACAAAGCCCTACACGACCAAGGCCCGAGCTACCTCAACAGCCGAGTCAACTTCCACGCTCCCAAACGCCACCTCCGATCAGCCAACCATGCCCTCGCCGCCGTCCCCCGCATCCGAAGAGCGACTACAGGAGGAAGGTCCTTCTCCTACCTGGCCGCCAAGACCTGGAACTCCCTCCCTACCGACCTGCGCCTGACCCAAGACCACCTCTCCTTCAGGAAGAAGCTGAAGACCTGGCTGTTCGAGCAGTAGCGGCACCCCCCCCTCCCCCCCCCCCAGCGCCTTGAGACCCTACGGGTATGTAGCGCGCTTTACAAGTGTCACTGATTGATTGATTGATTGATAATAGTTACAAATATGGACTACCATCCAGTGAGATAGCATACCCTGAACAAATAGACTGGAAGAGAAAGTTGTTTTATGGTCACCGGAGAAGCCTGTGGAGCCCACACACAATAATGAGATGTACTTCACCCTGACTGAAAAGAGTCTGGCCTAGTAAAATAAAGAACCACTTGAATGTGTTAGACTTCTTGCCCTAACCTCTATACCACTAAAGGGGGATACAAACTCTAGAGGGCCTTTCATTTGGACATCTTTGCACCAGCTCAAAACAAGTACGTTACTTTGAAACAAACTTTTGTAGGATTTTCCTACCCCGGTTGGGGACAAAAAGTGTGCTCTTAGAATATGCTTGGCTGGTGTGACCTGTGGGGAGTAGATGAGCTACCTTCCTCTACGAAAGGAGGACCTGAATTCCTCTTCAAAAAATAGATGGTGTCCTAATAATGGAATGATCTGCACAAAGCCCAGCAGGATAGAGAACATGGAAGAAGCAAGGCTAGACTGGCCCTTCCAGACATCACTGCTTCCCCTGGAAGATGGAAGGGTGGGGGGGCGGTTTTGTTAGTGGGGGCTGGTTTCAAAAGCACTGCAAGTTTCTTGTGTATTCAGAAGTTTTCAGGTAACACAAAAGTGTCACGATTACTCTAGTGATTAAAGTACCTGCTGGCGAGGTATGGGAGTTTTGTAGCATGTGAATCCTACATCCTGTAGTCCCCTTAAGTCAACCCTAACCACTGTGTTATGCTCTGAATCCTGGATTTGTCCTTCTCCTACCAGAAACTGAGTAGCTAAAGCTTCTACCAGCATAGTAGTCCTCCCGGGCCAGAGCACTTAGAATGAAGTCGGAAATATCATAATATTGTTGCATTAATGCAACATTGCATCACTTGTAGCAAGTCCAAATGTTCCCTGATTTAACTCAAGCATAGCCCATTGGGAAACCAATGTTAAAGCAACCGAGTGCATGAACACTATATGAATGCTCTAGGTTGTTCCTCGATCCAAGAAAATGTTGGGACCTTTCAGGGTTCTCTATGTATTGTGATTAATTTACTATTTTTTACACCTGTCAATAAAAGCCCTTTCCATCTTGAGTTTGTGTGTTGTTTACTTTATTGTGCTATATCTTAGTCTTTATTAAATACTTCTCCAAGAATAAGCCTTGAGGCATGGCTCCACTACCCCAGTAGAGAGTGAAAAAGCCTCACAGTCCACATTATATGAAGTCTATAGGGTTGACTCCCAAATTTATTCTGTGGAGTCCACGGGCCACAGTGTTGTGATCAGAGGTTCTGGGGAAACAAAGATGCCGGGACAGCTGGCATCGCAGGTGAGACTGACAGGACCTTAGGTGCTGCATGTCCCCAGTAGATGAGATGTACAGATGGACTTGCTTATCCCCTGTCTGGAAACTGTATTTTTGTCCAGGAGTGCACACTGGGCCTCTCTTTCTATGGGAGATTTGAGAAATGAGTAGCTATCTTGGGGAGGTGGCTAACTGGGACAGTCTTACTGGGAGTGATGTGGTCCATGTAAGGACAGGTCCTCATATCCTGTTGAGATTGGGTCTGCAATCATCACGTTTGTGGCGTTTTTTTATTCCTCAAATGTAGTGGAAAAAATCCTGAGATGTATTTTCCTTGTTCCTTTAGTGCCTCCTATAAATCAGACGCTGAACGGATACAAGTGTCCAACTTGCTACAAGGAACAGTCACCTGATGGATGCAGAGCTGTGGGTGATATTCCCTGTGTAGGCAATGAGGACCAGTGTGCCAGCTACACTAGATCAGGCTACAAAGCAGGTAAGCCTCATGGATGAAGCATCATCGTTACAAGTTATTTAATATGGTAACTTATGAACAGGTCCCAGTAAAAAGCAGTGCATCATGTTGTATAATTCTACAACGCCCTGATGGACTGTGGCTACGAGCAATAGATAAGAAAGCTAAAATAAAAAAAGTGTTTATTTATTAAATAAAATAAAACATGCATATATTTAAATGCAGCAGCAATTAACATTTTGAAAAACCGTTTTGTACATTAAAGGAAGAATACACTTAGTAAATGGAACAGAAAACAACAAGGTCATAGATATGTGAGTACCGTTGAACCTGCAAAACACACAAGATGATGGACGGAATGTTGCACAATGGCAACACATTCACCCCCAGTCACAGATCTGGGTTTAATCCATCGTTATTTTGCTCACCAAGCCACCCCAGTTCAGACATGGCCATATGCAAATCAGTCTTGACCCTGTGCCTCATGGGAACAGTCCAGCCAGAACTGCCAAGCCATGTCTTCCCTGGACCAGAATCAAGCATCCTAGGACCGGTTTCTGGCTATCAGCCGTCATCAGCCAGGATAGCTTGACTCCAGTGGCGTAGTGAGCACGGGACCCACGTCTGAAACATGTTAAGAGGTCAGTGTAACGGGCAAATGACTGCTTGCTTGAGGTACATAGGCACAACTAACATAGCTGCACTCTTACGAAGAACTGCATGCAGAGCTCAAATGGGTTAAAAGGTGTGGGGATCTCTGAAAGGAGTGTGCCCTATGCAGTTATAGCCGTGACTTAAACACAAACAGTTTCTGTGTGTGTGTGTCACCCGACCAGTGCTTTGGTTTCTCTCTGAGCTTTCTGTTATAAAAACACAACAACATAAGTACACCTAAAACTAGACAAGACTGTTGGCTTTGTCAATGGTTGTTTTTGTGGAGAAAAGCCAGGGATTGGTTGACCATGTATTCTGAGCATCCCATTGACAGGCATTGTGAGAAACTCGCACTGCCTTTAGACTCAAGTCCAGAGCTCTCAGTCGCACCTTTTATAAACACGTGATGATGGCTTAGGCCAAAGCATGCACCTTACAAGAGTAATATGCTACAAAAACATACACAAAAAGCAACATCCTGGAGATAGCAATACTCTAATGAAGTGCAAGATTCGGGACAAGATGTGAAATATAAACCGGAACTGAATCACTGACATGGATTACCTAAAAATCTATTATATTTAAGCTCAGAAATCCCATGAAAGTCAAGGGCCTGAATATAGGGCCCAATAGGGACTCGTTTCAATGTCTGTCCTAAAATACTATCGGGTCTGAGAGTCGAAAGGACTCAGCTCTTTTAAAAGCTTTGACTGCATAAACAGTTAAACACGACCTTTGCACTCCTATCCTGTTCGGCTGGCCCTGGTAGCCAGTGGATAAGGGTTCTGGTGTTTTGGTCCCAAAAGGACTGGACTCAGAGGAGCAGGCAGGAGTCTTGCTACGGTTAAGAAGCAAAGATTAGCTGACATTAAGTTGCAGGAAGAGATATGTCTGGCATCATAAGACAATTTTGGGATTAGCGTTAATGGCTTTGAGGACTAGTGCAAGTAGTTTGTAGAGGGAGGGCCCTGTTCTTAATGAAGAGCCAGTCAGCTTGGCAATAGTGTGAAGGTAGAGGTGCCCGATTCACAAAGATGTTGATGTGTTTACACTTGTCGCACTACTTAATTCCAATAGAATACCAGAGGTACTCATGGTTCACTTGTGAAATTCATGAGTAGGCTAGGGGTACTACAATAGTAAGTCACACATACTTATACAGCAATCTCTCTGTATCCAGCCTGGGGTGTTCAGGGCAGAGGACTTAGGACCAGATGTATGACAGTATTTTGCGGTTGCAAACGGGAAATCTGCCCGCTTGTGACCTGAATATTGGTCTGTCCCATGTACAAACTCTATTTTGCGAGTCAGTAAGCTATTACTGACTCGCAAAAAATGGTTTGCGAGTCGCTATCAGGAAGGGGCATGCCAGGGGCTTCCCTTCCAAATAGCGAGTTGCACTTCAGTGTGCAATTGTTTTGCGACCGCAATTCCGGTCACAAAACACTTGCAGTTTTCCACCTACTTCAAGTAGGTGTTTAGTCACTCGCAAACGAGAAAGGGTCCCCAGGGGATCCCATCGCCTTTGTGAATGTATGCGTAAATATTTTTTAGAAGCAGGCAGTGGTCCCACGGACCACTAACTGCTCTCAAAAAATGAAACAAGAACGTTTCATTTTTCTCTTTTAAATGCAGCTCGTTTTCCTTTTAAGGAGAACAGGCTGTATTTAAAAAACAGTCACAGACATGGTGGTCTGCTGACCCCTGCTGGCCACCATACCTGTGAGTGCCAGCCATTCCCAATGGGGTCACAAATTGCACCTGCCTCATGAATATCAATGTTGCAGGCAATTTGCAACTGCATTAGGAATCGCAAACAGTGTCTGAGACACTGTTGTAAATTACATTTTGTGAGTCGTAAATTGCGAGTCGCAAAGAGATGGAATTTGTGACTTGCAAATTCTAAGGGCAGTACATTTGGCCCATAGTGCTCTAGTGGTGAGTAAGTGAAATGGAAGGGTCACTAAAGTACTAATGCTCTCTCTGGATTTTGCCTCTGGTTGTCCTCTAGCTTCCCCGGCAGGTCAATCCGCAGGTCCCATCATTCCAACCCACTTAGCACCCCTGGATTCATTGCTGGATATAGCTACAGACCAGATGGCTGCCCTGCCCACTCCTACATCTTTCTGCAATCCGGACATTACGCAAATCAGTGGCGGTGAACCTAGCTCCAAAAGGAAGCATAAAACGAAGCATGGGGGACGTGCTGAATTACAACGCAGTTTCAATCGTAGTACTGATCGCAAGGAGTCTGTAGATTTCCCCTTGCTGCTGTGTGGGCAGTCTTCAATTAGACGTACAGCTGATGATGGTGTACCACCACCTATCGACTGAGATGGGATTTTGGACAGATGTTCATCTTCTGTGCATGCATGTATTTCTCCCACGTTGGATAAGATTTGTTAACCAGTTGATTTCTTCTTTAAACGTTGCCTCAGGTCAGCAGGTTTCGGCATAGCCACAGATGGCTAGCACTGTTGGTAATTGTACTCCTTCAGCTGTCCCCTCAGGGGTACGGGATAATGTAGATCCAGACCAGTCCTCCTAAGTTCGAGGTGATTTGTGCCCTCCACGGTCAGGAGCAAGTGGAGGAGATGGTTCAGGGGTGCAAACTCTAGAATTGGGTGCCCTGTAAAGGCCTAACTCGCAGATTCAAGCAACGCCCCTCAGCCTCAGTCCTGCCTGAACCTACCCCCTGCCTGCTGTACCTATGTAATCATTCTAACTGGAGTTCCCCCACCCCAGGGAACCGTGAAGAGTCTTACTGGCACTTTAAAAATAAGGTATGTAATTGGTTGATTAATCATGCAGATTTCAAAATCCCTGAATTTGATGACATCCTATTGGTAAGGAGGGTGGGTTGGGTGGGCCTTGGGTGGGCCCATCACCCAAAAACATTAGAGGGCATTGTCTTGTTATCAATTGTAGGAATCTTGGTCTGGCTCAGTGGTTGGTTAAGAGTGGGACTATGGACTGTTTAGTGAGAAACGACATTAACCTTGTACCCCTAAAGATTTGGTGCCCAAAGAAGTGAGTGATCCAGGCCCTTGCCCTCCAAAGATGCTGCTGGGAATGGGTTTTCAGTCTTAACCTGAAACAGATTTCTTCCTCTCTCTGACCTGGATAGTTTAGACTGACACCCTGGTCTGCCTACCAGCAGAAGCGATATTCTGGCTACTAATCTCTAAATTCCTTCCCATCAAGGGGCAGCTGTCCCCCACTAATCCCCCATGTTCTGCCCCTATTCCTTTTGAAGTGTGTATCCTCATCCTTAGTTGTGTTGGGCCCACTCTTTTATCCCACATAGCCTTGGAGTCTCACATTTTGGGCAACACTGCGCCGCACCTGCACTCCCATACTAAGATCATCTCCTGGAATGTTGCTGGCTCGCTGTCAAAACTTGAGTACCCTGATTCGGGTTTTTCCACAGATTCATTTGACATCTGCATGTTCCAAAAGACTTTCAACCAGATTTACCAATTTCTCATGCAGCGCAGTGCAGCAGCTGCAAATTCTGCACTGCCTGAGAAGGTGAGAGCATGAGAGCACCACATTTATTGAAATATGGCACTCTCCTACCCTCTCCCTATTGCAGCGCTGAAATTAGCTGCGGTACACAACTGAGACACCTTTGCGCCAAAGTGCAAACGTGTCACGAGGAGTCAAGCATTGGTTTTGTACTGTAAGTATACCCTTCCAGTTCAAAATACCATGCATAAACTATTTTTAAACATTTTCACACTTTGTATGTGTGCTGTATAGTGTATCAGAAGTCGGAAAATAAAGGAGACAAAAATTATTTTTCCTTCATAGCGCTTATTTAAAGGGTGCACCATTTTCTGATGCTAAACTCTGTCTACTTTTTTTAGGAAATTGGGTTTAGCATCGGAAACTTTGGATGTCTGCATACGAATGCCGATGCACAACTCATGGGATGCCCCCTTGGTGCTAAGTAATGCTATGTACTGCTTCAAGATACGTTCACGTCATTTGCAGTGCTAAACAAGTTTAGCGCTGGAAAGAAAATTGGACAAAAAGATTTGGCGCCGATATCCTTCACTTCTGTGACACAAACACGGCATAACATCTTAGTAAATCTGCCTCTTGGTCAGTTGCCCCAGACGCCAAGCAAGGTTTGTCAATTTTACCCTGACTGCTACCACCACAGGGAAGGGAAGACCCTCGGGAGCGTTGTCAGTTTGGATCACTGTTTGCTGCATGTCTAAGGAGTTTGCATTGTTAGCGCTGACGTACAGTGCGTTTCCCATTCCTTTCCTGCAGGGAGGGTATATTCCTTATTTAATGTGTAGTGCAGGCATTGGGGTATTGATGCTGAGCTTCAAGTAACTGATTTGATTGGTTCACATATGGATGATCAGCCTACAGATACTTTTAAAATAGAAGCAGGTAATTTTTGATTGACAATGTGAGCTGTTGTCTGTCCTGCTAGAAGATCCTATTGGTGATGGGGATGAAGCCTAGGGTGTTCCTGGCATCACACTCCCCCTGGTGAAGAGGTGGTCTGCTGCTGTGTTACAGCTAAATGCTTTTACATATAGAAATGGTCTCTGGGCGTGCAATGGGAGAACCAATTCTGACTGGGAGGGGAGCCACACATCATCGCCCACAGTGTACCAGCCTTACTGGCTAAATCGTATTAAACGTTAGGTGTTTGCACTCCTTGTTAGACAGGGCAGTAGTGCCCATGCAGGATAGTGATCATAATGCCCTCGGGCTGACGTCGGGTGTTCCGGGCAACACCCTTCTGAATACTTTTTATGAGCCACTAGACAGAAGGATGGTTCCAACCAATAATCGGCGTAGGCTCAAGTAGAGCTCGCTGGCGGAATCAGAAGTAGCATTGGGAAAAATGTGTGTGTCTGTTAACTTAGTTGCTGAAGCGGCAGATTTTAGGACCCTGGATGACTCAACTTCCCTGTTGAGATTGAGTGAAATTTGTAAGGTTATGTTAACCTCACTAAGGAACTTATTCTTGATAGAATCTAGGCCCATTCCCATGAGGACGAAAGAGGCCCCTGCCACACCTGCTGAGCGTTCAAGTGTACCATTTCCCAATCCATCAAAACTGGGTGGAGAGCCTCCATCTGGATGGCCAGATCACTCTGCAAAAACCAATTTTTAAATCTAAGAGAGATGTGGAACCTTATAAATGGTACTTGACTGGTGACGCCTGTGATGGGTGGGTGTTAGTGTGGGTGTTATACAGGGTGAAACACCAGAATGTGTCCAGCTGAACACTACATCCCTCCCAAACTTTAATGAAAAGAAACAAACAAAAGTCCAACCTATAAGAAAACAAATAACCAATACACAGTACAAAGTGAGTCTCTTCAGGCCATCTGCCAGGCAGCGCTGGAGCTTGGGACCGCATGGTCGGGATGCTTTAGTCCGCCTGGCAACGTCATTAAGACCGCCCTGTTCTCGCGGTGTTGAAGTCTATATACAAAGTTCAAAATAGTGGTGCATCTGGAGCAGTGGTGGAGCCACTTTGGAGATCCTGCATGTTCTCTGGTTCCGGTGGACGACAAGCCATCAGCTGTTGAGGATAAACTTGGTCAATGCGGCCTTACCTTGGAGGCGACGTACTTGATCTTCCCAGCTACTGATAGCCAAGCAACTTAGGACTTGCCTCTCGTGCAAGGACTCCTCTCTCACTGGAGTTCCCTGGAGGGCCTTCCGGCCAGGCTGCCATGGGACCATGTGGACTGTGCGGGCCTTGTGTAGGCCGCGCGAGGCGTCACTGAGGAACTACCAACAGGACCACAGCCAAGTTGCTCATGTAGCCGCAGAGGGTGGCGCCTCAGTTTGGGTGTTTTCACCGTCAGGACTCGGTCTCTATGCCTTCATCCGATGGTCTTTGGGTGACCTGTCTTCCTCTGTGACCTCCATGCTTCCCCTGCCTGTTGTGGAGCTGCTGCCGACGCATCTCTCCTATTCGGACTCCCCTCACACAGGAACTCCGTCGAGGCCCTTGCCCCTGGATTGTCACGTGACCATTTGGGCTGTGTGGGCCTTTCTTAGGCCGCGATGAGGGGTCGCTGCAGAACTCCCAACAGGGCCACTGCCAAACCTCATGGCACCCCAAGGGTGCATTTTTCCAATGTTCAGGTATGCTCTACTTCGGCAGGCTTCAGGTTGACAGGGGTAAACAGAACGCTCCTGGGTGGCTAGCCTTGTTGAACTCAGGTTGTCTGGAGTGTTGGGATCCACTCTGGTGGTGCGATGCTCCCTTGACTTCCTTGGTGATGATACACCTGGATGATGATGGCAAACACAGTAATTTTCCTTTACTTGGGCAACATGCGGCGTCTCTTGCCTTGGGTGACCTTGTGAAGGGAGGCGGACTGGAGAGTCTTTGTGGCCACTTGCAGTTGTCTTCCAGCAGGTGCACTTCATATGCGTGGTGCTATCGATGCCAAGCAGCTGGTAACAGGTGAGAGGACGATCAAACTGCGATGCGTGGGGCCTGGGCGCAAATCGCACTTGCTAGCGGCTTCCGTTTGGTCCTCCACAAAGCTGTCTCCAGTGACATCTCTGCACCCCGGTGGCTGGTTTGAGGTGATGGCACGAGTCCTCTGTTCTGTTGCTCTTCTCCATTCCTCCATGCGCGCCTGTGGTGGTTGTCTGCCCTATGGCATTGTGCCACTGTTCTTTCTTTCTTCCTTTGCGGAGTAGCATCATGCCATGCTCTTCTTCGCTAAGTGGCATCCAGCCACACTCTTCCCCTCCTTGTGACTAGGCTCCTCACATGGATGTGGTGTTCTGCCACCTGTGTCATGTTTGCGCCACATGGACATCTCACCGGTTGTCTCTGGTTCTTGGGACAATCTTTTCTTTTCTGTGGACCTGTCACAGCTCTATCCTGTTGGTAGGACTTGCTTCTTCCTCTTGAGGACCTTTCACGGCACCGTCCCCTCCTCAGGGATTTTGCGATGCCCCTCTTGTCCTCATTCGGGGTGTCGTTCTTGCACCTCGAGGCTGCGCCGTGGTGGTGCTTGATCCTGCCTCCGATCGGGTATGCTTGGCAGGGTTGGTCACTTTGAGTGACCTGCTCCATGCTTGCGATGCGACTGTGGCATCCGGCCACGTGTCGCCTTTGTCGGGACGCACGTTGTGGTGGCAGCTTGCCTCGTGGGGTGTGTGACTCTCCTCTTGCCTGTCTTCGGCTTCTAGCGACTCCGTCTTGAGGCAGTGTGAGGGAGGACACTCTGCTGTCTTCGGCCCACTGCGGGGCTTCGCTGGCATGGTGGAGATGTAAAGGATCTCCCTGTGGTCTTCTGCATTGCTTTTCTCTGACTCTCTCTTTATTGCTTTGGTGGCTGTTCACCATCAGGGGCGAGTGGCACAATTTCCTCGCTTGCTGTGCTGGCAAACAGCCACTGGGGATGCGTATTTCTCACTTCTCTCTTCAGGTGTAGTATTTTCTTGTTGTGTGGCCTCGTCTCTGTAGCCACAACGTAGTGCGCCTTCACAGGGAAAGCAGATCTCTGGCTGCCAGCAGTGGCAGCGGAATTTACGGGCTTTCACAGTCTCTGGTGAACCACTATTACTTCCGCTGAGGGCGGGGCAACTTTGCTGACGTGGTGGGCCATGCTGCTCCTTTACTTCTTTGAGATTTCCCTTGTGCGCAGTTACAGTCTGACCTGCAATGGATAGGTAACTCACTTGAGTGTGAATGGTAATTTTGCCCAGTCTCTCTCTTGACTCCTCTGTGGCAGAGTCCGGCCAGTGTGTCAGGACACACATGTTTTGTCAGTCCAGCAGTCACAGCAGGGTCCTGCTGGGAGTGGGGGCGTACTCTCCAGGTTATGTGCAGCAGTATAGCTGGTAAGTCCAGCTTGTATACATTTCTGTTTGCGCTGCCAATGTGATTGGTGTGCCCCTCTTTCCTAGTCTGTGCCTCACTGTTTGTGGCTATGTGATGGGGCACTGCTTGTTCTCTTTCTTACCCAGTGTAGGGCTCGTGTGGCTCAAATCTTCCTCAGGCAGATCAGCGGTCATGTTGGCAATGCTGCCTTTCCACATCTTGCCACACTGGCTTGCAGATGTGTCTCTCATGGGGTAACCTCCCTTTCCTTTATTCACAGCTTTTGCATTGAGGAGGCTTGTGGTCCTTCTCCTGGGTAGTCTCTGTGGTGCTGCGTATGCCTTCACTGTAGCACAGGGAATTGGCTTTAGGCGATAGCTGGCTATTTCTATTTAAAGATGTGATGGCGGGAAACACCACCAGGTGGTACTGCAGCTACCATTCCCAACTTCATGAAACTACAGGTCGCAGCTTTCGCAGGCAGAGCGGGAGGTCATCATTGCTGCAGTGGGCTGTTGCAGAGGTATGTGCACGCACTGCAGACGTCGCTCTGTAAAGCAGGGTTTTTGACAATCACCAGGTTTGAGTGCAGCTATTCAGTCACCCAGAGCTGCTCACCGGGCTCTGCGCTTGCAAATGCTTTGGTCATCTTGTTGTGTGGGTGCGCTGGTGTGGCAGAGCGGCTCGCTTGCTGGAGTGGAAGGGGTTGCCCCTAGTAAGGCCTGTAGTGCCAATTTTTCTTCCCAGCACAGGCTTCGGCAGCCTTCTCCTTGACTGCGCCACGGGCCTCTACATTATCTATCCTTGTTAAAGACGGGGTCACAGCATGTATGCAGGCTTTCTGTGTCCCCTGGCAGTCATCTTATAAGCTACAGGTTGAGCGCACCATACAGGCAGGCGGGACCTCGTCCTATTCTGCCACAGGGAGGATGTCATGTCAGCATGCGGGAGCAGCCTGCGGGAGCGCTGCTGATCGGGACGTACTGGGAGGCTGTGGGAGCACTGGGTCACACGCACAGTAGTTCATTTCGGATGCACCTGCGGTGCTTTTCAAACCCCGTGGGGTGCAGGGTTCTGGCGACTCACTGCACTTCTTCTTGGCCTGAGAGCGGTGAGGCGGGCAACGCTCCAACACGCTGCCGCAACCCTCTATGACTGGAGCAGCTTGTCTTGTTCTGCAGGGGCTGCAGACACGGGCGAGGCCTCACTCTTCTCCTCAGCCTGCTGGGTCTCAGCAGGCATGAAAAACAGCCTTGGGGAAACTGTTACTGCGTAGGCATCGCTATGGGCCTAACTGCACCTCTTGGGGGGGGGGGCTGCTCCCTCCTTCCACATCGGGCAGATGGCGGCAGGCAGCAGGGGTCATACCTCTTGCACCGCCGTGACTTGTCCGATTTCCTCCTTCCAGGCCGGCATTAGGCAGCTGGTGGAGCTCGCGCAATAACCACTCCACGCCAGTTATTAGCGTAAAAGGCCATTTATTAGGACAGGGTTGAACAACCATAACCAAACATCAAACAAACCCCCCAACAATCCCCAACGACATCTCTCTCATCTTTCCATTCTCTCTCATACTCCAAAAACTCCATCCCACCTCACACAGCAAACTCCTCACTTATACAATTCGCTTCCTCACTTCTCTTCCAACCTCCTCCCTCATCTCCATCCATCGTAATCTGGTATGACGCACCCCCACCTTTCACCAGTATCCCCCTCCCCGGAAGGGTGAGTATGCCCATCATGGACTCCCCCCCCCATCCCCCCCCTCCCAAATCCGCCACACTCACTCACAACCCATCCTAAACTGGCACGCCTTATAGAATTCCACCCGATTACTCCCACCGAACTGTAGGGTGGGCGGGCGGCCAAAAACAAAGCTAACTTTTCCCCTGGGGCACTGGAGAAGGAAGAGGAAGGACTTCCTCACCCAGCCCCCTTTATCCCTTCCTAAAAACCCCACCCCTTATCCCACCCCTCACTGTCCTGTCCCTCCCTTGCGCGAACACCCCAGGGGAAGACTAGTCTGCTGACCTTCCTTCCCCCGGGGGCCGCATTCTGGCGGGTACGGGGGGCACTACGGGTACTCCATCTAACTCAGTTTTCATTCTGCCATGTGGACACTGTCAGAGCAGGGAGATGTCTTGCCTCTTGCAGGTGGGTGAGCAGTGGGAGAGTGCCTCAAGTGCAGAGCTAGCTACAACACTTGCCCCTTATCCATAACTCTCGGCCGCTGACAGCAGGTGCCTGGGGGGTCGGGGCAGGGCCGCTCTTGGCTCCTCTCACCTGGGGACTCCATTATCAGATGGTCACAGTTCTCTCGCCTCATGCAGGTGATGCTGGTGAGGGGTGGAGTTTTACCTCCTGAGGTGCCGATCGCATCGCATGCAGTCACCCCAAGCCTGGTGCTGTGATGGTCCGTGCGGTGGGCTGCAACCGGGTCAGCATGCAGTCGGATGTAGGACGAACTGGAGGGCGCGTGTCCAGGCATGCTACAGCTCAGGTGCTGCGGTCGCTCAGCAGCAGGTGCGGGAGGTGCCCTCTGTTCAAGCTACACTTTCCCCCACACAGGACTGGGATGCGGCTGCCTCCTCACACATGGGGTAAGATCCACTCGTCGCCACAGACACAGCGTGTATGGGTACTGGAACTGGCCACGGGCAAGTGCGTCTGGACCCTTTTATTAGCAGGATCACCTGACCGGTGATGCCTGTGAAGGGTGGGTGCCTCTGGGCCGGTCACACCACCACGCACCGCGCACACTCCCCGTGGGTGTGCCCAGGCTGCCCCGATTCCGCTGCTGCCCGCAGCTGTGCTCCTGACCACTGGTGTGGTCTCAGCCTCCGTAGCGCAGCGCCGCTTTCTCCTGCTGACTGTTTGTTTTCCCCCCTGTTGCCCGTTTCGTGACCTGTCTCCTGTGATTTGCGGTTTGTTTCCCCTCTGATTGCTGCTGTATCCTCTGTTGCCCTTTCTGTGCCCAGCCTTTGTCCTCTTATTTGTTGCCCGCTGTTTTCCCTTGCTGTGCCCCCGCCGCGTTTCCCGCCACCTCCCCGCCGCTTCTCCCCTGCGGCTCCGCCCCCTTCCACCTAGGACTCTTCCCATTCGCCGCCCTGCTCCCGCCTCCCAGCTGCTCCTCCCTCGCTTCGCCCCCCCCACTCTCCTCATATGGCAGAGTGGCAAACGCGCAGCGTTGACGCGCAAGCCCGTCTGCGCCCGTCCGCGCCTGGACCGCGCCCAGCGCCCGAACCCCTGGCCCCCGCAGACACCAGCCCCCCCGCCGGACATACAACACCACCGAACTCAACGCACTCAACACCGGCCGAACCCCGGGATGCCACCGAGCCACCCCGAGACGAACCCACGGACCCTTCAGCTGCCACTCCTGCAAGTTCACCTGCATCCGGACCTGCACCGCACCCACCAAGCCGAGCACCAGCAGCAACCACCTGAAGTGCAACCTGCTCAACACTCGCTCCGTCCACAGACACGCCGTCGAACTCTGGAACCTCCTCGACACCAAATCCCCAGACGTCGCATTCCTCACGGAAACCTGGATGAATGCCTCCTCAACACCCAACATCGCCATCCCGGACGGATACAAGATCACCCAGAGGGACCGCGGCAACCAAACTGGAGGAGGCATCGCCATCGTCCACAGGAACACCATCCGCATCACGACCAACACCAACGACACCCTGACAACCGCCGAACACCTGCACTTCCAGATCCACACCAACCCGAAGACCACCCTCAGAGGCACCCTCATCTACAGATCCCCGGGACCCCGCACACAATTCAGCGAAGACATCGCTGACTTCATCAGCCAGCACGCCCTCCCCTCCGCTGACTACATCCTCCTCGGTGACCTCAACTTCCACCTGGAGAACAACAACGACCGCAACACCACCACCCTGCTGGACAACCTCGCCAACCTCGGTCTCAAGCAGCTGGTGACCACCCCCACCCACTACGCCGGACACACACTTGACCCCGTCTTCTCATCCAGCAAGGACATCATCTTCAGCAACGCCACCGGACTCCACTGGACGGACCACAGCTGCATCCACTTCAGCTTCAAAAGAACAACGGTCCACCACCACCAGCAACAGGTTGCACGCAGAAGCTGGAACAAGATCACAGCCGACCAGCTCGCCGCATCCCTGAGCCAGCACCCCCCCACCAGCTCAGCGAACCCCAGCCAGGCCGCCGACAACCTCACGACCTCGCCCCATTGAGGACCCCACCTAGCAGACCCGGCAGCAAGAAAGCACCCTGGTTCACCCACGTACTCAAGAGCTCCAAGAAGAACTGCCGAGCCCTCGAGAGAACCTGGCGCAGAGACCCTACACCAGACAACATGACCACCCTCAAGCTCGCCACCCGAAAACACCATCAACTGATCCACGCCACCAAGAAAACTGCATTCAAGGAACGACTGGACAACAACGCACACAACAGCAAGGAACTCTTCAACATCGTTAAAGAGCTCTCCAACCCCAACGCCGGAAACAACGACATCACCCCATCTCAAGACCTCTGCAACTCCCTCGCCTCCTACTTCCACAACAAGATCGCTGACATTCACAACAGCTTCAGCACACAACCAACGCTCCCCACGACCGCACCTACGCTCCCCACCACCACCCTACGCGCCTGGACCCCGATCAGCACCGAAGACACCATCCGCACGATGAACACCATCCACTCTGGATCTCCAACCAACCCCTGCCCCCACCACGTCTTCAACAAGGCCGACGCTGTCATCGCACCCCACCTGCGGGACATCATCAACACCTCATTCGACACCGCTACCTTCCCTGAGAGCTGGAAGCACGCCGAACTCAGCGCTCTACTCAAGAAACCGTCAGCGGACCCCACCGAACTCAAAAACTACTGCCCCATCTCGCTCCTCCCATTTCTGGCCAAAGTCATCGAGAAGAACGTCAACAAGCAGCTGGCCGCCTTCCTCGAGACGAATGGATCCCTCGACCTCTCGCAGTCTGGCTTCCGGGCCAACCACAGCACCGAGACCGCCCTCATCGCTGCCACCGATGACATCCGAGCCCTGCTTGACAACGGAGAAACAGCGGCCCTCATCCTCCTGGACCTCTCCGCGGCATTCGACACTGTCTGCCACCGCACCCTAGTGCAGCGCCTCAGCAACGTCGGAATCCAGGAGAAGGCAGTGGAGTGGATCATCTCCTTCCTCGCCGGAAGGACACAGAGAGTCCGCCTTCCACCGTTCAGATGAGAAGCCACCGAAGTCATCTGTGGCATTCCTCAGGGCTCCTCGCTCAGCCTCACCCTCTTCAATGTCTACATGAGTCCCCTTGCGGCCATCGCACGCCAACACAACCTCAACATCATCTCCTACGCTGACGACACTCAGCTGATCCTATCCCTCACCAACGACCCCGCCACCGCCAGAGCCAACCTACACGAAGGGATGAAAGACGTAGCCGAGTGGATGACAACCAGCCGCCTGAAACTGAACACAGACAAGACGGAAGTTCTCATCCTGGGCTCCTCTCCCTCCGCCTGGGACGACTCCTGGTGGCCCCCCGCCCTGGGCAGCGCACCCAAACCGACAGACCACGCACGCAACCTGAGCTTCATCTTGGATTCCTCCCTCTCCATGACCAGACAAGTCAACGCCGTCTCCTCATCTTGCTTCAATATCCTGCGCATGCTACGCAAGATCTTCCGGTGGATCCCCACCGAGACCAGGAAGACGGTCACCCAGGCCCTCGTCACCAGCCGACTGGACTACGGCAACGCCCTCTACGCCGGAACCACCGCCAAGCTCCAGAAGAGATTCCAGCGGATCCAGAACGCCTCAGCAAGACTCATCCTCGACATCCCCCGACACAGCCACATCTCCGGACACCTGAGAGATATGCACTGGCTCCCGGTCAACAAGAGAATCACCTTCCGTCTCCTCACCCACGCTCACAAAGCCCTACACAACCAAGGCCCAAGATACCTCAACAGCCGCCTCAACTTCTAAACTCCCACCGGCCAGCTTCGATCGACCAGCCACGCCCTCGCCGCCGTCCCCCGCATCCGAAGAGCCACAACAGGAGGAAGATCCTTCTCCTACCTGGCCGCCAAGACTTGGAACTCCCTCCCGACCCACCTCTGCCTGACCCAAGACCACCTCGCCTTCAGGAAGCAGCTCAAGACCTGGCTGTTCGAGCAGTAGCGGACCCCCCCTCCCCAGCGCCTTGAGACCCTCCGGGTGAGTAGTGCGCTATATAAATGCTTTGATTGATTGATTGATTGATTGATTAGTGTGGGTGTTATACAGGGTGAAACAGTAGAACGTGTCCAGCCAGACACTACAAGCTGCACAGAGGGCAGACAAGGGCAGACAAGAGCAGAGAGGGGCAGAGAGTGGCAGAGAGGAGCAAAGGGTAACAGAGAGGAGCAGAGAGCAGAGAGCAGCACAGAGGGGCAGAGAGAAACAGAGAGGGCAGAGAGGAGCACAGAGTGGCAAACAGGGCCAGGACTGGCCGTAGTAGGCACCAGGCATTTCCCCGGTGTGCTGCTAGTGTGGGGGCTGTTTTTGTTACTAGGGGCCGGCAATATCTGCCCCCTGTAAGAAAATCGGCCAAAGCTGGCCATAGCGAACAGCTCAGCCGCACCCCCTCCTGGGGGCCAATACAGCAGTTTGCCAGGACCAGTTTGGGTTCCTAGTCCGGCCCTAGTGGCAGAAAGAGGCAGAGAGGAGTAGAGAGAGCTGCAGAGAGGGCAGACAAGAGCGGTGAGGGTCAGAGAGAGGCAGAGAGGAGCAAAGGGCAACTGAGAGGAGCGAGAGCAGCACAGCGGGTCAAAGAGGAGCAGAGAGTGGCAGAGAGCTGCAGGGTGCCAAGAGGGCTCAGAGGGCAGACACTAGCATGCTGTAAAGAGCAGCACAGGGTCTACAGCGAAAAGAGAACACTACTGTGCCTAGGGCGGTGGAGGGGAGTGAACACTAAAGGGTTCCAAGGGCTGGAAGACAAGCACAGGATAAAAATGGGGTCAGAGAGCATTGCAAGTTAAAGAAGGGTTGGAGAGCAGTATGTTTAAAAGGCAGGTGTTTGAGTGCTCACCATGTGTGCTCATGATGGGCCTTTGTATCTCTAACCACTGTCATACATCATCCTGCTACCGGCAACTGAGTCCTGCTACGTGTACTGGGAAGTAAGTTGGGAAAGCTCCCTTCACAACCCATGCGATGTCATCTCTGTAGTGACATCACAGGGGGTAAGATCAATTGATGTCTTTGTGGTGACATGATCATTATTCTCACTAGTAATTTTAAAACCTATTGGTCCAGACTTTTTCTGGTCACAACATGTTGGCAAGTATGAGAATGGTGCAGAAGCGGGAAGCAGCAGCTCAGAGGAGGAGGAAAAAAGCTCAAGTTAAAGGTGGGGCTGGGGATAACAAAGTCCAGAATGAAAAGACCAGGGAACCGTAGAGTGGTGAGAGCAAAACACAAGGTTCACTGGGAGTTGGGTGCAGCACGGGTTCCAGCAGCAGAGGGCATCACAGAGTCCAGGAGTAGGAAGCACAAGTTGATGTAGTGGCAAACAGCACTGGCTGAGAAAGTGGGAAGGAGCCCAGAATGAAGGGCGCAGCACAGTGAGTAGTGCAGTATCCAATGAGGAATGAAGCACAGGGTCAAAGGCAGGAAAGCATAGCCTGTTTTTATAAAAAGACTACTTAGGCACTCATGAGGAGTTTGTCGGGTTTTAGATAGAGTTCACCCTCATGCAATGAGAGCAGTGAACCCAGAAGATTAGCTGAATTGCCCCATATCTGTCGCCTGAGAGTTGGACTGCTGTTTATAGCCTAGAGGTTTATGTTCTGTGCTGAGTAATAACTCTTTAAGGGGACTGGCCAGATTTGAAAATGTTCAAGCGTCATAGCACAGTAACCAAATTTGCAGTGCTGCGTAGCACAATGCAGAAAATGCAGCGGAGACCCATATCTACTAAGATTGGCGTGCTAGTCCACACTGTTTCTCTAATAAAACTGCCTTGTGCAACACACCATGACGTAGAGGTGAGTGAGCATTGTCTAGCAGGAAGCATACCTTTTCAGTACAAAATTCTGTTCCTAGACAAACTCAAACAAGCCCCTGGCATTGGATATGTGCGGTGCACTTCAGTACACATGCCCTGCGTGGGTGTTTTGAGGCATGAACACATTTCCCCTTGTTAACACCTGCTTTATTTTTCTATGCAAAGACAAGTCTGGCACCTTGGCAGGTGAAGTTTCACGTCAAAACCTAAGGGGATTTGCATTGATCCACCTAAATAAGTAAAGCTCTGCAAAGCAGTTAAAATCTTTTTTCGGTTGAAAAGGGCACCTTCACTGCACAAAGCATCATTTGCGCTTGAAAATGAATACCTATACATCACTTTGGGCCACATTGCAAAAGAGCAAAGCCTTAGTAAATGTGGCCCATACTGTTTCTGTGTCATACCAAAGCCAGTCTATGTAGGTTCTGTTTTACCTGGGTATTGATCTGGTAGTTAAAGTCAGTGCCTATTAGTGCGACATAGTGCTGTTGTTTGAAAACCAATACTAGTGTACTTTGTGTGTAAAACTGTCTCCCGTCTCAAGAAATCTCTTGTAGGATCTGTGTTATTCCACGAATGCACAGCACATGGTTTTTGACAGTCGATTGCTCGACCCTGAGCTGAGCTGAGCGAGCAACAAAGCGAGTCAGCGAGTTAGAGAGTGGCAGAACAGAAGCCGCGCAGCTCCCACAACCGTACCCGCACCTTCTCCCACGGTGCTCCGGAGACACCGCAGGTGGTAAAAAAGCAGTAGAGAAGCGGACAGTGGGAAGAGGGAAAAAGGCTGTAGTGGCCCTCCGACCATCGAAGAAGCCGTACTCCTGCCATACTCCCACTGCGCCACTTTCCTGCAGCCTGTAGCCTGTGCCGGTTGCATTAACCGCATCGGCTGGGGCTCATGGAAAATTGGTGCCAGGAGCGGGAGTTAGGGTAGTCAAATTAGCTGCAATCTAGGAATCTCGTACCTGCGACAACATCACCTGAAGCAGCAAGCACCTTTATGGTGGGGATTCTTGTGTTGGCTTTGGCGTAACAGCTGTGGCACAATGCCACAAGGATGAAGGAATAAGGACTGAGGAAGCGGCTAAGCCGGTGAGTCAGGGTGTACGGTCTTGGTATTCACCCCCTCTCTGCTAACTTCCGCTGACTTCTGTACTCCTGTACCTCTCCCAGGCCAGTTGCCACAATGGTTGTTTGATATGGCTTGTGAACATGAGTGCGGCTGCCATTAGACGGCGGCTGGGAAGTGAGGCCTGAAGAGAGCCGCAGAGGTGGCCCGTTTAGTTCCGGGTGCAGCCTGTTGCTCTCCCAGGTCGCCTCACTCGTAACTGCTTTTCAACAACGCCATGGAGTCTCCATTTTTCTGCTATTTATTATCATTGCTATCTTATCAACTCTCAAGACCAGGGTTTTGGGTACATCTAACAGCGCTGTGTTCGGAAACGCATGTACTGGTGACCAGAAGAGTCAAGTTCAGCCCATATCAATCCTTTCAGGCACCATACTGTAGTCCCTCCGGTGGACCCTTCATCAAACCTTAAGAGACTCCAAAATGTATTTACGGACCAGTGCACAAATATCATCACCGATGATAGTAGGCAGCATGTGCTCAGGTAAAGAACGAGCTCCTGTTCCTCCCACAAAAAGAACAAAGAAATTGCAGGATTCAGAAACATCAAAAAAAGTAAAAGAAAATACTTTAGGAGGAAATCATTAGCTAATTTCACCAATTGAACGAATGTTTGAAAAATCTATGAAAGTTCTACACAAATTTGATTTTATGGAAGATCCCATTGGAACCATGTTGTCAACACAAACTGAGACAGAAACAACTAAACTTCAATCCCCAATTAAACCTGATTGTATAACACAAGAATCAACAAATGTGACCAACTTTAACTACCATGTGAAAAGGGAAAAGGAAGGCGCTTTAGAGGGGCATATTACGGACTCGGAAATGCTAACACTAGCATCAATAATGCCATGTTCACATGAGGAGTCAGATGCACTAGGAATACCACAGAAAGTACTGATTTGGGGCACTCCTCCCCCCCTGAAGTTAAAGTAGAAATCAAAAAGACCAAAACTGAGATGGAGTCTACGCCCCTAATTCCTGAGATGAACCAGGTTAACCAAGAGTCATCAGTAGTGGAGTCTCAGAAACCTCAGTACAGAGTTAATAGTGGCAGTAAGAATTCCTTGGGTCTAAGCTTAGAGATAAGACTAGATCCGGATACGGGGAACAGCATTCAAGGTGAGCCAGAAGCCCATCAAGAAAAAAAGGGTGAATTTGGAATAAAGGAGGATAAATTACAGCTTTTGAGTACTCCAAATAACAATCATACCTACAAAAAAAGGTCCAAGTATGACAAAAAAGAAAGAGGACGAGCAATTAAATTCTACAGTTGGCTCCATAAATACATCACTATGTGACTCTGAATGCCAGCAAACTGAAAACTTACTAACTTCGGGTACACAGGATTTAATGACAATATGGGACATATTTTATCGAACTTCACACTTAACATTAGAAGTTTTTACGCTTCAATCAAATAAAATGTAGGTACAAATTGATTTACTCAATGCCATGGCAAATGCGATGGCCAGAATAGATCAGAAACTATCAAGCTAAAAAGCTTGATAATTAGAGCTCAAACGCAAGCAGCTGGCTCCTCTTTAGAATGTACATGTGCCCCAATAATCAATAAATTGGCAACAATACCAGATGTGATGAATACTATCCTCGAAGTTTTAAAATTTGGTCTTCAAACTGAAAGGTCGAATGAACAACTGGAAAATAGAATCAATCAGAAGTATAAACCTAGAAAGTGATGTGGTTCAATTAAACTCAATGCGCAAAAAGACAAATACGGATAATACAATATTGGCAAAAACAAGAAAGGTTGAGCCAAACAATCATCAAAAACCCATAGGATTGTCTATAGATGAAAACACTGAGGACCAGGGAGGCAAGCAATTAACTTCTCCACTGTCAAAAAAACATAGGAAAATGCTGCAAAAAGCAAGAAACAAGGCTAAAGTTACCTAACTCGAATAACAGTATACAACACCAAGACATTGGACAGAAGGAGACTTGTACAATCAGTACAAAGCAATATAATGAAACACCGGGAAATCAGAATATAGAATCACACTGAAAAAAGTCTATTCAATCTAACGAAAAAAGCATGAAGTACTTTTCTCTATTTGATAAGGGTAAAAAAGGAAAAAAACGCACAAGGAACCGCGTAAAGTGGATACTGAATCATGTGATGGACTGTATTTGCCTTTGAAGGAAGAAAAAAGTGGAGTTTATCCTTACGAACCAGACATAGAAGGGATTCATAAAAACAAAACAAAAAAAGTAGTGTGGTTAGAAGATCGTAAACCAAAGAGAAGATGTCAGTTGCTAGAGCAGATGTGCTGCTAGAAAAGGCTGGAATACAAAAGCATTTCTAGACTCAGGTAAACACTGAAGAACCTGGGAATCACGAAACAGAAAGTTATCCAATGCTTCCAATAAAAAGAACAATCCAGGATATCAAAATTTAAACCAAAGTCTAAGACAAAGTTCAAAACAATACCAAAACCGCCCAAATGAGAGTGTGTACCTGACACCAAAGGGATCGATGCAGCCAATAAATGCCTACGGAAACTTATCAAATGAGGAACATTTAATCATTGTAAAGGACGGAAGTGAGAAATCAACAATTAATGGTAATATCCAATTCATATTTAATCCTGAATACTGAACATGATATAATAAACTGAGGGAATATCCTACGTCTTTTTAAAGCTATCCCTTCCCTAGAAAATATCACAAGTGAAAACATTGAGGCTATTGAATTTCTTTCAAATAAAGAAAGTACCCAAGAAATGACATTGACATCTCTGAATTCTGTCTAAATATTGGAACTAATCATTAACGAAAAAGAAACGTTCTTAAGTTGAGGGATAAAAATTAGTAGGCCTTACCAAACAACATACCCAAGTCCATTTACTTTAAATGAGAGCCCCAAATATCAAAAGGAAAATACAAATCAACAGGTCTTCTCAATATTGAAAAACATTTTAAGAAAAACAGATAAAGCAGTCACATCGATAACGAATACATCCAAAAAAGAAATGCCAATCAGGTTAAATTAAGGATGGATTACTGTGGCCCTTCATGGGAGAACTTAACCTTGACAGTATAACTCTAAAAGGCCTAAGGAGGAAATGTATAAACTTAGTGAATCTATACTTTGTTCTTGGAACATAATGGGATACGTTCAAAAATAAAAATGCATATCTAACTTCAATGCTAAATAACTACCAGATTATGTGCCACATGCATCAAACAGTGCATTTGCAATTTATTAATTGCGATTTTTAAGAAATTGCTATTTAGGAATCACAAATGCTTATGCATGTAGGAATCACAAACATTTGAGATTCCTACACATTCCTTATTTGCGACTCGCAAAATGCGATTCGCCAATAAGGAATTGATTGCCATTCATTGCTATGGGCCTAGAGGCCCATAGAAATCAATGGGAATAGCATGCGCAATTTGTGAGTACCAAATAGGTGCTCGCAAATTGCGCATGCAATTTCAAGGGTGCCAAGGTGCCAAAAGGATACCCTGATGCACCCCTGAAATTGCAAATTCAACACATGTTACACACACACGTGAAACGCCGAAGAGTGGGATACCCTACTAACTGTGACACACAGAGCTGGCAGTTCGAATACGTGACACCCCAAACAGCCCCTATGCACAGAGGGGACACACCCACCATCCATGAACGCATCATAAAATCGTCATCAACACATGTCGCACTCTCACCTCTCTGAGTGATGTGCCCGAATAGATGAATGACATGCACTTAGGGAATGTTATTTTGGAATGCATTTATTTGCACATGCTGTGTCTGTGGCTATCCTGTACTGTCCCATGAGTGCCAAGGACTGTCACAATGTGACGTGTTCATCAGAAGAAATTTGCAATGATGGTGTCCCTGCGGGCAATTCCTTCTGCGGCTGCAGTGGGGTATGGTCCACCTGTCTCATTTTCATCATCCTCGTCCGGTGCCTCTGGAACTGGTATCCATGGTGCCTTGCTGCGTACACATATGTTGTGCAACACACAACATGCAACGATCATCTTGCACTCGATGCCTGAGCTGTACAGGAGCCTTCCACCTGTGACATCCAGGCATCTGAAACGTGACTTCAACACGCCAAATGTGCGTTCCACGATGCCCCTGGTGTGTTTGTGGGCCACATTGTACTGCCTCGGGGCTCGGAGGGGCGTCATCATCCTAGCGCAGAGTGTATATCCTTGGTCACCTGTGACAGTGCAGAGAGACATGAGTCAATAGTTGGTCCTGCATGACGTGTTGGCCGGCTCACTGGTTCATTGCTGTGTGATATGTGTGATCATGTGATTCATTTATTTATATATTTTTTATTTTTTTAAATTTTTCCGAAACCTTTATTAAGGATAGTTAATACAGACACATTACATTGCGCTACATAATAACACTAAGGACACAGTATTGTACAAGCCAGGACTTATAGAATCAAAATCAGCTGCACTCTACCAGCAACAGGAAAACATTAGAGGCTACAATCACAACATTTCTCCATGGGGGGACCCTTCCCCAGAGGAGGATACCGACTCGTCCACAGCATGGGGGGTGCATAACCACAAGGCGGGGGGGAATGAAAGAGGACAGGATGATCACTGACCATCACCGGCAGCCGCCGCGGGCGGAGCACCGGCGGGGAGCACGGGAGAGGCAGCACCACTGGGGGGAGCGGGCAAGGAGATAGGTCACCAGAGGACCCCAAATGTCAGCTGGACGGGACTTGGCGGGCAAGAGATCCCAGAACTCCGATAGCAAAGTCTGGCACCTAGCGGCATCCTCCAGCCAACTCTCGACCTTAGGGGCAGGTCTACAACCCCAACACATGGCCACCCTATGTCTGGCCAGGACCAGCAGCATAGCAGTCAGACGGCGAGAAGGGTCCGGACAGAATTTAACAAACCCTAGAAGACACATGGGGGGGTCAGGGTGCACCGTGGTGGCAGTAATGTTACAGATGACGGAGCACACCGCCCGCCAGAACTCGGAAACCTTAGGGCACAGCCACGCCAGATGCGCAAAGTCCGCAGCGGGGGCAGTGCAACGCATGCAGGAGTCAATAGGTATGAGCCCCAGCTTATGGAGCTGAACAGGGGTGCAGTAAAGTCAGTGCAAGTACTTAAAATGTATCAATCGTAACCGGTAATTTGGTGAAAGTTTCTTCGTTTGATTACAGAAGTAAAGCCAGTTCGCCTGCGCAATGTCCATGCCAAGGTCTGCACCCCATGCCACACGCGTCCGGTCCACAAAGACAGCTGTGGACGTTAACGTAAAAGCGTATAGTTTGGTAATCAATTTACGTGGGGACGGGGATGTATAAAGAAGATCAAGAGCCGGCATGGTGGGAGGGGGCCGAGGGAATGTGGAGTGTAGTTTTACAAATCGCCCGCAGCTGGTAAAATAAGATAGTGCCCAATGGGCCCAAGGCGTCTGGAAGGGAGTAAACGGTGTTCCCTGGATATAGGTCCGCCACCCTCCGCAGACCTAAGCGCGCCGCATGTCTATGCATGCCGGAAGGCTGAAATGGAGGGAAATCAGGGTGTTGAAATATCGGCATGGCGTTCGCAGAGAGTAAAGGAAGATTAGAGAGCCAACGCAGACCGGACCAGGCCCAGCGTAATGTCTTGACCGTATTCACCTCCGCCCCCGGTCGTAGTGCCGGCGCAAACAATGCCGTGGATAAAGGCCAAGGGGATGCTATGTCCGTTTCGACCGCCACGTGTGGCTAATGGGGGGTGGGATGAATCCAGAAGTGAAAAAGCTGGCCTGGGCGCATAGGGCATATATCTTGAAGAAGGGAGAATAGCGAAGAGCATGGGTGAGAGGGGGCACCCCTGCCGGGGTACCTCGCTCGATGCAAATAGGGTCCGAGATCTGTCCATTGATGCGGAGGCGCGCAGAAGCACTGGTGTGGAGGAGCCGAATCTTGCGAATGAAGAGTTCGCTGAAGCCCGTTCGTAGTAGGAGGTAGAAGAGAAAAGGCCACTTGAGCGTGTCAAACGCCTTCGTGGCGTCCAGGAGGGCAGCCACTGCAGGAAGATTGGGATTGATTTGATGTTGGACTGAAAAGATTGTACGGAGGTTATGCGAAGTAGCTCTGCCGGGAATGAAGCCAGATTGGTCCGGGAGAGCGATGAGGGGCATGAGTAGCAAGAGCCGGGCAGAGATCAATTTGGCGAAGATTTTATTGTCAATGTTTATTAAAGAGAGGGGGCGGTAGGAATCACGACGATCAGCCGGCTTATCGGGCTTAAGGAGCAGAGTTATCATGGCCTTACGGAGAGACTGGGGAAGGAGGCCATTATCGAACGATTCATTATACATGGCAGCCAAGTGTGGTTCTAGAATGTCCGCGTACATTTTGTAAAAGGAAGCCGGTAGGCCATCCAGGCCAGGAGCCTTATCCCCAGGAAGCCCATTGATCGCGGCAAGTATTTCCGCCCTAGTGAAAGGCACGTCCAAGAATTTCCCGATGGTAGTCCTCTAGCCAGACCAGCGTAATTGATTCGAAGTATTGATCGAAAGTCTCCCGTGACGGGGGTAAACTGGCCGAATAGAGCTGTGAATAAAAGTCCAGAAAGCGGAACTTGATCTCTTCCGGGGAGGTCGTCCTGGCCGAACCACCGTCGGCATGGGCCGTGATGTAGGAGGCAGCACGCGGTGGACGCAAATGATTGGCTAGGGTTCTGCCAGGGCGATCCCCCCTCATCAAACCGGCGAGCCCGGCCCTCCCTACCCAGAAATGAGAGCTCTCGGTCAGCTTCCACAGAGAATTCAGTGTGTTTTTGGCGTATAAGAGCCAGTGTCTGGGGCCCGGGGCATGCAGCATGGGCGGCATCCAGTTCCTTAATTTCGGCCTCAAGCTTAGCAAGCGAGTTGCGGATTGATCGGAGAACACCAGCCAGTTTAGAGATACACTCGCCTCGGATGACCGTCTTGAACCCCTCCCAAAGTACCGAAGCCGAGTCGACAGACCCCGTGTTCAGGTCAAAATAGTTAGTGATTGCGGTGCGAATGTCTGCGCAAAATACAGTATCCCAAAGAGCGTTAGGGGGAAGTCGCCAGGTGAAGGCCCGCTGCGAGGAATGGGGGAGGCGCAGGCAGAGCTGGACTGGAGCATGGTCAGAGAAGGTGCGAGCCATGTGAGTCACATCGACTAACCACATCAGAGCATCTGGGGAGGTCAGCCAATAATCTATGCATGACCGGCAAGCCCGCACACCAGTAACACAGGTGCCCTCACGGGCATCCGGCCGTGAGTAACGCCAGACATCATAGAGGGAGTTATCGGTTAGTATGGACCTGAGTGTTGCGGCAGCGCGCGAATGGGACCTGTGGGGACCAGACCTATCAAGGTGCGCCAAAAGTGTAATGTTGAAATCCCCTCCCCAGATAACAGCGGCCTGGTCGCCAGCGGATGCAAGGTGCCAAATGTGATTACAGAAGTCGGGGTCGTCCGAGTTGGGACCATATACAGCGACAATCGTCACGGGCTGGGCAAGTAGGGAACCATGAAGGATAACATACCATCCCTCGGGATCCGTTAGCGTCTGATCTGTGTGCCATGGGATGCCCCTACGAATGAGAATGGAAACCCCCCTGGCATAGGACGAGTATGTGGAAGAGTGAGACTCCCCCCAGTAGCGCGCCTGTAGTCTGGAAAGGGATCCCGACAACAGGTGCGTCTCTTGTAAGAGACAGATGTCCACTCTATGGCGCTGCAAGTGTGAGTGGATGAGTCTCGCCTTTCGGTGGTCGTTCAGGCCACGAACATTCCAAGTCCAGCAGACAATGTCCTTCATATTAAGATGATCAGAATTGGTAATGTGCTCTGCGCGGATGGGATGCGCCACATGCTCGCAACCGCAGAGCAGTGCGCGGCAAAGGAGTCAGCCGGCGGAACAACAGGGGAACCACCCATAGGCAAAGGTAGGCCGAAAATGTAGTAGGGATATAGGACTAGTTTGAGGACCAGGAGAGTGCCCCATACCCGTGAGCAGGCGATTGCAGCACGGAAGTGGAGAGTGAATAGCCATTGGCCTGCCAAGATGGGCAGCTGGGAGCACAATGTGGTGTCGAGGACTGAACATGTGTGAGCAATACAAAAAACCCAAACAATACCAAAAGAAAACAGCATCCCCTGAAGGCAAACCAAGAACCCCCGCAATCTCCCCAGCCCAACCCAACCACCCTGGAACACAGCAAAGAGAACAGTGCTCTACCTCCCATCCCAAACAAACCCCCCCAACTGAAATGACTGGAAAGGAAAATCAAAAGGACCCCCAACCCCACACCCACTCCAACCCCCCAATCAGGCTGAGACTCCAACCCACCCCACCCCAGGAACCCACAACTAGGAGGGGGAAAACAACTGTGCAGTTGGGAATCATCCCGTGAGGGCGTGGCAGTGCTAGGCAAACACCCCTACAGTAAAGCAGGGTGGCCAAGCTAAGGTGGTTTCAGGCCTCACATAAACGAAAAAAGAGAACCAACAACAAGCAATGCATGACACTTCAGTCATTGTCACTTAGGCGGTCCACAGCTTCAGACGGGTCTCTGGATGTTGATGGCCGGGACGATTTCTCGAGCTTCTTGGCGAACGCTAGAGCCTCCAGAGGATCTGAGAAAACAAGGGTTTTAGCACCCTGGCGGACCCTGAGCTTTGCCGGATAAGCCAAGGAGTATGGGACTTCGTGTTGCTGTAGGATTCGTTTGGCAGTTAGGAATTCCCGCCAGGCAGCCTGAACTGTAGTGGTGTAGTCTGGGAAAAAGGAGAGGGCATTGCCCTGGTGAGTAATGGTGCCTCTGTCCCGTGCAGCTCGGAGTATAGCATCATGATCCCGGAAATTGAGCAGTTTAGCGATAATGGGGTGTGGGGGCAAGCCGGGACCAGGGCGAGGACCCAAGGAGCGATGTGCGCATTCCACAATGAACACCGAGGAGAGGACATCGCCAAAGAGTTCTTTGATCAGGGTCTCAACAAAGTCCTCCATGCGGGAGATGTTGGTCGATTCTGGAAGGCCTATTATGCGGAGGTTGCTCCGGCGGGAGCGAGCCTCCAAATCCTCATTCTTCTCCCGGATGACAGACAGGATCTTGTCCATTTGGAGCAATTTTTGATGGTCCTGCATGACGGCCTTTTCTGCATCGGACACCCGGGACTCCACATGTAATAGGCGATTGTCGTGCGTATCCACACGGGCCTTCACTGAGTCCAAGCGGGCCGAGAGTTGGTCTACCTGGGTGGCGATGCCGGTGACCGTCGACTTTACGTCTAACATGATTGCCTTTAAGTCGTCATCTCGGGAGAGGGGAGCAACCGGGGTGGCAACAGGCTCACCTCCTTCAGCACTGAAACCCTCCTGGCGGGAGGACCTGCGGAGATCGAAGGCGATCTTCGGCTGCTTTGGGTCAGACTTTCCCATGGCGAGTGAGACACCCGGTTGACCAGCACCCCGAAACAGACTGGCTCACGTGAGGGAGCAGTGGCCGGGCGTATACCCCAAGTATAGATGACCTCCAGCACAACAACAGTGACGAGTGATGAATGTATGGCCAAGGCACCGGAGAGGTGAAGGGCATGGAAGTATCAGGACCGCAAAATCACTGAAGCTGTACAAAAAAGTCCCCACCTGGAGAGTAGTCAATACGGCGGCCGGGCCAATGGGAGACTCCAGCCGGACGATGGCCAGTGACGGAGAAGAACCAGGGGCCAGAACGGAACCAGGAGTCTGAGCGTGCAACCAGCAAGTCACCAGCGTGGGTCACCTCCATCCCGGACTCTCCAGGAATATGAAAAACAGGGGGGGCTGCCGCACCCCAACCACAACCCCCAGGATTGCGGCCCGCTGCACACAGGCAAGCACACGGTGCAATCGAGCATGTGTAGAGCAGCCGGGCGTGAACTCTCCCAGTCCCACAACACCCATGGTATGCAGAGGAGATCCCCCAAAGGAAAGAGTCAAGGCACCAGTAGGTCTCCCCCGTCAACCAGCGTCCAGGGGGCTCCCACGACCCCCCTCACCAGCAGCGGGGGAAGGGGCCACCCCATGCAGGCGAACCCCACAGAGGCAGCGGCGGCCAGCAGCAGATATGAGAAGCCCGGCGTGGGGCCCACCACAAGGCCGGCGCCAGGAATCCACAACAGTAAGGCCACCGTCCGATGAACGCTCCCCGGTACCTCCACCAGTCTCAGGAGCCAAGTGATGGTGCGCTGAGGTGAAATGTCACGGGCCCAAAGGAATGAGGGAATAGCAGGCAGAGTCCAGGCAGGCCGCCAGACAGATGGTGCAAAGCGGAGGCAGCAGCACAGGGGGTTACAGCCCGGCCGGGCCGCAGTGGAAAGCAAGCGGGGGCGCGCGACACACAGGGGGCAGGGCCGGCAAGGAGACACGGGGGGACCGCCGCCCCCATCAACCAGGTCCGGGTGTTGACGACTAGATGAATCAGAGCGGCGCATCCCCACCAAGGCCGCGGTGTCCCGGACCCGGTGGTTCTGCGGACCCCCAACCAAGCCAGCAATCGCCCTCCCGGTCGGCGCCACTCACCGGGAGTCTCTATGGCTGATCCTCTGATCCCGGCCTGCAGCAGGCGGCGCCAGGAGACATGAGGAAATATGAATTTTGTGATCAGTTATGTCCCCTATCGTAGACCCCAACGGCTCCATGTGCATGCTATAAGTACATGTATGTTCCCTCCAGTTCCAGTTATGAAGACGCAAATACATGGGCGTCCACCGTCAACATGTCCTCTTTCAGATCCGCCATGAATGGGTCAGATATTCCATTCCTAAGTATGAAAGGCCACCGACTTTATGTGGTTCACTTTCCACATTTTACAGATTCAGGCGAGTAGGCCCTGAATTCTGCCATCAAGCCTTTTCCTGCCTTCTGCCTCTGACAGCTCCAGTCCGAACCTGCATCTGTATTCCTGAACTTTGTCCTACTCCCTGCGCGGCTAACGGTGCCTGATCCAGCCTGTTGCCTGCCAAAAACTGTATTTCACCTTCAAGATTATCTGCTCCGCTCCTCATCCGATGCATTCCTGTCTAGTAGTTTAGGTAAACATTCTTCCAGCTACCGTGCAAAGGGCCAGGCCTCACTGTCCTCATGCAAGTAATTCATAGCCCCTGTTACCATGGAAGATTCCTGCCCCCTCGCATCTCATGTAGACACTTAGACGCTTGTACACGCACTAACAGTCAGTATAGAATAGATTCCGTCCGAGAGACCTTTCCTTTTGGATAATACAGTTCTTTAAACATAAGATATTAGATATGATTTGGGATTAGGTTGACATGACCCCTCAGACTTCTGTCTCCACATGTAGAGCTAAATGTCAAGTCCCCTTCACCCTCTAGTTGCACGTCAATCACACGTCATGCGGCTGCGCGTGCATCTCTGCCAAATATTTTCTGCTGACATTGCAGGATTCTCTTATGGATCCACCCACTTGTGACATCATGTTTAATGACGTTTCTAGTTACGCCTATGTTTACGCCTTTTTTCCATTACGTATGTATATCATTATCTGTATTATCAGCTGTTACGCCTCCTGCATCTGTCTTAATGTAATACTTTTCATATAAATATCATTACTTGTCAATAATGTATTGCCTTCCCTTCCTGAACCTCTGTGGTGATGGAATTTGAAGCCTACAGTTCGAACTGTAATTCCTTTATAGAGGAATAAAGCCTTTTAGACCCTCTAATACCACGGATTCTGCCTCTTATATTTACTGAGTTATTCTTACTAGACTTTACCGCATAAAAAATAGTACCGGTAATGAAATATTTACCACATAAATTGGCGCCCGAACAGGGACACTTTCTCATCTCACGCGCCGGAGGTGCGTTGCAGGCCCGGTCTCCTGCCACAGCTGAACGGACAAAAACGCGTACCCGCAGGATTTCCTGTATCTCCCTCCGGCCAAGCGGGGGCGACTGAGGCTGCGATCAACACCCAGACGAGGCGGTGAGAAGTGCGAAGTATCCCGACCAGAGCCTAGCTGAGAGAGCAAGATCCGAGGTATACAGAGGCCCACCAGGTTCCGAAGTTCCGAGTCCAGTCGAGTCGAGTCCAGTCCGGTCCAGTTTCAGTTCAGTTCCGAGGCCTTCCGTTCCGCGCTACCCGGTGAGTACCATTGCCGGGGAGGCATTTAAACGTGCACATAGGTTGTGCCGGTCAAGACGGGTTTGGGTACACAAATCCGGTCTGCACTGTTTCAGCAGTGTATCTGTACTGTTTAGCAGTATATCTAGTATGTCTTGCATATAATTCAGTATTATTTAGTGTCAGTATTATGTCAGTAACTAGTTTTCTATTAATTATCATCGTTCATTAACTGTTAAATGTTAAATGTTTTAATACGTTCTACATATTGTGGTGTGAATGATTGTTCATTATTGTATTTATTGTATTAAGTGTGTTCAAATAATAAGGTCTAAAAATGCCGCTCTTTTCAAAACTAAGACAGATCAAAACCAGAAAAGGGGTACTCGAAGAAGCTGTTCCCATTCCACCTAGGGACACTCCAGGATACTTTATGCATCATAAGCATGGCCTAGATGCCGTGTTATTTCTTGATTTATGGGTGGACTACACCAAAGAGTTGCCAGAAAGTCAGAGGTGGCCCGCAGCGGGGACCTGGGATGCAGATTGCATCATGAGAGTAGAAGAAGAATTATGGAAAAAGAAAGCCAGACAGTCACAGAAAGATGCCATTGAATTATGGCGTAAAGAATCATATAGACGTACAGAAAAAGCGCTCAGACAAGAAGAGAAAGGAATGGGAGGTGGGAGACCAAAAGATAGACTGGACAGCATTAGAAAACGAAGAAAAGGCCCGAGCTGCAGGATCAGGGCTTGGGGAAAAGACTACAGCACTACCAGGATTACTAGTACAGGTACTGCCACGTTTATTAACTACGAAAAAGGAGGACTGGGGTGCAATCTCAGCCTGTAAACAAAAGCAAGATGAAGACACTAGTGATTTCTATTCCCGATTTGAAAAATGTTTTGGTATCAATAGTGGCATAAAAGCAAGTAGCGAGTCATATCCACATCTATTTGTGACAAAATTAGTTGAAAATTCCCTGCCGCAAGTTAAGAATAGAGTATTGAAATTTGAGAGTACCTGGCAAGGTAACACCCCGTCACAGATGTTACAGATGTTACAATATCACCACAATAGAATTAGAGAAGAACAAGAACATGAACAAAGACGTATGAAAGATACGAAAATGAAAATGCTTGTTGCCCAGTCAGTTCCAGCTGATGGTCATAAAAAAGGTGATTCCGCAGGTCCGACGAAAGGGACATGCAACTATTGTAAACAACAAGGTCATTATATACACGATTGTCCAGTCTTGAAACATAATATTGCCACAGGTAGAACTCAGGAAAGACCACGTCCACCTAGACAGGATCAGAATCAACAACAAATCCCTCAGCATGCACAATATAGGCCGGCTCCGCAACAGCCAGCTCCGCAACAGGCAGCTCCACAACAGACCGTAGCACCACCACAAGCGCAGCCTATTGCTGCCACACAAGCAACAACGCAACAGATGTACCAGTATGCACAAAATGACTATCCCGATTACCAGCGATACACATGAAATAGCCTAGAGAGGGAAGTTGGCTTACCCCTTATCGAGGTTCCTGTAGATCAAGAGGGACCTTATGTACATAGTGAACTATTAGGGGAAGACAGAAAGTTTTTACTTGATACAGGGGCAAGCAGAACAACTATACGACGCAGTGAAGTTCCAGGGGCACCCCTCTCAGGCTCACAGAATATTTCCCTTGGATTCTCAGGAAAGCCTATCATTAATGAAGTAACGCAACCTCTTCCACTTACGGTTGGTCCATTAACACGTACTACAGATTTATTGCTTACTAAATCATGTCCAGAAAACTTGTTAGGTATAAAAACATTGAAAGCTCTAGGAGCTATAATATGTTGTTCTCCGGAAGGAGTACGATTATTTTTACGTGACTTCAAAGGTCACTACGTGTCTAGAGACATGGATCACCGGCTGCAGAATTTACCTACACATTTATGGGCACAAGGCCCGACTGATGTTGGTTGCATGAACATTACACCATATCGAGTCACACTAAAAACAGGAGTAGTACTACCACGAATGCGACAATACAAGTTACCACCCGATGCTGTTGTGGCTTTGCTGCAAATCATTGACGAGCTCATTGCACAAGGAGTGGTTGTAGAAACCGACTCCAATGTATGTAATTCCCCGATAATTCCGATTCTTAAAAGAACGGATCCAAAAGCATCACCAGTATATCGATTAGTTATTGATCTGCGCGAATTAAATAAATGTATTGTACCACAATACCCTGTGGTCCCAGATATCTCTTCATTACTAACAGCTATTGACTCAGAAGCAACGTTCTTCACTGTAATTGATCTCAAGAATGCTTTCTTTAGCGTCCCAATAGATCCGGAAAGTCAATATTTGTTCGGATTCAGTTTAAATGGACGAAGTTTTAAATTCACACGCGCTCCTCAAGGATTCACAGAAAGCCCCAGCATCTATAGCCAAGCACTGAAACGAGAACTTGACAGTATCCACATGCCAGTTAACACTGCCTTGCTTCAATATGTCGATGATCTGCTGATCACGGCCCGAAGCGAACTTGAATGTGAAAAAGCGTCACTGACGGTTTTAAGATTTCTGGCCGACAAGGGACACAAGGTGTCCCCTTCTAAGCTGCAATTCTGTGTCCAGCAAGTTGTTTACCTTGGGCACTCGCTGTCCAAGGAGGGAAGACAGCTTACACCTGATCGCATCCAGTTAATCGCTAACATGCCACCACCCAAGACACAAAAGGAGGTGCGGGCTTTTATAGGTCTCCCTTCATACTGTAGGCAGTGGATCCCTCAATATGCATTTCTAGCAAAACCACTCATCCAGTTGACAACGCAGGAGGCAGCCACATCGACTGTCCTCCCTTGGACTCAAGAACATACACATGCCTTTGAAAGCTTAAAGAAAGCTTTATGTCAAGCACCTGTTTTAGCAACACCATGTTACAGTAAACAGTTTACACTCTTTGTTACAGAACGCGAAGGTACTGCCTTGTCAGTACTCACTCAGGAACAAGCAGGATCACACAAACCATGTGCTTATTTCTCTAGTACATTAGATCCAGTAGCTCAGGCTCTTCCTGCGTGCCTGAAATCAGTGGCAGCAACAGCTTTAGCAATCAGACAAAGCGATGCCATAGTGTTAGGACATCAATTGACAGTACAAGTACCACACGCAGTAGAGGTTCTCTTGAACCGCACACAAACACAACACTTGACTATAGCAAGACTCACCGGTTATGAATTAACATTGTTTCAGCCACATATAGAAATCAGACGTTGTAATACGTTAAATCCTGCCACACTTTTGCCCGTAAATGGAACAGATCCATTAGCACATGATTGTATTGAAGTCATTACTATCACGACGAAACCCAGACAAGACTTGACAGACATCCCTTTATCAGATCCAGACCTGACATTGTATGTAGATGGTTCATGTATGAGAACAAGTACAGGAGAGTTAGTGGCCGCTTACGCAGTCACAACAGACACTGGAGTCATTGAAACAAATTGTATTAACACTTTGTCAGCTCAAGCAGCAGAGCTCATCGCTCTGACACAAGCCTGTATTCAAGCCAAAAATAAGAAAGTCAACATATACACAGATTCACGTTATGCATTCGGAGTCGTCCATGACTTCGGCGTGCTGTGGCGAGAGAGAGGTTATTTAACTTCTCACGGTGCCCACATCCAACACGGACCCCTCATTCAAACTCTATTAGACGCGATTCATCTACCTACTGCGATATCGATTATAAAATGCAAAGCTCATACAAAAATTACCGATATCAGTTCTCAGGGTAATAACCTAGCTGACAGAACAGCTAAACAGACTGCTCAGAACCAGACTCATACAACTGACACGACAAAGACAATAGTTTCGACACCAACACATTGCATGACAGTTAAGGATCCCGCCCTTGATGTAATTGACATACAGACACATGCTACACCAGAAGAAATAAAGAAATGGACTGAATTAGGAGGGATCCAAACGGATCAAGGATGGATGACGAAGGAAAAATCTATATGGTTTCTTCCCGACTCCATGGTTCAAGTCATCATTAACACAATACATAGTCCAGCGCACCTAGGAGAAAAAGCTATGCTAGACAGTATTCAACACATTTGGTTCAACAAACACTTGCGAGCAGCAGCCAAACAGAAAGTATGTAACTGTATGATATGTTGTCAGTATAATCCAGGTAAAAGCATCCCCGTAGAGCAGGGTGGATTTCAACCTCCCGATCATGCTTTTGAAGTCCTCCAGATGGATTATATCCAGATGGAACGATGTCGAGGATTCAAATATGTTCTCGTAGTTGTCTGTGCTCTTTCCCGTTGGACAGAAGCCTACCCGGTTTCAGATTACACTGCCCCGACTACTGCCAAACAGCTAGTTCGAGAATTCTTCCCACGATTCGGTTTACCACGTGTTGTATACTCAGATAACGGCCAGCCATTCTCATCCGAACTAATGAAACACGTTTCACTTCTGTTAGGTTACCAATGGAAATTCCACTGTGTTCGACATCCCGAGGCAGCAGGTCTTGTGGAACGTCATAATCAAACTCTGAAAATTAGATTGTCCAAAATATGTAGAGAAAAAGGTGTCGATTGGATAGTAGCCTTACCGGTTGCGCTCTTTTACATGAGAATGGTAGCACATTCTCGAACAGGGCTATCCCCGTACGAGGTGATCTTCGGTAGACCACCAAATATGTGGGGGACGCCTATACCTCGTAAAATCACTGATGTTGACTGTAATATGCTGACAGATTACCTGGCTTCCTTGATGTCTGCACTACAATCTTGTCGTTCACAGGTAGCTGCAGCTTTTCCCGATAACACTGAGGTGAAGCCCCATGACGTGGTTCCAGGTGATCTGGTCCTTGTGAGGAACTTCGACCGGAAGACCCAGTTGGAGCCCAGGTGGAAATCGCCCAAACTCGTCTTGCTGACAACAAGGACAGCCGTGAAGGTTGAAGGACGTAAAGGGTGGTTGCACTCGAGTCATATCAAGAAATTTTATGGACTACCGTCCGATGTGAACACTCAGCCCTGCATTCCCTCACAGACAGACTCAAAGCTCCCCTTGGTTGAACCGACAAAAAATGAACTCTATAAACTGAAATTAAGGTCTAGCAAGTCAGACAATTTGATTGTTTAAGTCCTCTCCAAGGTGAATCGGTTGAATTTGTCTCTGACATGTATCCTCTAGACCGAAATAGAGAGAGAAATGGACAGATAAAGCTTAAAAAACACGCGTACTGTAAATCGCTTCGTAGTCACTGCACAGTTACATTATTAATTTTGTTTTTTCTAAGTTTTCTGATCATCATTTCTAGTGTATTGTTACATATGTATTACCCTATTTCTAAGCATGCTTACAATGTTACCGCAGAACATTCTTTTAGCGAATTACCTCCGCATGAGTTGTCTTATAGATTTGCGCTGCGCAACAACACTTTCATTAGTATGTTACATCATTCCCATCAGACCAGCAATGCTACCAATTGTTGGATATGTGGCCGACTCCCTCCCTATCAGAACTATAAGGGAGTTTTGCCCCTCTTTCCGTATCCATTCACACACAATGGCTCCTGTGGAGCATGGTTTAGTTTGATTAATTCCCTAGATTCAAATCCCGTAGTTTATCAAGACAACTGGGTATGGGGAAACCTGAACCTAGTTTTGCTTAAAGTCTGCTACCCTAACAAGGAGGGACTTCCCAAAAGAACAGGAACTGATCTAGAAAATGAAGTATATGGATTAGGTAATTTTACACTTAACCTCCTGATTCTGAATGTTGAATCCGAAGCTACGCCAATCTTGCCCGCTATGTCAGTATTCCCAGTAAAAGGGGAATTATGTGTAAGAAAGAATGGTTCCATACACATGGGCCATAGTAAATGTACCACTGTAATAAGATTCAGTGATCAAGGCAAGTCTACATTTAGAGCTTCCCGTCATTCCTACTTCATATGTGGCCAGACCGCATATATACGTCTACCTCTAGATTGGGATGGTACCTGTTACATAGCATTCCTTCTGCCACCTGTTTTCCTAGCCCCTCCTGATTATCACAGAAATACCCATTTAGTACACAATAGACAGCAGAGAGATCTCCCAATTGTCGATTACACTGAAACGGCATGGGAGCAATACACAGATTTCAATAAAGGTTTCTTTCCCTATATAGGTACAGTCACTAATAGTAAGCTGATACGTAGATTAACTAGAACCCTTGAAGCAGTAGTGAACGAGACTACTTCCGCCTTAGGCAATTTAACAGAAGAGCAGTCTGCTATGCGGATTGTTGTGCTTCAAAATCGTCTTGTCCTTGACGTCATCCTGGCCGATAGGGGCGGAGCTTGTAGGGTCATCGGATCAAGTTGCTGTGTTTTCATACCAGAAAACTCGCCGTCAGTATATAAAGCCATAACTCGCCTTCATAAGATTATAAGCCAGATACACCAGAGTCCAGGCACCTGGACTTGGTCCGGTTGGTTCTGGAGCGTGTTGTCAGCCTGGGGATGGAGGATCCTATCCTTCCTAGGTATTGGCTTTCTCATACTATTCAGTTGCTGCTTATGTCTACAATGTGGGCCAGCGATTTGTGGTCTGTGTGCCACATCGTGTATCCCGCATCCAAGTTTTCGTTCAAAATCCTGGAAGAAGAAAGAAGAACAAATGATGCTATATGAACAGATCGATGGATTGATGAAGATCGATATCTCCTGAGGGTCCGTAGGGGACAAGGAGGGAATGAGGAAATATGAATTTTGTGATCAGTTATGTCCCCTATCGTAGACCCCAACGGCTCCATGTGCATGCTATAAGTACATGTATGTTCCCTCCAGTTCCAGTTATGAAGACGCAAATACATGTGCGTCCACCGTCAACATGTCCTCTTTCAGATCCGCCATGAATGGGTCAGATATTCCATTCCTAAGTATGAAAGGCCACCGACTTTATGTGGTTCACTTTCCACATTTTACAGATTCAGGCGAGTAGGCCCTGAATTCTGCCATCAAGCCTTTTCCTGCCTTCTGCCTCTGACAGCTCCAGTCCGAACATGCATCTGTATTCCTGAACTTTGTCCTACTCCCTGCGCGGCTAACGGTGCCTGATCCAGCCTGTTGCCTGCCAAAAACTGTATTTCACCTTCAAGATTATCTGCTCCGCTCCTCATCCGATGCATTCCTGTCTAGTAGTTTAGGTAAACATTCTTCCAGCTACCGTGCAAAGGGCCAGGCCTCACTGTCCTCATGCAAGTAATTCATAGCCCCTGTTACCATGGAAGATTCCTGCCCCCTCGCATCTCATGTAGACACTTAGACGCTTGTACACGCACTAACAGTCAGTATAGAATAGATTCCGTCCGAGAGACCTTTCCTTTTGGATAATACAGTTCTTTAAACATAAGATATTAGATATGATTTGGGATTAGGTTGACATGACCCCTCAGACTTCTGTCTCCACATGTAGAGCTAAATGTCAAGTCCCCTTCACCCTCTAGTTGCACGTCAATCACACGTCATGCGGCTGCGCGTGCATCTCTGCCAAATATTTTCTGCTGACATTGCAGGATTCTCTTATGGATCCACCCACTTGTGACATCATGTTTAATGACGTTTCTAGTTACGCCTATGTTTACGCCTTTTTTCCATTACGTATGTATATCATTATCTGTATTATCAGCTGTTACGCCTCCTGCATCTGTCTTAATGTAATACTTTTCATATAAATATCATTACTTGTCAATAATGTATTGCCTTCCCTTCCTGAACCTCCGTGGTGATGGAATTTGAAGCCTACAGTTCGAACTGTAATTCCTTTATAGAGGAATAAAGCCTTTTAGAACCTCTAATACCACGGATTCTGCCTCTTATATTTACTGAGTTATTCTTACTAGACTTTACCGCATAAAAAATAGTACCGGTAATGAAATATTTACCACAGACAGGGCGGCCTCGGAGAGGTTAGTTGCGGCCCACACGAGAGCCGGTACGGAGGCCAGGAGCTGCCTTCCAATGGTGCAACTCAGCCACCCAGCCAAGCAGGAAAGCAAGATCAGCACCGATCGACACCTCTCATCGTGGGGATTAAGGAGCCAGTGGCGAAGTGCAGGTAAGATGCAAAACCTGCAGGATAGTGACGGATTATTAAGCTTGGCCTGCAGAGCCCACTCAGAGTGCGGCCATTTTGCAGCTGGCCAAGCCGCGCCCCCATCAGGTGATTCATTCATGACATGTACTGCTTGTTGCAAATGAGCGGCATCAATGTGTATTACGTAGCCTCACTGCTGCTCCTCCCTCCCCCCAAGCCCATTCACCAGTGTGCGCAGCGGGGTTGCATCACTTGCACCCCTACACCATTGTCATGTCCGTCTGTGCATGTCCACAAGCCTGACAACGACACAGTGATGTTGTGTGCTGAAGGTGGGCGGCCACGTGTGTCTAGGCCTATGGTAAGGACAGAGCGGACACAGATGTAGAGTTCATGCCTGGCTGAACTTGCCCTGCGGTTGAGGTAGACCTTTGGCCTATGCTGCAGAAATAGCGACACACACAGAAGTTGGCATGTATGATCCCGGACCCCGCGTGGCCTTGCTCACCCTCATATACCCATCGCCCGAGGCTGCAATCCGTGGGCATGCTACATGGCAACATTGCACATTGCGTGACGGCTGGCGCAGACACTACACCAGAGACACATGCATCAGTTACCTCCTTGTCAAGGCCAAAACTCAACCACGCCCAGAGCCACGTGTCGAATGACCACACCCCGACGCCGCACTGCCATACGCCGGTCCTCTCACTTACGATCACAGGGGGTCCAGCACAGCTACATCTCCCAGGCCTACCCCACTGCCTCAGGTGACAAGGTTCCGCACGCTGTACACAGCACAATGTGATGTGGTATGGACCGGGGCCCTCATGCATATATAATGACTACATGGACACACTGAGAGAATTTGTGGAACTAGCTATGGGCACGTGCGCCCGGACCCTTTTATTGCCAGGGTCACACATCCAGTGACGCCTGTGCTGGATGGGTGTTGGGTAGTGTAAGCAACCCCTCAGGGGTTGGTTGGTGCTGGCAACAACTACAACAGTGATCAGACAATCTGAAGTTCAAAGTACAAACAGCAAGGGTCCATGATGTGAGCTGCACAGAGTTAGTGGCCCCGGATGCACTGCGGTGAACAGGCACACCCGCAAGGGACGGTGACTTGCGGTGCACTGAGAAAGGGACATGAGAGCTGAGCGGGTCCTCGTTGATGTCCAAGGAGAATGTCGCGGAGTGTTACGGGGGACAGTGGAAGGTGTCCATCCAGGGCATGATGCAGAGGACAGAAGCAAGCAGAAACAGGCAACATGGAGGAGTTGAATGCTACAGTCTCCTTTTTTCCCACCATGTCTGTATCAGCTACATGATGAAGACAGCCCCCAGGCCATAGACTCATATGCCAACAAATGAGTCAGTGGCACCAGAGCAGGAAGGGGATGCAGTCTGCGATAAGGGCTGTACAATGAATTCAACTCTGCAATTAACAAATTAAGACTCGGTTCCAATTGTGTGTCCTACTCGACCGCAGTATGTGCCGGAGGCAGCGGTCAGCATGGGGCAACCACTGTGCAGCCAGCTCTTCCTGGATCTCTAACACCCAGCGTTGGAATGGCATGTGGAGAAGATTCCTGGTTGATGGAGTTGGGGGCCTGGGATGGACTGGATTGGATTTGTCTGAGGTCTGCTGGACCGGTGTGTAGGCCTAAGGGAGAAGTCCTCAGGGGCCCAAAGACGCGTGTTGTCGGAATGCTATGCACAGAGTTAATGGCACCACATCGAACGGAGTATAGGGATTTAACCTATGCCTTAGATATGTACTCTGCCACTATGTGAACAAGACTCAGTTTCAAATGTGTGACCTACTTATCCACTGTGTATGCCGGTGGAGTACGTCAACGAAAAAGCAGTACTGCGGGCTTTGCTCGGGGAGGCCGTGATGGTCTGAGAACGCTGCCACGGTCGTGGACCTCAGGCTTGGAGCTTGCACCGGCTCATGGTTGGCACTCTTGGAGACACACAGGCGTCAGCAGGTGAGCAGTGAGGCCTGGAATGTGCATGGGCAGACGAGACTGGTCCTGGGAGCAGCGGCCCGGGCTGCGGCAGGCGCCCAGGTCCACAGGCACAGCCGCACATGTCGTCGGCCTCGTAGCGGGGTGAGAGGCGCTGCCCTGGCAGAGATGTTGGGCATTCCAGAAGAGAACCCCGCCCAGAGCTACATGCTTTTTATTCACACCCCTCCTCAAGCCTGGCGTACGCCGGGCCATCCCACTCTGGACACGCTTACAGGGGGGACGTACCAAGCTACATTTCCGTGATCTTTCCCACTGGCTGGGTGAAATGTTTGCATCCACTGTCCACAACACTACCACCACCAGCATTATATGTCAACATGGACATGTCTGTGGTCTGCATACTACAGTCTGTCCAGCAAATCCACGCCACACTTGGCATTGTGTACTTTCTCATTCATGGGTCAGTTGCCTCCTTCGCACATGCCTGGTTCCCACCTCTCCCCACATCCTGCTATTGTATGGCTGAGGTGCCATGCCGTTGATGGCTAATGTACATGGCTAGCCCAGGTTACCACAGTAAGTTGTGCTGTCATGTCTGGTGGGTGGGCATGTTTGGCATGTAGTATGTGTGTTTGTAGCATGTGTTTTGACAGAGTTGTGAGTTGCATGATTGTGGAGTTAAGGTGTGTAGTGTGTTCATTTGGTACTTACCAATGAGCACTGCGTTTCCGTAGGTGCCATCCTGGAAGCGGCAGTTGATGATGGACTGTCGGAAGATGTATGAGTGATGCGCACTGCCTGGGTAGTTGGCGACGACATTGGTGAAGAGTCCCTGGTGGCCGACTATTGCCTGCACATTGATGGAATGCATGTGCTTACTGTTACGGTAATTGTATGCAGTGTCGGCAGGGGGCACAAGTAGGACATGTGTGCAGTCAATTGCCCCCAACACATGCGGGAATGCAGCTATGGCGTAGAAGCCTTGCTTGGTCTCCAGCTGTTCCTGTGCAGTGTGGGGGAAGTATAGGTACTGGGGTACCAAGCTGATGATGGCATCCAGGACATGTTTGAGGAACTTGGATAGGGCTGGTTGTGAGACTCCTCCGGCTCTGGCGGTTGTTGGTTGGAAAGTCCCAGAGATCAAACGGTGCAGCACAGCCAGCAGCTTTGTCTGCGGAGGGATATTGGTTGTCTGCTGTGTTGGTGCCGTCAGCCAGTGGGCATTGATGTTCAGGATGCGGAGGATTGTTGTCCTTTTGAGTCTGTAGTTAGCAATGGCATGCTCTGATGTTAAGTCTGTGAGGCTGGTGCGTTTCCTGAAGGTCCGCTGTCTTTGTCTGCGCTTCCTCTGTGGTGGTCCGGGGGGGCGGTGGGGGTACCGGGGGGCGGTCCTGGGGGTGGTGGCGGCGGGGGTGGTGGTCCTGTTGGGGCTCCAAGCTGCATGATGAGTAGCTCCATGGCATCTGTTATTCTTCAGGTGTGGCTCTAGGCTGGGCTCCCTTTGATACTGCAGGTTGTCATCCGGCTTTGCACCAGGTCAGCGCAAGTGTTAATTTCCTGCTGCTAACAAGCCTTATCGCCAGTTTTGGGATCTTATCGCCGATCTGGCTGGTTGTTGAGAATGTTGCGGAGTGGTGTTGTCGCTGCTTTGTGCTCGGGTACGCCTAATCTGCATCTCATTAGCGATAGCTGACGGGGTCATCCGTGGCGATGTTTTTTGAGGATGCTATCGCCAGAAAACTAGTGATATCGGCTGTTAGCACCAGCTTGTGAATGGTGCGATAAATTTATCTCAACTTTGGCTGCGATAAGATGCCGATAACTCGGCGATAACTCCTTGAAAATATGCCCCTTAGTTTCTTACTTCAGCAAACAATTGAGGATCCATTTATTGAATATAATATCTCAGGGGATTTTAATCTAAATCTATTAGTGCCCTATTTTAGAGATGACTCAATCGCACAACAGGATTATCTTTGGGCAATTCCTCAACAAATATTACCTACGGAAATGAGTATCACACGAAGTAAAATCAAACTAACTTTCCTTAAAGATATGAATGCATTGGGATCAAGAATTTTAAATGGGAGGTTTCTACAAGATATACCCCCAGCATGGACATATCATTCACACAGCAATAAATTAAGAATTGATTATACAGTAGCATCTTCGAATCTTTTCAACAAAATGTCATGTTTCCATATGGAAAAAGTGATTGATAGCGACCATAGCCAGCAAATACTTGTCATAAAGCTGCATTATAGGCAACATAAAATGTATGCAACTGTACCTGGCCAGACGCGAACAACTAATTACAGGAGACTGTACTGGAAAGAAGACTCCAAAGGACTTACCCATAAGCTGGCTCAAAACTTGGTTAAAGAATTCTTTGAAGAAGAACATTTGACTGTAATGGAAAGATGGGCGAATATCATAAAAAAACTAGTTAATACATATGAATCTAAGCGCCATTAAAAGTAGTTCCGAAATAGACATGACGAACTGAGAAATAAAATCAAGTTACTATACTCAACGCAGTTTCTGAGAAGATCCCATAATAGACTTTGGGGACCGATAAATAAACGCCCAAATGATATGGTTCTACATTTTAATTTTAAAAGTATTAATCATAACCTGCAGAGGCTAATCTGGGAGGAAAAAATCAATCAAGCAAGCAAGATCTCTGGGCAAACAATCGAACTCAAGGGATTTGGGGAAAATTATAAATGGTTGATCATGATCCTCCGAAACAGGTGTATCATCTACATTAGGCGAAGAAGATTGGATCTGATTTTTAACAATACATCTTAACTACAACTGTGAAATCACCCAAAAGGCTACAGTGTGAAGGTGATTGATGTGCCAATAGAAGGATTTGACGACAAAATTGATATAACACCCAATCAAGTATGCAAACAAATTCAAAAACGTAAAGAGCAAGGAATTACACCTTCCCTCTTAAGATCGATCCAACTACTCTTCAAAGACCTGGGTCAGAGTTCGGATGGATAATGGCTCGTCTGTATCTAAGGAAATTCCAACTTCCAGGGGCCTAAAGCATGGGTGTGTTCTGGCCCCATTGCTTTTTACTCTGTTTCTATCGGACCTAACACACGCAATCGATGAAGTGAATACCTTTCCACCAAAATTAGGTGGCACTCATATATCAAATCTGTTATATGCAGACGATGTTATCCTATTAATCCAAACAAATGTTGGGCTACAGCATATGATAAATAAGATATCAAGGTACTCCCAAGAGAATGGTATGGTTGTAAATGATGCCAAGACAAAAACTATGGAGGTTAACAAAAACCGAAAATCAAAGTATAAGTATAAATGGTTCCTCCAAAACTTGCCATTAGAACATGTAAGAACATACAAATATCCGGGAGTACTATTCCACGATAAAGGATCATTTCGTCCACTTAAGGCTGAGATCCAAAGAAGATCAAACACCTTACTGACTGAATTTAGAACTTTGCAGAAGTCATTAGGAGGGCTGACTTACTTACCGCTACTAAAAGTTATATCGGAAAAACAATTATCAAATTTAACATGTGGTAGTGAAGCACTGTATGGAAAAGATGCTATAATCATCAATAATGATGTGACAAACATTTTAAATCACTTTTTTATCTTCAATATAATGCATCGCCTGCACAAATGAGATTGGAATTTGGCCTAACCAACCAGCTAATTGCAAGAAAAGGCCAATACATAAAAGTATCAAAAAGAATCAAAATGGATGACGTAAATCAAATGTCCAATTTGCTAAGGCAGGAAATAAAAACAAATCAGAAGTCTTCATTCTGGAAGTATTTACAAGCCACCTTAGTTGAATATTCAGCGGATACAATTTGGGTTATGCCAATAACTACAGATTCATTTTAAAAATCTATCAACAAAATTACAAAATATTTATCATTATTTAATGATAAAAATTCCTTGGCAAAGAGAACGCATGCTTGGTCAGTAGCAAATGGGTATACAAAATTGAGAGTCCAATCGTACTTAGAAACTCCCTGGTCCTTGAAGCATACAAAATTGTTCATAAAAGCTCACTTAGGTGTTTTACCAGGCTCATGCCACGTAATGCCTTTGCTTCGACCAATAGAGATGATGCCCTGTTGCCAATGTAAAATGGGAAAAAAGAGCATTATTCAATTACTGTGTATATGCCTAAAACTTAAAGTTGAAAGAAAAGCTATATTTAAGTGGTATTTCAGCTCCTCAGGAATACAGACCTGCAGACAAGCATTGATAAGATGCCTTCCTGCAGAGGACATAGCACTGAATTCAGCTTTTCTAAAGTTTTTATTAATAGTGAAAAGGGCATTAGACCAGTAAGATTGGTTTAAGATGTCATATTACGGACTTCAGTCTTTGTAAAACCTTAATAATAGTAAGAAGGGAAGTAGATTAATTTGAGATCAAGGCGTGATGTAATATAGGATGTATATAACGGGAAATGTTGTATTATGAAGTGCTATTATATTTAACTATATAGATGAAATTCATCAGTTTATTAAATGAAATTTTTTTTTAAACAATTTAAATCATACTTGTAATAATAATATATTTATTATAATAGGAATTATTGTTACTATATTGTAAGATTTTAATTAATCAAACAATAAGAAGAAATTGAAATTGAAAATTGTGAGATCAGTGGAACCTTCGTTCTACTCTCTGAAGTTAAAGTTGGAAAATTCCGCAACTCTTTAGGTGCAGCTCTTCTGGGAGGCCTGAGCCTGCAACTTCTGTTGCCTGGGGAATCCATCTGCTGTCTTAAGACAAATTGTGACTTGTTTACATGTTGTGAAGCCTTTTCACAGGGGTTTACAATTAGGCAGGTGCTAGTGAACTCTAGATATGACTAGGGCCACATTAGGATACCTTGCAGGTAGGCCTCTTAAAGTTTTGTAACTCCACTGTTTAAATGGTGTAAGATGGGGAAGAGGCACAAAGTTAGGCTGTGTGATTTTTGCCACCTCCTTGCACTTTGAGCTCCCAGCAAACACTGCGCTTTGTTTCAAAGGTGAGAAGCCGTCAATCTTTGATATGCAACGTTTGAATGTAGTACTTTATGTGAGAGAGGTGGGTGCAGGACTCAGCCTCTCTGTGAGGGTTCAAAATTGTGCCTTTCTTCATGGAGAGGTAGAAATAACCCCCTGTGAATTAGACTGCATGAATGGGGTGGAGGCTTCATTGGAACATGTGGGTTGCTGCATTTCCAGGAGTATGAATGAATGAACAAATGTTACAAAAGACTGTGCATGGTATGTCCTTCCAGGCACCTTCTTCGGTCATTAATAAAAACAACATCGTATCATTTTATTTAGTACCTTTTGAACAGTTACACAGGACAAAATTAGGAATCCAGAAAATGTAATACATGCAGCAAAATTGGGCCTACGGTCTGCCTTTAGACCAAGGCTCAATCTTTGCTTATAAATTCTTTAAATTGACGTGCAAATTTTGTTAATCTGGCCAGTTCCATGGGGATCTCTAAGTTAAAAAGGAGTTTTATTGCGTCTAGGCAGGTATGGGTGCCATATATTAAAATCAAAGGTTTTAATAAAGTGCAGCGTGCATGACTCAATTGAGGCCAAATACAAACTAGGTGGGCCAAAATCTCATCGTAGCGATGACACAATCTGCAAGAGGATACTGCCTCTAAGGATTTCCAGTGAATATTTATGTCTATCATTGGTATGACCATTTGTCCACTTGACAGGATTTCCTTTAGAATTGATTCGTTCAGAGCTGATTCAAGATATGGCTGCCTCAATTTACCCTTGTAGGAGCTGGCAAAATTCCCCAATGTTGCTACTAGAGCACTCTATTAACCCCAAGTCGTCTTGCTTGGATAATACTCTTACTCATTTCCTAAAACTGGTGTTTAGAAATCCTGATTGATGAATAAAATTCCCCCAGTTGGACAAGTAAGGTGCAGTTCAGTGAGAGCAGTAGATAGAGCTTCTGCCCAAATATTTTTGCCTTTCGTGAAAATTTCTTTCAGGGTTGCTTTCATTGTGTTAGGGGGGCTGCACATGTCCCTCAGTAGTAACCGATGATCGATGCCCAGTGTTTGTAAGATTGTTTGCTTAGTCCAAATTCTAGCCGTACTCAAGCATTCCGGGTATGGGCAGGTATCTGGAAGATCTGTTAAAATGCTCAGCAGTTGGCATACCTCATGGTGTTAATTAGTGCCCCAGGAAAGACTAGTTGCCCGTAAGAAATTGAGGGAAGTAACTTGCCTTTTATAACCTGCTGGATATGCTTTGTTGTCGGGCAGCGCAGTTTGGAGTTGAGTTTGCAGAGAGCGTACGTCACTGCCTTGGCTTTTGATTCTATGGATGCAATATGTGCTGTCGGCTTGCCATTGCACGTGATCCAAACCCTCACACAGATATACTGAGTTGTTGTAGTTATTTTCAGGTTACCCATTCTCCATTGGTATTTGAGTTTGTTAGCATATTTTACAAAGATCACCATTCACTACCTTTGTTTTATTAGCAGCTGCTGTCAATTTGTTTTCGTCAGTGTAGGTGCTTGGTGTGTCCAGTGCTCTTTGCAGGCCCAGTTTCGTGTGGTCCATCAAGACCATGTCATCAGTGCATTGCATTAAGAACAGTCGGGTCAGCCCAATTTTGGGTGCTAACAAGCTGGCTTTTGATATTGATTTGCCAAGGCCTGCAGTATATAAGATAAAAAGTAAAGTGCCAATACGCATCCTTGTTTCAGCCCTCAATCCGTGTACACCTTCTTATTTGCTGTGCTCCAGGTTAGTTTAACACGTACCCAGGTTCTGGTCTAGAGGTAAATTATGGTGTTTAACAGCATGGTTGAGATCCCCCAGTTTTGTAGTTTTTGACAAACTAAATTCCTATAGACACAGTCGAACGCCGCAGAATAGTAAATGATGCATGCAAAAAGGGAGCAATTTTGTTCCCAGGTGGACTGTTCTACCAGGTAGGCTAGGGCTAGACTATTATCCAATTTTAATGCTCCTGCCCTCAAGCCAGATTGGTAGACTGGTAGTGTTCCCTCCTCATTATCCAAGTTTTGTAGGTCTTTTAAGAGGAGACTTGCGTATGCCTTTGCCGCAATGTTCAGAAGGGCAATGATCCAGTAGTTGGTTGGATCTCCTGTGTCGCCTTTTTTATGGATTGGTTGCAGTAGGGAGCCTTTCCTGGCTACGGGGATTGTTGAATTAATCCTAAAGGACTTGTATAATGGGGTGAGTATAGTTTCCCAGAATACGTGATCCTCTTTAACTAGGTGTCCTGGTAGGCTGTTGGTCCCGGGGGACTCTGTTGCTTCTGATGTTATTTAATATTATTAGCACATGGTTGTACACATCAGGAGGTTCACTTGTTTCTTCCATGATTATTTGATTTGCTCCAATTTCTTCACCAGTGACAATATGCTGGCTGGTGCTTGTAAGTGATCATTGATACTCTGGAAGGGTATTGTAAGAAGACTTGCAGTAGAGTGTTTCCACATGGTTAATCCATGTGTGACTTGGAACTCTGTTTCACCGGTCGTGGCCGTGCCTCCACAGCATGTTGATGTATAGCCAAAATCGTGCATGTCTACTTGGGATTAAAAGACTGTGGATGTACAGCCATTGGGAATCTTTTGAAGTTCCGTATGTTTCTTCTGTGCATATTCCTGCCTGTCAGCCGTTTTTGGAGTCCTGTTTCATCTCTTGCACATTTTTAATTGCGGTTGGCTTGTCTCAGTGCCTTCTTACCTTGGCTGATATTGGCAGCACACCTTTTTTTTGGATCCTGAACAAAGGTTTGTTTTTGTGCCTAGTAGAATGTGGCAAGCTCCGGCACCAGTTTTGACAAATTTACGGGTATATTCACCTCAGTGTAGTTGATGTTGCGTGTGGGCCAATTTCTTTTGCAGTCTGCCAGGCCAGATGAGTCTATTTTATTCCACTTTAGTCGCCTTAGGAGCATGTGTATTTCCTCCCCATTAAATGCGCCATGGGGAGTGATGTGCTTCAGGCTAACTGTTTGCAAAGAAATAGGTGTGAACAGTGGCAGATGATCACTGGTCTGCTGTACTAGTTTTAGAAATTCTACCACTTGTACTTGAAGGCAGTAGCCCATAAAAATGTGATCAATAGTTGATTTGGATTTACCCTGGGAATCTTTAACTGTAGCGTGGTTTGCAGCTTGTACCTCTTGTACGGACCTTAGTCTGTAAGTGTTTAGAAATGTATTAAGCAAATTACCAGCGCGATCCCTTTGTGGTAGGATGTTTATTTCTGTACCCAGGTTATGAGTATTGAAGTCACCTACCATTATTATCCCACAATCCGGGTAGTTGCTGAACATTTCTTCAAGTGTATTGACCAGTTGCCTCATCTTGCCGTGTCTCGGGCTATCGTTGCAATTGATGTAAACATTCATGAGCAGTATCGTTATTGGGGACATGTTCAATTTCAGGCCTTGCAAGTGTAAGGCTTGGACCATGTCTGTGCTTATTGGGGATTTTGCTGATGTTATGGTAGTACCCAAGCCTATGTATATGGATAGGCCCCCTGATGGTCTTCCGAATATATCATGCTTTTTAGCCTGGGTGTTGAAATTCCTCGAATTAATCTTGATATAACCAATGGGGCGAGAAGCCAGGTTTCCTGGAGACACAGCAGGTCCCCTGTCTGTAAAAATTCAAATTCAGCTCTGTGCTTGAGTTGTGCCTCTCAAAATGGACTTTTTCTGCGACTGTGTATTTCTGTTGCTGGGTCTGCCCGTTAGCATGTGTGGATATTTTTCCTCTTTGGGTTCATGTAAATTGATCCCCCATTTTGCTAATAATAATTTGGGCTATTGTGCTGGTTTTCTATGTTGCTATTGTTGATTCTCTTGCTGTTCCGGGCCTTGAATTGAACTCGGATTACATCTTCTGTTGTGAGATTTATTATAATGGAGAATTTGTAAAATATTAGCCCTATTTAATGTATCTAAACCTCCGCAAGATGTATTTTCGGGTGTAAATACTATGATGTTGTTTTCTGATTCATTTCCAGTGTGAACCCTTAGCCTTATTTTAATGGCGTATGTTTCCGGGCAGTATCTATTTGGTATATTTGCTCTGCTATCTGTTTGGGCTGCAGTGATCTCCCGCAGCCCTATACTGTTTATTTAGGGGAGTGGTGTTCTTGTGCTATCCATATTGAGTGGATGCACATCTTGCTCCTGCCTGTTTAGATACTGTGCTATGTCGTTGCATTCTCTACTGTCAATTTGGAGAGGAAGATTGATGTCCTACGGGGCTTGCTTTGGCCCTTCGTCAGCGGGGCCATCTTCGTGGCGCGGTTTTGTGAGTGGTTGTGCTACAGGTGCAGTGGTTGGCTGGTCAATCCCTGGACTGATGGTAGACCTCGCCTTTTGAAAGATTGGGTAGAGTGTCTGTGGCCAAAGTGGTTTTGGTTGTTGGTCGACCTTTGGGTCTGTTTTGGGACCCGGGTTACCGTCTAATGCTTCCAGGGACAATTGTAGTTGCTTTACACAACGTGGTGTTAAGTGTTTTCTGTTTGCTTCTTCAGGTGTTTTTTGCCCTTCTGGAAAGCAATTTACTAGGTTCTGCGGTCTCTTCAAGGTTGTCCATCGGACCTTTGCTCCTCAGTGCAGCTTTGCTCATTGCTGTTGAGTCATAAGGGGTTTTATTTTGACCCATCGCAGTTGGCAGCTGCAAATAGGTAGGAGTAGTGTCTGGGCCTGCAATAAGGTTACTAGCTTGGTTGTGCTAGGGGATTTTAACTGTCATTTTTGTTCAAATATTGGGCAAAACACTGGGGTTACTCCCACATGTATGAAAGCGGAAGAATGGCACATGGAACACTCTGGGGAGGGTCAGGAAATAAATGCTCTCTTAAATAATAATTATGATCTGACGTTTACACTTCAAAAGGCCGTTATACCACCCATTACTCTTTATCCCCCTACCTATAAAGGTATGGGTTGTGCATCCACCATTAACTACATCTTTGTGTTGTCAGCCCTGACACATAATATAACATCTTTCAGGATGATAGAAAGTCCTTTCAGTGATAATAACCTTCTGGTTATGGGGATGTGGACTCAGCGGCCAAAAAAAGCCAATAGTTGGAGGGTGGGAAGGACATTAAAGTCAACGGACCAGGGGAGACATTTGCGATGGTCACTGGTTGATAGTAATGCTTTTTATTCATCCCTTTTTAAAGAGAGGAAACACGAGATTCGGAAGTGCCTAGATATCCTACCTTCAGAGGAGGATGTACTCAGATCTTTTGACACCATAGCAAAGTCAGTGAGGATTCTTCCATCTGTCCCAGTAGTCATGTCTCAGCCAGATATCCCAAGGTGGTTTGATAAGGAATGCTCCCAAGCACTGAGATCCCTTAAAGTGACGCTGAAAGAGACACCACATAGCAGATGTAACATTGCTAATGCCGTAGTATTTATAAAAAGGTTTTAAACGAAAGGAGGTCAATTCTACAAAAACAGGCTTGCAACAAACTGGTAGAGGCCAGTGAGCTGAAAGATAGCTCTCTATTTTGGAATGTTATTAATAGACCCTTCTTCTCTGAACCTGGCAAATCATCTATATGACATCACATTACACAAGACCAATGGGAGAGCCACTTCCAATCAGTTTATAATGTTGGGGAGAAAGCTTATTGTAATAGTGCATGGGAGCCTCTCCCATATGATTTGTATATGGTATTCCAGTTACACAAGGTAATATTATGCATAGAGGGACTGACCAACAATAAGGTGCCGGGCCCAGACAGTTTCCCCCATGACCTGTGTAGAAGTAAAATCAACGTGTGGTCCCCTATTTTAACCATGGTTTGAATGTGGCGGTGTCAACAGCCATGCCCCGATCATGGTCAACAGCCATTATCGTCCCTGTCTATAAGAAGGGGCATAGGGATAACCCTAATTGATAAATAGTCATTTCATTGTTAGACTCGACCGTTAGGGTCATTGGGCAGGTCATCCTTAACAGACTAGTGGAAAGGGCAGACACAAATAAAGTTATCTCTGAGGTCCAATATGGCTTCCAAGCAGACAAATCCACAGTGGACCAGTGCCTGAACCTCTTCCTAGTGATAGCCAAATACACAATTGCTAAAACGGGATCCATTTACCTAGGTTTTATGGATCTCACTGCAGCATTTGACAGGATGAACCGTAGTAAACTATGGGCCCTGTTAGATGATCTGGGTGTAGAGCGCTCAATTATAAATGCCCTGATGTCTTTATATGCTTATACCACCGCTGCTGTACGTTTTACTCAAGAGGGTGATCTCACAAATAGGGCTGCGGCAAGGCTGCATTCTTGCCTCTTTTTTATTCACATTGTACATTAATGGGCTGCAATCTGCCATGATATCTCTGCATGACGATACTCCGAGAATAGGTACTAGATCAGTACAAGTTTTGGTTTACGCAGATGATGTCATCCTCATCGCACGCACACCAAGAGCATTTGTCTCCTTTATGAAGGGACTGGACTTATCTCCCAATTACGGAAAGTCGTATGTGATGGAAGTGGGCGGTCGAGAGAAGAGTCATACACTTTACAATTGGAACACACTGAAAGAATAGAAGGTGGTAGATTAGGCACATGATCTCCGGGGGTGATTTTAAAATTATATTGATCAATTTGCATTTCTAAAGCTGTGTATGGGAGTGCAATTTGGGGCTATAAGGGTATGGGGGAGCTTCAGACGAAACACAATAAATACCTGAGATGGGTATTAAAGGTCCCTCAAGCCACGCCTGCCTATTCAGACTAGGAAGGACTCGGGATGAGGCATGTGGGGGATTTAGTAGCAGTTAAACCCCTTCACTGTTGGTTGAGCATTTGGGCAAAGGAGAAGGCCTCCCTTAACCATGAGATAATCCTGTATTGCCTCACATTGGAGAACGCCCTTAAAATAGCATGACTAAGATATATTAAAGACACGTTGAATAGCCTTGGAATATCAGATATGTTTAAAAAATTTAGATCGGTGAAGAAAGGCGATAAAAAGGTTAGCATGGAAAGAGAAGATAAGGAATTGCTAAAACTGTTAGTTAGAGCACATGTCTTAGTAAAATCAGTGCAAGGAATAGAACACTATCTTACTATTTTAACTAGTGCTTATGCCCATTTTTTAATTACTCGTTTTAGATTCAATATGTTCCATCATCTTGTGGCTGTCCCTATTGGATTTATAGCGAGAACTGAAGATAGAGGATCCTGTGGCTGTGATAATAGGTCTCCACAGGACATTTTACATTTCGTGCTTTTTTATGCAAATATTTTACGCATACCCGGCGACTGTATCTTAAACCATATCTAAAAGAAATAGGCTTTAGACAGGCTCGAATTGCGCTTTGTACTTGCAACTTTTACAGACTGAACACACTTTATTTGTGGTTACACACTTTTTAAGAGCAATAGTGAGGTGTTTTATGTAAATTGTAATATATCTAAATTAGGCCTCTAGAAAAACAGCTGGTTTTGAGACTTATGTATAATTTAATGACCCTGTAAGAGGAGTGTTTAATGTGCTGTTACTTTTATAGTGGTAACAAAATAAATTAGCCCATTTGCATGACTCTGTTATTTAGCTTTTTACTGTAGCGTATCTTTTATGGTTGTATGCTTTGCCAAATTAAGATTGCATTTATTATTATTACTAGCTCGGTTTTTAACATGGGGAGGGTACTTGACTTCTAAACAATGATTCTGGGGAGCATGATTTGGACTCTTCATTGTTATCGACTGCGGGATATTTGGAAAGATTTCTGCTTCAGCTGTCTCATTGCTTGCGTTGATTTTTACTTTGGTTGTCCTGTATGCAATGATTCTGATTGTCTGTGATCATATTTGTCTTTGTTTTAATTCTGTGACTAGTGAAGTAAAAACTTCTGGTAGAGAGCTGAGCTTCTCAACGATTGGAAGGCTTGAACACCTCACAGCGTGTTGCTTCTTCAACATTTCCAGATTCCCTTCTAAGTTATCAATTTTGGATGCTATGTTTGTTATAGCTGTTGCTTTTGCCTGCATGGTGTCCATTTGAATTTCAAGTTTCTGTGTTGGCCGTGTGAGAGCATTAATGGCAGTCGTTAATGTTGAGTTTATTGAGGATAAGAGAGTATTTTGGTGGGAGCAGCCAGATTGAGTTGTGAGCTTTTTTCCCGCCAAGTAGATGGTAAATTTCTGGTCCCACAAGGGGCTATTGCCTCCCAGTCCAAAAAGAGATGAACTTTGATAGAGAGTGTAAGGCTCCATTGCTGACTAGTTTTGTGAAAGTGACAGATTGTAATGAGGGCCACTGCCACTCATCCATTGGGTCGCCTTGTGTTTCCATTCCGGGTTTGCAAGTCACCTTTCAGGGAGTCCAGGGCTGATGATATTCCTAGGACTTTGGGTTGTCCTTGCCCTGTATCACCCAGCGGGGATTCCTGGCTCAAGGGGCGATCATCTCCACTGTTCAAGGGGCAGGTTGAAGGTTTGAGGGGACAGGAGTATATGCCCACATCTCAACAACAACAGGGAAGACTCCATTGAATTTGATGCTTTATTTGTTCAAAAGTGCATGTGAAATCCACTCTGAATGGAGTTGAATGTCTGACTTCATTTTGAAATAGGTGGCAATGGAATTTTGTGTCTCATAGCGTGCTCATGTAATAGAATTATTTGTTTGACACATGAGAGTCTGATTCTCAATCAAAGCTTAATCCTGATGGTATAACTGACAATTTATAATCTTTTATCGAAAACTCCTTTTGTGATGCCACAAAACAGCTTTTAATGGAATACATCTTAACACAGTTAAAGCATTACTATTGTGTGTCTTGGACAGCACAGCTATGCATTTATTAGACAGGCCCAAGAATGATACGGCCCTGTCACCCCTCAACTTCACAACATTAATTACTGTATTTTTAATACAGAAGAGGTGTACTCTTTTTCTTGCTTTCCCTCAGTATCTGCTTTTCTTCCTTCTCTTCACACCTCACTCCTTTCCTTGTCTCCATGCTCTCTTCACTTTTTTGACCTACGTCTGCGTTTACTCTTAATTGCCGCCTCCAGCACTAACTGCTTTTCATTTTCTAACTTCCCATCTTTCCCTTCTACACTCCTTTCATCCCAGCTATCTGATCTTCTTCCCTTGCTTTTCTCCTCTTTCCACTTTTAGTTCTCATCATGTTCCACTCCAATATTGCAGTCCCAATCATTGCTTTCTCCACTTCTCTTCACACTCTTTGTCTCCCATATCTACCTTTACCTTCAGACCTTTCCTACTTCTTCACTCTACCTTTTATGCTTTTGCTTCTTGCACATATCTCTATATCCACCGCAGGAATCCACATTTGAGCTCAGGTTCATACATTTAAATCTTGGTGTGCTTTCATCTTTCATCTTTCTGAGGTCAATAAAATGTGTGCCATTGAGTTGGATACCAACATTTTTAATTTGGTGTCAGGCCCCTCTCTGGTGGATATATGTACTTTGCAAACATATATGACGTGTTACGGACATAGAAATTTATTTTAATCTTTTGTTTTTTAATATTATTTCCAATGTTACACTGTATTTATTCCCTCTGTCCCTCCGTGACCTAGTACCTCCATGCCTCCTTTCTTCTTTCCATTCTTGTTTCCTTACATCCTCATTCATTCACCTTTCTTCATCCCTCGGTGCATTATTTCCTTCTTCCTTCATTCATTACTTACTTTCTTCATTTGAGGCCTCAAAGCCTCAAATGATCTTTCCAAATGCTGCATTTTGAGATGTATGCACATTCTCTAATCTGAGTTAACTTTTGAGTTGTTGTCATAGGCATTTTATATGTTATATCATTAAATGTTATATTGATTTGTTAAGTTCACTAATCACCCGGGAGGGTATCGAGGTGCTTGGGCAGGTGTGTTGGTGGAAAGTCCCCAAGGCACTCATATGAAGAGCCATGTCTTCAGTTTCATGCAGAACTCAAGAAGTGAGGAGGTGGCTCTGATGTGTTGAGGCTTTTGGATGTGGGTAGAGCAATTAAGTGAGGTGGGTGGAGCTGTGGAAATGGGTGTGGCTTCCCAAAAGGTCCCTATCCTCTAACTACAGACCAATCCGCCTCATTGATAGTTCATAAAAATTGTTGAGTTGGAAAACTTTGAATAGCTTGATTGAGTGGATGTCCGATTCAAATGTACTAACTTCCTTGCAGGTGGGTTTCACGGATGGTTTAGGAACAATTGATGAGGTGTTCCGCCTGGGGGGGGGGACAGGCAGACTTTATGTTATATTTTTGGACCTTCCATCTGCTCTTGATCTAGGCCCCAGAGAATCTCTGTGGAAGGTATAGGCGGAGATGGGGGTCCCTGGGTATCTTATAGAAGTTTTAACTAGACTACATTATACATTAGACCAATTATGCCTAGATGTGGTTCTCAGGGTGAATTAACACATCCCATCCCATATAATCAGGGAGTAAGGCAGGGTGTTGTGCTGGCTCCTATCCTCTTTCTATTATATATGAATGATTTAGTACCACAGCTTGAGAAATGTTAGAGTACCGCCCAACGTCTTGCCGGAGTTAAGATCCCAACCCTTTTGATTGCAGACAAAACCCTTTTATTATCAAAATCCCCTATAAGGCTCTAGATTCTTCTGGATTGTTTTGGGTCCTTCTGAAAGCAGCAGAGGCTGATGATTAACCTTGGCAAGACAAAATACATGGTTTTTAAACCCTAGCCAACAACACATGCAAACTCGACACTCAGTGGAGTGGCTCTTCTTGAGAGAGTTCAGATATTCAATGATCTGGGGGTTACACTCACAGAACGATTTGATTGGTTATCTAGATGCGTGGGCTCAAACTTCATTGTGGGGTTATTTTGAGAGCTCACCACAGCTCCTTTTTTCATTCGGTTAATCCAGCCCTTGAAATCTACAAAAGTCAGACTCTAGGAGCCACTCGGTGGAGAGCTTTTGGGCTTCCAGAACACTAGACCCTTAGAGATTATAGAAAATTATTTTTATGAGGAACCTAAGAAACTTACCAGCTAGCATCCTGCTTGTCCCCCTACATCTAAATTATGGCCTTAGAGGCATCAATGACACAGCTGAGATAAGACTGCTTTTGTGCTGGCTGAGACTCTGAGTTACCCCAGAGCTCGTGACATTTCACATGGCCATATAGGACCTGTAAGATTACTTGGCTTCGGATAATGAAATATCGGCTGACCCATATTAGGTACAGGAATCTTTGGTTTTTCCCTGCCCTTGCTGAGTTAATTTTAAATCTGAGCTAAAAGGCACCTATTGGCGTTATACTGAGAACCGAACTGAATACGCTCTTATGGCCAGTTCTCTAGCTGTTTCTTTTTACGGCTCAAAGTAGATTACCACCTGGAAGCATTTTTGGATGCGATCAAACCCCCCATTGTAAAGCCTTTCTATGTTGTATTCTGCAAGGGTATCTTGCCTATTTGCTATTTTGCGGTCAAGTGGAATTGCCACTCTAGCAATTGTGACAGATTTGGCCTGTTCTGCCCTGAGGGGGTCAAATCAGCTGAGCATGTCATATTTTTCTGTTCAACATGCATAAGCATCAGAAGGAAGTGGATTTGCCAATCCAATCCAAAAGAGCTTTATTCGACGAAAGTCATAAAAGCAATACAAAACAGGTACCAGACAATGCATTGTGTTCTCTTTCACACAATTTTTAATGTACACATGGAGGCTAGTTCTCCTAATTTCGCCATTCTAATGCCTGCTCTTGTAAATATGGGGCAGTGTCAAAAGCAATGGCTGTTGCAGTGGAAAGCCCCCAAATATGCCCCTGTCACGCTAAGTGATGAGTGTAAAGGAGCCACATTTACAAGGTGGCGTTAAGCCACAAAAAGTGGCTTAATGCTACTTTGTTAGTATGGAGAAGGGCATATTGCCACGAGAACATCACTAAAAGTAACGTTCCGGTGATGATATCTTCTTGTAGTTAGCCTAAGAAGTTTTCCGATAGTGTGTACAGTTTTTGAAGGTTGCCTATTGTGTCAGTAGTTTTGTGCAATTTTTATAAATGTGGTGGAAGTGAGGTATTGAGGTTTTATACGTAGCGTATTTTACTCGAATGCTAATGTATGTGACATATTCTGTATACAAGTCATGAGCACTGTCTCACATTTACTATAAGTCACCTGGGTGCAAACACATATAATGTTTTACATTTAAATGAAGGAGAATAATAGAGATGTGAAATTTTGTAATGAATGAATAAAAGAAATAGCTTGTCTAGTTTAACACTACAGGACTTGCAGCCATTTGAAAGAAAAAGGCATTTGTCTCCAGTAGATCATCTGAAATTGTGACGAATGCATTGACTTAAAAAAATGCAGTATTTGTATCTCTCCAGGATCTATTTCACTATATTGCATAGGTAGGGGATTATGGGCCTGGTGATTTGTTTTGAGGTTCTAACAAATTATTGTCCATAGGCAAGTTGTTGCCTAATAATTATGTACAATATGTTTTATGACAAATCTTTTGTGTCACATATTAAGATGCTTACCACCTGCTTCTTTATGCTTAAATTAATCAGGAAAAGTACTCAGTTCCTGCAGAGCTGCTCCAGAAAAAACCTATTTCAGGCCCTTATCATCGCTAGGTTGGAGTATTGCAATTCTCTTTTGTAGGATTGTCGCCGATCCCGCTAAAAACTACAATTTAACCAAAGTGCCTAGTCTGAGGCTGAGCAGGAAAACTAGCATTTCAGTCCATCTTCCTCTCCTTTACAGGCTTCCTATGAGCAAGTGTTGGTTATTGAAGATCTTAAGTTTCTGGGCCGTATACAGCCTCTCCACTGACAGTTACTTGGCTTCTCTTTTCTAACCTATCACCCAACTAGATTCCTCCAATTCAGAACTTTACATTATGCTTCCCTACAAGACAAAAATATCTATCTAATGTAGTCTAGTTCTCTTGTAGAACCCACCTTGTGAACCAAGATCACAGCATATAAAACTGCAAAAAAAAATATGCCCCAAGAGCTGAATAGAGAAAGGCAGAAAATCACTAGCAGCCCGATCGGAATCGACTTAACTGTATGAAATATCTATTCATTGGTTGAAAGCATGCCCAATCTGAATTTTTGAAAGAACATGTTGTTGTAGAATCAGATTCACAAAGCATTACCCCATCAGAACTAGGCATTACAATTTTCAATGGTTACGGGTAGCCAGTAGGAACAGCTGTGGCATGGACTACCTGGGGATGGCAAACATGTAGTCATCTGTAGACTGGTCTGAGATGCTATTAATTTTTATTGCCTGGAAAGCCAAAGTGGATCTCCCCAAGATTTGCTTCTTCTTACCATGATCTAAAAAAGCCCCCATATGTTCAATGGGGGGAACAGTTGGAACAATACACAATGGTTCAGTAAATGCTTCCATGAACAGCCACAGCAGGTACGGTATTACAACACATATATGAAACATTATGCTTTGATAACCACGTACCAAGTATTACACCTCTAAGTGCACCTGCCGTCTTTCCACTAAAATATACATCACTGATATCCTTATATCTCAGTGTCCTGGCTGTTGGGCACTTATTGCTGTGGAAGGTTGCACTCTTAAAATGTATTGTTAGTCAAGCACATGATGCCTTAATTCCACTAATATACTTACTGCATGCCTGAGAAAATATAAGATGAACTTTGGAATGAGGTTTTCACTTGATTAAACTTTTGGTTTCTTGTTTTATTGCCTAATCCAGCCTTCAGAAAGCTTATTCGATCAATCCAAACACCATGCGAAACATGTGTCAGCTTAAATGTTTTAAGAATGTAGAATGTTGTACAATGAACAAATAATATAATACTGAAGTTACTTCTTGCAGAAAAAGTGTTCATTCTAGAAAAGTTATTTTCACCCTTAGAAATGTACCCCTCAGGGTATGAGGTTCCAAACAAATGAAGTCACTAGCACAGTATGTTCTCTTATTAGGTTATTAGTATCATAACTGAACAGAAATAAGTCCATTGTTTGGGTCCTTCTTGTTGTAGAAAAAAAGCATCAGTTCAATCATCAAACATGCAAATTAAATGATGTACAGCTTTTCATACTAACACATTATCTCACCCTGGCAAACAATACATGTTATGCAGAGTTCCACAGTTTTACCAACTTATAAAATACACTAGATGATGGAAAACTGACGTGTGCTATCTTTGTGTTTCAGGTAAGACATTGAGAAGGTACAACATGAGAGGGTGTGCTACCATGGATGCCTGTGATGCTGGACAATTCAGAATATGGTCATCTAAATCATTTCATTTTGATGTAAAATGTATTCCTGCCAATAAAGTTTAAAATGGCCCTAGAAGTCAACAATCCATCCTTTTCTCAGCCTTGTTAATCATACGTAGCATCATCGATAATTCACTGTGGCCATTGGAACCATCTGATGCCGAGAGTCAGGTTTTATGAAAAGGACCACAGTTTGAACTAACCACATCCTTATCACCATGCTGGCGACTAATTAGGTCAAAGTGACGCACATTGTAAATACACCATGCTGTTTGTGGGCCAATCCCTCTTCTATTGGGCCAGCTTTGTCTGTAGATTGGGTTCTACCTGTAGGCACATTGAAGCCTTCAACATTTATTATAAGTATGTATTATGTATGTCACTTATAGAGAGGAAATGGAGTGATGTGAATGGTAGAGTTTGACAGTACGTAGTGGGTAGACAAAGAGGAGATGGAATTTTTGGAACAAGGCTGCCACCCTGAGTGGTGAACCTTGAAGAGCTATGAAGATGATCGCCACCATGAGCATTATAGTGAACTTGTATATGATTAGTCAAAACTTAAGTTATTTTAGTATTGTTCAACATTTCTGATGTCATTGGTCCCAGAGGTCTCAGTGGGAGCTGCTGGTTGCATGGGGCAGGTTTAACTAATGAACCAGACTTCAAAGGGGTTTAACTTCCTACTGACATTGTATGTGAGACAAATGAAAATTTGAAAGAGGGATACCATGGAGAATCCTGATTTACCTTGAAATATGGTGCATGGCTAGCTAACCACATCCCTTTCTTCCCAGTCTCATCTCAAACTTGAGCAGCTCCTTCCGAGGACTAGCAAGAAAAGGCCCACTTACCTCTGAGAGAGGACTCTTGTAGGAAAGTAGGATCTGATTTTATGGTTCACCCCACTTTTTGCCTGGTTTCTAAGCTGCTTCTGACTAGTTTGGCTGGGATCCTGCTAATCAGGACCCCAGTCTTTGTGCTTTCTCCCCTTAATTGGTATGGTAAGTACTTAGGTACATCCCAGATTGGACACTAGCGGACCCTAATAAGTTCCTAGTATATGGTACTGAGGAACCCAGGGCATAGGTACACCAGGGGTCCCCCATGGGCTGAGGCTTGCACAATGCCATCCATGGGGGATCACTCAAGCTGTAACTACAGACCTGCCATTGCAGCCTGGGTAAGCTGGTGCTAGCACTACTTCCGACAGATATCGGTTTCTTTATATCTGAGGTCACTGTACTTAAAGTCTAAAATTCACCCCTAAAGCAGGCCTTTCAATCCTGAATGCAGGGTGCTCGGATCTAAGTGTGAGGGTGCCCCGGCATGAGCAGGACACCCCTACACCCTTCGGAGTCCATTCTCCTGGGTTGTAAGTGCATCAGCCATTATGATACATAGAGTGGCCATGCATCATTATGCGATAACCATTGTTCAACTGGCTGTCATGAACCCTGTCATGTTTGGTATCAAACATGTTGGAATCATACCCCCACACGTATGATTCCATGCACTGTAAAGCTCCTCTGAGAGACAATAGGTGCTCCCATTACCAGTCTTCTAGACCCAGATAGCACAACATGGCTGATGCTAACCAGAGAAACAATTCTTCCCTCCTGCTACTGGGCCAAGCTCGAGCAGGGGAAGACAGAACAATAGCTATCCTGTCACAGGGAGGTGTGACCACTTCCCAGATGGGGTTTAGTGTATTGGGGCCGATGGGAGATGTTGCCAGCGCCTTACAGTCTGCTTGAGGGGCTCATTTGGTACCCTCCTGGCATAGTCCAGTTCAATCCAGCTCGGGGAGCCTTTGGCTCCCCTCTCTGGTGCGAAACTGGACTTAGGACATAGGAGTATCCTCCCCACGGTCCTACCCCTCCCCTGAGAGGGAACCTTGAATTGTCCCAACCCTTTCCCTAGGGTACTTAAGGGTTTACCTGTAGATAGGTCCCTAGATTCATGGTGGGACAAGATTGATTTCAAGACACCAATTCTTATTCGATTATCTGGGCCTCAAGACTGCAACTAGGAAGACTCCTGCTGCTTCTGGTCTCGTCACCCTACTCACCTGCTGCAACTTCCATGCCTGTGCTCCATACAGAAACCTTCCTAGGCCTGTGGACATCCAAGACACCTGAAACAATCTCCCTTGAAGTGAAGGAGTCACTTCCCTGCATCTGCAGGCACCGCAAACTAAGCTGACCGGTTTGCTGATCCTGGGCTCCCATGGACTTTCAAAAGGCTCAGCAACACAGGTGGTAGTTCTTCACATCTCTTGAGGCCTGCCCCTTCCTCTCACCAAGTTTGAGGCCAGTATCCCTTGTCATAGCCACAGGAACAGAACCCTTGTGCACCATATTGACTTGCCATTGCAAAGGCTTACTCCCTTCCTTCCTCCATGATCTTCGAGCTCCAAGTTGCCCCAACCTCAAGTATCTCCTGTGACCAAGATCTTCATTCTCAACACATTACTTGCACCATGAGCCTGAATCTTTGTTGAGCTGCTCGAGGTCCGCTTGCACCTCAGTACTTATGGCCTGTGGTCCTCTTGAGGGTCTTCTTTGATTTCTGTTGGCTCCCCTAATTGCTCGAGGCCTGCCCTGACTCCCCTGCTTGTGGGGAGTCACCTGGATCTTGCTGGTCCCCAACACAGCACATTGTTTGCAGTTGCCAAGGCTTGTTGGTGCTCTTGATGGACACCGACCCCTCAGCTCTCGATATCAGACATGGGTCAGCTCGTGAACAGCTCCTGGTCTTCCAAAGCATTGCCATGTCTTCACAGCTGCGGCTCCAAGGTCACCGTCAACTCTCCTGCAGCTCCCGACATCGGTGGGCATTCGTCTTTCGTGCTTCATGGTCACTCCTGAGAGGCATAGACTCTGTCCCCTCTGCTTGCAGGTCATCTTGAGTCCACCTTTGGATTTTACCTGTCACTTTCTTCTTCTCCAGCAGTGGCATCTTCCTGAAGTCCTACATTGATTTTGACATTGCTTTCCAATGCCACTTCACACCTATGCACCTGGCTTCCCTGGTGAAGGTATCCTGGTTCCTAGGGCATCCACGGGTGGGGTGGTTCTCCAACCTTCTATATTCCATGGGACTTCCTCAGGATCTGCTGGAAAGAGTCCTTCTTCTTTAACTTTGCAACCGCAACTTACCCATTGACTTGTAATGAGCCTGCCGTCATGTTCCCACTCTGCACACAGCCTCTGTTGGGTTCCCGGTTACTTACCTCAGGTAGTTCATTGGGTCCCCGATGCTTCTGCATCTTCTCAGTATAGTCTTGACTTGAGTCATGGTTCGCATATCACTATTTTATCACATCGTTTGGCCTCCCCATGGCAACCACTGTGTATTGGTGCTACTTACCTGTTTTTATTGCAAAGTATTGTGTGCATTGTGTATATTTCCGACTAGGAGATATTTTTATGTGTTAGTGAGTGTCTTATAATAAATACATATTTTTATAAATACACTTTATGATTCTTTTTTTACTTAATCTATACCAATAGGATTATGTTTTGGTAAAACTAGCTGCTTTACACTCCTTCTGGACTGAGCCCAAACGCTGCGCTCTACACCTACCACTTAGAGAGCTTTCTAAGGTTGTCTAAGAGCACGAACATCACCAGAATGGTTGTCTTGTATAGTGCAGGGTGCCCACTTACATAAGTGTGCACCATATACTAAGCCAGCTTCTCACAACACTGAAAAGTGCTGATGATCAAACACTGTAGCTGATCATCCCCATGTTCTTCTCCACCTCTGGCCAATGTCCCTTCACACTGATTTTCCACACTTCTAAAACACAGAATGCACTGATATTTGTGGGACTTTCCTGTGTGTTCCCATATCCATCCTGCTCTGCCACATCACGTTTTGTGGGTGGTAACAAGTAAACACAGGGAAAGAGGCCGGAGCATACAAATCTGTCTTTAAATTGACCTTGATACTTTTCATACTTTTGCACCTGGCTACTGTGGTGATGGCAGCGTGACACATTTTTGGTTTGGAAATTAGAAGCAGCGTTTTTAATGTATTTTTGAGCCTTCATGACTGTTGGTTATGATAATCTTTTTTTTTGTATTCACCCAGATTTCTGCCTTTTTTTGCTGTATCCGTTTCAACGGGCCATAGGTTTGTGTAAACCTCACTACTGCTAACCAGTGGCAAAGTGCTTGTGATCTCCTCTTTAAAAATGTTAGAATTGGTATACCACTAAGCGGCACATTTAATGTATTTGTAAGTCCCTAGTTGATAGCACCACATGTATCCAGTTTCATACAATGACTTTGCCCCAAGAGGGATGAGGCATGCTGTGGGTCTAGTGAAATGCATCAATAAGGTGAGTGTTTGGGCCACTGCCTTAATTACTGTGGTGTAGACACGAGCAGACTCCACAGACTGTTAAATCATTGTGTGTGATGGAAAAGCAGTAGTGTGGTTGAGCATTTGGGCAAAGGAGAAGGCCTCCCTTAACCATGAGATGACCCTGAATTGCCTCGCATTGGAGAACGCCCTTAAAATAATTGCATCACTAAGATATATTAAAGACACATTGAAAGGCCTTGGAATATCAGATATGTTTAAAAAAAATTGATCGGTGAAGAAAGGCGATAAAAAGGTTAGCATGGAACGAGAAGATAAGGAATTGCTAAAACTGTTAGAGCGCATGTCTCAGTAAAATCAGTGCAAGGAATAGAAAACGATCTTACTATTTTAACTATTGCTTATGCCCAGTTTTTTAATTACTCATTTTAGATTCAATATGTTCCATCATCTTGTCGCTGTCCCTATTGGATTTATAGCGAGCACTGAAGATAGAGGACCCTGTGGCTGTGATAATAGGTTTCCACAGGACATTTGACATTGGTGTTTTTATGCAAATATTTTATGCATACCCGGCAACTGGATCTTAAACCATATCTAAAATATATAGGCTTTAGACAGGCTCGAATTGCGCTTTTGTACATGCAACTTTTACAGACTGAACACACTTTATTTGTGGTTACACACTTTTTAAGAGTAATAGTGAGGTGTTTTATGCAAATTGCAATATATCTAAATTAGGCCTCTAGAAAAACAGCCGGTTTTGAGACTTATGTATAATTTAATGACCCTGTAAGAGAAGTGTTTAATGTGCTGTTACTTTTATAGTGGTAACAAAATAAATTAGCCCATTTGTCTGACTCTGTTATTTAGTTTTTTTCTGTAGCGTGTCTTTTATGCTTGTATGCTTTGCCGAATTAAGATTGATTTATTGTTATTACTAGCTTGGTTTTTAACATGGGTAGGGGACTTGACTTCTAAACAATGATTCTGGGGAGCATGATTTGGACTCTTCATTGTTATCGAATGTGGTAAGATTTCTGCTTCGGCTGTCTCATTGCTTGCGTTGTTTTTTACTTTGTTTGGAGCCTTGTCCTGTATGCAATGAATCTGATTGTCTGTTATCATATTTGTCTTTGTTTTAATTGTGTGACTAGTGATGTAAAAACTTCTGGCAGAGAGCTGAGCTTCTCAACGGTTGGAAGGCTTGAAAACCTCACACAGTGTTGCTTCTTCAACATTTCCAGATTCCCTTCTAAGTTATCAATTTTGGATGCTATGTTCGTTATAGCTGTTGCTTTTGCCTGCATGATGTCGTTTTGAAATTAAAGTTAATGTGTTTGCCATGTGAGAGCATTAATGGCAGTCGTTAATGTTGAGTTTATCGAGGATAAGAGAGTATTGTGGTGGGAGCAGCCAGATTGAGTTGTGAGCTTTGTCCCGCCAAGTAGATTGTAAAAGTTCTGGTCCCACAAGGGGCTATTGCCTCCCAGTCCAAAAAGAGATGAACTTTGATGGAGAGTGTAAGGCTCCATTGCTGACTAATTTTGTGAAAGTGACAGATTGTAATGAGGGCTACTGCCACTCATCCATTGGGTCGCCTTGCGTTTCCATTCCAGGTTTTGCAAGTCACCTTTCAGGGAGTCCAGGGCTGATGATATTCCTAGGACTTGGGATTGTCCTTGCCCTGTATCACCCAGCGGGGATTCCTGGCTCAAGGCGCGATCAGCTCCACTGTTCAAGGGGCAGGTTGAAGGTTTGAGGGGATAGGAGTATATGCCCACATCTCAACAACAGCAGGGAAGACTCCATTGAATTTGATGCTTTATTAGTTCAAAAGTGCATGTGAAATCCACTCTGAAAGGAGTCGAATGTCTGACTTCATTTTGAAATAGGTGGCTATGGGATTTTGAGTCTCATAGCCTGATCATGTAATAGAATTATTTGTTTGACACATGAGAGTCTGATTCTCAATCAAAGCTTAATCCTGATGGTATAACTGACACTTTATTATCTTTTATCGAAAACTCCTTTTGTGATGCCACAAAGCAGCTTTTAATGGAATACATATTAACACAGTTAAAGAATTGCTTTTGTGTGTCTTGGACAGCACAGCTGTGCATTTATTAGACAGGCCCAAGAATGATACGGCCCTGTCACCCCTCAACTTTACAACATTAATAACAGTATTTTTAATACAGAAGAGGTGTGCTCTTTTTCTTGCTTTCCCTCAGTATCTGCTTTTCTTCCTCCTCTTCACACCTTACTCCTTTCCTTGTCTCCATGCTCTCTTCACTTTCTGCCCTACGTCTGCGTTTACTCTTAATTGCCGCCTCCAGCACTAACTGCTTTTCATTTTCTAACTTTCCATCTTTCCCGTCTACACTCCTTTCATCCCAGCTATCTGATCTTCTTCCCTTGCTTTTCTCCTCTTTCCACTTTTAGTTCTCATCATGTTCCACTCCAATATTGCGTCCCAATCGTTGCTTTCTCCACTTCTCTTAACACTCTTTGTCTCCCATATCTACCTTTACCTTCAGACCTTTCCTACTTCTTCACTCTACCCTTTATGCTTTTGCTTATTGCACATATCTTTATATCCACCCCAGGAATCCACACTTGAGCTCAGGGTCATAAATTTAAATCTTGGTGTGCCCACTTAGTCTTTCATCTTTCTGAGGTCGATAAAATGTGTGCCATTGAGTTGGATACCAACATTTTTAATTTGGTGTCAGGCCCCTCTCTGGTGGATATATGTACTTTGCAAACATATATGACGTGTTACGGAAATAGAAATGTATTTTAATCTTTTGTTTTTTAATATTATTTCCAATGTTACACTGTTTTTATTCGCTCTGTCCCTCCGTGACCCAGTACCTCCATGCCTCCTTTCTTCTTTCCATTCTTGTTTCCTTACATCCTCATTCATTCGCCATTCTTCCTCCCTCGGTGCATTGTTTCCTTCTTCCTTCATTCGTTACTTTACTTTCTTCCTTTGAGGCCTCAAGTCCGCAAATGACCTTTCCAAATGCTGCATTTTGAGATGTATGCACATTCGCTAATCTGAGTTAACTTTTGAGTTGTTGTCATAGGCATTTTATATGTTATATTATTAAATGTTATATTAATTTGTTAAGTTCAATAATCACCGGGGAGGGTATCGAGGTGTTTGGGCAGGTGTGTTGGTGGAAAGTCCCCAAGGCACTCATATGAGGAGCCATGTCTTCAGTTTCATGCAGAACTCAAGAAGTTAGGAGGTGGCTCTGAAGTGTTGCGGCTTGTGGATGAGGGTAGAGCAATTAAATGAGGTGGGTGGAGCTGTGGAAGTGGGTGTGGCTTCCCAAACAAATGTGAGCACCTGTACTTAATATTTTACAAACTAAGCACTGGCTGAAATAATCCCAATTTTAAAAAAGATTTCCAGATCCCTACCCTCTAACTACAGACCAATCCGCCTCATTGATAGTTCATAAAAATTGTTGAGTTGGATAACTTTGAATAGGTTGATTGAGTGGATGTCCGATTCAAATGTACTAACTTCCTTGCAGGTGGGTTTCACGGATGGCTTAGGAACAATTGACGAGGCGTTCCGCCTGGGGTTGGGGGGGCAGGCAGACTTTATGTTATATTTTTGGACCTTCCATCTGCTCTTGATCTAGGCCCCAAAGAATCTCTGTGGAAGGTATAGGCGGAGATGGGGGTCCCTGGGTATCTTATAGAATTTTAACTAGACTACATTAGACCAATTATGCCTAGATGTGGTTCTCAGGTTAAATTAACACATCCCATCCCGTATAATCAGGGAGTAAGGCAGGGTGGTGTGCTGGCTCCTAATCTCTTTCTATTATATATGAATGATTTAGTACCACAGCTTGAGAAATGTTAGAGTAACGCCCAACGCCTTGCCGGAGTTAAGATCCCAACCTCTTTTGATTGCAGACAAAACCCTTTTATTATCAAAATCCCCTATAAGGCTCTAGATTCTTCTGGATTGTTTTGGGTCCTTCTGAAAGCAGCAGAGGCTGATGATTAACCTCGGCAAAACAAAATACATGGTTTTCAAACCCTAGCCAAATACCCATGCAAACTCGACTCTCAGTGGAGTGGCTCTTTTTGAGAGAGTTTTGATATTCAATGATCTGGGGGTTACACTCACAGAACAATTTGATTAGTTATCTAGATGCGTGGGCTCAAACTACATTGTGGGGTTATTTTGAGAGCTCACCACAGCTCCTTTTTTCATACGGTTACTCCAGCTCTTGACATCTACAAAAGTCAGACTCTAGGAGCCACTCGGTGGAGAGATTTTGGGCTTCCAGGACACTAGACCCTTAGAGATTATAGAAAATTATTTTTATGAGGAACCTAAGAAACTTACCAGCTAGCATCCTGCTTGTCCCCCTACATCTAAATTATGGCCTTAGACGCATCAATGACACAGCTGAGATAAGACTGCTTTTGTGCTGGCTGAGACTCTGAATTACCCCAGAGCTTGTGACATTTCACATGACCATAGAGGACCTGTAAGATTACTTGGCTTCGGATAATGAAATATCGGCTGGCCCAGATTAGGTACAGGAATCTTTGGTTTTTTCCCTGCCCTTGCTGAATTAATTTTAAATCTGAGCTAAAAGGCACCTATTGGCGTTATACTGACAACCAAACTGAATACGCTCTTATGGCCGGTTGTCTAGCTGTTTCTTTTTTAAAGTTCAAAGTAGATTACCACCTGGAAGCATTCTTGGATGCGATCAAACCCCCGTTGTAAAGCCTTTCTATGTTGTATTCTGCAAGGGTATCTTGCCCATTTGCTCTTTTGCAGTCAAGTGGAATTGCCACTCTAGCAATTGTGACAGATTTGGCCTGTTCTGCCCTGAGGTGGTCAAATCAGTTGAGCATGTCATATTTTTCTGTTCAACATGCATAAGCATCAGAAGGAAGTGGATTTGCACTAACATGCAGATTAGGAATGTTAGGACTACATACAGTATTTTAAGAAGTGTTACCAGACAATGAATTGTGTTCTCTTTCACACAATTTTTAATGTACACATGGAGGCTAGTTCTCCTAATTTCGCCATTCTAATGCCTGCTCTTGTAAATATGGGGCAGTGTCAAAAGCAATGGATGTTGCAGTGGAAAGCCCCCAAATATGCCCCTGTCACGCTAAGTGATGAGTGTAAAGGAGCCATATTTACAAGGTGGCGTTAAGCCACAAAAAGTGGCTTAATGCTACTTTGTTAGTATGGAGAAGGGCATATTGCCACGAGAACATCACTAAAAGTAACGTTCCGGTGATGATATCTTCTTGTAGTTAGCCTAAGAAGTTTTCCGATAGTGTGTACAGTTTTTGAAGGTTGCCTATTGTGTCAGTAGTTTTCTGCAATTTTTATAAATGTGGTGGAAGTGAGGTATTGAGGTTTTATACGTAGCGTATTAGACTCAAATGCTAATGTATGTGACATATTCTGTATACAAGTCATGAGCACTGTCTCACATTTACTATAAGTCACCAGGGTGCAAACACATATAATGTTTTACATTTAAATGAAGGAGAATAATAGAGATGTGAAATTTTGTAATGAATGAATAAAAGAAATAGCTTTTCTAGTTTAACACTACAGGACTTGCAGCCAATTGAAAGAAAAAGGCATTTGTCTCCAGTAGATCATCTGAAATTGTGACGAATGCATTGACTTAAAAAAATGCAGTATTTGTATCTCTCCAGGATCTATTTCACTATATTGCATAGGTAGGGGATTATGGGCCTGGTGATTTGTTTTCAGGTTCTACCAAATTATTGTCCTATGAGCAAGTGTTGGTTATTAAAGATCTTATGTTTCTGGGCCGTATACAGCCTCGCCACTGACAGTTACTTGGCTTCTCTTTTCTAACCTATCCCCCAACTAGATTCCTCCAATTCAGATCTTTACATTATGCTTCCCTACAAGACAAACATATCTATCTAATGTAGTCTAGTTCTCTTGTAGAACCCACCTTGTGAACCAAGATCACAGCATATAAAACTGCAAATAAAATATGCCCCAAGAGCAGAATAGAGAAAGGCAGAAAATCACTAGCAGCCCGATCGGAATCGACTTAACTGTATGAAATATCTATTCATTGGTTGAAAGCATACCCAATCAGAATTTTTGAAAGATCATGTTGTTGTAGAATTAGATTCACAAAGCATTACCCCATCAGAACTAGGCATTACACTTGCACAATTTTCAATGGGTACGGGTAGCCAGTAGGAACAGCTGTGGCATGGACTTCCTGGGGATGGCAAACATGTAGTCATCTGTAGACTGGTCTGAGATGCTATTAATTTTTATTGCCTGGAAAGCCAAAGTGGATATCCCCAAGATTTGCTTCTTCTTACCATGATCTAAAAAAGCCCCCATATGTTCAATGGGGGGAATAGTTGGAACAATACACAATGGTTCAGTAAATGCTTCCATGAACAGCCACAGCAGCTACGGTATTACAACACATATATGAAGCATCATGCTTTGATAACCACGTACCAAGTATTACACCTCTAAGTGCACCTGCCGTCTTTCCACTAAAATATACATCACTGATATCCTTATATCTCAGTGTCCTGGCTGTTGGGCACTTATTGCTGCGGAAGGTTGCGCTCTTAAAATGTTTTGTTAGTCAAGCACATGATGCCTTAATTCCACTAATATACTTACTGCATGCCTGAGAAAATATAAGATGAACTTTGGAATGAGGTTTTCACTTGATTAAACTTTTGGTTTCTTGTTTTATTGCCCTATCCAGCCTTCAAAAAGCTTATTTTATCAATCCAAACACCATGCGAAACATGTGTCTGCTTAAAGGTTTTAAGAATCTAGAATGTTGTACAATGAACAAATAATATAATACTGAAGTTACTTCTTGCAGCAAAAGTGTTCATTCTAGAAATGTTATTTTCACCCTTAGAAATGTACCCCTCAGGGTATGAGGTTCCAAACAAATGAAGTCACTAGCACAGTATGTTCTCTTATTAGGTTATTAGTATCATAACTGAATAGAAAAAAGTCCATTGTTTTGGTCCTTCTTTTTGTAGAAAAAAAGCCTCAGTTCAATCATCAAACATGCAAATTAAATGATGTACACCTTTTCATACTAACACATTATCTCACCCAGGCAAACAATGCATGTTATGCAGAGTTCCACAGTTTTACCAACTTACAAAATACACTAGATGATGGAAAACTGACGTGTGCTATCTTTGTGTTTCAGGTAAGACAGTGAGAAGGTACAACATGAGAGGGTGTGCTACCATGGATGCCTGTGATGCTGGACAATTCAGAATAGTGTCATCTAAATCATTTCATTTTGATGTACAATGTATTCCTGCCAATAAAGTTTAAAATGGCCCTAGCAGTCTACAATCCATCCTTTTCTCAGCCTTGTTAATCATACGTAGCATCATCGATAATTCACTGTGGCCATCGGAACCATCTGATGCCGAGAGTCAGGTTTTATGAACAGGTCCACAGTTTGAACTAACCACATCTTTATCACCATGCTGGTGACTAATTAGGTCAAAGTGACGCACATTGTAAAGACACCATGCTGTGTGTGGGCCACTCCCTCTTCTATTGGGCCAGCTTTGTCTGTAGATTGGGTTCTACCTGTAGGCACATTGAAGCCTTCAGCATTTATTATAAGTATGTATTATGTATGTCACTTATAGAGAGGAAATGGAGTGATGTGAATGGTAGAGTTTGACAGTACATAGTGGGTAGACAAAGAGGAGATGGAATTATTGAAGCAAGGCTACAGCCCTGAGTGGTGAACCTTGAAGAGCCATGAAGATGATAGCCACCATGAGCATTATAGTGAACATGTATATGATTAGTCAAAACTTAAATTATTTTAGTATTGTCCAACATTTATGATATCATTGGTCCCAGAGGTCTCAGTGGGAGCTGCTGGGTGGGTGCATGGGGCAGGTTTAACTAATGAACCAGACTTCAAAGGGGTTTAACTTCCTAATGACATTGTATGTGAGACAAATGAGAATTTGAAAGAGGGATACCATGGAGAATCATGATATACCTTGAAATATGGTGCATGGCTAGCGACCACATCCCTTTCTTCCCAGTATCATCTCAAACTTGAGCAGCTCCTTCCGAGGACTAGCAAGAAAAGGCCCACTTACCTCTGAGAGAGGACTCTTGTAGGAAAGTAGGATCTGCTTTTATGGTTCACCCCACTTTTTACCTGGTTTCTATGCTGCTTCTGACTAGTTTGGCTGGGATCCTACTAATCAGGACCCCAGTCTTTGTGCTTTCTCCCCTTAATTGGTATGGTAAGTACTTAGGTACATCCCAAATTGGACACTAGTGTAACCTTATAAGTTCCTAGTATATGGTACTGAGGAACCCAGGGCATAGGTACACCAGGGATCCCCCATGGGCTGAGGCATGCACAATGCCATCCATGGGGGATCACTCAAACTGTAACTACAGACCTGCCATTGCAGCCTGGGTAAGCTGGTGCTATCACTACTTCCGACAGATATAGAATTCTTTATATCTGAGGTCACTGTACTTAAAGTCTAAAATTCACCCCTAAAGCAGACCTTTCAATCCTGAAGGCAGGGTGCTCGGTTCTAAGTGTGAGGGTGCACCGGCATGAGCAGGACACCCCTACAACCTTCGGAGTGCATTCTCCTGGGTTGTAAGTGCATCAGCCATTATGATACATAGAGTGGCCATGCATCATTAAGCGATAACCATTGTTCAACTGGCTGTCATGAACGCTGTCATGTTTGGTATGAAACATGTTGGAATCATACCCCCACACGTATGATTCCATGCACTGTAAAGCTCCTCTGGGAGACAATAGGTGATCCCATTACCAGTCTTCTAGACCCAGATAGCACAACATGGCTGATGCTAACCAGAGAAACAATTCTTCCCTCCTGCTACTGGGCCAAGCTCGAGCAGGGGAAGACAGAACAATAGCTATCCTGTCACAGGGAGGTGTGACCACTTCCCAGATGGGGTTTAGTGTATTGGGGCCGATGGGAGAGGTTGCCAGCGCCTTACAGTCTGCTTGAGGGGCTCGTTTGGTACCCTCCTGTCATAGTCCAGTTCAATCCAGCTCGGGGAGCCTTTGGCTCCCCTCTCTGGTGCGAAACTGGACATAGGACATAGGAGTATCCTCCCCACGGTCCTAACCCTCCCCTGAGAGGGAACCTTGAATTGTCCCAACCCTTTCCTTAGGGTACTTAAGGGCTTACCTGTAGGTAGGTCCCTAGATTCATCGCGGGACAAGATTAATTTCAAGACACCAATTCTTATTCGATTATCTGGGCTTCAAGGCTGCAACTAGGAAGACTCCTGCTGCTTCTGGTCTCATCACCCTGCTCACCTGCTGCAACTTCCATACCTGTGCTCCATACAGGAAACTTCCTAGGCCTGTGGACATCCAAGACACCTGGAAGAATCTCCCTTGAAGTGAAGGAGTCACTTCCCTGCATCTGCAGGCACCGCAAACTAAGCTGACCGGTCTGCTGATCCTGGGCTCCCATGGACTTTAAAAAGGCTCAGCAACACAGGTGGTAGTTCTTCACATCCCTTGAGGCCTGCCCCTTCCTCTCACCAAGTTCAAGGCCAGTATCCCTTGTCATAGCCACAGGAACGGAACCCTTGTGCACCATGTCGACTTGCCATTGCAAAGGCTTACTTCCTTCCTTCCTCCATGATCTTCGAGCTCCAAGTTGCCCCAACCTCAAGTATCTCCTGTGACCAAGATCTTCATTCTCAACACATTACTTGCACCATGAGCCTGAATCTTTGGTGAGCTGCTCGAGGTCCGCTTGCACCTCAGTACTTATGGCCTGTGGTCCTCTTGAGGGTCTTCTTTGATTTCTGTGGGCTCCCCTAATTGCTCGAGGCCTGCCCTGACTCCCCTGCTTGTGGGGAGTCACCTGGATCTTGCTGGTCCCAACACAGCACATTGTTTGCAGTTGCCAAGGCGTGTTGGTGCTCTTGATGGACACCGACCCCTCAGCTCTCGATATCAGACATGGGACAGCTTGTGAACAGCTCCTGGTGTTCCAAAGCATTGCCATTTCTTCACAGCTGCAGTTCCAACCGTCAACTCTCCCGCAGCTCCCGACATCGGTGGGCTTTCATTTTTCGTGCTTCATGGTCACTCCTGAGAGGCATAGACTCTGTCCCCTCTGCTTGCAGGTACTTTTCATCTTGAGTCCACCTTTGGATTTCACCTGACACTTTCTTCTTCTCCAGCAGTGGCATCTTCCTGAAGTCCTACATTGAGTTTGACAGTGGTTTCCAATGCCACTTCACACCTATGCACCTGGCTTCCCTGGTGTAGGTATCCTGGTTCCTAGGGCATCCACGGGTGGGGTGGTTCTCCAACCTTCTATATTCCATGGGGCTTCCTCAGGATCTGCTGGAAATGGTCCTTCTTCTTTAACTTTGCAACCGCAACTTACCCCTTGGCTTGTAATGAGCCTGCCGTCATGTTCCCACTCTGCACACAGCCTCTGTGGGGTTCCTGGTTACTTACCTCAGGTAGTTCTTTGGGTCCCCGGTGCTTCTGCATCTTTTCGGTATAGTCTTGACTTGAGTCATGGTTCGCATATCATTATTTTATCATATCGTTTGGCCTCCCCATGGCAACCACTGTGTATTGGTGCTACTTACCTGTTTTTATTGCAAAGTATTGTGTGCATTGCGTATATTTCCGGCTAGGAGATATTTGTATGTGTTAGTGAGTGTCTTATAATAAATACATATTTTTATAAATACACTGTATGATTCTTTTTTTACTTAATCTATACCAATAGGATTATGTTTTGGTAAAACAAGCTGCTTTACACTCCTTCTGGACTGAGCCGAAAGGCTGCTCTCTACACCTACCACTTAGAGAGCTTTCTAAGGTTGTCTAAGACCACGAACATCACCAGAAGGGTTGTCTGGTATAGTGCAGGGTGCCCACTTACATAAGTGTGCACCATATACTAAGCCAGCTTCTCACAACACTGAAAAGTGCTGATGATCAAACACTGTAGCTGATCATCTCCATGTTCTTCTCCACCTCTGGCCAATGTCCCCTCACACTGATTTTCCACACTTCTAAAACAGAGAATGCACTTATATTTGTGGGACTTTCCTGTGTGTTCCCATATCCATCCTGCTCTGCCACATCACGTTTTGTGGGTGGTAACAAGTAAACACAGGGAAAGCGGCCTGGGCATACAAATCTGTCATTAAATTGACCTTCATACTTTTCATACTTTTGCACCTGGCTATTGTGGTGATGGCAGCGTGACACATTTTTGGTTTGGAAATTAGAAGCAGCTTTTTTAATGTATTTTTGAGCCTTCATGACTGTTGGTTATGATAATCTTTTGTTTTGTATTCGCCCAGATTTCTGCCTTTTTTTGCTGTATCCATTTTCGCTGGCAATGGGTTTGTGTAAACCTCACTACTGCTAACCAGTGGCAAAGTGCTTGTGATCTCCTCTTTAAAAATGTTAGAATTGGTATACCACTAAGCGGCACATTTAATGTATTTGTAAGTCCCTAGTTGATAGCACCACATTTATCGAGTTTCATACAATTACTTTGCCCCAAGAGGGATGAGGCATGCTGTTGTGGGTCTAGTGAAATGCATCAATAAGGTGAGTTGTTGGGCCACTGCCTTAATTACTGTGGTGTAGACACGAGCAGACTCCACAGACTGTTAAATCATTGTGTGGGATGGGAAAGCAGTAGTGTGGTTGAGCATTTGGGCAAAGGAGAAGGCCTCCCTTAACCATGAGATAATCCTGTATTGCCTCGCATTGGAGAACGCCCTTATATTAATTGCATCACTAAGATATATTAAAGACACGTTGGAAAGCCTTGGAATATCAGATATGTTAAAAAAAATTAGATCGGTGAAGAAAGGCGATAAAAAGGTTAGCATGGAACGAGAAGATAAGGAATTGCTAAAACTGTTAGAGCGCATGTCTCAGTAAAATCAGTGCAAGGAATAGAACACTATCTTACTATTTTAACTAGTGCTTATGCCCATTTTTTAATTACTCATTTTAGATTCAATATGTTCCATCATCTTGTGGCTGTTCATATTGGATTTATAGAGAGAACTGAAGATAGAAGACCCTGTGGCTGTGATAATAGGTCTCCACAGGACATTTTACATTTGTGTTTTTATGCAAATATTTTACGCATACCCGGCGACTGGATCTTAAACCATATCTAAAAGATATAGGCTTTAGACAGGCTCGAATTGCGCTTTTGTACATGCAACTTTTACAGACTGAACACACTTTATTTGTGGTTACACACTTTTTAAGAGTAATAGTGAGGTGTTTTATGCAAATTGTAATATATCTAAATTAGGCCTCTAGAAAAACAGCCGATTTTGAGACTTATGTATAATTTAATGACCCTGTAAGAGGAGTGTTTAATGTGCTGTTACTTTTATAGTGGTAACAAAATAAATTAGCCCATTTGTCTGACTCAGTTATTTAGTTTTTTACTGTAGCGTGTCTTTTATGCTTGTATGCTATGCCGAATTAAGATTGATTTATTATTATTACTAGCTTGGTTTTTAACGTGGGCAGGGGACTTGACTTCTAAACAATGATTCTGGGGAGCATGATTTGGACTCTTCATTGTTATCGAATGTGGGATATTTGGTAAGATATCATGGAGCCATGTCCTGTATGCAATGAATCTGATTGTCTGTTATCATATTTGTCTTTGTTTTAATTCTGTGACTAGTGATGTAAAAACTTCTGGCAGAGAGCTGATCTTCTCAACGATTGGAAGGCTTGAACACCTCACACAGTGTTGCTTCTTCAACATTTCCAGATTCCCTTCTAAGTTATCAATTTTGGATGCTATGTTCGTTATAGCTGTTGCTTTTGCCTGCATGGTGTCCATTTGAATTTCAAGTTAATGTGTTTGCCGTGTGAGAGCATTAATGGAAGTCGTTAATGTTGAGTTTATCAAGGATAAGAGAGTATTGTGGTGGGAGCAGCCAGATTGAGTTGTGAGCTATTGCCTCCCAGTCCAAAAAGACAGGAACTTTGATTGAGAGTGTAAGGCTCCATTGCTGACTAATTTTGTGAAAGTGACAGATTGTAATGAGGGCCACTGCCACTCATCCATTGGGTCGCCTTGCGTTTCCATTCCAGGTTTTGCAAGTCACCTTTCAGGGAGCCCAGGGCTGATGATATTCCTAGGACTTTGGGTTGTCCTTGCCCTGTATCACCCAGCGGGGATTCCTGGCTCAAGGGGCGATCAGCTCCACTGTTCAAGGGGCAGGTTGAAGGTTTGAGGAGACAGGAGTATATGCCCACATCTCAACAACAGCAGGGCAGACTACATTGAATTTGATGCTTTATTAGTTCAAAAGTGCATGTGAAATCCACTCTGAAAGGAGTCGAATGTCTGACTTCATTTTGAAATAGGTGGCTATGGGATTTTGAGTCTCATAGCCAGATCATGTAATAGAATTATTTGTTTGACACATGAGAGTCTGATTCTCAATCAAAGCTTAATCCTGATGGTATAACTGACACTTTATTATCTTTTATCGAAAACTCCTTTTGTGATGCCACAAAACAGCTTTTAATGGAATACATCTTAACACAGTTAAAGAATTGCTTTTGTGTGTCTTGGACAGCACAGCTATGCATTTATTAGACAGGCCCAAGAATTATACGGCCCTGTCTCCCCTCAACTTTACAACATTAATTACTGTATTTTTAACACAGAAGAGGTGTGCTTTTTTTCTTGCTTTCCCTCAGTATCTGCTTTTCTTCCTCCTCTTCACACCTCACTCCTTTCCTTGTCTCCATGCTCTCTTCACTTTCTGACCTACGTCTGCGTTTACTCATAATTGCCGCCTCCAGCACTAACTGCTTTTCATTTTCTAACTTTCCATCTTTCCCTTCTACACTCCTTTCATCCCAGCTATCTGATCTTCTTCCCTTGCTTTTCTCCTCTTTGCACTTTTAGTTCTCATCATGTTCCACTCCAATATTGCAGTCCCAATCGTTGCTTTCTCCACTTCTCTTCACACTCTTTGTCTCCCATATCTACCTTTACCTTCAGACCTTTCCTACTTCTTCACTCTACCTTTTATGCTTTTGCTTCTTGCACATATCTTTATATCTACCCCAGGAATCAACATTTTAGCTCAGGGTCATAAATTTAAATCTTGGTGTGCCCACTTAGTCTTTCATCTTTCTGAGGTTGATAAAATGTGTGCCATTGAGTTGGATACCAACATTTTTAATTTGGTGTCAGGTCCCTCTCTGGTGGATATATGTACTTTGCAAACATATATGACGTGTTACGGACATAGAAATGTATTTTATTCTTTTCTTTTTTAATATTATTTCCAATGTTACACTGTTTTTATTCCCTCTGTCCCTCCGTGACCCAGTACCTCCATGCCTCCTTTCTTCTTTCCATTCTTGTTTCCTTACATCCTCATTCATTCGCCATTCTTCCTCCCTCGGTGCATTGTTTCCTTCTTCCTTCATTCGTTACTTTACTTTCTTCATTTGAGGCCTCAAGTCCTCAAATGACCTTTCCAAATGCTGCATTTTGAGATGTATGCACATTCTCTAATCTGAGTTAACTTTTGAGTTGTTGTCATAGGCATTTTATATGTTATATTATTAAATATTATATTGATTTGTTAAGTTCACTAATCACCCGGGAGGGTATCGAGGTGCTTAGGCAGGTGTGTTGGTGGAAATCCCCAAGGCACTCATATGAAGAGCCACGTCTTCAGTTTCATGCAGAACTCAAGGAGTGAGGAGGTGGCTCTGATGTGTTGAGGCTTGTGGATGTGGGTAGAGCAATTAAGTGAGGTGGGTGGAGCTGTGGAAGTGGGTGTGGCTTCCCAAACAAATGTGAGCACCTGTACTTAATATTTTACAAACTAAGAACTGTCTGAAATGATCCCAATGTTAAAAAAGATTTCCAGGTCCCTACCCTCTAACTACAGACCAATCAGCCTCATTGATAGTTCATAACAATTGTTATGTTGGATAATTTTGAATAGGTTGAATGAGTGGATGTCCGATTCAAATGTACTAACTTCCTTGCAGGTGGGTTTCACGGATGGCTTAGGAACAATTGACGAGGTGTTCCGCCTGGGGGCGCAGGCAGACTTTATGTTATATTTTTGGACCTTTCATCTGCTCTTGATCTAGCCCCCAGAGAATCTCTGTGGAAGGTATAGGCGGAGATAGGGGTCCCGGGGTATCTTATAGAAGTTTTAACTAGACTACATTAGACCAATTATGCCTAGATGTGGTTCTCAGGGTGAATTAACACATCCCATCCCATATAATCAGGGAGTAAGGCATGGTGGTGTGCTGGCTCCTATCCATGAATGATTTAGTACCACAGCTTGAGAAATGTTAGAGTACCGCCCGACGCCTTGCCGGAGTTAAGATCCCAACCCTTTTGTTTGCAGTCAAATCCCTTTTATTATCGAAATCCCCTATAAGGCTCCAGATTCTTCTGGATTGTTTTGGGTCCTTCTGAAAGCAGCAGAGGCTGATGATTAACCTCGGGAAGACAAAATACATGGTTTTCAAACCCCAGCCAACTACCCATGCAAACTCGACTCTCAGTGGAGTGGCTCTTCTTGAGAGAGTTCAGATATTCAATGATCTGGAGGTTACACTCACAGAACAATTTGATTGGTTATCTAGATGCGTGGGCTCAAACTACATTGTGGGGTTATTTTGAGGGCTCACCACAGCTCATTTTTTCATCTGGTTACTCCAGCCCTTGAAATCTACAAAAGTCAGGCTCTAGGAGCCACTCAGTGGAGAGCTTTTGGGCTTCCAGGACACTAGACCCTTAGAGATTATAGAAAATTATTTTTATGAGGAACCTAAGAAACTTACTAGCTAGCATCCTGCTTGTCCCCCTACATCTAGATTATGGCCTTAGATTCATCAATGACACAGCTGGGATAAGACTGCTTTTGTGCTGGCTGAGACTCTGAGATACCCCAGAGCTCGAGACATTTCAAATGGACATAGAGGACTTGTAAGATTGCTTGGCTTTGGATAATGAAATATCGGCTGGCCCAGATTAGGTACAGGAATCTTTGGTTTTTCCCTGCCCATGCTGAGTTAATTTTAAATCTGAGCTAAAATATGCTCTATGACCGGTTCTCTAGCTGTTTCTTTTTTAGAGTTCAAAGTAGATTACCACCTGGAAGCATTCTTGAATGCGATCAAACCCCCCGTTGTAAAGCCTTTCTATGTTGTATTCCGCAAGGGTATCTTGCCTATTTGCTCTTTTGCAGTCAAGTGGAATTGGCACTCTAGCAATTGTGACAGATTTGGCCTGTTCTGCCCTGAGGTGGTCAAATCAGCTGAGCATGTCATATTTTTCTGTTCAACATGCATAAGTGTCAGAAGGAAGTGGATTTGCACTAACCTGTTGATTAGGAATTTTAGGACTACATACAGTATTTTAAGGAGTGTTACCAGACAATGCATTGCGTTCTCTTTCTCACGATTTTTAATGTACACATGGAGGCTAGTTCTCCTAATTTCGCCATTCTAATGCCTGCTCTTGTAAATATGGGGCAGTGTCAAAAGCAATGGATGTTGCAGTGGAAAGCCCACAGATATGCCCCTGTCACGCTAAGTGATGCGTGTAAAGGAGCCGCATTTACAAGGTGGCGTTAAGCCACAAAATGTTGCTTATTGCTACTTTGTTAGTATGGAGAAGGGCATATTGCCACTAGAACATCACTAAAAGTAACGTTCCGGTGATGATATCTTCTTGTAGTTAGCCTAAGAAGTTTTCCGATAGTGTGTAGAGTTTTGAAGGTTGCCTATTGTGTCAGCAGTTTTGTGCAGTTTGTATAAATGTGGTGGAAGTGAGGTATTAAGGTTTTATACGTAGCGTATTGGACTTGAATGCTAATATATGTGACATATTCTGTATACTAGTCATGAGTACTGTATCACATTTACTATAAGTCACTTACGTGCAAACACATATGATGTTTTACATTTAAATGAAGGAGAATAATAGAGATGTGAAATTTTGTAATGAATGAATAAAATAAATATCTTGTCTAGTTTAACACTACCGGACTTGCAGCCAATTGAAAGACAAAGGCATTTGTTTCCAGTAGATCATCTGAAATTGTGACAAATGCATTAACTTAAAAACAATGCAGTATTTGTATCTCTCCAGGATCTATTTCACTATATTGCATAGGTAGGGGATTATGGGCCTGGTGATTTGTTTTGAGGTTCTACCAAATTATTGTCCATAGGCAAGTTGTTGTCTAATAATTATGTACATTATTTTTTATGACAAACTCTTTTGTGGCACATATTAAGAAGCTTACCACCTGCTTCTTTATGCTTAAAGTAATCAGAAAATTCCTGCAGAGCTGCTCCAGAAAAAACCTATTTCAGGCCCTCATCATCGCTAGGTTGGATTATTGCAATTCTCTTTTGTAGGATTGTCGTCTATCCCCGCTAAAAACTACAACTTAACCAAAGTGCCTATTCTGAGGCTGAGCAGGAAAACTAGCATTTCTGTCCATCTTCCTCTCCTTTACAGGCTCCCTATGAGCAAGTGTTGGTTATTGAAGATCTTATGTTTCTGGGCCGTATACAGCCTCACCACTGACAGTTACTTGGTTTCTCTTTTCTAACGTATCCCCCAACTAGATTCCTCCAATCCAGATCTTTACATTATGGTTCCATACAAGACAAAAATATATATCTAGCATAGTCTAGTTCTATTGTAGAACCCACCTTGTGAACCAAGATCACAGCATATACAACTGCAAAAAGAAATATGCCCCAGGAGCAGAATAGAGAAAGGCAGAAAATCACTAGCAGCCTGATCGGAATCCACTTAACTGTATGAAATATCTACTAATTGGTTGAAAGCATGCCCAATCAGAATTTTTGAAAGATCATGTTGTTGAAGAATCATATTGACAAAGCATTACCCCATCAGAACTAGGCCCTGCACTTGCACAATTTTCAATGGCTACGGGTGGCTAGTAGGAACAGCTGTGGCATGGACTACCTGGGGATGGCAAACATGTAGTCATCTGTAGACTGGTGTGAGATGCTATTAATTTTTATTGCCTGGGAAGCCAAAGTGGATGTCCCCAAGATTTGCTTCTTCTTACCATGATCTAAAAAAGCCCCCATACGTACATTGGGGGGAACAGTCGAAACAATACACAATGGTTCAGTAAATGCTTCCATGAACAGCCACAGCAGGTACGGTATTACAACACATATATGAAACATTATGCTTTGATAACCACGTACCAAGTGCACCTGCCGTCTTTCCACTAAAATATACATCACTGATATCCTTATAACTCAGTGTTCTGGCCGTTGGGCACTTATTGCTGTGGAAGGTTGCGCTCTTAAAAGGTATTGTTAGTCAAGCACATGATGCCTTAATTCCACTAATATACTTACTGCATACCTGAGAAAATATAAGATGGACTTTGGAATGAGGTTTCCACTTGATTAATCTTTTGGTTTCTTGTTTTATTGCCCAATCCAGCCTTCAGAAAGCTTATTCGATTTATCCAAACACCATGCGAAACATGTGTCAGCTTAAAGGTTTTAAGAATGTAGAATGTTGTACAATGAACAAATAATATAGTACTGAAGTGACTTCTTGCAGCAAAAGTGTTCATTCTAGAAATGTTATTTTCACCCTAAGAAATGTACCCCTCAGGGTATGAGGTTCCAAACAAATGAACTCACTAGCACAGTATGTTCTCTTATTAGGTTCTTAGTATCATAACTGAACAGAAATAAGTCCATTGTTTGGGTCCTTCTTTTTGTAGAAAAAAAGTCTCAGTGCAATCATCAAACATGCAAATTTAATGATGTACAGCTTTTCATACTAAAACATTATCTCACCCAGTCAATGCATGTTATGCAGCGTTCTACAGTTTTACCAACATACAAAATACACTAGCTGATGAAAAACTGACGTGTGCTATCTTTGTGTTTCAGGTAGAACAGTGAAAGGGTACAGCATTAGAGGGTGTGCTACCACGGATGCCTGTGATGCTGGACAATTCAGAATAGCGCCATCTATATCATTTCATTTTGATGTAAAATGTATTCGTGCCAATAAAGTTTAAAATGGCCCTAGAAGTCAACAATTCATCCTTTTCTCAGCCTTGTTAATCATACGTAGCATCATCGATAATTCACTGTGGGCACCGGAACCATCTGATGCCGAAAGTCAGGTTTAATGAACAGGACCTCAGTTTGAACTAACCACAACCTTATCACCATGCTGGCGAATAATTAGGTCAAAGTGACGCACATTGTAAAGACACCATGCTGTTTGTGGGCCAATCCCTCTTCTATTGGGCCAGCTTTGTCTGTAGTTTGGGTTGTACGTGTAGGCACGTTGAAGCCTTCAGCATTTATTATATGTATGTATTATGTATGTCACTTATAGAGAGGAAATGGAGTGATGTGAATGGTAGAGTTTGACAGTACATAGCGGGTAGACAAAGAGAAGCTATGCAGATGATAGCCACCATGAGCATTATAGTGAACATGTATATAATTAGTCAAATCTTAAGTTATGTTAGAATTGTCCAACATTTGTGATGTCATTGGTCCCAGAGGTCTCAGTGGGAGCTGCTGGGTGCATGGGGCAGGTTTTCCTAATGAACCAGACTTCAAAGGGGTTTAACTTCCAAACTGACATTGTATGTGAGACAAATGAGAATTTGAAAGAGGTATACCATGGAGAATCCTGATTTACCTTGAAATATGGTGCATGGCTAGCTATCCGCAACCCTTTCTTCCCAGTATCATCTCAAACTTGAGCAGCTCCTTCCGAGGACTAGCAAGAAAAGGCCCACTTACCTCTGAGAGAGGACTCTTGTAGGAAAGTAGGATCTGCTTTTATGGTTCACCCCACTTTTTGCCTGGTTTCTATGCTGCTTCTGACTAGTTTGGCTGGGGTCCTGCTAATCAGGACCCAAGTCTTTGTGCTTTCTCCCCTAAATTGGTATGGTAAATACTTAGGTACATCCCAGATTGGACACTAGTGTACCCTAATAACTTCCTAGTATATGGTACTGAGGAACCCAGGGCATTGGTACACCAGGGGTCCCCCATGGGCTGAAGCATGCATAATGCCATCCATGGGGGATCACTCAAGCGGTAACTACAGACCTGCCGTTGCAGCCTGGGTAGGCTGGTGCTAGCACTCCTTCCGACAGATATAGGTTTCTTTATATCTGAGGTCACTGTACTTAAAGTCTAAAATTCACCCCTAAAGCAGGCCTTTCAATCCTGAAGGCAGGGTGCTCGGTTCTAAGTGTGAGGGTGCCCCGGCATGAGCAGGACACCCCTACAACCTTTGGAGTCCATTCTCCTCGGTTGTAAGTACATCAGTCATTATGATACATAGAGTGGCCATGCATCATTATGCGATAACCATTGAACTGACTGTCATGAACCCTGTCATGTTTGGTATCAAACATGTTGGAATCATACCCCCACACATATGATTCCATGCACTGTAAAGCTCTTCTGGGAGACAATAGGTGCTCCCATTACCAGTCTTCTAGACCAAGATAGCACAACATTGCTGCTGCTAACCAGAGAAACAATTCTTCCCTCCTCCTACTGAGCCAAGCACGAGCAGGGGAAGGCAGAAAAATAGGTATCCTGTCACAGGGAGGTGTGACCACCTCCCAGATGGGGTTTAGTGTATTGGTGCCGGTGGGTGAGGTTGCCAGCGCCTTACAGCCTGCTTGAGGGGCTCATTTAGTGCCCTACTGGCATAGTCCAGTTCAAACCAGCTTGGGGAGCCGTTGGCTCCCCTCTCTGGTGTGAAACTGGACATAGGACATAGGAGTATCCTCCCCACGGTCCTACCACTCCCCTGAGAGGGAACCTTGAATTATCCCAACCCTTTCCTTAGGGTACTTAAGGGCTTACCTGTACGTAGGTCCCTAGATTCATCGTGGGACACGATTAATTTCAAGACACCAATTCTTATTCAATTGTCTGGGCCTCAAGACTGCAACTAGGAAGACTCCTGCTGCTTCTGGTCTCATCACCCTGCTCACCTGCTGCAACTTCCGTGCCTGTGCTCCATACAGGAACTGTGGACATCCAAGACACCTGAAAGAATCTCCCTTGAAGTGAAGGAGTCAATTCAATTCAATTCAATAGTTCTTTATTCGGTGGTTAAAAACCATCATAAAAGGGTACACATATATACAGTTAAAAGAGTATTAAATGATTATACAAGAACATTGACTGAATCTATGTACATAAAAATAATTCATTATTCACAAAGAATCCACCTTGATCGCTTAATCAAAATAACGGGTGGAGGAGCCTACAGGGTTCGTGCATGATACTGGCCTCTAGTTACCCTTAATCTTAATGCAAATTTCAGGAAACTTATCACAGAGCACAGTGTTAGCGGGTCGCTAGCCCTTTGTAGGAAAGTCAGTGCCTCTTTGGCTCGAGTGAACCTAGCCTTTTTTAGAATTTCTTTTAAAAATCTTCGTCTTGGTATTGCATATAGGGGACATAAGAGTACAAAATGAAGGGTGTCCTGCGGAGACCTGTTGTCGCAGCCGCAGGCACCTTTCTGCTCAATTGAGTGACTAAAACCAGCTGGGTCAGCCAACAAATAAGGTAAAAAATTGAGCCTAAAACGTGACATTAAAAACCTTTCTTGAGCATTATACATGACACAAAGATACGGTTCCATCCCTTCAGTGGTTTCAAGCCTGCTATAAGCACTCACTGATGGTTTGACCCCTTCTGTTGTGGTTCTGCCCGATACTCTTAGGTCCATGAAAATTCTCTTCAGGTTAAGCTTATCCTGTGCGATGATCACTGAAGCGTTTAAGTAAAGCTCTTGGCAACCCATGTTTTCCAAGCTAGTCTTGACGTAGTTAAGCCATGGAATATTCAGACTTTTGTCTCTGCCAAGGCAATCTTGTAGGATCAACCTACTCAGTGCGGCTTCCGGGTTCGTCCAGATTTTGAGCCAGGCCAGAATTGGTCTAAACTTAATCAAATCCTCTAGGTAGGGCCTTCCTAGTTCTCTGTGGACTATAACGGCTGGTGTGCAATTAGGGACTTTCAATATTGAGCGGAATATTTTATTTTCCTCCCTTTGCAATGCATCAAGATTTATAAAGCCCCACACTTCTGAGCCGTACAAGGCTTTGGGACAGCACATTGAGCCATAAAGGTTCATTGTTTGTTCCGGACACCAGCGGCCAACTCTCCTCCCGTAACCTGCAATGGCCCCAGTTGATGCCACCAATTTGCCACACCTTTCCTGAGCCAGAGGTGAAAATTTCAATGACTCGTCAAAGAGCACACCTAAGTACGAGAACGATTGCACCCTTTCTAGTGTTTGATTACCAATTCTATATAGGAAACTAGTCCGTGGTTTGTGACCTGCTGTCATTTCATATGATTTTTTTAAATTGACGGACAGATCTAACACGTCCATGAAATTGACAAACCCATCGATTAGGATCTGCAGGCCTTTGGGGGTTCGCGCCAGGAGAACCGCATCGTCTGCGTACAACAGCACCGGGATGTTGCGTGTCCCCACCCTTGGGCAATCTGTTTTTAGGTTGTTCAGGGACTGTTCTAAATTATTGATATATAGCGAAAATAGGAAAGGGACTAAAATGCAGCCCTGCCTCACACCGCTGGTGCAGCTGAAAGAATCCGTCAACCCCCCATCCTTATTATAACGTACCCTGGCAGAGGTCTCTCTATGCAGTTCCCTCAGCAGGCAGATTATACCTGGGTCAATTCCCAGGTGATTCATCATTGCCCAGAGCTTGTTCCTGTTAACATGGTCGAATGCAGTGGCCAAGTCCATGAACCCCAGGTAAATGGCTTCGTTTCTGGTTTTAGTATACTTTGCAACCAGCATGTAGAGGTTCAGGCATTGGTCACTGGTAGACCTGCCGGTCCGAAAACCGTACTGGGCATCTGAGATGATGTTATTATCCTCAGCCCACTCGGTCAGGCGATTCAGGATTACTCTTCCTAGGATTTTATCTGTGACATCTATCCGAGAAATTGGGCGATAGCATTGGGGGTTATCTCTGTTGCCCTTTTTAAAAATAGGTACTATAATGGCCAACGACCAAGACCGGGGCAGTCCGACCATAATGGCCGCGTTTATTACTCTGGTTAAAATAGGGGCCCATAACTCCACGTTACTCAGGAACAAAATTCTGTAATATCCTTTTTTTCGGAGGCCTCCCTCAAGGCCGCCCATGCTTCCCCCTGCAGTGTTACTTTCCTTCTTTTTAGCTCCTTTCTGTATTTTGATCTACATGTGTTGACTTTTACTGAGTCCCTAGGTTTGCTACTAAGGGCTTTCTTTAACTCCTTCAAGGCTCGTGTGCAATCCCCGTCAAACCATCTCGGCGAGTTAGAGTTCGTTTTCTTTGGAGCCTTGGTCCACAGTAGCCCTTCCACCAGGCTAGTTATTTGGCCCAATACGGTTATTAAACAAGCCCCTGCCACAGAGAAGTCTAAACACTCATCAATGAGTGATTTACCTTTTTCCATTAAGGACCGGTAAAATCTGTCCCCATCTATTTTCGCCCACCTAAGTCTTCTGCCTTGGGCCGTCACTCTTTCAGTGATGCCCCCGACTGGGATGTTCTTTTGTTTGGCCAGGTACAAAAACTCCATAACCAAGGGGTTATGATCGCTGAAGGGGCTCCACTCAATTCCTACTTCAATGATCCGGTTTTTTAAACATCTAGAAGCAAGAATGTAGTCTATTTAGGAGGAGCACCCTCTCCCTTTGAAAGTGGGGGGGAGTGAGCCATCAAGCCCCAGTGGGATCATATCGACCGTGTGTTCCAGATCGTGAGATTGGAGGAGCTTTCCCAATTCTATACCACTCGATGAGTGGCTAAAATGGGGACCTTTTTTCACTGGGCATTTTGACCAGTTCACATTGATCGGGAACAACCGGGGGCATAAGTGGCAGTTCAAATCACCCACTACTAGTGTCAATGGGGCCAGGGCACCATAAGCAGGTGCGAGTTCTTGACTCAACCTGGCATCTAGTTCCCTCAGAGTGGAAGTGTCATTTTCTGAAAGGCCGGTGTTATACACGTTGAACAACACGAGCCCTAGCCCTTTATTCCTGAACCTCAGGGCCTGGATGTTCCATGCAAACCAGTCCACACTGGACCATTTGCCTTGTATTTTTAAGTCTACATACATGGACAAACCACCCTTAGCCCTGCCTGAAGAGGTTTTTTGTGCTGGAATAAAAAAACATTTATAACCAGCAATATGAAAGTGGGTGTTGTCCGTTACCCAGGTTTCTTGCAGGCAAATTATATGGAAATGGGCCATGTATTGCCGCCAGTCCTCATTATCGAATTTACCCGCAAGACCTGCTATATTCCAAGAGATAGTTCTCAGTCCCTCTTTCACGGCGTTAACAGTCCCTGGCCCAGACATGCCTTGAGTGATATTAACCAGCCCCACTTGATTCCTATTAGATAGTCTCTGCAAAGCCCTGCCCTGCTGTATTGGATCTGGGGCTATGATTCCTCTCCCTTAGATTGTTTGCGGGCATCCCTTAGCGATAGAGTTAGAAGCTTCTGTGGTCTTTAATGGGGTCCTACAGCTGCCCACCCCTAATGTTAATTGTCCGTCCTCTTTGGCCAAGCGATGTGTGAGTGGTGTTCTTCCTATCAATGCGTCCAGATCAGATTTCTTATGATCCGTGTCAGCCTGCATTACCGGGATGTATGGGGTGAGTAGTCAATCGATCTCCTCTAGCGACCTTAATGGGGAGAACCTATTTGCCCAGCATGGGTGTCCACCTTCCCAAATCCCTGTCACTCGTCGTGTGCGATTAGGGGCCCTATTTGAGCTTGGGTTTGGTCCCTCCCAACTTCTCCATGTATTATGCTGTCCCTCATTAGTTTCCTGCTGCCTTAGATAGAAATAACTGAGTGACAAAGGCCTTATGCCACTCACACGTCCAAATAGTCCCTGTCTAAGGATGTGCTCAACCACCCCCCTATCCCTAAAATTGGCAATAATACAATTGCCTTCAATGTTTTTGGGTCTAGTTCCTAACCAGTTCACTCTTCTGACCAGAAGGATTTCCCCGTCCTGGTTATTAGCTAGTGGTCTATTTTGGGTCAGCCAATAAATGAGTTTATTTTTTAGCTCCTGGTGTGATTCTCTCTGTTCGTGTTTTAATTCCGGAACCCCAGCAAAAACTACCACCAACGGACATGACTCTGGCGGTAAATTTATGGTGGGTAGTGCCTTAGTGTCGTGTGTTAAAATAGCCCTCTCTTCGTAATGTGCTGTTTTTACTTTGAGGTCAGCAGAGAGGAGTCACTTCCCTGCATCTGCAGGCACCGCACACTAAGCTGACCGGTCTGCTGATCTTCGGCTCCCATGGACTTTCAAAATGCGCAGCAACACAGGTGGTAGTTCTTCACATCCCTTGAGGCCTGCCCCTTCCTCTCACCAAGTTTGAGGCCAGTATCCCTTGTCATAGCCAGAGGAACGGAACCCTTGTGCACCATGTTGACTTGCCAATTCAAAGGCTTACTTTCTTCCTTCCTCCATGATCTTCGGGCTCCAATTAGCCCCAACCTCAAGTATCTCCTGTCACCAAGATCTTCATTCTCTAAACATTGCACCATGAGCCTGAATCTTTGGAGAGCTGCTCGAGGTCCGCTTGCAACTCCAGTACCTATGGGCTGTGGGTCCTCTTGAGGGTCTTCTTTGATTTCTGTGGGCACCCCTAATTGCTTGAGGCCTGCCCTGACTCCCCTGCTTGTGTGGAGTCACCTGGATCTTGCTGGTCCCAACACAGCACGTTGTTTGCAGTTGCCAAGGCTTGTTAGTGCTCTTGATGGACACCGACCCCTCAGCTCTCGATATCAGACATGGGACAGCTCGTGAACAGCTCCTGGTCTTCCAAAGCATTGCCATGTCTTCACAGCTGCAGCTCCAAGGTCACCGTCAACTCTCCGCAACTCTCGACATCGGTGGGTATTCGTCTTTCGTGCTTCATGGTCACTCCTGAGAGGCATAGACTCTGTCCCCTCTGCTTGCAGGTACTTTTCATCTTGAGTCCACCTTTGGATTTCACCTGACACTTTCTTCTTCTCCAGGAGTGGCATCTTCCTGAAGTCCTCCATTGAGTTTGACAGTGGTTTCCAATGCCACTTCACACCTTTGCACCTGGCTTCCCTGGTGCAGGTATCCTGGTTCCTAGGGCATCCACTGATGGGGTGGCTCTCCAACCTTCTATATTCCATGGGGCTTCTTCAGGGTCTGCTGGGAAGGGTCTTTCTTCTTTAACTTTGCAACCGCAACTTACCCATTGACTTGTAATGCGCCTGCCGTCATGTTCCCACTCTGCACACAGCCTCTGTGGGGTTCCTGGTTACTTACCTCAGGTAGTTCTTTGGGTCCCCGGTGCTTCTGCATCTTCTCGGTATAGTCTTGACTTGAGTCATGGTTCGCATATCACTATTTTATCATATCGTTTGGCCTCCCCATGGCAATCACTGTGTATTGGTGATACTTACCTGTTTGTATTGCAAATTATTGTGTGCATTGTGTTTATTTCTGGGTAGTAGATATTTTTATGTGTTAGTGAGTGTCTTATAATAAATACATATTTTTATAAAAACACTGTATGATTCTTTTTTTACTCAATCTATACCAATAGGATTATGTTTTGGTAAAACAAGCTGCTTTACACTCCTTCTGGACTGAGCCCAAAGGCTGCTCTCTACACCTACCACTTAGAGAGCTTTCTCAGGTTGTCTAAGAGCACGAACATCACCAGAAGGGTTGTCTGGATTAGTGCAGGGTGCCCACTTACATAAGTGTGCACCATATACTAAGCCAGCTTCTCACAACACTGAAAAGTGCTGATGATCAAACACTGTAGCTGATCATCCCCATGTCCTTCTCCACCTCTGGCCAATGTCCCCTCACACTGATTTTACACACTTCTAAAACACAGAATGCACTTATATTTGTGGGACTTTCCTGTGTGTTCTCATATCCATCCTGCTCTGCGACATCACGTTTTGTGGGTGGTAACAAGTAAACACAGGGAAAGCGGCCTGGGCATACAAATCTGTCATTAAATTGACCTTGATACTTTTCATACTTTTGCACCTGGCTACTGTGGTGATGGCAGCGTGACACATTTTTGGTTTGGAAATTAGAAGCAGTTTTTTTAATGTATTTTTGAGCCTTCATGACTGTTGGTTATGATAATCTTTTGTGTGGGGTTTGCCCAGATTTCTGCCTTTTTTTGCTGTATCCGTTTTCGCTGGCCATAGGTTTGTGTACACCTCACTACTGCTAACCAGTGGCAAAGTGCTTGTGATCTCCTCTTTAAAAATGTTAGAATTGGTATACCACACAGCGGCATATTTAAAATATTTGTAAGTCCCTCGTAGATAGCACCACATGTATCCAGTTTCATACAATGACTTTGCCCCAAGAGGGATGAGGCATGCTGTGTTGGGTCTAGTGAATTAAATCAATAAGGTGAGTTGTTGGGCCACTGCCTTAATTACTGTGGTGTAGACACACACAGACTCCACAGACTGTTAAATCATTATGTGTGATGGGAAAGCAGTAGTGTGGTTGAGCATTTGGGCAAAGGAGAATGCCTTCCTTAACCATGAGATAATCCTGTATTGCCTCACATTGGAGAACGCCCTTAAAATAGTTGCATCACTAAGGTATAGTAAAGACACGTTGGAAAGCCTTGGAATTTCAGATATGTTAAAAACAATTAGATCGGTGAAGAAAGGGGATAAAAAGGTTAGCATGGAACGAGAAGATAAGGAATTGCTAAAACTGTTAGTTAGAGCGCATATCTTAGTAAAATCAGTGCAAGGAATAGAACACTATCTTACTATTTTAACTAGTGCTTATGCCCATTTTTAAATTACTCATTTTAGATTCAATATGTTCCATCATCTTGTGGCTGTCCCTATTGGATTTATAGCGAGAATTGAAGATAGAGGACCCTGTGGCTGTGATAATAGGTCTCCGCAGGACATTTTACATTTTGTGTTTTTATGCAAATATTTTACGCATACCCGGCGACTGGATCTTAAACCATATCTAAAAGATATAGGCTTTAGACAGGCTCGAATTGCGCTTGTGAACATGCAACTTTTACAGACTGAACACACTTTATTTGTGGTTAAACTCTTTTTAAGAGCAATAGTGAGGTGTTTTATGTAAATTGTAATATATCTAAATTAGGCCTCTAGAAAAACAGCCGGTTTTGAGAATTAAGTATAATTTAATGACCTTGTAAGAGGAGTGTTTAATGTGCTGTTACTTTTATGGTGGTAACAAAATAAATTAGCCCAATTATCTGACTCTGTTATTTAGTTTTTTACTGTAGCGAGTCTTTTATGCTTGTATGCTTTGCTGAATTAAGATTGATTATTATTACTAGCTTGTTTTTTTTTTTTTTTGTTTTTTTTTTGAAAACCTTTATTTCAAAATTCAGGACACAGCTATTCAGCCGACAGCCCGGAGGTTCGGCAGCATTGCAAGTTAGATACAGTGATGTGTCCCCAATGCAGTTCAAAGAGTAATGCAAAGGTCCAATTTTAAGTAAACACAGAAAAAACTAACAACAAACCCCAGCAAGGCAAGGACAATGAAAGCCCATGGCGGAGGCCCCCAGGGGAGGCCGGACCCCACTCGTCTAATAAGTACAAGACTGTGTAAGGAGGAAGAAGGGGAACAGCAGAGGCCCAGAACAGTTACGAAAACCAAACTGTGCTGGAAAGTAGGTCAGGGGGAAAGCTGTTCCTCGGGAGGTTCCAGGTCCGGGGCATGACATATTCCCCCCCTGTATTGGTTCCACCGCCCCCAGATGGCATGCCACTTCCGGGGGCGACCTCTAGAGCAATAGACCGTCTTCTCCCTAAACATGCTCCAATCCATGTTCTCCTGCCACGCGGTCAGTGTAGGGGGTCCCGAGGAGCCCCATAGTCGCGCGATATCCCTTTTAGCTACCATGTTACCCAGAGTCACCCATTGGGTCTGCGCCTCATCGAGGTCAGTGGGCCCCCAAACGTTCAGGAGGCAGCACCGCGCCTCCGGCTGTACCACAATGCCCGTCACCTCCCCCATAACTGCATGGACTCTCCTCCAGAACTCCACAATGACACCACATTCCCAAATGATGTGCAGGAAAGTACCCACCATACCACATCCCCTTCTGCACAGGCCGTCCTCCGAGAATCCCATGCGGACCAGCCTTGGCCCCGTCACATACACCCGGTGTAGTATTTTAAGCTGCACCAGCCTCAGACGCGACGGGATCGCAACCTCCTTAGGCGATGAAACCGCTGACTGCCAGTCCTCATTATCCAACTCAAGGCCATCCCTGGTCCACTGTTCTCTCAGCCCCAATAGCAAGTCTGCCCGGACGTTTATCAGCTTCTTGTATATGAGCGAGATCGTGCTCTCGGGCATATGACCATCAAGGACTCGGTCCTCAAGGGGAGAGGACTCTGGCACCTTCTCACCCTCCACGAGGACTGATCGGAGGGCGTGACGCAGCTGGATATACCTGAAATACTCTGAGGGCCCTAGCTCAAACTCAGTCTGCAACTCCTCGAAGGACTTCACCCTCCCCTTATGCAGCACATCTCCCACCTTGGATATACCTATCAGATCCCACTTATCAAAACCCTTCGTGTGCCAGAGTTTCCCCAATCTTTCCGTTTCAAACAATGGGGTAGCGAGGGTTAGCCTATCCTTCCAGCCCAACGAGTCAGTCGCCATCTTCCATACGCGCACCGCCACACCTGTGGGCCCCGTGAGGGACGAGTCTAAGGACCGCGAATACAACGCCCTGTAGTAGTTGCCGCCGCGCAGCAGCCACCTATCCATGGCATACCCAGGGCTGAGGGCAGGGCCATAAAACCCATGGTTGATCGCGCTCAGCTGCGTGGCCCAATAGTACCGTCGGATGTCTGGGAGCGCAATGCCCCCATCGTACCATGGGAGCGTCAACTTTGAAATAGCTATTCGTGGCCGCCCATCCCACAGCAACGTCCTTTGGAGGCCTTCGACCTCCCGAAAGTATTTGGCCGGTACCCAGTCCAAGGTGTTCTGGAGGGCGTAGAGGAAGCGAGGTAGAGACATCATTTTGAACAGGGCCGCACGCCCAACAAGGGAGAGCGGCAGCCTCCGCCAACCTTCCACATCTCGCCTCAAGCGTGCCAAGGGGGGGAGCAGATTCCTCTCATAGCGCACAGCAGGATCCATGGATATAAAAATCCCCAAATACACAAAACCCTGCTGGGCAACCTGTATCGAACATGTTCTAGGGATCGGTGGGACTTCGCCACTAAGAACGTACAAGTACGATTTGCCCCAATTAATCACAAGTCCCGAGTTCCTACCGAACGAGGCGAGTACGTCACAGACCACTATAAGTGACTTCTTAGGTGAGGCAAGGTACAGTAGGATATCATCGGCATAAAGCGAAATACGGTCCTCGTGATCAGGCGACCACCGAAGGCCCCGTATATCCGGGTGCCAACGTATCCACGCAGCCAACGGTTCAAGGGCGAGGGCGAACAACAGAGGCGACAGGGGGCAGCCCTGCCGAGTACCCCTACCAAGCTGAAACGGAGTAGATGCCCGACCATTCACCACAACATTCGCTAGTGGCCCCTCGTACAGCAACCGAACCCAACTCACAAAACCGCGACCGAAACCAAACTTGGCCAGCACGGCCCATAAATATGCCCACTCCACCGTGTCAAAGGCCATCGTGGCATCAAGAGATGCCACAACAGCCGGTTCACGCAGCGTGCCCGCCCTGGCGATGACGCCATGAAGACGCCTAAGGTTCAATGCTGTGTTTCGGTGCGGGATAAAGCCAGATTGATCCGGGTGGACCAAATCGCCAAGTACCCTAATCAAACGGGTAGCCAGGAGTTTGGCCAGAATTTTCGGCTCAGCGTTGAGGAGGGAAATGGGCCGATAGGAGGTGCATCTATCTCGGGGTTTACCCTCTTTATGTATGGCCACAATCGACGCCAGCCGCTGGTCCAACGGAAGGATCCCATCCCCCCGCGCCTCCAAAAACATGGCGCGCAGGTGAGGGGCGACCCTATCCGGGAACAGTTTGTACAGGTCGATCGGCAGTCCATTCGGTCCAGAGGCCTTACCCGAGTTCAACGCGCGAATCGCCCCCGCCACCTCGTCAACCGTGATGTCACCATCCAAATCGTCCCTATCTATGTCAGAGAGGCAGGGCAACTCGATATCACGGAGGAGATCAGACGAGTCCTCGGACGGCCTGTCCGACACAGAGGAATAAACCCTATGAAAATACTCCGCAAAGCACTTCACAATCCCCTCAGGTTCCACAATCGCCTCTCCCCCCTCTCCAATCAACTCTGGCACCACTCTATTGACCCGTTCTTTCCTGTCCAACCACGCCAGGAGTTTCCCTGCCTTATCCCCAACGTCATACAGGCGGCCCTGTTGTTCCCTGCTGAGGGTCTTAGCAGCGTTCGTCACCAGGTCCCTATACTCCGCCTGCTTCAGGCAAAGCTCATGCAATGAGGACTCTGTAACCTCCTCCTCCATATCCCCCTCAAGGGCCGCAATCTCCTCCTCCACTTGCCGCACCTCGCCATCCCTCCGATTCTTGGCAGCCACCACCAGGGAGAGGGCTTCCCCCCGAAGCACGGTCTTAAAAGCTTCCCACAGCGACACCGCCGAGTCCACGGTTCCCAGATTGTCCTTAAAGTAATTATCTACCTTCTTTACCAGGGCGCTGCGCATCTTGGGGTCTCGGAAATACCATGGGTTGATGGGGGCCACCCTCCCTCCTCCCTCCCGACCTAGATCCAGCCGGATCCATACTGGCGAGTGATCAGAGATACCGCGTGCCATGTGCCTCGCCTCGGATATCAACGAGGCATGTGCTGCCAGAGTGAGCAGGTAGTCAATCCTGGAGAGGCTACCATGCGCCCCAGAGTGAAACGTGTATTGACTCTGTGTGGGGTGCCGGAGTCTCCAGCAGTCGATCAGACCAAACGTATCCAGGAAGTCTGGAAGCCATTTCTGAGCCCCCCCTGTGTCCCTGGGCGGGTATCTATCCAACAGTCCTGAACCCACAGCGTTGAAATCCCCTCCCACTACCAGCATTCCCCCCGGGAGAGTCAGCAAAGCCCTGCCCAATTCAGCAAGTGTGGAGGCCTGCAGGGCCGGCGGGACATAAACCGAAACCAAAACCAAAGTCCTTCCTTCCCACCGCCCCGCCACCGCCACAAACCTCCCCCTATCGTCAACAATGGTGGAGTCCACCTCTAAAGGCAACGATGCTCTAACGAGGATGCCCACACCCCTGGACCCAGAAGAGAATCCCGAGTGTGCAATGAATTTATACCCCTTCCTATTCAGGGCATAGCACGTATTGCCTATGAGATGCGTCTCCTGCAGCAGGACAACGTCTGGCATTGAGCGTTTCAAAAATTACAAAACAATCCCCCTCTTGATGCGATCCCCCAAACCATTAACATTCCAGCTTATAACACTTAAGCCTCTACCCCCCATCCTCAAACGGAAAGAGGCCCACCCCACACCCGAGGCGCCACCACGGAACAGCCCTGAGGATAATCATCATGCCTTGCAGAAATAAACCCCCCAACAACAAACTCAAAATCCCCAAAACTCCCCCCACCCTGCACCCCTGCTGCAGCTTAAAAAGCCCCCCCAACTTGCAGTGTGCCTGTCGCCCTACAAAAACAAAAATCTACAAAAAGTACCCTAAGGGAGGAAAAGAGCACCCCTCGTCCTCCCGCGACCCTCCACAGTTACTGCACTCTGTTCAAATCTTCAAGTATGATTAAATCAAGTCAGGCCGGCTTTGAGATATCAGCCCTGTCCATCCCGGCCACTGTCTCCATGCTCGGCTGTGTCGTCCCCGGTCCGTCGCCGAGGCAAAGCGTCCAGCCATTCATCGGCCATAACAGGAGAATCAAAAAAGAATGTCCGGTCTTCATGCACCACCCGGAGTCTGGCGGGGAAAAGCATGGCATACTTCAGGTCCAGTTCCCGAAGTCTCCGCTTCACCCCCAGGAAGCTCTGTCTCTGTCTCTGCACCTGCTGGGTGAAGTCCGGATAAAAATTCACCGACGCATTCTGGAAGGGGACTGGGCCCGTCACCCTCGAGGCTTGCAGGATAGCGTCCCGATCTCGAAAATGAAAGAGCCGGGCGACAATCGGCCGCGGCGGGGCACCCGCCTTGGGCCGCCCGCCCGGCACCCTATGGGCCCTTTCCACCGCAAAAAACTTTCCAAGGCCCTTAGGCTTCAGATGATTGAGGACCAAATCTTCCACAAGCAGGTCCATCGAAGCCTCGTCCGAGGACTCTGGGACCCCGATGACGCGCACGTTGTTGCGCCTGGACCGGCTCTCGAAGTCCTCCAGCCGGCGGGCGGCGAGGTCACTCTCGGCCCTCAGCTTCCGGACCTCGTTCTGCAAATCCGCGACATCATCAGTGAGGCCCGTGGTCTTGTGATCCAGGTTCTTGACGCGTTCGTTTGTCTTGCCCAGGTCCGATCGGATCAAATTGACATCCACCAGGATGGCATCCACCTTATGCGCCAGGGCCTCGAATTGCCTCCCCATCGAGGTCTGCATCCCATCAAGCGCGCCCATGACATCCTGCAGGGATAGCTCCGGTGTCCCAGGCGAGTCCTCCTTCTGGGCATCCGGCGCCTGGCCCGGTCCACCAGGCGATGTTTTCAGGAGGGCGTAGCGGTCCATACTGTTGACTTGGGAGTACGTTCCCCGCCTGGTGGACTTAGTCTTCAGCTGATCCCCTTCTGCCTTGCCCGACATAATGGACTCCAGGCAGTCCAATGCAGTGAAGACCGTTCGCTCTCAGAAAGAGGAATAAGGAGTGAGCAGGTCCGTCTTGTGCTGCCAGAGTAGCCCGCCGAGCGTCCTTGGGGTTATAAAGCCACCCAGAGCTCTACAGTGTCCGGGCAGCCAAAGGGAACGAAATCGAAAGTGAAAAAGCGAAGGCCTCCGTCCGACAGTTCACACCTCACCAGGCCGTTGTTGATCAACTAGGAGTCGGGCATCCTGCCAACTCTAGCCCCTGGCATCTCCGGGAGTTAGGCCGCAATCTTTCGCCAGTCGTAAGTCCGGTTCCCGATGGGCGATCCGACCGCGGGTGGCATCAATCGCCTCCCTGACAACTCAGCTACACGGTGCCATGCATACCATCAGTATTAGAGTCAGGATAGTCGACGGAGGGCGCGAGGGTCTCGGGAGCTCTAAGCTCACGCGGCCATCTTGGTCAAGCGCTAGGCTCCTCCCCTCACTAGCTTGGTTTTTAACATGGGTAGGGGACTTGACTCCTAAACAATGATTCTGGGGAGCATGATTTGGACTCTTCATTGTTATCGAATGTGGGATATTTGGTAAGATTTCTGCTTCGGCTGTCTCATTGCTTGCGTAGGTTTTTACTTTGGTTGGAGCCTTGTCCTGTATGCAATGATTCTGATTGTCTGTGATCATATTTGTCTTTGTTTTAATTCTGTGACTAGTGATGTAAAAACTTCTGGCAGAGAGCTAAGCTTCTCAACAATTGAAAGGCTTGAACACCTCACAGAGTGTTGCTTCTTCAACATTTCCAGATTCCCTTCTAAGTTATCAATTTTGGATGCTATGTTCGTTATAGCTGTTGCTTTTGCCTGCATGGTGTCCATTTGAATTTCAAGTTTCAGTGTTTGCCGTGTGAGAGCATTAATGGCAGTCGTTAATGTTGAGTTTATTGAGGATAAGAGAGTATTTTGGTGGGAGCAGCCAGATTGAGTTGTGAGCTTTGTCCCGCCAAGTAGATGGTAAAAGTTCTGGTCCCATAAGGGGCTATTGCCTCCCAGTCCAAAAAGAGATGAACTTTGATTGAGAGTGTAAGGCTCCATTGCTGACTAATTTTGTGAAAGTGACAGATTGTAATGAGGGCCACTGCCACTCATCCATTGGGTCGCCTTGCGTTTCCATTCCGGGTTTGCAAGTCACCTTTCAGGGAGTTCAGGGCTGATGATATTCCTAGGACTTTAGGTTGTCCTTGCCCTGTATCACCCAGCATGGATTCCTGGATCAAGGGGCGATCAGCTCCACTGTTCAAGGGGCAGGTTGAAGGTTTGAGGGGACAGGAGTATATGCCCACATCTAAACAACAGCAGGGCAGACTCCATTGAATGTAATGCTTTATTAGTTCAAAAGTGCATGTGAAATCCACTCTGAATGGAGTTGAATGTCTGACTTCATTTTGAAATAGGTGGTAATGGGATTTTGTGTCTCATAGCCTGCTCATGTAATAGAATTATTTATTTGACACATGAGAGTTTGATTCTCAATAAAAGCTTAATCCTTATGGTATAACTGACACTTTATTATCTTTTATTGAAAACTCCTATTGTGATGCCACAAAACATCTTTTAATGGAATACACCTTAACACAGTTAAAGAATTGTTATTGTGTGTCTTGGACAGCACAGCTATGCATTTATTAGACAGGCCCAAGAATGATACGGCACTGTCTCCCCTCAACTTTACAACATTAATTACTGTATTTTTAATACAGAAAAGGTGTACTCTTTTTCTTGCTTTCCCTCAGTATCTGCTTTTGTTCCTCCTCTTCACACCTCACTCCTTTCCTTGTCTCCATGTTCCCTTCACTTTCTGACCTACGTCTGCGTTTACTCTTAATTGCCACCACCCGCACTAACTGCTTTTCATTTTCTACCTTCCCATCTTTCCATTCCACAATCCTTTCATCGCAGCTATCTGATCTTCTTCCCTTGCTTTTCTCCTCTTTCCACCTTTAGTTCTCATCAAGTTCCACTCCAATATTGCAGTTCCAATCGTTGCTTTCTCCACTTCTCTTCACACTCTTTGTCTCCCCTATCTACCTTTACCTTCAGACCTTTCCTACTTCTTCACTCTACCTTTTATGCTTTTGCTTCTTGCACATATCTTTATATCCACCCCAGGAATCCACATTTGGGCTCGGGGTCATAAATTTAAATCTTGGTGTGGCCACTTAGACTTTCATCTTTCTGAGGTCGATAAAATGTGTGCTATTGAGTTGGATACCAACATTTTTAATTTGGTGTCAGGCCCCTCTCTGGTTGATATATGTACTTTGCAAAGATATATGATGTGTTACAGACACAGAAATGTATTTTAATCTTTTGTTTTTTAATATTATTTCCAATATTACATTGTTTTTATTCCCTCTGTCCCTCTGTGACCCAGTACCTCCATGCCTCCTTTTTTCTTTCCATTCTTGTTTCCTTACATCCTCATTCATTCACCATTCTTCCTCCCTCGGTGCATTATTTCCTTCTTCCTTCATTCGTTACTTACTTTCTTCATTTGAGGATTCAAATGTTCTTTCCAAATGCTGCATTTTGAGATGTATGCACATTCTCTAATCTGAGTTATCTTTTGAGTTGTTGTCATAGGCATTTTATTTGTTATATTATGAAATGTTATATTGATTTGTTAAGTGCACTGATCACCCGGGAGGGTATTGAGGTACTTGGGCAGGTGTGTTGGTGGGAAGTCCCCAAGGCACTCATATGAAGAGCCATGTCTTCAGTTTCATGCAGAACTCAAGAAGTGAGGAGGTGGCTCTGATGTGTTGAGGCTTGTGGATGTGGGTAGAGCAATTACATGAGGTGGGTGGAGCACCTGTACTTAATATTTTACAAACTAAGCACTGGCTGAAATGATCCCAATTTTTAAAAAGATTTCCAGGTCCCTTCCCTCTAACTACAGACCAATCCGCCTCATTGATAGTTCATAAAAATTGTTGAGTTGGATCATTTTGAATAGGTTGATTGAGTGGATGTCCGATTCAAATGTGCTAAATTCCTTGCAGATGGGCTTCACGAATGGCTTAGGAACAATTGATGAGGTGTTCCGCATGGGGGGGGGCGGGGGCAGGCAGACTTTATGTTATATTTTTGGACCTTCCATCTGCTCTTGATCTAGCCCCCACAGAATCTCTGTGGAAGGTATAGGCGGAGATGGGGGTCCCTGGGAATCTTATAGAAGTTTTAACTAGACTACGTTAGACCAATTATGCCTAGATGTGGTTCTCAGAGTGAATTAACACATCCCATCCCATATAATCAGGGAGTAAGGCAGGGTGGTGTGCTGGCTCCTATCCTCTTTCTATTATATATGAATGATTTAGTACCACAGCTTGAGAAATGTTAGAGTAACGCCCAACGCCTTGCCGGAGTTAAGATCCCAACCCTTTTGATTGCAGACAAAACCCTTTTATTATCAAAATCCCCTATAAGGCTCTAGATTCTTCTGGATTGTTTTGGGTTCTTCTGAAAGCAGCAGAGGCTGATGATTAACCTCGGCAGACAAAATACATGGTTTTTAAACCCTAGCCAACAACCCATGCAAACTCGACTCTCCTTTTTTCATCCGGTTACTCCAGCCCTTGAAATCTACAAAAGTCAGACTCTAGGAGCCACTCGGTGGAGAGCTTTTGGGCTTCCAGGACACTAGACCCGTAGAGAATATAGAAAATAATTTTTATGAGGAACCTAAGAAACTTACCAGCTAGCATCCTGCTTGTCCCCCCACATCTAGATTATGGCCTTAGACGCATCAATGACACAGCTGGGATAAGACTGCTTTTGTGCTGGCTGAGACTCTGAGTTACTCCAGAGCTCATGACATTTCACATGGCCATAGAGGACCTGTAAGATTACTTGGCTTCAGATAATGAAATATCGGCTGGCCCAGATTAGGTACAGGAATCTTTGGTTTTTCCCTGCCCTTGCTGAGTTAATTTTAAATCTGAGCTAAAAGGCACCTATTGGCGTTATACTGAGAACCGAACTGAATACGCTCTTATGGCCAGTTCTCTAGCTGTTTCTTTTTACGGCTCAAAGTAGATTACCACCTGGGAGCATTTTTGGATGCGATCAACCCCCCGTTGTAAAGCCTTTCTATGAGTTATTTTGCAAGGGTATCTTGCCTATTTGCTCTTTTGCAGTTAAATGGAATTGCCACTCTAGCAATTGTGACAGATTTGGCCTGTTCTGCCCTGAGGTGGTCAAATCAGCTGAGCATGTCACATTTTTCTGTTCAACATGCATAAGCATCAGAAGGAAGTGGATTTGCACTAATATGCAGATTAGGAATTTTAGGAATACATACAGTATTTTCAGAAGTGTTACCAGACAATGCATTGTGTTCTCTTTCACACAATTTTTAATGTACACATGGAGGCTAGTTCTCCTAATTTCGCCATTCTAATGCCTGCTCTTGTAAATATGGGGCAGTGTCAAAAGCAATGGCTGTTGCAGTGGAAAGCCCCCAAATATGCCCCTATCACGCTAAGTAATGAGTGTAAAGTAGCCGCATTTACAAGGTGGCGTTAAGCCACACAAAGTGGCTTAATGCTACTTTGTTAGGATGAAGAAGGGCATATTTCCACCATATTAAAAAGCTTACCACCTGCTTCTTTATGCTTAAAGTAATCAGGAAAATTACTCAGTTCCTGCAGAGCTGCTCCAGAAAAAAACCTATTTCAGGCCCTTATCATCGCTAGGTTGGACTTTTGCAATTCTCTTTCGTAGGATTGTCTCCGATCCCCGCTAAAAACTACAACTTAACCAAAGTGCCTAGTCTGAGGCTGAGCAGGAAAACTAGCATTTCTGTCCATCTTCCTCTCCTTTACAGGCTCCCTATGAGCAAGTGTTGGTTATTGAAGATCTTATGCTTCTGGGCCGTATACAGCCTCTCCACTGACAGCTACTAGGCTTCTCTTTTCTAACCTATCCCCCAACTAGATTCCTCCAATTCAGATCTTTACATTATGCTTACCTACAAGACAAAAATATATGTATAATATAGTCTAGTTCTCTTGTAGAACCCACCTTGTGAACCAAGATCACAGCATATAAAACTGGAAAAAAAATATGCCCCAAGAGCAGAAAAGAGAAAGGCAGAAAATCACTAGCAGCCCGATCGGAATCGACTTAACTGTATGAAATATCTACTAATTGGTTGAAAGCATGCCCAATCAGAATTTTTGAAAGATCATGTTGTTGAAAAATCAGATTGACAAAGCATTACCCCATCAGAACTAGGCATTACACTTGCACAATTTTCACTGGGTACGGGTAGCCAGTAGGAACAGCTGTGTCATGGACTACCTGGGGATGGCAAACTTGTAGTCATCTATAGACTGGTGTGAGATGCTATTAATTTTTATTGCCTGGAAAGCCAAAGTGGATCCCCCCAAGATTTGCTGCTTCTTACCATGATCTAAAAAAGCCCCCATATGTTCAATGGAGGGAACAGTCGGAACAATACACAATGGTTCAGTAAATGCTTCCATGAACAGCCACAGCAGGTAAGGTATTACAACACATATATGAAACATTATGATTTGATAACCACGTACCAAGTATTACACCTCTAAGTGCACCTGCCGTCTTTCCACTAAAATATACATCACTGATATCCTCATATCTCAGTGTCCTGGCTGTTCGGCACTTATTGCTGTGGAAGGTTGCGCTCTTAAAATGTATTGTTAGTCAAGCACATGATGCCTTAATTCCACTAATATACTTACTGCATGCCTGAGAAAATATAAGATGAACTTTGGAATGAGGTTTTCACTTGATTAAACTGTTGGTTTCTTGTTTTATTGCCCAATCCAGCCCTTCAGAAAGCTTATTCGATCAATCCAAACACCATGCGAAACATGTGTCAGCTTAAAGGTTTTAAGAATGTAGAATGTTGTACAATGAACAAATAATATAATACTGAAGTTACTACTTGCAGCAAAAGTGTTCATTCTAGAAATGTGTTATTTTCACCATTAGAAATGTACCCCTTAGGGTATGAGGTTCCAAACAAATGAAGTCACTAGGACAGTATGTTCTCTTATTAGGTTATTAGTATCATAACTGAACAGAAATAAGTCCATTGTTTGGGTCCTTCTTTTTGTAGAAAAAAAGCCTCAGTTCAATCATCAAACATGCAAATTAAATGATGTACAGCTTTTCATACTAACACATTATCTCAACCAGGCAAACAATGCATGTTATGCAGAGTTCCACAGTTTTACCAACTTACAGAATACACTAGATGATGGAAAACTGACGTGTGCTATATTTGTGTTTGAGGTAAGACAGTGAGAAGGTACAACATGAAAGGGTGTGCTACCATGGATGCCTGTGATGCTGGACAATTCAGAATAGCGTCATCTAAATCATTTTATTTTGATGTAAAATGTATTCCTGCCAATAAAGTTTAAAATGGCCCTAGTAGTCTACAATCCATCCTTTTCTCAGCCTTGTTAATCATCATCGATAATTCACTGTGGCCACCAGGACCATCTGATGCTGAGAGTCAGGTTTCATGAACAGGTCCACAGTTTGAACTAACCACATCTTTATCACCATGCTGGCGACTAATTAGGTCAAAGTGACGCACATTGTAAAGACACCATGCTGTTTGTGGGCCAATCCATTTTCTATTGGGCCAGCTTTGTCTGTAGATTGGGTTCTACCTGTAGGCACATTGAAGCCTTCAGCATTTATTATATGTATGTATTTTGAATGTCACTTATAGAGAGGAAATGGAGTGATGTGAATGGTAGAGTTTGACAGTACATAGCGGGTGGACAAAGAGGAGATGGAATGTTTGGAGCAAGGCTACAGCCCTGAGTGGTGAACCTTGAAGAGCCATGAAGATGATAGCCACCATGAGCATTATAGTGAACATGTATATGATTAGTCAAAACTTAAGTTATTTTAGTATTGTTTAACATTTATGATGTCATTGGTCCCAGAGGTCTCAGTGGGAGCTGCTGGGTGCATGGGGCAGGTTTAACTAATGAACCAGACTTCAAAGGGGTTTAACTTCCTACTGACATTGTATGTGAGACAAATGAAAATGTGAAAGAGGGATACCATGGAGAATCCTGATTTACCTTGAAATATGGTGCATGGCTAGCTAACCACATCCCTTTCTTCCCAGTATCATCTCAAACTTGAGCAGCTCCTTCCGAGGACTAGCAAGAAAAGGCCCACTTACCTCTGAGAGAGGACTCTTGTAGGAAAGTAGGATCTGCTTTTATGGTTCACCCCACTTTTTGCCTGGTTTCTATGCTGCTTCTGACTAGTTTGGCTGGGATCCTGCTAATCAGGACCCCAGTCTTTGTGCTTTCTCCCCTTAATTGGTATGGTAATTCCATGCACTGTAAAGCTCCTCTGGGAGACAATAGGTGCTCCTATTACCAGTCTTCTAGACCAAGATAGCACAACATTGCTGATACTAACCAGAGAAACAATTCTTCCCTTCTGCTACTGAGCCAAGCTTGAGCAGGGAAAGGCAGAACAATAGGTATCCTGTCACAGGGAGGTGTGACCACCTCCCATATGGGGTTTAGTGTATTGGGGCCGGTGGGAGAGGTTGCCAGTGCCTTACAGTCTGCTTGAGGGTCTCATTTGGTACTCTCCTGGCATAGTCCAGTTCAAACCAGCTCGGGGAGCCTTTGGCTCTCCTCTCTGGTGCAAAACTGGACATAGGACATAGGAGTATCCTCCCCACGGTCCTACCCCTCCCCTGAGAGGGAACCTTGAATTGTCCGAACCCTTTTAATCAATGAATCAATCAATCAATCAATCAATCAGGACATTTATAGAGCGGGCTACTCACCTGTGAGGGTCTCAAGGCGCTGAAGGGAGGGGGGGTGCCGCTACTGCTCGAATAGCCAGGTCTTGAGGTGTTTCCTGAAGGTGAGATGGTCCTGGGTCAGTTGTAGGTGTGCGGGAGGGAGTTCCACGTTTTGGCTGCCTGGTAGGAGAACGATCTCCCTCCGGTGGTGGTTTTGCGGATCTGAGGGACTGTGGCGAGAGCGAGGCTGGCGGAGCGGAGCTGGTGTGTGGGGTGTAGAACAAGAGGCGGCTGTTGAGGTATTCGGGGCCCATGTCGTGGAGTGCTTTGTGTGTGTTGGTGAGGAGCCTGAATGTGATCCTCTTACTGATGGGGAGCCAGTGCAGGTTTCTCAGGTGGGCGGATATGTGGCTGTGGTGAGGGATGTCGAGGATGAGTCATGCGGATGCGTTCTGTATGTGTTGGAGTCGTTTTTGAAGTTTGGCAGTGGTTCCTGCGTAAAGGGCGTTTCCGTAGTCCAGTCGGCTGGTGACGAGGGACTGGGTGACGGTCTTCCTGGTTTCGGTGGGGATCCACCTGAAGATTTTTCGGAGCAGGCGCAGGGTGTTTAAGCAAGAGGACGAGATGGCGTTGACTTGCTTGGTCATCGTGAGCGAGGAGTCCAGGATGAATCCCAGGTTGCGTGCGTGGTCCGATGGTGTTGGCGCGGAGCCCAGCGCTGTGGGCCACCAGGAGTCTTCCCAGGCGGATGGGGATTGTCCGAAGATGAGGACCTCCGTCTTGTCTGTATTCAGCTTCAGGCGACCTCCTTCATTCCTTCCTGGAGGTTGGTTTTGGCAGTGGCTGGGTCTTTGGTGAGGGAGAGTATCAGCTGGGTGTCGTCGGCGTAGGAGATGATGTTGATGTTGTGTTTGCGTGCGATGGCGGTGAGGGGGCTCATGTAGATATTGAAGAGGGTTGGACTGAGCGAGGAGCCTTGGGGTACGCCGCAGATGATCTCGGTGGCCGCTGAGCGGAAGGGAGGGAGGCGGACTCTCTGGGTTCTGTCGGAGAGGAACGAGGAGATCCAGTCCAGGGCCTTTCCTGGGATCCCAGTGTTGAAGAGGTGGATTGTTAGGGTGCGATGGCATACGGTATCGAAGGCTGCCGAGAGGTCTAGGAGGATGAGAGCGATAGTTTCCCCGTTGTCCATCAGGGTCCTGATGTCGTCGGTGGCTGCGATGAGGGCGATCTCGGTGCTGTGGTTGGCTCGGAATCCGGACTGGGATGGGTCGAGCGAGTTGTTTGCCTCCAGGAAAGCGGTCAGCTGTTTGTTGACGGTCTTCTCGATGACTTTAGCCTGGAAGGGAAGAAGAGAGATGGGGCAGAAGTTCTTGAGGTCTTTGGGGTCCGCTGTGGGTTTTTTCAAAAGGGCGTTGATTTCTGCGTGCTTCCAACTCTCAGGGAAGGTGGCGGACGTGAAGTAGTTGTTTATGATGTTCCGGAGATGGGGTGCGATGATGGTGTCGCCTTTGTTGAAGATGTGATGGGGGCATGGGTCAGAGGGGGAGCCGGAGTGGATGGAGTTCATGGCGTTGGTGGTGTCTTCAATGCTAATGGGGGTCCAGGCGTTGAGGGTGGTGGTCGGGGTCGTTGGTTCGATGACTGGAGGCGTAGTCTGGGTCCCGAAGCTGTCGTGTATGTCTGCGATCTTGCGGTGGAATTACGTGGCGAGGGAGTTGCAGAGGTCTTGTGATGGTGTGATGTCGTTGTTGCTGGCGCTGGGGTTGGAGAGCTCTTTGACAATGCTGAAGAGTTCCTTGCTGTTGTGAGTGTTGTTGTCTAGCCGCTCTTTGAATGATGACCTTTTGGTGGAGCGGATCAGCTGTTGGTATTCGCGGGTGGCGTTCTAGAGGGCTGCCATGTTTTCTGTCGTCCGTTCGTGGCGCCAGGTTTTTTCGAGGGTTCGGCAGGATTTCTTTGATTCTTTGAGGGTGTCTGTGAACCATGAGGTTTTCCTGTTGCCGGTCTTGCCTGGGGGGTTCTTCAGGGGGACGTGGTCGTCGGCGCAGTGGGTGATCCACTGTGTGAGGTTGTGGGCTGCGTTGTTGGTGTAAGCGGTGTCGGCTGGCGGGTTCTGGCTCAGCGATGGGAGGAGCTGGTCTGCGGTGATTTTGCTCCAGCATCTGCGGGGGATCTGTTGCGTGCGGTGGTGGGATGTATGCTTTTTGAAGGTGAAGTGGATGCATCTGTGGTCGGTCCAGTGTAGTCCGGTGGAGTGGCTGAAGGAGACGTGGTTGCTGGCGGAGAAGATGGGGTCCAGCGTGTGGCCCACCAGATGGGTGGGGGTGTTAACCAGTTGCTTGAGTCCGAGGTTGGCGAGGTTGTCGAGCAGGGTGGTGGTGTTGTTGTCGCTGTTTTTCTCCAGGTGGAAGTTCAGATCCCCTAGGAGGATGTATTCTGGTGAGGCTAGGGCGTGTGGGCTGATGAAGTCGGCGATGGTTTCGCTGAATTGTGTGCGCGGGCCCGGAGGTCTGTAGATGAGCGTTCCTCTAAGGGTGGTCTTGGGGTCGGTGTGAATCTGGAAGTGCAGGTGTTCGGCGTCGGAGAGTGTGTCTTCGGTGTTGGTCGTGATGTTGATGGTGTTCCTGTGGACGATGGCGATCCCTCCTCTGGTTCGGTTGACGCGGTCTTTATGGGTGATCTTGTAGCCGTCCAAGATGGCTATGGCGATATCGGGGGCCGAGGAGGCGTTCATCCAGGTTTCCGTGAGGAAGGCGACGTCTGGTGCTGTTGTGTCGAGGAGGTCACAGAGTTCGATGGCGTGCTTGTGGACTGAGCGTGTGTAGATGAGGATTCACTTGAGGTGGTTGTTGTTGATGTTGGGTTTGGTGGGCTGTCTACAGTTTCGGAGGAAGGTGAATCTGCATGCTTGACAGGTGAAGGGTCCGTGGGTTTGCTTCGGGGTGGCTCGGTAGCAGGCGGGTGTTTGTCCGGTGTTGAGTGAATTCAGGGCGGCAGAGTCGTAGCTCAGACGGGCTTGCCTTAGACGCGTCAGCGGCGCACCCGCTGCTCGCGTCCGTGGCGCACCCGCTGCTCGCGTCCGCTGCGTGGCCGCTGCGCGGCCTCAATATGAGGGGCTGTGGGAGGGAGGAGCAGCTGGGAGGCGGGAGCGGGGTGGCGAATGGGATAGCGGGGGGCGGGGCCGCAGGGACGCAGCGGCGGGAAATGGCACAGGAGGAAGGCGGGGGAAGGGCACAGACGGAAAACAGCGGTGGTACAAGCGCAAGTCAGGCAACAATGAAGGGGTACAGAAAGAGAAAAAAAAAGAACGGGGCAAGGGGCACAGAGCAAAAACGAAAAACGAAAACAGGCAACAGTGTAGGGGTACAAAAGGCAGAAACGGGGCAAGGGGCACAGAGCAAAACGAAAAACGAAAACAGGCAACAGTGAAGGGGTACAGAATACAGAAACGGGGCAAGGGGCACAGAGCAAAACGAAAAACGAAAACAGGCAACAATGAAGGGGAGCAGAGGCAACAGGGGGACACAGAAGGAAGAAACGGCAGAAATGCGGAAGAGAGCAGGCAACAAGTGAGGCAACAAGTGAGGGGAGCACAGAGGCAAATGGGGCAGGCGGCACAGAAGGACAGAAACGGCGGAAATGCGGAGGAACAGGCAACAGGTGTGAGGGGCACAGGAGGCAAAACGGGGCAAGGTGCACAGAGGAAGAACGGCGGGAAGAAGGCGGTGGAAAGCCGAGTGACAACACAGACAGTGCGTGAGGACCAAGGGGGGCTCACGTATCAGCAGGCAGGCGGCAGGAGCAGGCGACAGCGGGGGCAGGCATCACAGGAGGTCCGTGTGGTGGCTGGAGGGGCGACCTACCTGAGGCAGGGTCAAAGGTCAAAGGTCAAAGGTCACCCTTTCCTTAGGGTACTTAAGGGCTTACCTGTAGGTAGGTCCCTAGATTCATCGTGGGACAAGATTAATTTCAAGACACCAATTCTTATTCGATTATCTGGGCCTCAAGACTGCAACTAGGAAGACTCCTGCTGCTTCTGGTCTCGTCACCCTGCTCACCTGCTGCAACTTTTGTGCCTGTGCTCCATACAGGAACCTTCCTAGGCCTGTGGACATCCAAGACACCTGAAAGAATCTCCCTTGAAGTGAAGGAGTAACTTCCCTGCATCTGCAGGCACCGCAAACTAAGCTGACCGGTCTGCTGATCCTGGGCTCCCATGGACTTTCAAAAGGCTCAGCAACACAGGTGGTAGTACTTCACATCCATTGAGGCCTGCCCCTTCCTCTCACCAAGTTTGAAGTCAGTATCCCTTGTCATAGCCACAGGAACGGGACCCTTGTGCACCATGTCGGCTTGCCATTGCAAAGGCTTACTTCCTTCCTTCCTCCATGATCTTTGGGCTCCAATTAGCCCCAACCTCAATATCTCCTGTGACCAAGATCTTCATTCTCAACACATTGCACCATGAGCCTGAACCTTTGGTGAGCTTCTTGAGGTCCGCTTGCAACTCCAGTACCTATGGCCTGTGGGTCCTCTTGAGGGTCTTCTTTGATTTCTGTGGACTCCCCTAATTGCTCGAGGCCTGCCCTGACTCCCCTGCCTGTGTGGAGTCACCTGGATCTTGCTGGTCCCAACACAGTACGTTGTTTGCAGTTGCCAAGGCTTGTTGGTGCTCTTGATGGACACCGACCCCTCAGCTCTTGATATCAGACATGGGACAGCTCGTGAACAGCTCCTAGTCTTCCAAAGAATTGCCATGTATTCACAGCTGCAGCTCCAAGGTCACCGTCAACTCTCCCGCAACTCCCGACATCGGTGGGCATTCGTCTTTCGTGCTTCATGGTCACTCCTGAGAGGCATAGACTCTGTCACCTCTGCTTGCAGGTACTTTTCATCTTGAGTCCACTTTTGGATTTCACCTGACACTTTCTTCTTCTCCAGCAGTGGCATCTTCCTGAAGTCCTCCATTGAGTTTGACAGCGGTTTCCAATGTCACTTCACACCTTTGCATATGGCTTCCCTGGTGTAGGTATCCTGGTTCCTAGGGCATCCACTGATGGGGTGGCTCTCCAACCTTCTATATTCCATGGGGCTTCCTCAGGGTCTGCTGGGAATGGTCCTTCTTCTTTAACTTTGCAACCGCAACTTACCCATTGACTTGTAATGAGCCTGCCGTCATGTTCCCACTCTGCACACAGCCTCTGTGGGATTCCTGGTTACTTACCTCAGGTAGTTCTTTGGGTCCCCGGTGCTTCTGCATCTTCTCGGTACAGTCTTGACTTGAGTCATGGTTCACATATCACTATTTTATCATATCGTTTGAGCTACCCATGGAAATCACTGTGTATTGGTGATACTTACCTGTTTTTATTGCAAAGTATTGTGTGTATTGTGTATATTTCTGGGTAAGAGATATTTGTATGTGTTAGTGAGTGCCTTATAATAATACATATTTTTATAAATACACTGTATGATTCTTTTTTTACTTAATCTGTACCAATAGGATTATGTTTTGGTAAAACAAGCTGCTTTACACTTCTTCTGGACTGAGCCCAAAGGCTGCGTTCTACACTTACCACTTAGAGAGCTTTCTAAGGTTGTCTAAGAGCACGAACATCACCAGAAGGGTTGTCTGGATTAGTGCAGGGTGCCCACTTAAATAAGTGTGCACCATATACTAAGCCAGCTTCTCACAACACTGAAAAGTGCTGATGATCAAACACTGTAGCTGATCATCCCCATGTTCTTCTCCACCTCTGACCAATGTCCCCTCACACTGATTTTCCACACTTCTAAAACACAGAATGCACTGATATTTGTGGGACTTTTCTGTGTGTTCCCATATCCATCCTGCTCTGCCACATCACGTTTTGTGGGTGGTAACAAGTAAACACAGGGAAAGCGGCCTGGGCATACAAATCTGTCATTAAATTGACCTTGATACTTTTCATTACTTTTGCACCTGGCTACTGTGGTGATGGAAGCGTGACACATTTTGGTTTTTTTTGCTGTATCCGTTTTCTCTGACCATAGGTTTGTGTACACCTCACTACTGCTAACCAGTGGCAAAGTGCTTGTGATCTCCTCTTTAAAAATGTTAGAATTGGTATACCACACAGCGGCAAATTTAATATATTTGTAAGTCCCTAGTAGATAGCACCACATGTATCCAGTTTCATACAATGACTTTGCCCCAAGAGGGATGAGGCATGCTGTTGTGGGTCTAGTGAATTGCATCAATAAGGTGAGTTGTTGGGCCACTGCCTTAATTACTGTGGTGTAGACACACAAAGACTCCACAGACTGTTAATCACCATGAGATAATCCTGTATTGCCTCACATTGGAGAACCCCCTTAAAATAATTGCATCACTAAGGTATATTAAAGACACGTTGGAAAGCCTTGGAATATCAGATATGTTAAAAAAATTAGATCGGTGAAGAAAGGCGATAAAAAGGTTAGCATGGAACAAGAAGCTAAGGAATTGCTAAAACTGTTAGTTAGAGCACATGTCTTAGTAAAAACAGTGCAAGGGAATAGAACACTATCTTACTATTTTAACTAGTGATTATGCACATTTTTTAATTACTCATTTTAGAATCAATATGTTCCATCATCTTGTGGCTGTCCCTATTGGATTTATAGCGAGAACTGAAGATAGAGGACCCTGTGGCTGTGATAATAGGTCTCCACAGGACATTTTACATTTTGTGTTTTTATGCAAATATTTTACGCATTCCCGGCAACTGAATCTTAAACCATATCTAAAAGATATAGGGGCAGATTTATGTTGCACTTGCGCCACTTTTGCGCCACCGTTGCGTCACTTTTGTGACGCAGCAGCGGCGCAAATCCTGCGCCATGGTGCGGGGTATTTACAACGTGACGCATCTGGGAGATGCGTCACGTTGTAAAGCCCTGCGCCAAATGTAGGCGTTCCAGGGCAGGTGGGGGCGTTCCGGCGCAGGAACGCCTCCTAAAAGTGGCTGAGTGAAATCTACAAGATTTCACTCAGTCACTTTTAGGCCCATGCTGCGTCAAAACCCTGCGCCTGCTTGAAGCAGGCGTAAGGATTGACGCAGCATTGTACAGATAGGGCCCCCCAGAACATTGCTGGAGCTGCGTCGCGCTTGCGACGCAACTCCAGCAATGCGCCACTTTTACGGCACAGATGCGTCACGCATCTGTGCCGTTTTTGCCCCATGGTGCGCCGCATTATAAATGCGGCGCATCCATGGTGGCGCAGCTGTGGCGCATAATAATTGGCGCATCCCTGCTGATATGCAGGGATGCGGCAGTTGACATAAATCTGCCCCATAGGCTTTAGACAGGCTCGAATTGCGCTTTTGTACATGCAACTGTTACAGACTGAACATATTTTATTTGTGGTTACACACTTTTTAAGAGCAATAGTGAGGTGTTTTATGTAAATTGTAATACATCTAAATTAGGCCTCTAGAAAAACATCCGGTTTTGAGACGTATGTATAATTTAATGACCCTGTAAGAGGAGTGTTTAATGTGCTGTTACTTTTATAGTGGTAACAAAATAAATTAACCCATTTGTCTGACTCTGTTATTTAGTTTTTTACTGTAGCGTGTCTTTTATGCTTGTATGCTTTGCTGAATTAAGATTGATTTATTACTATTACTAGCTTGGTTTTTAACGTGGGTAGGGGACTTGACTTCTAAACAATGATTCTAAGGAGCATGATTTGGACTCTTCATTGTTATTGAATGTGGGATATTTGGTAAGATTTCTGATTCGGCTGTCTCATTGCTTGCGTTGTTTTTTACTTTGGTTGGAGCCTTGTCCTGTATGCAATGATTCTGATTGTCTGTGATCATATTTGTCTTTGTTTTAATTGTGTGACTAGTGATGTGACAACTTCTGGCAGAGAGCTGAGCTTCTCAACAATTGGAAGGCTTGAACACCTCACAGAGTGTTGCTTCTTCAACATTTCCAGATTCCCTTCTAAGTTATCAATTCTGGATGCTATGTTCGTTATAGCTGTTGCTTTTGCCTGCATGGTGTCCATTTGAATTTCAAGTTTCTGTGTTTGCCGTGTGAGAGCATTAATGGCAGTCGTTAATGTTGAGTTTATTGAGGATAAGAGAGTATTTTGGTGGGAGCAGCCAGATTGAGTTGTGAGCTTTGTCCCGCCAAGTAGATGGTAAAAGTTCTGATCCCACAAGGGGCTATTGCCTCACAGTCCAAAAAGAGATGAAGTTTGATTGAGAGTGTAAGGCTCCATTGCTGACTAATTTTGTGAAAGTGACAGATTGTAATGAGGGCCACTGCCACTCATCCATTGGGTCGCCTTGGGTTTCCATTCCGGGTTTGCAAGTCACCTTTCAGGGAGTCCAGGGCTGATGATATTCCTAGGACTTTAGGTTGTCCTTGCCCTGTATCACCCAGCATGGATTCCTGGATCAAGGCGCGATCAGCTCCACTGTTCAAGGGGCAGGTTGAAGGTTTGAGGGGACAGGAGAATATGCCCACATCTCAACAACAGCAGGGCAGACTCCATTGAATTTGATGCTTTATTAGTTCAAAAGTGCATGTGAAATCCACTCCTAATGGAGTTGAATGTCTGACTTCATTTTGAAATAGGTGGTAATGGGATTTTGTGTCTCATAGCCTGCTCATGTAATAGAATTATTTCTTTGACACATGAGAGTTTGATTCTCAATAAAAGCTTAATCCTTATGGTATAACTGACACTTTATTATCTTTTATCGAAAACTCCTATTGTGATGCCACAACACATCTTTTAATGGAATACGTCTTACACTGTTAAAGAATTGCTATTGTGTGTCTTGGACAGCACAGCTATGCATTTATTAGACAGGCCCAAGAATGATACGGCCCTGTCACCCCTCAACTTTACAACATTAATTACTGTATTTTTAATACAGAAGAGGTGTACTCTTTTTCTTGATTTTCATCATTATCTGCTTTTGTTCCTCCTCTTCACACCTCACTCCATTCCTTGTCTCCATGCTCCCTTCACTTTCTGACCTACGTCTGCGTTTACTCTTAATTGCCACCTCCCGCATTAACTGCTTTTTATTTTCTACCTTCTCATCTTTCCCTTCTACACTCCTTTCATCCCAGCTATCTGATCTTCTTCCCTTGCTTTTCTCCTCTTTCCACTTTTAGTTCTCATCATGTTCCACTCCAATATTGCAGTCCCAATCATTGCTCTCTCCACTTCTCTTCACACTCTTTGTCTCCCCTATCTACCTTTACCTTCAGACCTTTCCTACTTCTTCACTCTACCTTTTATGCTTTTGCTTCTTGCACATATCTTTATATCCACCCCAGGAATCCACAGTTGAGCTCAGGGTCATAAATTTAAATCTTGGTGTGGCCACTTAGACTTTCATCTTTCTGAGGTCGATAAAATGTGTGCTATTGAGTTGGATACCAACATTTTTAATTTGGTGTCAGGCCCCTCTCTGGTTGATATATGTACTTTGCAAAGATATATGATGTGTTACAGACACAGAAATGTATTTTAATCTTTTGTTTTTTAATATTATTTCCAATATTACATTGTTTTTATTCCCTCTGTCCCTCTGTGACCCAGTACCTCCATGCCTCCTTTTTTCTTTCCATTCTTGTTTCCTTACATCCTCATTCATTCACCATTCTTCCTCCCTCGGTGCATTATTTCCTTCTTCCTTCATTCGTTACTTACTTTCTTCATTTGAGGATTCAAATGTTCTTTCCAAATGCTGCATTTTGAGATGTATGCACATTCTCTAATCTGAGTTATCTTTTGAGTTGTTTTTTTTTTGAAACCGTTTATTACAAAACTCAAAAAATATACAAAGATGGGCCTACAACCTTCCGGCCGGCCGCTAGCAAACAAAAGGAGCATATGATACACATTGTAGAGCGCGCGTTGCGGCTGAGGAAGATGCACAGGAGTTAGCAGCGTTGATAGCCACACCATCCGGACCCCACTGTACGGTTTCATTTTAAACTGAAATAACAACCAGAAAAAACAAAACCACAAGGCAATCTACAATCAGAAATAGCAGCATGTGCTCCCCTGAGAGGGGGACCCTACCAATCCATAGGAGTATCAAGAAGGGGAAGAGATCAGGATTAGGGCTGGGTAAAACTCAATGCCCGGAACAGGGAAGATGGGTCGGCTACGGGGATGGGGCAGGCGACGGATCAGGCAATAACGGCAGAGTACAGATTCCCCCGCGGTAGGCGTTCCAGGGGCCCCAGACTTTCACCCATGTCCCAGGCTTACCTCTCGCAACATACACCACCTTTTCCCGAAACATGCACCAATCCATATGTTCCTTCCAGGCCGAGACAGTCGGGGACCTCTGAGATCCCCACAGTTGAGCAATATCACGCTTGGCCACCATATATCCCAGAGTCACCCACCACGTCTGTGGCGCCGAGTAGTCGGTAGGTTCCCACACATTCAACAGGCATCTCCTCGCTTCGGGTAGCAGCACCACATGCGTAACCACACGCAGGACCTCATGCACACCACGCCAGAATCGCTCCACCTCCGGGCATTCCCACAATATATGCAGAAAGGTCCCCAAAGCGCCACACCCACGCTTACACAACCCGTCCACAGCATAGCCCATACGCAGAAGCCTCGGCCCCGTCATGTAGACTCTGTGGAGTATCTTGAGCTGGACGAAGCGAAGGCGGGCCGGTATGGCCACCTCTTTCAGGGAGGCCACCGCAGAGGTCCAGTCCTCGTCGTCCAGCTCCAGTCCATCGGCAACCCAAGCCTCACGAAGGGCAATCAGCAATCCCGAGCGGTCATTGATCAGTTTTTTGTAGATCAGTGAGATCGTGCTGTCCGGAACGTGTCCATCCAGCACTCTATCCTCCAGGGGGGAATACTCCAGGATGGATGCAACGTCCGGGAAGACGGAGCCCAGTGCATGACGGATCTGCAAAAACCGAAAGTACTCTCTGTCATGCAACTGGAATTCCGTCTGCAGCATCTCGAACGTTTTAAATCCTCCCCTCGTCCAGAGATCCCCCACTTTGCTGATGCCTATCATGTCCCACTTCTCGAAGCCCTTCGAGGTCCACAGGGAGCCCAACTGCTCGGACGCGTATAGTGGCGATGCCCGGGTCAGACGGTCCTTCCACCCCATCGCCACATTGGCCGCGTGCCACACTCGCACCATGACACGCGTGGGGCCGGTAAGCCGAGCGTCGGGCGCGCTAGAGTAGAGCGCTCGATTATAGTCCCCACCCGGGAGTAGCATCTTATCCATTTCGAATGCCGGGTTTAAGGCGGGCCCGTACAGGCCGTGATTAATCGCAGCCAGCTGGGAGACCCAATAGTACCGCTTGATATCCGGGAGGGCGATCCCTCTGTCATACCATGGGAGCGTCAGCTTCGCCAGCGCGATACGCGGCCTCCCGTCCCAGAACAGGCGGCGCTGCAAACTCTCCACCTCACGGAAGTAGCGCGCTGGGACGAGGTCCATGGTGTTCTGCAAGGCGTACCGGAAACGCGGCAGAGACATCATCTTGAACAATGCCGCCCGGCCGAGCGGCGAAAGCGGCAAGCGCCGCCAGCGCGTGACATCTTCCTTCAGGCGCAGGAGGGGGGGAAGCAAGTTCCGATCATACCGGGCCTCCGGGTCCAGAGTAATGAAGACACCCAGGTACCGAAATCCCTGCGGGGCGATCTGGATCGGACAGCCCCGCGGGAGAATAGGAGCCTCCCCAGAGAGAACATACACACACGATTTAGCCCAGTTGATGACAAGGCCGGAGTTACGACCAAATGAATGCAAAACATCAACCAGTACTATAAGTGAGTTACGTGGGGAAGCTAGGTACAAGAGGATGTCATCAGCGTATAGGGATATGCGGTCCTCATACTCGGGGGTCCAACGGAGACCACGGATGGGAGGCTCCCACCGCAGCCACTCTGCCAGGGGCTCCAAGGCAAGCGCAAAAAGGAGCGGCGATAAGGGGCAGCCCTGCCGCGTGCCCCGGCCCAGCTCGAACGGAGCCGATACTCTACCGTTCACCACCACCTGCGCCAATGGGCCCGAATACAGCAATTTGACCCAACTGATGAACCCTGCGCCAAAGCCAAACTTCGCAAGCATCGCCCAGATGTATGGCCATTCAAGCGTATCAAACGCCATGGTGGCGTCCAGGGATGCCAAAATGGCCGGCTCCCGTATGTACTGAACACGTGCGAGCACCCCATGCAAACGCCGCAAGTTAAGAGCTGTGTTACGATGGGGAATAAAGCCGGACTGATCCTGGTGAACCAGTTCGCCCACCACGCCGACCAGCCGATTGGCCAGGACCTTGGCGAGAATTTTAGGCTCCGCGTTCAGTAGCGAAATGGGCCGATAGGATGTAACCCGGTCCCGAGGTCTCCCCTCCTTGTGGATAACCACGATTGTAGCCAGACGCTGGTCCAGCGGGAGGGAGCGCACCGAATGGGCCTCCAGGAACATCGATCGGAGATGTGGTGCCAGCGTATCCGGTCTCAATTTGTACAACTCGATGGGGAGACCATTAGGACCCATGGCCTTGCCGGAAGCGACCAAACGTATGGCGAGGGCGATTTCGTCGGAGGTTGGAGCGGCGTCCAACGACACTCTGTCCTCCTCCGAAAGGGAAGGCAGCGCAATATCCCTGAGCAGGGTACGGGAATCCTCTTCAGAGCAGGAAGACACCGGGGAATACACCCCACGGAAATAGTCCGCGAAGCAGGAGACAATTTCTTCCGGCTCAGTAACACACACACCGTCTGTTTTCTCAATTAGCGGGACTACACGACTCGCTCTCTCCTTTTTGTCCAGCCACGCAATCAATTTACCAGCCTTATCACCCACATCATACAATCTCCCCTGTTGCTCTCTACTGAGGCCCCTGGCTGCCTCCGTGACGAGGGCCCTATAGGCCGCTTGCTTGAGTTGGAGGACATGTAATACGGCATCCGTCACCCCACTTTCTAGATTACCCTCCAACTCGGCTATCTCAGCTTCCACCCGGGTCACCTCCTCCCGCTCGCGCCTCCGGGTGTGGGAAATGAGGGACAGGGCCTCTCCTCGTAGTACTGTCTTGAATGCCTCCCACAGTGAGACAGCCGAAGGCACGGACCCCACATTCTCGTCAAAGTAGCGCTGGAGGGATTTAATCAATTCAGCGCGAATAGTGGGGTCGCGCAAGTACCAGGGATTGATCGGGACCACCCTACCCTCACCCCTCGGAAAAAGGTCCAGGTGTAACAGGAGCAGGGAATGGTCCGAGATACCCCGTGCCAAATGGCGCACCTCTCCCACCCTCCCAACATAGGCCGCCGGGACCAGGACATAATCTAGTCGTGAGAGACTACCATGGGACCCCGAATGGAAGGTATACTGTAACTGCGTGGGATGTTTTAAACGCCAGCAATCCACCAATCCCAAAGTGTCCAATAGACCAGAGAGCCACGCTTGGGCCCGGGGGAGGTCCCTAGGGGCGTGACGATCCACAGTCCCGGAAACCACCGCATTGAAATCCCCCCCCACCACCAGAATCCCCCCGGAAGGCCAAGGAGGAGGCGCCCCAGGTCCGCGAAGGTAGTCGACTGCAGCCCCGGTGGGACGTATACTGACACAAAAACAACCACTTTGCCCTCCATCCTTCCCACCAAGACCGCGTAACGTCCCCTGTCGTCATGGAGCACCTCATCAATCTCCAGCGGAAGCGAGTTCTTAACCATGATGCCCACACCCCTTGAGCCAGACGTAAAGCCCGAATGGGCCACTAGGCGATAGCCACGCCGATTCATGGCGCAGAAGGAGTTGCCAATGAGGTGTGTCTCCTGCAGAAAAACTACATCGGGCGAGATTCGCTTCAAGAACTGCAGGACCACCCCACGTTTAATCCTGTCCCCCAGTCCATTCACGTTCCAGGACAACAGAGTTAGTTCCCTACCCCCCATCATAGACAAGAGCCACCATTCGTCCCCCCGAGAGCACTATAGAGCTAGCACAATGATACTTTTGCCTTGTGGTAAAATCGAACAACACCCCCCCATCCCTGCCCACCCACCCCAACAAAACTCCCCCCTCTCTGCACCCCTGCATGAGCCCGAACAGCCCCCCCAACGTGCAGTGTGCCTGTCGCCCCATATATATAATAAAAACTAGCTAAGCCCCCTAGAGGAGGAGGGAGAACCCCCAAGAGACCCCACACAACCTCCATAGGAGGGGAAAATATACAGACAGATGCTTAATCGAGAGTGGCATCATTTTTGTCCAGAGTGAAGCCCAATATCACCCCCTCAGTCCCGATCCAGTGTGCCGTCTCCCCCCGCCGCCCCCCCCCGCCCCCCAGATCACGATCCCCAGACAGAGTGTCCAGCCAGTCTCCGGCCGCTTCGGGGCGATCAAAAAAGTGTGTGCGACCCTCTACCTCCACTCGCAGCTTGGCTGGGAAGAGCATTGCGTATTTAAGGTTCAAGTCCCGAAGACGGCGCTTGACGCCTTGGAAGCTCAGTCTCTGCTTCTGGACCGCTGGGGTGAAATCCGGATAAAAGTTCACCTCCATGTTGTCAAGCTTAACCGGCCCCAACAGTCTGGAGGCTTGCAGGATAGGCGTCTCTGTCCCGAAAGTTGAAAATCCGGGCAATGAGGGGCCGCGGAGGGGCTCCGACCTTCGGCCTTACCCCGGGAACCCTGTGGGCCCGCTCCACCGCGAAGAATTTACTCAGCCCCCGTGGCTGGAGATGGGTAGCGATCAGGTCCTCCACAAATAGGTCCGCCGCCGCCTCCTCCCGTCCCTCGGGTACTCCGATGATACGGATGTTGTTTCTCCGGGCCCGACTCTCGGAGTCCTCCAGGCGCCGCTCCATAAGCGCGCTCGCCTGACTAAGCCGGCGCACCTCTGTTTGTAGCGCCGCCACATCAGTAGTAAGGCCCGATGCGGTGTGGGCCAAAGAATCAACTCGGTCGTTGGTCTTGGAAAGATCGGCCCTCACCAGGCCAACATCCACGAGGACCGAGTCGATCTTCTGTGCCAGTGTGTCGAACCGCTGGCCTACCGAGGCCTTCATCTCGGCAATGGCGCCCATGACATCCCGCAGAGTCAGATCCGTGGGCAGGTCCGGGGCATCAGGAGGGTCCTCAGGGGATTTGTGCGGTCCGCCGGGAGATCCCTTCTGGAGGGTATAGCGGTCCATACTGTTGGCCTGATGGGTGGTGCCACGCCGGGTCGGCTTGGTCTTTGCCCGGTCTCCATCTTGTTTGGTGGCCATGGCCACTAGTCTCCCGGTCGCACCAGTCACGTCGTGAAGGGCAGGCAATCAGGGCCACAAGCTCCGGGGGGGGCCACCCCAGATCGGCGGGGTGGGTCACAGCCGGCGGGCAGGCCAAGTCTCCCAGCGAGACCACACCAACACAAAGAGCCCCGCGACCCAACCCCGCAGTGACTGCAAGGGGGTGCGAAAGCGAAAGCGCGGGGTGCGCGACTCGCCAGGCCCGGCCCGCCGCTGTTGTTCACTTTGTCACTGGGACACCCCTCAGCGCAAATCCGGGGTCTGGCGAGGAGAAGGCCGCAGACTTCAATCGGTGCTCACTCCGGTGTCCGAGGTCCGATTTGACAACGGGAAACGGGTGCCACCTCAGCTCAGGCTCACCAACACATTCCCCTCATCCGAGACAGGATAAATTCAGGATAGTCGTGGGAGGTTGCGGAGGTCCTCGGGAGCCTCGCACCTACGCGGCCATCTTGGTTGCGCGCTAGGCTCCTCCGATACAAACATTTTTAATTTGGTGTCAGGCCCCTCTCTGGTGGATATATGTACTTTGCAAAGATATATGATGTGTTACGGACATAGAAATTTATTTTCATCTTTTGTTTTTTAATATTATTTCCAATATTACATTGTTTTTATTCCCTCTGTCCCTCCTTGACCCAGTACCTCCATGCCTCCTTTTTTCTTTCCATTCTTGTTTCCTTACATCCTCATTCATTCGCCATTCTTCCTCCCTCAGTGCATTATTTCCTTATTCCTTCATTCGTTACTTACTTTCTTCATTTGAGGCCTCAAAGCCTCAAATGATCTTTCCAAATGCTGCATTTTGAGATGTTTGCACATTCTCTAATCTGAGTTAACTTTTGAGTTGTTGTCATAGGCATTTTATATGTTATATTATGAAATGTTATAATGATTTGTTAAGTGCACTGATCACCCGGGAGAGTATCGAGGTACTTGGGCAGAAGTGTTGGTGGGAGGTCCCCAAGGCACTCATATGTAGAGCCATGTCTTCAGTTTCATGCAGAACTCAAGAAGTGAGGAGGTGGCTCTGATGTGTTGAGGCTTGTGGATGTGGGTAGAGCAATTAAATGAGGTGGGTGGAGCTGTGGAAGTGGGTGTGGCTTCCCAAACAAATGTGAGCACCTGTACTTAAAATTTTACAAACTAAGCACTGGCTGAAATGATTCCAATTTTTAAAAAGATTTCCAGGTCCCTACCCTCTAACTACAGACCAATCCGCCTCATTGATAGTTCTTAAAAATTGTTGAGTTGGAGAATTTTGAATAGGTTGATTTAGTGGATGTCCGATTCAAATGTACTAACTTCCTTGCAGGTGGGTTTCACGGATGGCTTAGGAACAATTGACGAAGTGTTTCGCCTGGGGGGGGTGCAGGCAGACTTTATGTTATATTTTTGGACCTTCCATCTGCTCTTGATCTAGCCCCCAGAGAATCTCTGTGGAAGGTATAGGCGGAGATGGGGTCCCTGGGTATCTTATAGAAGTTTTAACTAGACTACATTAGACCAATTAGGCCTAGGTGTGGTTCTCAGGGTGAATTAACACACCCCATCCCATATAATCAGGGAATAAGGCAGGGTGGTGTGCTGGCCCCTATCCTCTTTCTATTATATATGAATGATTTAGTACCACAGCTTGAGAAATGTTAGAGTAACACCCAACGCCTTGCCGGAGTTAAGATCCCAACCCTTTTGATTGCAGACAAAACCCTTTTATTATCAAAATCCCCTATAAGGCTCTAGATTCTTCTGGATTGTTTTGGGTCCTTCTGTAAGCAGCAGAGACTGATGATTAACCCCGGCAAGACAAAATACATGGTTTTTAAACCCTAGCCAACAACCCATGCAGACTCGACTCTCAGTGGAGTGGCTCTTCTTGAGAGAGTACAGGTATTCAATGATCTGGGGGTTACACTCACAGAACGATTTGATTGGTTATCTAGACGTGTGGGCTCAAACTACATTGTGGGGTTATTTTGAGGGCTCACCACAGCTCCTTTTTTGATCCGGTTACTCCAGCCCTTGAAATCTATAAAAGTCAGACTCTAGGAGCCACTCGGTGGAGAGCTTTTGGGCTTCCAGGACACTAGACCCTTAGAGAATATAGAAAATTATTTTTATGAGGAACCTAATAAATTTACCAGCTAGCATCCTGCTTGTCCCCCCACATCTAGATTATGGCCTTATACGCATCAATGACACAGCTGAGATAAGACTGCTTTTGTGCTGGCTGAGACTCTGAGTTACCCCAGAGCTCGTGATATTTCACATGGCCATAGAGGACCTGTAAGATTATTTGGCTTTGGATAATGAAATATCGGCTGGCCCAGATTAGGTACAGGAATCTTTGGTTTTTCCCTGCCCATGCTGAGTTAATTTTAAATCTGAGCTAAAAGGTATCTATTGGCGTTATACTGACAACCGAACTGAATACGCTCTTATGGCCAGTTCTCTAGCTGTTTCTTTTTTACGGCTCAAAGTAGATTACCACCTGGAAGCATTTTTGGATGCGATCAAACCCCCCGTTGTAAAGCCTTTCTATGTTGTGTTCTGAAAGGGTATCTTGCCTATTTGCTATTTTGCGGTCAAGTGGAATTGCCACTCTAGCAATTGTGACAGATTTGGCCTGTTCTGCCCTGAGGTGGTCAAATCAGCTGAGCATGTCATATTTTTCTGTTCAACATGCATAAGCATCAGAAGGAAGTGGATTTGCACTAACATGCAGATTAGGAATTTTAGGAATACATCCAGTATTTTAAGAAGTGTTACCAGACTATGCATTGTGTTCTCTTTCACACAATTTTTAATGTACACATGGAGGCTAGTTCTCCTAATTTTGCCATTCTAATGCCTGCTCTTATAAATATGGGGCAGTGTCAAAAGCAATGGCTGTTGCAGTGGAAAGCCCCCAAATATGCCCCTGTCACGCTAAGTGATGAGTGTAAAGGAGCCGCTTTTACAAGGTGGCGTTAAGCCACAAAAAGTTGCTTAATGCTACTTTGTTAGTATGGAGAAGGGCATATTGCCACCAGAACATCACTAAAAGTAAAGTTCCGGTGATGATATCTTCTTGTAGTTAGCCTAAGAAGTTTTCCGATACTGTGTACAGTTTTTGAAGGTTGCCTATTGCGTCAGTAGTTTTGTGCAATTTTTATAAATGTGGTGGAAGTGAGGTATTAAGGTTTTATACGTAGCGTATTAGACTCGAATGCTAATGTATGTGACATATTCTGTAAACAAGTCATGAGCACTGTCTCACATTTACTATAAGTCACCTGGGTGCAAACACATATGGTGTTTTACATTTAAATGAAGGAGAATAATAGAGATGTGAAATTTTGTAATGAATGAATAAAAGAAATAGCTTGTCTAGTTTAACACTACAGGACTTGCAGCCATTTGAAAGAAAAAGGCATTTGTCTCCAGTAGATCATCTGAAATTGTAACAAATGCATTGACTTAAAAAATGCAGTATTTGTATCTCTCCAGGATCTATTTCACTATATTGCATAGGTAGGGGATTACGGGCCTGGTGATTTGTTTTGAGGTTCTACCAAATTATTGTCCATAGGCAAGTTGTTGCCTAATAATTATGTACAATATTTTTAATGACAAATCTTTTGTGTCACATATTAAGAAGCTTACCACCTGCTTCTTTATGCTTAAAGTAACCAGGGAATATTACTCAGTTCCTGCAGAGCTGCTCCAGAAAAAAACTATTTCAGGCCCTTATCATCACTAGGTTGGACTATTGCAATTCTCTTTTGTAGGATTGTTGCTGATCCCTGCTAAAAACTACAACTTAACCAAAGTGCCTAGTCTGAGGCTGAGCAGGAAAACTAGCATTTTTGTCCATCTTCCTCTCCTTTACAGGCTCCCTATGAGTTGGTTATTGAAGATCTTATGTTTCTGGGCTGTATACATCCTCTCCACTGACAGTTACTTGGCTTCTCTTTTCTAACCTATCCCCCAACTAGATTCCTCCAATTCAGATCTTTACATTATGCTTCCCTACAAGACAAATATATATCTAATGTAGTCTAGTTCTCTTGTAGAACCCACCTTGTGAACCAAGATCACAGCATATAAAACTGCAAAAAAAAATATACCCCAAGAGCAGAATAGAGAAAGGCAGAAAATCACTAGCAGCCCGATCAGAATCGACTTAACTGTATGAAATATCTACTAATTGGTTGAAGGCATGCCCAATCAGAATTTTTGAAAGATCATGTTGTTGAAGAATCAGATTGACAAAGCATTACCCCATCAGAACTAGGCATTACACTTGCACAATTTTCAATGGGTACGTGTATCCAGAAGGAACAGCTGTGCCATGGACTACCTGGGGATGGCAAACATGTAGTCATCTGTAGACTGGTCTGAGATGCTATTAATTTTTATTGCCTGGAAATCCAAAGTGGATCTCCCCAAGATTTGCTTCTTCTTACCATGATCTGAAAAAGCTACCATATGTTCAATGGGGGGGAACAGTCGGAACAATACACAATGGTTCAGTAAATGCTTCCATGACCAGCCACAGCAGGTACGGTATTACAACACATATATGAAACATTATGCTTTGATAACCACGTACCAAGTATTACACCTCTAAGTGCCCATGCCGTCTTTCCACTAAAATATGCATCACTGATATCCTTATATCGCAGTGTCCTGGCTGTTGGGCACTTATTGCTGTGGAAGGTTGCGCTCTTAAAATGTATTGTTAGTCAAGCACATGATGCCTTAATTCCATTAATATACTTACTGCATGCCTGAGAAAATATAAGATGAACTTTGGAATGAGGTTTTCACTTGATTAAACTTTTGGTTTCTTGTTTTATTGCCCAATCCAGCCTTCAGAAAGCTTATTCGATCAATCCAAACACCATGCGAAACATGTGTCTGCTTAAAGGTTTTAAAAATGTAGAATGTTGTACAATGAATAAATAATATAATACTGAAGTTACTTCTTGCAGCAAAAGTCTTCATTCTAGAAATGTGTTATTTTCACCCTTAGAAATGTACCCATCAGGGTATGAGGTTCCCAACAAATGAACTCACTAGCACAGTAAGTTCTCTTATTAGGTTGTTAGTATCATAACTGAACAGAAATAAGTCCATTGTTTGGGTCCTTCTTTTTGTAGAAAAAAAGTCTCAGTTCAATCATCAAACATGCAAATTAAATGATGTACAGCTTTTCATACTAAAACATTATCTCACCCAGTCAATGCATGTTATGCAGAGTTCTACAGTTTTACCAACTTACAAAATACACTAGCTGATGGAAAACTGACGTGTGCTATCTTTGTGTTTCAGGTAGAACAGTGAAAGGGTACAGCATTAGAGGGTGTGCTACCAAGGTTGCCTGTGATGCTGGACAATTCAGAATAGCGCCATCTACATCATTTCATTTTGATGTAAAATGTATTCCTGCCAGTAATGTTTAAAATGGCCCTAGAAGTCTACAATCCATCCTTTTCTCAGCCTTGTTAATCATACGTAGCCTCATCGATAATTCACTGTGGCCATCGGAACCATCTGATGCCGAGAGTCAGGTTTTATGAAAAGGACCACAGTTTGAACTAACCACATCCTTATCACCATGCTGGCGACTAATTAGGTCAAAGTGACGCACATTGTAAATACACCATGCTGTTTGTGGGCCAATCCCTCTTCTATTGGGCCAGCTTTGTCTGTAGATTGGGTTCTACCTGTAGGCACATTGAAGCCTTCAACATTTATTATATGTATGTATTATGTATGTCACTTATAGAGACGAAATGGAGTGATGTGAATGGTAGAGTTTGACAGTACATAGCGGGTAGACAAAGAGGAGTTGGAATTTTTGGAGCCATGAAGATGATAGCCAGCATGAGCATTATAGTGATCATGTATATGATTAGTCAAAACTTCAGTTATTTAGTATTGTCCAACATTTGTGATGTCATTGGTCCCAGAGGTCTCAGTGGGAGCTGCTGGGTGCATGGGGCAGGTTTACCTAATGAACCAGACTTCAAAGGGGTTTAACTTCCTACTGACATTGTATGTGAGACAAATGAGAATTTGAAAGAGGGATACCATGGAGAATCCTGATTTACCTTGAAATATGGTGCATGGCTAGCTAACCGCATCCCTTTCTTCCCAGTATCATCTCAAACTTGAGCAGCTCCTTCCGAGGACTAGCAAGAAAAGGCCCACTTACCTCTGAGAGAGGACTCTTGTAGGAAAGTAGGATCTGCTTTTATGGTTCACCCCACGTTTTGCCTGGTTTCTATGCTGCTTCTGACTAGTTTGGCTGGGATCTTGCTAATCAGGACCCCAGTCTTTGTACTTTCTCCCCTAAATTGGTATGGTAAGTACTTAGGTACATCCCAGATTGGACACTAGTGTACCCTTATAAGTTCCTAGTATATGGTACTGAGGAACCCAGGGCATAGGTACACCAGGGGTCCCCCATGGGCTGAATCATGCATAATGATATCCATGGGGGATCACTCAAGCTGTAACTACAGACCTGCCATTGCAGACTGGGTAAGCTGGTGCTAGCACTACTTCCGACAGATACAGGTTTCTTTATATCTGAGGTCACTGTACTTAAAGTCTAAAATTCACCCCTAAAGCAGGCCTTTTAATCCTGAAGGCAAGGTGCTCGGTTCTAAGTGTGAGGGTGGTCCGTTATGAGCAGGACACCCCTACAACCTTTGGAGTCCATTCTCCTGGGTTGTAAGTGCATCAGCCATTATGATACATAGAGTGGCCATGCATCATTATGCGATAACCATTGTTCAACTGGCTGTCATGAACCCTGTCATGTTTGGTATCAAACATGTTGGAATCATACCCCCACAAGTATGATTCCATGCACTGTAAAGCTCCTATTTGAGACATAGGTGCTCCCATTACCAGTCTTCTAGACCCAGATAGCACAACATGGCTGCTGCTAACCAGAGAAACAATTCTTCCCTCCTGCTACTGAGCCAAGAACGGGAAGGCAGAACAATAGGTATCCTATCACAGGGAGGTGTGACCACCTCCCAGATGGGGTTTAGTGTATTGGGGCCAGTAGGATAGGTTGCCAGCACCACACAGTCTGCTTGAGGGGCTCATTTGGTGCCCTCCTTGCATAGTCCAGTTCAAACCAGCTCGGGGAGCCGTTGGCTCCCCTCTCTGGTGCGAAACTGGAGATAGGACATAGGAGTATCCTCCCCACGGTCCTACCCCTCCCCTGAGAGGGAACCTTGAATTGCCCCAACCCTTAACTTAGGGTACTTAAGGGCTTACCTGTAGGTAGGTCCCTAGATTCATCGTGGGACAAGATTAATTTCAAGACACCACTTCTTCTTCGATCGTCTGGGCCTCAAGACTGCAACTAGGAAGACTCCTGCTGCTTCTGGTCTCGTCACCCTGCTCACCTGCTGTAACTTCTGTGCCTGTGCTCCATACAGGAACCTTCCTCAGCCTGTCGACATCCAAGACACCTGAAAGAATCTCCCTAGAAGTGAAGGCACCACAATCTATTCTGACCGGCTGCTGATCCTGGGCTCCCATGGACTTTCAAGAGGGTCAGCAACACAGGTGGTAGTTCTTCACATCCCTTGAGGCCTGCCCCTTCCTCTCACCAAGTTTGATGCCAGTATCCCTTGTCATAGCCACATGAACGGAACCCTTGTGCACCATGTCGACTTGCCACTGCAAAGGCTTACTTATTTCCTTACTCCATGATCTTTGGGCTCCAAGTAGCCCCAACATCAAGTATTTCCTGTGACCAAGATCTTCATTCTCAACACATTACTTGCACCATAAGCCTGAATCTTTGGTGAGCTGCTCGAGGTCCGCTTGCAACTCCAGTACCTATGGCCTGTGGGTCCTCTTGAGCGTCTTCTTTGATTTCTGTGGGCTCCCCTAATTGCTCGAGGCCTGCCCTGACTCCCCTGCTTGTGGGTAGTCACCTGAATCTTGCTGGTCCCAACACAGCATGTTGTTTGCAGTTGTCAAGGTTTATTGGTGCTCTTGATGGACACTGACCCCTTTGCTCTCGATATCAGACATGGGACAGCTTGTGAACAGCTCCTGGTCATCCACAGCATTGCCATGTCTTCACAGCTGCAGCTCCAAAGTCACTGTCAACTCTCTCGCAACTCCCGACATCAGTGGGCATTCGTCTTCTGTGCTTCATGGTCACTCCTGAGAGGCATAGACTCTGTCCCCTCTGCTTGCAGGTACTTTTCATCTTGAGTCCACCTTTGGATTTCACCTAACACTTTCTTCTTCTCCAGCAGTGGCATCTTCCTGAAGTCCTCCATTGAGTTTGACAGCGGTTTCCAATGCCACTTCACACCTATGCACCTGGCTTCCCTGGTGTAGGGGCATCCACGGGTGGGGTGGCTCTCCAACCTCTATATGCCATGGGGCTTCCTCGGGGTCTGCTGGGAAGGGTCCTTCTTCTTTAACTTTGCAACCGCAACTTACCCATTGACTTGTAATGAACCTGCCGTCATGTTCCCACTCTGCACACAGCCTCTGTGGGATTCCTGGTTACTTACCTCAGGCAGTTCTTTGGGTCCCCGGTGCTTCTGTACCTTCTCGGTATAGTCTCGACTTGAGTCATGGTTCGCATATCACTATTTTATCATATCGTTTAGCCTCCCCATGGCAACCACTGTGTATTGGTGCTACTTACCTGTTTTTATTACAAAGTATTGTGTGCATTGTGTATATTTCTGGGTAGTAGATATTTGTATGTGTTAGTGAGTGTCTTATAATATATACATATTATTATAAATACACTGTATGATTCTTTTTTTACTTAATCTATACCAATAGGATTATGTTTTGGTAAAACAAGTTGCTTTACACTCCTTCTGGACTGAGCCCAAAGGCTGCTCTCTACACCTGCCACTTAGAGAGCTTTCTAAGTGGCAGGTGTAAGCAGTGGCTTATGGTGATGGAACATCACCATAAGGGTTGTCTGGATTAGTGCAGGGTGCCCACTTACATAAGTGTGCACCATATACTAAGTCAGCTTCTTACAAAACTGAAAAGTGCTGATGATCAATCACTGTAGCTGATCATCCCCATATTCTTCTCCACCTCTGACCAATGTCCCCTCACACTGATTTTCCACACTTCTAAAACACAGAATTCACTTATATTTGTGGGACTTTCCTGTGTGTTCCCATATCCATCCTGCTCTGCGACATCACGTTTTGTGGGTGGTAACAAGTAAACACAGGGAAAGAGGCCGGAGCATACAAATCTGTCATTAAATTGACCTTGATACTTTTCATACTTTTGCACCTGGCTAGTGTGGTGATGGCAGCGTGACACATTTTTGGTTTGGAAATTAGAAGCAGCTTTTTTAATGTATTTTTGAGCCTTCATGACTGTTGGTTATGATAATCTTTTGTGTGGTATTCGCCCAGATTTCTGCCTTTTTTTGCTGTATCCGTTTTCTCTGGCCATAGGTTTGTGTACACCTCACTACTGCTAACCAGTGGCAAAGTGATTGTGATCTCCTCTTTAAAAATGTTGGCATTGGTATACCACTAAGCGGCACATTTAATGTATTTGTAAGCCCCTAGTAGATAGCACCACATGTATCCAGTTTCATACAATGACTTTGTCCCAAGAAGGATGAGGCATGCTGTTGTGGGTCTGGTGAAATGCATCAATAAGGTGAGTCGTTGGGCCACTGCCTTTTTTATTGTGATGTAGACACACACAGACTCCACAGACTGTTAATAGGACTGTGATAGGAAAGCAGTCGTATGTTTCTTTCAAGTGGGGAGATAATGACATTTCAGTCCTCATTCGCACTCAGTTTGATGTTTGGAAGTGTTTGCCCTGCTGAAGTACAGGGAAAGAAGACTTCTGATTCTTAGTGAATGCCTGCTTCATACTAGGCAGAGCAAGCTTCCATGGTGTGGCCCTTGAACATCATCAAAATAATATTTACTGACATAAATATTGTATCTTAAATGTCATTTACAAAACTATTGCTCCGTTGGGGTTAAATATAGAAAATCTACACCCAATGGGGCTATATATGTGTAATTTCATGTTTTTTTCTTTGAATACATACTTTTAAAAATTATATTCTGGCATCTAGCTGTTTCCAGAGCAGACCCACTGGGGAGGTTAGAGCCCACAAACTGTTGGCTTTTGAATGGAGAGCTTGATCCCTCGATAAGCCAAGGGGTAGTGGTCCAGCAGGTCTTCCACCTTTCTGAAATTCTGGCACGAGTGTGATTAAGAGTTGACTGGAGTTGTCAGCAACACTAGGCATTCTGTTACCATTTAGTTGCTTGCTTCTATAGTGTCTAGAAGCTAAGAAGCACCTAACAAGAGGAAACCAATGGGCATAGGGTTGAGACTATCGTATAACAAGCTGAATGTGTCACAGAGAGAATGGCATGAGAATCATTGTGCCACTGAGCTAGTGTGTACCCAATGACCTTTCTCAAGGCTCACATGAGCATGTAATAGTATTTTGTTGAGATGGGGCAATGAAATAAAGTTGGCGTATGTTCAACAAATAATGCATCTGGTTGGCTCACGAACCATGGGATTATCATTCTAAAAAGACTTAAAGCTTTGTCTCACCAGTGTATGGGACATATAAGAATTTCTTGGGCAGGCTAAGGGACTCACTTATGAGGAACTGGCGTAGGTAAGCACTACAAGTCTTCTTGCAATGCTTCCCTACGCCAATGTGAGAGGGCAGGAATGCACTGTATTTATGAAGTAAGGTGCCTTCTTGTCATTTTCCCCCTGCTGTGGCACACAATTTGCTGCCTCGCACCAATGTATGCGCCTTTCACCATGGAGCAAGGCTGCCTCCGTTTTGTGGTAAATAATTTAATTACCGGAACTTAATTTGATGCGGAAAATCTATAATAATAGCTCAGTAAAATAAGAGGCAGAATCCGTGGTATTAGAGGTTCGGAACGGGCTTTATTCCAAAATCAATTCGAATTGATGGACTCCATATTCCATCACCACGAAGGTTCAGGAAGTGAAGGACAAACTTTATTGACAAGTAATCATTTTTATACAATAGGCGTTACAGTGAAACAGATGCAGGAGGCGTAACAGTTGATAATAAAGATAAGAACATACATGCGTAACTAAAATGGGTGTAACTGGGCATAACTTAAAGAACGTCATCAGGTATGATGTCACAATAGGGTGGTTCCATGAAAGAATTTCGCAATGTCAGCAGAAATACTTGGCAGAGATGCGCGCGCAGCAGCATGACGTGTGATTGACGTGCAACTAGGGGGTGAAGGGGACTTGACATTTTAGCTCTACATGTGGAGACAGAAGTCTGGGGTTATGTCAACCTAATCCCGAATCATATCTAACATCCTATGTTTAAAGAACTGTGTTATCCAAAAAGAAAGGTCTCTTAGGATAGAATCTTATTCTATACTGACTATACTGACTGTTAGTGCGTGTACAAGCGTCTAAGTGTCTACACTAGATGCGAGGGCAGAAATCTTCCATAGTAACAGGGCTATGAATTATTTGCATAAAGACAGAGAAGCCGGGCCTTTTGCTCGGTAGCTGAAAGAATGTTTACTTAAACTACTAGACAGGAATGCATTGGGTGAAGAGCGGAGCAGAGCAGATAATCTTGAAGGTGAAATACAGTTTTTGGCAAGCAGACAGGTCGAGTCAGGCACCGTTAGCCGCACAGGGAGTAGGACAAAGTTCATGGATACAGATGCGAGCTCAGACTGGAGCTTTCAGAGGCAGAAGGCAGAGAAGGCTTGATGGCAGAATCAGGGCCTACTCGCCTGGACTGTAAGAAATGTGGGAAGTGAACCATATAAAGCCGGTGGCCTTTCATACTTAGGAATAGAGTATCCGGCCCATTCATGGCGGGTCTGAAAGAGGACATGTTGACGGTGGACGCACATGTGTTTGCGTCTTCATAACTGGAACTGGAGGAAACATACATGTACTTATGATTTGTACATGAAACCGTTGGGGTCCAAGATAGGGGACATAACTGATCATAAAAATCCATATTTCCACATTCCCTCCTTGTCCCCTACTTGCCCTTAAGAGATATCAATCTTCATCAATCCGTTGATTTGTTCATATAACATCATTTGTTCTTCTTTCTTCTTCCGGAATCTTGAATGAAAACTTGGATGTGGGATACACGAGGTGGCACATAGACCACAAATCGCTGGCCCACATTGTAGGCATAAACAGCAACTGAATAGTATGAGAAAGCCAATACCTAGGAAGGATAGGACCCTCCATCCAAAGGTAGATAATACACTCCAAAACCAACCGGACCAAGTCCAGGTGCCTGGATTCTGGTGTATCTGGCTTACAATCTTATGAAGGCGAGTTATGGCTTTATACACAGATGGCGAATTTTCTGGTATGAAAATGCAACAACTTGATCCGATGACCCTACAGGCTCCGCCCCTATCGGCCAGAATGACGTCAAGGACAAGACGATTTTGAAGCACAACAATCCGCATAGCCGACTGCTCTTCTGTTAAATTGCCTAAGGCGGAAATAGTTTCGTTTACTACTGCTTCAAGGGTTCTGGTTAATCTACGTATCAGCTTACTATTAGTGACTGTACCTATATAAGGAAAGAAACCCTTATTGAAATCTGTGTATTTTTCCCATGCTGTTTCAGTGTAGTCGACTATTGGGAGATCTCTCTGCTGTCTATTGTGTACTAAATGAGTATTTCTATGATAATCAGGAGGAGCTAGGAAAACAGGTGGCAAAAGGAATCCGATGTAGCAGGTACCATCCCAATCTAGAGGCAAACGTGTATATGCAGTCTGACCACATACGAAGTAGGAATGGCGAGAAGCTCTAAATGTAGATTTGCCTTGATCACTGAATTCTATTACAGTGATCCATTTACTATGGCCCATGTGTATGGAGCCATTCTTTCTTATGCATAGTTCCCCTTTAACTGGGAATACGGACATGGCAGGCAAAATTGGTGTAGCTTCGGATTCGACATTCAGGATCATGAGATTAAGCGTGAAATTACCTAATCCATATACTTCATTTTCTAGATCAGTTCCTGTTCTTTTGGGAAGTCCCTCCTTGTTAGGGTAACAGACTTTAAGCAGGACTAAGTTCAGGTTTCCCCAAACCCAGTTGTCTTGATAAACTGCGGAATTCGAATCTAGGGAATTAATTAAACTAAACCATGCTCCACAGGAGCCATTGTGTGTGAACGGATATGGAAAGAGAGGCAGAATTCCCTTATAGTTCTGATAGGGAGGGAGTCGGCCACATATCCAACAAGTTGTAGCATTGCTAGCCTGATGGGAATGATGTAACATACTAATAAAAGTGTTGTTGCGCAGCGCAAATCTATATGACAACTCATGCGGGGGAAATTCACTAAAAGAATGTTCAGCAGTAACATTATAAACATGTTTAGAAATAGGATAATATATGTGCAACAATATACTTGCAGCGATTATTAAAAGACATAAGAAAAACAGAATTAATAACGTCACTGTGCAATGACTACGCAGTGATTTACAGTACGCATGTTTTTTCAACTGGATTTGATTATTTCTTTCTCTATTCCGGTCCAGAGGATACATGTCAGAGACAAATTCAACCGATTCACCTTGGAGAGGACTTAAACAATCAAATTGTCTGACTGTCTGGACCTCAATTTTAGTCTATATAGTTCTGAGTTCGTTTGTTCAACCAAAGGAAGCTTTGAGTCTGTCTTTGAGGAAATACAGGGTTTAGTCTCTATATCGGATGGTAGTCCATGAAATTTCTTGATATGACTTGAATGTATCCAGCCTTTTCGACCTTCGATCTTCACGGCTGTCCTCGTGGTTAACAGTACGAGTTGAGGCGATTTCCACCTAGGATCCAGCTGAGACTTCCGGTCAAAGTTCCTCACTAACACCAGGTCCCCGGGAGCTACGTCATGGGGTTTCACCTCGGTGTTGTCGGGAAAGGCTGCAGCTACCTGTGAACGACAAGATTGTAGTGCAGACATCAAGGAAGCCAGGTAATCTGTCAGCATATTACAGTCAACGTCAGTTATTTTACGAGGTATAGGCGTCCCCCACATATTTGGTGGTCTACCGAAGATCACCTCATAAGGGGATAGCCCTGTTCGAGAGTGTGCTACCATTCTCATGTAAAAGAGTGCAACTGGTAAGGCTACTACCCAGTCGACACCTTTCTCTCTACATATTTTGGACAATCTAATTTTCAGAGTTTGATTATGTCGTTCCACGAGACCTGCTGCCTCGGGGTGTCGGACACAATGAAATCTCCATTGATAACCTAACAAAAGTGAAACGTGTTTCATTAGTTCGGATGAGAACGGCTGGCCGTTATCTGAGTAGACAGCACGTGGTAAACCGTACCGTGGGAAGAATTCTCGAACTAACTGTTTGGCAGTAGTCGGGGCAGTGTAATCTGAAACCGGGTATGCTTCTGTCCAACGGGACAGAGCACAAACAACTACGAGAACATATTTGAATCCTCGACATCGTTCCATTTGGATATAATCCATCTGGAGGACTTCAAAAGGGTGATCAGGAGGCTGAAATCCACCCTGTTCTACGGGAATGCTTTTACCTGGGTTAAACTGACAGCAGATCATACAGGTACGGACTTTTTGTTTAGCTGCTGCTCGTAAATGTTTGTTGAACCAAATGTGTTGAATGCTGTCTAGCATAGCCTTTTCTCCTAGGTGTGCTGGACTATGTATTGTATTAATGATAACTTGGACCATTGAGTCGGGAAAAAACCATACAGATTTTTCCTTCGTCATCCATCCTTGATCCGTTTGGATCCCTCCTAATTCAGTCCATTTCTTTATTTCGTCTGGTGAAGCATGTGTCTGTATGTCAATTACGTCAAGAGCGGGATCCTTAACCATCATGCACTGTGTTGGTGTCGGAACTATTGTCTTTGTCATGTCAGATGTGTGAGTTTGAGCAGTCTGTTTAGCTGTTTTGTCAGCTAGATCATTGCCTTGGGAAATGGTATCAGTAACTTTCGTATGGGCTTTACATTTCATAATTGATATTGCAGCGGGTAGATGTATTGCATCTAATAAGGCATGAATGAGGGGTCCGTGCTGAATGTGGGCACCGTGAGAAGTTAAATAACCTCTCTCTCGCCACAGCACGCCGAAGTCATGTACAACTCCGAATGCATAACGTGAATCAGTGTATATGTTGACTTTCTTATTTGTGGCTTGAATACAGGCTTGTGTCAGAGCGATGAGCTCTGCTGCTTGAGCTGATAAGGTATTAATACGATTTGTTTCAATGACTTCAGTGTCTGTTGTGACTGCATACGCGGCCACTAGCTCTCCTGTACTTGTTCTCATACATGAACCATCTACATACAATGTCAGGTCTGGATCTGTCAATGGGACGTCTGTCAAGTCTTGTCTGGGTTTCGTCGTGATAGTAATAACTTCAATACAATCATGTGCTAGTGGGTCTGTTCCGTTTACTGGCAAAAGTGTGGCAGGATTCAATGTACTACAACGTCTGATTTCTATGTGTGGCTGAAACAATGTTAGTTCGTAACCGGTGAGTCTTGCTATAGTCAAGTGTTGTGTTTGCGTGCGGTTCAAGAGAACCTCTACTGCGTGTGGTACTTGTACTGTCAATTGATGTCCTAACACTATGGCATCGCTTTGTCTGATTGCTAAAGCTGTCGCTGCCACTGATTTCAGGCACGCAGGCAGAGCCTGAGCTACGGGATCTAATGTACTAGAAAAATAAGCACATGGTTTGTGTGATCCTGCTTGTTCCTGTGTGAGTACTGACAAAGCAGTACCTTCGCGTTCTGTAACAAAGAGTGTAAACTGTTTGCTGTAACATGGTGTTGCTAAGACAGGTGCTTGACATAAAGCTTTCTTTAGGCTTTCAAAAGCTTGTGTATGTTCCTGAGTCCAAGGGAGGACAGTCGATGTGGCTGCCTCCTGTGTTGTCAACTGAATGAGTGGTTTTGCTAGAAATGCATACTGAGGGATCCACTGCCTACAATATGAAGTGAGGCCTATAAAAGCCCGCACCTCCTTTTGTGTCTTTGGTACTGGCATGTTAGCAATTAACTGGATGCGATCTGGTGTAAGCTGCCTTCCCTCCTTGGACAGCGAGTGACCAAGGTAAACAACTCGCTGGACACAGAATTGCAGCTTAGAAGGGGACACCTTGTGCCCCTTTTCGGCCAAAAAATGTAAAACCGTCAGTGAGGCTTTTTCACATTCAGGTTCGCTTCGGGCGGTGATCAGCAGATCATCGACATATTGAAGCAGGGCAGTGTTGACTGGCATGTGGATACTGTCAAGTTCTCGTTTCAGTGCTTGGCTATAGATGCTGGGGCTTTCTGTGAATCCTTGAGGTGCGCGTGTGAATTTAAAGCTTCGTCCATTTAAACTAAATCCGAACAAGTATTGGCTTTCCGGATCTATTGGGACGCTGAAAAAGGCATTCTTGAGATCAATTACAGTAAAGAATGTTGCTTCGGAATCAATGGCTGTCAGTAATGAAGAAATGTCTGGAACTACGGGGTATTGTGGTACAATACATTTATTTAATTCGCGCAGATCAATAACCAATCGATATACTGGCGGGGCTTTTGGATCAATCCGTTTAAGAATCGGAATTATCGGGGAATTACATACATTGGAGTCGGTTTCCACAACCACTCCTTGGCCAATGAGCTCGTCAATGATTTGCAGTAAAGCCACTACAGCATCTGGGGGTAACTTGTATTGTCGCATTCGTGGTAGTACCACTCCTGCCTTTAGTGTGACTCGATATGGTGTAATGTTCATGCAACCAACATCTGTAGGGCCTTGTGCCCATAAATGTGTGGGTAAAGTCTGCAGTCGGTGATCCATGTCTCGGGACACGTAGTGCCCTTTGAAATCACGTAGAAACAATCTTACTCCTTCCGGAGAACAACATATTATAGCTCCTAGAGCTTTCAAAGTTTTTATACCTAACAGGTTTTCTGGACATGATTTAGTAAGCAATAAATCTGTAGTTCGTGTCAAGGGACCAATCGTAAGGGGAAGAGGCTGTGATACTTCGTTAATGATAGGTTTTCCTGAAAAACCAAGGGAAATATTCTGTGAGCCTGAGAGGGGTGCCCCTGGAACTTCACTACGTTTTATGGTTGTTCGGCTTGCCCCTGTGTCAAGTAAAAATTTTCTATCTTGGCCTAATAGTTCACTATGTACGTAAGGTCCTTCTTGATCTACAGGGACCTCGATAAGGGGTAAGCCAACTTCCCTCTCTAGGCTGTTTCATGAGTATCGTTGATAATCAGGATAGTCATACTGTGCGGTCTGGTACATCTGTCGTGTCGTTGTTTGTATGGCAGCAATAGGCTGCTGTGGTGGAGCTGGCATAGACTGTTGCGGAGCTGGCATGGACTGTGCATGCTGCGGAGCTCCTTGTTGGTTCTGATCCTGTCTAAGTGGCCGTGGTCTTTCTTTTGTAATACCTGTGGCGATATTATGTTTTAAAACTGGGCAATCGTGTACATAATGGCCTGGCTGTTTACAATAGTTGCATGTCCCTTTTACAGGACCGGTTGAAACACTGGACTGTGTCATACCCTTTTTATGACCGTCAGCTGGAACTGTCTGAGAAACTAGCATTTTCATTTTCGTGTCTTTCATGCGTCTTTGTTCATGTTCTTGTTCCTCTCTAATTCTATTGTGATGGTACTGTAGCATTTGTAACATTTGTGACGGAGAGTTACCTTGCCAGGTACTCTCGAATTTCAATACTCTATTCTTAACTTGGGGCAAGGAATTTTCAACTAATTTTGTCACAAACAGATGTGGATACGATTCGCTACTTGCTTTTATTCCACTATTTATACCAAAACATTTTTCGAATCGGGCATAGAAATCACTAGTGTCCTCATCGTGCTTTTGTTTACAGGCTGAGATTGCACCCCAGTCTTCGTTTTTCGTAGTTAATAAACGTGGCAGTACCTGTACTAGTAAACCTGGTAGTGTTTTGGTCTTTTCCCCAAGCCCTGAACCTGGACCTCCAGCTTTTTCTTCGTTTACTAATGCTGTCCAATCTATCTTCTGGTCTCCCACCTCCCAATCCTTTTCCTTGAGTTTTTCGTAAATGCCCGCAGGCATTAATACCTTCAATATTGTCATAATGTCGGGATAGGTATATTCTCCCATGAGCAACATGTCTTTAATTTCACGGTGGAAACCCGCTGGGTCTTTGTCATGACTGGGTACCACTTTCTTCATTTCTAATAGTTCTATTTTAGATATGGGTGTGTATACAAACACACGTTTAAACTGATTGTCATCACCTTTTATCGGGTGCACTTCGCGTAAGGGGTTCTGTCTATCCATATAATACGTCGTTCTTTCTTTTATGGGCAGTGAGACATGTTCGGGACATACAAAAAGAATGTACTGCTTTCTGGATTCTAGTATTTCTCTAATTAACTCAGTACCTGAACCTCTCCATTTATTCGTGAGTAATTCAGTCAAGATATTAGGTAAGGGACCAGGATCGGAGTGTTGGCTTTTATATAATATAAGGAGTTGTTGAACCATATAGATACCAGCTAAACGCTGTTCATCTGGGGTGAGGTTCAAAAACGTGTGCGCTAATGTATCATCACTATATTTTCCGGGACTGTCAACCCAATGAACGGCTGACCTGGCTAATTCTTGTTCGTCCATAGAATCGAGTAGATGATAACCCCTTCGTTCTCGGAGTAATTTGTCAGCGGCTTGGAACGAATGTTCGGGGGACCGTATATTTATTATAGGAGTTTGGAAAATTCTGCTATTATCTGGACGTATCGGACGTATCGGATCAGTAAAGCCTCTAGTATTATTACAAGATCTTCCTCTACCTACATAGGCCATGGTTTCTAACTGTCCTGTGGGCAGTTCTAATTCTTCCTCCTCCTCGGTTTGTTCAGGCTCGTCTACTGCTAATCTTTCTTCATGTATTCGTTCTACTTCTTTGCGGATCTTGCGGCACATAGCTACTATACATGATCGTTTATCATGTCTCCCCTCTGATATATTCCGACTCCATGTGGTAAGAATTTGCATTTCTTCCGGATTTACCCCTGGTCGGTCTTGATTTCTGATCACACAATTTATGAGGAAACGTAACAGTTCCCCCTGTATCTCCACTTTCTGGTACTCCAAGGCTCTATTAATACTTTCAGAATCTCGTCCTGACTGGACAAAGTGATATATATTTTCTAAATGTGTAGTCATTCCTGGTAGCCTCCCTAAATATATTGCAGCTCGTCGGATACGTAATGATGCCAGCAGCATTTCGTCCCCTTTTCCGGGCACAGGGTCATATCTACAATCTATTAGAAGTTCCTTAAGCGTGTCGGGAGTTACTAGTTTGGGCGTACGTTGGTGGGCTAATTCTTGAAAGGAAAGTTTATTTACTCTGGGTGGCGTGGAAAAAATGTTTGTTGTACCTCCCGTAGCACCACCTGGGGTGCTGGATGTGAAAGGATTCGTTGAACGTGATATAGCAACCATAGATGTGGGTACAGCTGTAGAAACAGATGTGCTTGCCGGAACTTGTGTCGGAGTTTGTTGTTGCGGCGGTACAGACGGAGGAGGGTCTTGGCGTTGAACCCCCTCGGCAGGCGGTCTATGTGGCGCAGCATTAGCATACTCGGGAGCTGCGTCGTCTAAATAAGAGGAAAGAAAAACATCCTTTGCCGTTCTGGGATGCCCTTTGGGATGTACTTTTATCGGGAACAATGGGGGTGGCAAGTCTTTTGGTATCTCCGGAGTAGCCTTAGGTAATCCTTCGGCCAGAAGAGGATACATACCATTCATAAGGGCATTCCTTTGTCTGTCTGTTTGTTCTGATTTTACTCGGGTACCTTCTTCAATTAATAGATTTTCTCGGACTTTATCTGAATTCTCCTTACTCTTCTCTTCCTGTCTACGTGCTTTTTCTGTACGTCTATACGATTCTTTACGCCATAATTCGATGGCATCTTTCTGTGATTGTCTAGCTTTCTTTTTCCATAATTCTTCCTCTACTTTCACGATGCAATCTGCATCCCAGGTCCCAGCTGCGGGCCACCTCTGACTTTCTGGCAATTCCTTGGTGTAGTCTACCCATAGATCAAGAAATAATATGGCGTCTAGGCCATGTTTATGATACATGAAGTACCCTGGAGTGTCCCTAGGAGGAATGGGAACAGCTTCTTCGAGTACCCCTTTTCTAGTTTTTATCTGTCTTAATTTCGAAAAGAGCGGCATTTTTGAGAACTGATCTGATCTGATACCTAATTCTGAACACGTTTAATACAACAAAACACAGTAATGAACAGTCATTCACACCACAATATGCAGAACGTATTTAAAACATTTTAACATTTAACATTTAATGAACAACAATGATGGCCATTTGGGGAACTAGTCACTAAACATGATACTCGGCACTAACTAGGTAATTCTGAATTATATACTAGACATACTTGGTATACTGCTAAACAGTACAGATACACTGCTGAAACAGTGCAGACCGGATTTGTGTACCCAAACCCGTCTTGACCGGCACAACCTATGTGCACGTCAGAACGCCTCCCCGACAATGGTACTCACCGGGTAGCTCGGAACGGAAGGCCTCGGAACTGAACTGAACTGGACTCGGACTCGGACCGGACTGGACTCGACTCGAAACTTCGGAACTTCGGAACTTCGGAACCTGGTGGGCCTCTGTATACCTCGGATCTTGCTCTCTCAGCTAGGCTCTGGTCGGGATACTTCGCACTTCTCACCGCCTCGTCTGGGTGTTGATCGCAGCCTCAGTTACCCCCGCTCGGCAGGAGGGAGATACAGGAAATCCTGTGGGTACGCGTTGTTGTCCGTCCAGCTGTGACAGGAGACCGGGCCTGCAACGCACCTCCGGCGCGTGAGATGAGAAAGTGTCCCTGTTCGGGCACCATATATGTGGTAAATAATTTAATTACCGGAACTTAATTTGATGCGGAAAATCTATAATAATAGCTCAGTAAAATAAGAGGCAGAATCCGTGGTATTAGAGGTTCGGAACGGGCTTTATTCCAAAATCAATTCGAATTGATGGACTCCATATTCCATCACCACGAAGGTTCAGGAAGTGAAGGACAAACTTTATTGACAAGTAATCATTTTTATACAATAGGCGTTACAGTGAAACAGATGCAGGAGGCGTAACAGTTGATAATAAAGATAAGAACATACATGCGTAACTAAAATGGGTGTAACTGGGCGTAACTTAAAGAACGTCATCAGGTATGATGTCACAATAGGGTGGTTCCATGAAAGAATTTCGCAATGTCAGCAGAAATACTTGGCAGAGATGCGCGCGCAGCAGCATGACGTGTGATTGACGTGCAACTAGGGGGTGAAGGGGACTTGACATTTTAGCTCTACATGTGGAGACAGAAGTCTGGGGTTATGTCAACCTAATCCCGAATCATATCTAACATCCTATGTTTAAAGAACTGTGTTATCCAAAAAGAAAGGTCTCTTAGGATAGAATCTTATTCTATACTGACTATACTGACTGTTAGTGCGTGTACAAGCGTCTAAGTGTCTACACTAGATGCGAGGGCAGAAATCTTCCATAGTAACAGGGCTATGAATTATTTGCATAAAGACAGAGAAGCCGGGCCTTTTGCTCGGTAGCTGAAAGAATGTTTACTTAAACTACTAGACAGGAATGCATTGGGTGAAGAGCGGAGCAGAGCAGATAATCTTGAAGGTGAAATACAGTTTTTGGCAAGCAGACAGGTCGAGTCAGGCACCGTTAGCCGCACAGGGAGTAGGACAAAGTTCATGGATACAGATGCGAGCTCAGACTGGAGCTTTCAGAGGCAGAAGGCAGAGAAGGCTTGATGGCAGAATCAGGGCCTACTCGCCTGGACTGTAAGAAATGTGGGAAGTGAACCATATAAAGCCGGTGGCCTTTCATACTTAGGAATAGAGTATCCGGCCCATTCATGGCGGGTCTGAAAGAGGACATGTTGACGGTGGACGCACATGTGTTTGCGTCTTCATAACTGGAACTGGAGGAAACATACATGTACTTATGATTTGTACATGAAACCGTTGGGGTCCAAGATAGGGGACATAACTGATCATAAAAATCCATATTTCCACAGTTTCATGCATGATTTCTTTTTGCGCTGGAAGGGATACCTTCCCACACAAAAACAATCCCGAGAGGCTTTTTACTCTTTCTATGTGTGATGCACAAAGCAGCACACATGGAAAGCAGAAAAAATGAGAAGAAAAATATTTCTTCTTGCTACACCTGCTCTAGGGAAGTGTATGTTTTTGGTGCTGCCCCAGGTTTACGTGATTAAGCATAACCTGGGGCAACGTCAAAATCCATGGTAGTCGCTTGGGAAAACCCACATCAATGCCCATGGAATGCCTCCTTGATGTAGATTAAAGCAAGGCAGCGACTTGCGCTGCTTTCTCTAACTCCATATCTATGAGGCCATGGGAAGGCACGCAGAGTGGCTTTGCTTCACCTCATAGGTGTTATTGAAGTGCTTGCGCTGTTGCAGCATCAACAAAACTGACTCAGCTGCGGTGGAGCCCGGTAATAAGTGAGACTCTGAGCCTACTGCATGAGAACTGCGACTCAAAGATCATCATGAAGCCTGCAATTCCTCAGAAGTCTCATATGGTGTCTGATTTGGAACAGATGATCCATTTCAGATTGTGACCACTGAGATAGTGGAAGTGACACTGGGATGTGATACGGTCGAGGTAAGACACAGCAGGTGAAGTCCTCTGCACGAAGTTCAGGACCACCACCCAGAGATCAACAGAAAGCCTGTGGTGATTCAGCACTGGTTCTTGGGACCCTCATAAATACCAAGGTTTCAGATGGCTAATGATTGACATTTTCATAATTTCAGTGTAATTATGAGAGACATTCAGAAACTGTGAGTGACAATTTATGTGAGCACAACAAAGTAATGTAGATTAGAAAATCTTAAAACTGCTGCAAAGCACCAGAAATGGAAGGTTGCTTACTTAGTGCTCCACTGTAATTTTTTCAAAAGACTCAACTTAGGCTCATGATGACATGCTCTAAGTTAGTAAATGTTGTTTGCATATGTGTGACATTTCCTTGTGTGTTCTGTGATGGTATGGGGCACTCCAGTGCCTTACGAGTGACCCTTTGAGTGACACCTTTATGCATGTAAAATTTAAAAGTTATGCCCATTTAGTTATATTAATTTCAGATGAGTGTTCTGGTTATAAAGCCCCTGTGCTGCTAGATTTCCTGAACTTCTGGACTGCAGTTATTGTTTCTGCTTTAATGTAACTTTTGATATATGATCCCAGCTTTGTGCAATGTGTGCCAGTGTCTTATAGCTGGACAGGAGCTCACACACTTTTCCAGGGAAAAGTAAGTGGAAAACATAGCTCCTGCACATGTGCATCTTTCAAGCCTGGAGCCCTTCATGGTGAGAGATGCTTCTAAGAGCAGCCTCACCCCAAGGTACAGCATCTCACTGAGCCTCAACTGCCTATGAATGCTCTTAATATCCAGAAAAGCTGGCTTTTTACATCTGTAAACTTTAGTGATAGGATAGAGTCGTCAGTGTACTTTAGTGACGGAAGTGGGCTCCAAACTCTGAACACCCGTGCCAGCTTTGCATAGCTGAGAGTACTGCTGTCTTGCTTCATCTCTGACACTGCAAGTACACTCCTTCCTCAGAGCTGTCAAATGAGGTTAAGCTGTGAAGTCTTCAATGGGGTAATATGGTAGAGGAGCGCAAAACGGGTTTATTTCAGGTGATATCACTTCCAAAAGACTTTATTGGATGAAAGCTCATTTGTTACTGTTCAGCTCCCTTTTTGGGGGGGAATTTGACTCATTTGAATGTCACTTTAAGTCCACTGCTTTTGACTTCCTAAAGCCTGTTGCTTTGAAGAGTTAGGCAGCAGCCTAAAGTCAGAGGCAGAAGTCTCATCTAAGAATTGGCCTCACAGCATCAGTAGATGAACTTAACATGTGCATTATACTTGCCAAATATTATAAAGGAATAATAAAGTGATCAACACTGGAGAGCCGACCACTTAAACTTAATCACTAATTGTAAGATTAAAAGACAGCTGAATTTAAAACTAATAACGAATGTAATCATGACCTCTGGCTATAATACATGAAAAACATGGTTTTGAAATCCATGCTTTCTCGAAACAAATATTTTTAATTGTGTCATTTGTAAATAGATTTAATTTTGCAAATGGGGAAAAATAACACAGAATCAGAAGAAATATGGTTTCTTGAAACCGAGTGAGAAATCTGTTTTTAACATTCAGAGGAGCTGATGAATCCCAATAAAATGAATATGTGTGCTTTGTTTATTTAACTGCCACAGTTCTGGGGAAGATTCAGCTAGGTGGGGGGGGTCTATCGTCCTCAGTGTTCAAAGCCTACGGTTTGGCTGCCGTACTAAGACTCAGCAAGCTAAGATAGAGTGCTTGCAGTGATCAGGCTGATTCAACAGCATGTCTGGTATGGGTGGACAGGGTTTAGCATCACCATGCTTGATTCAAGGCCAGTTGAGCCCCAGGGTCTCCCCTGTGACTTTTCAGGATACCTGTAGCCCGCAATAATGACTGCCGAATGCACGGCCCAGGCTGCGGGCACTGGCCACGGTCCAGGAATTAATGACTCGTGCAGGTTGCCTGGTGAAATTGAAGCATGGCCACTCCGGCAGTGGCCAAAGTCTGGGTTGGGCCATATGGCACAACAGAGCATGATGCCTGCTGCCAAATTAAATCTGCCTTTTGCCTGCTCATGCCTCGGGTGACCGGGCTTGTCTATGGGTGTGTGTAGTCAGTGTCTGTCAGAGGAAGCAATTGGGCAGAACAAATCATGCAGACACTGATTCACTCGAGTTGTCAAGTGACATAAGTGAATTTTAATGCGGTGCCGTGGATGAAGTTGTTACACTGTAGCCCCTAAAGATATGGTGCTTTCCTGCTCTTTTCAAGTGCTGGCGCAGGTTTGGCTGCCTAGTGCCAATGCAAGCACGCTTGCACCATAGTACATGGGTGCCTGTGTTGCAGGCAGGGTTGTTAGTGTGCAGAAAGGAACACCTTACTGCACTAAAACAAAAATGAAACATAATATTTGTCAGGTGCACAATGAATGGGACAGGAAAAAGGGACCATGTGCAGCTGTGCAGAACAGGAAGTACAGATGACATGCACATTGCTGATGAATGAACAATGTAAGACCAGCATGACTTAAATCTGCTGACAAGATAGCACAGTGGGTTATTACTAACTGCTCAAGTTTCAGGGTTACATTTCAGTTAGATTGGATGGTTTATAATACATATGAGATTACAAAATGAACACCTTTTACTTGAGTGATATTAGCACATGGCACTTTTAAATCTCATATAAATAGCTATACTCTGGTTGCAAAAATGTTATATTTGTCGCATATTATACATTAGACTTTGAAGTATATCTGACGGTAAAAATCTAGTAGATATTTTTTTAAAAACAAAAGAAAAATCAGTAACTAGAACAACATCAATAATGGATTCTAAATGTCATGTATGGGCCTCGGTTATGCCCAATGAGAGCCTAAACGTCACCACGAATGCCCACAATTTGTTTAAGGCTGGACCACAATTGATGTATTGATTTATTTTTTTGGTTAAGCACAATTCACAAGATAAAGCTTCTCTAAGCACTAGTGTTTCTGTAAATTGCTGAACACATTGCTAAGATTTGCCACTGAAACAGATAGCTTTACAAAATAAAAGTGAGAGCTTTACAATATAAAGTGAGAGCTTTACAATATAAAATAGGGCTTTAATACAAAGAAGAGAACTTTACAAAATACAACACATATCTGTACAATATAAAAGAAAGAGGTTTACAATATAAAAGATAGAGCTTTACAATATAAAATAAAGAGCTTTACAAAATATAAAATAAATAGCTTTATAATAGAGAGCTTTACAATATAAAAGAGAGCTTCACAATACATAGGAGAGAGCTGTACAATATGAAGGAGAGTTTTACAATATAAACGAGAGAGATTTACAATATAAAAGACAGAACTTTACAATATAAAAGAGAGAGCTTCACATTATAAAAGAGAGAGCTTTACGATATAAAAGAGAGCTTTACAGTATAAAAGAGAGAGTTTCACTATATAAAAGACATAGCTTTACAATATAAAAAGAGAGCTTTACAATATAAAAGGGAGAACTTTACAACATAAAAGAGATAGCTTTACAATTTAAAAGAAATAGATTTGCAATATAAAAGAGAGAGATTTACAATATGAAAAGGAATAGCTTTACAATATAAAAGAAAGAACTTTACAATATAAAATAAATAGCTTTATAATAGAGAGCTTTACAATATAAAAGAGAGCTTTACAATACATTGGAGAGAACTTTACAAAATAAAAGACATAGCTGTACAATATAAAAGAAAGATGTTTACAATACATAGGAGAGAACCTTACAATATAAATGAGAATGATGGACAATATAAAAGACAGAACTTACATGGTTTAATAATTCTTGCAGAATGGCAAAGGGCGCCCTTATCGACGCTATAAAAACCAAAGACAGATCTCTGATACAAACAAATAGGGCTCTATATAGTGATAGTATAAAGCTAGCCAAAAAGAACTGGGAGCTTGAAAGATGGGATGCAATCACTAGCAGGGATATGAAGGCATTTTGGATCCTAGTTCGTACAGATAGCTCCACAGAGAACTCATCTATTGAGCCGAACATTGTCACTCTGACTGAAGTGTTGAGTGCTATTGGGAAGCTTCCCCTTGGAAAGGCCCCTGGTATAGATAAGATCCCTGGGGACTTATTTTGGGAACAACCCAATATCTGGGGCCCGTATCTTTGGGTAATATTTAACGCCATTTTAAATGGCATGAAAATCCCGGATACTTGTTAGGGGCTGACATGTTTCCAGTATATAAGAAGGGCTCACCCCTCCTGCCCACTAATTACAGGCCGATCAGCCTGATTGACATCACTCAGAAGTTGTTTGCCAGGATTGTCCTGGAGCGTCTCCAGTCCTGGGTTGACAAGCACGAAATCCTGAGTGCGAGCCAGGCTGGTTTTCGTAAAAATATTTCCACTATTGCTCCAATTATTATATTGGAAGACGGTGTCAATAGAGGGTGGGAGCCTCTATTTGATTTTCGTTGATCTTAAATCAGCCTTTGATTTGGTACCTCGAGATAAACTGTGGATGGTTCTTGAGCAAATGCGCATTCCGCCCTACTTGCTGTCTATTATTAAGCGTCTGCATACTGTAAATTTTGCCCAGGTGAGATACCGGAAATATAGGGAACTAACCCCCCGTTTCCCAGTAAATAGAGGTGTAAGGCAGGGGTGTGTTCTGGCCCCTACACTGTTCTGTCTTTTTATTAATGCTCTGGTGGACCAATTAAATGAGGTAGCTAACAATGATGCCCCAAAGCTGGTCCGTGACAAAGTGCCAGAAATGATGTATGCGGACAACACCTTGTTACTATTCAAGTCTCCCATGGGCATCCAAAGGATCCTTGACAGCTTCTCTTTATTATGTAAAGACAGGGGAGGGGGTTGGAGATCAACACATCAAAAACCAAGTATATGGTTTTTAACCCAAGCAAAACATCTCGCCCAAATCCCTCTCTAAATGACACCCAGCTGGAGAGGAGAGCTGTCTTTGATTACCTTGGTGTTACGCTGACAGAAACATTTGGATGGGGCCCACAGCAACAAATGGCAGGCTTAAGGCAAGTACAGATGGCTGGGGGTATAGTAAAATCATTCAGGAACTCATCATATAGACTGCCGGGCCCGCCGGCCAAGATTTACAAAGTCCAAATCAGGAGTGCTATAATGTATGGGGCAGAGCTTTGGGGTAATTTCCCTGCAGGTGGATTGGCCAAATCTAAGAATAAGCTTATGCGGCAGCTCTTGGTTTACCACTAAGTACCCCTTTGATCCCCTTATTCCCCTATGGATTTTGGCATTAGACTCATAGAGGAGGAGATTGAACTGCGACCCTTGACTTTCTGGCGTGGACTATGGGCGACCCCCGAACTAACAGTCTACCAGTCTGAACTTAAGGTGATTCTGAGAGTCCCAGGGGTGGGAAAACTATCCTGGTTGCACACATAAGAGATATGTGCTTCAGATTAGGCCGGCCAAACCTATGGACCCACCCTGAGGAAGTGTCCCTGACAATATCGCGGATAGAACTAGTTAAAGCCTACAGACTGCTCAGACTGGCTGAAACTCAGGGGAGCACAAAACGTGGCCGCCTAACTTCTGACTTCCTTAATTTTAAAGACCAGTATCTATTTTAGTCTTTCCTTGATGTTGTGCAACCATCCATGGCAAGGAAGCTATATATACAGTTCAGATTGTGCTCCCTGCCGGTTCATGCTATAATGCAGCCAGGAGGTACTGGCTCTTACCACTTTGCAGGAACTTGGGGTATAGGCAGTGTCTGGAGGCCTTTAGAGTTTTGAGAGCTGACACCCATCCTCCGATTGTTTTTGCTGTGTCCCGTTTCCTCAATTCTATGTGGCTTAGGTGCCCTAAGTTTTTAAACTCCCCCTGCATATGTTAAACACCCTTTTTGTATTTTGTACTGTTTTAACACTACTAATTCATATAATCACTGTTTTTACTTCTTTTTAAATTTTAACATATTTATGAAACCTGATCAATTCATCTGCATTCTGGTTATATTTTTTAAGGTTTATTGATGTTTTTATCGCTCAAATCCAGTGATATATGTATTATACTTTCTGCCTTTATGGTCTATAATGACCGAAATAAATGGCTTTGTACTATAAATGAAATAGCTTTACAATATAAAAGAGAGAACTTTATGATTTAAAAGAGATAGCATTACAATATAAAAGAGAGAGCTTTACAATATAAAAGAGAGAGCTTTACAACATAAAAGAGAGGGCTTTAAAAGAGATAGCTTTACAATATTCAGCACGACTTTTATAAACTTTCAAAATCTCACAGTTGAGGAAAACTGTTTGATATCCTTCAGTAGTGGGGCCCCAAGACAGTAAAACAGTGATTTCTTTCTCAATGCAGCCTAGTTCTTGGAACTCTGAGCAGCATTTGATGGTCACCTCAAAGTGCTCGTGTATGAAGATACCTAGATCCTTGTTCCTAGAAGTAGCCAGGGGTAATTAATTTGAGACATTTAATTCCCAGACAGGACAACTCGATAACTGAAGGCACGGATAGGAGGAAAAGATTTCCCCGAGGCAATAGTATTTTCTGCCTGCCTTACAAATGTGGTACAATTAGGAGCTGTCCAATCTGGTACTTCGTAAGAACTCTCGATATGATATTAGTGAATCAAGTTTTGAATTTGCAAGATAGCCAACAGTACTTTTGTGAAGATTTCATCCACACAGGCTAGAGCTTGTTTCTGTTGTCTCGTATAGAAGGGCCAATTATCCCAGGCAGAACTTTTTAATTCAAAATGGCGACATGACATTCCGCTACTAGACTGAAAAGGATCCAGCTTTACCCTCGGTGTACTGCCAACAGCAATAACCCAGAGCACTAAAGTCCTTATCAGACTTAGAAGAGCATTGAGACAACAATTTCAAGATCTTCTTAGGCACATGCTGCAGACCGATCCAGATGTACCAACAGAGATATATCGCCTTTGCCCTCGGCACCAAGCACATTGTCTAGCAGTGTCTCAGCATTGCTATATTGATACCTAAAATGTATGTGATGTCTATTTAAGCTGTCATAAGAGAGTCGAATGCTTAGAGCTGAGACACAAGTATAATATGTGATAGCAAGTATGCTGGTTAGAGGCCAGTAGTTTTGTAGGGGGTCAGGGTTAAAATATTAATTTTTATTAAGCAGGGGTAAAACTGATTAGTTTAGGTCATTAAGAATCTCCTCTGGTCAAAGGCAGTGCTTTATCAGTCTAATGAAACAAAATGCAATAATCGTGTTATAGTATATTCACAGGAAGCCCAGGATGATATGTACCTGATAGGTAGGCTTCTGCTTTTTTAGGTGGCTTTAAAAGTAGTCTCTTTGACCCCTGGAAATCTGAGATCTAAACACCATTGACAAGTTTTAGTTTTTTAGTAAATTGTGGTCAGCATGTTCTGTCCAATACTTGATAAGCTCCTGCTGCTTGCAGGTCTCTGGCTTTTTGAATGCATTTAATTTTTGTAAGTTTAGTCTCTTTAGTTGTTGGGGCATGGCAGAAGATAATAATGGGCACTGGTTCAAGCCCATCTCATCCCTCTAATAAGCCTGGGATATTCAAAATGTTATCAATATTGGCCACTATATGTTGATGGTCTACCTTAATTAGTACAGGTGTGTCTGGTGGCTCAGGGCCTAATGAATCCTTTCTTGTGATCTGTATGTGACCCCATGGTCACAGGTTCAACTCGAGCTGATTCAATTATATGTTCATCGTCCTGAGTTGGATTACATAAGCGCCATCTAGCAAGACTTCACAGATGTCACCTCATTGGTGCATTCTACAATTATACTTCTAATAGCATTATGGAAGGGAAAGCTAGAACTTTGTCAAGAATGCTCGGTGTCAGGGTTCAGCAGCTGAGACATATGCACAAACACATATTTTTACACTGTTACTTTACACACACTCTCTAACTATTTTTCACTCCCTTTTCTCCACTGCATCTACTTTCCAAGCTCTTTCCCTTTCCCTAAGCTGAAGCCCAGATTTCAGCAGGGACAATTGAATTGAGTAAGCATTTGTAAAGCGCATGGTTACCCGGAGGCATCCCAGCACTAGAGGCGGCAGCTCAGGGACCAAGTACTAGCATTATGGAAACAAAATGTTTTTAACCGTTTCCGAAAGGCCAGATGATTGGGCTTGCAACGAATGTCCAGGGGAAGCGTATTCCACAACCTAGCTGCATTATATGAAAAGAGGCGACCACCAATCCGTGCTTTCCGGATTTTAGGGACCATCGCCAGCTGTTTGTTGCTTAACCACAAGGCTCTGTTAGGGTGACCATTACCTAGCAGTGCCTTGTGTACAATGCATAGTGCCTTGAACTGAACTCTTTCCTGAATGGGCAGCCAGTGCAGAATTCCCAGGGCGGTCCTAGCTGACTGTCGTCTGGGAATATTCAGCAGCAGGTGGGCTGCACAATTCTGCACAGTTTGAAGTTTCCTGATGGGTGTGGCAGGAGCTCCTAGATAAAGGGCATTGGCATAGTTGAGCCTAGAGAGCACAAGGGCCTGACCCACCATTTTCCTCGCGGGGCAAGGAATCAGGGGGAGATCTTTTCGTAACATCCTCAGCAACCCAAAACAGCTGCCTGCCACCTTCTGAGCTTGTTCTCCAAAATCTAGCTTGTGATCCAGCCAGACCCCTAAACTTTTAATATATTCTTGAGATGAGGGAGTAGGGCCAAAGCAGCTAGGACATGGTAGCCTAAAACTGGGCGAGGGATTGCCTAGTAGCATCAGCTCCGTTTTAGACCCATTAAGTTTCAGAAATTATACTTCCATTCAGGACGAAACTTCTTCAAGGCACCCTATTAAATCTGGGCCAGTTTTGTTGAGCTGATTACAAGGGACAATCAGCTGTGTATCGTCAGCATAATTAAGCTTCTCAATGCCAAAGGGTTTGACGATGCTGGCTAAAGGACTCATATATTCATTGAAAAGAGTGGGGCTCATGGAGGATCCCTGGGGAACCCCACATCTTAGCGGCCTAGGTTCAGAGGTAATTTCATCTTGGAATACCTGAAAAGACCTGTCCTCCAGGAAGGAGCAGAGCCACTTAAGGGCCATTCCCATCACTCCGGCTACTCTGAGTCTCTGAATAAGCAACTGGTGATTGACTGTGTTGAAGACTGCGCTAAAATCCAGAAGCACAATGGCAGCGCATCCTCCATTATCTAAGATTTTTCTGGTTTCCTCAACTACTGCCAGAAGGGCTGTCTTGGTCCCCTCTTGGGGCCTGAAACCAGTTTGGGAGGGGTAAAGGCATCCGTTGCGTTCCAGAAATGTAGAGAGCCCAGAGTTTACATGCTTTTCAGCAATTTTACTAATACCAGGCAATTATGATATGGGACAATAATTCTCTAACACCTCTGGATCTAAATTTGGTTTCTTTAAAAGGGATTTGACCATTGCAGGGACAAAGCAATTTGATGAACTTTGCCGCCGGTCTTTCATTAGATTGAACGGTCCAGGAGAAAGGGCTCAGATAATGATCTGTCCAAGGCACAGGGCTGGGGCTCCCAACCTGAAAGTTATTATCATTGGAAAAAATGGGATCAAGCAGGTGTCCTTTCGAATGTGTATGACCTCTCACTTTTTGACTAAATTGGAGGGCTCCCAAACCGCCTATTAGTTCACGAGTTGCTGACACTGAGGCTTCATCAAAATGCATATTAAAATCTCCTAATAGGAAAAAATTAGACAGGGGGCAGGCTAAATTAGCTGTGATGTCCGGTAGATCCTTGCCAAATTGGCCCAGAGGCCCAGGGGGGCAGTACATTAAAATCCCAGAGGTAGTGTAGGTGTGAAATAGGCTAATGGAAAAGAACAGACTCTCACAGTCAGGAATAGGATTTGCTAACATGCGGAAGTTAAAATTGCTTTTATGAACAATCGCTAAGCCACCTCCTCTGTTCAATTCTCTATCTTGTCTTTGTATGACATATCCCGGGGGGAGAGCTTGAATGATGGCCGAATCAGCCTCACTCGTTAGCTATGTTTCCGTTAAACGTTAAAAACAGAACATCAGGTTTCTCTTCCTCTAGCAATAATCTAATTTCCGTAGTATGCCCTGGGATCGAGCGACAATTAAGTAGGAACATATTGAAAACAGTAGGAGGAAACAGAGCAGTGTGCTTGCTAGTGCTGGGAAGGATTAAATAAACAATCGGGCAGTAGGCTGCCTTACAGTCTGGCCAAATAGGATGGATACATATACTTTTGGCAGTTCTAAGGTGGGGAAGGTGGTCGGATGTATAGGATAATGTCTCTCTGGTGTCTCTAGGGAAACTATCAGGGGTTATGGCCCCTGGTCCCTGTTGGGCACGGACGGGCGCAGATGGGCTCGTCTTTGGCGAGCCTTTGGCGCGTCAGCGGCGGGTCCGCTGCTCGTGCGTGTCAATATCCTCCTTTCTAGTAGGGCGTGCACGCCAAAGATGGCATCTGGGTCAGTAACTAGATTGCTGTCCTCAGACCGGAAGGGAAAGGAAAATCAATGGTGCAGAGTGCAAGCAGCTAAAAAATCTCCCCAGCAGTTGAATACAGAGACACCAAATAAAAATTCCACACAGTTAAAACATGACATAAAACATTAAAAAAATTGCAGTGTCTCGAGCTGAACACCTCCTGTGTTGCGTGAGCAAAACCTCTGACAACAAACCCCTGACAACAAACACTTATCCAGCCTATATTCCAGCTTCCTTACTTTTTTGGTAATGAATGGAATGGTGGCAGCTGACTCTGACTATGTATATGACTCTGTTACTCATGCTCCGGGCCAGTGCTATGTTAAAAACAAACACATATATTGAGGTTCACTTATAATTAGCATGACCTACCGTAGAAGTCCCTAGTAGATAATAGGAATAGTCGATGACAACTACCTTTAAATCCCTACTGTATAATAGGGCATGGAAGTTTACAGGCCAGCAGCCTTTCTTGCACTTGCATGTGAGTGTTGCTGAGAGCCTGAGGTCATTTTAAAAGCAACCCTGTGTTGCAGAACTGCTTTTAAAAGTAACATTCACTACAAACTAGACTTTTATTGTATGGGCACTTTAAAAGTGATAATCTACCTTATTTGTACATTGTTGGTATCCCCAAGTTTTCCCCTAGGTGTTCCGGGGAAGGGGGGGGGGGGGTCATGTAACTATGAACAGTCTCCCTATATAGGAGGTTTTATAAACACTGGTGAGTAGAGGCTGTCTATTTCTTTCCACAGTGCTGCAAATTTACTACACATTTGACTTTGTTGCTGTGGGCACTGTGAAATAACAACCAAAATTGTTTTTGCATATTAGGAACCCCCCAGCTCTTCCCTAGGTGTTGTAGGGGTGTAGGTCCTGTCGTTGTGAACAGGGGCTTTATAAATGAGGTTTTATAAACCCTGGTGAGGAAGAAATTGCACATTTGATTTTTCCACTTGAAGATAATTGGCCTCATAGGCTAATTTGACAATATGTTATGGACATTATGGAGTGTGGAATATATCATTCAAACACTGACAAGGTCAATCAAGCCTGTCAGCCAGGCCCACCCTTTATCCCTGCCCGATGGGAGGCTTAAGGAAGTATTTCCCAGATGTGAATGGGTGGAGTTTGTGGAAATAAGCCATACTCTGAGTTTGGTTTAGTTATATCTTGCTTCTCTGCTGAAATTTCAGCCATGATGGATTTTGAGAGATTAGTGCTTTCAAGGACATGACCATGCCGCACTTTGGAGGAAGTTGTCATGCTTTGGGGCATTCCCCCGCACCCCATTGGAAAGGGGTGACCCCCTGCTTGTCACCAGAGAACACTGCATAAATATATGAGAGGTGCAGAGCCTCTCAGATCTGCAGATTGAAACGACAAGAAGAATTATGCAAATCTTCTTTATGGCCAGCTCAAAGCAGCAACACTTGATGAATATAGAACTTCAAGGAACATCCTAACCAAATATAAAGTCCCCCCATGCGCAGCCTTCTTCCTTCTTCTTTGTTGCTGCTGCTCACAAGATAAGTATCATATGGCGGCTTGTACTAATTTCTTTTACCAACTGAACTAGCCTACTGTCTGTTCTTCCCTACCACCCCCCCTTGTCGGAAATTACTCCTACTTTCCCCTTTCTACAATATTATTTATTTTCTTTTGGGGGAGGATGGCTTTTCTAAATTCCTTTACTCTGCTTTAAGGCTTGTTGTCGATTCATTTCCTTGCCCTAATGCTTACTTTAGGTCTATTTTGACCAAAAGATCTCCGTACGGCGGACCGGCTTACTTTGAAAGCTGGCGCCGTGTTATGGTCTTCATGGCAGCGGCTGCACTCATGAGCTTGCTTACCAGTGACTCAGCCTCCCAGTTTCCATAACAGCAGACGACGCCCCAGCGGTACCCGCAACAAGTCAACGCGACTGCTTCCCCACGATCCCCTGCTTCTCTAGGTGACTGGGTCCCATCTCCTTTGGGAGCTAATTTGGCCGAACTCTCTAGACTTCAACGCGTTCAAAACGCTGCCGCCACGGCTCTGGTTGGCTTACCGAGATTTTGTTCGGCCAAAAAAACCATCGGCAAACTCCATTGGCTCCCTGTTGCTCAGAGGATTAAGTTTAAGTCTCTCTGCCTCTTGTTTAAAATTTTGAAGCACTCTTCTCCTCAGATTTTGGGGCATTTTATTCTGCCCTATGTACCCTCGCGCTCTCTAAGATCCTCAGGTCTTCACCTGGTTACAGTCCCACGCTTTAAGAGGGCTAGGGCCAGTGGCCGCTCCTTTAGAGTGCTTGCTGCTAGGCTCTGGAACTCTCTTCCTGTTCATATCCGCGCAATTAACGAACTTTTGGTCTTTAGGAAGGCCGTTAAAACCTTCCTCTTTCCTCTGGACTCTTAGTGTTATGCTCTTGTCTTTGGTACTGCCTGTGTCCGGTATTTTGTCCTCCATAGCGCCGGGACGCCCCTTTGCTGGGGCATCTGTGCGCTCTATAAATCCGGCTAACATAACATAACATAACATTTGGCAGTGCGGCGCATTACGACTGCATCGCCTAGACTAATACATTTTTTTAAAAAAAGGAATGGCCTTCACAGCCGGTTGCGCACGCAACATGTGTGCCTGCCGCCATTTTAACAAATTGGGAAATACACATTATTGTGATAACGGTGGCCACTTTAACCCATTGGTTGCCATAAACAGTGAATTTTGGTAGTTGTAGTCAGTTGCAGTTCATGCTACGTCATGGTACAGCTGACCTACTGAACTACCAACCTCCTTTCCTTTCCTACAGGGGCAAAATTATTTGATTGTTACCAGTTACATTCCCTCTAATTACTTAACTGCAGACATGTCTATGGAATCTCTGGGGAGTAGCACTGAAAATAAATTGGAGGACCTGGTAAACAAGGCCCTAGAAAAAGTAGTGGGATCCCTGGATGAGGCCATCAGTAAGACATTTGAAACCTTTTCACAAAAAGCATGGCCTAGGACTGCTCGAAGGTTCAGATTTGGCAGATAAAGCTCTGAGGAAGAGGACTGCAGGGGAAAACCTACTAAAGGGTGGAAAAAAGCCAAAAACCACCAAGGCGATATCATCAGGCATTACAGGATGTGACAAGAACTGTGCCTTGGGCACTACAGATGAGCAAGATACAGACCCAGAGGTTCCCATCCTTAGTGATAGTGAGGAAGCCCTTGAGCCCAAAATAGAGATGTCCAGCTCCTCTGAATTCGATTCTGATTCTGAAGACTGTAGGTCAGGAGAATTGGATGATCTGAGGAAGCATGTAAGGCCTCAGGATCTAAAATGAATATCTTTGATCCCCTCGGAGACCATATGTATAACCAACTGCTTATCAAACACCTCCTGTGCTCCGAGTGGGTGCCCTCTCAGCATGTTGCTGAGTAATTCTCATTCTGGCTTAGAAGTAAGATCCAGAAGGAGGTCAGGTCTCGCTTGAGATCGGAATGTCCATGCCCCTCCCTCTTTGACCAGGTCACAATGGTCCCGGACCTCGATGCCAAGGTTGTAGCATTCATTGCCAAGGGTGGCAAGGACCCTAGGAAAGGGCGTGACATGGGCCTGAAGTCTTTCTAGGATCATCTGCTTGACATCACTTAACCCCTAACCAACATTTTCTAAATGGGCGAGGTAGCTTACCTTGGCGACACATGTGTTGACCCCAAAGAGCTGCGGCAATGGGCCAAAAGGACCATCTGCCTTCTAGGCAATGCAAATACTGCAAAATCAAACGAGAGTAGAAGGGTGTCTTACTAAAAATAGACCCTAAACTGGTCAACAATTAAGGAGGACCTACCTTTCAGGGGCTCCTCTTCGGCGACGATTTTATTAGGGACCTGGCCAAATATATGGGAGTATTTAGCTCCATTCAATAATCCCAAAAATACATTAGTAGGGGTTTTAGGATAAGGTTCATGACAGGACCAAGAGAACGAGGGGGTGGTTCCTCGGCTGTGGTCACACCACAACAAGACCCTTCCTGAGCTGTGGAGGAAGATTTCCACAGTCACAGTTCGGCACCCAGCAAACCTTATATCCACAAAAGAAGAGGTATTGTGGGGGACCATTCAGAGGTGATCGCAAGCAGAGAGAATTCTTTGCAGGTAAGGGTATGGAAAAACCTTTCAGGTACCCCAAGAAAGTTCCAATTTTGTGGGAATTGGAACTTAGTAACTCAGGACTCTTGTGTTCTGGACATTGTCAAAGGGTGCAGGTTCGAATTAGTAGACACCCTGGTCCAACTGAAGATCCCATGGGAAATGGTGTTCTCGCAGGAGGACACACACCTAGAGGAATTGCTGGCCAAAGGAGCAATTCGAGAGGGAACAGAGTCAGGTTTTATCTTCCCAGTAAAAAGTTGGAGACCTGTGATCAATTTGAAAGATCTAAACAATTGGGTAGCCTACCATTATTTTGAAATGTAAGGGATCCATCTTCTGTGGGATATACTGAGAAATGGAGGCTGGCAAGATGAGATTTCAAGGATGCAATATTTGACCTTTTTGATCTGGCCCGCTTCCAAAATGTCTCCAATTTGTTAGGAAGGGCATACTTTGGCAGCTCTGCAGTCTTCCTTTTGGCCTCTCTTTAGCACCTTGGTGCTTCACCAAGGTCTTTTACTCAGTAACGGCCTGGCTTCAAGCAAGGGGAGTGAATGATTTTATACCTGGATGACATTCTACTAATAGCTCAATCCAGAGCCATGGTCTATCAGCATACAGATCTCACCATACATTGACTAGAACACCTGGAACATCAATTAGCGACACACAAAATTGGGTTAGCAACTCGCTATTAAGAAGGGTCTTGCCAAGGGCGTCCCTTCCTAATTGTGACTCAAAAACCTATGTATAAATGTTTTACAACCACAATTACTGTTGCAAAACACTCGCAGTTCACCACCCTTTTCAAAAGGGTGGTAAGGCTCTCATAAACTGGAAGGGGTCCCCAGGGGACCCCTTCCCCCTTGGGTATGCTATGTTCCATACAGGTACCCTAATATATGTTCAGGTAGTCCCCTAACCTTTCACCTATATTCTCCCTACCATTAATCTACATAACAGTTCTTAGTAATGACCTTTTACCTAGTTACGGCAATATCCAAAGATGACATGGGGTTTTCTCCGAAAAGCTTAAGCCTCATTCGTTATGCATGACGATTCTTGGAATCACAGCAAGCCTACCATCTCCTGCATAATAACTATGTACAAGGGTCATTCCTTCCATCATCCCAGTATGACATGACACAGCAAGGCATATCCCCAGGTGGTATCACTTTGGGTATATATACATCATCTCTTACTGACGCGAGGCGCTGAGGTCCCTGCCTGCAGATACTCCAGCTCGCAGTGGTCTGCCATACCTTGCGGGGTGTTCATCTCGAGACCAAGACAGGGTCCCACAGTCTCTCACTTCACATAATGGGCTTGAATTTATCCTAGAGATATTCTGGGCTTTACACCCACATACATGCTATGTACATTCAGGTACATCTAGTTATGGACGCATCATAGAGTATGCATTTTTACTGTCATGTATTTTATATACTTGCCTGTATTCATTGTTTTAGCCCAATGGTAGAAATCTACCATCCTTTTACTCTGTTAGCGCTTATTATCATTTATATATATTTCTGTCTAATGGTTGTTTCAGTACACCTATTTTACACTAGAATGATGCTGATTCAATAAATGCTTATTAAGAAACGTTCCCACCGTTTATTCATTCTGTTATATTCCATATAGGTAACCCAATATAGGCTCAGGTAACATCCTAACCTTTCACCTCTATTCTTACCTTCATTACACACAACAAGGGATCTTGGGGCTGACCTTTTACCTAGATGCAACACTGCACACAGAACGCAGGATTTTCACTAGTAAAAGCCTCATACATTATGCATGAGGATTCTTGGAAACTCAGCAGGACTACCATCTCCTGTATAATATGATTGTTTTATTGAACTTGATGACATTTTAGCATTTTTTGTAAGATTTTAATTAATCAAACAAATACAATTATTATTATTATTATTACTGTATAATAACTAAGGATAAAGTTAATTCCCGACGTCATCCTAAGTCCGACAAGTGACAGAGCAAGGTAGAACTCCCAGGGAGACCTTCAGGTATATAAACATCACATCTTACTGAGACAAACAGAGAGATCAGGATTTACCTGCCGACACACTGACATGAGACGCTGAGATTTCTGCATGCAGATACTCCGGCTTGCAGTGGTCTAACATCCCTTGTGGGGTGTCCAACTCAAGACCAAGACAGGGTCCTACAGTCTATCACTTGAGGTAAAGGAGTTGACTTTATCCTAGAGGGATTTTTGGCTTGAAACCTACATACATGCCAGGTACACTTAGGTACACCTAGTTAGGGTAGCATAGTAGGAGTACGCATTCTTTTGTAATGTATTTTTTATACTTGCCTGTATTCATGGTTATAGCAAAATGGTAGAAATCTACCATCCTTTTCCTTTGTTGGTGCTTCTAATCATTTATATCTGTTACTATCTAATGGTTGTTTCAGCACACCTATTTTACTCTAGAATAACAACTGTTCAATAAATACTTATTGAAAAACGTCCATACTGTTTACTCTGTGTCTCTCTCTGAGACTAAGTGAGCACGAGTGACTGAGCGAAAAGTAGTACACTGCTTCCACGGCCCTGAGGGATCAGGGTTGTCATGCTCGATAGTTGCTAAGAACCATTCTCTGCCTGGTGAGAGGGGTTTCTAGTGGCACTGTGAGCTAGCTGGTACACAAGCCAACATACCCGGTGGGGGTGTCTAGAATCAGTCTGACACCAATCCTACAGTGTATGTTGCCTAAATGCGCAGATCCTGTATAGGTTTTATAGGAACTACATGACAAGTCTGTGTATCTCTCTGAGACGAAGTGAGCACCAGTGACTGAACGAAAAGTACACTGTTTCCACAATCCTGAGGGATCAGGGTTGTCATGTTTGATAGTTGCCAAGAACTATTCTCTCCTTGGTAAGAGGGGTTTCTAGTGGCACTGTGAGCAAGCAGGGAAACGGCATAACATATTCGGGAGGGGTGTCTAGAGTCAGTCTGACTCCATTCCTACAGTATATGTTGTCTAAAGGCGCAGATTGTGTATAGGTTTATAGGAACTATACTACAGGGCGCCTCCTACATTGGTTGGGTACGTAAAATCTGAGTGCTTCAGTCATGCTATTCTCAGAGACCCCTACTCACATTTTCTCAGAGATGTCTGGAGTGGGAAGGGAACTATCCGCCACAGCTGAGTAGGCACAATTCCTATGTATTGGATGTAGGTTTATCAAGCTTGAAGGACAAACAGTTCCGATTGTGCATAAAACCTAATCTCAGTTTCCTTGAAACTCTTCCTTGAGGAAAAATCTTTTTTTCAGCAATGACTGAAGAAAACGCCGCTGTGCCAACACAACCTGCTGCAATCAGGGAAGAAGAAATAGAAGGGGAAATAAACATTTCAGAAAATGTTTGCTATGCCCTTACTCAAAAACTAACAGGCTATGGAGTCACAGCTAGGGGTGGGACAGTAACCTTCGTGATTGAGGCTCACGAATCATATAGAACAGAGGTATTCTATTAATGGGTTAAATTCCCACAAGCAGAGGCACAATTAAATACATTTCATTCTTACACTGAAGATGAAATACTAGATAATACAGTCCATATGAGGACATTGAAATTCCCCTCACCTACCAGGAGCACATAAACTGGTTTAAAGGCACCCTTCCCCATACAAAAGACAAAGCAAGACTAGGTCCACTCCGAAGAGATGAAGCCACTTGGCCTGTCCTTGTGGCTTACACACCACATCCAGACATTGACACAATGCCAGTAGCAGACCTGTGTCTACTTCATAAAGAAATAATAAAACTTTACAGAAACCTGACACAGTTCGTCATGAGAACACTCACACTTCAGCCATCAAGAGCTACACAAGCAGTACAAATTCAGTGTTTTACAACTAAAATTGCACAACAAACGCTATGCGCAGTTATGGGTAGAATGCCTACTGAACATGAGCAAATGCCATTCTGGATAGCTCAAACAATAACACAGAATAGAGGCAGTATTTCCACACATAAGCCCTCAACAAAAACATATAATGCTAACAATCTGCTTGCCAATGGGGATAGCTCCCCAGATAGAGGATTGTACCACTTGGGGTACAGTTTTCGCTGCCATACATACCAGGACACATGGTATCTTGTCATTAGCAGTATTACCAGACATGTTAAGACAGATACAGACTGAGTATGGAGCAGAACCTGCTCTGCACTTAGGGATGAAATTATGAGATAATTTTGCCCAGGTGTCAGCTATAATACTAGCAAATATAAAAGGGGAGGCAGCAGCAGTGGCAATACTCTAACGCCTGAGGGATTTCACTCCTTTACAACAAGAATGTGAATTACCTAAAACTATCACAGACACCTAAGCTGAATAAGGTAGAGATAGTTTGGGAGCTAGAGCAACAAAACCTCAAATCATGAGTGGTCCTTAAAAAGAGAACACCAAGCATGCACCTGATTTTTCTAAGAAGAAATGGAATAATAATAATAAAAACCAAAAGATTAGAGAAAACAGAACGCTATTCAGGAGTGGGTCTCCTCAGCAGGAGGCCTCTGAAATAATATACAACCTTAGGAATAACATTAAAAAGCCTGACAGGTATCAGGATTCTGATACACGTTCCTCACGGTTCCTTTCAGGGTTCACCAAGAAACTCCGAGAGGGAACAACAGTCAGAACACAGACAAGAAGAGCATACGAAATCCAGAGACACGCCACGCGCTTCAAGCGACACTTCTAAAAATAGAAGACAAACCACAATCTAAACCTCAATTTAAAAAGAAGACAGTAGCAGGTCTCAAAGTTAGATTTGCTCAGAATTCTGAGGACTCAACTACTGAACGGGGAATGGGCTCTGACGATGCTAGACAGCACAGCAGAAGTAACAATAGCTCGGCGGAACTTGATGGAATTTCTGGTGACAGCAGAGTTGAATGAGCACATCACAGTGGAAACACCTGATACGAGGGTAAGTGTCCCACATAGGTCACATACAATAACACACCAAAAGGAGGGGGACAAACCCAGAAAAGTTAAAGGTCTCTTTTGGGAGAACATAACTTTTGGCTATGGTGGCGGTGGCATCCTAATTGCAGGTGCGGGACGGCAGGTGCAGGACCGCCGCACCACTGGCAGCCGGTCCCAGCACCGCTAGTGTGGCAGGATCCTAATGGGCCCCCAAATTTCTCAATTGGATTCTTCTGTCAAAATATTGCACCTGAAAGCAGGTATCTAACTGAATTTCCGTGCTAGATTCCCAGGGTCATTTTTGTTGACTCTCCCAAGGGTATACAAATAGCCGTGGGTTGTTCAGTTCTAGGGAAACAGAATTACTTGAGAATTTGGATGAAGAGGCATTGTCCTATGTAGATGATATTTATCTGATGGATGATGATTTAAAGGATCACTTAACCAGGGTGAGCACCATCATTTTGGGATTCGTCTCTGATGGCTAATCCCAAATTCAACTTTAAAAATAAAAAATAGACCACCTAAATGTCCTTTTTTTAGGATACAAGCTATCAAGTGAAGGAAAAAGCCTGGCAGCTACCTTTTTTAGAAAGATGTATGCTGCTCCAACCTTCTAAATCTTTAAAAAACTTACAATCTATATTGGGATTTTAAATTTTGGCAGAGCATACATTTTGGATTACGCAGAAAGAGTAAATCCTTTCTATGACTTAATAAGACCTGATTTTTCAGTTAGGCATTGGATACAGGAACACACAGATATCCTTTGTTCCCTACAAGCTGACATGATAGCTTCAAAACACTTACAGACATGCGTAAATATAAGCAATCTGGTGATCCACGTTATAGTGGGTCAATCCGGGTATACTTACCTAATGAAGTTGAAACAGTACCCATAGCTTACAAATCACATTTGTACACTAATGTTGAAATGTGCTTTGCTTCTACAGAGAAACTACTGACAGCAGTACAGACTGGTGTAGTAGGAGAAAGCACTGGCTCAAGGGAAACAAATATTTGTCGTAACTCCAGTACCAGCCTTAGAGGCTGCTACAAAGGCAAGCGTTCCTAATGCTAAAACCTTACTTTCAAAATGGATACAATGGGCTAATTCTCTCACTGCAACGGATGTAGAATACAGATATGACCCAAGATTATAGACACAAGCATTTCTGCAATATGAACAATAATATCCTCTACCAAATGAAATAATGCCTCTGGATCAGTATGAATACATTATTTACACTGACAGATCTGCTCAGCCTGCTGTAGGAACTAAACAGCAATACAGCGCCGCTGGTAAAAGGTCATATGAGGGATGGCAAGTTCCATCCCAGTGATACAAAGACACAGTCTCTAGGAGACTGCATTCCTCAGATGGCAGAACTAAAAGCCCTATTACTGGCACTAATAAATACGGATCGAGAATTACCCACACTCATAGTGTGCGATTAATTTTACTGTGTCCAGTCATACAACGAATATCTTCACTACTGGGGTCAATCAATCAATCAATCAGGGATTTGTATAGCGCGCTACTCACCCGAGAGGGTCTCAAGGCGCTGGGTCAGAACGGGTTTAGAGACTCTAAAGGTTGCACAATCAAGCATATGTTGCTATGGGAACAGGTAGCTGTGTTGAAAAACAACTACCAAGAGCTCACGTGATACACACACTGAGTCATCAACGTGATGACGTTCAAGTTGAAGTGAATTCATTGGCTGATGAAGCTGCAAAGGGGGTAGTATGAAATGCTGCCGTAGCTGCAATCACTCGTTGAAAACGGGAATAGATGGACAGATGATAGCTGTCATTGCTTCAAGCAAAAACAGCTCAGCATTACCAAAAGGTTTTCCACTTAAATACTCCTACAAGTTAGATGCAAACAACATTCCGTATGCTCAGATTCCAGGAGTGGTGGATGGAGTAACACCAAACATGGATCGTAGATTAGGTTTAATACTAGCTGCACACTAGGGTCTAGGTTCTGCACATGCAGGGATTAACGTAACTGTTTCTTTACTGAAACAACACTATTGGTGGCCTGATTTAACAAAACAGATGAAGAATTTTATCATAAAATGTGACATCTGTCAACAGATGAAGGGTTCCACTGAAGCATGTCCAGTGCAGACAAATCTACTAATATCTGAAAGACCATTGGCTTGTGTCTATCTGGACCACTGAGGCCCCCTACACTCAGATGGGGTTTACAAGTATATCTTTGTCAGTGGCCGCTGGTGACATTGCAAAGTGGCGGGGCGTAAAAGTTGGGGATGAGTGCCATGTTGCAAGAAAAGCAAGTGAGCCTGTTGTTATAAGGGGAGGTTCAGTGGGGAGGGAGGACTGCCTAGAAAATTCTGAAAAAAAGAGAAGGCAAATGGTGCATTTTGAAGCAAATTTGAGCAAGCATGAAGGTTTATAACGCAATTGTGAATGCATACCCTTGAAATATTTAAACACATTGAAACCTTCCTCATATGTTACTGCATTACTGCACCATGTCATAGGTCAACTTTTCATTGAAGTGAGATGATGTGTCAGTTAAGTTTCACAAAAAGGATATCCTGTTTTTAACTGAATCAGTATCTCCCACTTGTAGCTCTCTCCACGCTCAAACGAAACACAGTATTTATGGTCTCACAGATTCTCAGCTACTCAATGCTAAAATCAAAACTCTGGGTTTTTGGCTATTACTGTAACATATACATATGATGCAATCACCGCCCTTCATTTCTGTGCAACTACAATAGTTAATGTTCTATTTTCATTAGGCAATTTGTAGATGAGTTGAAAAAATTAAAATAAAACATTTCCTTTCCTAGAGTTTACAGCCTGCCCAAGCCCACATATCATGACCATCCCCATCAAATACAGTTAGCCATCCATCACCAGCCCCACGTTTATATCCTACCAAATTGTTTGCACTTATTGCTCGCATTTTAAAGGAGTGGAGGTGCCAGCTTTTGGCAAACCACAGTTTTAGGCTGCAAGCTATTTGCCAGGATATAAACAGGGGCTCAACCAGTAAACTTTGCAGAAGGAAATCTGAGCCTTTTTTTTGATAGGCAGAGGTCACAACAGCATCATGTTCCTAACTTGGCGCATCCCTTCGGTAGACTGCTGCGCATCATCAAATTAAACACCTTCTTTTTTGTTTAATTTCAAATCGTTTTTATTGAAAAAGAATAGAAAAATGACAAATACATACAATAAATGACATATGAAGTCCCAGTACCTGCGATCCGGCAAGTCTATAGGTGGTTCATACCCATCACGGACATGTGTAATGCCATAGTCCTCATAAACATAATAATAAAATCAGTAGGTCAGGTCATTAACTCAGATCCTCACATCAGAGTAATTTGAATTAACTTATATCAGATTTAAATTAAATTAAATTAAAACAAACTAAGATATGTCATGAAACCATGCCTAGCATACCAAGATCCGATTGCGCTATGTTGAGTGAGCACCATAACTGCCAATACCTTATTACATGTGTGTTACCGTCCTGAATGCCCATGCTGCAATCCGCCACGCCCTTTATGACAGAGCATTATTCGCCATATTTCTGTATCCTCCAGTCAGGGTGGGTCAAATGAGAATGAAGATCCATCTAGAGCTTTCCATAGCCTCCTGTGGGGAGCACGCCACGGAGAGGAGTGCAGATCTGGATTGTCAGCTCCTCTTAGAAACGAGAGCCATTCCTGCCATACCCTGAATGAGACCTCAGAGGCACTTTTCCATTTATGCAGCACCACCTTACAGGCTAGAGTAAGCAAGATATTTAACAACTGACGATCATTGTCATTATGGAGCTCCTGATCCAACACACCCAATAGAACATAGACGAACTCTCTTTTAGGTTTGATATTGAAAATATGATCTATGCAATCGAATACTTTTCCCCAGAATGGTCCCAACGCAGAACAGCCAAAGAGCATATGAGCTAAGTCTCCTACCGCTGAATCACAGTTCCAACATAGGGGGCTATCTCTCAGATGAAGTTTATGGAGCTTTTCTGGCGTCTAGTATGTCCTATTAATGAGCATGTACTTGGTTTGAGCTAGAATCGGGGAGATCTTATTTGTTAGGGCAGCAGCATGTATCAAATCCCAGTCAAACACTAAACCGGTAGAGTTGGGTTCAGACTCCCACTTGGATTCATTCTTCTTGTGTGCCTTCCTTGGGGCAGGGAGACGCAGCTTATAAATTTTGGAAACAAAATGACCCGACTTCATAAGTCGTGGGACATGGGTCTTAAGCCATGGGTCACTCCTGTTAAGGGAGCGAGTAGACAGAATAACTTTGAGTTTCAAAAAGTCATAGAAATCCATCGGTGACAGATTGTGGCTGGCTTGGAGCGAGGAATAAGTCGTTCACCAGGTTAACTCCTCTCCTAGACCAATTCTTCCACTGCATAGGTTTTCCTTCCATCTTAGGTGAGGGATTATACCATAAGGACACCATAGTAGTCTTCCTCCAAAGTAGTCCCACTTTATGAGTTTGATCAAGCCTCAGAAGGGCCCTTCTAGTGTTTAGTAAGATATATTTGGAGTGGGGGAGATGGGATAGATCCATCGTGAGCAATGCTATAAGAGGAGCTCTACCAATCAGGGATTTTTCAATATCAATCCACATCGGAGTGTAGTCCGAGTCCTCAGTCAGCCACTGCGCCCCCTGTTTACAGAGAAAGGCCGTCTGATAATTCCTGAAGCTAGGAAGACCCAGGCCGCCTTTTCCTTTTGATAGCTGTAGCTTCTTCATTGATATCCTGGGTTTCTTCCCCTGCCACAAGAATTCACCAAATAGCCTATCTACCTTTGTCAATAAGGCCTCCGAAAAGGTCATCGGTAACATACTCGCCAGGTAGTTTACCAATGGGGTCACCATCATCTTTAAAGTTTCTGCCCTTCCCCACCGTGAAAGATATTTCGGTGACCATCCTTCTAGTAATTTAGATATTTTCTTCAGAGTCAAGTTTTCGTTAACCCCCAATGTTGTGATTAGATCTTTATCAAATTCCAGCCCCAAATACTTAAAGCAGCCTGGTTGCCACGTCAGACCAGAGTCCCCCATAACCTCTCTATTTCCCAAATTATTCAACAATTTAACCTCTGTTTTATCTTTATTTAACTTGTATCCCGACACCCTGGAGAATTCGTCAATGGTAGAGATGAGGGCCGGTATAGCCTCCTCCGCCCTTTCCGATGCAATTAAGACATCATCCGCATATGCGGTTAGCTTTATTGTACAGTCTTCAAATGGAATTCCAGCAATACCTTTGTTAGCTCTCAAGTGATAGAGAAATGGCTCAATGGCTAATAAGAACAGTGAAGGTGAGAGGGGACACCCCTGTCTGGTACCTTGGTGCAATTGAAACGTGGAGGAAAACGAACCTCCAGCCCTAACTCTAGCAGAGGGGCAAGAATATAGAGATATCACCGTCTTCGTAAAAAATTGGCCTAGGTTGAATTTATTTATTACCGCATTCAAATAGTTCCAATCGACTCTGTCGAATGCCTTTTCGGCATCAAGTGTGATTGCAACAGTGGGGGTAGATAACAGTTTTGCTTTTTCGAGTACATGTGCTAGTATCCTGGTGTTATCACTGGACAGTCTATGTTTTAAAAAGCCCGCCTGTGAAGCGTGTATCAGTTTGGGCAGGACCTTCTGAAGTCGATTAGCTAGAATCATGGCTAAGAGCTTACAATCAAGATTAATAAGTGAGATAGGCCTATAATTCTTTGGGAGCGCTGGATCTTTCCCTTCTTTTGGTAGTACCGCAATGATGGCTTCAGATAGCGTACCCTTCACCTCCCCAGCAGTGCTGATTTCCTGAAATAGGTGCAAGAGTGGTTGTGATTTAAGTGAGGAAAAACCCTTATAGAATCTAGCAGTGAACCCGTCTGGTCCGGGTGCCTTACCGCATTTTAACGACTTAATAACCATCTCGACTTCCTGAAGCATGATGGGACCGTTAAGGTCTTCACGATCCGTATTAGAGAGTGAGGGAAGAGTACACTCATCCAAATAGCCCTCAATTTTGGAGTCTACCACCTCTGTATTTTTGGCATAGAGTTGCTCATAGAATTGTTTGAACACCTCTGCTATCTTAACCGGGTCCGAGTGTGCCGTCCCCCCTTGATCCCTAATGGAATTTATCATATTTTTCTGTATTTTGAATTTGAGGTATGCAGCAAGGCTCTTCCCTGCCTTATTTGATTCACATAGTTGGAATTGTTTCCTCCTGGTTAACCAAATCCCTGCTCTTTCACTTATTATTTTGTTATATTCGTACTTCTTATTGGCTAGTTTATTCAGTGTTTCTTCCTTCCTATCAAGCAAGTGTCTCTTCTCCAGTGTGGCAATTTCTCCCTCTAAAGCCTCCAGTGCTTTATTGTGGTTCTTGTTTATGGCAGATTTTATTTTAATAATGACCCCTCTTATCGTGCTCTTTAGTGCTTCCCACCGTATCAAGTCAGTAGTGTCTCCCCTACTGTTATGCTCTAAATATTCTCTAATAGCGGTCTTGATCGTTACCCTATGCTGTTATTTATCGAGGACCTCCTCATTAAACCTCCAGATTGATTGGTGAGTGGAAGATTTGACGTTGGAGATGGACAGGGAGATACATGAGTGATCGGATAAAACGCCGGAGAAAATGGCGGCATAGCGCATCGCTCCTCCCGTGGCAATGAAGCACGGAGTAATTTGGGAGTCACAATCTAATCCGTGAATAACGAGAATGAAGACATTGGTGATCGGAGGTTAATGTCTACCTCTGGTGAGGAAATATGAATTTTTATGGTCAATTGTGTCCCCTATCTAGACCCCAACGGCTCCATGTACATGCTACAAGTACATGTATGTTGCCTCCACTTCAAGCTATGAAGACGCAAATACAATTGTGTCCAACGTTAATATGTCCTCTTTCAGATCTGCCATGAATGGGTCAGATATTCCGTTCCTAAGTATGCCTTGCCACCGTCTTTATATGGTATACTTTTCACGTTTTCCAGCTCTGGCAAGGTAGGCCCTGAATTCTGCCATCGAGCTTTTCCTGCTTCTGCCTCTGAATGCTCCAGCCTGGACCTGCATCTGTATCCATGAACTTTGTCTTACTTCCTGCGCGGCTAACGGTGCCTAGCCCGGCCTGTTGCCTGCCAAAACTGTATTCAGCCTTCAAGTTATCTGCTCCGCTCCTCAAGAAATACATTCCTGTCTAGTAGCTTAGGTAAACATCCCTCCAGCTGCAGAGCCAAAGGCCCGGCCTTACTGTCTCCGTTCAAGTAATTCATGACTTTCGTTACCATGGTAGGCCCATGCCCCCTCGCATCTCATGTAGACACTTAGACGCTTGTACACGCACTAGCAGTCAGAATAGAATAGGATCTGTCCGAAAAGACCTTTCCTTCCAGATAATATAGTTCCCTAAACACAAGATATTAGATATGATTTAGGACTAGGTTGTCCTGACACCCCAGACTTCTGTCTCCTCATGTAGGGCTAAATGTCAAGTTCCCTTCACCCTCTAGTTACACGTCAATCACACGTCATGCGGCTGTGCGCGCATCTCTGCCATATATTTTTGCTGACTTTGCAGGATTCTCTTATCGATCCACCCACTTGTGTCATCATCCTAATGACGTTTCTAGTATACGCCTCTATGCACGCCTATTGTAACGCCTTTTTTCATTACGTATGTGTATTCTTATCAACTGTAACGCCTCCTGCATCTGTCTTTACTGTAATGCATTGACTATATATATTATAACCTGTCAATAATGTATTGCTGATCCCTTCCTGAACCTTCGTGGTGACGGAACTCGATTGCCTGGTTCGAACCATCATTCCTTTGTAAGGAATAAATTCCCTATTCTACCCTCGAATACCACGGATTCTGCCTCTTATTTTTACTGAGTTATTCGTATTGTATTTTACCGCATAAATTAAGTCTAGGTAATTTAAATTTACCACATAATTGGCGCCCGAATAGGGACACCTCTCACACCCCACGCGCCGGAGGTGCGTTGCAGACCCGGTCTCCTGCCACAGCCGGACGGACAATTACGCGTACCTGCAGGATTTCCTGTATCTCCCTCAGGCCAACGGGGGCGACTGAGGCTGCGATCAACACCCAGACGAGGCGGTGAGGAGTGCGGAGAATCCCGACCAGAGCCTAGCTGAGAGAGCAAGATCCGAGGTATACAGAGGCCCACCAGATTCCGAAGTTCCGAAGTATCTAAGTCACGAGTCGAGTCCAGTCCATTTTGGTCTAGTCCAGTCCAGACTTCCGAGGCCTTCCGTTCCGTGCTTCCCGGTGAGTACCGTTGCTGGGGACTAATCTAGACGTGCACATTAGTTTGTGCCGGTCAAGACGGGTTTGGGTACACAGACCTGGTTTGCACTGTTTTAGCAGTGTATCGGTGCTGTTTAGCAGTACATACAGTATATTTAGTATTATGCAGTTAACTAGTTTTTATTCTAATTATTATTGTTCGTTCTAAAATGTTTTGATATATTTTAAATGTCGTGGTATGAGTGATTGTTCGATCTTCATTATTGTGTTTATTGTAATTATTGTGTCCAGGACCGAGTAAGAATTAAGTAGCAAGGTTCAAGATGCCGTTATTTTCAAAATTAAGACAGATAAAAACTAGAAAAGGGATACTCGAGGAAGCTGTTCCCATTCCACCTAGGGACACTCCAGGGTACTTTATGTACCATAAACATGGCCTAGATGCCGTATTATATCTTGATTTATGGGTGGACTACACCAAGGATTTAGCAGAGAGTCAGAGATGGCCCGCTGCTGGAAAATGGGATGCAGATTGCATCATGAGAGTAGAAGAAGCATTATGGAAAAAGAAAGCCAGACAGTCACAGAAAGATGCCATTGAACTATGGCGTAAAGAATCGCATAGGCGCACAGAGAAAGCGCTCAGAAAGGAAGAGAAAAGTAGGGAAGATTCAGAAAGAGCCCGAGAAAACATATTAATTAACGAAGGTATCCGAGTAAAAACAGAACAAGTAGACAGACAACGAAACACTCTTATGAATGGTATGTATCCTCTTCTGGCCGAGGGTTTGCCTAAGGCCACCTTGGAGGTACCAAAGGATCTGCCACCTCCATTACTCCCGATTAAAGTACATCCCAAGACCGCAAAGGACATTTTCCTTTCTTCCTATTTAGATGATGCAGCCCCCGAATATGCTAATGGTGCGCAGCCACGTACACCACCTGTTAACGACGCTCAACCCCAGAATCAGCTGCACCTGCCTCCGCAGCAACAAAGTCCTCCTCACGTTCTAGACATTCCATCTGTTTCTACAGTCCTTCCTGCACCCACACTCTCTACCCTACACCCAACAAATCCTTTTGGACTTGGCACCTCAGGAGGTGCGACAGGAGGTTTTTCCACGCCACCGCCAACAACTAGATTGACTTATAGGGATTTAGCATACCAACGTACACCCCAAAGAGCTAATGACAATATATTGAATGAGCCTCTTACAGACTGTAGATATGATCCAGTGCCAGGTAAACACGACAGAATGTTGCTATCCTCAGTACGTTTACGACGAGCTGCAAACTATTTAATGACGTTACCAGGAATGGTTGAACATCTAGACAAAATATATCGCTTTGTCCAAACAGGGCAAGGTCCTGAAAGTATTAGCGAGGCTATGGAATACCAGAAAGTAGACATGCAAAAATTATTGTTACGCTTTTTCATAAACTGCTTGATCAGAAACAGAGATAGGCCTGAAGTAAATCCGGAGGAAATGCAAGTACTTACCAGATGGGGTCAGAATATAACAGATGGAAAACATGATAAACAGAAGTATATAGAAGTCATGTGCCGAAAGATCAGAAAAGAAGTAGAACGAATACATGAAAGAAGATTAGAAGCAGATAAAACTGAATCAGAGGAAGAGGAGGAGGAACAGTCAGAAATGAACACAGGACAATTAGAATTACCAGCTAGACCAACGATAGCTTATGTAGGAAAAGGAAGATCTTTTAATAATCCAATACGTCCGATACGTCCAGAATGTAACAGAATTTTTCAAACAGTTATCTCAAATCCAAGGACCCCTGAACACTTATTCCAGGTTACTGATAAATTACTTCGAGAACGAAGGGGGTACCATGTGCTCGATTCTATGGATGAACAAGAATTAGCCAGGTCAGCAGTACAATGGGCTGACAGCCCTGAAAAATACAGTGATGATGCACTAGCACACACGTTTCTGAATCTTGCCCCAGATGAACAGCGTTTAGCTAGTATATACATGATACAACATCTCCTTATATTATATAAAGGCCAACACTCCGATCCTGGTCCCCTACCTGATATATTGATAGAACTACTCCTGAACAAATGGAGAGGTCTAGGTACCGATCTAATTAAAGTAATTCTAGAATACCGACATAGATATAGTGCCTTTTTTTGTCCAGAACATGATCCAGCTCCTTCCATGGAGAGAAAAACGTATTACATAGACAGACAGAATCCCTTACGCGAAGTACACCCAGTTAGAAATGATGACAATACGTTTAGACGCGTGTTTGTGTACACGCCCATAACTAAAATAGAACTATTGGAAATGAAAAAATTAGTGCCCAGCCATGACAAAGATCCAGCAGGTTTTCACCGCGAACTAAAGGACATGTTACTCATGGGTGACTATACCTATCCTGACATTATGAAAATATTGAAAGTATTATTGCCTGCCGGTATTTACGAGAAACTCAAAGAAAAAGAATGGGAAGTGGGAGACCAAAAGATTGATTGGACAGTATTAGAAAACGAAGAAACTGCCCGAACTGCAGGCGTAGGGCTTGGGGAGAGAACAAAAGCATTGCCAGGATTATTAGTACAAGTATTGCCACGTTTATTAACTACGAAAAAGGAAGACTGGGGAGCAATCTCAGCTTGTAAACAGAAACCCGATGAAGACACTAGTGATTTTTATTCCCGATTTGAAAAATGTTTTGGTATTAATAGCGGCCTGAAAGCAAATAGTGATTCATATCCACATCTCTTTGTAACAAAACTAGTCGAGAATTCCCTGCCACAGGTTAAAAATAGAGTATTGAAAGTTGAGAGCACTTGGCAAGCTAACACTCCTTCACAAATGTTACAAATGTTACAGTATCACCAGAATAGAATTAGAGAAGAACAAGAACACGAACAAAGACGTATGAAAGACACGAAAATGAAAATGCTCGTCGCTCAGTCAGTTCCAGCTGACGGTCATAAAAAGGGTGCGACACTGTCCAGTAATTCAGCGGTTCCCGTTAAAGGGACATGCAACTATTGTAAACAGCCAGGTCATTATATAAACGATTGTGCAGTTCTGAAACATAATATCTCTACGGGTAAAACCAAGGAGAGACCACGTCCGCCTAGACAGGATCAGATCCAACAACAAGTACCTCAGAATGTACAGCCTATGCAAGCTGCACAACAGACCGTAGCGGTACCACAGCCACAGCCTATTGCCGCAACACAAAACACGACACAACAGATGTACCAGTATGCACAAAATGACTATCCAGAGTATCAGCGATACACATGAAATAGCCTAGAGAGGGAAGTTGGCTTACCCCTTATTGAGGTTCCTGTAGATCAAGAGGGTCCTTATGTACAGAGTCAAGTATTAGGGAAAGACAGAAAGTTTCTACTTGATACAGGGGCAAGCAGAACAACTATAAGTCACGATGAAGTCCCAGGGGCACCCCTCTCAGGCTCACAAAATATTTCCCTTGGTTTCTCAGGAAAGCCTACTATTAACGAAGTATCGCATTTACAGTTGGTCCATTGACACGGACTACAGATCTATTGCTTACGAAATCATGCCCAGAAAACTTGTTAGGTATAAAAACATTGAAAGCTCTAGGAGCTATAATATGTTGTTCTCCGGACGGAGTACGACTATTTTTGCGTGACTTTAAAGGTCACTACGTGTCTAGAGACATGGATCACCGGTTACAGAATCTACCTGCACATTTATGGGCTCAAGGCCCCAGTGATGTAGGTTATATGCACATTACACCATATCGAGTTACACTCAAAGCAGGAGTGGTATTACCACGAATGCGACAATACAAGTTACCTCCAGATGCTGTAGTGGCTTTACTGCAAATCATTGACGAGCTCATTGCACAAGGAGTAGTTGTAGAAACCGACTCCAATGTATGTAATTCTCCGATCATTCCGATTCTTAAACGAACTGATCCAAAAGCACCCCCAGTATACCGATTAGTTATTGATCTACGCGAATTGAATAAATGCATGGTACCACAATATCCCGTGGTCCCAGATATCTCCTCATTACTGACAGCTATTGATTCGGAGGCAACGTTCTTTACTGTAATTGACCTCAAGAACGCCTTCTTTAGTGTCCCAATCGATCCGGAAAGCCAATATTTAACCGGATTCAGTTTAAATGGACGAAGTTTTAAATTCGCACGCGCACCTCAAGGATTTACAGAAAGTCCTAGCATCTACAGCCAAGCACTGAAAAGACAACTTGACAGTATCCACATGCCAGTTAACACTGCACTGTTTCAGTATGTCGATGATCTGCTGATCACCGCCCGAAGCGAACCCGAATGTGAAAAAGCATCACTGACGGTTTTACATTTTCTGGCCGACAAGGGGCACAAGGTGTCCCCTTCAAAGCTGCAATTCTGTGCCCAGCAAGTTGTGTACCTAGGGCACTTGCTGTCCAAATGGGGGAGACAGCTCACACCTGACCGCATCCAGTTAATTGTAAACATGCCACCACCCAAGACACAAAAGGAGGTACGGGCCTTCATAGGCCACACTTCGTACTGTAGGCAGTGGATTCCCCAATATGCATTTTTAGCAAAACCACTCATTCAGTTGACAACCCAGGAGGCAGCGACATCGACTGTCCTCCCTTGGACTTCAGAACATACACAAGCATTTGAAGACTTAAAGAAAGCTTTATGCCAAGCACCTGTTTTAGCGACACCATGTTACAGTAAGCCTTTTACACTCTTTGTTACAGAACGTGAAGGTACTGCTTTGTCAGTACTCACTCAGGAACAAGCAGGATCACACAAGCCATGTGCTTACTTTTCTAGCACATTAGATCCCGTAGCTCAAGCTCTTCCTGCGTGTCTGAAATCAGTTGCAGCGACAGCTCTAGCGATCAGACAAAGCGATTCCATAGTATTAGGACATCAATTGACAGTACAGGTACCACACGCAGTAGAGGTTCTCTTGAACCGGACACAGACACAACACTTGACTATAGCACGACTGACAGGTTACGAACTCACATTGTTTCAGCCACACATAGAAATCAGACGTTGTAGTACATTAAATCCTGCCACACTTTTGCCATTAAGTGGAACAGACCCACTGGCACATGATTGTATTGAAGTCATTACTATTACGACGAAACCCAGACAAGACTTGACAGACGTCCCATTACCAGACCCAGACCTGACACTTTATGTAGATGGTTCATGTATGAGAACAAGTAAAGGAGAGTTAGTGGCCGCCTATGCAGTCACGACAGACACCGAAATCATTGAAACAAATTGTATTGACACATTATCAGCTCAAGCAGCAGAGCTTATTGCTCTGACACAAGCCTGTATTCAAGCCAAGAATAGAAAAGTTAACATATACACAGATTCACGTTATGCATTCGGAGTTGTACACGACTTCGGAGTCCTTTGGCGAGAGAGAGGTTATTTGACTTCTCACGGTGCCAACATTCAACACGGTCCCCTCATTCAAGCTCTGTTAAATGCAATACATCTACCTACTTCAATATCTATCATGAAGTGTAAAGCCCATACAAAAGTCACCGATATTATTTCCCAGGGTAACGACCTAGCAGACCGAACAGCTAAGCAAACAGCACAGAATAGGACTCATGTAACTGACTTGACAAAGACATTAGTTCCGACGCCGACACACTGCATGACAGTTAGGGATCCCGCCCTTGATGTAATTGACATACAGACACATGCTACGCCAGAAGAAATAAAGAAATGGACTGAATTAGGAGGGATCCAAACAGATCAGGGATGGATGACGAAGGGAAAATCTATATGGTTTCTCCCCGACTCAATGGTTCAAGTTATCATTAACACAATACATAGTCCAGCACATCTAGGAGAGAAAGCTATGTTAGACAGTATTCAACACATTTGGTTCAACAAACACTTACGAGCTGCAGCCAAACAGAAAGTCCGAACTTGTATGATTTGTTGTCAGTTCAATCCAGGTAAAGGCGTACCTGTAGAGCAGGGTGGATTTCAACCTCCCGATCACCCTTTTGAAGTCCTCCAGATGGATTATATCCAGATGGAACGATGTCGAGGATTCAAATATGTCCTCGTAGTTGTATGCGCTCTTTCCCGTTGGACAGAGGCATATCCCGTCTCAGATTACACTGCCCCGACTACTGCCAAACAATTAGTTTGTGAATTCTTCCCACGGTATGGTTTGCCCCGTATCGTGTACTCAGATAATGGCCAGCCGTTCTCATCCGAGCTAATGAAACACATTTCACTCTTGTTAGGCTATCAATGGAAATTCCACTGTGTCCGACATCCCGAGGCAGCAGGTCTCGTGGAACGTCATAATCAGACCCTGAAAATACGACTTTCTAAAATATGTAGAGAGAAAGGTGTCGACTGGATAGTAGCCTTACCAGTTGCACTATTTTACATGAGAATGGTAGCACATTCTCGCACAGGGCTATCCCCGTACGAGGTGGTCTTCGGTAGGCCACCAAATATGTGGGGGACGCCTATACCTCGTAAAATCACTGATGTTGATTGTAATATGCTGACAGATTACCTTGCTTCCTTGATGTCTGCACTCCAATCTTGCCGTTCACAGGTAGCTGCAGCCTTTCCCGACAACACCGAGGTAAAGCCCCATGAAGTGGTTCCTGGAGACCTAGTTTTCATCAGAAACTTCGACAGGAGGAACCCGTTGGAGCCTCGCTGGCAACAACCAAAACTGGTTCTTCTAACGACGAGGACAGCAGTGAAGGTCGAGGGTCGCAAGGGTTGGTTACACTCGAGCCATATCAAGAAATTTCATGGACTACCATCTGATCTGAACTCTCAGCCCTGCTCCCTTCCAGAGACTGATTCAAAACTCCCCCTGGTTGAAAAGACCGAATCACAGGAATATAAACTGAAACTAAGGTCTAGCAAGTCAGACAATTCGATTGTTTAAGTCCTCTCCAAGGTGAATCGGTTGAATTAAGTCTTTGACATGTATCCTCTAGACCGAATTAGAGAGAGAAATAGACAGAAACAGCTCAAGAAACATGCATATTGTAAATCACTTCATAGTCACTGTATAGTGACATTGTTGATTATGTTTTTTCTAAGCCTTTTTATTATTGCTGCAAGTATACTGTTGCACATGTACTATCCTATTTTCAAGCGTGCTCACAATGTTACTGCCGAACATTCTTTTAGTGAACTACCTCCACATGAGTTGTCCTATAGATTTGCGCTGCGCAACAACACATTCATTAGTATGTTACATCATTCCCATCAGACCAGCAATGCTACAAATTGTTGGATATGTGGCCGACTCCCTCCCTATCAGAAATACAAAGGAGTTCTGCCTCTCTTTCCGTACCCGTTCACACACAATGGTTCCTGTGGAGCATGGTTTAGTTTGATTAACTCTCTAGACTCAAACACTGTAGTTTACCAGAGCAACTGGGTATGGGGAAACCTGAACTTAGTTTTGCTTAAAGCCTGTTATCCTGACAAGGAGGGACTTCCCAAAAGAACAGGAACTGATCTAGAAAATGAAGTATATGGACTAGGTAATTTTACACTTAACCTCATGATTCTGAATGTTGAATCTGAAGCTACACTAGTCTTGCCTGCTATGTCCGTATTACCAGTCAAAGGTGAATTCTGTGTAAGAAAGAATGGTTCAGTACACCTGGGTCATAGTAAATGTACTACTGTGATCGAATTCAGTGATAAAGGCAAGTCTACATTTAGAGCTTCCCGTCATTCCTACTTCATATGTGGTCATACCGCATATATACGCCTACCTCTAGATTGGGATGGTACCTGTTACATTGCATTCCTTCTGCCACCTGTTTTCCTAGCCCCTCCTGATTATCATAGAAATACCAATCTAGTACACCATAGACCCCAGAGAGATATCCCGATTGTTGACTACACCGAAACAGCATGGGAACAGTATACAGACTTCCATAAAGGTCTCTTTCCTTACATAGGTGTGGTCTCAAATAGTAAACTGATACGTAGATTAACTAGAACACTTGAAGCAGTAGTGAATGAAACTACCTCTGCCCTAGGCAACTTAACAGAGGAGCAGTCTGCGATGCGGATTGTTGTTCTCCAAAATCGTCTTGTCCTTGACGTCATCCTAGCCGATAGGGGCGGAGCCTGTAGGGTCATCGGATCAAGTTGCTGTGTTTTCATCCCAGAAAACGCGCCATCCGTATATAAAGCCATAACTCGTCTTCACAAGATTGCAAACCAGATACATCAGACTCCAGGCACCTGGACATGGTCCGGTTGGTTCTGGAGCGTGTTGTCAGCCTGGGGATGGAAAGTCCTATCCTTCCTAGGTATTGGCCTTCTCGTAGTATTCAGTTGCTGCCTGTGCCTACAATGTGGACCAGCGATTTGCGGCCTGTGTGCCACATCGTGTATTCCACGTTCAAATTTTCATTCAAGATCCCGGAAGAAGAAAGAAGAGCAAATGATGTTACATGAACAGATTGATGGATTCCTGAAGATCGATATTTCATGAAGGGTCCGTAGGGGACAAGGAGGGAATGAGGAAATATGAATTTTTATGGTCAATTGTGTCCCCTATCTAGACCCCAACGGCTCCATGTACATGCTACAAGTACATGTATGTTCCCTCCACTTCAAGCTATGAAGACGCAAATACAATTGTGTCCAACGTAATATGTCCTCTTTCAGATCTGCCATGAATGGGTCAGATATTCCGTTCCTAAGTATGCCTTGCCACCGTCTTTATATGGTATACTTTTCACGTTTTCCAGCTCTGGCAAGGTAGGCCCTGAATTCTGCCATCGAGCTTTTCCTGCTTCTGCCTCTGAATGCTCCAGCCTGGACCTGCATCTGTATCCATGAACTTTGTCTTACTTCCTGCGCGGCTAACGGTGCCTAGCCCGGCCTGTTGCCTGCCAAAACTGTATTCAGCCTTCAAGTTATCTGCTCCGCTCCTCAAGAAATACATTCCTGTCTAGTAGCTTAGGTAAACATCCCTCCAGCTGCAGAGCCAAGGGCCCGGCCTTACTGTCTCCGTTCAAGTAATTCATGACTTTCGTTACCATGGTAGGCCCATGCCCCCTCGCATCTCATGTAGACACTTAGACGCTTTTACACGCACTAGCAGTCAGTATAGAATAGGATCTGTCCGAAAAGACCTTTCCTTCCAGATAATATAGTTCCCTAAACACAAGATATTAGATATGATTTAGGACTAGGTTGTCCTGACACCCCAGACTTCTGTCTCCTCATGTAGGGCTAAATGTCAAGTTCCCTTCACCCTCTAGTTACACGTCAATCACACGTCATGCGGCTGTGCGCGCATCTCTGCCATATATTTTTGCTGACTTTGCAGGATTCTCTTATCGATCCACCCACTTGTGTCATCATCCTAATGACGTTTCTAGTATACGCCTCTATGCACGCCTATTGTAACGCCTTTTTTCATTACGTATGTGTATTCTTATCAACTGTAACGCCTCCTGCATCTGTCTTTACTGTAATGCATTGACTATATATATTATAACCTGTCAATAATGTATTGCTGATCCCTTCCTGAACCTTCGTGGTGACGGAACTCGATTGCCTGGTTCGAACCATCATTCCTTTGTAAGGAATAAATTCCCTATTATACCCTCGAATACCACGGATTCTGCCTCTTATTTTTACTGAGTTATTCGTATTGTATTTTACCGCATAAGTTAAGTCTAGGTAATTTAAATTTACCACACTGGGCTGAATCTGAGACTTCTAGGCGGTCCCGAAGGCAAGTTTTAGGCAAGTGCCCTGGAGACTGACCACGAGCGGTGCATGCAGCCGTAGGATTCTGCTGGTCCCCGGGCTGACGCTGTCGCTGCCTCCTCGGAGGATTGGAGGGGGGTCACATCGCTACCACATCCAAGAGTGAGTGGGCCTGGATAAAGGACTGGATAGGGTGGATACATATCATCCCCGACATGCTGGGTATTGCCGATGAACGCCGATGCATGGAAGAAGTAAAATGGCGGCTGTGAGAGTCTCCGAGGCTCCTGTATGTTTGTCGGAGTGTGAGAAAGGCATCAATAAGAAGGGAGGTCAGAGCGGGATTGCCACCGGAGTGTATGAAGTGTGAGGTACTTTATGGTTAATATATATATCATCCCCAACATGCTGGGTAAACGCCGACGCGTGGAAGAAGCAAAATGGCGGCGGTGAGAGTCTCCGAGGCTGCTGTGTATTTGTCGGCGTGCGAGAAAGGCTTCAATAAGAAGGGAGGTCAGCGCGGGATTGCTACTGGAGCATGTGAAGTGTGAAGTACTTTATGGTTAATGCTGCAAATGAGTGCATCGTATCTCAGGTAGAGAGCTGGATTGGTGCATATGGATGCTCCTACACAAAATGGCGGCAGTGACGGCGGATATCAGGCTCCTCTCGGGACACTGAAAATCAGCAGCGTTAGCTGGTCTCTCAAATAACTCAATATACGGCGATAAGGGGTGTGCAGGAGTGGACTTCCTGGTGGGGGACTCACTTCACCCTCCTTGGCTTTAACCAGCGAGTGCTGCGGATCACACGTCGCTAAGCGGAGCGGAGCGAGGTTACATGTTAAGCATTTACATATTCAGCACATGGAGTGCGCATGGAGTACGTAAGGAGTACTGATGAAGGCAAGATGTATTGCAAAATGTATTGCTGGTAATGCAGGCGTCATGGCTCTCTAAATATGCATATGTGCGGGCTGTGCAGCTAACGTTGATCTGAGAGAGGCTGACAATGAGGGGATGGCATTGTGCAGGATTATGATGACACAAGATGAAATTGTAAGGCAGTGGGATGAGGATCGGAAGCACCATGGTAGGAAATTTGTGTCAGCCCGGTGATGCCACAACTTTCCCACACAAAAATGTGTGAAAAAGGTGATTTTTTCAGCTAAATTTGAGGTTTGCAGGGCATTCTTGGTAAGGAAACATTGGGGGATCCACGCAAGCCATACCTCCCTGGAATCCCCCGGGTGTCTAGTTTTCAGAAATGTGTGGGTTTGGTAGGTTCCCCTGGGTGGCCGCCGAGCACCGGCCCAAAAACCCAGGTGACCCCCCCTTGCAAAACCAGGTTGTTTTGAGGTAGGCAATTTTCATGTCGCCTCAATACGTTTTTGGCCCTTGCCTGTTGCGGGTACTTGGGCCTCCCACACGAGCGAGGCACTGTTTTTATCGGGAGACCCGGGGGAACGCTGGGTGGTAGGAAATTTGTGTCAGCCCGGTGATGCCACAACTTTCCCACACAAAAATGTGTCAAAAAGGTGATTTGTTCAGCTAAATTTGAGGTTTGCAGGGCATTCTGGGTAAGGAAACGTTGGGGGATCCACGCAAGCCATACCTCCCTGGATTCCCCCAGGTGTCTAGTTTTCAGAAATGTGTGGGTTTGGTAGGTTTCCCTAGGTGGCCGCCGAGCACCGGGCCAAAAACCCAGGTGACTCCCCTTGCAAAACCAGGTTGTTTTGAGGTAGGCAATTTTCATGTCGCCTCACTACGTTGTGGGCCCTTGCCTGTCGCGGGTACTTGGCCCTCCCACACGAGTGAGGCCCTGTTTTTATCTGGAGACCCGGGGGAACGCTGGGTGGTAGGAAATTTGTGTCAGCCCGGTGATGCCACAACTTTCCCACACAAAAACGTGTGAAAAATGGGTTTTTTTCAGCTAAATTTGAGGTTTGCAGGGCATTCTGGGTAAGGAAACGTTGGGGGATCCATGCAAGCCATACCTCCCTGGAATCCCCCGGGTGTCTATTTTTCAGAAATGTGTGGGTTTGGTAGGTTTCCCTAGGTGCCGGCAGAGCTAGGGTTCAAAAACTACAGCTAGGCACTTTGCCAAAAAAGGTTCATTTTTCACTGCGAAATTGAGGTGTGTCCACGATGCGTTTTGCGCCGTTTCCTGTCGCGGGCACTAGGCCGACCCACACAAGTGAGGTACCATTTTTATTGGAAGACTTTGGGAAACACAGGGTGGGTGGAAATTTGTGGATCCACGCAGATTCCAGAACTTTCCACCACAGAAATGTGGGGAAAATGTGTTTTTTTTGGCAATTCCTTAGGTTTGCAAGGGATTCTGGGTAGCAGAACCTGGTGGGAGGCAGTCAAGTCACCCCATCCTGGATTTCCCTGGGTGTCTGGTTTTCAAAAATGTATAGGTTTGCTAGGTTCCCTAGGTGCCGGCAGAGCTATGGTTCAAAAACTACAGCTAGGCACTTTGCCAAAAAAGGGTCATTTTTCACAGCGAAATTGAGGTGTGTCCACGTTGCGTTCTGCGCCGTTTCCTGTCTCGGGCACTAGGCCGACCCACACAAGTGAGGTACCATTTTTCTCGGAAGACTTTGGGGAACGCGGGGTGGGTGGAAATTTGTGGATCCACGCAGATTCCAGAACTTTCCACCAGAGAAATGTGGAGAAAATGTGTTTTTTTGGCAATTTTTTAGGTTTACAAGGGATTCTGGATAACAGAACCTGGTGGGAGGCAGTAAAGTCCCCCCCTTCCTGGATTCCCCTGGGTGTCTAGTTTTCAAAAATGTATAGGTTTGCTAGGTTTCCCTAGGTGCCGGTAGAGCTAAGGTTCAAAAACTACAGCTAGGCACTTTGCTAAAAAAGGGTAATTTTGCATTGTGAAAATGTGGTGTGTTCACGTTGGGTTTTGAGCCATTTCCTGTTGTGGGCACTATGCCTACCCCTACAAGTGAGGTACCATTTTTATCAGGAGACTTAGGGTAATTCAGATTTGTAAAGGAACTGTTATTACCTATTGACTTCCGATGCATTTCTGCCTTCCAAATGAAAGACATTGTGTAAAAAAGAAGTCATTCTAAAAAATGACTGATAATTCTCATGCTATATGAGTATCCCAATTTCGGAAATGTGCAAATATCTACTGTTTCTAAACTCTATATTTTGTTCCCATTTCAGAAATACATAGGTGTCTTTCATACAGATTTTTCCATGTACACATTTTTACAGAATAATTACTATATACCCGGTACATAATAAAAAACAATTGCTGCTCAGTTTTTGGCTCTGGGTTCGCCGGGTTCTTGGTGAACCTACAAGTCCTATATATCCCCACAACCAGTAATGTCCAGCGGATGTAACGGTATATTGCTTTCAAAGAACTGTCAAAATTAGAAGAAGTTACAGGTGAAAACATTGACACAAAAGGCGCTTTTTTTCAAAAAATTTTCAATTTATCCTATGTTTAACTGTTAGTTTCTATAACGAAACCTTGATGGATCTACACAAATTACCCCTTGCTGAATTCAGAATTTTGTCTACCTCTCTAAAATGTATAGTTTTCCAGGATCCATTATTGCTTTTGTACCCATTTCTACCATTAACTGGAAGGAGGTTGAAAGCACAAAAAATAGCAAAAATAGGCTATGTCCCATAAAAAATGCCAAAACTGTGTAAACATTTTTGGGTTTCTGACAAAAGTCTGGTATCCCCTAAAAGCTGGGAAAATTGTGATTTCAGCCCCACAAACCCTTTTTTTATAACATTTGCAGGGAAAAACCCAGATGCTTTCATTTGCAGCCCGTTTTTCCCATTATCCCAAAAAAAAACCTCAATTTTGCTGTATTTTGGCTCATTTCTGTGACCCCTCCAGGGGAATCCACAAACCCTGAGTACTTTCAGAATCCCCATGATGTTGAAAGAAAAGGACACAAATTTGGTGTGGATACCTTATGTGGTCAAAAAGTTACAGGGGCCTCAGCGCGCACTACCCCAAATAGCCAAAAAAGGGCGTGGCACAGGAGGGGGAAAAGGCCTGGCAGCGAAGGGGTTAAAGTGCATTCCTTTCTTAAAAATTTTTTTAAGCGCTGTATGACTTATATCTTGTTTCTTTTTTCCTTTCTTCCCACCAATGTTGATGCTTTCTTTCTTTCGATGATGATTACTGCTAGAACAAAAATGTGGTTAGAAAATATGTGTTTTTGCTTTCTGTATTTTCGGAAAAATTTTAAATAAAAAAAAGCCAAAAAAAATAATAATAACTTCTTATGAAATTCTTTATAAAAGGGACTGGGTGCATCACAACTCTCCTAGTATAACAACATTAAAGACAGGTTTTATGCAGTGATTGTAGAACCCCATGTGTTATAACCCACTTTCGCTTGCTCCCTTGGCTTTGACACTCTGATAAGTTTTGAAATCTCTTTAATAAAGGTTTACCTTTAATCTCTATTGTGTAATGACAACATAAATATATCTTGTTATGACCTATGCTGTCGGGGATGGTTATGGACCTCATTTAGGGTCCGTTGTGAATGGGAACATTTCCAGTTTCTGGACAATGCACAAAATATGCAGACAGTCGATGAAGATATAAGATTAAAGAATTAGAGAGGAATAAGAATTAAGAGGATGTTATATTGATCTGTTAGATATTTGACCTCTAATAGAAGGTGGTTTTAGAGTATTTGGTGGGTGGACAATGTTTAGGGGAGGGAAGATGAGTTAGAGTTCTTTGTTATTACATTATTAGGGACTTGTAGAGAGTCTTTACATGTCCCTAATATTCAGGGACTAGCAAAGCCAAAGGTTGATGTATTGTAAATACAATAAGCCTCATTTACGGGAAAGTCATGCAGTGCAGTACAGCAAGTCATCTTGCTGAGCTGCATGACAGGGAAAGGGAGGGAATGCACCGTATTAAGGAGAATATGGCACATTCCTGCCCTTTTGGCAGCCTAGCGCCAACGCAGGCACCCTTGAACCCTTCCTGCACAAAAACAATTCTGTGAGGCATATTCCTCTTTCTATGTGTGTTTTACAAGGTCTTGTAAATTTGGGGGTGCGTCACAAAACATGGGCGTTGCATGGGAACACCAAGCAACACCCATGGACTGCCTTCCCGAGGCATAGTAACGCAACGCATCGATTTGTGCTGCATTGCGTTATTCACTTTTTTTAAGCCACTCCGTGTGACACAAAGTGGCTTTGCGTGGCTTCAAAAATCTGACTTAGAGGTTTTGCATCACACATGCACCACGTTGCGGGGTGCAAACATAATGCAAACCTCTCATAAATAAGCCCCTTTATGCTGTGGAAAAAGTGTTTAAAACAAGCAAGAGTTGTTCTTCACCAATGGAAGAGCAAGGCTTAAATAATGCTTTGCTGTCCCCTGGTGGTTCAATGGCATTAATTTTCTCAGGAGAGTATTATTTTCAAAGTGTTAACACAATAAATTATCAGTGGAGAGTTTATGATGGAAATTGCCTTGGCAGCCTGTGCCGGAGAGAAGTCACAGTCTTCTGTGATGTAACTGGTTTCCTTACTGACTAATCCTCACGTTTTTCACTGAAGGTATTTCTGCTCACCTTTGGAAAGCACAACCATTAGGACACTCCTCTTGAATTGGGTCCAGCCCTGCCAAGTACCACGCATAGGGGGTTAGACTAACACATTTCAGTGTAGTGGTCTGCATCACCGCATTAAAATGCATTGTCATGCATTTATAGAGCCTCCTCAGCTGTCAAGCTGAGAGCTAGCGGCTAGGTATCACCACTGACAGAAAGCTGGCATCACTGGGTCCACGCTGCGTAAAGCAGGCATGAGGGCTGGTTCAGTCATCTCTGGGCTGGATTTAGGGGCAACAATGTAACAACTTCACCAGTAGCACCACATTCAGATTCACTGATGATTCAAATGAATCAGTGCCTGAATGATTAGCCCTGCCCAATGGTTTCTTCTGATGGACAAAGACTACACACATTCATAGGCATGATTGCCGCCCATGGCGTGAGTAGGCGGCACACCAGTCAGTTTAAATTTGGCAGCGTACACTGTGCATTGTGTGACAACGGCTGTGGCCCGACCCAGACTGTGGCCGCCACTGCAGTGGTGGTGCTTCAACTTCAGCAGGCAGCCTGCATGAGTCGTAAAGTCCTGGACCGCGGCCACTGCCCGTGAAGGGGGATGTCGTTGTGGTGGGCTGCTGGTATCCTGAACATTCACAGGTGAGACCCTGAGGTCCAACTGGCCTTGAATCAGGCATGCCGATGGTAAACCCTGGCTTCCCATACCAGACATGCTGTTGAAGTGACCTGATGACTGCTATCTTAGCTTGCTGAGTCTTTGGAAGGCGACTGTAACACAGGCCGAGAACACTGAGGACGATAGACCCCCACCGTACCAAATCTTTGCTAGCACTGTGGCGAGTAAATACACAAAGCATGCATATTATTTTCATTGGGATTCATCAGCTCCTCTGAATGTTAAATACAGATGAGTCGGTTTCAGGAAAACATTATTTCTTCTGATTCTGTGCTATATTTCCCCATTTGCAAAATTACATAATTTACTCATTACGCAATAAACGTTATTCGGTTCCACAAAGCATACATTGCAAAAACATGTTTTCCCTGTCGCTTAGGTGGGGTCATGATTTTTTTTGTTATTCAAATTCAACTCCTTTTAATCTTACCGGTAGTGGTTAAGATTAAGAGGTTGGCTCTCTAGTGTCGATCACTTTATCATTCCTTTATAATATTTGGCAAGTCTAACAATGCACATATTAAGATTCATTTAAAAAAGAAAAAAAAAAAAAGCTATTGAAATTGTACAATAACTCTCATTAGATTTACAAGAAAGAAACAGTATATGTTCAACTCCACTGTTTCAAGCAGATATTTGGTGTGTTGGATCACTGATGCTGTAGGAACGCTTCTTAGATGAGACTTCTGCCTCCGAGTTTAGGCTGCTGCCTAATTCTTCAAAGCAACAGGCTTTAGGCAGTTAAAAGCAGTGGATTTAAGGTTATATTCAAATTAGCCAAATTCCTGCCCCCCCCGAAAAGGGGGGGGAAGAGTAACAAACGAAGGGGCATATTTACAATAACTGGCGCATCGCTGCATATCAGCAGGGATGCGCCCGTTATTGTGCGCCACAGCTCCGCCACCATGGATGCGTCGCATTTACAATGCGGCGCACCATGGGGCAAAAACGGCACAGATGCATGACGCATCTGTGCCATAAAAGTGGCGCATTGCTGGAGTTGCGTCGCAAGCGCGACGCAGCTCCAGCAATGCTCTGGGGGGCCCTATCTTGTTAATGCTGCGTCAATCCTTACGCCTGCTTCAGGCAGGCGCAGGGTTTTGACGCAGCATGGGCCTAAAAGTGACTGAGTGAAATCTTGTAGATTTCCCCGCACCATGGCACAGGATTTGCGCCGCCGCTGCATCACAAAAGTGACGCAACAGCGGCGTAAATGATGCGCAAGGGGCTTGTTAATCTGCCCCGAAATCTTTTAGAAGTGTTATCACTTGAAATAAACAAGTTTTGCGCTGCTCTGCTACCTTACCCCATTGGAGACTTCACAGCTTAACCTCATTTGACAGCTCTGCAGAAGCAGTGCACTTGCGGCATCACAATTGAAGGGAGACAGCAGCACTCTCAGCTATGCAGGGGAGGTTCGGGGGTTGGGGCCATCACTCATCACTAAAGTGCAATGAAGACTGAAAAGTTTCCATAAGTAAAAAGACAACTTTTCTGGATTTTTGGAGTACTTAGAGGCAGTTTAGGCTCAGAGAAGTGCTGCACTTTGGGATCAGACTGCTCTTAGAAGTATCTCTCACTATGAAGGGCTCCAGGCTTCAAAGCTGCCCATATCCAGGAATTATGTTTTCCACTTCCTTTTAACTGGAAAAGTGTGTGAGCTTCTGTCCAGCTATAAGGCTCTGACATCCATTACCCACAGCTCGGATCTTATCTTGAAAGTTGTATTAAAGCAGAAATCATAACTGCAGTTCAGAAGCTCAGGGAAATCTAACCGCACAGAGGATTTATAGCTGAAATAATTATATCTGAAACTAATATAACTGAATGGGCATAACTTTTTAGTTGTACATGTATAAAGAATTTTAACCTTGCGAGATTAGATATAGTAGGGAAAAGTGGAGGTGGGCTAGCAATCATTTATAAGGATTTGTTTTTCTGTCCTATAAAAGCCCTGTCAACAGCCTCGGACATCCGCAAAGCATTAGCCTTCACTATTAAAATGTCCTCAACAGAGACTTTTGCAGGAATTTTAACTTATCGACCACCGGAACCCAGGTCCGCTTTTATCATGGAGTTCACTGACCTCATAGAGTCGTATCTCGGTAAACATAACTTCACCTTTTTTGGGAGATTTTAATTATCATATTGATAATGTCTCCTGCAAGGTTTCACAAGCATTCAAAGAGGCTTTGTTAAATTGTGGTTAATTTCAATTAGTAAACACTCCCACCCATTGTGCTGGACACATTTTGGATTGCCTTTTTACCAACGATCAGCGTATTAAGGTAGGGAAATCCCTTCCTCTGTCATGGTCAGATCTTCATGCTATACCATTTTCTCTGATGCTTCCAATAACTAAAAAAGTTGATAAAAATGAAAACAATGAAATGCTCAAAGAAATGTTAAAAACATTAATACGGGCATTTTCTCACAGGCCCTAAAACATATTCCACCTGGTTAGGTGTAGCAGTTGACTCGCTGGCCCCTCTTAAAGAAATGTATGTGGGTAGAAAAAAAAACACCGCCCCTGGTTCTCAGAAAAACTCAAGCTACTTAATCAATCCTGTCGTCGCCAAGAACACATCTGGCATAAACAGTATGACATATTGGAGCAAATAAAGTATAAAGTTAAACTATCAGAATATAAATTATTAATTAGAACAGAAAAAATCAGCCTTTTATACTCAGGTGACATCATCTCTCAAGTCCTCTAGAGATCTCTTTAGACTGCATGAGAGCACACAGGCTTCCTGTGATGGTATGGCTGATTATTTTCACTCTAAAATTGCTAACATTTACTCCTCTTTGGAGAAGAGTGATGCCATGGCCTCAACAAGGACCAAAATACTAACCCCTAGCTATTAGCCTCCCCCAGCTTTTGGGAAGCGACCACTGCCTTATGGCCATCCTTCTCCTCTCGAATGAACTAACCAACCATCTTCTGGAAGGAATTAAATCTGGCTCCCCTCTAGAGGCGCGCTCTCAAAGTTGATGAGGTTGGCAGGGAGATTGCTATACCCCATCTAACAGAGACTCGGAACTTAGCCATTAAATTGGGATGCTATCCAAGTGTTTAGAGAACAGCGGTCATCAAGCCTCTATTAAAAAAAGACAATCTTGATCCCACAGACTTTAAAACTTATCAGCCAATTTCCTTAGTCTCGGTACAGGCCAAGATTATGAAAAAACATCTCAACTCACAACTTAGTGCATTTTTGGAGCAACATCATCTGTTGGATCCTTCCCAGTATGGATTCAGAACTTGCCATGGAGCAGAAACTGCTTTAATAACTGCAGTTAATAATATGCACATTCAGGTCGATGCTGGCAAAACATTTCTGTTGATCTTTTTGGATTTGTCTTCAGCCTTTGATACCATCTCCCCTAACAAGTTGATCAATTTGCTCCAACAAATAGGGATCTCAGGATGTGCATTGAAGTTTCTGGCCTCCTTCTTGACTGACAGATCACAACAGGTTAAGATGGATCAATTACATTCAGACCTAATTCTAAACTGTTGTGGAGTCCCTCAGGGGTTCTCCTTGAAACCCACACTGTTTAATATATATCCGTCTCTCCACTGGCCAAACTGGTAGAACATTTGGGCTGGAGGTAATATCCTTTGCAGATGACGCACAACTAATTGTGTCTATCGCACAAGACTTAGAAGTCTCAGCCGCCAATTTCAATAACTGCATGAAGTTGGCGGCTCTCTGGATGAGAGACAACTAACTTCAGATAAACTGTGATAAAACGGAAGTTTTGATGTTTGGTAATCATCACCCCAAATGGACCAGCTTTTGGTGGCCAGAAACATAGGGGTCATGTCCCACTCCAGTTGAATCTACAAGAAACCTTGGTGTCATAGTTGACACAAGTCTATCTTTCAACCTTCAGGTTAAAAGGACTGTATCCTTTTGCTTGTGGATCATAAGGACTCTTTCAAAAATATTCTCATTTCTTTCCCTTGGCTCACGAAATCAGGCTGCTGTATCACTAATTCTATCAAGGTTGGATTTTTGTAATGTCCTTCTTTCAGAATCTAACAGGTCTTCCATCAATAAACTCCAGCTGGTACAGAATGCGATAGCAACACTGGTACTAGACATTCCTGAATACCATTCAATCTCGGCTGCCATCAAGAATTTGCATTGGCTTCCGGCACAAAAAATAATTCTATTTAAAGCCTTGTGCATAAGGACCTACACAATTCAGGACCAGAGGGAATCAGGAACATCTTCCACCTACATGTCCCTATCAGACAACTGCAACCAGCCAATAAAAATGGGCTGGCTGTCTCAAGATACCAAAGGTCACGATGGGAAGGAAGAGCTTTTTCGCTCGCATCGCCCAAGCATTGGAATATCTTCCTTTAACTAAATCTGGCTTAGAGTTACATCTTCCTTTTCACAAGGCCTTGAAGACTTGGCTTTTTACTCTGGAAACTTGATCTTTTATATTCAGCTCCCACTAGATAGCTGTAATTGCTTTAGCACCTAGACTCATGAGGGTATTTGTTTGCGCTATATAAATTGTTCATTCATTCATTGAAAGGTGTCTCTCAAAGGCTCATTCATAAGTAGGCTGTCCGGTTTTAGGTTTAAACCTATAATAACTGATAAAACCCCACTGAAAGACAAATAGCCATCACCAGTGAAAACATATAAACACTGAAAAAACACCTGCACAACCACTAACTAAATGCCATTCAAAGAGAGAAACAAAGAGAGCGAAAGAGTAATTTTATCTTCCTGGAGTGGCCAATACAATGAACCTATGTTATATAAGCTAGCGGCAAGAAAGACTGGGCTAACATTATTCTGCTTGAGTTTTTTTGTTTAGGGAAAATATTGTTTCTTCTTCCTTTCGGTTTTTTCAGTTTTGTTGTCTTTGGTCTAAAGATGCAGCGTTTAGAAGCATGTTTTAGGTCTTGTTTAATTATTTTATAAACTGTAGAGAATCAGGAAATATCAAAATCATACTTGATATTTTGGCTGCATTTGATTCTTTCACTGATTGATAAAATGGCTTGGAATTTTTCCCAATATGTGTCATCACATTTACCCACAGAGAATGCATAAAAATCCTTGATGCATCAGCTCCCAGTTACTAGTGAGTCAGTTTTGATAGTAAGTAAATTGCCAATACCTCAGGCTTTAAACATTCAATGCAAGGTATGGGGACAAGTATATGTGAAAAGAGTGCTATCACCAAGCATCTGGAATAGGGGCGAAAACATGGCACCAGACTTTTGGAAAATATGGAACACAGTGTCACTTGGAATGCTCTGCAAAAAGGTTCCTTCCACGTTCAACAAAGACTGGAGTGATATTGTTTGTATTTGCAGTGATTCAGCTATGTATATGAAAAAGTTGTGTGATGTTCTGTCAAAATCGATACCTGAGCTGAAGTATTCCCTGTAAGAGATCCTTGTCACTTGTTAGATGATATACTGAAAACATATTTACAATCTTCAGACTTAATGAAGAAAGCTATTGCCTTTTTAGTCCATTCTTGTGCACTGTTTTGTTATGCACAGGAACTAAAACGCAAATATTTCTAATTTTGTGCTTTGTGTGGCATTAATGAAAGTCATCCCAACTGTGTCACTTAGATGATGGTTCTCAGTCCAATGCTTTATTATCCAGTTGGCAACCGTTTGTAGAATTTCTGCTTAGTGATGATGCCAAAGGCAAGAAATGTGAGGATCTTTGGTCACCTATTGATAGTGATGTGAAAAAAGTACACTCTACTGCATTCTTAGATATTTACACGAAAACATACCTGCCGTAGTGGACATAATAAAAACATTAGAGTCTGAAAACACCCTTGTCTGCCAAGTGTTCAGCATAATTGGTGTAGATGTGAAACATCTCCTTGAGAGTAGGCTGGGTGACACCTTTAGTGACTTTGGCACTGCAACATGTTCCATGTTAGAGTGCTTGCCACTTGGTAAGCAAAGCAACGTTGAAGAGCAATTCAGGAACTTTTATTTAACAATGTAATGGAAATGGCTTGTAATGATGCATAGAAATGTCCCTTCACCAACCCTGGCGCCCAGTTCAATGCAAATGTTGCAGAACCTACCCTGAGAATCGCAATCTTCAAGTGCCCCAGTATTGGCATGGAAAGCTATGTAAATGGCCAAAGAAAAAAAAATTGTGTACTGGCTGTTTTGGTATTGCCCAACTCAAGTGCCAATGTTGAGAGGGCCTTTTCACATAAAAAAGTTTACATGGAAAGGAATTAGCAAGCGCACATGACCAAAGATTCCCTGAAGAAGTATTCTATGGTGTACTATATTAATTAATTTGCAAACATTCATTTGGACCTCATATACACTATATGTACACTGTCTATATACCATGTGCTATCAGTGCAGAAAGCAAGCAATAATAAAAGCAAAACATTCAATAAACACCGGAAAAACACTGTTTATGTTGTTTTTAATGGCGCGAAAATGTGTAACCACTGATAACCACTGTGAGGTATTGAAATCACTTTAAAACACTGAAAAAACCCCACCAGAATTTACCAAAAATAGAAACTGAAAACAGGAAAGCCTACTCGTATGGCATTAAAGTGTCACACACAATCACAGTGCAGATAAGGAAATGTTACACATGTGCAAACTGGCAGCTGGCAGATCGTCTCTGATGAATCCTAATTTAATTTACTAACTTAGAGCGAACCATCATGAGCCTGAGTAAAGTTAAATATTTTGAAAAAACTACAGTGGGGCACTAGGTTAGTACTCTTCCATTTGCAGCAGTTTTTACTTTTTTTTAGAGATTCTCATTGCTGAAATGGGTGGAATTTCCGATATTTATGTCTTCCTCATCTTCATTGCTTGATTTTGCTCACAAAAAAGTGTCACTCATAGTAGCGGAATGTAACTCATAATTAAAGTGAATTTATGAAAAAGCTACACAAGCAATCTGAAAACTTGACAGCTATGTGGGTCCCAAGGCCCATTGCAGAGGCACCACCGGCTTCCTGTTGATCTCTGGGTGGTGGTTCTGAACTTCGTTGAGAGGACCCATCTACTGTGTCTTATCTCAACCGTGTCACATCCCAGTGTCATCTCCACATTTCAGTGGCCACAATCTGAGATGGATCATCTGATCCAAAACAGACACCAGAGGGGCTTTCTGAGGCACTACAGGCTTCAGGATGATCTTTGAATGATAGTCCTGAACTGTGCAGAAGAATCCATCTACAAAGTATCACCACAACCATGACACATTCCAGTCCCACCTCCACTGTGCTCACAATCTGAGATGAATCCTAATCTCTAAAGCAGACACCACATGAGTTTACGGAGGCATTAGAGGCTAAATGATGATCCATGAGTCGCAGTTCTGATCCTCATGCAGAAGACTCAGTGCCTCATTCACAAGCGGCCTGTACTGCCGCTGTGTCACATTTTTTTATGCTCCTGCAGCACAATACTCTCAATCACATCTATGAGGTGACGCAAAGCCACTCTACAGCCTTGTAGATATGGAGTAAGGCAAAGCAGAGCAAGCCGCTGGCTTTCTTTACTCTGCATCAGTGAAGAGTTCCATGCGCATTGCGGTGGGTTTTCCGACGCAGTGCCCATGGATTTTGATGCTGCCCCAGATTTACTTAATCACGTAACTCTGGGGCAGAGGCAATAACTCCCCAGAGCAGGCATAATGAGGAGAAATATTTGTATTTCTTCTTGTTTTTTCCTCTTCCAATGTGTGCTGCAATGTGCAGTACACATGGAAAGAGGAACATGCCTCTCCGGACTGTTTGTGTGCAGGAAGGTGTCCCTTGCAGCGCAAAACAATCCTACATGCAACAGAGGCACCATGGTAAAAGGGTGCCCCTGTTTGTGCTAGGCAGCAAATTGTGCACTAGCGCAGGGGAAGAGGACAGGAATGCACTGTATTTCATAAATACTGTGCATTCCTACCCTTTCACATTGGCATAGAGAAGCACAGCAAGAAGACTTGCAGCGCTGTTCCTCATAATTTAGGCCCTTAGTCTGCCCAGGAAATTCTTAGATGCCTCATAAACTGGTGAGACAAAGCTTTAAGTCTTTTTAGGCTGAAAATCCCATGGTTAGTGATCTGACCAGAGTCATTATTTGTTGAACACACATTAACTTAATTTCATTGTCCCATCTCACCAAAACACTATTTTGTGCTAATTTGAGCCTTGCGAAAGCTCATTGGGTACACACTAGCTCAGTGGCACAATGTTTCTCATGCTGTTCTCTCTATGACACATTCAGATTGCTATATGACAGTCTCAACCAAATGTCTATCGGATTCCTCTTGGAATCTGCTTCTTCGCTTTTAGACAAGGGAGAAGCAAGCAACCATGGTTCTCAACACAGCTACTAAATATTAACAGAATGCTTAGTGGTGCTGACACCTCCAGTCAACTCTTAATCACTCCCGTGTCAGAAATTCAGAAAGGTGGAAGACCTGCTGGATCACTACTGCGTGATTGTGTGCTCCAACTGCTCCAGTGGGTCTGCTCTGAAAACAGTTATTTGTCAGAATATCATTTTTAACAGTTTTGACTCAAAGAAAAAAAACGGATATTTTTTAAACATATAGAGCCGCATTGGGTGTGGGTTTTCTATATTTAACTCCAATGGGAAAATATTTTTGTAAATTACATTTAAGATACAATATTTATGTCAGTCAGTATTCTGATGATGATGTTCTAGGGCCACACCTTGGAAGCTTGCCAAGTATGAAGCAGGCATTCATTTAGAGGCAGAAGTCTTCTTCCCCAGCACCTCAGCAAGGCAAATACTTCCAAACATCACATTGACTGATTATTAGGGCTGCAATGTTATCATATCTCCAACTGAAAGAAACACATAACTCCTTTCCCATCACTTACAATGATCTTACAGTTTGTGGAGTTTGTGTGTGTCCACATCACAGTAATGAAGGCAGTGGACTGCTGACTTGCCTTATTGATGCATTTCACCAGACCCACAACATCACTCCTCATCCCTCTTGGGGCAAAGTCACTGTACAAAACTGGATACATTTGGTAGTATTTACTAAGGACTTACAAATAAATTAAATGTTTAGAGAGGAGATCACATCTCTTTACCGCTGTTAGCAGTAGTAAGGTGTACACAGTCCTATGACCAGCAGAAATGGATACAGCAAAAGAAAAATATCTATCTAGTGGAATACCACACTCAAGATGGCCATTACCAACAGTCTTAAAGGCTCAAAGATACATGAAGAGAACCCCATCTAAATTCCAAACAAAAAATGTGTCACACTGCCATCACCACAGTCGCGAAGTGCAAAAGTATGAAATGTATCATGGCCAATTTGATGACAGATTTGTTTGCCTCAGGCTGCTTTCCCTGTGTTTACTTGTTGCCACCTACAAAAAGGGATGTGGAAGAGAAGAATTGATATGGAAACACATGGGAAAGACTCACAAATATAAGTGCATTCTGTGTTGCAGAAGTGTGGCTAATCGGTGCGAGGAGACATTGGCCAGAAGTGTGGAAGAAAATGGGATGATCAGCTATAGAGTTTGATCATCTGCACTTTTCAGAGTCCTCTCTCTTTTCCCGGGAAGAAGCTGCTCAAGATTGAGATTATACTTGGATGAAAGGTATGCATTTAGCTAGACATGCAGCCTGCAGTATATTTCAAGGTTATACAGACGAGTTGAACAGGATCAGCCATGGTATCCCTCTTTCAAAGGCTCATTACTCACCGAAACAATGCTATTAGGAAGTTAAAACCCTTTGAAGCCTGTTTCATTGGTCAAACCAGCCCCATGCATCCAGCTGCTGCTACTGACACCTCTGGGACCAAGTACATCACAAATGTTGTGCAATACTGAAAAAAACAAACGCTTTGACTAATCATATAAATGTCCACTATAATGCTCATGGTGTCTGTCTCTTAAAATTTCACCACTCAGAGCTGTATCCTTGCTCCACAAATATCGATCTCCTCTTTGTCTGTCTGCTCTGTACTGTCAAATTCTACCATCCACATCACTCCATTTCCTCTCTATAAGTGACATACATATATACATACATATAATAAATACTCAAGGCTTCAATGTGCCTACAGGTGGAACCCAACCTATAGACAAAGCTGGCCCAACAGACATGAGATTGGCACACAAACAACATGGTGTCTTTACAGTGTGCCTCACTTTGGCCAAATTACTTGTAGCCAGGATGGTGGTAAGGAGATGTGGCTAGTTCAAATTGTGGTCCTGTTCGTAAAACGTGACTCTCAGCATCAGACAGTTCCGGTGGCCACAGTGAATTATCGATGATGCTACCTATGATTAACAAGGAAGGATTATAGACCTCTAGGGCCATTTAAAAGGGAAGAAAGAAAAAATAGTCCTCTGTTTGCTATTCCATAAATTGGCTGAGGGCATTTATGGGTTCCATGGGGTTGGGAAGTTCAATCTAGGGTCTATGCCAAAGGAGATGAAGGAGATTGACATTCGGCGTAGTAAGATGGGGAAGTGAGGGACTTTACCTTCTATAGTAAGAAGTATCGACATCACTCTCATATTGACTACTTTCTGGTAGATTAGGAGTTGTTCGCAGAAGTGGAGGGAGTAACTCATGTTCCTGTGGTTTTCTCAGACCCCTCTTCTGTGTCCTTATCTGTGAGGTTTTATCAAAAAGTGGGGCACCGAAGGTGAACGTTGGATAGGACGATTCTACTTGACGAGGAGGTAGTACTTAACTTAATGGAAAGAACTGTTGACTTTTTTCTGCCTAATAAGGGCTATGCAAAGGTGTAATAGTTTGGGATGCTTTTGAAGCATATTTCAGGGACATTTTAAGATCTATAATGGTAGGTAAAAGGCGTGCTATGAAGCAGGAAGATGAGAACTGTATCAGGGAGATTAAGACTAGAGAAGGTGTTCTCCAGAAGGCCTCGATGGAAGATTCATGTAGAGCATTTGAGCTTAGTAAAGAACTGGAGGGGCACCAGGCAGAATTTCAGGCACAGTTAGAGAAGAGGATACCAGACAAATGGAAAGTGAGTAAGCTCCAACATTTTACGTATGGGGAAAGGTGTAGCTCACTGCTGGCCTGGAAGGCCAAAACAGATAGGGCCAGAAGCACAATACGGAATTTCATTAGTAGAGTCAGGGGAGTTGTTGTACTCTACTATAGATATAAGTGGAGAGGCCCGAAGCTATATGAGTAGCCTCTATAGCGATGATATACAACTTAGGCGGGAATGAATAGAGGCATGGTTAAAGATGACAGAGCTCCCTCAACTAACAAATGAGCAGAAGGGGGCCCTAGAAGGTGAGATTATGGAAGAGGAGATCAGGGCACAGTGTAGGAGAATGGCAGGAGGAAAGGCAGCTGGTCCAGATGGTCTTCCAGTTGACATCTATACTCACATCATAGACAAAGTGGCCCCAATCTTAAAAGACCTATTCAACGCTATATATATAGATGGGGAAACTTCTCCCAGCTCTTGGTCGGAGGCTGCGGTAACCTTAATATTGAAACCGAACTAAGATCCGCAGAGAGTGGATTCATACAGACCAATATCCCTCTTAAATACAGACTATAAGATCTTCTCAGGGATTGTAGCATCAAGAGTAGCAAAGGTTTAAAGGAATGTATCCACTCCAACCAAAAAGGCTTTCTACCAGGGAGGCAGCTAAACAAACTTACGGTTTTGATGTTGGGGGTTATAGATATGGCGAGGCCCAGCATCTACCTTTGAGTATAGTAGCTGTGGATGCAGCTAAGGCCTTCGACCAAGTGCACTGGGTGTATCTTTGAGAGACCTTGAGTAGTTTTGGCTTTCCGCAGAATATTGTGAGGGCTGTGCAAAATCTTTATTATCATCCTAGGGCTAAGGTGTTGGTGAATGGAGAACTGTCAGAATGGTTTAACATCTCAAGGGGTACAAGAAAAGGTTGTCCTCTGTCTTTGCTCCTCTTTAATTTGTCCATAGAGCCTTTTGCTAATTTGATCAGAGCAGATCCCACTATCCTTCCTTTAAGTCCTCTGGGTTTGGGGCAAAATTGGCCCTATACACAGATGACTTGATTCTTTATACCACCAATCCGCAAGATGCAATCCCTAAACTGATGGCAAGGCAGAGCGCTTTGGTTTAACTTCAGGATATAACGTAAATGCAGAAAAAAACGAAATAATGGAATGGAATCAGAGTATGTCAGGGGGTTAAAACTCAAATGCGCTATCTAGGAGTACTGATCACAAAGAAGCTTGATGATGTCCCTAAAACAAACTGAAAGAAGGTTAGTCAGGAGATAGCGAGTTTGCTGTTAAGATGGGCCAACCTACCTTTATATATCAATGGTCGGGTAAATCTTATAAAAATGATTGTTCTTCCTAAAATCACTTTTCTTTTTAATTCTATTCCCTTAACCTTTCGGAAGAAGGATATAGCCAAGCTCCAGGGGAAAATAGGGAGTTTCATTTGGGCTTCAAGGGGCCCTAGGATAGCTTGCAAAACGTTGAGGAGGAGGTTAGTGGCAGGAGGTTTGGTTTTACCTGATTTGCTTGTGTACTGCTACGCTTTCCACCTTAAGAATATTCCTATGCTTGCTAATAAGACAGATAGGTCGTCTATGGGTCGACTTTTTGAGGCAATGTTAGCCGATGTTTGTCAAAGCCAGCATCACTTCCTTTCTAAATACAGAGACCTGATTTTTTTTTTAAAGGTGAGGTTGAAGATTCTGAGGTCTGTCTTAAGAACTTGGTTGTACTTGCGGAAAAGGTTGGGAGTCCTATATTATTCAACACGGGCTCCGATCTGGGAATCTCCGGGTACCCCGGAATGTCTGTGAGATCAACTTAGTCAGCCTTTAAAGTCTGGGGGGCTATGTTATTGGGCAGATCTTAAAATGGGTTCAAGCCTAGTGAGTTGGGAAGTGTTAAGCAACTGCACCAAGGTACAATTGATGGGATTTAAATATTAGTAACTGTGTTCCTGGTGGGTAACACAAGATTGGGTAGGAAAGAAAGGGGATTCAAAGCTTGATCAGGTGATGAGAGCTGACCGATGGGAAAAGGAAGTCTCATTCTGGTATTGGGCCTTTCTGGAGGCGGATGAGAAGATCGATATTGAAATTTCAAACCTATGGGCATAAGAGCTTGGGGATGGAGATTTGAAGCAAATGTGGTTGGATTATTTTTGCATTTTACGAGCAGTGGTAAAACCTGCCTTGCTTAAACGTAATCAACTTTTTACCACCCATAGAGTCTATTGGTCCCCAGCAAAGTTATCAAAGGTCATAGGTAATCTCTACAACTGCCCAAGGTGTATGCTCCCATCAGCAGATGACCTGCATCTGTTTATACAGTGTCCGAACATTGCTTCCTACTGGACATCGGTATGTGATTTTCTTGGGGAAGTAACTGGTAAACTGATTAAGGTAAGCCCTCGTCTTGTATTTTTTGGACTCAATCTAGAAGAAGATGTGCGGATAAACTCAGCCTTCTCCAAGTTGATCTTGTATGTGGTTCTGCTGGCGAGGCGGGAGATATGTAGGCTTTGAAAGTCTGAAAGCCCCCCATCTTTTGCTGAGTCCCTCAAAAGTATCATCTATACGAGCCAGTCTGATATGGCCTGTGACCCCAGCAGTCAGGATAATATCTGGACAATGCTGGTAGATTAGAGAGGGAAGGCAAGTGGGTCAGATGATTAAGCCAAACATGCTGTCTGTCCTGGCCTCTCCTGTGTCGTGGTCCCCTTCCGTGAGGAGATGGAAGTGGAAACAGAAGTATTCTTGTGTGGAAATGTTCTCTTTCCCCTCCTTGGCTTCTGAGGGATAAGAGTAACCCTAGCAAGAGAGAGGACAATAATATAAAATAAATAATTTTAAAAAGTAAGTATTATGCTTGTAGAGCGGACAAATGCTGAGGCATCTTGGCGCTGTATCAGGACACCAGTTTGGCACAAGAGGGGAACCTTACTTCTGCCTAGTAAATAGCCACGTCTTCAGTAACTTCCTGAATCGCGTTATGGAAGGTTGGAGCCTGATATCGTCTGGTAATTCATTCCATAGTCTTGACGCACATCATGTCTGGCTCCTACCACCCCATCTAGCTCTTTGTATTCTGGGTATCTAGACTAGATCTTTGCTAGCCGACCTAAGATTGCGCCGAGAAGTGTACTGCTGAAATAGTTTCTGTAAATCCACTGCTCCTCCCACAAACTGAGTTTTATGTACTAAGCACAAAGATTTAAACTCAATTCGCTGTTGCACCTGCGGCCAGTGAAGGATGTTAATGCTGCCAGTTATGTGGTGGAACTTAGGAATGTTTAACAGCATTCTAGCTGCGGCATTTTGAACAGATTGTAGTTTGGACAGTTGGCGCTTGGTAATGCCCTTAAAGAGGACATTAAGTAGTCAATCCTTGAAAGAATCAAAGTGACAAGAACCGTTATCTGAAGTTCCAGGGGGATAAGAGGTACATTTTTCGTAGGACTTTCAGCTGGAAGAAGCAAGCGGATGTAAGTTGGTTAATTTGGCCTAGGAAAATCAGTTGATCATCCAACAAGATTCTAAAGTTCCTGACTTTTCCTACAGGTACAGGGCAGTTTCCTGCCTCTGCCGGCCACCATTCCTGGTCCCAGAGCGGTGCACCAGACCCAGACTCCATCACTTCTGTTTTTCCTGTATTTATCTTGAGATAGTTCTGGTGCATCCAGTCCATAATATGTTTTAGACAGCCATGGAATTTCCCAGCAATGGTGTCCACATTTGAAGAGATGAAAATGACAAGTTGGGTGCCATCAGCTTATGACACCAGCAAGAAGCCATGCCCTCTGGTTAGCTCAGCCAGAGGTGTCACATAAATGTTAAAGAGTTTTGGGGACAGCACTGACCCCCAGGGAACTCCACAGGGGATGGAAAACCTCTCTGATTGATGGTTGTCCCAGTACACCCTTTTTTCCCTATTCATGAGGAATGAGGCCAGAAGGCTAAGAGCCATCTCATTAACACCTATTGCCTTCAGCCTTTGAATCAGTACCTGATGGTTCACGGTATCAAATGCAGCTGAGAGTTCAAGGAGGATTAGGATGGCCTATCCTCCACTGTCCAGTTGCCTGAGTGTTCCTCTGTGGCCATAATTAGGGCTGATTTGGTGGAATGGTGTTGTCTAAACCCGTGTTTAGATTGGTCTAAGATTTAATTAAGCTCTAGATACCCATTAAGTCTTGATTCATGGATTTTTCCAGTATTTCTGCCGCTAGTGGTAGACAAGATATGGGCAGACCAAGTAGGGGTCCAAGGTTGGTTTCCTTAAGATTGGCCTGACACATGCCTTCTTCCAAGAGGTGGGGAAGATTCCTGAGCTCATGATATTGTTTAGAAGTGGGGCAAGTAGGGTGCTTATTTTATTCAAGACCAAATGTACAATAGCCAGCGGGCAAGGGTCTGTTAGTAACAGATCATTTGTTCTCTCCGTAGATAGAGGGGAAAACCTGCTCAACTGACATGACGGCCCAATTAAGCTAGCTGGCTCTGGCGTGCTAGTACTACAAGGGCTCGTAAGTTTCCTGCCAATTTGTTGTAGATCAGTTGTATTTCTGTCTGGAAGAAACTTGCCATCTTGTCGCAGAAATTCTGTTCCTGGGCAGATTGATTTTCTAGGTTTGGTTTTGATAGTGCCATGACCGTCTTAAAAAGCTCTCTTGAAGAGTTTTTTGCCCCATCAATTTTACTAATAAAATACAACTCTTTTGCATTTATGATGGCTTGCTTATACTCCTCTAAGGCAAGTTTGTAGGGCAGTTTACTCTGTTCACTGTAATCTGCACTCCTGCCCCTCTCTAAGTGCCGACACCTGATTTTTATGGCTTTAAGGTCTGGATTGTACCAAGGGGGAGAGGCCCGTTTTTGCCATTGTTTATTTTATCTTAGCGGGGCTAACTGATCAATTGCTGAATGGATCCATCCATCCATATTATCAGCTGCCTAATTAACGTTCATCCCTAGAGACGGTGGGCTTGTATCCAACAGCTCTGTTCACTCTTCTTTCCTAATTTTATGCCAAGGCCTGGATTTCACCGGGGGCATGATCTTTGGTTGGAGCCTATCACTCTCCTTATAGGTAATTTTGAAGGAGATTACATTGTGATCTGACTATGTTACTGGAAGTATTTTTCCAAATGAGGTATTCTGGTTATTGGAGAAGATACTATTAAGAGAGTTTTGGGCCTTGTGTGTGGGTTCCGAGACTAGTTGTGTGTGCCCAAAACCTTCTAAGGTATTAACCAGTATGGCTGTATCTGAGTTTTTGTCTGCTTCTAAGTGGAAATTAAATCCCTCAGTATAGTGAAAGACGGGAAGTCCAGACATGATTCCATAAGTGTCTGTAAACCCTGTAAGAAGAGCATTTTTGGGCCCGGGGGCCGTATAGGAGCAAGCCAGGAAAGGAAGCAGGATTGGAGTATTTAATATTAAAATCCATTGCTTGTCTGCTCCTGGGAGATGGCAAGACATGAAAGTGGCCTTGAAAGTGGAGCAGTAGATAATCGCTATGCCACCTCCTTTTTCCCTGATCTTTCTACACTGGCAAGGGAGTAACCTGCTGGTGTAACAATAGCCCAGTCAGGCTCCAAAGTGTTTTGGTAGCCCAGATTTCAGTAAGGAAAACCAAGTCAGGGTCTAAGGTCTGTAGTAAAAGATATAGTCCATATTTGTGCTTGATAGCCGATCTTGTGTTCAGCAATATAGCATTTAGACATCCCGCCTCTAATTTACGATTAGTATTGTTGTTTTTTGCTAACTTGCATGGGGTGTGCTAAACTAAGGGGACCTTAATGCTATCCTTCCTAGGGTCTGGTAAATTCTTGTCAACCAGCAGGGGTTAGGGGTGGAAGTATGTGCGATGGGGTCCTTATGATAGTTGTCATTATCGTCCCCCTCAGACCACCTGGCTGAGTTGCAATGCTTATCATTATTATATGCTGTGTTGAAAAGTAGCTAATTCTTAAGAGATGAGCAAGGGCCCTGGTGCATGGCGCATTCTGGGTGCTGGGGGCGCAGATGGGCTTGCTTTTGGTGTACCAGTGGCGCGCACGCTGCGTGAGTCGGCTGCACACTCGGGACAGTATTTCTAAAATAGGCCCCAGGAGCCGGAACCGGAAGTGAGGAACCAGAAGAGCTTGAAATAGCGGGACCGCCAACCAACGGTGGCCCGGTTGGAGAATAGGAAAGCGAGGTCAGGTAGAGCTCTTTCCGCACAATCGAGGAGAGACCTCGGGGCAGGCTGAAGAGCAAAACAAAAAGGTAGGGGAATGCTCACCCAGACAATTCCACAGCTCAGAAATTTAGATTTAAATTAAACTTAAAAAGGTTAAAGGTTAGCACCAGTAAAAGCAACGTAAGTAAGTTAAAGAGATTCTTTAGTGCCGAAATGCAAGTATGCCACATCAGTATTAACACTAGTCAAACGCATGCGCCTCACTTCACCATGCGTCCGTTGCACGCTCAGGACTGCATTGCGAAAATATGCCCCAGGAGCGGGAACCGGAAGTGGGGAACCGGAAGAGCTTGAAAGAGCTGGACCACCAACTGCTATGATGGGGGCCCGGTTTGAGAATAGGAAAGCAAAGCAAGGTGGAGCTCTTTCCGCACTACCGAGGACAGACCTCGCGGCGGACCGAAGAGCAAAGCGAAAAGTTAGGGAAATGCTCACCCAGATAATTCCACGGGTCAGAAATTTAGATATACATGTAGAATTAACAACTAATTATTAACTACTTTAAAATAAATTACTTCCCACCCTTTACACCTATAAACCCCCCAACCCACACCTAAAATGTATCCAATTTTTTTTGTAAACACAATTATTATTATAAAATCTCAATAAAAAAATATTAATAAATACATATATTCATTATTTATTATAATTAAATTACTTCCCAACCTATTTCCCTATAAATCCACAACCCACTACTGAAATAAACACGCAAAATCTAATTAAAATAAAATAATAACTACTAAAAATGTAACACATATATTAAAAAACATAAACCATAACTATACAGAAAAATACATCACATACATTTAAAATATATACTAAAATACATAACTAATTAAAAAATCGATATTTTAAAAAACAATATTTTTGCAAACGATATTAATGATTTCTATATTTTTAAAATCGATATTTCTTACCTTAAAGTCAATATTTTTGACCACAATATTCTTGCTGTCAATATTTCTGTGTCACGATATTTAAAACTCAATACTAGTATAAGTTGACATTTCAAACTTTATATTTTGACTGAATACCCAAAGAGGGTATAGAGATTGGTCGTCAGTATAACGCCAATAGGCACCTTTTAGCTCAGATTTAAAATTAACCCAGCATCTGCACGGGAAAACCAAAGATTCTTGTACCAAATCTGGCCCAGACGATCTTACATTGTCTGAAGCCAGGCATTCTTACAGGTCCTCTATGGTCATATGAAATGTCATGAGCTCTGGGGTAACTCAGAGTCTCAGCCAGTACAAAAGCCGTCTTAACACAGCTGTGTCATTGATGCATCTAAGCCCATAATCTAGACAAAGGGTGACAAGTGGGTTGCCAGCTGCTAAACTACTTAAGTTCCTTATAAAATCGATTTTACATAATCGCTAAGGATCTAGTGTCTTGGAAGCCAAAAAGCTCTCCACCGTACAGAGTAGCTCCTAGTGCCTGACGTTTGTAGATTTCAAGAACTGGAGTCACCAAGTGAAAAAAGTAGCCGCTGTGAGCCCTCAAAATATTCCCACAGTGTAGTTTGATCCCGCGCATCTGAATATGGGTTAACCAATCAAATCATTCTGTGAGCGTAACCCCCAGATGATCAACTATCTGAATACTCTCGAGAGCCCCTCCACTGAGAGGCCGGTTTGCATGGGTAGTTGGGCAGGGGTTAAAAACCATGTATTTTGTCTTGCCTAGGTTAATCTCGAGTCTCCTCTGCATTCTCTGATTTTGATAATAAAAAAAGGGTATTGTATTCAAACAATAGGGCTGGGATCTTAACCCGACAAGATGTGGGGAGTCACTCTCACATTTCTCAAGCTGTTATACTAAATCAATAATATATAAGAGAAAGAGGGTGGGAGCCAGCACAAACCCCTGCCTTACTCCCTGATCAAACAGGATGAGATGTGTTAATTTACCCTGGGGCCGGCATCTGGACTTGGCATAATTGGTCTAGTGTAGTCTAGTTAAAACTTCTATTAAATACTCAGAGACCCCAATCTCTGCCAATACCTTCCACAGAGATTCTCTGGGGGTTAGATCAAAAGCAGACTGAAGGTTCATAAAAATAACATAAAGTTTGACGCCCCCCAGGTGAATGTATTTCCAGTATAACAATTGCAGGTGGAACACCGGGTTAATTGTTCCTAGTCATTGGTGAAACCCAACTGCAAGGAAGTTAGTACATTCGAATTGGACATCCACTCACTCAACCTATTCAAAATTATACAACTGAACAATTTTTATGAACTATCAATGATTGGTCTGTAGTTAGAGGGTAGGGACCGATAACCCTTTTTAAAAATTGGGATCATCTCAGGCCCCGCCCAAGTGGGAGGCACAGATGCATTGATCAATAGCAATAAAGAACAGAGAAAAATAGGACCCCATACATTTGTATAAGTCTTGAAAAAATCACCTGGCATCCCATTCAAATCTGGGCCTTTATTTGGTACGATCCAATCTAATGCTTTAGAGATCTCAATGCTGGAAATACTGTTGGCTGTTTGCACCACCAACTCAATGAAATGTTCAGCCATAAACCTACGAAAGGGGTTAATACTTACCACCCTGGTGGTTTTGGAATAAAGGATATCATGGGAAATTCCCTGGTCGACAGCTCCCGAATATAACTTTATAATTTTACTATCCAATAGTGCATGGAAAACAGAGTCCTCATTAGTGATGATGCGCCAAAAAGAGCTATAATACTTGCATTTGATGGCACTCATTTGCATTTAACTTGCATTAGATGGCAACCATTTTGAACGTTACAATTTCTTTTAGAATTAACAATTGATTTTTGTAGAGTGACCTGGCAATCCAGATGGGTGCTCTACACCTTTTTTTGATGGATTGGGAAAGGGCACACTTGGCCGCTCAGCAGGTGTAACAGGGGGCCTTTTTCTTCCTTGTGGGAATGGGCCTGGATTCTATCAAGAATATGTCCCTTATTGAGGCAAACAAAAGGTTACAAATTTCACTCAATCTCAACAGGGAAGCTGAGTCATCCAGGGTCCTAAAATCTGTGGTACAGCATCCAAGCCAAACGACACTATCTGAAACTCTTTTCCCAATGCTACTTCTGGTTTCTGACAGAGAGCTCTATTTGAGCATACGCCGATTATTGGTTGCAACCAACCTTCTGTCTAGTGGCTCCTAAAAGGCATTCAGAAGGGTGTTGTCCAGATCACCCAACGTCAGCCCCAGGGCATTATAATCACTATCCTGCCTGGGGACTACTGAGATGTCTACCAAGGATAGCCACAACCTAATGTCTTATAAGGTTTAGCCAAAAAGTGCACAGTGGGCAATGATATGTGTGGCTCCCCATCCAGTCTGAATTGGTTTTCCAATTGCATGCCCAGAGACCATTTCTATATGTAAAAGCATTTAGTTGTTACATAACAGCAGACCACCTCTTGACAAGGGGGGGATGTGTGAGTCCAGGAACACACCCGGCTTCATCTTCATCACCAATAGGATCTTCTAGCAGGACAGACAACGGCTCAGAATTTCAATTAAAAAGTGCCTGCCACTATTTTAAAATAATTTGCTGGCAAATCAGCCATATGTGAATTAATTAAATTAGTTACTTGAAGCTCAGCACCAATAGCCCCATGCCTGCAGTACACATTATATAAGTAGTATACCCTACCTGGCAAAAAGAAAAGGGAAACACACTGTACGTCAGTGCTACCAATGCAAACTCCCTAGACATGCAGCAATCAGTGGTTTTGACCCAAACTGACAACCCTTCCGAGGGTCTGCCTTTCCCGTGGTGGTAGCAACCAGGGAAAAATTGACAAACCCTGCTTTGTGCTCTGGGGCAACTGACCAAGAGGCAGATTTACTAGGATGTTATGCCGTGTTTGTGTCACAGAAGTGACGCATATCGGCGCTCAATCTTTTTGTCCAATTTTCATGCCAGTTCTAAACTTGGTTAGCACTGGAAATAACATGAAAGTAACTCAAAACAGCACATAGAGCTGCTGCATTACTTAGCACCAAGGGGGCATGCCATTGGTGGTGCATGGGCTTCCCCATGCAGCCTTCTAAGGTTTCTGACACTAAACCCAATTTGCTAAATAAAGTAGACAGAGTTTAGCATCAGAAAATAGTGCACCTTTCAACCAGGCGCTATGAAGAAGAAATTATTAGTTTTCTCCTTCATTTTCCAACTTCGCATGTGTGCTACACTGTACAGCACACATACAAAGTGGGGAAACGTTTAAAATTAGTCTAAGCATGGTATTTTGTACTGGTTAGGCTGCCCTTCCAGTACAAAACCTTTGCTTGACTCACGGAGACACCTTTGCACTGAGGTACAAAGGGGTCTCTGTGGCGCACGGCAGCTCATTTCAGCACTGGTACTAGGGAGAGGGGAGGAGAGTGTCATATTTCAGTTAATTTGGCACTCTCCTGCTCTTTCTTTCTCACACAGCACAAGATTTGTGGCTGCTGCACTGCGCTGCATGAGAAATTAGTAAATATGGTCCAAAGTCTCTTGGAAAAGGCAGATGTCAAATGAATCTGTGCAAAGACTCCAATCACGGTACTCAAGTTTTGACAGCAATACAGCAACATTCCAGGAGACAATCTTGTAATGGGAGTGCAGTTGTGGCGCAGTGGCGCCCAAAACATGAGACTCCAAAGCTATGGGGGATACAATTGGAGGCCCAACATAACTAAGGGAAGGGACACACACTCCAGAAGGATTTGGGGCAGATCAGGGGAGATTAGTGGGTGACGGCTCCACCTTGGTGGGAAGGAATTTGGAGAAGAGTAGCCAGAATATCGCTATTGCTGGTAGACAGACCAGGGTGTCAGTCTAAACTATATAGGTCAGAGAGAGGAAGATATCTGTTGGAGGTTGAGACTGAAATACCATCCCCAGAAGTAACCCTGGAGGGCAAGGACATGGATCCCACCCTTTCCTTGGGTGCCAAATGCTTAAAAAAATGCCAGGGGGACAAGGTTAAGGTTGTCTCTCACTAAACAGGCTCTAGTCCCACTCCTGACCAACCACTGAGCCAGACTAGGGTTCCTACAATTAATGACAAAACAATCCCCTTTAATATTTTTCGGTGATGGGCTACCCACTAATGTTTTTGGGTGATGGTTCCACCCAACCCACCGTCCTTACCAATAGGATGCTGTCATATTCAGGGATTTTGAAATCCGTATGATTGATCAACTAAAGAATACCTTATTTTTAAGGTGCCCACAAGACTCCTTACAGGATTCTAGGGGTGGGGGAACTCCAGTTAGAATGACCACTTAGGTACAGGAGGCAGGGGGTAGGTTTAGGCAGGACTGAGGCTGGGTGAAGATGATTGAATCTGTGAGTTAGGCCCTTATCATTGTGCCCTGTCCAGGGCACCCAATCCTAAAGTTTACACACCTGAACCATCTACCCATCTTGCTCCTGACTGTGGGGGGCACAAATCAACTTGAACTTGGGAGGACTGGTCAGGACCTATGCTATCCAGTAACCTTGAGCGGACAGTTGAAGGAATACTATTACCAACAGTGCTAGTCAACTGCGGCTATACCGAAACCTGCCGACCTGAGGCAATGTTTAAAGAAAAAATCAACTGGCTAACAGTATGTTCACTGTAACTAATCTTATCCAACAAGGGAGAGATGCGTGCATGCACAGAAGACGAACATCTGTACAAAATGCCATCCCTGTCGATAGGTGGCACTACACCATCCCCAGCTGTAGGTTTAATAGAATCCTGCCTAGACAGCAGCAAGGGGGGGTGGTGTCTACAGACACCTTGCGGCGAGTACTATGACTGAAACTGCATTGTAATTTAATAGGTCCCCCTTGCTACATTTTATGCTTCCTTTTGGAGCTAGGTACACTGTTACTGATATGCATAACATCCAGATTGCAGAAAGATGTAGGATTGGGCAGGGCAGCCATCTGGTCTGTAGCCATATCCGGCATTAATCTAGGGGTGCTAGGTGGGACTGATAAGGTGCACATTGACCTGACTGGGGAAGCTAGAGGACAACCAGAGGCAATGCCAAAATCCAGAGAGAGATGGCTTTCAGCCTGTTATATGTCCTTTGAAACAACATTGACAGCACAAATCAAAAAAAGTGTTGAGTGTTGTACCTCCTGAGGTATTGGCAGAAGTAATGACTCTGTCCCTTGGAATTTTCCTTTAGCCAATGATTCTTTCCCTGCTATGCAAAGACAACAAGAAAATGTAGGTTAGGAGTGAAATGAAGGTGCTAAGCACACCGGAGACTACAATCACTCATTGGACGCTTGGAGTGGCAAGTCACCTCCTCCACTCGCCTTGCACTGGTAATGACCGAGGGAAGTTTCCCCACCCCAAACCAGTGCAGAGACATGAAGGTTAGCAGTTATGTCCAACCACCACCAGCCGGGTCCACATAGTCATAGAAACGTTACATGGAAATATAGCAAAGGAGTTTCTGGTGGTATAGTTTGGGCAGCGTAATCTGGAGGCAGCAACAAACCCCCAACCCAGTCACTTCCTTAAAACATATAGTTCCCTTATAAGCTAATGGGATTCGATAGATAGACAAGTATTCCTTGGCTCATGTGCACAACAGCACACAAACAAGGTTCCTTTCCCAAGGATACTCGACAAATAAACAATGCTGGGGACACAACTCACAGGGCAGTGTAGTCACAGTACCTGCATCAGTTCCAGATGGTCCAGTGGGTTTAGCCAGTTAGATGGGTCAAGTTTAAAAAACCAAGAGGGGGGCCCAGCCCAACCTCCTCTCGGCTCCGACAGGGGTGGATGGTCTTGCCCTTGACCCGAGCTTTGCCCGGGCATAACCGACATTCAGGAACGGATTGGTACTGCAGGTACACAAGCATTGGCTGAAGGGTCTGTGTCTCAGTGCCCTCTGTGGGGCATTTGTTTTCTTTCCCAGTTCACAGAGGTCACTAGACAGTGAGAGTAAAGCAGCCTTACTGGGGTACCAGGTGATATGGTGTTCGGCAATTATCAGCTGCGGCCTCTCCTTGACCCCCTGCCAAGCAGTCACCCTGATGGTGATCTGGAGAGCGGGTGATTGTGAACCATTTAGCCCAGACACAGTGGGCCCGATTCACAGAACTAACTCAAGACAAAATCCTAAACTTACTACCATTTTGGTATTCACAGAAGGCACTTACTCATTTTGGTATTCACAGAAGTTAGGAGTCCTAACTTTAGGACTCCTAAATGCCTTTTGTGAATACCGAAAGTCTTAAAATTAGGATTTTTCTCAGTTTAGGAGTCCTAAAGTTAGGACTCCTAACTTTACTACTACCCTACTGAGAAAAATCCTAATTTTAAGGCTTTCGGTATTCACAGAAGGCATTTAGGAGTCCTAAAGTTAGGAGTCCTAACTTTACTACTACTAAATTGAGAAAAATCCTCATTTTAAGATTTTCGGTATTCACAGAAGGCATTTAGGAGTCCTAAAGTTCGGAGTCCTAACTGTACTACTACTAAACTGAGAAAAATCCTAATTTTAAGGTTTTCGGTATTCACAGAAGGCATTTAGGAGTCCTAAAGTTAGGACTCCTGACTATACTACTACTAAACTGAGAAGAATCCTAATTTTAAGGCTTTCAGTATTCACAGAAGGCATTTAGGAGTCCTAAAGTTAGGAGTCCTAACTTTACTACTACTAAATTGAGAAAAATCCTTATTTTAAGACTTTCGGTATTCACAGAAGGCATTTAGGAGTCCTAAAGTTAGGAGTCCTAACTGTACTACTACTAAACTGAGAAAAATCCTAATTTTAAGGCTTTCGGTATTCACAGAAGGACTACTAACTTCTGTGAATACCGAAATGAGTAAGTGCTTTCTGTGAATACCAAAATGAGTAAGTGCCTTCTGTGAATACCAAAATGGTAGTATGTTTAGGATTTTGTCTTAAGTTAGTTCTGTGAATCGGGGCCCATCGTTTGTATTTGACACCTCACCTAGAGCCTTTCTCACAAATCGCATACACCAATTATACGTGGGAAACTGCTATTTGCATGGCGAAATAACTCTAATAACTAAAAACTGTACACATATTAATAGTAGTACATGTAGAAATAGAAATCGCATGATTTATGTTGCTTTTGTGACATTTTGCATTCTCGTGGAGGACCGTAAAGGTAAATATAATTGCTTTAAATGTCGCTATATGCTAGGAAAATACTAATACATAAAGGGATTAGTGAGGGTTTAACATTAGAATCTTAATTTCTTTGTATTAAATATTCTTTTGTGTTTGTTTCGCTTAAGTTGGCATTTGGGCCTACCTAGAAAATGGCACCCGACATGGAGTTCAGAAGTGGCCACAGTCTTGTGAACGCGATGTCTACTGCGCAGACTCGGATGGCTCTTTGCACACCATGTCCTCAGTCAAGGATAGGAACTTGGTGGACTGCCAGACTCCGAACAAGTAAAAAACTGGTTTAAAGGAACAATTGGGCTATACAAGCAAAACCTGAAACATTGTAACATAAGGATTAGCAGACCCTACGGAAGCGAAACAGCAAAATCCATGTGAACTATTCTGATGTAAAATCGGACGTTTCCAATCAGCCAATAGCGTACTTCCTTGGTCTAAAATTGTTTCATGTTATCCCGAATTTCATTATAAAAGAGTAGTAGAATAGGGAGGGGTCTGCTCGCTGCCGCTGGACCTCTGAACCGCTGTTCGGATCTGATGCTGCTTTTTGTTCTATGACCGCAAACCTATTGATGACAGATGCTGGCATGAATTTCTGGTCCTTTGGAGATCTTTGGGACTGTAGCGTGCTGAGCAGAGAACTTTCGGACTTTGAGATTTGGCCTGCCTTATTTGGACAATTAACGGCAAAATTTCGGTTATGCAGAGCCAAATGAACTAAAGAAAATCCAGATAGCAAGAAAAGGTAAATATAATGTCATGCGAAATGAATAAACTCTAAACTTTGATTAATTATAAATGTTGAGACTAAAGGAAATAATATTTAGATAAACAAATATTGATTAACATAATTTACGAGTTTGTGGTTATTTAATGAAGAGAGTAAAGGATTCTGAGTCTTAAATGTGTTTTAGCTGGTTCTAAATCACCATCAACCAATCCAACTAATTGGTCCGTCGACCGAGTGGTGGAGTGCCTTGATATTTAGGATTAGGAATCTATAGGAGGCGGATGCTAATGTATATTTTGTAACAAAACTTTTCTTCCCTTTAGGTTATAAGGTACCCCCCACATGTCCAGCGCTAGAATCATTCATCCCTCCTGTGTGCACACTCGTGAATAGTGACGTATGAGAGTTGGTGTTATGGGCCCCACCAATGAATGCATGTATGAATGAGCTAGTGTGATAACGGGTCTGCGACACAGGGAGGATATCTGTATATTTTCCTTAAGTCCCAATCTTGCGCTGGATCACTTTACTAACTTATCACCTCCAGCAAGCAGAAACGCAGTGTATTGCTAGCTGCTCCCTTCCTCTGAAGCACAATGGAACAGGTAGGAACCATTTGTAGTGATTGTTTACCATTTTGTTGCACAATTAACTGATTAATTAGTGTGCTAGTCAACCTTTTAGCTCCATTTTAAAGGCTTTATCCAAAATTGCAGATAGTGGACTTATTTCTCTACATGCCAGGAATATTAATTAGTAACTTTTGGTTAGTTTTTGGCATTGGTTTGTAGGTCATTCTGACTATTCTCTATTTTAGGTCCTATGCCAGAATGTGCCAACATGTGTGCGTTGATTTTAGGATATATTTAAGACTTTGTGTAATGTGCTTTCTCAAAAGAAAACTGTTTGAGCCTCATTCTCAGACAGGCCCTGCACAAGTCTAAGCTAAATTTGCAAATTTGACACTTCTATTTCTGTGAAGCAAGATTGCTTTTTCTAGTATGTTGAGGTTATATGTTGTTTCTGCTTTCTGACCCAAGCATCTAAATCAACCAACTTTCTCTTTGGACTGCTACACGCAGTCTGTGAGTCATATACAAGGATGGTTCTGTGGAGTGAGCTGGCAAAGGATGGCCAGACAGTCCAGATCATTGGAGAAACTAGGTGGTGGGCAAAAGATGCTTCTCTCAAGAATGTTTTTGGCTCTTTCAATAACCCTGTCAATTCTATGTTTATTGATTAGATCAAATCCCTTCATAATATTTAATCTGCCAATCTTAGATTTATTCCAAATGTAGGTTGCCAAGCCTTACAATTTGCTGAGGATATATTCAAATTTCAACCATTCCTAACAGCCCAATTGTATCTTTGCATTTTTGCTTCAACTGCACCACTGTCTAAGTATCTCCAAACAAGTAGAATTGATATCCTGCAGGCGCAGAGAATGGTGTCAGACACTATAAAACTCCTTGACACCGATTCACGCAATTTGGATGCTGTGTGCTCTGCTGCCACAGAATTTTCAGAGTGGGTCAACAAAAGTTTAGAAGAAAAGAACTGTGACCAAAAAGAAGAAATGGCACTTCCTGAAGGGAGAGTGTCTGCCTGGGATGAGCCAATAACACTAGCCAAAGATTGATTTCGTATAGGGGTGTATAATGCAGTAAGAGACATGGTTATTCAAAGTCTGACCACACTTTTCAGGACACACTTAACGTTGGCTGCAAGATATAGGCTGCCTGGACCCAAAGAACTTCAATCAGAGTCTCCCAGGCAATGCTCTTCTGAGACTTTGCTCCTTGCTGCAAAACATAGATAGCTCCACAACTGTGCAAACTCTGCAGGAAGAACTTCAAGATTCTGCTGCTAAATGGGCAAATTTAAAAAAGGACACTACCTGAAGAGTATGACAGAGAAGACTAGACTAATGAAGACAAATAACTGCAAGTACAACAATTTGACCAAGAACCTGAGTATGGGCCAACAAAGTGTAATACTTGCAGTGACTGTGCTGTCTGCTGTTACTTTAGCTTGAAAAAAAACCCTTCTTTTCAGCAGTGCCTCTGTCATACAAATATGTCTAGACCATATCATGCAACATGGGGGGTGGTATGCACTCCGTGTTTCTCGCATTTTTAAGCAGTGATATTTTAAACAAACTTTTACTGTTGCGTGCAGAACTGGGTTATGCATTGCCCTGAATGCATCCTAATTTGAACAAATTATGTGGGGAGCGCGTAGCCCGTGCTCCACTCCCAGACGCACTGCATGTGAAGGATACCAGATCCAACCTATTTTACTCCATTTCATCTTGCGCAACATTCATCCAGTTTATCCATAAAGTTTATCATGCGTTTTTCTTCTCTCATTTATCCACATATGTCTCATCATGTGTTTGGAATGCTTCTCATATTAACGTGTGCCCATCCAGGTCTCTTCGGAAATATGATCCAAATACAAAAGTAGTTCAGTGCAGCATTTCTTTATTCAAAACCCAATGCATTTCGGGCTAATGTTCAGCCCTTCGTCGGGGGTATCTGCTTACACCATTTCGTTCTCTCTACTCGGCGTTCACCACCGGCTGATTAGTTTCCCTCGCAACTATGCGAGGGAAACTAATCAGCCGGTGGTGAACGCCGAGTAGAGAGAACGAAATGGTGTAAGCAGATACCCCCGACGAAGGGCTGAACATTAGCCCGAAATGCATTGGGTTTTGAATAAAGAAATGCTGCACTGAACTACTTTTGTATTTGGATCATATTTCCGAAGAGACCTGGATGGGCACACGTTAATATGAGAAGCATTCCAAACACATGATGAGACATATGTGGATAAATGAGAGAAGAAAAACGCATGATAAACTTTATGGATAAACTGGATGAATGTTGCGCAAGATGAAATGGAGTAAAATAGGTTGGATCTGGTATCCTTCACATGCAGTGCGTCTGGGAGTGGAGCACGGGCTACGCGCTCCCCACATAATTAGACCATATCATGTACACAAGTAGCCTGTGAGAGAGGTTTTTCAAAACTGAAGTGCATCAAAACCTACCTAAGAAACCAAATTGGTCAGGAAAACCTTGACGCCTTTATCCTCATGTCAGTTGAATGTAATGTCCTGTCTCAGTTGAAAACCGATGACATTATTGACTTAGTTGCAAAAAAAAGTGCATTGCTGCATGAACTCTTGATTAAGTAATCCTCAGTCTCCCCCTGGCCCAGACATGAAGACAGCAACAGATATGGACAATAACTGTGTTTTTTGTATGTCAACTGTTGGCTTTGGAACAAATTTACTAATAGATTGTACGGATATATTTTTTCAGCATTCTTTACACCCCAGACTGCCTTTTCCTTGTTTGTGAATTCAAAAGAGATGCCACATTGATATCAAAGCTGCTCCTTTTTACCAAACCTCACTCAATCCTTTGGAGAAAACCTAGTGAAGAGTTGGACTGGAAGCTGCATATGATTAGGTAGAATACCTCATATATTACAAGAATCAGATTCCATGTATGTTGCTCGATTTTGCATGATTTTGTTTTTATTATTTCTTTTATCTGTTGGCACAAGTTATATTCTCTAGAGCCTCAGTCATTCATTTGAACAAGAGAAGTATCTACATGAATGTTGAAGACAATAATAAGATTCAATTCAATCTTCAACAGATATCCTAGTGAAGATTTTAGGCAACAGGTACATAAATGCAGGTACATCATAACAAATTATGCTGGCTTGAGTTAACTTTTTAGTTTTTTGGGGGAGTATTCTTTGGTAGGTTTTAATCTGGTATTTCCTTTCCACAGGTTCTTTTCTCCACTAGCCCACTCATCCATCCCATGTGAATCAGGAGCTAGCAATGATCCACAGAAAATTCAACTGCCCTCTAATCCTTCAGGTATAATCCTGTAAAATTCTGTGGAGAAAAGATGCTACTTTCAAGAAATGATCAGGGGTTGTGATTGAGCTACATTATGTTGTGGAGGTTTTGTAAGTCTACTTTAAGCAGGTGACTTTAGATATTATTTTTGTTCTTTCTATATTGTAGCAGTTCTTTTTTCTGGAGTCCTCCACAGTAAAGCTGGACAAGGGCAGTATTAATCTGCATGACAGACCCCTTGGTGATGAGACAATCTAGCCGTACAGAGAGAGGCCAGCAGTAAAAACCTTGGACAAGCATTTGTACAACCAGGTAAAAGACTACACATTGTGATAGGTCTAGATTTCTTACTTTGGGATTTTTACAGTATAATTTTGTTGCCCCATATCAAATATTTATTATGTGTCCCTGAATGTTCTGTTTTCTACAATGTCTCCTCTATTGACCAGGGAATGGAAAAGATGCTCAGAAATTTCAAATCCATTCTAGCCCAATGGAAATTATTCAGCTAATGTGTAGGGCAAAGTCTGCATACTTTTAGGTGAAAGACTAATCATTTGAGTGGGCATAATTGTATATATATGTGAATTTGGTACACTTATGTGGTGTAGGTCTCATTTATATTAAGGGTTCTCTTCCAGTAAATCAGGAAGAAGGAATAATTTGCTGGAATTAGAGAGGTGTTGCAACGAACACAAACTATACCTGTTGGTAAAATGATAGAATCTATCTGTTTTTTTACAATCTGTAATATTTCTTTTATGAATGGGTGAAAAATAAAGGTACTCTCTTTATTTTTGTTGTTGTAGGTTCTGTTCCCCCAAGTCCGTTTATTGTGAATGGGCAAGAGAAGAACCCACAAGAGTTTAAGACCTGTTCTTTCTGGGTCGTTGTAGATTTTGTTCCCAGATGTCCTGACCTAACCCTTTCCCACTTGACTATGTGTGAGATTTCTGATTTGTTTAATGATCAATGTCCAGCATAAAGTTAGTTGGGAATGGATATCTTTCCACCTTGTGCAAGGTGTTTAGTCTTCACGTAAGTATAAACAAAGGAATTTCATTTTCATCTCCTGTTATGGAGATGTTCCAGAGAATACTTTGGTCAAAATCTACATAAATTCGGGTTCAAGCCAGACTTGTGAAGGCATTTGATTTTATTAAGTTCGGCGATCTTTAGGATCTGCTTTCCATACTTGACTTATACATGCTTTTCTCTCTATGTATTATTGCAGTTTCGATACTCAGAGGCCCAAACAAGTGGATCACAGAAGAGCTAGCAGAGTCAAGTTTCTGAACAAAAGGTACTTACGTTCAGGGAAAAACAAAGTTTTGTGAGGGAGCTAGATTTCATTTATTTTGAGTGCTTTGCAAAATGTTTTATAGTTGATATGCAAAATGTATTTCTTCACTGTTTGTCATTAGAGGTTCTATTCTCCAAGGCAGAGGTTCAGCGCTGCTCTTCCTCTTACTTTTGTTATTACAGGTTCTGTTCCCAGAGATTCCAGTCTGACCCTTTCCCCTTGACTTTGTACTAGATTTTATTATTTATGTGATGATCAGACCAAGTACATAGCTGGTTGGAAAAGAGTATCTAACTGCATGGAGCAGAGCGTTAAGACAACAAGTAAGTATTCAGTTTTCAAAACTGCAGGGCTCTTAGTCTTTACCAATGTTACTGGCTCTATAAGCTTTAAAAGGCTTAATTTACCAAACATTTATCTACAAATGTGACCTCTAAGAGTAACCAAATGGTGTTTTATAATAGGGCACGCCCAGCAAATGTGATCCAAATCCGACCCTGCCCAGGAGTGTCTGTGCCACAGGCTAAGGGTCGACACTTTGTAGTGCTGATGGTCAGGTAGCCCGGCCCCTCTCTGAGTGTTGGGGTTCTGAGAGCATGGCAATCTCTGGGACTGATGGTCCCTTCCAGAACAGCAGAGTTTTTCAATATGGCAGGGGGTTCCATACCCCCACAGACAGCAACAGTAGTCCTCTTCTACTTTTACCTCTAGTCCTAGGTATATATACTTTCCTTCTGGTACAAGGCAATTTATCACCACAACAAATTTACCACCACCAAAGCCATGCATACAATCCTAAATCTATGTACAATGCATTCTAATTTGCTTCTGCGCAGAAGTCCCTCTCTGCACAGTCAAGGTAGTAATTATCTCATTCATTAGTAGGAATCTGGGCTACTGCATGAGTACTTTAATGGGGCTTTAATATCACTTATTTACCACTAGAGTACTATGGCCTCTTCCCTGAGCACCACAGGCAGAAACATTGATGTATAAGTATGTGTGACTTACTATTGTAGTATCTCTAGCTTACTCATGAATTTCACAAGTGAACCAGGATTGCCCCTGGCATTCTCCTCGAATTAAGGCATGCTACAAGTGTAATGGCATCTACATCTTTGTGAATTGGGCACCTCTACCTTCACACTATTGCCAAGCTGACTGACTCTTCATTAAGGACAGGGCCTTCCCTTTACAAACTACTAGAAATAGTCCTCAAAGCCATCTATGCTAATCCCAAAATGTCCTTTCTGATGCTAAACATATCTCTTTGTACAAATTAATATCAGCTCGTCACTGCTTCTTAACCGCAGCGAGACTCCCCCTTGCACCTCTAGGTCCAGTCCTTCTAGGACCAGGACACTGGAGCACTCTTCCACGTGCTAACAGGGCCAGCCCAACAGGACAGGAGTTCAAATGTCATTGGCTTAACTGTTTATGCAGCAAGGGTTTTAAATGAGATGTAGTTTTATCCGAATTGTAGATTTAGTCTTTAGTTCAGTCAGGACAGGAACATTTGAGGATATGTTGGTTGTAGTAGTATTGAAAGTAATATCAGAAAAATCTGCTCAACTGGGAGCAGCATCTCAGCCCACATATAGCAACTGACAATTCCGCTCAAACATACACACAGGGAACATTCTGTGACATCACTTTCACTAGCTGAGCAACAGAGTACAGAACACAGAGAAAGGACTAGACAGAGAAGAGAGCAGGACCTTCTGTCTTTCTTGTGGAGCCAGATGTGCTTCAGGTTATTAAATTGCATTGATATTTGATGCCAGCCTCAGTCAGAACTAAAGATTCATCGCAGAGTGCTTTCCGAACCTGAATTTCTACCAAAATTTTCAAGGAGCAAGCGCTCTATCACTAGTCACTCTGTGGGCATCCTGTCACCTCATAAACTCAGTCACAAAAATCTGCCTTATGCAGCCCTGCATTTGTCAGCAGCATTCTGTACAGGCTGCTTTCAGCTGATCACCTGTCCTTTAATTGGTGCATGTGCAGTTCTTCTTTGACAGTCCTATTAAGATTTGCCAAATAACTGCAAATTCATCCAATAATGAGTCTGCGGATTGAACTTCCTCCTGGATTCTTCGGTGATGGTAGGTGGATTACTTTTTTTGGGCTCCCAAAAAGCAGCCATATTAGATCTAAATGTATGTGTTGGTGATGCTACTATGGTGAATTTATAAGTACAAATTCTACAAATTGAGGTCCTCTTTAACCATTTCTTAACCTTTTTCATTTTCAAGAGCCCGGTCACATGTTGGATGGCCAGACCAAGCATGTTCCTAACCATTACTTTTTTGACTGTTACATTTCTCGCAGCACTTTCATATGATCAGCACGGAAATGGAAGCGCTTGTGAACCCAACTTCTTTTCCACAGGTGGCCTGTTTGGCAGGCTCCACACAACCCTTGAACACAGTAAAGGTGGGTATGGGCCCTACTTGAAAAGAACACATTTTATAGTTAATAGAAAAGAGAACAGCAGCAACAAGCAACCTAACATCTAACAACCCACAAAAAACACTGGCACTCTATCTCCGAATGACACTGTGGCAACCTGGGTCATTTTTAGACTGTTTTTAGACTTTCTTCATTCCTTTCCCAGCCTTTCAGTACATTATGAACTTTCTTCACTCAGTTCAATGTGTGTTGTTGAAACCAACAGCTACTTTTCTGAGTTGTGATATCAGCAAAATTTGCTTCTGGCATGGAAAAGCAGTTCTCTAAATGTTCCAGAGGTTAAGATTATGTCATAATAAGTGGAAGAGGGCACAACTGATTGATGTGCAATACCAACGAAGGCACATCCAATTACATTTATATATTGAGTTAGTCATGTGTGGGTGAGTAACAAACACTTCTCTCCCCATAAATCCCAACACAATTTTTAGAAATTCAAGACACTTAGCTGGTCTCCTTCTGCACAGTTTACCAACTTCTTCCAGCATTTTGTAAATGGTCTTCCTAACCTAATTTCCAGAATATCTTCTTATCTATGCTCTTTAAACCAAGTTCGAATGCATTTAGGTTTAATTGCTGTTATCGGACCAACCCATCCAAAGGTTTGACTGACTGTCTCAACAATGTTCCAGTACTTAAACAATTTGGTGCCAAATTTGCATCGGCCATAAATAAGGAAAGATGTATACAACTATTAAGCTCTGGTATCATCTGAAACAGAACATAGCTAACTCTACACTGAACAAGGCACACTGGTTGGAATTAGACAACGATAAAAAATCGCCATACCACCAATATATTCAAAAAGCACTAATAACTACTTGCACAAGCGAGCTTTGGAATAATAATATGACTTATTCAACCTTTAAGCAAGTCATAAATAAATCTGCAAAATTTCTCTCCTTGCTAATTGACAAAAACACCTTCAGTGAGAGAACGCACGCCTAAATAGTGATCAAAAATTATAAGATCCTTGCACCGGCAGCTTATCTGACTATCACATTTTGATCTATAGCAAAAGACAACTGATGGCTCTACATTTTGGAAAATTCCCATTGATCGCGGACCAGCCAACTTGGGTCCACAAAGGGCCAACACTATGCCGACTTTGCAGTAGTAAACAAGAGAATCTTATCCACCTGATTTGCACATGCCCCAAACTTTGCACAGCTCGAGCCACTTTAATAAGAAACACGTTTAACACCAGAAGAATAAGTACATGCAGAGCAGCTATAATAGCAGGGCTGGGCCCATCTGATCCTCAAATGAACTGTCAATTGCACTCAAGAAAGAAACTCTAATTACAAATCAGGCTGAGAAATCTATGGTATATTGAGTATTTTTTAATCTTTGATATTTAAGTGGAGAGCGTTTGTAACCTTACAACTAGGCCAGGTCAGCTGGGCTGCGAAATGGTGATGTTTATGTACCAGCATGTGCTTACTGTTCGATTTATATTCCTTTATAACAATAACTGAAAATGTAATGCTTGTAAGTTTTTACAATAAAATTGTTAAGGTTTTTACCAACTAAACAATAAACATTTAGTATCATTATTATCTTCTATAAATTCTGCACTAAAGGAGTGCAAAATCTCATAATTGGTATCCCGAAATTATGTGAAATGTCAGGAAATTGCGAAAAATTACACGTAATGTACACAAAACGCACTTTGGGTTATCTCGAGTGAACACTGAACGCAGGTGTATTCCTCGCATTAAAAAGTCGCTGACAAGGGGAATGGTTCATATTGGAAATTTCTCTTATTGCACATTTTCTGCCAAAATCTGTCTCTCGCAAGACCTTTCATGCTCGAACAGCTTCCACACCAGTAAATGTATTAACCCCTTCCATGCTCATGACGGAACGATTCCGTCATGAGCATCGGTTGAGCTGTGCTCATGACGGAACCGTTCCGTCATGGCCCCGCCCGTGCTCGAACCCTTCAGCACCGCGGGGGAATCCGCGCAGCGCTGAAGGGGTTAAATTACACATTGACGTAACCGCTGACATTTTTCAAAGAATGCATAATAGAAAATTACATACATTACACAAGCTTTTCTCAAAATCAGTATGGTCTTACTTTTCACACTCTGTGCTGAACTGCGGCCGGAGCAAATAAGGAAAGTGCGCCACATTAGAAGGAATGTGCTGCCTTCAAAGCAGCCGCAGACTTTTGCTGTCCTGGGGGCAGCGCATTCAAGTGAAATACAGATCAGCCGTTTAAAAGCTGCTCTATGCTTCACAGTGCAGGCAGCAACCCACCTGCACTTTTAAGGGAGATTAGAGATCCCATTGAAGTCTGGTGCAGTAACTGACTGCCCTAGCATGCAGGGGGATGTCTGAGGAGGTCCATGGGACCCTGTTTCTCCCCCCGAGAAGGCTACCGTTAGGAGGCACACTGAAAGTGTTCTACATTTTTGTGGTGCACTTTCAGTGCACCTCTTAAAGGCCTGTTTGCGTCTGCTCCCACACGGTTACACGGGACAGGCGCAGAGACAGAGTGATTCGCTCAATTAAATCGAGCCACGCCCCCATGCAAATGTGGAAATGCCCACTCTTGATAGCACTGGAGCAACTTGTGCACCAGCGCTATCTGTATTACAGAAGGGGACACACAAGCGTCTGCAGCTCCTTCTGTAGCACCAAGGTGCCCCAGGGGAGCTCAAAGCGGGCGCACATGCCTGTTGCGCACCCTGGGCACAATGTATCATATGGGCCTAGTTCGGCAATGAAGACACAAGTCATCCATGCATCCATGGACACGTGCCTGCTGTTTTATTCTCCAGACCAATGTGTACTGCTGTTTTATTGTCCAGGCCACTGACTCAGTGAGTGACTCCTTCAGGGCAAAGGTCAAATCTGCCAGAGCAACTGTCTCTGTTCACGCTTAAGCACTGCTCGCAAATGAGGGAACTCCCTGAAAAGAAAATAATGTTTATATTGTCAGATTTTGTCTGTTGCTAGATTCTCCATTCTTCCACTTTTTTTCTTCTGGGCCCAGCATGTTTGTCAGAAAATTATGTATATGGTATGTGTTGGCTCTGAGAACGTTTTCAAAGGTATACCCTTGTTCTACTGTACAACGTATAGTAGAATATAGTTTGATATTTGAGTAAACCGCACCTAAATTTCTCTTTTTGAGTCTATTGTCCAATCTGGGGACTATGCACATTAAGAGATACTGAGCCACAGGCTGGTGAATCATTTTCTATATTTTATGCACCATAAGAATTGGAGTGAGAAGGAAATTGCTAAAAATAACAAGCACTGACAATGCTAATAGGTCTGGCTTATAACTGAAAGTTCCTCTTCTGCCATTGATGTATTTTAGGCACTCACTAAGTCATCATGAATGCACTCCATCAATCATTCCTGGACTGAAAGATCCATTCATCCACCCAATAGGTAAATCTTGCATTTGGCCAATTATCCACCCACAATAAAACATACTGACAAATGCCCACATGTTTGATAAATAAAAAGGGCGCACATATAAAAGGGAAAACAGGTTTGGTGAGCAAATGCTTAGAATATAAATATAATATTGAACATAGGCAGAAGCGGTCATCTTGCAATGGCATTGTACACAGTGTACAACTGTTTTACATTTTCATTGTAGATGCCACATTAAGTAGCAGTGTGTTGGGCACCTTGAAGTGGTAAAAGCAATGACACAATGTGCTCAATACTATCTTAGAATGCTAAAGTGTAGAGTGCATCAATGTTGTATTAAGCCAAGGTGGCTGGCATAATACTGTTAAATATGTTGACCATCTTGGAACTCTAAAACAATGATACACTATAGGCAATACAATTTTAAGATGGGCAACTAGTTTAGAAATAGTGACAACAGAGGATGCAGCGAATGAAATTTTGGGCAAGCGAGCTGCCGGTAGGAAGGTGTGTGAGCTTCAGGATGCTCATGAAAAAGAATGAAAGAAATGACAGCTGACCTATAAAATGAAAACATGGAAAACTAATGGATTAGTCACCGGCCCAGACAAAGAATGCCCTCATTTTCAGATGGATGTGCACATGTGATCAGGACAAATACTGTTACTCGCTGCCAATTGCAGAAATGTGTGCAACGATTGCCCCATGCAGTATGCTGTCATGGGGAGAAATAGAATAATAATGACACTTGAACAGATAGAAGTGGCCTTGCCCAAAGGCCCTTTATGTATGTAGGTAGGGATAGCTGTTTTACAAGGACTTGACATACACCATCCCCCACTTAAGAAGGCCTAACTAGGATTACTTCAATGCCAGTCTTCCATTCAAAGGGTTATCTGAGGTATCTGCGAGATTCCATGTTACAAAATAAATATCAGTCTACAGCCTTCAATATAGTGTCAGAACAACCCACCCTTAAAGGCCTTTTGGCTTTAATACATGTATTTCACACTAAGTAGGCCAGGCCTACTCCGTTGTAATGTTTAATAATGAGCATATCAGACTGTGGCATCTGACATGACGTTTCCCAATGAACCAACCAAGACTAAAATCTTCAACAGTCACAGAAACCCAAATATATACATCCTTACACTTAGCAAAGCATTAGACAACCCCAGTGAAATCGGCATAACAAGGATTTTCACAATGCAAAACTTCAACTAAAAGTGTTTGTCCAAAGCGGTAACCAAACTGCACCCCTTGATTGCAATGTTCGTCTGTGATATTCTGTGTAGTAAAATATCAGTCTGCAGCCTTTAACTAAGTGTAGTGCCTATCCACACTTAAAGACCCGTTGGTATTAACCAACACTTTTCACAAAAAATTAGTCAGGCTTATTGCTTTTGTCATACCTTTTCATAATTATCATATTAGAGGCAGATAGATAGATTGCTGACATACAGGAAATGCCAGAAACGTGGCGACACTGTCCCGCCCCCTTGAGCTTCTGCCGGTTTTGCCACCACCGTGGCTGCTGCAAACACTGCTAGAACTTGGAGGGACTGCACTATCTAGCCCACCTCCATGCCCCAGACTTTTGACTCTGAGGGACCACCATAGGGGAAAATTAAAATCCCGTAGCACTACAGAATGGAAAACCTCCTAAAGGCACACCTCAGCGCCAAGGCCAAGGAAGAAGAAGCGGTGCGAGGCAGAGAGGCGGCGTGGCTGGCCACGCAGCCTTACAGCAACAGAGTCAGCAGCTGGAGATTAGATCCTGTTGGGTCACAAGAAGTGAGATGGCAGAGGTAGGTGCCAGTACTCCTTGTGCAGCAAGGTACCTTGGAGCGTGGGTGAGAGCTTTAGAGCTCTTTCAGAGGGTTGAGCTGGCGGAGGGTAGAAGTGGTCCATGGTGCAGCTTGCCCCTCGTTGTGTGCTCCACCACACCCGGGCATAGGCTAACGTACTGCAGAAGTCTCCAAATAGTCTCCAATTTCAAGCCATACAATACGCCTCATATTGCAAAGAAAGTCGGCCCTCGATTAAAACCAAGATCTGTGCTCTATGAAGGCACCCTCAGCTTTATTCTGGGCTCACAGTATCAGTTTCAACAATAGTGTGCAGCGAATGACAGGAACTGTACATGACTGTCAATTCAGAGGAACGCAATTGATGGCTTACGACTCATGGATAACATAAAGTTGCTCCCTTCTGCAACCCCAATAAGACCAGTGCAAAGACAACATCCAAATATCATCTTAAGAATTAGACGGAAAGAGACAGGCGTCTTTTTCGAGTAGAGGCCATCCATCCCACTCTTCCTTGATACTCAGATGTGCTTGGTTAGGTCAGACCTAACCCACCAGGTAGGGTCAAATGAGGTCGGGAAAACACTGATGGCGCTGACAACCACTGGGCGTAAGCAGAGGTGCACACATGCTGCTAAAAGTAACAGTGTTCCAGAAGGTCCACCACAAATGGTACAGCAAGAGGAGGGGCAATTATTTCCACCTGCTGCATTGGAACAGTCCTATCAAGCTAAGCTGAGATCGTGGAATAAATGTAGCTTTTATAAAAACCCAATGGATGCAATATTTTTATACAATAAAGAATTCAAAGGACTGCAAGCTCCCCTGCAGCCACACATTACTCCTTGGCAGAGTAGGTCGAGTCTATAGACCTCTCCAAAGAGACCTTGTCATGTTATCGGAACAACTGATTCTTGGGTGAGGGCTAAAAAAGCAATGCAAATGACAAAGAAAGACCCACAACAAGCAGCCCTCTAAAAGGGGCAAAACCTAACAGATGGATTAGATTTATTCCATATTCCAAAGAGCATCCGAAGAAGAAGGTTACCACTCCGTAATCACCAATGGAGACCAAAGCAAGAGGAGCAAGCTGGAGTTTTCCAACAAAAGCAAGGTCCACTTTTCGAAAGAACTGCAAAATAAAAAAAGTGGGTGTGCCTCGTCCTTCTAGCACAAAAGTTACCAAGGGTACACCAGATACAAGCAGAACCATGGGTTATCCAAAAGCAAACAGGTCCCACTGACCACCAGCACCACCAGATGCCATTCATTTATAAATGAGGATCTTTAGAATGAGTCAAAAAGGTATAACTGATCCCGTTGATTCATATTCATTGTCACTAAACAGTGTATTGAAAAAATGAGGTACGTTCTGGGACCTGATTGAGGCCCTAGTTATTCTTTTCTTAATAGATTTCATGGTCAGTGGCCGGTTTTATTCTTGAACATGTTTTATATTTTACGACCGACATACATTAAATCAGCCCATTATGGTCAAGTTTTGGAATGCTTTGACGGATGTGTTTAATCTGGTCAACTATTTATTGAGGGTGCTTGTGTGCTTTTGCATAGTTTGATCACTTTAGCTTCACCCTATATAACTAACTGAGGTCCGGAGGGTTTGTTGTTCACAATTTGTTGCTTGTCATATGGCGGTTTAATTAATTTTGGTACACCAAAAATATTGTTTTATGTGCTATATGCTTTTGCACACAAGGAATAATTGCACTTATTGGGATCATACTATTGGCGGATTTACCCCTATGTTACTGAATTTTGTGTGTCTTCATGAAGAAGGGATTTGATTAAGAGCCCTATTGCGGTTGCAACATGTGGTTTTAATATTAGAGATTTCGTACTCTTTACCCGTATAATACTTCTGATATTTTGTGTGTTATTTTTAGGATATTGATGACTCATTTTTATGTTCATCATTTATTTATATAATATTCATATAATCCTTAAAGGTTTCATCTCTGGAAGGATTCCTCCCATAATATTTTCTGATAGCACTAATATGTTTGCCTGGATGGATCTCATCCGTGAATACGAGAGCTGTTTCTTACATTAGACTTTCATCTAACACACTTAGAAGGATTTTTACAAAGAAGAGAAAACATTCTCCATACTAAGAGCGTAAAGTGAACAAATGAATATGAAGTATGTTCCATTTAAGCATCATATGGGGACAAGTAGATATAATGTGGGTGATCCCTCTGTGGTTGAGAATAATAGGTAGTGAATGAACTCACAACATGATGACTGGGGATTCAGTAACTCATTATAAAATATCCAAGCACTGTTTGTATAAGAGGCCTTAGTAGTGCATTACTTTGCTTGAGTTAATAAGAACTAAGAACAAGATGATGAGAATGAGCTTACTATGTTCGCATATTTGAGTACACATGTGATTCTATAGTCCCATAGAACTTTTTAATTTTGTAATAATTGTTTCTAGTTTTGTAATTTTTGTTTTCTAAAGGTAGATTCATTTCAAGTTATTGTCATGTTTTATTTGTGTTGATATATTATGTTTTTATATTATGTTTTGATGTATGCATGGTAGTGAACAAATCTCTTGTTCTGCTTCCCTTCATGTTTTTGTACATAGTGTTGCATTGTCCCAATGTACCAGTAAGAATTGTCTTACTTTTGTTTTTTGTATAATACTCACAGCCCTGATGAAGTTCAAAATCCTGTTTGAATAAAACACGTTGGCTGGATGTTCTTTGTATGAAAAAAATGTTTCTATGGACATAAAGTAAAGAAGAATAAAACCTATACTTTGAAACATTAAAGTGATCTTTATGGACTACAATATTTCTGGGTGCACCTTTCCATTTATAATTGTAATCAATTTCTGCTGGACAGTGGTACCAAACAATGGCGGTTACTGGAAAAGAAGTATGCGGGCAGAAATTTGTTTAAACTTTGACTGAGATGCAAATTCTTTAGTCTGCCATTGATGCATGTTTTTGATTACTAAAGATGTAATGGTGCACTACTGCTGGTAGAACTTGGTATTTACGAGCGATGTGTCCAAAAGCCAATAGAGGAAGGGGTTCCTACAATATCAGTGCTCAAAGGAGCAAAAAGACACTCAGTTTTGTTATCATCTGAAACAGTCTCCAATTGTGGCAGCAACAGTGAGGGAAGTGCAAACTAACTGTGGATCCACTGGATTGGCATGGCTACTGGGGGTGTTGCACTGCAGTTCCAACTGCAGTGCTAGCCACTTACCAGAGAACATAATTCCTGTATCCCTGTCACAGGAAAAATAAAGAATTTGCTCATGGAATGTAGAGGGAATACATACCAAAACTGAAGATCAGCAATTCCTGTATTATCAAAATGCCTTTCATTTAGCAGCTCTGCAGGAACCATGGGCACTAACTGCATCACACGTTCCGGTAACATAGGATTTATTAAACTGGCAGAAAAAACTGACATACTGGACCTAGCCATCTACGTATCGGATGATATTAACAGAAAAGTAACAGAGATGCATCCAAACTTACAGGCTATGCAGCTGTCAGAGTTCTTTCAACAAAATGTTAACCCACTGCTAATAATGAACACATATTCACCCATTGTTAAAAACAAAAATAGCAACAATTGAATCCTTGACTGTCTTTATCATTGGACATAAGACAAAAAAGCCCACATCATATATCCTCTCAACTGGATTTCAACATAAACCTGTTACAGGAATCCCGGCTGATCAAGCGCTGGAATCTAAAACCAAATTTGTCAAATATCACCTTTAAAACGTCGGCTTCCAAGGAAGGACAAGCGGGCCTGACCTTTACGGGAGTTATGGAGCCCCTCGACGTGAGGACCCCAAACGGGCAATAAGCAGTGACGTGCCAGCAGAATACACTTGCAATCCAGGGAAGCAGCATTCGACCCTTGATTACACTCTGGTGGGCTTACTTCTCTACCAAATGGGGACATGTTTTATTATCGAAACTTGCCTTAAAAGTGATCACCAACCACAAGGGATCCACCTCAACTTAAGCTATCAGCACCATGTCCAAATTGGCATGGTGACGACCACATATTACAGAAAGCTCAAATGAACACCAAACTCAATTACTCACACTTAAGCTTATGCAAGAACTGTATGGGAAAATATAATTAAGGTCAATATAGATCCGATAGCACAATGAACCCAATTTCCACCTGCACTACTGCCTGCAAAAATATGCACAACAGAGGGACAAATCTTAGCCCATATGCCCGCCCCAAGCAACGATCAACTGAGATTGCAGCAGAAAAAGATACTAGTTAGTTAAATTCTCTACTGCATGATTAATAAAAATCATTGCAATCAAAACATCTTCACATTCACATAATATATACAACCAGAAAACTACTGTACTGCAATATTAGTAAGAATTGTACTAATACATTCATAAATATATCATAAAATCAAACATGGACCAGATCATGCAATAAATAGAAATTCAATTAAAGATACAATTTTTTTTTTTTAAACATCAATAATTACCATAACAAGGTATTGCACCTATTTTCGGGTTAAAGTGCCAACGTGCCAAAATTAGTAGTTCCATAGTTCAAGAACAATAATAAAGTGCATTAATTAAATCTGTCCCAAGATACTCTCAGTAATTACACTACTTAGCTGTTACCCTAATAGGATATACACTTTGTTCTACTAGGTATCAAACTGTGCAGAGGATCTCTTATGTTCAAGTGATATAAATAATGTTACCATTGAGGAATCAAAATTATTATTTTGTTTAAACGTCAATAGTGACTATAGCAAATATATTGTACGTATTGGTTGTGAAAGTGCCAACATGCCTTAATTTGTGGTTCCATAGTTCAAGGACAATAATAAAATAAATCAATTGTGTCTGACCCAAGGTAGTTTCAATAAGTACATTGCTTGATTATTACCTTAATAGCCTATATACTTTGCTCCACTGGGCATCAATCTGTGCAGAGAATCTCTTAAGTTCAAGTAATGCATATTTAATACAATCAAACTGGTGATACCAGACATTTTTCTGATGCACTTAAACATTTTATCAGCTGGCATAACAGCGGAATCGACTCACCAGATAGAGACCTAATAAGTGCCTGGCATGCTGATCTAACTCCAATCTTTAAAAATGGAGGTTTTAAAAAAATATGCAGAATGGTGATCGATTTAGGGCACACACATACTATATGAACCAATAATTCTTGTGGCCATTCGCAAAATCAGCAGTTGGTATCTGCCCACTGCACAATCCAGGGCTGCATGCACTCTTTTGTCAGATTTATTCCCATTCGTAGGTTCAGAAAGCTAGTTTTTTATTTTAGCAGAGAAATATGCCATCAGATAGGGCTTAATCCGTAATGCCTGGTATGAGTTAAACACATACCATGCATGATTTTTCCCTGCTAATGCAGTTTTATCCAACTTAAGGGATTCAACTTTAATTCGTTTTTTTAAGATCAACTTATAGTTGGGCATTATCAATTCCTGAAGTGCTATTTGTAGACAAATGTAACTTAGGCATGCTAAAATGTGAGATCTCCATTTATTAGTGTAAGCGGACTTATTTATTTCAATCAAAAAGTAGTTCCCTAGTGAGATAGGGGCAGAAGAAAACATAGAGAACATACATTCCAAAAAAGCTCCTGCTGCCACCAGGCTCTGCCTTTGGAGACCAAACTTAAGTCTTATTCCTGCTTGCCCTACTGATCTGGGAATCCCAAAAGTTGATTCAAAAGCCTTAACCAACAGTAAATCCAGAAGTTTTGCATTTTTCCCCCGATAATGAGTGCGGCGTATAAGAGAGTTAGTTTTAGCTGTCATGACTCTAAGGATATAATCGTACGATTGCCAAGTCAACAATTTAAAAATAAAATTTAAAGCATGAATCAGGACCACCGTTTTTGCCCTTAGGTCTTTCACCCTTTAACAGCGGCGTAAAATCCGCCACGGTGCGGGCGTTTCCGTGTGCGGGCGGGGCCACGTCGGCCAACGGATGTGCGCAGCACTACAGAGGTAGTGCTCGCGACGGCCGTTGCCCGACGAACGCATCGAACGGGTTAAAATGAAATTTAAAAGAGACTCTGTTGTCGAACACCACCCCTAAGTATCTGTATGTTTTATCAGCTTCAATTGGTACTGCTCTGACTCTCCAAGTATCAGGTCCAATTTTCATGATTTTAGTCTTTTTAACATTCAATTTGAGGCCATTTTGTTAAAATATAGTCGTTAGAAGCATCTATAAGTCATTGGAGACGAATATGTGAGTGACTCAGAAGGATAGTGTCATCAGCTTATAGGAGGTAACTAATTTGCACTTCCCCCAACCTTGGCGCATCAGCATTCACAGAGTCTAAATGCTGAGCACGATCTGATAAGAATAGATTAAAATGGCAGGGGGCAAGAACACATCCTTGCTTTGGGCCGTTATATGTACTAATCTTCCTTGATAAAAAACTACCATCACCCAGCCTGACAGGGACACAGGTATCTGTATACAGAAGAATAATAGTCCTCAACAATTTCCCTGGGATACCCCAGCCAAGCAATTATTTCCATAACAGATTTCGAGGAACTGAATCAAAAGCTCCCTTAAAATCAATGAAGGCTATAAATAAATTGTGTTTTTGTAAGACAACCTGTTCTGCAAGTAACGTTAGTGCCAACAGGTTGGTAGTGGTAGATTGGCCCTTCCGAAAGCCAGTTTGGTTAAACGGAATGATATTTTCCTGTACAGCCCATTTTTCCTATTCTGTCAATAGAATTGAGGCAAAAACGTTAGCGTCAACATCCGTTAATGAGATTACACGATAGTTAGTGGGATTGTAAACTACCTTGCCATGATGCTGGCATAATTTCCAATGTCAATACTTCATTATACAATTTGTGCAGAATATCAGCCCACATGTCAGCATTGGCATTAAACAAGGCATTAGGTAGCCCGTTAGGACCAGTTGCACCATTTGTGCGAAGCCCACGCAGCAGATTTACTAATTGATTACAATTTACACATTCTAAAATAGAATTCAAATCAAGATAGGGATAGAATAAAGATACTAAATCATGCCCTGAGGGTATCCTGAAGCACATACCACTGGCCCATACAACAAGCTTAAGCAAGCTGAGAAGCTTGTACAAAAAACAATATATGAAATCTATGAGTAATAGAGAAATCAATACTGGCAGAAACTGTTGGAAGCCACAAGCAGGAAAAATGCTCATGAATTCCTAGATACTCGTGAACAAGACGGTGGGCTCAGACTACCTTCTGCATTATAAAATGTAGCTGGTCTACCTGCAGGAAATGTTTAGTTATGTAAAGGTGTCATTTCTACAACCAGACAGGAGACACAAGCATGCCCATCGCACCCTCAGGCCCAGAAATCTCCTCTGCTCAGGAACGTATTACCCTGGAAGCTGTCACAAAAGCAATCATGTCAAGGCTCCCAGACGGGGGTCCTGGCTCAAACAGCCTACGACAGGCCATCTTTGAATAAAATCCATAATACCCTACAAAATATCTATTGAAATTCGATAATAACCTCAATTTAGTCCCTACCATCAAATTTAAGGTTGATTGATTGGTGGATGGGGGACATAATATTTTGCATCAGTGCTATTCGCTAAATTTACTGGTCCGAGAAAAAAAATCCCTAGTGCCTCCGATCCAAACTGGCTTTATCAGGGATACAGGAATGTCAACTAATACCTCAGTGCTTTTCCAAATAATGAACTAGGCAAGGCTCCAGCTCCAGAACCTGCATCTATGTTTTGTGGACTTTCGGTCTGCATTTGATGCGGTCCTGCTTAACTTATTCTAACACAAACTCCAGCAAGGTGATATTGCACGAGTACTTCTAAATACTATTCATCTATTATATTCCAACACATGAATATAAATCAGGATTGGGACCGGAACAACACTTTCATGGAAAATACACATGAGCAATGGCTTAAAAAAATGGCTGCGTCCTTGTAACATTCCTTTTCAATTTATATCTGTCCGAACTCACATCAATACTTAACAGAGTAAACTCTCACTCCCCAAAGGTGGCAGGATTTAAGGCTTCAAACATGATGTATGCTGATGATGTTGCTTTGTTAAGCCACACAAAGGTGGACCTCCAGAGGTTAATAACCTCCATGGACAAGTTCTCAGGGCTAGAAGTCCATCTCTAAAAAACAAAAACAATGTCTATCAGAACACAGAGGTTTCCAGCACCAGCATATTATTTGAACAGTGATGTGCTGGAATTAGAACCAGAGTACAAGTACCTTGGGATAATATTTGTTGCTAGAGGGGCATTTACAGCGCATAAATGTTCAAAAAGGAGCAATGCCCTGTTAGCTGCGTTCTGCACATTCAGGAACTCTCTAAATGGCCCTTCTGAGTGAGGCCCTCACTATGAAACTAGCCCCCACCCTAGCATCTCATGAGACACAGGAGCACTGCAGCTCCCTTATCTTGTGTTGATGGTGCCGGCCATCTTGGAAGTCCCGGGCACGGTAGCTGCCTGACTACACTGCCTTCCCAACAGGAATAGACTTGTGTAGCCATTCAGTGATGGGGCAACAGGACAGGGAATCCAGATTATCCTGCAGCTTCCCAGAAACATGGAAGGCCTGAAACAAAAAAGGCTGTAAGGCCAGAAACCAACAGAGCACCTTAGCATTCAAACCGTTATGCAGTGCCAGACAGGAGGCGGGGCATGATCTGTCAAAAGAATAAATGTATGACCCATTAGGTAATACTGTAGGGCTTCCAAAGCCCACTTGATGGTGAGGCCTTCCTAATCTATTGTGCCATAATGTAGTTCCGTGGGAAACAATTTGCAGCGGTCATACAAGATAGGGTGCAGATCACACTGCTGATCAGGCACCCAAGCCTTGAACAGAGACAATGGCCAGAAGCCCTAAAGTCTTGTCAATGTCAGGATACAAGAGAACAGGGGTTTGCATAATGGCAATTTCAATTATTGGAAGCTATGGTCCTGAACCTCAGTCCATCCCACATTTCCCTGTACACTTTTGAGGTAGAAGGTCCGTGATTTCAGAAAACTGTGGAACAAACCTGTGATAGTATCCCACAAGTCCCAAGAAGGAGAATAGCTTTTTTTTCGTTGTAGGTCGTGGAATCCTTTGAATGGCCTTGAGTTTGTTTATCCGTGGTCTGATGACCCCTGCATGTATGGTGAACCCTAAATACTCGGTGTTCATGGCAAAGGTGGTGTTCTTCAGTTTCAAAATGTGCCCTTCTTGATTCAGGGTATGCAAAACCAGTCTTAGGTGCTGTGTGTGTTTCCCAGTTAGAATTATTTACCACTATATTGTCTAAGTATGCCACTGCGTAGGTGGAATCAGCACGTAACAATATGCCCATGAGCCTCTGGAAGGTGGCAGGGGCCCCACGAATACCAAATGGCAGAACCTTGAAGTGATAAATCCCTGAATGGGTCGCAAAGGCTGTCTTCTCTTGAGCTTCAGGCATAAGGGGAATTTGCAAATATCTCTTCATTAGGTTAGTCGTGGACATGACACCCACTACTCCCAGCCTCGCTACCAGTTCATCTACCTGGGGCATGGAAAAGGTATTTAACCATGAGATGACATTCAATTGACAGAATTTAATACTGAAACAAAGACTCCCATCTCCTTTCGGTACTAAAACCATTGGTGAACACGAAGCACACTGGGAGGGTTCTATTATGTGAGTTCTCAGTATGTTTTCTACTTGCTGTTCAACTGCCTGTCATCTCGCAGCTGGTTTGTGGTATGGTTAAGTTTAACCATACAAGTCCTGTCCGTGATGATGTTGTGGGACACAAGGGACGTGCGTCCAGGAGCACCTGAAATGCTGGTCTAATAATGTAGTTAGCTTCTGTTTTTGCATGGTAGTTAAGGTATTCCCCATTTTACCTGACTCAACGTTGTTGGTCACAAATGGTAGAATGGGAATATCTAGGGGGTTACTGGTTTTCTGTTGCTTAAGAAGACTACCGGGGCCATTTGAGTGGGAGGTGGCTCCTCTCATGAATTCAACAGGTTTACATGATACATTTGACCCATCCGCCCTCTGTGTGGAATGGATACCCTGTACGTCACTGGGGTCACTTATTCTAGTACCTGATAAGGACGTTGCCAAGTGGTTTCTTTTCAGGTGTGCATAGTAATATTTGAACCTTCTCTCCACCTCGAACGCTGTTAGCCTTCAGATTTTACACACACAAAACCCTAGAAATTCGGCAAATATAGTTATCTCAAGTAACCTTAACTCTTGCTCTAAGGTAACTAGAACACACGCCCCTGCTATGCACAGTTTTCTGACCAATAATTTCACTTCAAAACTTGCTGCAATATTATCAATGATGTCATAAAGATTCCATGAGTAATGTAACATCTATGTAAATTAGCATTGCACAGTGATGGAGCAAGTTCTAGTTACCTTAGGGCACACGTTATAGTTACTTGAAATGACTATATATGAGTGATTCTCTGGGTCTCTGAGTGGGTGTACAAATGGCTGTATCGATGTGTGAGTGGGTGTGTGGGTGCGTAAGTAGAAGTGTGAGTGGGTCTGTGAGTGGGTATCGTTTTTTAAAATTGGGATTTGGATCCGTGGATCTGCCACAGAGTCACTTGGTGGGCAGTGCCGAGAGCCACGGTGAATCCACGGATCCTAGCGCACATCCTTTTTTTTTTTTTTAACAATTTCTTACTTATGAGGGGTCCCTCACAGACCCTCCATCAATCCCATTGGGGTCAGCATTTCTCCCCGGGAACCATGTCCAGATTGACAAAATGGCGGCTGCAACTTTTCTCTCAGGATGTGGCCAGTCACAGCATTGCTGCTGGCACATGGATCCACCATACTGGATCTGCGGCGGATCAGCGTCTCTATATTTACATAAATCATTTTTTCTTCAATAACTACAAAACGTCTGAACATATTTACACCAAATTACAAAAAAAGCATTTTCTGGACCAAGAAGCCAAATATGGTGTGCTTCTGTTCAGCAGTTCAGGCTGTAGTCATGTCTAAAATACCTGTGTGAAATTGCATGGGGAAATGCATTTTGGGACCCACCTTCTTCTCTGCCTCCTCTTGAGGAATCACCCCAAAACATTCCAGACAGCAGCTGAAGTGAGTGGCAAACTAGTTGGGAAAATTTCATGAAGATTTCTCAAACAGTATAAAAATTATTGACAAAACAAAAATGCTTTTCTTGAGGAAACGGTGTCCTAACTATACAAACCAAAACATTCACCCTCAGTCAAGTAAATGAGCTACAAAGTACTATTAGATTCTACTGTCACCTATCACTTTTCATTTAGGCAGGGTCGGGATTATTTATTAGTCAGGTAGGTCCAAATAGTCCTATCTACCTTCCCTACTTCATCTCGGAGTCTACAAAAAACTGGTGGTGCAAGCCGCGGCACCATCAATTTAGTCACTAATGTTGCATCTTATCCTAGGCCTGATAGCCTGCCCTGGTTTCTCATGTTATCACTCACTTCCTAATTTCCCACTTAAAACTCTACTAGGAGTATATCTTAAGGCCTATGCTTTTCTCTATGTGTAACGTGGCTTTTTCCTGGCTAGCCCAGTCTGCCACTACTTGTAGCCATAGAGCAATAGCAGGTGCATTAGGTGAATTTCAGTTCATAGTTATCTCACTTTGGGCTAGGAGAAAACCATGTTCAACAAATTTTCAAGCTGATTTTTGATTGCTAGGATCTGGCATTCACACATTTCACCAGTGTTTAAATTAGTTTTTCAGTTATTTCTGGGAGTTTTCCAGTAAGAACACCCCAGTACCATACAATAATCCTGCATGTGCAGAACCAGTACCAGAAGTTTGCATTTTCATCTTACATTGTGGGCATCACGCCAGAGGCAATGAATGTACTTTGAATGCCCACTTCTTGGTCAAATATATCCTTATTAGAAAATTGAGTTAGACTAATTTAATCTGGTATTTCTGGGCACCATTGGTATACAATTCAATTTAAGTGTGCAGTCCATGTTTTTGGGTCTCTGTGTCCGTAGAACCAACTCTCCCTTCACCAAGCCAGTACACTTTTGGTTTAGTCTATTAGACTTTAAATGGATGTGAAACTGCTGTTTACCCAGTTCCTATCATGGTTAATAGATTCCATATGTCATGTGTCCGGGATTCTTCACTTTTGCCACCCCAAAGCTCTTGTGTCACTTTGGTGATATTAATTAGGGGTGGGCGGAATTTGCGAAATTAACTTTCGCAAATTATCGCGAAAATGCTAAAAATCTCCGCAAACACGCCGGAAATATCGCGAAGACGCGGAAGTTTTTGTCCTGCCTGTTCGCGGTATTTTTTGCGGGATCGCGGGTCGCCAACTTACCCATGCGGTTGCTCAAGGGCGCGGCCATCTTGTTTTCACTTGTCCCGCCCTCTCGCGATGCTTTCTTCCTGTTCCGGGTCACGCAATGCATGTTCGTGCCCGTTCGCGGTCGAAATTTCCTGTTCGCGACCGCTTTTACCTGATCGTGTTGCTTTTTGCTTGCTCGGGGAGAAAATATCGCGCAAAATTAAGTTACGTAATGCTACAGTGACTCTAGTCCACTCCTTACTTTGTCCCGTCACTAATAGATAGGGGTGGATTGATGTTTAGGTACACTACTTTGTATGAGCTTTTAATTTGTTAGTGGTATGCGTGATGCCCCCTCACTCAGTTACGTGACGTGCTGCTAGTACGGCAGTCTTTAGAACCTTTTCTAGTTTGTTCAATGAGTGGTGGTAGGCTTAGCAGTTACTTAGCAGTAGCAGATCAGCATCAATCAAACCAAAATTTGGTGTATACAAAAAATGTAGTCATGTTCATGTGTCCTCCATGATTTGACCATACGCATTGTTGAGGAATACAGTGGAAATGCATACTTAATGTACAATTGGCATGCCTGGAATAGGTGAGCTAGGTTGGGTGGTACGTCGTACTTAGGCTTAGTTGTGACTTAGTTTTCTGGAATCAGAATGGAAGACTGGATTACTGTTGATAAATAGTAACTTAAGTAGTCGAACTGCGAATCCCCCGATATTACATGTTGACCAGATGAGATCGGTCAATGTAGTTATTGCAATTGTTGTTTACATAAGTGTTTTTTGACCGTTGTTGAAAAATATTGTATTTGTTTGACACCATCCATCAATGTTTGTCTCTTTCTTATATCTTTCCTGTTCATCAGCACCCAGGGGCAGACCGACAGGGACTGGGCAGTCGGCGGGACAGGAACAACACCACCAGGACACCGCCGAGGGCTCCTCTGCTGGCCCCAGTAAGTCTTCTTGTTTTTAATAATATTTCTTATTCCATAACTTTTACTGCCCCATATTTTTCCTGAACTATTGTTGGTTTCCAAATGCTATTTTTTTACCACCAATTATCCTTCGATCTGTACGGTTTCAAAAAGCTTATCCCTGCCTCCGCTATGATGACTCTGAGTACTACTACTACTACATACTATCAGTCTGTCTGTACTGTAGTAGCTAGTCTTGCCCAGTTGGCCAGTGCCACTCTTTGTGAAAGGTTGTAATATAAAACTCATATTCACCAGTAGCTCGAGCCATTGAGTCCAATCCGTTGGGTCATCGTCTTGTACTACTTTTACTCTTATTGATCTTGAGGCTTTGAAAATTCACAGCAACAACAGCCCTACCAAATTTATTACTATTTTGATATGATACCCTATAGGACATACTACTGTTGTAGGGATCTTGCACATACATTTGCACCAGAAAATAGGATGTTGGTGATGGTAGGTTGGACCTTCCTTGCACACCTCAATCAGAAATTCCGCACCCACCACAATTCCACTGCTTGACTATAGTACTGTCTTGTCAAAACTATTAGGTCTCGGAACCCTGCCCCCAAGATACCCAACAAGTAGACAACCCAGAACATAACACACCCAACCTCTCAGTCGTAGAAGCAATTCACATGCACACCCTTACTTTAATTTGCTCACTCGTGTAAGTTGGTCCACACCAAAATACCACCAAGTCTATGTAAGTTCAAAATGTTTATTTCAATTTGAGAAGGTCTGTACACTGTTTTCTTAGCAGCACCAACCGGAAAATCAATAATATTAAAACAATATACATTGTTGTTACACTTATACAGTTGGGAATTAAATCATGATAACTGAACAGTGGTGGAAGGCAGCACCACCATCCCATAGCAATTTAGTTTATATAAATTTATAAAAGAAGATGTGAGTGAAGGGACCCCTCACCTTAGAAGAACCTAGTACTGGTAGTTGTTGCATCATTCAGAAGCTCTGGTTCGTAGAAGGGAATCTTGCGTCTGTAATGCGAAAAAAGAAATGGTGTGCGTTAGTATATTGCAACTTGCAAGCATTTCTCAGCCGTGCCAAAAAGTGTAGCATCTATGGATAAGCAATATGGACTAACAGTAAGAGTAGTACACCAGTACTTCCTAAAAAAGTGGCTTGTTAATGTTTGTGGACCGCTTGTACGCAGCGCGTAGACTAGACAGTAGCAGTGTGAGGCAGGTCATGTGGGCTCAAAGGTGTCTTAAGAAGCTGCAAGGTAAAGGTAACGTCACATGTGCAAAAATAAAAGCCACAAAGGTAAAATGGTAGCATGGCTAGGGCTAATTAAGCAAAGGCTACAATGATCATATATAACTATTAGTGTCTACTCTACTTCTACCTGATTTGTACTGGTGATGTATGTTAGTATTAACTCATTTTTCAACTTTGCAACTGATCAATAGGGGGGAGGTGTATATGACGCCTAATAAATGTGTAATGTTTTCTAGGTGCACTACCGACCACCAGTGCCGGGGCCAGTGAACAAGGCGACGCGGAGGGAGAGGATGCGGCAGTTGCTGCCGATACCGACGATGGAGCGGTAGGGGGAGTGGCAGCACCAGTGGCAGGCGGTGGTAAGTTAGATTCATAATCCTTAACTATTGTTGAACTTGACAGCACACTCACTGCAAGGGTGTATTGTATGTATATGCATACTGTACAGTTGTGACTTAGGGCCCCATTAGGATGGTGGGCGTATTGCCCCCGCCAGGCCGGCTGGAATTCACTGCCAACACCGCAGGGGCAAAACTCCCGCCATCCCTGTAGAAAATATTCAGACCCCCCACATGTCGACCAGGTGGAAAAGGGTTCAATATGGCGGTGGTGTCTCTCTGACCACACCGCCAGCCATATAATCTGCATTTTGGAATGCCTTTGCGTGGTGGCATTGCCGTCCGCCATGGAAAGGCATGCAGACATTGCAGAGTATGCTTGGGGGCACCCATGGAGGGTACCTACCTATGCTATGGTACCCCCCCGCCTTTCAAAGCAAAACGTGACAGGCTCCGTGCGGGGCCCGTCATGTTGTGCTTGGAAAAGCAGCACAACATTTCAGCATTGCTTTCAGCAAAGCCAACCAGAATGTAAAAAAAAAACAGGATGCGCCCGCCACTGTGCCGGGCGCATCATCCTAATTAATTGTCCCCACAGGACCCCCACCCTTTTTAGCAGTCGGATGGCGGGCGGACAATGTCCGCCCGCTATCCGATGTCGTAAGTAAGTATGAGTTGTTGGGGATGTTTGAAGAGTGAACTAGAAGACTAGAATTCCCTTTAATTGGTATAGGACTATGAGCCGGAGTATTGAGTAACCAATGGCCTCATCTATCTGATTTCAACTCCGCTTTGAAAGTTTTATGGAGAAGAGCACCTGGTGCACTGTTCAACTAAAAAGTGAAAGATGGAAGGAAGAAGGACGGGCGACATTTAAAATGTTATGTACTACTGTGCTTTATTTTATAGTGCTACTCTACCATGCCACTATGTGTATAAATAATTACCTTGTCCTACTGTTTTATTAAGACTATATTTTACAATTGTCTTGTTTTTTTCTTTTTGATACACAGCTACTCCGAAACTCAACCAGAAGGAGTTGGCCGCCAAGGCACGGCGCCGGAAGCTGGAGGCAATCCAGCGGGAATACCGGCGGCTGGTGGTCCTAGCCAAAGAGGAGGAGGAGACTGCGGCAGCAATTGTTCAAGCCTCCTCCAGGGCCCCGGGCCCCAGCCACCGCCCTCCAGCGGTACGGCGCCACTGTCTGGCGGCTGCCTGCCGCCACCGTGCAATCTCCGGTGCCCCCCCCACTGTGGCTGCAACTGCCGCGGCCTTAGATGCCGCATCGCCCGTTTAGAGGACGAGATGCGCCAGATGCGTGTCCTCCTCCAGTCCCGCCCCACCAGTTAGTCCCTTTCACTGCCCCTTTTTTAATTCTTGTTCTTAACTCGTTTGGGCGTTACAGACTTTTTTCTACTATGGACAGTGGTTGGGGTTAGGGAGGGGGGTGGGTCAGCTTTTGTGGGTTTAGTTTATTTTTGTTAGGGTAAATTAAATATATTTTTCTATGTTACATGCAATGTTGTTAATGTTTTGGAGGTGGGGTAACTGTTTTACATCACACTGTTTCCTTGCTGGTGCATGGCCGCCCATAGCCTGTGTTTGATTTCAATAATTTGCTGACTGTATAAGACACAAACAGATAGATGCGACACACCTCACTCATTGACTGGTCCTTCTAGTACTTTCAGTCTGTCCTCTAGTCTATGCATTCTTTGGAGTGGTGTGTGAAAATGAAATTATTGACAACATGTCCATTATTAATTCTGCCTCCCCCAAACTTCTCTCTTACCGGTGATTGATGTTTATGTCCAACTGTGGCACAGCACTGGCTGCATGGTGAAGATGGTTTCCTTTTTCATACATGCCATGATTGGGGTGGTGGTGGTGGTGGTGGCAGTATAGTAGTAGTAGTAGACACTGGCAGGGCGGCAGCATTTCCAAAAAAAGAAAAGGAGACCGTCAATCGCCTTTGAGAGACTGTTAGAGGAGTAGTTGAATGAAGTACAGTACAGAACTTACCGAGCAACAATAATATGCTCAAATATTTGACAAAAAAACTGAATGGTGGTTAGGAGGATAGCCTACTAGACAGAGTTACAAACTATAGTTGTGTCGAGTCACTTGACTATGCCTACAGTCTAACAGTTATTGCTGTATACGAGGAATGACAACAAACAAATCCAATCAATGCCGGCAATTCATGCTGAGGTATGGGTGGCCAAGCAGAAGAAGATCATCGCTCTGCCTTGAAATTGAAGTAGTGTTGCTTTCACCACATCCGCCCCAGCAAGTGTGTGATTAAGTATTGGTGTACATTTAATTTAGTTACACCTCGACAATAAGTCACACAGCCCGGGGAAAGAGGGTTAGGGTTTGTTGAATGGATGGGAAGGGGTTTTTTGGGAAAGGTTTGACATAGAAAAACAGTATGCATACATAGACAAACAAACAACAATCATTGAAGACTACCATATCCATATGTTAAGGGAGAAGAAGGCAATGCAGGCATGATGATGAGAGACCCGGATTACATACACTTCTAGTTCTTGTTCTGTTGTTCCGGCCTTAATACTTTAACAGATAGCAAATAGAAATTTTAAATATTGGTAGGGAAGAATCGTAAACACAGAGCAAACATAATGATGATTGATAATAACAACTCAAAGAACACACTGTTGTAAAGATTGTATACAAGATATTAATCAAATTATTTAAAAGAAGTTAAAAGTGGATACTGTTACTGTCTTATCCTGGTCAAAAATGTGGACTGGATTTTTGCATCTCGGCAGTCCTCTTGCTCCTCTCGTCTAGTCCATCAATCTTGGGTGTGTCGCCTCGCCACTGCCCGGCTGGAAAAAAAAAAGGTGATTGATTGGTAAGGTAATTAATATTAATATGCATTGTAATGTTTTACAAAGTTTTGGGCAAGGCCCGGCCTGTAATTTTAGATGGAAAAGCAAAGGGTATATTGAGAAAGAAAGTGAAAACAAATGCACAAGTGATGGTGTAGTGCAACAAGAACACTTTCCAAGGTGGCATGTATGCATATGCATCATCTCTACTCTAGTTTTTTTCCAGCATTGACCTTCAACAGTAACAGGAGAGAGCAGGGCCACAGTGCTTAGCATTAGCACATCCTACGTTAACGCTTTAGAGTCCTTTTTTTTTTCTCTCAAAGAGTTGGACTGACGCAAAGCACATTATCCATTCCAAACATAGCATTTTACAGTTTAAGTTAGTAAAATCAATGCACTGCAGTCATCCCACCGCTACACTCTATTCAACTTCTACACAGACATTTGGGTCTGCTGTGGTTGTTGTTGACGTGTTTACCTTTAGGCTTTTCCGTTTTATGCCACTCCTGAAACATCCTCCTGATTTCATCATCATCTCTGATACTTTTACTGACTGACTGAAGATCGGCCTGCAGTATAAGTATAATTTGTATGACACAACAAGAGTAGAAATATAAATATTACTGACTTGAGTCATTCTTTATTGTGTACAGAAAGATAGATTACTACTAGTACACTTTGACATCACTTTGTGCACAACAAACAACGCAAACACAAAGACCAATAGCTCAGAGTCAGGTGTCCAATGCATGCCATTAATTGTCATCATTCATTACCTGTTCCTTCTCATCTTAAGTTAACGGGCCATCTCTTTCGCCATCATCATGATGGACGGTGGTGTTGTGTCACAGTCATTTGCATTGCGCAGATTGAGTGAGTCCCCTTCCTGTATTGAATTAAAAGCAATGTATCACCAAGATGCAGGAGAAGTACACATTTCTTATTTGCAAGAAGGGGAAAATTAGTGTGTTCTGTAGAAAGTTGATTAGTGGCAGTGCACAATTACATAAATTCATGCGCAACAAACACAACAAAATCTACATCATTCAGTCTGCGATTCTGTGGCCAATGCATGGCATCAATCATTACCTGTTCCATCTCATCTTGTTAACGGGCCGTCTATTTCGCCATCATCATCATGGACGGTGCTGTTGTGTCACAGTTATTTGCATTGCGCAGATTGAGTGGGTCCCCTTCCTGTATTGAATTAAAAGCAATGTATCACCAAGATGCAGGAGAAGTACACATTTCTTATTTGCAAGAAGGGGGAAATTAGTGTGTTCTGTAGAAAGTTGATTAGTGGCAGTGCACAATTACATAAATTCATGCGCAACAAACACAACAAAATCTAAATCATTCAGTCTGCGACTCTGCGTCCAATGCATGGCATCAATCATTACCTGTTCCATCTTATTTTCAGTTCATGGCCAGTCTCTCTCAGCTCTGAAAGGAGGATAGCTATAGTAGTCATCTGATGCATGGTCCACTTGTTTTGGAAGGACGAGGAAAGTTTGAATTTGTTGTTACCATCATCCAATCATCATTCATGAGGGAAATGGAATTGAGCAGGAGATTCAGTATGATCGAGCGAAGGAGCTGGATTCGGAGGACTGTACTGTCAAATGGCAGACACCTGAAACTTGTATATTTAATTAGAAGAGTAGAAGACGGTGATAATGGATTTGTGGCGATTCACAAGTTTATAACCAGAACGACAGACACATAAACAAAGGGGGAAAAAAGGGAGGAAGACAGTAAGTGTGAGCCTAATTGTCAGGGAAGTATAGCTCGTCCTCAAACTCTGGGGCTTCTTCCAGTAGTAGGTAATCATCTGACACAATACTTCCGTCACCTGAGCCGCTGTCCTCATCTTCCTCGGTTGATTCATGCATTGTGTAATTCGGTGGTATGAAGTGCTGATTCATTTTGATCATTGTTAATCTCTCCACGTTTTTTGGAGATAGACTGGTCCTTCTCAATGTTACAATGGAACCAGCAGCACTGAAAACACGTTTGGAAGAGACACTTGTGACAGGGCAAGCCAGATAGCTTATCGCCAGCCTGCTGAGCTGTGGCCATTCAGACCTTTTCCTATACCAATACTGCAATGGGTTTTGATCAACGTACACCTCTGTTGGGTCGTCCAGATAGGCCTGGACCATCCGCTCAATGTTCAGGGTTGCTGATGGTAAGCTTTTGTGCTGTTTTTTCTGTGCATCAGCACTGTGCTTACAATAGCCCATCTTTACATACCAATCCTGTAATGATGATGATTGTACTCGGCCTAATGATCCAGTTTTTGTTTCTGTAGTCGATAGTGATGGTGAGTGTTGTGATTGTGAGCCAACCGCACTGCCCTCAGCCGACGAAGTTGCTCTTGATTCTGCATGGCCTGCTTCAGTATCAGTACTTGTTGTGGGATGATGTGGCGGGCTTTTAATTAGCAGCCCTTCGTTTTCAAACTTAATGGCTGCTTCAGCTATACAACTTTTGTAGCGGGCAACATCATTGTCGGAAAAAGCAAGGAATAGTCCTAATTTTGCACGTGGATCCAGAATTGTGGCACAAATATAATGTTCTTGTGACAAAATTTTATTTTGTATCCCTATATTTTCAGATAAGCACCTGGATAAGCTCTCCACCAAGTCATGGGCTTGCCTTCTGTCTTCTACACCTTTGTAGGATTCAGACACATTATTCAGCTCATGCTCTAGCATTTGCAACAATGGGATAGCTTGGCCCATTGTACAGTCCTCCTTGCTGACTTCAGGTGTGAAGACCTCAAAAGGAGACAGCATCTCAGTCAGGCATTTAATTAGGGTCCATTGCTCCCTCTGAAGGGTCATGCCTTTAACACTAGCATCACTGCTTCTGTGCCAGACATATTCATGGAGGGACCTGTGCTGTTCATACAGACGATCAAGCATGTAATACGTTGAGTTCCAACGTGTTGCCACCTCCTGGATGAGTGCCTTGACTGGCATCCTAAATTCACGTTGGATGATCCTCAGCTGCTTCCGAGATTTAAAAGAATGGCTGAAATGAGTGCATATTCTTCGGCAGATGGCCAGTAAATTGCTGACTATGGGTTCTTTTTTCAGAAAGTCTTGCACTATAATGTTTATGCAGTGTGCCTAACATGGAACCCTGAAATAGGAACCAAGTTCCATGGCCTTAAGAACATTACTGCCATTGTCTGTGGCAACAAAACCAATACCAAGCCCTCTGGGCCGCAGCCATTCCAAAACCTTGGTGCGAAACTCTTCTAAAATGTTTTCAGCCGTATGAGATTTCTCCATGGCGAACATGGCTACAGTTGCATGTTTCCAAGTACCTTCAAAAATCGCAGCTGTGTCAACAACACCTCGTGCAGATAGTTTATCTCTAACCCCCACAAAAGAGATCCAGTGTGCAGTGATGCACATGTAATCTGTGGCTTGGCAACTGCTCCACATGTCTGTTGTCAGGTGGATATTGTGCACAGCACTCTTCTCCTTGCGAAATAGGACCGGCTGGGAACTTTCCATTTCGGGCAGATGGCATACACAAATTCAAGGAAACCCACCCCTTCCACAAATGAAAAAGGACGAAGGTCCAGCGCTAACATTTTAGCCAGCTTCGCATTGTACAATCGTGTCATTGGGTGGTTGCGTTGGAACTGCCCCTCCAACCTAAACATGCTCTCAATGGTAGGCTGGCTTACTTTCCTTAGTGGTGCTGTTTTCATTAACCCACTAAGGCTCAATGACACAGATTTTCTCATTGAGGTACTCGCCGGTCGCCTTGGTGTCTCACCCACACTCTGAGTATGGCTCTTACTGTGGTGCCACTCTGATGTTACTGAGGAGGATGTGGGCGTTACCACTGCAGTGACTGCACTACTGGAGACAGGGCTAGAAATGCCTCCCTGTTCTTCACCTGCCACCACAATAATATCGCTCCCTGATTCTGAATCCTGAGCAACTTCAATGGGTTTAGTTTTTCTACTTTCTTTTAACTTAAGTAGGTGATCCTCCCACACGATAGTGTGGTGTATTCTGAGATGACTTGCTTGTCCTCCGGTACCATAGTTTGTACCAAGCTTACCACGCCGAACACCTTGCCGACAAATTGAGCATATAGCAACGTTCTCCTCCTTGGCGCTAACAGAAAAGAAGTCCCAAACTGGGGAGGAGAACTTTCTGGCACTGCTGGATGTGCCACTTTCAACACCAGATGAACTTGAGGGGGTGCTTGAAAATATGTGACCCTGTCCACCTACACTGTGACTTTTACTACCACTTTCTACTGAGATGGTTGAGCTGGATGTAGGTCCCTGCCGGGCCTTGGAAAATATGGCAGCTGGAGGTAGTGGTGGTGTAACCTGTGTTGGTGAGATCCGTGCTACATCCCGCTCAGTAGCAGCCTTTCTGAATAGGGTGAGAATGTCGGTCTCCAATCCCTTTGGGGCGGGAGTATTGTGCTTGATGACTGGCTCGTCTTCATCAACATCATCACCCCCCTCTTCTACATCTACCTCCATAACTCTAAGTTTTTCTGGGACCTTCCTTTTCAGAAGCATTGTCTTGTGGCGTATATCAATCTCAGACCGAGCTGGTGGAACCCAAGTGTCATCACGATCATCAGAAGCGGGGCTTGAAGAAGAAGATGATGGACTAAGCCTCCTTTTCCTTGCTGGTGGTCTGGAAGACAATAGATCTTCTGAAACAGTGGTTTGACTTTGCTCCACTTTGTCTGCAGGAAGCTCGATTTCCTGAAATGCCCCTACGTCAGGAGCAACAACTACTATGGTGGGCTGTTGCGGCGGCTGCTGCTGTTCTTGTTGCGGCGGCTGCTGCTGCTGTTCTTGTTGCGGCGGCTGCTGCTGCTGTTCTTGTTGCGGCGGCTGCTGCTGCTGTTCTTGTTGCGGCGGCTGCTGCTGCTGTTCTTGTTGCGGTGGCTGCTGCTGCTGTTCTTGTTGCGGTGGCTGCTGCTGTTCTTGTTGCGGCGGCTGCTGCTGCTGTTCTTGTTGCGGCGGCTGCACACTGATCTGCTGAGTTTGCGCCTGCGTTGAACTTGATTGTGTACTACTTTGCGGTAATGACATTTCTTCAACATCGCTGCTCGTTAGTAGACTGGCTACCTCTGCGACACTAAAGCCCTTGGGCCTAGGTTGGTGGGGTTGGACCGCTGTGCTGCTCCCAGCTTGGTTACCGGACAACGCTTTGGTGCCAAAAAAAACATTGGCCGTCACACCACCAGTCGTGGTTAATGGCACTTGCTTTTTCTGTTCCTTCTTCTCACTGGCACCTTTCTTGGTACTGGACCTGGTACCTTTCTTTGGGGCCATCTTCTTCAGATGTCAGGCAGGATGCAGATGCACTACAAGTTCTGGTCTCACGTGGACGTGATGCGCAGCAGGACTTCTGTCTGGCTGGCAGTACAACGGGTAGCCGGGTGATGCTGATGACACCTCCTACTTTTGTGAACCTAAAAGCAAATAAGACAGGAGAAGAACATCAGTGAAATGTTGCATTTGTTGTTGTGGTTCAGTTACTTAGTACTGTACTAGTGCAAACAAAAGATAGTCTAGCTATTTATGACTTTTTTTTTAACTAGAGCTATGTTATACTACTAGTACTGTGTACAGCCACACACTACACTCTCAGGAAGGATAGGAAAGTTAATAATAAACAACAAAATACAAATTTAATAGAAGTGGGGTGGACCATTGCATTATTTGAGCATCTCAGCATCCATGGAGCTGCTGCTGGCAAAGGGGGTGGATGGATGGAAGCAGTAAGCCAAAGAGCCAATAGGAAAACCATGCAGGCCTATGGCAAAAGCAGGACACTAATAACTCACAGTCCAAACACCAAAAAAGGCCACCACCCACATGGACACACACAAATCACAAACAAGCCGGGGGCCTGGGAAACACCAGGAGCTGACAAAAGGCCTATAAAAGCCAGGTAAAGGATGCCTGCTAAAGCACACTGCTCTGCCTTTTTAATGCAACAAAATGTAAATACGAACATTCACAGGCCCCAAAAAGCTCTGCAGGGTGCATGCATTGCACACCAACACACCAGACACATACAACAAAAGCATGTCTTTAAGACAACCAACATCAGAAAGGCCACCCCAAAAAACACACTTCCCCAACTCAATCCAATGCCATCCATGCCCTAAATGACGTCTAAATTCAACAGATCACACAGAAAACACTTGATCAATAAAGCTGTGGCTACCTGCTCTGATCCTAGTGGATGAAAAAGCAGGCCTGTTGGCAGACAAGGCCAGGCAAGCTTGCAGGCCTAGGCTTCAAAATGGCCACCAGCCACATGGCCAGACCCAACAACATCACAAAGGCCACCCCCAAAAAACACACTTCACCAACTCAATCCAATGCCATCCATGCCCTGAATGATGTCTAAATTCAACAGATCACATAGAAAACACTTGATCAATAAAGCTGTGGCTACCTGCTCTGATCCTAGTGGATGAAAAAGCAGGCCTGTTGGCAGACAAGGCCGGCAAGCTTGCAGGCCTAGGTCTCAAAATGGCCACCAGCCACATGGCCAGGCCCAACAACATCACAAAGGCCACCCCAAAAAACACACTCCCCCAACTCAATCCAATGCCATCCATGCCCTAAATGATGTCTAAATTCAGCAGATCACACAGAAAACACTTGATTAATAAAGCTGTGGCTACCTGCTCTGATCCTAGTGGATGAAAAAGCAGGCCTGTTGGCAGACAAGGCCAGGCAAGCTTGCAGGCCTAGGCCTCAAAATGGCCACCAGCCACATGGCCAGGCCCGACAACATCACAAAGGCCACCCCCAGAAAACACACTTCCCCAACTCAATCCAATGCCATCCATGCCCTAAATGATGTCTAAATTCAGCAGATCACACAGAAAACACTTGATTAATAAAGCTGTGGCTACCTGCTCTGATCCTAGTGGATGAAAAAGCAGGCCTGTTGGCAGACAAGGCCAGGCAAGCTTGCAGGCCTAGGCCTCAAAATGGCCACCAGCCACATGGCCAGGCCCAACAACATCACAAAGGCCACCCCCAAAAAACACACTTCCCCAACTCAATCCAATGCCATCCATGCCCTAAATGATGTCTACATTCAACAGATCACATAGAAAACACTTGATCAATAAAGCTGTGGCTACCTGCTCTGATCCTAGTGGATGAAAAAGCAGGCCTGTTGGCAGACAAGGCCAGGCAAGCTTGCAGGCCTAGGCCTCAAAATGGCCACCAGCCACATGGACAGGCCCAACAACATCACAAAGGCCACCCCAAAAAACACACTTCCCCAACTCAATCCAATGCCATCCATGCCCTAAATGATGTCTAAATTCAGCAGATCACACAGAAAACACTTGATTAATAAAGCTGTGGCTACCTGCTCTGATCCTAGTGGATGAAAAAGCAGGCCTGTTGGCAGACAAGGCCAGGCAAGCTTGCAGGCCTAGGCCTCAAAATGGCCACCAGCCACATGGCCAGGCCCAACAACATCACAAAGGCCACCCCCAAAAAACACACTTCCCCAACTAAATCCAATGCCATCCATGCCCTAAATGATGTCTAAATTCAACAGATCACACAGAAAACACTTGATTAATAAAGCTGTGGCTACCTGCTCTGATCCTAGTGGATGAAAAAGCAGGCCTGTTGGCAGACAAGGCCAGGCAAGCTTGCAGGCCTAGGCTTCAAAATGGCCACCAGCCACATGGCCAGGCCCAACTACATCACAAAGGCCACTCCCAAAAAACACACTTCACCAACTCAATCCAATGCCATCCATGCCCTAAATGATGTCTAAATTCAACAGATCACATAGAAAACACTTGATCAATAAAGCTGTGGCTACCTGCTCTGATCCTAGTGGATGAAAATGCAGGCCTGTTGGCAGACAAGGCCAGGCAAGCTTGCAGGCCTAGGCCTCAAAATGGCCACCAGCCACATGGCCAGGCCCAACAACATCACAAAGGCCACCCCAAAACACACACTTCCCCAACTCAATCCAATGCCGTCCATGCCCTAAATGATGTCTAAATTCAGCAGATCACACAGAAAACACTTGATTAATAAAGCTGTGGCTACCTGCTCTGATCCTAGTGGATGAAAAAGCAGGCCTGTTGGCAGACAAGGCCAGGCAAGCTTGCAGGCCTAGGCCTCAAAATGGCCACCAGCCACATGGCCAGGCCCAACAACATCACAAAGGCCACCCCCAAAAAACACACTTCCCCAATCCAATGCCATCCATGCCCTAAATGTGCTTGAAAATGAAATACATTAAAAAAACAACAAAAGGAACAGTTGCTTCATCATGCACACACACACCCATGAGGCCATGCCCATGGCTAGCTCGGGCCTACTACTACTACCCACAAAATAAAAAAAGAAAAAAAAAGGGATGATGATAATTAATTATCAAAAATAAATTGTAGTTACAACAACTGCAATGCCCACAATCAAACAAACACAACAACCACTTACTTGTAAAATATCCTATTCCAAAAATCCTGAAATCCAATTGCAATGATGCAGCAGACAAAAAGAGTGATCTTTCCAGCTCCAAATCTAAAGGCTGAATGAGCAGGAGATGGACTAAGCACTGGGAGGAGCCTGCTAGACAGGAACAGGAAGTTGGAGATTCTGTGTCACTTCCTCCCTCTCTCCACCTTTTAAAAAAATGACTCCTTGCACAAAAAAGGAAAGCCAAATGTCAATGTAAGGAGTTCTTTTCATCCAAAATCAGCATTTGCAGATGGTTTCATGCTGCTAGAGCCGATATTCCTCTTCAAGTTGAAAATTTTACGTTGTTGAGTTCTCGAGCTTCACATTACTTCCGCCGGCATGTCGAAAACGACATGATCGCGTTCTCTTCTTTGTCCCTGTCGCGTTGGATATGACGTGTTCGGGGTCTCTTTCTCCTGTTCACGTTCGATTAGACGTGCCCGCGTCCTCATCCTCTGGCTCGCGATGTAGAATGATATGTTCGAGATCTCAATCTTCTCATACTCGCGCGGTGCATGATCGCGAGAAGAAAGACGTGATCGCGCGACAAATGACGTGATCGCGTGACAAATGACGTTAATGCGGCCGCGAACTGTCGCGAGACAGCGCAAAATGGCTACCAAAATCCAACATCTCGTGGAAAACTTTTCGGCGAACGCGGGGTTTCAGGTAAGGCGATCGCGCGGACGCGAGAATGTATTTTTTTACAGCGCGAGCAAGAAACAAATTATCGCTAAGCTGCGGAATGCGGAAATTTTGACATTTTCGCGCTTTCCGCGGAACGCGAAAATGCCAAAATATCGCAATTTCCGCGCACAGAACGGAATTTTGGCCCAGGCCTAATATTAATCTGAGTTATGAACTGTCCCTTTGATACTGGATAACCCATTCCCACAAGTCATGTGCTTGAAAACCCTGTTGTGAAGTTTCTCATCTGTAGTCACCCCCATGGAAGTCCAGTGTACAAAACTGTGGGACCCACTCTGTCCACCTATTTCATCGAGGCTCCAGATTGGGATGCTCGGAGAATGTGGGCCTCTGACAGATTTTTTAGTCTACCGTATATTGCCTTCAATAATATCCCTTTCCATTCCATATATCTGCACCCTTAACTATCGTAAAGGGATGCTCCCAAGCTAGAGGGTAGATACATCTTGGGGCATTCCGCTGCTCTGCACAAGCCCTACTGAAAATATGCTCGATATGGACCAATTTACCTTCATGCCTAATAGTTTCACTGAACTCTTCTGTACCTTCTATACATGGTCCTTACCCTGTCTGTATACCATAAAATAAAGCAGTATATCACCTGCTTAAAAGATTGTAATGCCAAGCCTATACGCTCATTGTTCCTGCATTTCACTTCCATACTACTGGCTAATGTATCCTTTCCAATTGCAACCTTGAGGGGTCCCTCGCCCTACTCTGTATGACTCCTGTTGCACTGATTTCTGCCTCTTCAGTACACCTAGATGTTTTGCTTTTCTGATGGCCCAGTTTTAGAACTTTTTATGGTGGGTGAGTCTCACTACTGATGTCTGACCCACAGTAATCACATAGCGAACGGACTGTACGTGTTTACCACCAGTGTCTGCCTTTTAGGATAAGGCCTCTGATACACAAAAAGGGTAAGGGGCACTTGGCTGGATACGCATGACCATGTGTGCACATGTTTGTGGGTTATGCGTGGACGACTATTGTTGTGACAGTCCTGTAACAGCGCACAGGTAATGGGAACTCTGCAGGATTAGGTAGTCACCGGGCATAGACATAATGAGGGTAGTGTGCACTAAAAGGAGAAGTCAGTGTGCTTTACTGTTTTTCCTGTGTTTGTACCCATTATACACATGGGGGAGAGAACTGCCTAAGAGTGTAGTTTCACTCCCCTTTGGCCTACAGACACCATTGGCGTCTTGAATTGGAGTGTCATGTCCACGACTGACCTAATGAAGAGATATTGGCAAATACCCCTAATGCCTGAAGCTCGAAAGAAGACAGCCTTTGCGACCAATTTAGGGATTTATCACTTCAAGGTTCTGCCATTTGGCCTTCGTGGGACCCCTGCCACCTTCCAGAGGCTCATGGGCATATTGTTACGGGCTGATCCCACCTACGCAGTGGCATACTTAGACAACATAGTGGTAAATAATTCTAACTGGGAAACACACACAGCACCTAAGACTGGTTTTGCATGCCCTGAATCAAGAAGGGCACACTTTGGACCTGAAGAAAACCACCTTTGCCATGAACACCTAGTATTTAAGGTTCACCATACATGCAGGGGTCATCGGACCACAGATAAACAAACTCAAGGCCATTCAAAGGATTCCACGACCTACAACGAAAAAGAAGCTACGCTCCTTCTTGGGACTTGTGGGATACTATCACAGGTTTGTTTCACAGTTTTCTGTCAGTTTTCTACCTTAAAAGTGTACAGGGAAATGTGGCATGGACTGAGTTTCAGAACCATAGCTTCCAATAATTGAAATTGCCATTATGCAAGCACCTGTTCTCTTGTGTCCTGACATTGACAGGACTTTTGTGCTTCTGGCAATTGTCTCTGTCCAAGGCTTGGGTGTCTGATCAGCAGTGTGACCTGCACCCTATCTTGTATGACCAATGAAAATTGTTTCCCAGGGAAGTACATTATGGCACAATAGAGTAGGAACATCTGACCATCAAGAGGGCTATGGAAGCCCTACAGTATTACCTAATGGGTCGTACATTTATTCTTTTGACAGATCATGTCCCCCCCCCTTCCTGGCTGGTGCTGCATAACCGTTTGAATACTAAGGTGCTCTGTTGGTTTCTGGCCTTGCAGCCTTTTTTGTTTCAGGCCTTCCATGTTTCTGGGAAGCTGCAGGATAATCTGGATTCCCTGTCCTGTTGCCCCATCACTGAATGGCCACACCAGTCTATTCCTGCTGGGAAGGCAGTTCAGTCAGGCAGCTACCGCGCCTGGGACTTCCAAGATGGCCAGCACCATCGACACATGAGCAGGAAGCAGCAGTGCTCCTGTGACTCATGAGATGCTAGGGTGGGGGCTAGTTTCACAGTGAGGGCCTTACTCAGAAGTTAAAGAGAAGGGCCATTTAGAGAGTTCCTAAATGTGCAGAACGCAGCTAACAGGGCATTGCTCCTTTTTGAACATTTACGTGCTGCAAATGTCCCTCTAGCAACAAATATTATCCCAAGGTACTTGTACTCTGGTTCTAATTCCAGCACATCACTGTTCAAATACTATACTGGTGCTGGAAACCTCTGTGTTCTGATAGACATTGTTTTTTGGAGATTGACTTCTAGCCCTGCATTTCTGAGAACTTCGCCATGGAGTTTATTAACCTCTGGAGGCCCACCTCGGACAGATATAAATTGAAAGGGAATGTTGCAAGGACGCAGCCATTTTTTTAAGCCATTGCTCATGTGTATTTTCCATGAAAGTGTTGTTCCGGTCCCAATACTGATTTATATCCATGTGTTGGAATATAAGAGCTGAATAGCATTTAGAAGTGCTGGTGCAATACCACCTTGCTGGAGTTTGTGTTAGAATAAGTTAAGCAGGACCGCATCAAATGCAGACCGAAAGTCCACAAAACATAGATGTAGGTTCTGGAGCTGGAGCCTTGTCTAGTTCATTATTTGGAAAAGCATTGACATTCCTGTATCCCTGATAAAGGCAGTTTGGTTCGACGGCACTAGGGATTCTGTTTCTCTGACCAGTAAATTTAGCGAATAGCACTGATGCAAAACATTATGTCCCACATCCACCAATCAATGAACCTTAAATTTGATGGTAGGGACTTGCTCTCATCTTTGTAAATTGAGGTTATTATCGAACTTCAATAGATATTTTGTAGGGTATTATGGATTTTATTCAAAGATGGCCTGTCGTAGGCTGTTGGAGCCAGGACCCCCGTCTGGGAGCCTTGACATGATTGCTTTTGTGACAGCTTCCAGGGTAATACGTTCCTGAGCAGAGGAGATTTCTGGGCCTGAGGGTGCAATGGGCATGCTTGTGTCTCCTGTCTGGTTGTAGAAATGACACCTTTACATCACTAAACATTTCCTGCAGGTAGACCAGCTACATTTTATAATGCAGAAGGTAGTCTGAGCCCACCGTCTTGTTCACGAGTATCTAGGAATTCATGAGCATTTTTCCTGCTTGTGGCTTCCAACAGTTTCTGCCAGTATTGATTTTTCTATTTCTCATAGTTTTCATATATTGTTTTTTGTACAAGCTTCTCAGCTTGCTTAAGCTTGTTGTATGGGCCAGTGGTATGTGCTTGCTTCAGGATATCCTCAGGGCATGATTTAGTATCTTTATTCTATCCCTATCTTGATTTGAATTCTATTTTAGAATGTGTAAATTGTAATCAATTAGTAAATCTGCTGCGTGGGCTTCGCACAAATGGTGCAACTGGTCCTAACGGGCTACCTAATGCCTTGTTTAATGCCAATGCTGACATGTGGGCTGATATTCTGCACAAATTGTATAATGAAGTATTGACATTGGAAATTATGCCAGCATCATGGCAAGGTAGTTTACAATCCCACTAACTATCGTGTAATCTCATTAACGGATGTTGACGCTAACGTTTTTGCCTCAATTCTATTGACAGAATTGGAAAAATGGGCTGCGCAGGAAAATATCATTCCGTTTAACCAAACTGGCTTTCGGAAGGGCCAATCTACCACTACCAACCTGTTGGCACTAACGTTACTTGCAGAACAGGTTGTCTTAAAAAAAACACAATTTATTTAAAGCCTTCATTGATTTTAAGGGAGCTTTTGATTCAGTGCCTCGGAATCTGTTATGGAAATAATTGCTTGGCTGGGGTATCCCAGGGAAATTGTTGAGGACTATTATTCTTCTGTATACAGATACCTGTGTCCCTGTCAGGCTGGGTGATGGTAGTTTTTTATCAAGAAAGATTAGTACATATAACGGCCCAAAGCAAGGATGTATTCTTGCCCCCTGCCATTTTAATCTATTCTTATCAGATCTTGCTCAGCATTTAGACTCTGTGAATGCTGATGCGCCAAGTTTGGGGGAAGTGCAAATTAGTTACCTCCTATAAGCTGATGACACTATCCTTCTGAGTCACTCACATATTCGTCTCCAATGACTTATAGATGCTTCTAATGACTATATTTTAACAAAATGGCCTCAAATTGAATGTTAAAAAGACTAAAATCATGAAAATTGGACCTGCTAAACAGAAGTTTAATACTTGGAGAGCAAGAGCAGGACCAATTGAAGCTGATAAAACATACAGATACTTAGGGGTGGTGTTCGACAACAGAGTCTCTTTTAAATTTCATTTTAACCCATTCGATGCGTTCGTCGGCAAACGGCCATCGCGAGCACTACCTCTGTAGTGCTGCGCACATCCGTTGGCCGACGTGGCCCCACCCGCACACGGAAACTGATTTTTTTGACGCTGTTAAAGGGTTAAAGACCTAAGGGCAAAAACGGTGGTCCTGATTCATGCTTTAAATTTTATTTTTAAATTGTTGACTTGGCAATCGTACAATTATATCCTTAGAGTCATGACAGCTAAAACGAACTCTCTTATACGCCGCACTCATTATCGGGGGAAAAATGCAAAACCTCTGGATTTACTGGTGGTTAAGGCTTTTGAATCAACTTTTGGGATTCCCAGATCAGTAGGGCAAGCAGGAATAAGACTTAAGTTTGGTCTCCAAAGGCAGAGCCTGGTGGCAGCAGGAGCTTTTTTGGAATGTTTGTTCTCTATGTTTTCTTCTGCCCCTATCTCACTAGGGAACTACTTTTTGATTGAAATAAATAAGTCTGCTTACACTAATAAATGGAGATCTCACATTTTAGCATGCCTAAGTTACATTTGTCTGCAAATAGCACTTCAGGAATTGATAATGCCCAACTATAAGTTGATCTTAAAAAAACGAATTAAAGTTGAATCCCTTAAGTTGGATAAAACTGCATTAGCAGGGAAAAATCATGCATGTGTTTAACTCATACCAGGCATTACGGATTAAGCCCTATCTGATGGTATATTTTTCTGCTAAAATAAAAAACTAGCTTTCTAAATCTACAAATAGGAATAAATCTGACAAAAGAGTGCATGCAGCCCTGGATTGTGCAGTGGGCAGATACCAACTGCTGATTTTGCGAACGGCCACAAGAATTTTTGGTTCACATAGTATGTGTGTGCCCTAAATTGATTACCATTCTGCGTATTTTTTAAAAACCTCAATTTTTAAAGATTGGAGTTAGATCAGCACGCCAGGCACTTATTAGGTCTCTATCTGGTGAGTCGATTCCGCTGTTATGCCAGCTGATAAAATGTTTAAGTGCAGCAGAAAAATGTCTGGTATCACCAGTTTGATTGTATTAAATATGCATTACTTGAACTTAAGAGATTCTCTGCACAGATTGATGCTGAGTGGAGCAAAGGATATAGGCTATTAAGGTAATAATCAAGCAATGTACTTATTGAAACTACCTTGGGTCAGACACAATTGATTCATTTTATTATTGTCCTTGAACTATGGAACCACAAATTAAGGCATGTTGGCACTTTCACAACCGATACGTACAATATATTTGCTATAGTCACTATTGACGTTTAAACAAAATAATAATTTTGATTCCTCAATGGTAACATTATTTATATCACTTGAACATAAGAGATCCTCTGCACAGTTTGATACCTAGTAGAACAAAGTGTATATCCTATTAGGGCAACAGCTAAGTAGTGTAATTACTGAGAGTATCTTGGGACAGATTTAATTAATGCACTTTATAATTGTTCTTGAACTATGGATCTATTAATTTTGGCACCTTGGCACTTTAACTCGAAAATAGGTGCAATACCTTGTTATGGTAATTATTGATGTTTAAAAAAAAAATTGTATCTTTAATTGAATTTCTATTTATTGCATGATCTGGTCCATATTTGATTTTATGATATATTTATGAATGTATTAGTACAATTGTTAATAATATTGCAGTACAGTAGTTTTCTGGTTGTATATATTATGTGAATTTGAAGATGTTTTGATTGCAATGATTTTTATTAATCATGCAGTAGAGAATTTAACTAACTAGTATCTTTTTCTGCTGCAATCTCAGTTGATCGTTGCTTGGGGCGGGCATATGGGCGAAGATTTGTCCCTCTGTTGTGCATATTTTTGCAGGCAGTAGTGCAGGTGGAAATTGGGTTCATTGTGCTATCGGATCTATATTGACCTTAATTATATTTTCCCATACAGTTCTTGCATAAGCTTAAGTGTGAGTAATTGAGTTTGGTGTTCATTTGAGCTTTCTGTAATATGTGGTCGTCACCATGCCAATTTGGACATGGTGCTGATAGCTTAAGTTGAGGTGGATCCCTTGTGGTTGGTGATCACTTTTAAGGCAAGTTTCGATAATAAAACATTCTATTTGGTAGAGAAGTAAGCCCACCAGAGTGTAATCAAGGGTCGAATGCTGCTTCCCTGGATTGAAAGTGTATTCTGCTGGCACGTCACTGCTTATTGCCCGTTTGGGGTCCTCATGTCGAGGGGCTCCATAACTTCCGTAAAGGTCAGGCCCGCTTGTCCTTCCTTGGAAGCCGAGGTTTTAAAGGTGATATTTGACAAATTTGGTTTTAGATTTCCAGCGCTTGATCAGCCGGGATTCCTGTAACAGATTTATGTTGAAATCCAGTTGAGAGGATATATGATGTGAGCTTTTTTGTCGTATGTCCAATGATAAAGACAGTCAAGGATTCAATTGTTGCTATTTTTGTTTTTAACAATGGGTGAATATGTGTTCATTATTAGCAGTGGGTTAACATTGTGTTGAAAGAACTCTGACAGCTGCATAGCCTGTAAGTTTGGATGCATCTCTGTTACTTTTCTGTTAATATCATCCGATACGTAGATGGCTAGGTCCAGTATGTAGTAGGTGGAGAAAGGCCAAGTGTGCATAATGGTTTTACCGGACCCAGAAGGCCGCCCAAACCGTCATGAGCACTTGGCAGTGTCCACCTCCTCTCTGGTGCTGCAACTGTAGCGTCTGGGTACGTTCCCTCGGGTCGCAGTTCCATCCTGCAAGACGCAAAATAAAGTAATACTAAAAATGATTTATTATCATTTTATTTTTGTCCTTTGCCTCTGCTGGATATCAGCGGGGGGGGGCAACGTTCCTCTGCCATAATAGAAGAGCTGCCCCTGCAAAAGCTGTGGGTTCTTATTTAAAAAAAAAAAATCACAAGCTACCAATGTATCTTTCCTTTATCAATTACCGGTTTGCTTCAATCATATAGATCGGAACAAGCTGTGGGGCAAGTGGAACGACTGGGAAATCCCATCAGCCCTTCTGAAATAGTTGGTCTTGCTGCACACAGACACATGGATAAAAGCTAAGATAGGGGCTGGTATTCATCTCTCCAGACGCATTTGACCTCAAAATGCCTGAAGCAGGGGTGCGTCCCCACCATGTTTCCTCTTTTAATAGCGGACAGAAGGTGAACTGCCACAACTGCCATACTCTGTAGCTGGGGGGTGGATATTATCTAATCCGTTTATCCTAATAGCTGCTCTCCAGTTGGGCTCCAATACTTGCTTGATGTAACACAAATTTACTTTGTCGAGAACGGCCTGATGATCAACTTAGAAAAAACTAAAACTCTGATATTCAATCAATGGAAAAAGGGCCCGATTTTGGTACTTAGACAACCAACTTCTGGAGACAGTAGCAGAATATAAGTACTTGGGAGTGTTAATAGACAGCAATAGGTTATTCACTCCCCAGAAAGAAGCCCTGAGGAGAAGAGGGAGTGCTCTAGCATTAAAAAACCTGAAGAAGACAGTTGGGTGTCATAGTTTTGCACCTTTTCTCCTAGTGATTCAGGCAAATCTTGTGCCAACAATAACCTGTGGGAGTGAGTCAATGCAGGGCAGAGATGGGATCCTGGAAGGATTAATGGTGGGTGCATTCAGACTGATCTTAAGCCTCCCTAAGTACACTTTATCAGTGCAGATACGGCTAGTTTGGCCTGCATATATAAAATGCTGGCATAGCATAAAGAGAGCACAATTAAACACCCTGAACACCCACCTTTGTATAGAATTAACAACCGGAGACAACTCTCCTGCAAGAGCCTACCTCAATGAGTCAATAAAACAACTGGGCCTACAGGACTTTGAGAAAATGCCTGTAACTCATGCATGCTTAAAAAATCTGGCAAATAAGACTATCAAGCGGACCTCACTATTTGAGGATAAAGTAACACCGCCAGCGAGAGCCCACGGCTTTTGCAGGGGCAGCTCTTCTATTATGGCGGAGGAACGTTGTCCCCCCCCCCGCTGAAAGCCAGCAGAGTCAAAGGACAAAAATAAAATGATAATAAATCATTTTTAGTATTACTTTATTTTGCATCTTGCAGGATGGAACTGCGACCTGAGGGAAGGTGGGCCACCTACCCAGACGCTGCGGTTGCTGCACCAGAGAGGAGGTGGACACTTCCAAGTGCTCATGACTGTTTGGGCGGCCTTCTGGGGCCGGTAAAACCGTCATGCACACTTGGACTTTCTCCACCTAGCTGCGTTGTACATCTGGGAGGAGAAACCAACAAAGGCTCCCAGTTTATGTCTAAGCACCGAACCAAGGTGCTCAGACCAATCCTAGTGCTTCTGACATGACATTGGGATTGGGAGCTGGGACCCTGCACTGTGCGCAGCAATTTCAGGACGCTGGAGCTGCGAGGATCGGAGGAAGACGGCAGCCATTGGAGAAGGTAAGTGCATTTTTCTTTCTTTATAATTCTTTTGTTTTGTTTGTGTTCCTGCTCCCCCGTCATGCCACTTTGCAATATGAGTGGCTGCTCCTGCTGCTTTGTATTGCACAGTTACATCACAACATCATACTTCACGCAAGCATTGTCCCGGAGAACTTGCAACTAAATTGCCACATTGTGAGATACCTAAATAATGTGAAAGGAAAACTGGCAGCTAACATCAACATTGAGGGCGAGCAGGGAGACCCAAGGCATGCCTGCATGAAGATAAGCTAAGGACCACCTCTGTCGCTGAGTGAAATTACCCTTACTCCAGGAGCCGAGGATGGCCCCAGCTGCACTAAACCCCTCCATGACTGTGTGGCCCCTACAGAGTACTCTTTTACCAAGGAACTCACTGCCGGTAAAGGACTGGCAAGCACCAGCGAAATGCCCAACCAATGCACTTTTCAGTCTTGATACTGCTTTCTATTTGTTGACTGTTCACTTACCCTTGCATCTTTGCACACTCCGGTTAATGACTTCACCCTGCCTGGGAACAGACAAGCACTCAGACACCACTAATGCACTGCTATGCTCTTTAAACTGGCAGTGCAATCTGGGAAACCTTCAAATCCATACTATACACCGTGATAATTATGTTTAATGAACTCCAGTGTGAGCAACACGTTTTATTAATCATTCAACAGATTGCAAAACATTGTAAGGAACTGGGTACATGGCACCCGCTGAGTACTTTAACCAATGAATCTATTGCTGGCAAGGGACTGAGAGGGCCTGGGGAAATGCACAACTAATACAGTTGTTTCTCTAGATACTGCTTTCTATTTTCTGACTCTGCTTACTTACCCATGCGTCATAGCTAGCACACTCCAGCTAATGACTACTCCTTGCCTAGGAATCGACGAGCACTTGAACATCACTTAAATGTTATATTGCGCTTTAAATTGTTAGTGCCATCTGGGGTACCTTTTATTAAATATTATAGAGCAAGTCTCTAATGTTTAATGCACTTCACTGTGAGTAACAGTTTTTATTAATCATGCAAGACATTGATAGGAATTGGGGGCATGCATCACTTTTGTACTTCTTTTTTTACTTGATGCTACTTTCTATTTGCTTGTTTTGCAAATTCACCCTTGGGTCCTCGACCTTGTACGCTCTGGCCAATTATGTTATCCTACATGAGAGCTAACACTATACTGTGAGGTAATGTTGTTTTAATATGTATATTTGTATGTGTTGGAAAGTGGATTATTAGTAGTGGTAAATATGAATCTACCACTGGCAATAAGTCCACTAACATAGTCTAGGGATCAGAATAGGTCTCATAAAATTATTACTTTTCTCAACCGTTGGTAGCTTGGCTGTGAGCAGGCACGCTCAACTTCAGAGACAGGCATGCAAAGCATTAAAAACACCAATTCAGTAAATAATTAAGACACAACCCAGAAGAAAAAATCAAACACCAATTAAAAAAAATAGGGAATATTTTATACAAATAGGACCTATTATTATCATTAAAATGACACCAAAATGAAAAAAAGCCAATGCAGGGAACCGGAGATATGAATTTTGAAGGATTTAGCACTATATAGCACATAAAAACCTATAGCTCTTTTTGCGACATCTGGTCGTGCTAGACCGAGACAAAGCCAAAGTATCAGGCCACCCACGATGAAGCCCTGTGCTGCCACCCCTTGCGGTAGTCCTTAGTCAAAGTTTTACCTTCAGCTTTAGAAACTTTTCAGGAGCTTTTTGTGCCGGGGTTCCTCGATGTTCTTCACAAGTCCGGGTTCAGTGAGGGCTCGCCGGCTTGCTTTCCAAGGAGCTCCCTGTCAAACTCTGAAAGTCGAACCTCCATTCTGGGGAATCTCGGTGATGGTCCGGATGAGCTCTGTTAACCTGTAGCTTGTAGAGAGTCCACTCTTTATTGCTCTTGAAGCAAGTTAGGTCCACAGGGCTGCTGTTCCAGACTGTGCAGCAAGTGCTGTCAGTCAGAGTGCAGGGTGCGGTTGGTGCAAATCAAACTTCCGGCATGGACCCTTCTTCTTCTTTTAGTGTCAAGCAGTCAGATGCTTATTCAATTTTCTCTGGAGTCAAGCAGGAGGGCACTCCTTTCCAATGAGGTGCAGGGCAACAACCCTGAGCATGACCACTTCCTCTAAAGTGTGGCATAATTGTTTACCAGAGAGCACTATTCCTCCAATATTCAATATGGCTGAAATCTCAGCAGAGGAGTAAGAACTTGTTAAACCAACCCCCAGTATGGCTCATTCCTATACCTCTCATCTCCCCAACATCTGCAAATTCCTTCCTTATGCTTCCCATCAGAGGGGATGTGGTTAGATACTCCTGGCCTTTTCTGCCTATTCCCTTCTTCCTTTAAGCTCATGGTTTACAACCCCTCCCCTCTGCTCTGTCATTCCTGTGTAGCAGAGCCCTCTCCTGCTAGATAGCCTTTCTCCCTGGATGCCCCTTATCATCTCATCAAAGCAGCCTGCCTAATCCTGTTAACGCTAACCAATCAGGGGACACCACAGGAAGGCTGAGTTTTGATTTACAGACAAGAAAGTCTCATAACATATTTTCTGTACATTTCAGGATAAATTAAATATCATATTGTTGGATTTATCAATACTATTCTCCTAAGTCCTTGAATACTATTTTTCAGTAATCCGTAGCAATAGTTATGAGTTCATAAACTATTGCAATGTTAAGCTTTGTGGCTGTAGATCTACTATGGGGAAAATGAAATGTCAAATTTCTCCAACACCAGGGCTTATAGAACACATTTTATAAGGACCCCGCTTAAAGCTACATTACTCCCCATACCTGGGATAACAGGGGAGACTTTGGGGATTCTGAATATTCAAAAATATTGTAGGTCCTAACTCCACAATGCTCCTAGCACAAAAGTCGATTTTTGGAAGCACTTTCCCGCCATGGGGGAAGTGATATTTGCAGTTTCTCTATTCCCACGGCATATAAAGCATATTTTATAAGGATCCTCCTCGTCAGTACCTGACCCTTACCCATGGGGGTACCTATTATGCCACAATATTGTAGTCTATCAATTTTTAAGTGCCCTAACACCAAAGTTGTGTTTCAAAACAATTTACATTTAAAAGCATTCTGCAACACAGGGCTGCTTTTAAAATGACCTCAGGCTCTCAGTAATGCATACATGCAAGTGCCGAGAGGTCTTCTAGACTCTAAACTGACATGCCTTATTATATACTAGGGAGGTACAGGTAGTTTTGATCCCCCTGCCCTATTATGTACTTGGGGCTTAAAGGATAGGTCATGTCAACCATAGGGGTACCCTAACACATAGTGTACCCTAATGTGTGTGTGTGTGTGTGTGTGTGTTTTTACTGTATTTTCACCATAGCACTTGAACTGGGTCTGGTTAAGACCTTGGTATCAAATGCCTGAGAATTACACAAACACAGGGTTTAATTCTGATAAATGATTTATTGGTTATTGGTTCAACATAATGATTGTGCATATTGTATAGGTTCACTATAATGATGCATAATGCTTTGTTGATCACTGCAATAAAGACAATGATTCCTGCTAAAGGTATCTTAATGTGGTTTATTATGATTAAACTCACTTGGTATGTTTGGGCGACACCTCTAGGAGGCCACCAGTGCTTACACAATGTCATCTATTGTATATTCTATCTGTCAATGTATATACTTGTAAATTACTGTGTAGTATTTAGTATTGTGTGTGTGTGTAACAAATGTGCTTCTTTTTCTCATGAAAACATACTGACTGGACAGTGATTAACTCTGTGTTATTGTGTGCTAGTGTTGGTGATTACTAGCCCACATCACCTCCCTTCAGTAGGCCTTAGACTGCTCTGCTTCGCTACCCTGAAAACATCAAGCACTACAATGAGGTGAGGACAATTGTGGACCCATTACTTGTAATGGCTCCACAACTAATAGCTCAGTTTCCAAAAACATTGATTATATGTATTCTGTGCATACTCTTGTCGCAGGATTGCCACTGGAAATGATGCGATTGTGAGCCACCACAATTGTTTAATAATTATAGATTGGCTATATTTGCTACACAATCCTTCATCTGCCTCATCTTCTGCAGTATTTAACAAAAAAAGATTTGTTTCTAGAGCTCAAATGGTTTTAACGTTACGGAAAATTGAATGATACGTGTTGCAGCGCAGTGGAAGGCAGTTTGCAAAGCTGGACTGGTCACCTTTCTGTTGCTTATTACTATCTTGGGTGTTAAACTGGTACTAATGAGGTGCAACCAATGCCCAGAGACTGTTACAAAGTTTAGAAATGACAAAATAAAAAAGTAATACTATTACAAAATCTGCTTCACTATTTTGCCTTAATTTTCTGCATAATTTACTCAACCCTGCTGCAAAATTTGTCACTCTCCTGCCTCTTGATTCCATTTCATAGCTTCTTCTCTAAAATAGCGCAAACAGGTATATCCAGCTAATAGTGTTGAACGCTTTCTCCAAGTCTATTGACACTATCAATCAATGGAGGTCTGAAATGGGGTCTGTCGGCAGAACATGAAAGAGCCGTCTGCGCATGGGTTGCAATCACGAGTTGGTAGGTGTTTAGCGCATCTGATACTTATTGAATGTGTAAAATACTTTAACCTTTGTTACATTTCCGGCTCAAACCTGCCAAAAGGATAAAAGCATACAATATTTACTGTATAGACAGGGGCAGCAATGGTGGGGGAGTGTCGCCTCACTGGCTCAGATCCAGCAGCGAAAAAATAAAACAATATTTACTTATCATTTTATTTGTAAGCCGCTGGCTCAGCCTTGTGTGCAGGGAGAGGCAGCCCAGGGCATGGGAGGGGGAAAGAGGAGTGCTATGTGTACTCCTTGAGTACACATATGTGTTTGGCTGGCCATCTCAGGCCGACCAAAACACACATGCGCACTGAGGTTTCTCTAACCCGACAGTATTTAACAGCCGGGTTAGAGAAACCCCACAGACTCCCTGACCTGAGCGGAGCATATTTTGTAGCCCACTAAGGCCAATCCCCTCGCTGCACATAGTCGCAGTGTCTGCAAGGACAAGGAAGTCCTAGCATCGAGACGCAATGTTTTACATGTAGTAACAGGTGTTATTTGCACCCTATAAATAACATGCCCCGTGGTGTTGTTATTTATCAGGTGTGATAAATAGCACCTACATTTGTAATTAGCCCTTATTGGTACCTAGGACTAGTGCAGACCTTTTGAGAGAGAACACCCACATTGCACAATCACCTTCAGACTATGAGCACCCACTTTCTACAATCACCTTCGGTCTATGGGCACCCGCATTCTACAGTCACCTTCAGACTATCAGCACCCTCATTTCCCAATCATGTTCAGACTATGAGTACCCACATTCTACAGTCACCTTCAGACAATGAGCACCCACATTCTACAATCCCCTTTAGACTATGAGCACCCACATTCTACAATCCCCTTTAGACTATGAGCACTCACATTCCACAATCAGCTTCAGACATTGAGCACCCCATTCTACAGTCATCTTCAGACTAGGGGCAGCCACATTCTACAATCACCTTCAGACTATGAGCACCCATATTCTACAGTCACCTTCAGACTTTGAGCACCCACATTCCACAATAACCTTCAGACTATGAGCACCCACATTCTACAGTCACCTTCAGAGTTTGAGCACCCACATTCTACAGTCACCTTCACACTATATGCACCAACATTGCACAATTCCCTTCAGACTTTGAGCACACACATTTTACAGTCACCTTCAGAATATGGGCACCCACATTCTACAATCACCTTCGGTCTATGGGCATCCACATTCTACAGTCACCTTCTGACTAAAAGCACCCACATTTCACAATCATCTTCAGACTATGAGCACCCACATTCTCCAGTCACATTCAGACTATGGGCACCCACATTCTTCAATCATCTTCATACTATGAGCACCCCATTCTACAGTTACCTTCAGACTATGGGCACCCACATTCTACAATCACCTTCAAACTATGAGCACCCATATTCTACAATCACATTCAGACTATGGGCGCCCACATTCTTCAATCATCTTCAGACTATGAGCACCCACATTCCACAATCACCATCAGACTAAGAGAAGGTCATTACCTCATACTGTCTGCTTTCTGTCTCAATTCCACCTACACATTTCAGTCTGGCAATCCAGGCTGAAGCTTTATTATATGCCCTCCTTCAATCTGATTAAAAGCTGCTTAGACTCCCCATTCAATGGTTTTTATTTTCTGAAAATTCCACTTGCATTTATTTTTTATCATTTTCTATGACTTTGTCAACATTTATTTGTTGTTCTGTGCAAGAAAATGAACACACATTTTTAAATATGTATTTGTCCTGTTATGTTCAATTTCACAAGACCAACCACAAGTTATTTATTAATTTATTGGTAATTTCTAGTGCTTTCTAAAGCACCCAAAGCCCCGACAGTGTGATGATAAACAGACTAACACTGCAAAGGAGGTGCCATATAGTTGGGCATGTATGAACACCTGACATAGGAAAGATTAAATGTTAATTATGTCTAAAGTCATAGAAACAACCTTTGACTGATGACCTTAGGCATCTGCCTGACAACCGGATGTAAACGTCCCATATTTTCCATTCAGTGAAACTGCATAGCCACTGGAAGACCTAGGAGCTAGCATTTTAAAAGCCTACTTTCCATGTTTGCCATTTTTATAATGTATACAAGCAGAGAAAAACATTTATTTCTGTAAAGAGGTGAAAACAATCAGCAAAAATGGAAAACGCTTAGGTATTTACGATGCATGATTATTGGAAATACATGTCTTTTAAAAAACATCTATGTAAAATGTTGGAAAGCATTAACTTAGTTGTTTTTTCTACTTTGCCCCTTATTCGCCTGTACCCACACAGAAGCCATGCACTCTACTGGAAGAAATATCTTGCACATGAAACTACTCCAATCCCATTATCACCCACTAATTGAATGTACTCCCTTTGCATTCTCCTTGTCAAACATACACAGGGAGAGGGTCCCCTGCCCATTTCTCGAATGTTGTAGGATGAGATGGCTTGTACCTCACTTGTATGGTTGTTTAGCATGCTGGTACATGTTGTAAGTATGTACTGTTTTGCCTTTTCTTGTTGTGTCAATCAGAGTTGTTTTCTATCAGAAGGCTTTAAAGTTTCTCTTTTGGGCTATGTGAGCCTGAGTTCTACGAAGTTAACTACAAATATTTAGAAGCTGCTGAGGTGTCACCTTCAGTGATCACAGAAGCGAGAAAGTTGTCAGAGGTGTTGGAGGAAGGATGGAGCTGGGCAGTGGAGAAGATAGTATAGGATATATGTTTATAGAGCGCTCGAATGCTGAGGTGTCTTGGCGCTGGTGTAAATGGAAGTGTTGCAGCCTACGTTGCAAAGTCTATGTTAAGGCGAACAGCCAGGTCTTCAGTTCTTTCCTAAAGGATTGTCTGTTAGACTGAAATCGCATGGCTGTTAGCAATTTATTCCACAGCTTTGCTGCACAATTTGAAAAAGTTCTTCCACCCCATCTCACTTTCCTAATCCTATCAATGTGGAGAAGACCCAAAGTGCTAGATCTTAAGGAGCGGACTGGGGTTTAGGGCCTGAATTTTTTTTGAATATCTTTAGCTCCCCCACCATAAAATGCTTTGTGGACCAGGCATAACGCCTTAAATTCCACCCGTTGCTGAATGGGAAGCCAGGGATCAGGGTCTGAGCAGTTTGTCATGCCTTCTCCACAACTGATTGTTGTTTTTTTTCTTGACAATGTCACATTGTCCACTGCAATTTCGAATATTCCCTTGTTAATAATTTCACACTGTTGCTCATTAGTTTTGTTAATAACACTCTTATAAGCAGATTTGATCAAGCAAGATTATTTCACAAAAATCATGCGCCATCAATCCCCTACTTGATGTAGATTTGAGCCATCACACAATCTATAAAATCTGATTACAATCTGATTTGTCATAAAAATGTATTTGTTTTCATCTGTTTCAATTTAACTCCTTCTACATCTTTAAACACTTCATAATAAACATCCTTTCTGTCTTCCAATTCGATTTCTTCTCTCTTCCTTTCTCTTGCTCTACGTTTAGTCTCTTTTGTCTTGCATTTACAGCATTTATGTATCAATATTACCATTAGTATGACAACTGCAACAGCAATTATTGGTGATAGTATTCTCCCTAACAAGCTATTACTTAGTGTTAGAAACCAATTACTTACTGAGGAAACACCCTTACCGAGTTTCTCCCATGCACCATCAATCTTCAATTCAGTTAAATCATTACGCAAATGTGTAATGTTACTGATATTCCCTCTAAGTTTTTACTTTTGGCAGGAATATAAGTGCAACATTGTTGAATTTTCAGCATACTACAGACTCCGTCCAATTTTGACAATAGTACATCAAGGGCAATTCTGTTTTGTAAATCCATAGATCTCATGTCCACCATCTCTGTGTCAATCATTTAGAACCCACCAGCAGTATCCGTTGATAAACGCTCAACTACTGTCGACAATTTTCTAATTTCATGTGAGTTCAAAATTACTCCCACTGAAGGTAAAAATGCACCAAAAATATTACCCACTATTTCTGCAGCACTAATTCCTCTTTAACTCTGTGTTTTATTGGTTCCATGATTTTCATTCACACAGTAGATTTTGGGAATTACTATCCCCATGTAACAACATCCATACCAATGCTGTGGCAACCTATAATACACATTTTTACCACACACATAATCAACTTGAGTATAGACTAGATCAGTACCACCTCTTAGTCCCCAACCATCTGTAATTACGGAGGGATATGTTCACATTCATTAGAACCAATGAAAAAATTGTTATATTCAGTCTTTTGTCTTAGTTAGCAAAGCTTCCCTTTGTGATGCCAGTCTAGAATCATTGCAGAATATGTCTCACCTTTCTTGTATTCACCCTCCCTATGAGCCCATGGAGGTATATTAGTCTGCAGCCTTTCTTTTAAAATATTGTCACCTATCTTCTACAGTATTTTTAAATTGTATTTCTACACTACATAACCTAAAGGTTAGATTATTTCAATGCACATGTATAGTATCTATTGATTTAGTAGTATTTCACAATTCTCCCATATACTCTACACTCTTCTCACTACCCACCATATACATGTTCTTTTTAATAGGAACTTCTGAAAACACTAAATCATAGTTAGAGCAAAACTTCAGAAATTGCTCTTTGTCATAGAATAAACTGGTTAGTACACTATACGAAATTCTATATGTTAATGGAAGGTGGTGATAAGTCACCCCTTCTGACACAGACGAGGGTAATTGCATGTACACAAAACTCTTGCATCCATACTGTCTACGTACCTGTTAGGCCTGGCACCATTGGCGTAGGTCTCCTTTCTATCTTTCGCTTTTGTCTCCTCTGTGTTTGCTTGTGTTAGATGCTCTGGGCGCTGTGCCACTCCCATTCAGGGCCACAGCGCAAATGCTCCCTATGTTAAAGTGACCGTATGAAGCGGTATTCCCTCTAACCCTAGCTGATCCAAGGAATATGTTTGGAAAGTCAAATTTAGTATGCCTGAGCTCAGAATATTAGAGTACATCTTTCAGTGAGGATTATTTTTGTATTCGGTGTTTAAAAATACCACTTCTAGAGAGGAGGTATTTTCTTGCCTAAGTCTTCCAGTGTGCTCTGCTGTTATGTGTATTGGCTGTCTGGTTTTGGAGGAACAGGGCAGGCTGAGCCCGACCTGGATTGAATAGAGAGTTCTGCAGTTGGAGTATTGGGAGGGGTGACCCTTTGATCTGGACAGGGCTGTGCCTGGTAAGATAAATGATGGCTCCACCTCCCACTGTGCGTCTGATGACCCCCTCTTCCTGAAAGGCAGGATGCAGCCTCGTAAACAAAGTGCTCCAGGACCACACCGAACTGGTTCTGGCTGGGTTCAGTGACTTGTGACTCTTGAGAACAAAGACTTTTGGGGTATAAATATCTGTGCAAAAACCCTTACACGGTGTGTTACTTCGGGATGTCAAGATGAACCTCTTTCCGTGTAACTAGAGGGAAAGGACTTTGAAACTTTCTTCCATCTTGCTGAAGCAACTACCCAAGGGGCTTGCCTCCTGCTGAAGTCTCATGGACATTAGACTTCACCCATCAGCCTTCTGAATTCCTATTAAGGGGGATTCTACTCGCAGGAGAGGCTTCTGTCGAGAATTCCAGAACCTCTGGGTCTACTTCCGGGAAACGCGGGCTGAAAATCATCGCTATTGTGGGCTGCTGCAGCTGAGAAGCTGTTGCCGCTGAAAGCCCGCATTTGCCTGTGCTATGAGAATTATCACTATCGCGGGCCGCTGCAGCTGAGGAGCTGTTGCCGCTGAGAGCCCGCATCTGTCTGTGCTACGAGAATCATCGCTATCGCTACTGTGCTCCGCTGCAGCTGAGGAGCTGTGCCGCTGAGTGCCCACCTTTAATCACCGTCTCAGGATCATCGTGAGTACATGCCGCAGACCACTGCAGCTGGGAGCTACGGCCGCTGCGAGTCCGCCTGTCATCATTGCGGCTCCCTCACGGAGCTGCGTGCCGTGCCCCTTTAATCCTCAGGTACATTGTGCATCACCTGGTCGCGTAGACCCCCGCCTCGAACTAAGTTCGTTTCACACGCTTTTGATTGCTTGTATTGCTTTTTAAGTGCACGTATATTTACGTGCATTGTGACTTCTTGATCGCTTTGGAGCCTTGTGTTAAGCCTATATAAAGATACTAATTTTTCTATAACTACTTGTGTGGTGTCCCTTTGAGTTGTTGTGTATGGTCATAAATGCTTCACACACTGCCTCTGAGATAGGCCTGTCTGCTCGTGCTACATTACCACAGGGTTGAGCAGGGGATATCAAAGGGTGTAGACCCCTTACTCTAACTTAGGAAGAAGGGTCCCTATTTGGACAGTGGCGCCAGCCACTGCCAACTAGAGATCCCCATTTCTAACAGTACCCATACAACAATTTTGTAAAAACATTTAACGAAAAATTATTATTAGAGTTATTTGATGTAAGTTATTCCCTGTTAGTTTTTTAATATTAGTCTCTGGATCGCCTTTAAGATCTTTCCTTACGTTAATTGTTTGTATTTAAATAATTGTTAGTAGAATTAACATTACCAGGATATATAAAATAAGGCTCTATTAAAATTATTATTAACCAGACAAACAGTATTGTAAGAATACATAGAAAGCAGGTGTTAAGGCAACTTCGCCTAGTTAGACCTTGATCTTGATTACCAGTCTAATTTCTAGCCATTTTATAAGAAAATTTAAAAAAAACTATAGAATCTATAAAAATCTAAAATGTGTCAAAATTTAAATTTCTGTTTGTTTGACAAGGTCATTTTTATTTGATAAGGTTTGTGTACCCCACACTTTTTGAGCCTCAAAGTCACTTTTCAAGCCTCAAAGTCTAAAGACACAATTTATTCTCAAATCTCCTCTTTCTTTTTCTGCACCCTTTTTCTTTCGCACTGTTCATTTAGGGTGGCTCATATGGTGAGTTGTCTCTAGAACAAAACTCCATGATTTATTTTTCCCAATCGTTTGATGCAGCAGCCTAATATGTCCATTCAGGTGCTGTATACTTCTTGTTTGGTATTTCTGCCCTTTTTGTACTTTGTACTGTATTTTCTCCTCCTTCAGTATCACTTTGTTCAGATTAGCTAGAAATTTCAATCATAATATCTGGAATTTTCTCACTCAATGTATATTTCACTTTCTTTACTCCCCTTGACCATTACTCACCATTTCTTGTTTGTTTCCCAGAAACACTATCTACTTCATTCAATTCAAGACTTCACTTAGCTGATTCCCTTTTTTCTTTTTCTCAGTCCTTTTCAGGGATCAACACTCTTTCAGCGGCAGCAATGATAATGCTTTGAGACCCAGTAGCTTGAGCCTACTTTACTTGATTCTCAGGCTGTTCATGTTCTTTTTTTTCACTTTGTTCACCTTCAACTGACTCTGCGCTTTCAAGTGGACATGGGACTCGACATGTATGACTTGAGTGAATCCAGTTTGGCAAGCCTCCACATTTAACTGCTGTTGTTGAAATAAGAATTACCTGAGATGGCCCATTCCAACGAGGTTCCAAACACAACTTCCTCGCGTGTTTCTTGAAGAGCACCCACTCTCCGAGGCTCATGTCATGTGCTTGTTCTTGTTGTACTGTAGTTGCGATTTCTCCAACCTAGTGAGACACAGAAGACACTACATCAGCCAATCCTTTGCAATAATCAAGCACTAAATATCAGCCATGTTCATAAGTTGATTTGCTGGGACTGCCGGTCATCTCATAGCCCTTCCCATCACAATTTCATGTCTGGACAGTCTAGTTCTTCTGGCGAGGATACTTCTCAAACTCATTAATACCAATGGTAATGCATCAGGCCATTTCAGTGTTGTGGATGCACAAACCTTAGCAAGTCTAGACTTTATTGTGCCATTTACTTGTTCAGCCACTCCGGATGCCTCAGGTCGATAACCATAATGCAATTTTTGCTCAATTTGTACTGCTGCACAAATCATTCGAATTATCTCATTATTAAAATGAGTATCTCTATATCAGCTTCTAATGAGACTGGAAATCCGTATCTAGGAAAGATCTCTCTAAGAAGCAATTTAGCAACAGTTAAGCTGTCATTACGTCTTTTTGGATATGCCTCAACTTAACGAGAAAACAGACAAGCAAACACTAATACATACATCAATCCATGGCAAGTAGGCTTTTCTATGAAATCAACTTGCATCCTTGTAAATGGACCTGCTGCTTTTCCAATTCGACTCAAACTGACAACTGATTTCCTTCCTGCGTTTTGTTGTTGACAAGTTATGCACCTTCGGCAGAGACTTTCTGCAATGACTCTAAACTTGGTGTTAAACCAAGTTTGTTTGAAGAGTGTAATCATAGCGTCTCTACTCACATGTGTAGGACCATGACAGACTTGGGCCATCTGGGTTAATAGACTATCTGGCAATATTGGACTTTCATCAGTGTAAACCCACACTACATAATTTGTCCTGCTTGTACGACCTGCTTTGATCCACCCTTCTCTTTCTGGTTTACCAGCTGCATCTTGTAACTTTCTAATTTCTTCCATGTTCCAACAGATGAAAACATTAGATTATATTCTGCTTGATCAGATCGTTCTTTCAATTGCTACCCAATTGATTGTAAATTAACTTTGAGCATAATAGCGTGCAATTTTGTCGGCATATCTATTGCCCACAGTAAGATAATTACAGCCAGATTTGTGTGCTGAACATTTCACCACCTAAATTTTTGCTGGCAATTGTAGTGCTATCAATAGATCTCTTACCCACTCTCCGTTTCATATTGGTAAACCCAAAGAGGTTAAAAATCCACGTTGGGACCACAACTGCCTGAAGCTTTGCACAACTCCGAAACCATATTGACTATACGTAAATATGGTTACCCTCATGTGCTTTGCAAGACAAAATGCCCTCGTTAATGCCACTAACTCAGCTACTTGTGCTGAACTCACTCCTTTCAACCATGTTGCTTCAATAACACTTGCCACCGTACAAAATGCATATGCAGGTCGCGAGGTACCTTCTTGATATCTCAAGCATGGTCCATCCACAAACAGTACAAGATCAGATTCAGGCAAAGGAGTATCTTGTATGTCAGGTTTTGGCTTTGTACACATGGTCTGCTTCATCCACCACCACTTCACAACTTAGACTTGGCAAAAAAGTAGCTGGATTCAAATTCGTACATCCTATCACTGTCGCATTTTCAGCTCCCAATATCACCCTTTCATATTTTGTTAACCGATTGCTTGTAAGGTGCTATGTGCAAGTTCGTGTTAACAAAATCTCAACTGAATGTGGCACATACACTTTCAATGGATGTCCCATTACAATTGTTTCACTCGGCTCCAAACTCATTCAAGTAGCAGCAACAGTTTTTAGACAACCAGGCAAAGCTGCAGCCATGGGGTCAAGTGTGGCAAAGAAATATGCCACTGGAGGGCCTGCTGTTCCATGCATTTGAGTTGGATCTGAGCATTCACATCCGTTACGGTCACTGCAAAATAATGCAAAATCCTTAATGATATCTGGCATTCCCTTTGCGGGTGCTCGGCAGAAAGTGTCTCGCAGTTCAACAAATGCTTTCATGCATTCATCATCAAGATGTACAGGATCCGACACATCTTCGTGCATCAGTCTTTGTAATGGCTTAACTATCAGTGAAAAACTATTGATCCACTGTCTGCCATATCCAAACATTCTCAAATCATTCAAACTTCTTTCTGTGTTTTTAGTGGATTCATTTGCAAAATTGCATGGATCCGATCTTGAGACACTGATTCCTTTCTCAATTTTGTGACCCAAATAAAGAACTTCTTTTTGACAGAATTGCAAGTTTGCTGCTGACACTTTATGCCCACCTAGTGCCAAATGGTTCAATAGAGCAATCTGTTACACAAGCTTCTTTTGTCTTTGACACAAACAAATAAATAATCAATATATTGAACAAGGACTAGGCCTTACTAGTGATTCCAAACATTTCTTCAATATCTGATTGAAGATTAAGGGGCTCTGTGTATACCCTTGAGGAACTTGGCATCATGCCAAAACACAGTTTTCCAAACCAGAAGGCAAAAAAATATTGGCTATCTGGATGCAAAGGCTTGACAAGGATCAATCACTGAAAACCATTCCGCTAAACAGGGAATATGAGAAAGAATGACAGCTGGATTTGGAACTATTGGACAACACGTTATTACTATCTGAGATACCTTTTGCAAGTCCTGAACTATTCTATACTTCCCATTAGGTTTGCTAATTCCCATAATAGGTGAATTACATGGACTCCCTAGAATCTCTTTAAGGATACCTTGCTCAATCAACATTTCAATCACAGGAGTTACTCCTGCAATTGTTTCAGGACTCATTTTGGAAACTGGTGCTCTTGGAAAATCTGCATTTGGTTTGACTGTATTCTGAATTAGGCTACTCCTTTCTCAAGCCAATGTCTTTCCCTGAAACATCCCACATATCAGTCAACACTGTATCTCTCAATTCAACAGGCAAATCCTTCACTGTACACAGAGGATATACATCATTTGCTTCTGTTCCCTGACTTGCAATTTTAAAAACAACATCCTTATCTTTTGTATGAAATGCTATTCCATCTTGTGTAGGGTAAATGGACCAATTCATCTCACAAAGCAAGTTCCTTCCCAATAGATTAACTGTACTTGTATCACACACCACAAATCGGTGTAAAGCTTGGAATCCTCCAATTGGAACATTCATTGGTTTAGTCACTGGGGTCTTAATCAATCTGTTTGAAACTCCTGCAACTTGGATACTTTCTCCCGAGAGGGGTAGGTTGGGAAATTCCACAGTTCTCACAGTTGAATGGGTAGCACCAGTATCTACGAGGAATGTAATTGAATTTCCGTCAACCTCGCCATCCACATAGGGACCAATCTAATCTACCTCTAATAGTGCGACAATCACGCACTCCTCCTCCCTCATGCACCGTCATTGAGATGTATCTGAATCGTTGTCTTACCCTTGCATTAAATATTGTGAAGCCACCTGCACTTTGAATTTACTTAATCATTAGTATGGAAACCCACATTTGCATTGTATTTTTGTACTTGACCATTCGCATTTTGATTTTGCATAGGAACTTGAGGTATCTGCTGACCCTGACCTCTACCAACTGACATTTGCTGATTCTAATTCTGTTGATTCATCTGCATCTGATTCATTTCATTTACTCCTGTAATACCTGTGCTTACCTGTAGACTTCTAAACTAGCGCTTCCAATGCCCCAACTTGTCACATGCATGACACAGAAATTCTTTTACATTTCAACTCTATTACCTCTACCTCTCCCTTGTTGAATTGGTATCATTTGTGTCACAGTATTTCCACTCGATACTACACCTCTCATACCAGTAGTAGTTTGACCATTTAGTTGGTAACCTTCTATAAAATCTGTAGTCACAAATCCTCATTTCTTCTCCGCTTTCATCTGAGCCAACATTAGTTTTTCTTCTATTGTTTGTGTTTTGTATCAATGTCATCACCACAATACTTTGCATAACGAAGAATTTCATCAATTGTCTTACTCTCCCAACAGATCAAATGCTGCTGAATCATAGCACTAATTTCTGAACTCAATCCATACACAAACCTATACACAAACTGTCTCATATCTTTCTCAGTAATATTTTAAATACCACTGTACTGTTTAAACACATGTAGGAGCCTTTCTTAATAAGCATGCACTGATTCTTTCAATTCTTGCATATTTCTGTCTATTCTCACCCAACCTGTTTCTTTTGGTGAAATCTTCCATTTCAGATATGTAATAACCTGATTATATTTTTTTTTTCATAACCTCTTCATGGTGCTCCTGTTTTAGGATTTCTTGGATATTCTTATATTGGCCAATCTATAGCAATTGTTCACTCAACCCACAAATCAGCTGGAACTATAACATCAAACAAGCCATCTAAATCCTTCCACAAATCTTTTGAAACCTTTACAAACATCTCTACTTGTTTATACCATTGTACTGTTTTTTCTCTCAACCTCAGGAAATCATTTGTAAATGATAATATATCCTGTCTTGACCATGTAACATGAACATACACACCTCCTGGTACTTCTCTCATCGGTTATATCATCGCCTGTCTCCCTTACAGGAAACAATGGTAAAGCTATTGAAGTCACTGTTGTATCTTCCTTCTTTTTAGCCCATCTTCCTTTCAACCGATCCAACTTTCCCCATTGTTTCAATGTGCTAACCAACTCTTTCATTTGTAAATGCTTTCCTGAAACATTCAAGCTCTCTAAATCTTTGTCACTAAAATCTAATTTATATGTTTTTGTAGGGCGTTAGACTTCTCTATCTCAATTCCAAATGTTTGTGCAATTTCAGCAAGCTGTACATGTGGATTTCTCGCTTTCCTAGTAATGTTTTTACACATAAAAAGAAATTCTTCATTCTTATATTTACTTAATCTATTTGAACTAAGTGTACCAAGAATAAGTTCTTCCAACTCTGCTTTTAATTTACCCACATCTATACTTGAATTAGTATTCTGTACACTACAACCAGGTGCTATTTCTTTTAACCATTCATCTCATTCTTCCGGTGAAGGACCTAATGATTTCTCAGTATTTTCACTTGTTTCACTTCTTGACTATCTTGATATGGGTGTCACTCTTTTCTCAATCTGCAATAATCTTTTTGGATCTAAATATATACCTCGTTTTGGTGTTCCAACTAGTTTTTCTGTAATGTCAACTAATGATTCTGATTCTCCTGTAACTACTCTCATATATGCGCCACTTTTTTCATTAAACTCTTGATTAGATTAATTTATTTTCCTGTAAATGTTATGAACTCCATTCGTATTTCTATCTGGTATTGCTAAAGCATGCACTCAAGAAATGCCTTGTCCATCATTGTATAATGGAACAATTGGACCAATAGTAACTGGAACTGACAAAACATCTGGGTTCATTTGTGCTATTATTCTTGGCAACTCTTCTCTAACTGAATTTTGATTTTGACTCATACTTACAGCAGTTTTTTCTTGAAGGACTTATCTCTGAATCAATGGAGCACTCGGTAAATAATTTGTCTCTACTCCATTCTGTTCTTCTTGAAACAGAGGAGGTCTATTTATTCATAAGTTGTTTAAAAATTCATCAACTAAGTCATTAATGTCCTCAACAAATTCAGTATTTTTAAATCTTTGTTACTCATTTTTCTTCTTTTTGTTCTTAAATGTGTGTCCTTCTTTAGTCTCAGCTACCATAACTGGAAACACCCTTGCTCCTTCTGCTATGTCTCTTCCCCACATTATCTGTTGAGCATCCCATTTTGCTTCTGAATATCAACTCACAGTATTCTTGAATTTAGTCTGATACCCATATCTTTCTCTTTTGCATGCCTCATGTTCCCATTCTTCAAGAGCTTCGTACTGCATAGATCTAGGATTAGGTCTTAAATCATTCATTTGTCTCCTTAAATTCTCTAAAATTCTAGTATTAACAGTACCATTCTCTGGAAATGCTCAAGTAACATCTTGCTAAGTGTATTTCATTCAATTGTCTAACCAAGTACACGTTTGATAACCCCTTTCTAATGACATGTATGATACGTGAGTGCCTTCAGGAGCTACAGGAATCCCTTCTGTAATAGGTATTGGCTCATCTTCACTAAATAAAGTTTTCAACAATTTTTTAATAACTTCATTATTATTCTACACTAATGCTAAATTATATAAGTAAATCTTCAACTGTTCTTCTTCTTCTATTCTATGATTCTCCGCTACCAACCAGTATTAGTGACACTGTCCAATCCCAGCACGACTCACATCAGCCAACCTATACCAGCGTTGCACTTTCTGTGACGATTTCTCACCAACCAACCAATACCAGCGCTGCACTTTGTGAGGCCAGTATAACTCCTGTGACTGACCCTCCATTACAAAATCAGCGTCAGCATCTTTTCAAAGTCTTTAATGAAACAAACTACATAAAAACCTTATCTTGTCTGCTCCACTTAAAGAGATACTTGAAAGAATCATATACTCTGAGCATTCTCTTGCTCCTAGTAAAACCTCAACCAGCACGATTTTTCCCTCACTCAAGTGAAAAACTCTCGGGACTTGCCCAGATGCACTTTCTGAAGTGACCCAAATAAGTCTCCACTATTCACTTTTCAATGTTACCAGTGCAATACCGACAATACGACCATTGCTCAGCACTGCATGAACAGCAGGCAACACACACTTACTTAGTGTATGCCACACTAAGACTGCCCTTAGGCTTATTCCGGGATCTTAGGCCAACTACCAACCAGTTACTTTCATTAAGGTGAACATCAGACAACAAAATGAAACATAAAGGTATGTAGTCAACAAACATATGTCCCTGTAAATTCCGTCTTCTTCGTTACCCAGTATATTTAAAAGATACGTAGTCAACAAACATCTGTCCCTGTAAATTCCATCTTCTTCATTACCCAGTATATTTAGTCAAAACTAACCATCTAATGACACTACCAGAAACTGATCCAGTGGAAGCGGTGTACATTTTATAATCATTCACAATAACCCTGATTTACACACAGGATCTTTTCTATAACCAAGCTTTTAGGTCAATACAAATTTAATAAACCACTTACAATACCAGGTCCTCTGATGAACCTTTGGTAGAGCTCATAGGATCTCGAAAATGAGAGACGGATGCAATTCACTTCATGAGGCTCTATAATGAAGGAAATGCCTAACTAACAACCATAGTCACAATATGCAATATGTCAATTACTTATCGATAAAGACAAACTTTGATTACTTATCAAGTTACTTTGATCTAATATTTCAGAATATGAATGGTCCATTCACTAATACAATAAGATGCATCAAAAAGAATCTTCATCAGTTCAATGTTACAGGTAAATGCACAATGAAAGAAATAGATTTCATTCACATCAAATACATCGATAACACGTGTAAAGAGAGAGAGAGAGAGAGAGAGAGAGAGAGAGAGAGAGAAAGAAATAATTCATTGCAATATCAGTATGGTTTGCAATTTCAGATTTCATACAAACCTAGATCGATGAGGACTTATGCACAGCGTGCAATAGTTAGAAATAGCTAACCCTTCAGCCGAAAAGGAATACAGTGCAAAGTAATTTGAACAGTCTCAGTCATAACTTTTGCAAAGCTAGTAGTCATCCAGAGTAGTGCAGAGAATACAGCTGCAAGGGTCTTTTCTCATAGAAACAGCTACTTCTTAGTTCTGTTCTCACTGTAATATTTATACCCGAGAATTTGTAAGATCCTAACCCCTAAAGTAACACTTTTACAAATCATTCTATTTCATTGGACGAACTTATGAGGTGATCATCATCCTAGCCATTTCCTCCAAGTTTTCTGTCAAACGTTCTTTGTTATCCTAATGGCATCATCGCTCTTTGGAAGCAGGAGAAAGTCATTGTATTTCCATATCCTCGTTCTCACTTTCATATCAGCTTGAAACATAGTCGACACAATAATTCATAGAAATAAATGTTCTTAGCTTAGGAAGAGAACATCCTAAAGATATGGGGGCAGATTTACTAGAAACTGACGCACCTGCGTAGATGCGTCAGTTTCCTTGGGTCAGCGCCACATGTCCTTGCGTCACTATGGATGCACTGTATTTACAATACAGTGCTCCATGGCGCAAGGATTAACAGATGTGTCAGAAAGTCTGACGCATCTGTTGGCGCAAAAGTGACGCATTGCTGGAGTTGCTCATGAAACTGACGAAACTCCAAAAATGCACCACAATAGATGGGTGAGTCCCATTTAAAAAGCCCTGCCTCATTCCTTACGCCTGGTCTGAGCAGGAGTAGGGATTTTGACACAGTGAAGGCGTAGAGTGACGCAGTGAAATCTTGTAGATTTCACTGCTTCAGTTCTACATGGCTTTTTGCGTGAGAACGCCCACCCTGCATACATCATACCTGATGCAAGTATAATGTGACGCAGGGCTTTACAACGTGACGTATCTCCCTAGATGCGTCAAATTGTAAATGGGCCACAACATTTACTCTGCGGCTGCGTCACAAAAGTGATGCAACGGCGGAGCAAAAGTCACGCAAGGGGCTTGTAAATCTGCCCCATGGTTTACACAACTAAACAAATAAATCAGCTTTTTAGAAAATAATGACGGACAAAGTACTACTGAGGCCTACGTTAGAAAAGAAAAATAACTAGCACTGTTTAAGGCCTTCATAGAGAAACACACTTTAAATGAGAAAAGTAATTCTGAGACAAATACATACAATAATCAATATATCAGAGGATTCATTTTTCTACTTAATTCATTAACATAACCTTAATGTTTCATTAATCAAGCTTTAAAAATAACATGTTTTTTTCTCTTGTCATTGAGGAAAGAATAAACTCTTTACGAGACATTTTCTGTAAGCATGTCTGTTATTGCTATTTCATTTTTCTACGTGCAAGTTACTAATGCATATTTTATTCAAATCCCTCTCTCAGTATCATTTTCGTTTCATTGTAACAAACTTCGTAATTTCCATGCTTCAGCATGTTAAAATGTTGCTGCTTCTATTCTTTCTAAACATGTCGTGTTTTTCTTGCACAATGTCACGTTGTACACTGCACTTTCAAATATTCCCATGTTAATAATTTTACGCTTTTACCCATTTTTTTTGTTAATAACACTCTTATAAGCACATTTGATCAACCATCACTCCACACAATACATTATTGAAAGAACAGGCTGTGCTGAAGTAATGCACTTCTCTCTACCAACAGTTTCATAGGGTAATGTATTAAGTACACTGACACACCCTTTCTGAGAAGAGAATTCGTTTTTGGCATCTTGCCTTTGGTCAGCTTCCAATGCAGTCTCTGAACAGCTCAGGCAGGCTCCTCGGTTCATCCAGCACTCATTAGACCCTTCCTTTGGTGAGATGAGAACTAAAAATGACTGAAGCCAAGTGATAGTTGCTGTGTCTTGAGGCTGTTTCAGTAATATGCTTGACTCCACCTAGAATTTTCGCGCAACTTAGCACTTCTTGTTATCAAGGCAGCAACTGAAGTGATTGATGTCACACATGATAGCTCAGAAAGATTAGGATGGTATGCCCAGTGCGGAAACAAGGCACAGTCTCCTGTCCTTGTTGCAATGTCTCAGATGGACCGAAATCTCGAACAGAGGGTTGGAGTCATCTATTTGAAAATTTCAATCACAGTTGTACGAAATTCGGTTATTATTCGAGTGGGGTGAACCCCTATTTAAGTAGCAACCACAATTCTTGTCAAGGTGAAAAACAAGCAAACACAAAATTTCCCTGTGCTTAACCATCTGGTAATTTGGCACAAAAGCTGTCAGGCTCAACTTAGAGGCAATGTGTAAATTATTTATGCAGCAGTTCAACTAGTAATAAAGTGAAAACACAACACAAGAAAGATCCCACACCAATTTAGAGACATAGAGTAAAATGTAAAAAATAATTTGTCACCAAAAGAGCAAAGATTCAAACGCTAGAACCCGAGATATGCCATTTTAAAGATTTAGGAAAGAATATAGCCAAAAAGCACAAATCCCCAACTGTAGTTATCTGGTCACACCGAACTGGGACAAACTCACAAGTTCAGATCGACCACGAATGGAGTGCTGACTGGATATAGGGACCAGCTTATGGACGGTTGCGAGGTCCTGCGTCGAGGATGCATTGCACATCAGTGGTTCAGGGCTGAGCTGTGTGATCCTGCATTTAGAATGAATTGCACAGCAGAAGTTCTGAGCAGCTGCAGAGCAGTGATATAAGGTCCTACGACGAGGCTGTGCCACATTGCAGCTGTTCCATGAGGCAGTGATGCAAAATGCTACATCGAGGATGCATTGCGCTGCGGCATTTCCAATGAGATGTGGTGTCCTGCACTAAGGATGCAGTGTGCAGCAGCAGTCTTGTGAGAAACCAGGGCTCTTGCTCTAACCCTAGCGCAGTGAGAGTCTTCCTTTCCTGTGGAGGGAGGGATTCCAATAGTAAGAAAGGTTCACTTGTTTTGATTGTGGTGACTTTATTTGCTAGGTCAGTGACCGTGTTGATCTCATCATTGTGAATATCTGCCTCCTCAGTATGATCCAGTTCCTCTTCAGGCATTTCGACTAATCCTGTTGTGTTTACTATTGTTTTAAAAATGGGATAGACTTGACCAGTCTGTCCAGGTTGTAATTCACCTGTTCACGGATTAGACTTTTTATTACATGCTTTCCTGAGCCTCTTGCGCTGTCTTTTATTTAGCTGAGCAGTATCTCCAAATGCAGCAGTACTTAGTGAAATATGTGGTACTGGTTTTCTTAGACCTAAGCTGGCATCATTGGGTGGTTGAGGTGGGGGTCTTCCACTGATTTCAAGATTAATGAGATACTTACTAGTTGAAGAAATTTCAGCTCCACTACCCTCCTGTTCCAAATCTGAAGCACTCAACTTCACGGTGGCATTTACAGTTTGTGCTGTTTTTTGGTAAAAACGTTATAGTTATGAGCACAATTGTCGAAGTTATTGGTGTTGGTGTGTCACTGCTCCTGAAGCTGTTTTTAACTGTAGCTTGATGTCTGCTAGCACAGATTCAAAAATTCCTAGGAGAGGTGCTAGTTTATCTAAAACTCAACTGCAGGTACAAGAAAAAACACATTGGACCAGCGAGTTTTATGCACCATTTTTTTAATCAATTGCACTGATGTAAAGAGCCATTGTGTTGATTAGGTCCACTTGGATGTCTAAATTACTAGACTGATATGTTAGAGCATCAACTACAGCATGAAATGAACAAAGCAAGATGTCCAATGTGTTTCTGCCTTTTCCTACCGTCAAAAGACACACAATTGATGGACAGAATGTAGAGCAAATCAAAACATTTGCCCCCAGTCAGGAGATCTGGGTTAAATCCATCATTCTTTTGCTCACCATGCCACCCCAGTTCAGAACTGACCATATGCATATCAGTCTTGACCCCGTGCCTCATGGGAACAGTTCAGCCCAGACTGACAGGCCAGGTCCTCCCTGGACCGGAAACAAGCATCCTAGGACCGGTTTCGGGGTTTCACCACTCATCAGCCAGGATAGCATAATTCCAGTGGTACAGTGAGCTTGGGACCCAAGTCTGGGCATACCCGGCGCACTTAGGGCGAGGAAGCAAATGACACACAATTGATGGATGGAATGAAGAACAAATCACATTATTCACCCCCAGTCAAGGGATCTGGGTTAAATCCATCATTCTTCTGCTCACCATGTCACCCCAGTTTAGACCTGGCCATATCCAAATCAGTCTTGTCCCTGTGCCTCATGGGAACCGTTCAGCCCGAACTGCAAAGCCAAGTCCTCTCTGGACCAGAAACAAGCATCCTAGGACCGGTTTCGGGGTTTCACCCCTCATCAGCCAGGATAGTTTGATTCCAGTGCCACAGTTAGCCTGGGACCCACGTCTGGGCATACCCAGCGCACCTAGGGCGAGGAAGAAAAAGACGAAACTGATGGACGGAATGTAATACAAATCAAAACATTCTACCCCACTCAAGAGATCTGGGTTAAATCCATCATTCTTTTGTGCACCATGCCACCCCAGTTTAGACCAGGCCATATGCAAATCAGTCTTGACCCTGTGCCTCATGGGAACAGTCCAGCCCAAACTGCCAAGCCAGGTCTTCCCTGGACTGGAAACAAGCATCCAACGACCGGTTTCAGGCTTTCACCCCTCATCAGCCAGGATAGCATGATTCCAGTGGCACAGTGAGCCCGGGACCCACGTCTGGGCATACCAGGTGCACTTAGGGCGAGGAAGCAAAAGTCACACAATTGATGGACGGAATGTAGAACAAATCAAAACATTCTTCTAAAGTCAAGAGATATGGGTTAAATCCATCATTCTTTTGATCACTATACCACCCCAGTTTATACCTGGCCATATGCAAATCAGTCTTGACCCTGTGCCTCATGGTAACAGTCCAGCCTGAACTGCCAAGCCAGGTCTTCCCTGGACTGGAAATAAGCATCCAAGGACCGGTTTCGGGCTTTCACCCCTCATCAGCCAGGATAGCTTGATTCCAGTGGCACAGTGAGCCCGGGACCCAGGTCTGGGCATACCCTGCGCACTTAGGGCGAGGAAGCAAAAGACACACAATTGATGGATGGAATGTAGAACAAATCAAAACATTCTCCCCCAGTCAAGACATCTGAGTTACATCTATCATTCTTTTGCTCACCATGCTACCCCAGTTTAGACATGGCCATATGCAAATCAGCCTTGACCCCTGTGCCTCATGGGAGCAGTCCAGCCCGAACTGCCAAGCCAGGTACTCCCTGGACCATAAACAAGCATCCTAGGACCGGTTTCCGGGTTTCACCCCTCATCAGCCAGGATAGCTTAATTCCTGTGGCACAGTGAGCCCGAGACCCACATCTGGACATACCTGGAGCACTTAGGGCGAGGTAGCAAAAGACACACAATTGATAAATGGAATGTAGAACAAATCAAAACATTCTCCCCCAGTCAAGACATCTGGGTTACATCTATCATTCTTTTGCTTACCATGCCACCCTAGTTTAGACCTGGCCATTTGCAAATCAGTCTTGACTCTGTGCCTCATGGGAAAAGTCCAGCTCTAACTGCCAAACCAGGTCCTCCCTGGCCCGGAAACAAGCATCCTTGGACCGGTTTCAGGGTTTCACCCCTCATCAGCCAGGATAGCTTGATTCCAGTGGCACAGTGAGCCCGGGACCCACGTCTGGGCATACCCGGCACACTTAGGGCGAGGAAGCAAAAGACAGACAATTGATGGACGAAATGTAGAACAAATCAAAAAATGTGCACCCAGTCAAGAGATCTGGGTTAAATCCATCATTCTTTTGCTCACCATGCTACCCCAGTTCAGACCTGACCATATGCAAATCAGTCTTGACCCTGTGCCTCATGGGAACAGTCCAGCCCGGACTGACAGGCCAGGTCCTCCCTGGACTGGAAACAAGCATCCTAGGACCGGTTTCAGGGTTTCACCCCTCATCAGCCAGGATAGTTTGATTCCAGTGGCACAGTGAGGCCGGGACCCATTGTCTGGGCATACCAGGCGCACTTGGGGTGAGGAAGCAAAAGACACAATTGATTGACGGAATGTAGAACAAATCAAAACATTCTCCCCCAGTCAAGAGATCTGGGTTAAATCCATCATTCTTTTGCTCACCATGCCACCCCAGTTTAGACCTGGCCATATGCAAATCAGTCTTGACCCTGTGCCTCATGGAAACAGTCCAGCCAGAACTACCAAGCCAGATTCTCCCTGGACTGGAAACAAGCATCCTAGGACCGATTTTGGGTTTTCACCCCTTATCAGCCAGGATAGCTTGATTCCAGTGCCACAGTGAGCCCTGGACCCACGTCTGGGCATACCTGGCGCACTTAGAGTGAGGAAGCAAAAGACACAATTGATGGACGGAATGTAGAACAAGTCAAAACATTCTCCCCCAGTCAAGAGATCTGTGTTAAATCCATCATTCTTTTGCTAACCATGCCAACCCAGTTTAGACCTGGCCATATGCAAATCAATCTTGACCCTGTGCCTCATGGGAACAGTCCAACCCGAATTGCCAAGTCAGATCCTCCCTGTTCCGTAAACAAGCATCCTAGGACCGGTTTCGGGGTTTCACCCCTCATCAGCCAGGATAGCTTGTTTCCAGTGCCACAGTTAGCCTGGGACGCACGTCTGGGCATACCCAGCGCACCTAGGATGAGGAAGAAAAAGACAATACTGATGGACGGAATGTAATACAAATCAAAACATTCTACCCCACTCAAGATATCTGTGTTAAATCCATCATTCTTTTGCGCACCACGCCACCCCAGTTTAGACCAAGCGATATGCAAATCAGTCTTGACCCTGTGCCTCATGGAAACAGTCCATCCCGAACTGCCAAGCCAGGTCCTCTGTGGACTGGAAACAAGCATCCTAGGACCGGTTTCGGGGTTTCACCCCTCATCAGCCAGGATAGCTTGATTCCAGTGGCACAGTGAGCCCGGCACCCACGTCTGGGCATACCAGGTGCACTTAGGGCGAGGAAGCAAAAGACACACAATTGATGGACGGAATGTAGAACAAATCAAAATGTTCACCTCAAGTCAAGAGATATGGGTTAAATCCATCATTATTTTGCTCACTATACCCCCCCAGTTTAGACCTGGCCATATTTAAATCAGTCTTGACCCTGTGTCTCATGGGAACAGTCCAGCCTGAACTGCCAAGCCAGGTCTTCCCTGGACCAGAAACAAGCATCCAAGGACCGGTTTCGGGGTTTCACCCCTCATCAGCCAGGATAACTTGATTCCAGTGGCACAGTGAGCCCGGGACCCAGGTCTGGGCATACCCGGTGCACTTAGGGCGAGGAAGCGAAAGACACACAATTGATGGATGGAATGTAGAACAAATCAAAACATTCTCCCCCAGTCAAGACATCTGGGTTAAATCTATCATTCTTTTGCTCACCATGCCACCCCAGTTTAGACATGGCCATATGCAAATCAGTCTTGACCCTGTGCCTCATGGGAACAGTCCAGCCCAAACTGCCAAGCCAAAAACATTCTCACCCAGTCAAGACATCTGCGTTAAATCTATCATTCTTTTGCTCACCATGCCACCCCAGTTTAGACATGGTCATATGCAAATCAGTCTTGACCCTGTGCCTCATGGGAACAGTCCAGCCCGAACTGCCAAGCCAGGTACTCCCTGGACCATACACAAGCATCCTAGGACCGGTTTCCGGGTTTCACCCCTCATCAGCCAGGATAGCTTCATTCCTGTGGCACAGTGCGCCCAAGACCCACATCTGGGCATACCTGGCGCACTTAGGGCGAGGAAGCAAAAGACACACAATTGATGGACGGAATGTAGAACACATCAAAATATTCTCCCCAGTTAATAGATCTGGGTTTAATCCATCATTCTTTTGCTCACCATGCCACCCCAGTTTAGACCTGACCATATGCAAATCAGTCTTGACCCTGTGCCTCATGGGAACAGTCCAGCCCGAACTGCCAAGCCAGGTCCTCCATGGACTGGAAACACGCATCCTAGTACCGGTTTCGGGGTTTCACCCCTCTTCAGTCGGGATAGCTTGATTCCAGTGGCACAGTGAGCCCAGGACCTACGTCTGGGCATACCTGGCGCACTTAGGGTGAGAACCAAAAGACACACAATTGGTGGACGGAGTGCAGAACAAATCATAACATTCACCCCCAGTCAAGAGATCTGGGTTAAATCAATCATTCTTTTGCTCAGCATTCCAGCCCAGTTTAGACCTGGCCATATGCAAATCAGTCTTGACCCTGTGCCTCATGGGAACAGTCCAGCCCGCACTGGGGTGAATGTGTGACATTGTTCTGCAATCTGTCGAGTTGGCCTTACAGCTAGGGCGCTCTACCTTAGACCTGGGGAACTGGGTTAGAGTCTCGGTAATGACGCTGGACATAGTGTGATTCTGGGCAAATCACTTAATATCCTCGTGGCTAACAGAGAAGAATGTGTGTCCTAATGTAACGTAACTGGTGCTATGTAAAGCGCTCTGATACCCGATTGGATTCGGGTCGAGTACGCGCTATATAAAACTCTACAAAAAATAAAATGGTGCATTTTGCATTTGTCAACCCTAGTGTGATGGGTATGCCCTGACGTGGGTCCCGTGCTCTCCATGCCACTGGGGTCAACCTATCCTGGCTGAAGAGGGGTGAAACCCCGAAACCGGTTCTAGGATGCTTGTTTCCAGTCAAGGGAGGACCTGGCCTGGGTGTTCCGGCTGGACTGTTCCCATTGGGCGCAGGGTGAATACTGATTTGCATATGGCTGAGTTCAAACTGGAATGGCATGGTGAGTAAAAAAACAATGGATTTAGGCCCAGATCTCTGTACTTGGGGGAATGTCAAATGTCAAATGTTCTTGTTAAGCGCACATATCACCGGGGAGGTCTCATGGCGCTGAGCAACAACAACAGCGAAAACTGAATAACAGCAAGAACAGTGAAAGCAAACTTACTGGGGAAATAGCCAGGTTTTTAGTTCTCTACGAAAGCATCTGTGGTCAACTATGGATGGGAGGTGTGATGGTAGCTTATTTCAAAGCATAGGGGCTAAGTAGGAAAATGATCGGCCGCCATTTTGGGAGGTTCGAATATGAGGCTGAACAAGGTACGATTTGGTACCAGACCTTACAAATCTTTCCACCAGCAAAGCATTCCCATAGTCCAGTCGGCTGATAACAAGACCCTGCACCAAAGGTTTCCTGGCTTCAATGGGTAGCCACTTGAAGATTTTGCGAAGATTACGCATGATCCCATAGCAGGCACCAAGTACCTGGTTACATGAGTTTACATGGACAATGAACTGTCGATGGTAACTCCAAGGTTGCGTACTGCTAGCTTGGGAGAAGGATATGGGCCCAATTCCAGGGGCCACCAGTCATGTGCCCAGAATTCCTCTGCTCTACCAAACAGGATGATCTCGGTCTTGCTACCATTTAGTTGTAATTTATTTCTACCCATCAAATCATTCACCTGGACCATACAGTTTTTGAAATGAGATTTTGATGAGATTTTGTGTCTGCATAATCAGGACCAAAGGCGACAACCAATTGAGTGTCGTCAGCATACGACACGGTTTCAAAACCATATGATCTGATGATGCCAGCTAAAAGTGTTAAATAAAGATTAAACAACATGGGGCTAAGAATAGAGCCCTGTGGGACACCTACACTGACAGGTCGACTGCACGAGGCTAGAGAGTCTACAAGAAATGTATGACATTGTTCTGCATTCTGTCCTTCAATTGTACTTTTTGCATTTTTCTACCTGGCAAGGGCATTGGATGTACGATGTATCGGATTGTAAAGACATGTCTGGGGTCACTGATAAAGGGAAACCAGCCAAAGGCATTCCGTCATCATGTTTCGCCACGGGCTCCACTTGTGAGAGTGGAAAGACCTTATCCAACTGAGCCTCTTCCACCAAGGATATACTGGTTTTTGGCTGTCCTATGAAAGAAAGACATTTAGCTCTGTGCTGTTCAGTTCCCTGGGAAGAATTATTGCCAACTGGGCCTACTAGTTGAGGCTTAACGCTGTTGGTATTGTAAGTCAAATGGTGGTGCACCTCTACTGCTACCTGAATAAACTTGTCCTTTGTTGGTACAATGTGTGGCTTTGTGCTGCATTAGCTATTGCGAGCCCATTAGGGTTGAAATTCTCTACCTCAAGAACTTTGTCCAGCTCAGGCTGAGAAACCTCTAGATCGTTGTTGCTTTTTGATGAACTCAGCTCTTGAGGTTGACTTATCTCCAAGTCTTGGATACTCCTTTTTGGCCAGTCCTCCTACTGAAAGCCAGGATTTTTTATTTTATTTTTCTGCAGGGAAAACAGACCCTACATAATTCTTCTTGTCTTTAGGTACTAAGTCAGAGACTCCAGGTGAAAGCGGTTGTATCGGGCTTTGCAATCCACTTGCATCTTTGTGATATGCAATTAAGGTATCCACTGAATTCTTTTAAAAAAACAATTTTATCTGTGTTTTCCTCTCTGAGTTTTGGAGGATAGTTGGGACCTCTGGTGTAATAAAAGGATTTCCCTTCTTATTCTGCAATGGCTATCTCAACCTCTACCTGCTCATATACATTTTTGTTTGAAATTAGCCCATTGGGTCGCTTTTGTCTACGCCGGGGAATTGTAGAAACCCCTCATCCTTCCTGAGCGCATGATGGAAGTACTAACTAGTTGAATGAACACAAAGGTTGTAATGACAGTTATATAGTAGACACCTTCCCGGTTTTCACACTTATGCACTGCCTGATGCTTGGAGGTAACACGGCCCACTCTGCATTGTAGCAACCAAAGCAAAAGGGTTGTGGAATCTCACGCAAGTCTCAGCCCCGGCAGAGTTGTACATTAGATTAAATTGAGAAGACTTGTAAAAATACTAGAGAGGTTAAATTCATGTGTAACAAGAGTTCATATATTAAGAGCGTAGGTGTTTTTTTACACTGGGGCCTTGGTGTTTGGATAGCGGGAGCAGGAGCGGACCTTCGAAGGTGCAAGCTGCACCGGCCTAAAACCGGCTGCTTCCACACCTATCGAAGGTTACCACAGCACTAGCGTTACCTGACGCCTGTCGCCTGGGTCTTAGTCCTGTTCCTCAGCTCTGGCTGCTTCGGGCGGCGCTACCTTCTCCTTGCACCAACCTCTGAGCCCAGTCACCCACCGCTCTCCTCTGGCTCTGCCCACTTTCTGTGGACGTCTTCCTCAGCCCTTTTTTATATTGCATAGCTGCTATGGAATTAAAATAATAAAAGATAAATATTTTAGGAGCATCCCGTCTAGTGTTAAAATAAACTCAACTTAATGAGATCATTGCTTTTCATGTAAGTCATGTGCCTGTCTTCATTCAAGGTGCAGACGATAAGGATAAGACAAGAAGAAACACTATTGAACATGACAGCCCCCAGCACAAAACTGATCAATACCTGTTGAGACCTGGAGTGTGCAAGTGTTGTGGAGCTGTGGTGGGGCCTCTGGAGTTAGGAATCCCAGCTACTCACCAACCCATTCTGGTGCTTCTTTACTAGTATCCACCCTGGTGAACAGAATGAAGGCTGTGAAGAGCGCACGTGTGGAATGAGCTCATCGGTAGTCTGTTAAACTCTTAATAATACCCTAGGGGTACATATAGAAGCTCGGTAAACCCAGGTTAAGTCAAAGATGCTCTTGGGGTACTAAAGAAGATCTAGGCCAAACACTACACTGTCACAGACTCCTGACAGACATGTATGCCTAAACAAGATGGGAAAACAAGCAAGCATGCAGAATTTAAGACTGAGGCTTGGCCTCACGATACGGCTGCGATATTTTGCAGAAATAAAGAAAAGGGCGCAACCTCCCGAAGAGGTCCTATGCAGAAAGATGAATGGGGGAAACCTGGAACAGTGATCGGGATGCTGCATTCCTCAGTCTATAGGTAGCACAGGTAGATAAGTGAAGTTTACTGCAAACAATAACAACAGCAGAAATCAAAGAAGAACATAGTCCCACAAAACAACAGATAAACAGACAAAGTGTAACAATACAGTCCATAGTCCCTGTTCCATGGGAAGAACCAGAAAGACAAAAAGGAGGGACAAAGAGAAGGAATGACCACTATCAAGCAAGGTTTTTTAAAGGACACTGAAACAAACAAATGAAAAAGCAGTGGGCGGGTTGTAACCCACAGGGAAATATACAAGAGGTCTCAAGTGCTCGACCTAAAAAAAGTGGATCGAATCAACTGTTTTGAATAAAGGTTATTTTGAGATTTTGTATTAATACAAACCAATGGAGGCCCATTAAATTATATTTGTTTTGGAAGATTATTTAGAAATATTCATAATGTCCTGAAAGGTCATAGGTCTTTCCAGTGTGAAAGCATTCAAAGCACAGGTTGGTTGGCTTGGCTTGGCAGTTCGGGCTGGACTGTTCCCATGAGGCACACGGTCAAGACTGATTTGTATATAGCTGGGTATGAACTGGAGTGGTGAAGTAACCTAACGAATGATGGATTCAACCCAGATCTGTGACTGGGGGTGAGTTTCTGAAAAGTTTCAGCGCTCCGTCCATCATCTCCTTGTGTTTGCAATGGTCTGTGCTTGGAGGGCCAGAGTGGGCGAGGCCTGTGACGAAAGAGATCTCACATTATTCTAAACAACAGTGGTCCCTAGAAAAGTACAAAATAGGAAACCAAGTAATGAATATAGACTCAATCGTTGCTATATTAAATGGACATGTCCAGCCGGACAGAGTTCTAATATTTACTTATAGGTAATTAAACAGTGGATAAACAGTAATACATAAAATGGGACACAGGCCTGTGTCCTACTTAACCGATAGAGTACATAACAAGGGAGAAAAGAACAACAGGGGGCTCAGGCAAAGCTTTTGGTTTGTTACATAGAGACAATACACAGTGTCAAGAGAATAAATCACGAGGAACACCTTTACACCGTAACAATCGAAAGTTTTGGGCGTAAAAGGTGTTTTAAAGTGTCGACAGCGTTTCGATACATTAGGGAAATATGCGGATCATCATCAGGACATACAATTCATGCCCGTTGGGTAGAACCTTATTAGCCTGGGGGAGCAAAGTGAGGAAGAAAAATACACAAATGAAAAATTAGGAGAAGTACGCAATTGTACTGGGATAAGGTGGTGACAACGCAGCATGCAACTCAGACTAGAGAGGTTGGGTCGCTCGAGATGGCATCAAGGATTATAGATTATGGGGCTCGTGCGTGACCGGTTTGTATGAGCCAGGGAGTGTCTATGGAAACTCATGAGGTGCGCTGCAGAACTAACGATAAGCGGCTGGAAGGGACTCTATGGGTAGTCATTGAGGCGCAAGGGCCAGGGTTGTGATCAGGCGTGAGAGCGTTCTACAGATAATCAATGCCGGAAGGTTCAAAGTGGGGTACGCTTGTGCCGTAAATCATGACGTGTAAGACATCTAGGCGGAGAGACCATTCTAATTGCAAGGACAATTGGATTAACGTAAGAGCATCTTGCATAAAACCAGTGCAGTTACACAGACAATTAAACATGGTATATGCATGTGACAGAAATTATTAAGGGGTAAAGCATACAGTAGCTGTTAACATATGTATAGAATTCCGAGCTGTGTGATAAAGCATTGATGTAATTGCAAGCACGGCACGATGGTGATCGAAGATATAACATGGTACGGTGACACATATCCTGTCTTTGCCGATCGGCGGCGTGGTGCACCTGATTCTACTCCGATGTTGGGAGATTCGCAGACAAATTTTTTGGGTGGTCTGTCCAATGTATATTTTGTTGCATGGACAAAAAATCGCAAACACAACATTGCATGTATTACAGTTTGTAAACATTCTCAGTTCTATCTTGTTATTTTAAAATACAAATTCCTTACCTTCAATTGTCAAATCACAAACTACACAGTTACCACATTTAGAGTGACCCTTTAACAGTGGGAGAGACCAGAGATCATTCAATGTGTACATTTTTTGTTACTGGGTAATGCCGCGTGAACCAAATGGTCTTTGATGTTTTTGCTTTTCTTAAATGCAAACATCGGGCGTTCCAAATTAAGGGTGCCAGCATTTAGAACAGACCAATTTTTTATGATGGTCTTACGTATTGCGTTTGAGACTGGGTAGAAGGTAGTTACGCATACCAGATGGTTTGAGTTTGTTTTAACCTTTGGCTCTAGTAGGACCTCACGGGGGCAGTACCATGCTCTTTACATTGCATTCCGAACAAGTCTGCATGGGTACCCTCTACTAGTGAGTTTAGTGCACAGTGTTTTTGCTTCATTGAGTAGTTCCTCCCAATCTGTAGGAACTGAGAGAACGGCAGGGAATTTCTGAGTGCCCGGGGTGGTTGCTATCATAGCTCAGCAAGGTATTGCGTTCCGTCAGTTTGCGGAATAAGCTAGTTATAAGGATGCCATCCTTGGGCCCGATTCACAGAACTAACTTAAGACAAAATCCTAAACTTACTACCATTTTGGTATTCACAGAAGGCACTTACTCATTTTGGTATTCACAGAAGGCACTTACTCATTTCGGTATTCATAGAAGTTAGGAGTCCTAACTTTAGGACTCCTAAATGCCTTCTGTGAATACCGAAAGTCTGAAAATTAGGATTTTTCTCAATTTAGTAGTAGTAAAGTTAGGACTCCTAACTTTAGGACTCCTAAATGCCTTCTGTGAATACCGAAAGCCTTAAAATTAGGATTTTTCTCAGTTTAGTAGTAGTATAGTTAGGACTCCTAACTTTAGGACTCCTAAATGCCTTCTGTGAATACCGAAAGTCTTAAAATTAGGATTTATCTCAATTTAGTAGTAGTAAAGTTAGGACTCCTAACTGCCTTCTGTGAATACCGAAAGCCTTAAAATTAGGATTTTTCTCAGTTTAGTAGTAGTAAAGTTAGGAGTCCTAACTTTAGGACTCCTAAACTGAGAAAAATCCTAATTTTAAGAATTTCAGTATTCACAGAAGGCATTTAGGAGCCCTAAAGTTAGGACTCCTAACTTCTGTGAATACCGAAGTGAGTAAGTGTTTTCTGTGAATACCAAAATGAGTAAGTGTCTTCTGTGAATACGAAAATGGTAGTAAGTTTAGGATTTTGTCTTAAGTTAGTTCTGTGAATCGGACCCATCGTGTTTAATGTTGAGGTCAAGGAAGGAGATAGAGGTCTTATCATGAGTCAAGGTAAATTTCAAACTGCCACAATTGTTGTTGAGCCAGTGGAGGAATGATTCGAGTATGGTTTCACTTCCCTTCCAAATCATAAAGATATTGTCTTTATAACGCTTCCATTTGCCAATACATGTGCTGAATGGGTTAGTGTCTGATAGAATATGGTTGGTCTCTAGTGAGTCCATATATAGGATAGCCAGGTTGGGGGCAAAAATAGCCCCCATAGAAGTGCCTTTTACTTGCTGATAGAATTGGTCTTCAAATAAATTTCTGGTTAAACAGACCTCTAGAAGTTGAAGTATAAAATTGGTTGGGACTGTGTGCGGACGGGGTCTCTGGTTGAGGATAAGTTCCATGACCAGTAACAAGTCCCTCTGGGGTATATTCGTGTACAAGGACTCAACATCCAACGTACACAAAATATCGCAGTTGGGATCAAATGGGTGGTTTTCTATGAAGTTAATCATTGACATACTGTCACGGATGTAACATTTGGTGAGGGGGACAAAATCTGTGATGAAGTGATTGACATATTGCCCCAAAGGTTCCAAAATAGAACCACAGCCAGACACAATGGGCCGGCCTGGAGGGTTATCTAGTATCTTGTGCACCTTTGGTAAGGTGTAAATAACAGGTGTGTGGGGGGATTTGGTGTTAAGGAATTTATATTTATGTTTACTGAGAAAAGCCCTGTTGAAGGCCATCGTCGGTGATTTGTTTTATTAGAATCTGTAGCTCCTTTGTGGGATTTGTGGGTGGCTTGCAATAGAGTTCCTCTCTGTAGTTGTTAATTTCTTGGAGCACAATACCACCACCCTTGTCAGCTGGTTTGATCACTAGGTTACTATTCTCGCGCAAGGTGGATATGGCTGACTTTTCTTCTATAGAGATGTTGTAGGGAATGTAATGGTGTGAGTCAGCTAGACGAGCTACTTCATTCAGAACCAGTTTTTTTAAAGTGATGATCTCACTCAGGATCATACTGACAAAGGGAGAGAAGTTCGAAGGGGGTCTGAATGGTGTGTTTGATATTTTGAGGGGGCTTGGGTTCTGCAAAAAGTAACTGTGTAGTCTTATTTTGCGAAAAAAGCGTAGTAATTCTGATTGTAAGTCTAAAAAATTAGGATACGTAGTCGGCACAAAAGATAACCCCTTGCTCAGAATTGAGATCTCATAGCTGGATAATTTATGGGTAGAGAGGTGGAAGATAGGAATAGTCAAGCTACTATCGCTCAGGCTGGTATCCATTGCAGAGTTCACCATTGATAGAACTTCTGCCTTGTCTGACGCTCCCCTTGGGGTTGTACCAACGTGGTTGTTGTTTGACGCGCCCTCTCTTTTGGGGGATCTGATTGATCTCTCCCTAAAAAATGAGTGTTTGGGTTTCTTGTAGAGGTACTAGCTCCCTGTCCTATGTCATAGTTGTCGGAAGATTCAGATGAAGTATCCGAGAACCCAACTAGATTATTACGTCTGTTGAAACGACCCCAAGGTCTAGAGTTTTGGGGGTTGTTATAAGACCTGTTTGTGTAAAAGTCCTTGTTTAAATAAGGGTTGGCACGTTCTTGTGTAAAGGCTTTTATGTCCTTTTTGACCTTATTGGATTTCTTGTTTTGTTCTAGTGGATGACATTCTTCTACAGTTTTCTCAACCTTTTGAATTAGTTTCTTAGCTTCCGGTACAGTGTTACTATATGTAATTTGTTTTTCAATGTCGTTGATTATGTCAGTCAATTTCTTAAGCTCTTCAGTCGCAATGTCAATGCCCAGCATCATCCAGTGTCTGGAACATGTGGTGCCTATATAGCTGAAATTATTGATGTATTTTGGATTGTCCGCAAATACCGGGAATAATTCTGACTTGTAGGCCAACTGGAATAGTGTTTGATTTGAGGTACTCAGTGAGCATGCGTACCATTAGCTCAAGGCGATCAAATATTTTCTTTTTTTTCTCTAGTTTCTCTGAGAGATTAGTGCTATTGCTACCTGGGGCATCTTCAGAACTGGTGAAGAGTGAGGGGCCTTCTAAGATCTTTTTGATGTAGTCGTCTGAGTATAGTGGTGCGTGGTCAGACATAGCAAGTATTTGTGTGCGGTGTAAGGACTAGGTGATGCAGGATAAGAGAACAAAGGGGGGAAAAAAGGCTAGCAGGGGCAGGAAAATGACCCACTTTAAGAAAAAAGGAATCTGGTTTACACCCTTGCAATCATGCGATTGCGCTAAACATATTATAAAACAACAAGGGGACCCAAGAAAAGTCGACCAGGGACCTTGGGAATCAATTATTCTAAACAACAGTAGTTCCTAGAAAAGTATGAAATAGGAAACCAAGTAATGAATATAGACTCAATCGTTGCTATATTAAATGGACATGTCCAGCCGGACAGAGATCTAATATTTACTTATAGGTAATTAAACAGTGGATAAACAGTGATACATAAAATGGGACACAGGCCTGTGTCCTACTTAACCAATAGAGTACATAACAAGGGAGAAAAGAACAACAGGAGGCTCAGGCAAAGCTTTTGTTTTGTTACATGGAAACAATACACAGTGTCAAGAGAACAAATCGCGAGGAACACCTTTACAGCGTAACAATCGAACGTTTTGGGCGTATAAGGTGTTTTAAAGTGTCAACGGCGTTTCGATCAATTGGGGAAATATGCGGATCATCATCAGGACATATAATTCATGCCAGTTAGGTAGAGCCTTATTAGCCTGGGGGAGCAAAGTGAGGAAGGAAAATACACAAACGAAAAATTATTCTCACTCTCATTTCCTTGCTTCTATTTTGTTGTTGAGGGTGAGCTTCACTGCCTATTCTTGGGTCCTGGAGCATGGTTCCATTATTTGTATCTTTCCATTGCTCCATTTTTAGGTGCTACTTGTTTAAGTTTTAGCTGCACAGAGTGAAATCTCTTGTATTTAATCTATGTGATAAGGTGGTTCTTATCAGTTTCCATTTCCAAAATACTATCTTCATTCGCATTTGTTTTGAATTTTCTTTTTTGTTAACTTACCCTGGCTACACGCATTTACGATACTTCTACTAAAGCTGTTCACACTGTTTAAGTCCCATTCACTGTCATGAAAAGATTGCTTCCCACGGAAAAGGCAGACAGCTGCTAACAGTATGCTGGAATGCTTACTTTTTCTTACTTAGTTGTGTAAAGCAGATGCTTTACCCTTAGAACGAGTGTGGCATTTCCTATTCATGCCTCAGTACCTTTCTTTGCACCTTGGATGCATTCTCAAATTGATTTATTCAACTTAATCTATTTGTTCATTATGATAACATTCTAAATGTTGTATTTTAAAAAAAAAGGTAATATACAAAAGTTAAGCTATATTTTACTACTTAACAGGATCATGATTTTAATAGTGCAGCAGGTTCAGTGGCACCGGACCAAAAGGTTGTCAGAACTCCTCTAAACACCTACTGTTGCTATATTCTACTACTAAACAGGTAATCACAATTGCAGTTACCTTGCAGTTGAAAGTTACTTGATTTAAATGGTTCCGCAGTTGCAGTGACACTGAGGCCAAAAGTTGTCATAACTAAACTAAACATGAAATATTGCTATATTTTACTAATAAACAGACAGTCATATGTGCAGTTATCTTCTAAGCACTAGGGTTTGTAATTTCAATAGTGCAGTGAGTGCAGTGGCACTGGGACCCAAAGCTCCAGACACCCCACTAAACACTTTATATTTCTACATTTTTTTCCTAAATAGCCAACCACACGTGCAGTTATCTCTCAGGCACTAGGGGCATGGTTTCAGTGGTGCAGTTGCACTGGGACCAAAAGTTATCAAAACTCCTCTAAACACTTAATATTGCTATAGTTGACTACTAAACAGGCAGTCACAATTGCAGTTACCATGCTGTTAAAAGGTACTTGATTTGAATGGCGCGGCAGGTGCAGTGGCACTGTGGCCATAAGCTCTATGGACCCCACTAAACCCAGTTTATTGCTAAATTTTACTACTAAACAAGACAGTCAAAAGTGCATTTATCTACCAGGCAATAGGGTCATGATTTGAATGGTGCAGATGGTGCACTAGCACCGAGCCCAAACGTTGGCAGAACTCTGCTAAACATATATCATTGCTATATTTGAGTACTAAACAGGCAGTCACAATTGCACTTACCTTGCCCTTTAAAAGGACTTTATTTTGAATGGTGCAGCAGATGCAGTGGCACCGGGGCCAAAAGCTCTAGGGACCCCACTAAACGCAGATTATTGCTAAAATATTGAACTAAACAGGTAGTTTCACGTGCAGTTACATTGCAGACAACAGGGTGATGATTTCCATAGTGCAGCAGATGCAGTGACACGAGGACCAAAAGCTCTAGGTATCTTACTAAACATCTAACATTGCTATATTTTACTACTAAACAGTCAGTCACACGTGCAGTTATCTTGCAGACAACAGGGTCATAATTTGAAAGGTGCAGCAGGTGCATTGGCATTGGGCACAAAAGTAGTCACAACTCCTCTAAACACCTAATATTGCTATATTTTACTACTATAGAGGCAGTACAAATTGTGGTTACCTTACAGTTGAAAGGGGCTTGACTTAAATGGTGCAGTGGCAGCGCGGCCAAAAGTTGTGATTACTATTAAAAACCAAATATAGTTATATTTTACTACTAAACATGCAGTCACAATTGCAGTTATCTTGCAGGCAACACAGTCATTATTTGAATGGTGCATCAGGTGCAGTGGCACCGGGCATCAGAACTCCTCTAAACATCTAATATTGCTATATTTTTACAACTAAACAGGCAGACGCAAGTGCAGTTATTTAGAAAGCGATAGGGTCATGATTTCGATAGTGCAGCAGGGGCAGTGGCACCGGGACCAAAAGCTCCAGGCACCCTTCTAAACACCGATTGTCGCTATATTTTACAACTAAACGGGCAGTCACATGTTTAGTTTTCTTTCAGGCACTAGGGTCATAATTTGAATGGAGCAGCAGGTGCAGTGACCAAGGGCCAAAAGTTGTCAGAATTCCTCTAAACACCTAAGATTGCTATATTTTACAACTAAACAGCCAGTCATAAGTGCAGTTGTCTAGCAAGCACTAGGATCATGATTTCAATGCTGCTGCAGGTGCAGTGACACCGAGGCCCAAAGTTCTAGAAATCCCTTAAAACACCACATATTGCAATATTTTACTACTAAACAGGCACTTACAAGTGCAGTTACCTTACAGGCAATAGGGTCAGGATTTGAATGGTGCAGAAGGTGCAGTGGCACTGTGGCCAAATGTCAGAATTCCTCTTGACACATAATATTGCTATTACATCAATTAATTCTATTATTTCCCTTTTTCATTTTTCAAAATGTTGCTATTCCTTACCCGCACTATACCACCAGTAATAGCACAATATATTGCCTTTTTGTAAATATACAAGTTATAATACTTTAACAGACTTTCTGTAACTCATATTGCATACCTACCAACTCACATGGTGCTACCGTGTGACACTTGATATCGGTCCCCATCACACGGTCTCCCGGTGAGAAGTCGATATCACCTGGTGGCAAGGAAAACAACGGAAGACAACAGCACTAGCCTCAGCAAACTTTTTTTTGGGGGGAGGGGTTTTGAGGGAGGAGTGGGGTTCAAAACTGCCTTGTAGGGTACTTCCGGTACAAGTCTCCACCCCCCTTCAAGGCTCCAACCCCCTCCTCAGACTGCAAGTTTGCTCTTCAAGTTGGCAGGTATGTATAGTACAACTACTCAGCAAGCTACAACTTAAAACAAAGATCTGCTTATTGTTAATCACTATGGTGAAACCCAATGCATTTACCAATGCTTGCTTTTTCCTGCAGTCTCTCCTGTGTCCTTCTATCCCTCCTCCGCACTCGCTACCCGTGTGCTACCCTCTGCTTATCTCAACCTGTGGTGCTTTTTCCAGCTCCACATTTCACTCTCTCTCATTCATTTCCTCCTCCCACATTTCTCTCTCTCTCACTCTCAGTTTGCCTTCCATCCCACTAGGGTGACCAACCGTTTGTAATGTTCATGGACGGTCCGTATATTAGCCCTGAAGTCACTTGTCCATGATTAACATTTTACTTACACAATTTAGATTCCGCAGCTACAGTGCAAGGGACTGAAGGGAGTCCCTGTGCTGCATTCCGGAGGGAGGGGCAGAGGGCTGAGAAGAACAAAGCCCAGGATGTCTGCTTCCCCAAAGAAAGGCAAACGTGTGAAAGGCTGCTTGGTGGGCATTCATTGCTGCAATCCCTGGAGCTTCCTGGTGATTCTATATTTTGTGTTTGCGAGGTACAGTTAATAGACAGAGTTCATGAACTCAAAAATCTATTGAAAGACAAAGAGACTAGGACAGAGCAAGCTTTGAGAGAGGAGTTCAAGCCACACAGAGAAGCATAAAGCAAACTTGAGAAATAAAAAGGTACAGAGGGGCATATTATCAAGACAGGCAATACAATTATCGAAAACTGCCGCTAAAACGGCGATAATGGGCTTGATAATATGCTCTATGGAATTCCAATTGAAGCCCATGTTAGATGTGAAGGACATCTAACCTGAGCTTCAATTGGAATTCCATAGGGCATATCATCAAGCCCATTATCGCCGTTTTAGCGGCAGTTGTCTGCCGCTAAAGCGGCGATAATTTTATCGCCTGTCTTGATAATATGCCCCCATGATCGGACTGCTAACTACTAGCTGATGTGTGATTTATTTTCAACTGCTATGTGGCAAGCTGTGGGATAGCCACCTTGGAGTTTGGCAGAGAGAATATGGCCCTCTAGGTCTACATTTCCTACATTATGAAATAGTACGCAACAGTGTGCAATAGCACCGTAAACTGTAAGATGACTCAGTGGGGCAGATTTATGAGCCCCTTGCGCCACTTTTGCGTCACTTTTAACATGGGAAAAGTGACGCAAAAGTTGCGCAAGGGGCTCATAAATCTGCCCCAGTGAGTCAAATTCCCGTTGCTGACTTCCGTATATCCTACAGCACACAGGTCTGAATCCTGTCAGGGCTCGCTCACCTGGTCATCCTTCCAAGTCTGATAAACTGTTTACAACTCAGTTTGGTTAAAAAGAAACCCTGTTAATCGGAACTAATCCTGTCCACTGAATTTAAACACTTACCTTCCTGAAGTTGCACCCATGCCAGTGGGTCACCCTACCTCTCACCCCCTCTGGCTTCTTCCCTAAACACTACATGGTGCTTCCCGTACACTCTCCACTGTTCCTTTGCGCACCCCACCCTCCTCCGCTGTGTTGCTCCTCCTCTTTGTGTTGACCTCCAGTTCGTTACTACCACATCCCCACTTTGCTTCCCTGTAACCAGGGCTTTAAGTGGGCCGGGTCTCACTGGTGCTGAGCACCAGCAGTATTTTTAAGGGGGCCTCGAAACAGGTCTCTATCGGGCTCTGTTTTGTGCCCTTGCGCAGGCGGTTTGTTTTTTCCCGGACTGCAGTGACAGCAGGCACATTAATGTGCGCGTGCTCACACTGCTCACTTCTCAGTAGTGGAGAAGTTATGGCATGACGTCATGCCAGGTGAGCATTGTAGCTGAAGGGAAATCCTTTAAAGAGAGTAATTTTCTCTCTGGATTTCCCTTCTCTTTTTGAAACTCAGGAGCAGCAACATTGTCGTGGGGTCACCAGGGCTTTAAGTGGAAGTTTTTTCAATATTTTATACAAGCCATAGTTGCTGCTTATTTATCTTATGCAACTAACAACCTTTGACAAAGGCAATATACCTGACGTGTTGTAGGTGTGATGCTACTTGTTGTATCATATATCTGGATGCAATGACAGAAGCTGCAATATACAAGTCGAGCGGCAGACTATGCTGAGCAGAGATTTTTAGCCTACGTGTTTTTAAGCCATGCCCTCAATTACATTGGCCACGGCCCTATGAGAGACCCACCAGTTTTTTTATTCCACTTAAAGCCCTGCAACCCAACTATGCTACACTTTTTTGTTTACAAATCCAACTCGGATTGACAAACAGAAAAAAAATGATTACATAATTTAGTAGGTGCGTGCATGCCTTGTGCACAGCTACAAAGTAACGCATAAGGCTTTTTTTTCATCAGGTACGCTGCACAGCACCGTAGATGCACTCCTGAAGCCATCACCAAATGTAATAGGTCCCAAAAGGCAAGGCAAGGATTGCTGTTTATAAGTACTGGTGCTGGTAAAGAGCGATCATTTTGTACACGTCTGTATCTTGCTTGGCTGTGCCTTGTTAGAGACCAATGATATATGGGACAGCTAACTCAGGCTAAACTGTTTTATAGGGTGTGGCTTATCGGCTAGGAAGGCCGACTTTGAAGCTGGGGAACTATCTCCTTCGAGTCTGTCAAACATCCTGTGAATTTGGTAAATCACTTAGGGGCATATTACAGAGCCCAATTTTGCCGCTTTAGCGGCCGTTTTCGGCCAAAAATTGGCGATTTAAATATCGCTCTATTACCAAGGACACTCTTACGCATGTTTCCTTGACTTAGCAGCCGTCTTTTCTCCACTTTGCATGTCAGCGATTATTATCGCTAATGACATGCAAAGTGGGCGTTCCTCACAGAACAACATGGGTAAACATCGCTAAAACTGCATCGCGATATTAACAAGGATGCCCCAGACCCGCAAATCGATGATCAAAGTCACGCTAAGGGCCCTTTATCGCAGGATTCTAACTTCTGCTATTAATCCGACTTAGCCATCTGTAACATGGGAGGTGGATCTCATGGCTAAGTCCACACCTGCCTATTATCAAGGTTTACATTATCGCAGGTCATTTTTGCTGCTTTTCTCATGTTAATGCATGTTATCACCCCCTATTGCTGGAATTCACATCGCCTGGGTGAAAAGTGTTAATAATACGTCGCTAACCCGGTGCTGAAATCCAGCGATAGACGGCGATAATGAAAATCGCGCTATGCGCGATTTGCGATAATTATCGCATGTGCTTATATGCCCCAGAATCTCCCCGTGCCTAAAAAATGGATGTGTCCATCTGTGATGCATCTGGTGCTCATGTAAAGTGCCCTGACACCTTCGGGTCGAATTCACGCTATATAAAACTACAACAACAAAAAAGGTTGTGAATACGAAATTACACACCTTTGCAAAAATCCCAATTTTTCTGTAAAATACCAACTTGCCTGGAAGTTCGCAACCTTGGCGTATTTTTCTGTTATTTTGGGCCGAAGTAATTGGTTCCAGTGGCGTAAGAAGAGGGGTGAGGTGGGTGCACCGCCCCAAGTGTCATCACGGAGGGGGGTGACAAAATGGCAAAAATATGTGTATTTAAACGCATATTTTTGCTATTTTGTCAAGCCTGGGGTGACAAGAAATCACTGAGGGGGCTGATAAAATGGCAAAAATATGTGTTTTAAACATATATTTTTGCCATTTTGTCAAGCCCGGGGTGGCAGAAATCTTCCGACCCGGGCACCGCCTCACCTTGCTACGCCACTGCAATGTGCAAAGAAAAAAGCTTCACGATTTTGCAACCCCACACTCTATAGGAGTGAGTACAACAGCCTGTGACGTACATTATAACACTGTCCACTCCCTGACACCCCCGCCCTGATACATTCATCTCAGCACTCGGGAAACAGACGGGTGGACATGCTCTGGGCCCAGAGAACAGGACACCCGCTGCCAGGCACAAATAAACATTTCAAGGCGCTGGAATGGATGGTATGTAAGATTTAAGTAAGACATGAGGGTCTTTTTACAGATTTATGATCGAAGTCCAAAACACAAAGGCAATCCCATGTCGGTGCGCCACTATGGCTGGGAATGGGATGCACGCGGTACCTACGCTGTTACATTTAAGATGAATGTGTATTTACAATAAAGTTACTGAAAGAGATATTATGCAAACTTTGGCCATGCTGCCCAGAGGCTGCGAGTACACACCACTTGAGCACATGCTGCAGATTAAAGGCAAATACAAGTGGACGTTTTAATGTATCTGTTCCGAGAAGATTTACAGTGTGGCTGTGCCAAGCTGGTTACCGAATATACAGATTTTTAAACCAAGCACTTCACTCACAAGCAAAGCTCACTATGTGCAGGGATTTGACAGATGTGCGTTTTAGCTTCACCAACATTCTATCTAATATTTAAAATGTTGTAGCCAGGGATCTAAAACCAAAGGTAATGTGCCGACTGGGTGAGGAAATTATATATTTTCAATTAATTAATGTCTTAAATTATTGTAAAATGTTTTTGTATATTTTAAATTATTGATATATATATATATATATATATATATATATATATATATATATATTACCTACTGGCGGTCGCCAGTAGGTAGTTATAGTTAGGACCACGTTTCCATAGGAAAACCTCAACATTCTATTTTGAATAACTTTGGCGCCGGTCGACGAATCCTCGCGAATTTCTCAAAATAGGTGGGGCGCTACGCTCCGCTCCTACCCTGAAAGTCTCGGGGGGATCCGTCAAGCGGGGGCTGAGATAAAAGGGGGGTCCCAAAACGCGTTTTTCCCATGCATTTTTCCATAGGACCTTTAGAACGAGCTACAGCCCGAACGGCTGAACAGAATTACTCAAAATTTGGCAGAGAGGTAGTCCCTAGGTCAAGGAAGTGCCTTTTGTAGGTTTGGTGTAAATCTGTTCAGTAGATTCTGAGAAAATAGCCTTTAAATCAATATATATATCTGAGCCCGCTTACGGTACGCTTACCGTACGCTTACGGTAAGCGTACGGTGGCGTGCGCGAGCGCGATTCTGATTGGCTCTTAGATCTTAGTAAACATTCGAATCGGCTGAAACCAGGAAGCGGCGGCCGCCATTTTGTGTATTTCACTCTGAAAAAAAAGAGTGAAAACAAGGAAAGGGGGCAATGAGGAGAGTTACAGACCCCCTAACATTTGTAAGGGGGTCAAAGAAGGACAGAAAAGTACAAAAAAAACATTTATTGATTTTAAAAAAAATCACGGGGTACGCGTACGGTAAGCTTACGGTAAGCGTACGGTAGAAAAAAAAAAAAAAAAAAAATGAAAATCAGATTTAAGTGTTTAGATATTAGGGGGCTCTAAAAAGAGCCGTTGTGTTTATGAAATGATTTTTTAGTGGTACCTACAAGTAAGTACCGATGCAGAGTCTAAGGTTCAAGAGGAAGACTCTGTTCCCTTCATCATTGAAGTGCACACCATCTCCTCTATAAATGTCTTGCATGTCATAACGCAAGTTGTTGTGGTAAATGGCACCCATACCATAGTCACGGAGGAAAGCAGAAACAGATTTGTTGACGTGCTTTCTTGCTTTGTCATCGCACCGCGTGCCCACCGTGCGTGCACGGCACTAACTGCGTAAAGTGGGCGCGCGGTGTGCGAAGCGCACCGCGTGCTCACTGTGCGCGCACGGTGCGCGAAGCGCACCGTGCGCGCACGGAACGAACTGCGTTAAGTTGGCGCGCACGCCACGAATGGCGTAAAGTAACTTAGCATTTAAAAAACCGTACAAATTCACTGAAAAAACCATAGGTTTCACACACGTTATAGTTAGGAATTAGCATTTAAAAAACCTTGCAAATTCACTGAAAAAACCATAGGTTTCACACATGTTATAGTTAGCGGAAATTTTACTGATAAAAAAACCAATGAAATTCCCCCGTTATAGTTAGTGCAGGCAACTATAACTCACGCGACCGCAATCTTCTGCTGATGACATATGTGTCTTTATGAAAAAAAAATATTTGTAATATATGTATAGCTAAAAATGTATGGAAGAAGACATGGGCAAATAAGTGTCTAAATACAGTATTAGCATCAGCAGAGGATTGCGGTCGCGTGAGTTATAGTTGCCTGCACTAACTATAACGGGGGAATTTCATTGGTTTTTTATCAGTAAAATTTCCGCTAACTATAACATGTGTGAAACCTATGGTTTTTTCAGTGAATATATATATATATATATATATATATATATATATATATATATATATGACAGGATTCCGCCTGGAACACTCCTGCACGCCAACAATCCTGGAGGAGAGCGGGAACAAACGGAGACCGACCCTGATAGCGAGTGAGTAGATTTTCTTTATTTCAAATTCACAGCACCGCCTGCATGACGCGTTTCAGCCTCCCCAGAGGCCTTGATCACATGACGCCATGGGAGTTGTGATCCCGCTTTTTAAAGTGCACAATGCTAATTGATAGAATGACACAATTGGCTAATTCAAACACTGCATCAATAGACATAGAGGGGTTGTATATGCATTGAAACATGGACAAAACAGGGCAATAGAATCAAAAGCATCTGCGTCAAACAATTTAAAAATGCTAAAGCGCTAATTTCATTTGATAAAAAATAATTATATGGTAAAATCATTTCCACAGAACTGGCAAGTAATTAATATTTAAAACAACCTTGTTTTAGGACAACATATTTTTGTGTGTATATGCATGTTGTATTTTGGTTACGTGCACAAGTAACAGAAAGCAATAAAGTTATTTCTAGCCAAATTGAATAAAGATGCTTTCCTGTATATACACAACGTGCATCCAATGTGTACTATTGGAAATCAAACCCAAGTGGGTATACTCCAACAATTTCAAAATAGATGCCCCTAGCAATTCAAACACTGGGTACGCGACCAGGATATCTTGCACAATTACTTATGCCTGTCTTAAAGACGCAGTACAGCTTACAAATCATGGTATACTATGTAACGTTACTATATAATGCATATACAGGAACCCTTGTTCCCCCCTTAGACCATGTTTTAACCAAAATTCTGACAAGTGTCAAAGTATGTCTAGATGCAGAGAAAACATATAAAATACCGAGTATATCTAAAGATGTGTCATCTAAACTTAACTAAAACCTACAGTGGGTAGAGGAGGTGTGACCCACACGCAATGCAGCTTAACACATGGGGGATGAAGATTGATGCAACCCAATTTAAAGACAAGTGAAGAGATCTTCACTGGCATTGAGGCCCTGCGGTGACTTGGTGTCTAGTTCGAGGATATATCTCGTTTCTAGGGCACGGAGCAGTGCTTCTCTGTTGCCACCACGTCTCAACGGGAGCACTGCATCTATGACAAAGAACTTTAATAGTTCACTTTTGTTGTTGTGTAGTTCTTTGAAGTGGCGTGCCACCGGGTAAGATGCATCATTACCACTGATCGCTCGCATCTGCTGGAGTATCCGTTTGTGGACCTGCAACTTGGTACTGCCCATATATTGCAGGCCACACGGACACTCCAGCACATATACCGCGTACTCGGTCTTACATGTAAGTGGTTTTGTGATGGAACGAGGAATCTCGCAGAACGGGATCGTGTACTGCATCTTGTTGACTCCCTGTCTACACGCTTTGCAGTTAGGGCATCTTTTAAAGCCTTTACAAAACTGCATCCAGGTAGTGTTAGAACCTAACTCAGGACTAGATTTAACTAAAGCATCGCTCATAGAACGAGCTTTCCTGAAGGTAATGTTTGGACTAGCTGCCATTAGATCCCCAATGACAGGGTCATTGCAAACCAAGCTCCAATTCTTCTTGAGGATTTTTCTGAGTGCTTGGGGTTGACGGTTGTATGTCCAAATCAATCTAACTGGTTCCCTGGTGTGAACTGGTGTAGCAATTGATCCCTTGTTGATTAGAGTCTCCTCTCTAGACAAACAGTTGGCCTTACGAATGGCATTGTCAATCATTAGAGCAGAATAGCCCCTTGCTAGGAAACGTGCTTTGCTCAAGTTTTGTGCCGCAAGGCAATCAGACTCCGTGCTGCAGATGCGCCTAATACGCAGCATCTCCCCGTAGGGAATGCTGCGAATAAGATGCACAGGATGGTGACTTGCAGCATGGAGAACCGTGTTTCCCGCGGTAGGTTTCCTAAAGAGGCGAGTATTGAATTTACCAAAATCAATAAAGATTTCAACATCCAAAAAGAACACCCTATCTTGACTAATGTCTGAGGTGAAGCCGAGATTGAGGGAGTTGGAATTTATAGCCTCGATAAAATCAAGGATCTGCTGTTTTGTGCCTCGCCAAACCATGAAAATATCATCTATAAAGCGATACCAATGGATTACATGTTTGGACAGAGTATCACGATGTTGACCAAAGAGGACCAGCTCCTCCCAGTAGCCCATGTGAAGACAGGCATAGCTGGGAGAAAAGTTGGCCCCCATGGCAACACCTCTGACCTGCTGAAAGAATTGATTGCCAAACATAAAGAAATTATTGTGCAGGCAAAAGGAGATCATAGCTGACAACATTTTGTGTGTGGTTGAACATGTGAAGGGGACGGGTTCCCAGGTAATGCTGGACTGCTTTTACACCATCTGAATGATGAATGCTGGTGTAGAGGGAGGTTACATCTAGTGTAACCAACCAAAAAGAAGAGTCCCATTCAACCCCTGCTATTTTCCTTAAAAAAATCACTTGTGTCCTGCACATAGGATGGCAAAGTTTTAACATGTTCCTGCAGAAAGGCATCAATATATACAGAGGTATTCTCACAAAGACCACCTCGCGCCGAGATGATTGGCCTGCCTGGAGGCTTCTCAGAGTTCTTATGTATCTTCGGAATAAATACATAACAGGAATTACTGGAAAGTCATTTTTCAGATATTTCAACTCATCTTGACTGAGTAATCCTGTGCTCCGCCAGGCAACAAGGTGGGAATAAAATTCAGTTCTGGCTGCCTTCACTGAAGTTGCATCACAGCGTCTGTAACAAAGGGGGTCAATGAGTTGACTGTGGGCTTCCTCCAGATATAAGTCTCTAGGCCAGAGCACCACATTACCCCCCTTGTCAGATTGTCGAATAATGATGTTGTTATCGGCTTGTAATTTGCTAACAAGTTGGAAGTAGCAATTATTGCGTGCTGTGTATTTAAGCTTTTCACGCAGGGTAGATGAGTATAACTTTTTGATCCCTGTAATTGATAGTTCGTGAAATATATCGATGTTATCGTGCAGCATCAAAGGCGTGTAGGTAGATTTGGGTTTGAATTTGGTGTGACCCGGCACGTTCAGGGTTAGATGTTCTTCCGTGAAATCCAAACTAGAACCCTCACATCTCAACTGCTGAAGGTCTTGCATGAGGGCCAGATCGTTGGCAACCAATCCTTGATGCGAGTCTGACATAGGTGTAAGACTCGATCTCCGTGTATTAGGGTTGAGTAGAAAATGCTTCTGCAGCTTTAACTTGCGGATAAATTTATATAAATCGATCCTGGTTTTGGAGTAGTTAAAGTTGCTGCCTGGGCTGAAAGAGAGACCAAGATGTAAAGTGTTGATCTCAGCCGGACTTAGTTGCATGCTGGTGAGGTTAACAACGGATGGAGGTTCTATGGACTCAGTAATTTGATGTGGTGCTAAAATTACTTGTTCCATCTCTTGTTGTTTTTCCTTTTTGGCTTGGTGTTTGCGATGTGCTTGTCGTCGCCATCTGCGCTTTTGGTTGCGCCTTTGGCGCTGTTGGGATTTTGCCTTCTGGGTCTCAATGTTTTGCGGCGGTCTTGCCGCAAACAGTCCACCTCTTGTGCCAAGGAGAACCGGGTAAACCCCAATTGTGCCGCATTTCTACTGCGCTCTGTGTCAGAACCGCTGTCAGGTATTGAACTGAGGTCGGAAACTGACGATGCCAGTTGAGAGGTTTGCATGGCAACCTGGGCTTGACCAGAGGAGGGATGTGAGACTGGCGCTTGGGAAGCTTTAATGGCATCACATTTTCTTGCAAAGGTGAAAATGCGACCTTGCTGATAATCAATCTTGTCGCGTTGAAACATGAATGCCTTGCGCTTTTTTATTATCTCTTCCTCTTTACGAAGGCGTAGAGTCATTTCCTCTCTAAGTTTGGTATAGTCTGTCGTACTGGTCAATGCCTGAATTTCCTTGTTGACCTCATCGATTCTGATTTGTAGCGCAGCGCGATCGCTTTCGGCATATTTGACCAAAATGGTTACTAGCTTGCGTGACGAGTCCAAATTGCATTCAGCCCACTCTCTGAGCATGTTGGGGTCTGGTTGCTCATAGCTAGGAGCAAGCATTATTCTGAGCCCACGAGGAATACGGCCCACCTCCAGATAGCGACTTAAGGAGCGATGCCCCCACCATTTGGATTGTTCTGCTTTCATTAGCTTTTCCAGGCATTTGAAAAGCTCACGATGGTTGGGTGTCCCCGTATATATATTCACTTAAAAAACCATAGGTTTCACACATGTTATAGTTAGCTGGACATTTCACTTGTAAAAAACCATTGAAATTCCCCCGTTATAGTTAGTTCAGATAACTATAACTCGCGCGCCCGAAATCCACTGCTGATGACGTCACATATTACATCACTCATGACATGGTCAGTGACATCACTCATGACATCACTGATGACATCATCCTTGTGAAAGAGTGGCGGTCGCGCGAGTTATAGTTATCTGAACTAACTATAACGGGGGAATTTCAATGTTTTTTTACGAGTGAAATGTCCAGCTAACTATAACATGTGTGAAACCTATGGTTTTTTAAGTGAATTTGCAAGGTTTTTTAAATGCTAATTCCTAACTATAACATGTGTGAAACCTATGGTTTTTTAAGTGAATTTGTAAGGTTTTTTAAATGCTAAGTTATGTATGTTTTATTATATTTTTTATATATTTTTTTTACAATAAGCTACCTATGTATATAGTTATAGATTGACTGTATCCTGTAATATGGAATGGCTCATTTAAAATGTTTTTTTTAAAAAGATTTTTCACCGTGCGCGCACCCCGCGATTTTTTGAAAAAAAAATAAAATGTTTTTTTCACCCTTCGGGGTCCTTCAGGGACCCCCTGACAAAGATTAGGGGGTCAGGAACTCTCTACCCTGCCCCCTTTTCACGTTCTCCACCTTTCTTTTTTACTGTCACACACAAAACACACAAAATGGCAGCCGACACTTCCTGATTTCGACCGATTCGAATGTTGACTGACATGTAACCACCAATCAGAAATACGTTGAGGTTCCGTGAGGCTCGTCATGGCATTTTCGGGGTTGCTCGAATATGGACGAGTTTGGTATCTACGAACCGCAAATGACGAGTTTAGTGGGTGTATGCGTTTTCGCTACGCTACTATGTATGGTTCGTCTCATTCGTGGGTGTGTCCATCTGAACCTTCGGGTTCCATTTTAGATACGGCATCCATTTTGTCTCTTGCCCTCAAGTAGTCAGCGAACGGACACTGTCCGCTTCGTGACCCTGGGATTCCCAAGCCTTCGCGAAGGACACGTGTTCCTTTGAAGGTGTCTTTATGGTGAGGGGGATGACACGGCAAGGGCGGATGGCTCCGCTCGAGGCTCATCTTGCGGTGTTAGTCTGTTGTTTCAGTCGTGCATGCATTGGGCACGAGTCCTTTGATCCTGCAATCAAGTTTCCGATATTGCTCTCTACACTCTTTTTCAATCTGTTGTGCGTCTTTGTTTTTCCCCTGCATCTGTTTCTGTCCCTTCTCCTAATTTGTTTACAGTCAGAATGGAATGTGCTTAATGTGGGGATAATGTGCTTTTACAGTTGGGAACCGGCAATGTTGCTGTAATCATGCTCCGGGTTTCTGAAAACATGAATGCGACCCTTTTTGAAGTTTACTGTGGGAACTGAGTTGTAACCTTTTGTTCGCCATGTTGTTCAATGACGAAAATGTGTATAAAAGGAGCGATCCACTTTTGCAATTTGAAGCAGTCTCCCAGAACCTACACGTTGTGTACTTCTTGCGACTTCTGTATCCCTGCAGTAATAAATGCTGATCTTTGACGCCGCAGGAAGTGTCCCGTGTCTCTGTGTTTTGTACGCCGGAACAGGTAACCCACGAAGGTTTCAGGTGTTGTCCCCTGGCACCACTGGGCCTTAGAATAGCCCAGTCCTTCAGTTGGCGCCCAATGTGGGGCGACATCAGCGGTACCGGTCCAAAGCCCGACGATCGTGAGGAACTTCGTGTGAAATCTCCGAGGGAAGGTGCACCCCGCTTCATCGATACAGTTGTCGAAATAAGTGGTCCGAAGACTTTTCCCGCGAAGATTTCCGCCTCCTGACGGCTGCGACGGACTGATGCCCTGACTGTCGACCTGTTTTGGCGCCTGGCGTAGTCCTTTGTACGGCGAGACGATAGACGGGCCTTCCTGGTGACGCCATTGCTCTTTCAGTTAAGTATTTGTGGGTCGCTCCCAGAGTCCCTGGTGTTGTAGTTCCTTTTTGGGACGGTTACTTTGTATTTCTGTGAACTTGGTTGTTTGCATGGTTCCATTGCATTTGTGGTTCTTAGTTGTTGATTCTTGGTTGTTGGGGTTTTATTTGACAATTGCAATTGCCAAAAACCGAGGGTCTTGCATTTTTTTGCGAGGACATCGTAATTCGATAGCCCTTGAAGTTTGGAAACTCGGTTAGTGTGCACGATGCCTGGCCGTAGTACTTTGTTTGGTTTCCTTAAATGTTGCAGCACGGATTCCCGGCTGGAGGATTCATGTCCGATACCTCCGGTTGGAACTCCAATTTATGAGCTCTATAGTCGCCATGGTGTAGGTCCTATCGTATATAATGAATATTGGATTCGTTACACTAAAAATGATGGTGTTCTTAGTTGGCCACCACATGGTAGTTTCGAAACTACAATATTAGATAATATTGAAGCTAAATTGTTTAAAAAGAAAGCTAGGCCAGCCATGTTGGATTCCTTTCGGTTATGGCGTAAAGAGGCCAAGCAGAAAGAAATCAAACAGATTAAGAAAAATAAGAGAGAAGGTGTTATTACGGTAATGCGACATGCAGAACAGTATCAGCGGGACAAAGATGAGAAGGAACAGGAAGTTTTTACTAGACTGCATCATATGGCGGTGGATAAATGTTATCCGGTTCTACCGTCTAGTTCTGATAAGACAGGAGAAGAAGCGGTAGAGGATCCTTTATTGTCTTATCTATTGAAGTCACCACCTCCCTATGCACAGGATACTATGGTTCCTGTGATCCCTGTTGGTCCTCTGCCTGTTGTTCTGGCGGCTGCTGGTCAGCCCGTCGTTCTTCCTGTTCTTCCGAATCCCCTTGTGCCGCAAATTGTTCCTCCTTCTTTACCTGCTCTTCTTCCTACTGCTCCTTTGCCGGTACATCCTCAGCCTATTGTTACTATTACTCCTGCTTTCCCGACCACTGCAACTACTTCAACGTTTACTCCTAATGTTGTTGCTCCTGTACTTCCCTCTTCTTCCCCTTCTGTTCGTAGTTGTATATTTAATGCTGTCGCTAATCTCTATTCTCCACTTTTTGGACCAATACTCGGGTCCGATCTTTCTGATGTCTCTCAGAGGCGCAGTCAAATTCCTGATTGTAGAGAAAGTGAGTCGTTAGTGAAAATGGCGCGTAAATGGATTAGGCATCCTGCGAAGTACACTTTGCGTATAGTTTTTGAGACGTTTCTCAGTTTAATGAGCCCACACAAAGATTCGTGTTCGAGGAAATGTGTAAATCTTTGAGAGACGAGTGGGATACTGATGCGGTAGATGATGTACCGCCCGAGATGACTGACCTTCAGAATCAGTTTTCGAATGGTATGATTGTGGGTGGTAATGTTCGACGTGCTTTAGAGTGTTTGTTATCTTTTCGATCTACGGTACAACCTCGAGCCTTGTTTAAGGACGAAACTGAGGAGCGGGTGGCACAACCTGGTCAGTATCCTATGCGGGAAGTTCCCCCAGTTTGGATGCCAGGTGATCCTGCTGCTAATCCTGTTATTTTGCCACACTTTCAGAGAGTTTGGATACACCTCCCTTGGAAGCGATCGGAAGTTCTGCAGGTGAAGCAAACTTTGCCTGACCCCCTCAAAAATCCGACGGGTTATTATAAGGAGTTATCCCAACTAGTGGATGCTACTGTTATGAATCTCGCCGATATCGACATGTTGTTCGGTAATGTAGTACCTCAACCGATTTGAGCGAAAATCCGTCAAGAGAATCACGCAGCTGAGTTAGGCGATGATTGGGCTGCTCTTGCGGTGGCCGATGGACGACAAGTTGGTGGGTCTAAACCTGAACAGATCATTGAGAATCTGCCCCAGAGGATAATCACACTTATGAAGACGCTTATGCCAGCAATAAGAGTTAACTGGGACAAATTGTCTGCGTGCAAACAAAAGAAGGGCGAGTGTGTCTCTGATTTCTTTACGAGATTTTAGGAGGCATTCATTGATCACAGTGGTCAGGATATGAGCAATGATGGAGGTCAGCGATTGTTTGTCGACAAATTCGTATCGAATTTGTTGCCTGAACTAAGCAACAAATTAAAGAATTCTGAAAGTTCGTGGGCCGTTTCTACCACTGCTCAAATATTAGCAACGGCCCAATACTACGAAAATAGAGAGAAAGAAGAAAGCGAACGTGCAGATAGGAAAACGAAGGATCTTAAAACTAAGGTCTTATTGCAGCAAGCGTATCCTCCGCGCTCAACTCAAAATGTCTCGCAACAGCAAAATCGATTACAAACACAGTTTTCTAGGTCGCAGTCGCGTACTGACTCCTCTACACCACGACCTATGCTGGGGTATAATCAATGTGCATATTGTAGGGGTGAGGGCCATCTGAAGTTTAATTGTCCGGTTTTGCGTGACCGAAACAATGGGGTTTCGGCTCGAGGAGGACGTAGTGGGCCTCAACAAGCGTCACGTGGTAGAGGTCGCGGTGTTACTCAGAATCAGAATGAGCAAAATTGCTTTGATCGGCGCGATTCATCATTTGGTACATCTGCACAGTATCATGTAGATGACTATTATGTCGAGCATGATGTTGATGCTGACGGTAATTATTAGGACAGCCATAGACAAAGAGAGGGAGTAGTATCAGTTCCGGTTGATCAGAGAGGGCCTTATGTCGCCGTTGCCACATTGGGTGTAGTTGAGCCTTTTCTGTTGGACACTGGTGCAGCGAAAAGTTCCATCATGTATTCGAAACTCCCTGGCGCACCTTTGTCTGGCTTAACGAATATTTCCGTTGGATTCTCCGGCGCCCCCGTTAGCAATCCAGTTTCTAGCCCTTTGCCCCTTACAATTGGGTCTCGTGAGTTAGAAGCTCCGTTGATTTTGACTACTGGTTGTGGTGAGAATCTTTTGGGCCTGGATTTGTTGAAGCGGTTACATGCGACTTTGTACTGTTCTCCTGCGGGAGTGGAGCTTACGTTGGGTCAGAGAGTGATCTCTCCTATGTATTTGTCGACTGATAAACTCCCACCAGAATTGAGTTCTCTTCCTGAGTCTTTGTGGGCGACATGTCCCAATGACGTGGGCCTGCTGGATATACCACCTTATGTTGTTCAATTGAAATCCAACGTGCGCTTACCACGCATTCCCCAGTATCGTATCTCTCTTGATGGTGAATGAGCGCTATTAGCGATCATTTACGATCATTTACGATTTAATCGATAAAGATGTTATCGAAGAAACTCGGGGTAATGTGTGTAATAGTCCTGTGTTGCCTATTTTGAAACAAACTGATCTATCCAAGCCTCCCGTGTATCGTTTTGTTATTGATTTAAGAGAGGTAAATAAAATTGTGATTCCGCAGTTTCCCGTTGTGCCTGACATTACAGCTTTGCTGACTCTGATTCCAGCTTCTGCATCATGGTTCTCGGTAATCGATCTGAAGAATGCTTTCTTTAGCATTCCGATTGCTGAGGAAAGCAGAGACCTATTTGGTTTCTCATTAGGTGGTCGCAGCTTCAGGTTTAAACGCGCACCCCAGGGCTACTGTGAGAGTCCATCGATCTACAGCCAAGCTCTCAAGAGTCAACTTGATGCGTTTGTGTTACCGGCTGGTGCGGCCTTGATTCAGTACGTTGACGATCTGTTGGTAGCTGCTGACACTGAACAGATTTGCAAAACTGCTACAGTATCACTGTTACAGCATCTATGTGACTTACATCATAAAGTGTCACCTTCTAAACTACAATATTGTTGTCAAGAAGTAACCTATCTCGATCACTTATTGTCAAAGGAGGGAAGAAGGTTGACCCCAGAAAGAATTGCAACGATCGCTCGAATGACTGTGCCAACAACTCAGAGAGATGTGCGTGCCTTTCTAGGTATCACGTCATATTGCAGACAGTGGATCCCGAACTTTTCACTGTTAGCGGAGCCATTGATAGCTCTCACGTGCAAGGATGTTTCCACTCCTTTGCCATGGACGGAAGAATGTCAGAAAAGTTTTTCTGAACTGCATGATGCGTTGTGTTCGGCTCCTGTGTTAGGTACCCCTGATTACAGTAAACCATTTACACTATACGTTCACGAGAGAGAAGGTTGTGCGTTGAGTGTTTTGACGCAACAATTTGGTGGTAAGCAGTGTCCATGTGCATATTTTTCCTCGACCTTAGACCCGGTAGCTGGAGCATTGCCGAGTTGCTTGAGAGCGACAGCGGCAGCTGCGGTGTCTATTCGACAATCCGCAGGTCTGGTCATGGATAATATGCTCACAGTGATGGTTCCGCACGCAGTTGACACTCTCCTGAATCGTACAAAAACTCAACATCTGACGAGTGCAAGGTTGTCCGGTTATGAGTTGACACTTTTGGCAAGTCATATACAGATCAAGCGTTGTAATGTGCTGAATTCGGCGACATTGTTGCCAACTAATGTGGAATCAAATGATGTACCACCACATGATTGCTATTTACGAACTGAGGAAGAAACGAAGGGTCGTATTGACCTGAAAAACACTCCATTGATAGACCCCGATGGCACTTTGTATGTTGATGGTTCATGTTTTAAGTTGTCGAATGGTGATGTGAAGACTGCGTATGCTGTAGTGACGTTGAGTACGGTTGTGGAAACTGCGAGATTGAGTCAGAATTCAGCAGAAGTGGCACTTCATCCATATGGAGAGATGTAATAACCTGAAGTACGTTTTAGTTGTGGTTTGCGCGTTCTCCAGATGGATCGAGGCCTATCCTCTTAAGGATAATACTGCCCTGTCCACTGCGAAAGTCCTACTGAAGGAATACTTTCCTCGGTATGGAATGCCACGGATTGTGTGGTCAGATAACGGAAGTGAGTTTGTGGGTAGCGTGATGCAGAGTGTGTGTAATGGCCTTGGTATTCAACAAAAATTCCATAGCGCCAATCATCCCCCGGCAGCGGGTTTGGTTGAAGGGTACAATGGTACTCTGAAACTGAAACTTGCGAAGATACAAGCTACGACTGGTCTGTCATGGTCTGATGCGTTGCCTCTGGCTCTTTTATCGACCAGGGCGACTGTGCACTCTCGAGTAGGGCTTAGCCCATATGAGATTGTGTTCGCCCGCCCTGCGAACATTTGGGGAGTCCCGAGGCCTAAGGCCTTTGATAGTCTTGAGTATCCAATGTTAATTGATTATCTTCATGATCTGACTGCTAAACTGAGGTTAATTCATCAACAGGTCTTTGAAGCTCTACTGGCACAGACAAAGTGTCCTGGACATCGGCTCCAACCAGGTGACTGGGTTGTCACCCAAAATTTTGGCAGAAAACGCAACTTGGAGCCGAGATTTGTGGGTCCCTTCCAAGTATTGCTGGCTACAAGGACTGCAGTTCGGTTGGAAGGCAGAAAGAACTGGGTGCATGCCACCCATACCAAAAAGGTTCCGATCCCTTTACCAGCAGATAATTGGGTGAGAACTGGTATTGCGGCGACGGAAACCGAGACCCCTCTATGTTTTGTGCCGTTTAGTGATGCTCAACCTGTAGGAAACACTTCATTGCAGCCAGACACATCTGTCGAGTCGTCAGTGTTGGAGAACTCAAGGCCTGAATTGTCATTTGATCGATTGAACACTGTTTCACAATCTGAACAACTATTTGAAGAGCAGACTCGACCTGGAAGAAGTCGATATTTCCTTCGTTCACATGACAATGACTAATGAATTTTTTTGAACTTATGTTGTCCCACGAGCATTAAGAACAATTGCATCCTGTACTGATTTTCAAGTTCCTTTTCATGTGTACCTTTTGACAGCTAAGAGACTCATGTATTAAGTTGAATGTGTGTTTAAGAAAACCTATCATCCGGGTTGACCGTAGGGCCGTGCGGGTACTTCCTTCTGTTTAGCAGGTTCCTGACACTAGGTCGGTTACTTTTGTCGATTCCTGGGAACTCCTGGGAATTGGTAATCGTTACTCAGAACGAAGTGCGTCAAGGACGTCACGGACGGTTTTTAGAGGATGGCGTTCTCTGAGCTGTTGGAAGTAGAAAGGACGTCGGCGCAAAGATCAAAATTGCATAGGATTGCACGAACAAAATGCTTTTTGTTTCAGGTATTCCTGCTGTTTCTGACTGTTTCTATGCTATTGGTGGGGGGAGTGTATTTTGGAATACAGTCGTTATTGCCTTCCATTTCACCTACTTTTTCTCCTAAATTAAGTTCTGTTACCACTGTTTCTCCACATTCCTTTCATCCTCTGCCCCAACATGAACAGGTTAGACGTGCGGAATTCATGAATAACTCCTTCGTTCAACTTCTGCATCAGCATCAGTTGGTGATGAATACTACCAACTGTTGGGTGTGTGGGTTAATGCCACATACCATGGATAGGGGTATTCCGTATTTGGTTCTTCCTTACAGCTCCCAGGGGTCAGCTCGAGCATTCCAAACTATGTTCCGTAGTGCACTAGATTCCTACCCCAGTCGAGAGCCACGTTCTGCAAACTCTGGTTCTGGTCCGTACCACAAGCCTTTGGCGATAGCTATTGCTGACTTAGATAGGGATATTTTTGATGCCTCGCTTATTCCAGATGAAGAGGTGCAATCATATAAAGATCTGAGTGAGGCTGAGTATAGTGTGTCAGCGGGTGATAGACAACTTAGGAGCTCGTCTCCAATATGGGTCGTGCCCCACCTCGGTAACTTCTGCTTGAAAGGTCTTGGTCGAAATCCGAGAGCCCAGCTTGGGAAGAGTGCTTGTACTGATACGTATGTTCTACCGATGCTCTCTTCCCCTGTTTTCCTGACTGTATGTTATGAACGTGCATATACATGGTTGCCCCGTGACTTCTCGGGTACCTGTTATATTGCAAATCTTTTGCCACCGACTTTTACGGTTGCCTCAAACTATCACAAGACTAGAGTTGTGAGAGGCGTTATTAGCAAAGAGGACACTGCCGGTCAAGAAGCAGGAGATTTCTTTAAGGGTTTCTTGCCGTTTTGGGGACCTATGGTTAATAGTAGGAACCTGAGACAGTTGACTCGTGTGGTGGAATTGACTGCTAACATAACTGCAAGTGCTCTTGGTAATTTGACAGCGGAAATCCAGGCGGATAGACTTATGACGTTGCAGAACCGTATGGTTCTAGATGTTGTTCTTGCAGATAGAGGTGGTGTGTGCAAGGTGATCCATTCGAGCTGTTGCATTTTCATCCCTGACAATGCTCCAACTGTTTATCAAGCCATCCCGAAGTTGCATAAGATTTCCGAGTCCATACACGTGGACGAAGGTAATTGGACACTTCTAGGATGGTTTTGGGGCCTGATATCAACTTGGGGTTGGAAGATTTTGATGATCATAGGGGTTGTTGTAACGTTTCTGTTCACGTGTTGTCTTTGTGTGCAGTGTGGTCCTGCCTTATGTGGCCTTTGTGTTACAACGTGTATAAGACGGCCATCTGTTACCAAAGAGACGTTGATGAATAGAATGATGTTCCAGCAACAACTGCACGATTTGATGAATATCGAAATCGACTCTGATCTCGACTAGTGCTTGCCTACATGAGGGCAAAAGGAGCGTCTGAGGTTCCGTGAGGCTCGTCATGGCATTTTCGGGGTTGCTCGAATATGGACGAGTTTGGTATCTACGAACCGCAAATGACGAGTTTAGTGGGTGTATGCGTTTTCGCTACGCTACTATGTATGGTTCGTCTCATTCGTGGGTGTGTCCATCTGAACCTTCGGGTTCCATTTTAGATACGGCATCCATTTTGTCTCTTGCCCTCAAGTAGTCAGCGAACGGACACTGTCCGCTTCGTGACCCTGGGATTCCCAAGCCTTCGCGGAGGACACGTGTTCCTTTGAAGGTGTCTTTATGGTGAGGGGGATGACACGGCAAGGGCGGATGGCTCCGCTCGAGGCTCATCTTGCGGTGTTAGTCTGTTGTTTCAGTCGTGCATGCATTGGGCACGAGTCCTTTGATCCTGCAATCAAGTTTCCGATATTGCTCTCTACACTCTTTTTCAATCTGTTGTGCGTCTTTGTTTTTCCCCTGCATCTGTTTCTGTCCCTTCTCCTAATTCGTTTACAGTCAGAATGGAATGTGCTTAATGTGGGGATAATGTGCTTTTACAGTTGGGAACCGGCAATGTTGATGTAATCATGCTCCGGGTTTCTGAAAACATGAATGTGACCCTTTTTGAAGTTTACTGTGGGAACTGAGTTGTAACCTTTTGTACGCCATGTTGTTCAATGACGAAAATGTGTATAAAAGGAGCGATCCACTTTTGCAATTTGAAGCAGTCTCCCAGAACCTACACGTTGTGTACTTCTTGCGACTTCTGTATCCCTGCAGTAATAAATGCTGATCTTTGACGCCGCAGGAAGTGTCCCGTGTCTCTGTGTTTTGTACGCCGGAACAGGTAACCCACGAAGGTTTCAGGTGTTGTCCCCTGGCACCGCTGGGCCTTAGAATAGCCCAGTCCTTCAATGTTCACGCACGTTATGGTGCGCGCATCGTGCGCGCACGGTGCGCGCTTATAGATATTTATGTGCTTTTAAATGCAATTTTCTTAGGAACTACTGAACAGATTGACACCATATATGCAAAAGGCACATGCCTGACCTGAGGACTACCTCTTTGCCATATTTCAAGTAATTCTGTTCAGCCGTTCGGGCTGTACCTTCGACTAAAGTTCCCATGGGAAAATGCATGGGGAAAACGCGTTTTGGGACCCCCCTTTTTTCTCAGCCCCCGCTTGACGAATCACCCCGAGACTTTCAGGGTAGGAGCTGAGCGGAGCGCCCCATTAGTTTTGAAAATTTCGCGAGGATTCGTCAACCGGCGCCAAAGTTATTCAAAATAGAATTTTCAGATTTCCTATGGAAACACGGTCCTAACTATAACTATCTAATGGCGACCGACAGTAGATAATATATATATATACATATATATATATATATATATATATATATATATATATTCACTGAAAAAACCATAGGTTTCAGGGGTGTTATAGTTAGCTGGACTTTTCACTTGTACAAAACCATTGAAATTCCCCCGTTATAGTTAGTTCAGCTAACTATAACTCGCGCGCCCGCAATGCACTGCTGATGATGTCACATATTACATCACTCATGACATGGTCAGTGACATCACTCATGACATCACTGATGACATCTCAAATGACATCACTGATGACATCACTGATGACATCATCCAGTGAATGTGTGTGTTTCTGAAAATTAAATATGTTTTATATATGTATATCTCAAGGTCGATGGAAGAATAAATGGGTATATAAGTGTCTAAATGGATGATTTGTTTTTGAAAAATTGATTGTGTAACTGACTGATTAAGTGTTTCATAGTGAATACATGGCTTAGTGAGTAATGTTTAAATATGTAAATATCTGTATCAGTCTCTCACTTTGTGTATAAGTGGCTGCATGGGTTGGTGAGTAGCTACATGGGTGTTTATATAGGTTATTAGTTGGTTTTATGAGTATCAGTCTGAGTGTCTGCATGGTTCGGTGGGGGTATTACGTAGTGCATAGGTGCATGAATGAATGACTCACTCTTTGTATGTGTTGAAGACAGCATGTGTGCAGGACTCTATGGGTGGATGAGTGAGTGTATGGGTGTGTTAGTGAGTGAATGACTGTCTCAATAGTGTCTTTATGAGTAACTACATATGTTTTAAACTAGTATATGTGACTATTGGTGTATATAAGCGAGTATATGTGACAGTGAGAGATTGAAAGAGTTCCTATATGAATAAGTATGTGTTTCTATAAGTGATTGTTTAAAAGACTAAGTATGTGTAAGTTTCCGTAGAAGTAAGTGTGGTGGTGTGTGTATAACTGTATATGCAAGTAAATGTATGTTTGATTCTTTATTAGCATGAGTGACTATGTGTGTGAGTACCTCTATGGATGAGTGGCATTGTGTAACAGGATGTATAGGTGTATGAGTACATATGATGAGTGAGTACATGTATGAGTGACTGTATAGGACTGTTGGTGAATAAGTGGATGTGTATGTGGATCTTAGAATTACTGTATAGGTTGTTGTAACTGGTATTGGTATGTCCATTGTTTTTAAAATTTTAATTTCTATTTTTGAATGTGTGTATCAAAGGTTATATTAGGGGAAGAGGAGGTCTGCCACTCTATCACAAGGATGATGTCATCAGTGATGTCATCAGTGATGTCATTTGAGATGTCATCAGTGATGTCATGAGTGATGTCACTGACCATGTCATGAGTGATGTAATATGTGACGTCATCAGCAGTGCATTGCGGGCGCGCGAGTTATAGTTAGCTGAACTAACTATAACGGGGGAATTTCAATGGTTTTGTACAAGTGAAAAGTCCAGCTAACTATAACACCCCTGAAACCTATGGTTTTTTCAGTGAATTTCTGAGGTTTTTTAAATGCTAATTCCTAACTATAACGTGCCTGAAACCTATGGTTTTTTCTGTGAATTTCAAAGTTTTTTTAAATGCTAATTTCTAACTATGCCTACAGAGATAGGACATGTGAAGAAAGAAGAACAAATGCACAGAAAGAAACAAAAGAAGTGCAGAAAGAAGCTACAGAAGTCCTCAAATACGAAGATAAGTGCAGGAAGAAGGATAACGTGCAGAAAGAACAAAAAGAAGAGCAGAAAGAAGCCTTGTTGCAAAATCATCCTGTACCCTCAACTTTTTCAGACGGATACTGGTGGTAACTGAGTCTGACTAACCAGTCCTAGAGCCAGTGCTATGTTAAAAGACACTTAGAATACAGTGAAAACACCTACATACACTAGGGAACATTATGCGTTGGGGTCCCCCTGTGATTAGCATGACCTCCTCTGTAAGCCCCTAGTGTATAATAGGGCATGGGGATTAAAACTACCTCTTAAAACAGGCCACAGGGCGTTTTTGCACACGTTAACTCAGGCCTCGTCCCCTCCCTTCACCACTGTGTAAACACGCCCTGTGTCCATTTTTAGTTGGGAGATTAAGTTCATTTGAATCCTGAGGGTCCCTAGGGTCCAACTAGCCCACTAGGTACCTCCAGTAAGTGCCACAGAGCTGCGTTGCAGAGAGGTTTAAAAAGTGGCACGGCCTGGACCACCTCTCTGCAATGCAGCTCAGTGGCGCTTACTGGAAGCACTTGGTGGGCTAGTTAGCCCCCAGGGGCCCTCAGTATTGAAGGGAAATTATATCCCCAATTTAAAACGTGCCATAGTGCGTGTTTGCACACGTCACCTCAGGCCCCGTCCCCTCCCTTCACCACTGTGTAAACGCGCCCTGTGGCTGTTCTAAGTTGAGAGATTAAGTCCCCCTGAATCCTAAGGGTCCCTAGGGTCAAACTAGACCACTAGGTACCTCCAGTAAGCGCCACAGAGCTGCGTTGCAGAGAGGTGTAAAAAGGGGCTTGGCCTCAGAACACCTGGCTGCAGCGCAGCTCCCTGGCGCATACTGGAGATGCCTGTTGGGGGCGCGTTTGCAGAGTGCTGCACGGAGGGGGCATGGCCTCCGGCACGATGCCAGTCTTTTATTTATTTTAGTTTTTTAAGAAGGGGGGCTGTTTGGTTCCCCTTCTTATTCTAATTTATTGGCCCTGATGACCCCATCCCCCAGGGCCAGTCTCCTAATTATATTTTTTTGACCACAATCCCCAGGGCCGGCCACTGTTTTTTATTATTTTAAAAAAATATATATTTATAGACACACCTAGGACATGCTGGACAAACCGTACGTACCTATCACCATGACGATTTGCGTGATATTCATTAAAAGGCGACTATGCATGCAATGAATCCACGTGGAATGTATTTACACCACTAGTGAAGCTCTGACATGTCTGATGCCCTACCGTGCCTAATCCTGGTAGACACCCTTGTCGTTTATTTATACAAACATGGGTAGCTATTGACGGGCACATTTAATACACATGCACACCAAGCCATTCAAAGGGGATTCGACAAAAATTCGACCAAAACTATGCAAGAAACCCCCCTCACGGTTAATAAAACACACATACACTGCCGGATGTGTAATACTTTTTATTTTACTCTCTGGAAAGGGGACGAACATCACTTGAGAGTCACAGCGTGCTCCTGACAGAGCCCAATGCTGTGTTACACCCACCATTGCCTGCCGAGTGCCACACACCTCTGTGTTGTATTCCACTAGCTAGTGAATATGCTATGACACTCTCTAGCCCATGTGCACTGTAACACCACCCCGTGAATATGTCATGCCACACTTGTCTTCGCACGGGTTATATTGCCCCATCTAACGTGCCTTTCTCGATGCCTATGTTATAACGCACAGTGCTATGCCATACATATTACAATCTGGGATCCATATCTTTGTCACAGTGCATATGCAACGTTACACTCCCCAGCACATATTTTATATTACAACTTTAGAGACTAGTTAGGTTACACAACACTGCCCTGTGCATATTACACTCCAAGGCGCATATCGCATAGCACGCGCTAGTGCCTGTGCTATCTCGCGCTCTCCCATGAATCTGTCACTGCGCACAATGTATTGCATATTATATTTCACGCCCGGTTCATCTTATATCACACTTTTTGGTGCATAGTTTATACCATACACTATATCTAGTTTTCATTTTCAATCGTGCTCTCAGGACTATGTTCTATATAACACTGTGTTCACCTACCCTTTTCACGGGCATTACATTTTGCGATAGGGGGTGGAGGGTCAGGGGGTGTTTCTGCCAAGTGAGCCCGGAGTCACAGTCACAAACGTCCTCTTCTTCCTGAATAAAAGTGAGATTATGCTGCATACTTGTTCATATTTTAAGTAGTTCGCACAGACACAATGTTTTAAAAACAATAAAGTTCCTAATACCCGCCTTCTCTGAACAGTTAGCTTGCTGCCCCATCCCCTTCCTCCCTATCCTCTGTTGTATGAATCCATGGACTAGCCTCCTCCCTCCTGCCATGCATGGTCTGATGTGCTGCCACTGCCCTCAATTTAGTATGATGTACCAGTCCACTCCTCCTGCCCTCCATTGCCCAATTCTATGCCCCATCATTGACCTCCTGCTTAAACTCTGTGCTTAGCTTGCTGCCCCTATTCTCCTTCCCCCTGCCCTCCGATGTCTTTGTGCATGCCCCTGCTCCATCCTTTTTGCCCACCATGTCCCATGGACCTGCCACTCCTATCTACTCTGAGTGTTCTGTTGAGCTGCCACTCCCCTCCCACCTGCCTAGCATTGTCAGATGACTGTAACCTGTCCCTGCCACCTCCACCCTGCCTGTCCACATGCCATGCCCCTATCCTCTTCCTCCTGTCCTACATGGTCCATTGTACTGCCACACCCTTCTGCCCTCCCTGGTCTGTTGTGCTGCAACTGCTCCTCCTGCCTGCCCCATGTGGTCTGTTGTGAGGTCCCTTCCCCTGAACTTTCTTGTCTGTGCACAGGTCCTGACCCTTCCTTCTATCCTCCATCGTCCTTTGTGCATGCCCCTCCACCCTCCTTCTTGCCCATCATAGCCATTGTGCTGCCACTAACCCTCCCACTTGCCATGCATGGTCTTCTGTGCTGCCATGGCCCCTCCCACCTTCCCTGTGTGGTCAGTTAGCTGCCCCTGACCCCCTCCCACCTTCCCTCCATGGTCTGTGTGTATGCCATCACAGTCTCACTGTTGCCCTTCATGGTGTGTCTTGCTTCTAGTGCCCATCCTGCCTGACCTCCATGGCTATCTTGCTGCTCCTGCCCTGCCCCCTTGCCCCCAGCCCTACTCCCTCCCTCCTGGCTTGTCTGTTCCATTGTAATGCCCCTGATCCGTCCCTCCTGCCCTTTATGGTCTGTTATACTGCAGCTTTCTCTCCTGTCTGTCCATTATGGTCAGCTAGCTACCATTGCCTCTTGCCCCTCTGTTCTCTGTTGTCCATGTGCATGGTCCTGTCCCCTCCCTCTTGCTTTCTATGGATTGTTGTGCTGCACTCCCGTCCTGCATGCCCTGTGTGGTGTATTGTGCTGCTGCAAACCCTGATGCCTGCCCTGCAGGGTCAGTTTGGTGCACCTCTCCATGTCCCTCCTGTCCTCTGTTATCCAAGTCCATGTCCCTATCCCATTTCCTTCCATGATCCAATGTACCATACTTGCGAACATTTTGAACTTGGTAAGAGGGAGATTTTGAAAAAAAACTGGGGTATTGATTTTCCCCTTTGAGTTACATTGAAAAAGAGGATATTGTAGACAGGAGACAGATCAAATAAAGCCCATTTGAGCTTAAAAACATTGGACGTTTCCTGGCTGAATCGGGTCTGTTGGCATGTATGGTTGTACTACCATTGCCTCTTCCTTCTGCCCACAATGGTCTATTACATTGCCACAGCCTTGAAGGAGGGTAGATTTTGTATCACAGGGGGCCCCTGGCCCGTTCTGTCCACACCTGAAGTATGAGACCCTTGTCCTTGCCCTGCCAGCTGCATTTGTAGGCCGTATTAAATTGACCAGCGGGTCCTGTGTTGCTATATAATTATCCTGAGACATCCTTACCACTCAGCCAGCATAAAACCCCTGTGTAGGCCCTTCTGTTCAATATGTAGGCCTCTTTGTTAAATTGACCATAGCTCTGCAATTTTAGTGTATAGCAGTCTGAAGGCAGGTCTGCGAGGCCTTCTGATCCAAACTAGTAGCCCCCACCCTACCCGAGTGCTCCGTGCTCGGTATCAAAGTTCAACATCCCCCTGAAGCTGTCGACATACAGTAGGCTGCATCCTGGACTGGTACTTGCTTCCTGGGCAGGTTTCCCGCTTTTAAGGAAGTGGCAACCGCAGAGCGTCAAGTTAGGAGAACTGAGGAGATTTTATACATGAATATATTGAATTCCCGTACAATACCCATTATTTTCTGCTTGCTCTATGGAACTTACGATAAGCGATTGGCCTGAGAGACTGACCTTTTCACCCAGTCCATTGTCAGCATTAAGTGGGTAAATGACGAAATGTCTGGTAAAATCTGCAGACGAAGCTTTTGGGTAGCATACGTAGGTAGATGTAGCGTGCAAAGGAGCCCACAAAATGATATAAAAAGGGAGCACCCACAGATATCGACGGACTACCTCGCCGTCTGTATGTAGGTTAACAGGCAGTGCAGGTTTTCCCCAAGAGCTGGGAGCTCTTGTCTTCCTTTGCTTAAAATGTCTTGCTCTGCTTTGCTTGAAGTATCTTATTCTATTTTACCTATATGAAATGTCATGTTATGTTTAACCATTGTTCTCTTTACTTTTGCATTTAAAAGATTTTGTATTGTAATTGCAGGAATGCTTGCTCTAAGAGTAAACGTGAGTGTTCCTAGGTAACATTTTCCTTGGTGTAACTTGTTTCTCATGATGCATTTATAGATGTGTTTTCTCTCTCTCTCTGTCAGTACATTAATTGAGATACAGAGAATATTATGGCAGCTGTATGATTATCTGGATTCTGTATTTTGTACTTTATGTCTCTATTCTGCGGTTTCTTTGAAGTTGCATCTTCTCATTAAACTGCCATTGTATTCTGCCTCCAATTCCATGTCTCATATGTCTGTTTTCTTCATTTTTGGAGCAAGCGTTCCTAGGCACCCCGGCTCAAATTAAGGTGCCCCTTTTGTCCCTGACTCACTCTCCTGCTCAGTTCTGTGGTGGCTCCCGGGGATCTGGGGACCGCCCCTAGCTTCCTTGACCCGTAATAGATCTTCCCTCCAACAGCCTCTCTTGCAAGTCCTGTATTGTTGGTTTGTTGCCCCTGCCCCCCTTTCCACTGCCCTCCATAGTCTGTTGTGCTTCCACGGCCCTTCCTGCCTGCTCAGTGTGGTTAAATTGTTGCCTTTGCACCCTCCTACCTGCCTTCAATTTTCAGAGTCCGTGCCCCTGGCCTCTGCCTCTCAACAGTATCCTAATGAACAACTAGATTGCTAACATTCTATATTTATTACAAAAGTGTGGAACGCCTGACATCATCTTGATGTAATCAAAACTGTAATACCTAGAGCATTTCCTTTAGAAATTACATATATGAGAGGGTCTTATTGGCATCAAAATTATGGTTAGTGCTCTAAAAGACTAAAATAAGGACATATTTTCTGAGTTTTCAAATAGCGACAAAGCACTTTTAAATTATTTGTTATCTTTATGTTTTTTTATCCAGTTGACCACTTGATTAAATGTTGCACTTAGGGGAGAGGATGTGGTGTTACTTCCAGAGTTGCAGACTTTGCAACTGGGGAACCAGGTTGAAGTTTCTGCTTCAGCTCGACATTCTGTGATTCTGGTCAAATCACTTAGTCTCCCCATGTCTACAACCAAAATGAATTTGTTCTTGTGTGATGTAACCAATGCTCATGTAAAGCACTCCAATACCTGACAAGTCTGCACTATATAACACTGCAAAAACACAAAATAATAAGTGTTTTGCACACTTCTGTCATTGGGCTATATTTGGGCTACATCTGGGTGATTTTGGGCTACATTTGGGCTCTTTTGTCTCCGGTGGCCATCTTGGGAGATTTATTTGTTATGAAGTTTCCTAATTTCCTCATGTACTGCAGTCTCCTCAGTAGGAAATGCTTTCAGTTTTTTACTTTGATTCCATCATGAAGGTATTCAGATATGTCACACATTTGCCATAAATTCTGAATGTTAGCACTCTAGTTGCTCATTAGATTACTGTAGTAAAACTACTGCACCATGGAAGTCTGCTCCTGGTATTAAAAGTGCATGTTTCAGTCTGCATGTCAGAAGTTTTTAATGAAATAGAAGAGGATTTGAGAAGTCACTCAAAATGTGCCCTCATTTTCTTTCTTCAGCATTAATCATAATTTCTATGGCAAAATGAACCTCCTCATTGTGTTCCTTTTTAAATTAAATGTTTTAAGTGTTACCAGTTTATTCCAATCAAGATGGCTTCAGGTGTGCCTTACTTTTGTCATAATGAAGACAGTAAGCGCTCTAGTTGTTTTTAAGAACATTCTGGGACATTCTGTCATTGGGCTATACTTGGGCTACATCTGGGTGATATTTGGGCTACATTTGGGCTCTTTTGTCTCTGGTGGCCATCTTGGGAGACTTATTTGTTATGAAGTTTCCTAATTTCCTCATTTACTGCAGTCTCCTCAGTAGGAAATACTTTCAGTTTTTTACTTTGATTCCATCAAGAAGGCATTCAGATGTGTCACACATTTGCCATAAATTCAGAATGTTAGCACTCTTTTTGCTCATTAGATCACTGTAGTAAAGCTACTGCTCACCAGGGAAAACTGCTGCTGGTATTGAAAGTGCATGTTTCAGTCTGCATGTCAGAATTTTTTAATGAAATAGAAGAGGATTTGAGAAGTCACTCAAAATGTGCCCTAATTTTTCTTTCTGCAGCACTAATCATACTTTTTATGGAAAAATGAACCCCCTCATTTTGTTCCTTTTTAAATTAAATGTTTTAAGAGTTACCACTTTAATCCAAGCAAGATGGCTTAAGGTGTGCCATACGTTTATCATAAGTAGGACTGTTAGCGCTCTAGTAGTTCTTTGGAACACTCTGGGAAGCTGCAGTAGAACACAAAGGAATCAACTGACAGTCTCTGCCCTTGTTGGATGTACATGTTTTACTGAGAATGTCAGACTTCATTCTCACATGACTGAGAAAGATAATGTGAATTTACAGAAAATAAGCTCTCAGTTTAGCCTATAGATCACCTTCCAAACCTCTGTGGTAAAAGCATGAGAAAATTTTTTTCTCTCAATCATGATATCCCAGCAGAAGGCTTTTTCACATGGTGAAATCACCTTAGAACATACCACAATTCCTAAAATGAGTATGGTACCATCAACAAATGATTTATAATGTAACTAAAGTCTTAAAACCTTCTATTAACTGCAATGCTTTTTAATGAGGTGCTATCATGTATATTGGTCCCAAGATGGCTGCCAACACTTCTTGGATGAAGTGCTGACAGCCAATCAGATCTCAGGATGAGATGTGTGGTTAGGCTCCGCCCACATATATATGCTTTTAAATGCTATTTTCTCAGGAAATACTGAACAGATTTACACCAGACCTGCAAAAGGCACTTCCTTGACCTTATGGCTACCTCTCTGCCAAATTTCAAGTAATTCTGTTCAGCCGTTCGGGCTGTAGCTGTGTCTAAAGGTCCTATGGAAAAATGCATGGGGAAAACGCGTTTTGGGACCCCCCTTTTTTCTCGGCCCCTGCTTGACGAATCCCCCCGAGACTTTCAGGGTAGGAGCGGAGCGTAGCGCCCCACCTATTTTGAAAATTTCGCGAGGATTCGTCGACCGGCGCCAAAGTTATTCCAAATAGAATGTTGCGGATTTCCTATGGAAACAGGGTCCTAACTATATCTACCTACTGGCGACCGCCAGTAGGTAATATATATATATATATATATATATATATATATATATATATATATTGAAAAGAGGTTACCCTAACCATTGAGCTGCACTCGCTGGCGGTATAACGCTGTCTCCACACACAGCCCAGACGCGGACACAGCCATTCCACAATTGTGCCGACGCGTTTCAGGCTTTCCGCCCTTCTTCCAAGGCAAAACTCCTCATGAACAGCAAGCAAAAAGGCCACAAGGAAAGCCCCTTCATTTATATTGGGTTGCAAATTCCGCTCAGGTGAGTACAAGAAACAAAGCATCATGGGTCTTGTGGTCAATATTATTATCCCCAAGTGGGTCGTCGCCGTTCTGAGGAAATAAAACAAAGTTATTGATACGCTGTAATGTCCCGCTAAGATTGCTTGTGTAGGGTACAGCAACCGCTACCTCCACTCGAAACTGTCCCAGTGAACAGAAGAGGACCCCCAAGGATATCGGGGTGGTGCCGCTCGTGACCTGGGCAGGCCACAATATTTTGAAAAGAGGTTACCCTAACCGTTGAGCTGCACTCGCTGGCGGTATAACGCTGTCTCCACACACAGCCCAAACGCGGACACAGCCATTCCACAATTGTGCCGACGCGTTTCAGGCTTTCCGCCCTTCTTCCAAGGCAAAACTCCTCATGAACAGCAAGCAAAAACGCCACAAGGAAAGCCCCTTCATTTTTATTGGGTTGCAAATTCCGCTCAGGTGAGTACAAGAATCAAAGCATCATGGGTCATGTGGTCAATATTATTATCCCCAAGTGGGTCGTCGCCGTTCTGAGGAAATAAAACAAAGTTTATCGATACGCTGTAATGTCCCGCTAAGACTGCTTGTGTAGGGTACAGCAACCGCTACCTCCACTCGAAACTGTCCCAGTGAACAGAAGAGGACCCCCAAGGATATCGAGGAAGGCTGACAGCCTGCACTGGGGTTTGCCTGGCTAGTGAGTACAAGTCAAGTAGAGAGTAGTCTAGAGAAAGGGTAAAAGGTGGACAAGTTATTAGTATTTAGCCAGGCTTGAGGCTCAGTTTTTTTCTCTGACACTAGATGGGTAGGGCATTTATGGATCTTACAGTAAAATGTACAACTAGTGGTGCAATAAATTATAATAATAACATTAATAATAAAGAGTCATAACCAGCAAAAAGTAAAGTATTTATTCTGACAAAAAATAAATCCATCCACTCCATCCGAAACTGACCCACTCCCCTCCATACACCTGAAGATCACTCTTCTCCAACTGCCCCACCCTCACCACTCCATCCGAAACTGACCCACTCCCCTCCATACACCTGGAGATCACTCTTCTCCAACTGCCCCACCCTCACCACTCATTTCCCTAAAACCCAAAGTGAGTAAAGAAAAAGATCCCCTTTTCCAATTGAATCCCACCACCCACAGCAGGACAACCACCTTCTTAATTAAAGTCTGTTTTTTTTACCTCCTCCAGGACTTTCAGGATCTCACAGAGAAAGACCTTCGTAGTGGAGGGGGTAAGGAAGTGGCTGCTTTGAAAGATACAAGACTGTGGCACCTCGGGTGATGGGGCCACCTCTGTTCCACTGGCTGAGCACTGGAGTAGCTGGTTTCGCTACCTCATACTCATATTCCTCCAGGATAGCTAGCCGGTGGAAGTCTGCTCGTATAAACTTCATCTTTTGGAGGTGCAGTGAAGCCTCTATTTCCCACAAGTGATGTTCCTTCTTTAGCAGTCTGTCCGAAGCTAAGACACCGGTGGGGATAGCTGGATGTTGTGAGGAAATAAGATAAGAGCATGAATTGTAGTACTCACTCTAAGCAAATGTTTGTACAATGTTGCTGGTTCTGTAGGGCAACTATGGGGAGATTGGGTTAAAAGACCCACAGAATATAGCTGATGGAAGGTAAAAGACATAGGGGCCGATTCCGATCCTGGAAAAATATTCCCCGTACGAATCGTATCTGGATTTTTTACTGTACGAATCGTGCAAGTCCCGTACAAACTGGCAAGTACGATTCGTATGTGAAAAAGTCCATACGAATCGCATTGGGTAAATTCCCTGACACGTCCTCGGGTCGGAAAAGGTGTCCGACATGTCCCCGGACATTTTTACGTACGAATCTGAAAACTGAAGTCCGAGCGCGCAAGTACGATTCGTACCGTCCGTCCGATTGTACAACCATATGGTAAAAAGACCGTCCGGAGCGAGCTCCTATAGCAACCATGGAGACGTCAAAACAGGTGCCCGGTACGTGCCGAACACCCCCCCAGCCCCCGTATGTACGCGCCGTCCCACCCCCAGCCCCGCGGATGGACGCGCCGTACCCCCAGCCCCCCCGCGGATGGACGCGCCGTACCCCCGGCCCCCCCGCGGATGGACACGCCGTACCCCCAGCCCCCCACGGATGGACGCTCCGTACCCCCCCAGCCCCCCCGTGTGTACGGCGCGGACCCCCACCCCCGTAGGTACGGTGCGGACCCCCACCCGTGTATGTACGGTGCGTACCCCCACCCGTGTATGTACGGCGCGGACCCACACCCGTGTATGTACGGCGCATACCCCCACCTGTGTATGTACGGCGCGTACCCCCACCCCCGTAGGTATGGCACGGACCCCCAGCCCCAGTGGGCGTACCACTGCAACACCCATTGAATTTGACGCTGCCACCTATTATCAAGGGCGGCGATTATAGGTGGCAGCGCCGAACTTAAGACCAGAATAATCCTAGTCTTAAGGTGACAAAATGAGGAGAAATGCTTAATTTCTCCTTGTTTTTGCTATTTCCCAAACATGGCTTGGATTATAGATGATAGTTCCATGGACAGATCACGACTAAATGCGACAATGTCTTCTTACACTATCATTTCTTCTTAGGATAATGCTTTTATTGGTTTCTTAAGCATCTGGAACTTGATCCCCGATACTAAGGAGACAACCTTTAAGATAGTTGGACACTTTTGTGATACTCGGATATACAACCTAATGGTGTTTACAATTGTAAATTTGATACTTGGAATATGTATGAATTTCAAGTCTTCTTCTCGTTGCTCGATGGGATGGATTACTAATTACATCACGTTTTTCTTGTTACCAATTATCATTCGTCTCGAATTACACTTGGTGCCCTACAAGATAGGGACTATTTGACGGAATTATTAGGTCAGTCCTATGATGATTGATACTCAAATCATCTCATTTTACTAGTCTCTGGGCTGTTGGTTCTGCGCTACATCACCACTCTCTCTGGAACTCTCAATTTCTATTCTGTTGCTCTCTATGGGGGAGTGCATGATATGGACTGTGTCTTTTTATTTCTCTCACGCTTGGTTTTCTATCTTTTTCCCTTGTTACTTATAATTAGGGAGCACACAATTTGCATTACCTGTGGCGGTTCTCTCACACAGTGGATACACCACTATGGGGCTATAAAATAGCAGGATATTGTTTTCCTTCCTTGAGCTTAATCACCATGTGATGCTAGTAGCACAACAAGTCATGTATGTACACTTACTGATTTATTGATTGATCTTTACATATTGTTTGTACAATATGTAATTGCAGCCTTGAAGAAGTCACTTGTGTGGCGAAACACGTGCCGGCTGCTCTCCAGACTCAATGCAAGCTGCAATGAAATACTTGGCTCCTGCCTTTTTGATTATGATGCTATGGATTAATATACAGGGTGGAAACACGATTTGCTGACTGTTGTATGAGTGCTTTCTTTGCCTTACGAGTTTCGGAATACAGCTCCTTGATCACAGGCTGCCAGGGTGCACGCAGACATACTGAAAGACAACACTTCCCAGCACATTTCAATTGACCTTCAGTAGGTTTCACAGGTGAGTTAACTAGTGTTCATGCTAGGATATGTAGTACCCTGGACGGGGTTCGCGTAGCCGCGGTACACGGAATTCCACGAAGTTGCAAAAAAACTCCTAGAGTTCCATGGAGTTTCGTGTGCACACTGAGTTGCTTTTTCTGCCTGTTCGTGATGCGTTTTTGCCATTTGGGAACACGTATTGCATGTTTGGGAATGCTATTGCATGCTCAGGGGGAAATATCACGTGGTCGCCAATGGGTGCGCCCATCTTGTTTTTCATGTTTGCTATGGTTCTGGGCATGTTTTTCTATACTCCCTATATCTTTATAAGTCCTTTGTTTCTAGAAACCTTGTTCTTATCTTTTATATTTGTTATCTATCCCTCTCTATTCCTGATTGTATATTTTGTATTGTTTTCTACTTTTTGCGTATTTTTTTTACTTCCCTTTCGTACTTCCTACATTTTCTTTTCTGCCCCTCGCCCCCCAGAACCATGGTGAAGAGTGTGAAAAAGACTAAGGACCAGGGGAAGAGTTCGAGGAGCGAGAGCCACGATCGCCTTCCGCGCGGAAGGCATTGCCCGGAAGGGGTGCAGGCCCAGGTCTGTGGAGGTGGCTTACTGGATTCTTTTGTCCACCGCCAGCGCCCCTCAACACTGGCAGCAGGGCTGGGTCTGGGTACGGGCTCCGCGAGAGTCACGGGCAGTGGGAGATGGTGTGTCAGGCAGTCTTTTTCTGCTCCGGGGCCCGGCGCACACATAACCAATTCACTCACTGGTGGTCCGTCATCCTGGCCCAGGAGGTGCCAGGTGTTGAGGTCCGGGGGCTTGGTGGGTAGCTAGTTATATTACTTTTGTGTTCTTCTGTTCTGTGTTATTGTTATTATTTTTTACGCAAATAGCTAACATGCTGCTGCTACTTACATGCAGATAACGTATGTTTAAAAATCTTACCTTATGTGATTGTTATTTTTCCACACAGGTGCTTGGTGCTACTAACTAATCATACTTGTTTGCAACTTTGCGCTCTCTTGGGCTGGTTATGTAAGAGAGGTTAGAGAATGTAAGTTAGGTAATGACTCCAGTCCTTTCCTTTGTCCTGTCAGGCAGTTCTGTCACTAAGGTAGTGGTAGTAGTTAGTTAGTTAGTTAGTATTATTTGGTAATTTAGTAGCCTGCGTGACGCGTCCTCTCACATGACTTCAGTCCTGTGGTATGGATGGTAGATTCATTGTCGACATTGCTCCTTAGCACAAGCTTCACTGCCATGAGGCTGCTTTTGCACACTTTACTACACACCTTTATTTTTACAAAACTGTGTTTGTGCCTTTCACATGAGAACTGTCTGCATTTCGCGTTCTCTGCTGCTCTCTGGGGTTTAGTCTGTACACAATGTACAAGGTCGATAAACAATGACCCTTGTTATTCTGTTCTTGTCCGTCCCTCGCACTTAGACATAACATGACACACAGCTGCACTACTGAAAGTTGAGTGTTTTTAATATTGTAGAGATGTATGTTGTCCACAAGCTTGTAGAGACACCTTTCCAGAGAGAAGAGCTGTGCTGGTCCTGAGATGTAAACTGTTCATCTAGGCCTTGAGGTATGGGGTCTGCTGACAAAGCCCAGAGGTGGTCTTTTTTATAATAAGCTATATCTTATCACGGGGAGGGAGATTAGGTACTATGGCCCTTTTCCACTGTCTTTATAAAATGACATCCCCTTTTGTATTCTATGGAATTGTAACAATGCTGACAGTATTATGTTTATGCATTTTGCTGCTAGTAATGGCACATGTACTGCATCATAGAGCACGTTAGTTGAAATGAACATTTTAAACTATGCAGTGACTCTGATTAATCTGATTGTTGACAACTATGAGTGAGTGAGTGAAAGTGCTGTCTTCGTACCGCGATTCCTGAGAGAGTCAGGAGTGTCGTGTTATGGGTTGTCTAATCATTGGTAGCTTCGCTAATTGTTGGAGAATGAATGAGACACTATAGCTAGTCGGTTTTGGGGATTTATGGGCACTAAGGTGATAGGTTTGTCCACCACTATACACCGAGGTCCTGGTTTCCTGCACATAGTTCTGTATATGTGCAGAATCCCTGCAACATGGTGCTGCCAACATTTGGTCTGGTTCTAATCTGCAAGACGCTTGAGTAGTGCTTGTGCTTGTCCATTATCCCCTTACGTCTGTTTCCGGAGATAGTCATGACGGTGTATCCTCCTATATCAAACGCATCTATAGGTGTTTCAAGCTTGAATTTTAAAAGGTCTTTTCATTTACTTGTTATAGGCACTCTCGTGCTGCCACGCGTAAGTTGTCTTTCTCTATTTTTTTAGCATGGCGGCTGTTAATATTCTGCCGCAAAATAGGGCTGCTGTAAAAGCCTTCTTGGCTCAGCATGAAGTCCCTGATGCTGGATTTGCGCTCATTTTTGTGGTTGAGGAGAATGCAGCTTATCCTTTCGAGGTGTTTTATTCTTGGGTCACTTTTCTGGCAGTTGATGGGGCAGATGATCTGTTTCACGAATATACTGCCACGGCCCTTCCTGTAGGCTATCGCCCTTACATGTCTCTGGAAATTCCACTGACAGCTCGGCAACACCAGATTTGGCTAAATGGCGCCCTTCTTCCCCCCATAACGCCGGTCTATTTGGGCCCCTTATCAATTGATGGGGCCACATGGCCTGTTTTGGCTGGCTATACTCCACACCTGCGTTATGCTACTACTGCCACACTTGTTGCATACCTCGTAGATACGCGTACATAGGGCTGTTGTTCACTTTGTTTCACGCAATTTCCAGGCTGCTCCGCCTGGGGCTGCTGCAGTCGAGGCCTGAGGCGGTGAGCAACCGTACCATCATGATTAATTCTGTAATGGGCAAGTTTCCCCAAAATAAGGACAAGTTTCCTTATTGGCTTGCTGAAAGGTTTGGGCAACTCGAGGCGAGACAGTCTTTCCCAACACTATGCCTGTAGAAAAGCACAGGAGTTTGAAAGTAAGCTTACTTAAAGATCTAGTTCCAGATTTAGCAGACTGTAATACTTGGGGTAAAGTGTTTGCAGCGGTATATTCGATGTGCTTCGGCACCCCTTGCATGACCGTACTCCCATCCGTGATTAAGCGTGTTCAAGATGAGAACATAGCCGAAGTGGCTGTGGAATTGGGTATGCAACTAGTGGAGGTGTTCGATGTAGTGGCTGATATGATCCTTGCTAATGTACAGGGGGATGCAGTGAGCTTTTAGGTGGCTAACCGCCTAGAGGCTGTAGCGGAGGTAGACAAGCCATGAGAATTACTGAAGATTATTGCAAAGGCTTACAAAACAATTGGGCGCAATAGTATGGGGGTTAAACCCTTTTCTCAAGCGCTAGCGCAGCCCCAAGCGCTGAAAACGTAATCCGATAAGGATGGGAAACCATTCTTTTCTAAAAAGAATTGGAAGAATAAAAGTAAGGGACAGCAGCAACAGAAGCAGGGATCGCGTGCTGGTTCTCTGACCCCTGACACTTCTGAACGTACTTATGATTTGCACGACCGAGCAAAACTAAAGTCACCGACAGATTTCAAGTCCCTGAACAACGCTCTACTCATTCTTTACAGGACACATTAGGCTCACAACTTGGTGCTGGAGACTACCAAGGTCATGGCAAAGGACCATCGACACAACAGGGATGGGATTAGCCTCGACAGTTTGACGTTAAAGCTAAATCGGAGGAACTGCGTCGGTTTTGTCCACCATTTCAAAAGAAGAAAGTTGCCGCTTTGACAGCGAGATATGCCTCAGACGGTGAGAACCCGACTACTGGATTGGACTTGGGCAGTGACTCTGCTCGACAGAAGTTACCATAGTGTGGAAGGTACTGCGTCCTTCTCTGGAGGCGACAGCAACTGAAACTTACATTACTGTAGAGCCCCCCCGATAGACTGTATAACATAGTTTTGCAAATTGAATGTGACATGGAGCATGTGATCACAGGGATTTTTGGGGAAAATATGACCTCTTCTTATGACATTTTGTTGACGGAGTTGGATTGGCCCCCACTTTTTGTTCTGGCCGCATCAAAAGGGAAGGACTCTATACTTCTGAGTTTTTCGCATTATGTCCCTGAGGAGCACGCAAAAGCATTTGCATCTGAGTGGGCTTTGGCCCTTGCACAGGTGGTGTACCATAACCAAGTGGGCTGGGATAAAGATTCCCCAGCACATGAGATCCCGTTGCAGTCTATGCCACAGCCTCAACCCCAATATCCCATCCGGTGGGAAGCTAAAGGTCCCGTTTATGATGTTCTAACTGAGTTGGAGTATCAATGTGTGATTTAGACATGTGTGTCACTGATGATTAATCCTCTTTTTACTGTATCCAAACCGATGGGTCTTATTGCATAGTGTTGGATTACCGGCACTTGAACTCTCATTGTCGTACCTTTGTGGTCCAGAATACCCATAGCTCTACACTTGTAGACAGTCTTCTTCATAATAAATATAAAATGACACTTGGTATTTCCAATGGCTTCTATAGTCATAACCTGTATCCTGAATGCAGTCAATGGACAGCAATTACGGCCAGTGGACCTATGGGTTTTTGCTGCACTTGTTGTCTCTTTATTGGACGGAAGATAAACTATGGCTGCATCTAAGCCGTGTCAACCGCATCATACTTATATTTGCGGAGTACGGTTACAAATTCAACTTTGCTAAAAAACACATCGCTTATTATGTGGTGGGTTTTTTGGCTACAAGCTCAACAATGATGGTAGGGGCTTAGATCCCTACTTTCTGGACAAGTGTGCAAAATTTAAATGATAAATTAAGCAAAACCCAATCCAAGGATGCACCACAACGTCCACAAGACATATCATGCCCGCAACCAACCTGTGAAGAATTCTCCGTCTTCTTCACTCAGAAGACTGACACTATCAAAAAGGACCTCTTAATTGATCTAACCCTACACGTGGGACCGCATACAAAACCCCCCCAGCATTTCCAACTGCGCCATACCAAATCCCATCAAAGCTTGATCTAAAAAATGACGCAGCCTGGTCTTCCTTTACCATCTATTCTGAAGAAACCATAGGCAAAATACTCAGTGCCCTGAACCCTGTCAATCACTTCATCGATCCTCTCCCCGCTAATTCTGTCATAGACTTTACTCCTATGCTTCTGCCTCTCTGGACCAAGATCATAAACAGCTCACTTCAACAAGGTTGCATCCCGGACACCCTCAAAGTTGGTTAGGTATCACCCATTCTAAAGAAGCCCACGGCGGACCCTACGGACCTAAACAACTATCACCCTATTTCCAATATTCCTTTCTTGGCCAAACTATTGGAAAAATGTGTTCACCTACAACTGACGAGGCATATTGATCACTTTGACCTCCTTAACAAACACCAATCAGGCTTCCGAGCAGGTCATAGCACCGAATCGGCCATGACACATATAATTGACGATGCGCTACAAATCCTTGATCAAAATGGATCCTGCTTACTCATCCTACTAGAACTCTCCTCAGCCTTTGATACGGTCAAACATGAGAACCTGATAGACCTCCTGGAACATAGAATGGGATTATCAGGAGCAGTGCTAAACTGGTTTACCTCATTTCTCCATAATCGGACACAACAATTCAAGGTCAATAACTCCTTGTCCAAACCCGTCCCAGTAACTCTGGGAGTCCCACTAAGGTCTTCACTATCCCCGACATTGTTTAAACCTTTCATGGAACCACTCACCAAAATTCTACACTCATCTAACGTGCAATATCACATGTACGCCGACGACACACAACTATACCTTAACATCCACACTGTGGTAAATAATTTAATTACCGGGACTTAATTTGATGCGGAAAATCTATAACAATAGCTCAGTAAAATAAGAGGCAGAATCCGTGGTATTAGAGGTTCGGAACGGGCTTTATTCCATAATCAATTTAAATTGATGAGCTCCAGATTCCATCACCACGAAGGTTCAGGAAGTGAAGACCGTACTTTATTGACAAGTAATCATTTTTATACAATAGGCATTACAGTGAAGCAAATGCAGGAGGCGTAACAATTGATAGTGAAGATAAAACATACATGCGTAGCAAAAGTGGGTGTAACTGGGCGTAACTAAAGAACGTCATCAGGTATGATGTCATAATAGGGTGGTTCCATGAAAGAATTTCGCAATGTCAGCAGAAATACTTGGCAGAAATGCGCACGCAGCAGCATGACGTGTGATTGACGTGTAACTAGGGGATGAAGGGAACTTGACATTTAGCTCTACATGTGGAGACAGAAGTCTGGGGTTATGTCAACCTAATCCCAAATCATATCTAATATCCTATGTTTAAAGAACTGTGTTATCCAAAAAGAAAGGTCTTCTTAGGATAGAATCTTATTCTATACTGACTTTACTGTCCGTTAGTGCGTGTACAAGCGTCTAAGTGTCTACACTAGATGCGAGGGCAGAAATCTTCCATAGTAATAGAGCTATTAATTACTTGCATGAAGACAGAGAAGCCGGGCCTTTTGCTCGGTAGCTGAAAGAATGTTTACTTAACTACTAGACAGGAATGCATTGGATAGGGAGCGGAGCAACGTAGATAATCTTGAAGGTGAAATACAGTTTTTGGCAGGCAACAGGCTGATGTCAGGCACCGTTAGCTGCGCAGAGAATGAGGACAAAGTTCATGGATACAGATGCGAGCTCAGACTGGAGCTTTCAGAGGCAGAAGGCAGAAAAGACTTGATGGCATAATCAGGGGCCTACTCGTCTGAACTGTAAAATGGGATAAGTGAACCATATAAAGCCGGTGGCCTTTCATACTTAGGAATAGAATATCCGGCCCCTTCATGGCGGATCTGAAAGAGGACATGTTGACGGTGGACGCACATGTGTTTGCGTCTTCATAACTGGAACTGGAGGGAACATACATGTACTTGTGGTTTATACATGAAACCGTTGGGGTCCAAGATAGGGGACATAACTGACCATAAAAATCCATATTTCCACATTCCCTCCTTGTCCCCTACTTGCCCGTCAAGAGATATCAATCTTCATTAATCCATCGATCTGTTCATATAGCATCATTTGTTCTTCTTTCTTCTTCCGTGATGAATGAAATCTTGGTGGTGGAATACACGATGTGGCACACAGACCACAGATCGCTGGTCCACATTGTAGACATAGACAGCAACTGAATAGTATGAGAAAGCCAATACCTAGGAAGGATAGGACCTTCCATCCAAAGGTAGATAATACACTCCAAAACCAACCGGACCAAGTCCAGGTGCCTGGATTCTGGTGTATCTGGCTTACAATCTTATGAAGGCGAGTTATGGCTTTATATACAGATGGCGAATTTTCTGGTATGAAAATGCAACAACTTGATCCGATGACCCTACAAGCTCCGCCCCTATCGGCCAGGATGACGTCAAGGACAAGACGATTTTGAAGCACAACAATCCGCATAGCAGACTGCTCTTCTGTTAAATTGCCTAAGGTGGAAATAGTTTCGTTCACTACTGCTTCAAGGGTTCTGGTTAATCTACGTATCAGCTTACTATTGGTAACTGTACCTATATAGGGAAAGAGACCTTTATTGAAATCTGTGTATTTTTCCCATGCTGTCTCAGTGTAATCGACTATTGGGAGATCTCTCCTTTCTCTATTGTGTACTAAATGGGTATTTCTGTGATAATCAGGAGGAGCTAGGAAAACAGGTGGCAAAAGGAATCCAATATAGCAGGTACCATCCCAATCTAGAGGCAAACGTATATATGCAGTCTGACCACATACAAAGTAGGAATGGCGAGAAGCTCTAAATGTAGACTTGCCTTGATCACTAAATTCTATTACAGTGGTGCATCTACTATGGCCCATATGTATGGAACCATTCTTTCTTACACATAATTCACCTTTAACTGGAAATACTGACATGGCGGGCAAAATTGGAGTAGCTTCGGATTCGACATTCAAGATCATGAGATTGAGCGTAAAATTACCTAATCCATACACTTCATTTTCTAGATCAGTTCCTGTTCTTTTGGGAAGTCCCTCCTTGTTGGGGTGGCAGACTTTGAGTAAAACTAAGTTCAGATTTCCCCATACCCAGTTATTCTGGTAAATTGCAGAATTCGAATCTAGGGAATTAATTAAACTAAACCATGCTCCACAGGAGCCGTTGTGTGTGAACGGGTATGGAAAGAGAGGTAGAATTCCTTTATAGTTCTGATAGGGAGGGAGTCGGCCACATATCCAACAATTTGTAGCATTGCTAACCTGATGGGAATGATGTAACATACTAATAAAAGTGTTATTGCGCAGCGCAAATCTATAAGACAATTCATGCGGAGGTAATTCACTAAAAGAATGTTCAGCAGTAATATTGTAAACATGTCTAGAAATAGGATAATATGTGTGCAACAATATACTTGCAGTAATTATTAAAAGACTTAGGAAAAACAAAATTAATAACGTCACTGTGCAATGACTACGCAGTGATTTACAGTACGCATGTCGTTTCAACTTTATCCTTCTGTTTCTTTCTCTGTACAGGTCTAAGGGATACATGTCAGAGACAAATTCGACCGATTCACCTTGGAGAGGACTTAAACAATCAAATTGCCTGACTTGTTAGACCTAAGTTTTAGTTTGTATTGTTCATGGTTATTCAATTCAACCAAAGGAAGTTTAGAGTCACTCGGGGAAGACACGCAAGGTGTGTCGTTTACGTCTGACGGTAGTCCATGAAATTTCTTGATATGACTTGAATGTATCCAGCCTTTTCGTCCTTCGATCTTTACGGCTGTCCTCGTCGTTAGCAATACGAGTTGAGGCGACTTCCACCTAGGATCCAGCTGAGACTTCCGATCAAAGTTCCTCACTAGAACTAAATCCCCTGGAATTACGTCATGGGGTTTCACCTCGGTGTTGTCGGGAAAGGCTGCAGCTACCTGTGAACGACAAGATTGTAGTGCAGACATCAAGGAAGCCAAATAATCTGTCAGCATATTACAGTCAATATCAGTTATTTTGCGTGGTATAGGCGTCCCCCACATATTTGGTGGTCTACCGAAGATCACTTCATAAGGGGATAGCCCTGTTCGAGAGTGTGCTACCATTCTCATGTAAAAAAGTGCAACGGGTAAGGCTACTACCCAGTCGACACCTTTCTGTCTGCATATTTTGGACAATCTAATTTTCAGGGTCTGGTTATGTCTTTCCACGAGACCTGCTGCCTCGGGGTGTCGGACACAGTGAAATTTCCACTGATAGCCTAACAAAAGTGAAACGTGTTTCATTAATTCGGAGGAGAACGGCTGGCCGTTATCTGAGTAGACAGCACGTGGTAAACCGTATCGTGGGAAGAATTCTCGAACCAACTGTTTGGCAGTAGTCGGGGCAGTGTAATCTGAAACCGGGTATGCCTCTGTCCAACGGGAAAGAGCACAAACAACTACGAGAACATATTTGAATCCTCGACATCGTTCCATCTGGATATAATCCATCTGGAGGACTTCAAAAGAGTGATCAGGAGGCTGAAATCCACCCTGTTCTACGGGAATGCTTTTACCTGGGTTAAACTGACAACAGATCATACAGGTACGGACTTTTTGTTTAGCTGCTGCTCGTAAATGTTTGTTGAACCAAATGTGTTGAATGCTGTCTAGCATAGCTTTTTCTCCTAGGTGCGCTGGACTATGTACAGTGTTAATGATAACTTGGACCATTGAATCAGGAAGGAACCACACAGATTTTTCCTTCGTCATCCATCCTTGATCCGTTTGGGTCCCTCCTAATTCAGTCCATTTCTTTATTTCTTCTGGTGTAGCATGTGTCTGTATGTCGATTACGTCAAGAGCGGGATCCTTAACCGTCATACAATGTGTTGGTGTCGGAACTATTGTCTTTGTCATGTCAGACGTGTGGGTTTGAGCAGTCTGTTTAGCTGTTCTGTCAGCTAAATCATTGCCTTGGGAAATGATATCAGTAACTTTCGTATGAGCTTTACATTTCATAATTGATATTGCAGTAGGTAGATGTATTGCATCTAGTAAGGCATGAATAAGGGGTCCGTGCTGGATGTGGGTACCGTGAGAAGTTAAATAACCTCTCTCTCGCCACAGCACGCCGAAGTCATGTACAACTCCGAATGCATAACGTGAATCAGTATATATGTTGACTTTCTTATTCGTAGCTTGAATACAGGCTTGTGTCAGAGCGATGAGCTCTGCTGCTTGAGCGGACAAGGTATTAATACGATTTGTTTCAATGACTTCAGTGTCTGTTGTGACTGCATACGCGGCCACTAACTCTCCTGTACTTGTTCTCATACATGACCCATCTACATACAACGTCAGGTCTGGATCTGACAATGGGACGTCTGTCAAGTCTTGTCTAGGTTTCGTCGTGATAGTGATAACTTCAATACAATCATGTGCAAGTGGGTCTGTTCCGTTTACTGGTAACAGTGTGGCAGGATTCAATGTACTACAACGTCTGATTTCTATATGTGGCTGAAACAATGTTAATTCGTAACCAGTGAGTCGTGCTATAGTCAAGTGTTGTGTCTGCGTGCGGTTCAAGAGAACCTCTACTGCATGTGGTACTTGTACTGTCAATCGGTGTCCTAACACTATGGCATCGCTTTGTCTAATTGCTAAAGCTGTTGCTGCCACTGATTTCAGGCACGCAGGCAGAGCCTGGGCTACGGGATCTAATGTACTAGAAAAATAAGCACACGGTTTGTGTGATCCTGCTTGTTCCTGTGTGAGTACTGACAAAGCAGTACCTTCGCGTTCTGTAACAAAGAGTGTAAAATGTTTATAGTAACATGGTGTTGCTAAAACGGGTGCTTGGCATAAAGCTTTCTTTAGGCTTTCAAAAGCTTGTGTATGTTCCTGTGTCCAAGGGAGGACAGTCGATGTGGCTGCCTCCTGTGTTGTCAACTGAATAAGTGGTTTTGCTAGAAATGCATACTGAGGGATCCACTGCCTACAATATGAAGTGAGACCTATAAAAGCCCGCACCTCCTTTTGTGTCTTGGGTATTGGCATGTTAGCAATTAACTGGATGCGATCTGGTGTAAGCTGCCTTCCCTCCTTGGACAGCGAGTGACCAAGGTAAACAACTCGCTGGACACAGAATTGCAGCTTAGAAGGAGACACCTTGTGCCCCTTTTCGGCCAAAAAATGTAAAACCGTCAGTGAGGCTTTTTCACATTCAGGTTCGCTTCTAGCGGTGATCAGCAGATCATCGACATATTGAAGCAGGGCAGTGTTGACTGGCATATGTATACTGTCAAGTTCTCGTTTCAGTGCTTGGCTATAAATGCTGGGGATTTCTGTAAATCCTTGAGGTGCGCGTGTGAATTTAAAGCTTCGTCCATTTAAACTAAATCCGAACAAGTATTGGCTTTCCGGATCTATTGGGACGCTGAAAAAGGCATTCTTGAGATCAATTACAGTGAAGAATGTTGCTTCGGAATCAATAGCTGTCAGTAATGAAGAAATGTCTGGAACTACGGGGTATTGTGGTACAATACATTTATTTAATTCGCGCAGATCAATAACCAATCGATATACTGGCGGAGCCTTTGGATCAGTTCGTTTAAGAATCGGAATTATCGGTGAATTACATACATTGGAGTCGGTCTCCACAACCACTCCTTGGCCAATAAGCTCGTCAATGATTTGCAGTAAAGCCACTACAGCATCTGGTGGTAACTTGTATTGTCGCATTCGTGGTAGTACCACTCCTGCCCTTAGTGTAACTCGATATGGTGTAATGTTCATGCAACCAACATCTGTAGGGCCTTGTGCCCATAAATGTGTGGGTAAAGTCTGCAGTCGGGAATCCATGTCTCGGGACACATAGTGCCCTTTGAAATCACGTAAAAACAATCTTACTCCTTCCGGAGAACAACATATTATAGCTCCTAGAGCTTTCAAAGTTTTTATACCTAACAAGTTTTCTGGGCATGATTTAGTAAGCAATAAATCTGTAGTTTGTGTCAAAGGACCAATCGTAAGGGGAAGAGGCTGTGATACTTCGTTAACGATAGGTTTTCCTGAAAACCCAAGGGAAATATTCTGTGAGCCTGAGAGGGGTGCCCCTGGAACTTCACTACGTTTTATGGTTGTTCGGCTTGCCCCTGTATCAAGTAAAAATTTTCTGTCTTGACCTAATAGTTCACTGTGTACATAAGGTCCTTCTTGATCTACAGGGACCTCGATAAGGGGTAAGCCAAGTTCCCTCTCTAGGCTGTTTCATGAGTATCGTTGATAATCAGGATAGTCATACTGTGCGGTCTGGTACATCTGTCGTGTCGTTGTTTGTGTGGCAGCAATAGGCTGCTGTGGTGGAGCTGGCATGGACTGTTGCGGAGCTGGCATGGACTGTGCATGCTGCGGGGCTCCTTGTTGGTTCTGATCCTGTCTAGGTGGCCGTGGTCTTTCTTTTGTATTACCTATGGCGATATTATGTTTTAAAACTGGACAATCGTGTACATAATGACCTGGCTGTTTACAATAGTTGCACGTCCCTTTTACAGGACCTGTTGAAACACTGGACTGTGTCATACCCTTTTTATGACCGTCAGCTGGAACTGTCTGGGAAACTAGCATTTTCATTTTCGTGTCTTTCATACGTCTTTGTTCATGTTCTTGTTCCTCTCTAATTCTATTGTGATGGTACTGTAGCATTTGTAACATTTGTGACGGAGTGTTACCTTGCCAGGTACTCTCGAATTTCAATACTCTATTCTTAACTTGGGGCAAAGAATTTTCAACTAACTTTGTTACAAACAGATGTGGATACGATTCGCTACTTGCTTTTATTCCACTATTTATACCAAAACATTTTTCGAATAGGGCATAGAAATCACTAGTGTCTTCATCTTGCTTTTGTTTACAGGCTGAGATTGCACCCCAGTCTTCCTTTTTCGTAGTTAATAAACGCGGCAGTACCTGTACTAGTAAACCTGGTAGTGTTTTGGTCTTCTCCCCAAGCCCTGCACCTGGACCTCGAGCTTTTTCTTCGTTTTCTAATGCTGTTCAATCTATCTTTTGGTCTCCCACCTCCCAATCCTTTTCCTTGAGTTTTTCATAAATGCCCGCAGGCATTAATACCTTCAATATCGTCATAATGTCTGGATAGGTATACTCTCCCATGAGCAACATGTCTTTAATTTCACGGTGGAAACCCGCTGGGTCTTTGTCATGACTGGGTACCACCTTCTTCATTTCCAATAGTTCTATTTTAGATATAGGTGTGTATACAAACACACGTTTGAACTGATTGTCATCACCTTTTATCGGGTGCACTTCGCGTAAGGGATTCTGTCTATCCATATAGTACGTCGTTCTTTCCTTAATGGGCAGTGAAACATGTTCGGGACATACAAAAAGAATGTACTGCTTTCTGGATTCTAGTATTTCTCTAATTAACTCAGTACCTGAACCTCTCCATTTATTCGTGAGTAATTTAGTCAATATATCAGGTAATGGACCAGGATCGGAGTGTTGGCTTTTATATAATATAAGGAGTTGTTGAATCATATAGATACCAGCTAAACGCTGTTCATCTGGGGCGAGGTTCAAAAACGTGTGTGCTAATGTATCATCACTATATTTTCCGGGACTGTCAACCCAATGAACGGCTGACCTGGCTAATTCTTGTTCGTCCATAGAATCGAGTATATGATAACCCCTTCGTTCTCGGAGTAGGTTGTCAGCGGCTTGGAACGAATGTTCGGGGGACCTTATATTTATTATAGGAGTTTGGAAATTTCTGCTATTATCTGGACGTACCGGACGTATCGGATCAGTGAAGCATCTAGTATTATTGCAAGATCTTCCTCTACCTACATAGGCCATGGTTTCTAACTGTCCTGTGGGCAGTTCTAATTCCTCCTCCTCCTCGGTTTGTTCAGGTTCGTCTACTGCTAATCTGTCTTCGTGTATTCGTTCTATTTCTTTGCGGATCTTTCGGCACATAGCTACTATACATGATCGTTTATCATGTCTCCCCTCTGATATATTCTGACTCCATGTGGTAAGAATTTGCATTTCTTTCGGATTTACCCCTGGTCGGTCTTGATTTCTGATCACACAATTTATGAGGAAACGTAACAGTTCCCCCTGTATTTCCACTTTTTGGTACTCCATGGCTCTGTCAATACTTTCGGAATCTCGTCCTGACTGGACAAAGTGATATATATTTTCTAAGTGCGTAGTCATTCCTGGTAGCTTCCCTAAATATATAGCAGCTCGTCGGATACGTAATGATGCTAGCATCATTTCGTCCCCTTTTCCGGGCACCGGGTCATATCTACAATCTATTAGAAGTTCCTTGAGCGTGTTGGGAGTTACTAGTTTGGGCGTACGTTGGTGAGCTAATTCTTGAAAGGAAAGTTTATTTACTCTGGGTGGCGTGGAAAAAATGTTTGATGTACCTCCGGTAGCCCCACCTGGGGTGCTGGATGTGAAAGGATTCGTCGAACGTGATATAGCAACTATAGGCGTGGATACAGATGTCGAAGCAGATGTGCTTGCCTGAACTTGTGTCGGAGTTTGCTGTTGCGGAGGTACAGACGGAAGAGGGTCTTGGCGTTGAACCCCCTCTGCAGGCGGTCTATGTGGCGCAGCATTAGTATACTCGGGAGCTGCGTCGTCTAAATAAGAGGAAAGAAAAACATCTTCTGCGGTTCTGGGATGTCCTTTGGGATGTACCTTTATCGGAAACAATGGGGGTGGCAAGTCTTTTGGTATCTCCGGAGTAGCCTTAGGTAATCCTTCGGCCAAGAGGGGATACATACCATTCATAAGGGTATTTCGTTGTCTGTCTACTTGTTCTGTTTTTACTCGAATACCTTCTTCAATTAATATATTTTCTCGAACTTTATTTGAATTCTCCTTACTCTTCTCTTCCTGTCTACGTGCTTTTTCCGTGCGTCTATACGATTCTTTACGCCATAATTCAATGGCGTCTTTCTGCGATTGTCTAGCTTTCTTTTTCCATAATTCTTCCTCTACTTTCACGATGCAATCTGCATCCCAGGTCCCAGCTGCGGGCCACCTCTGACTTTCTGGTAATTCCTTAGTGTAGTCTACCCATAAATCAAGAAATAATATGGCGTCTAGGCCATGTTTATGATACATAAAGTACCCTGGGGTGTCCCTAGGAGGAATGGGAACAGCTTCTTCGAGTAACCCTTCTCTAGTTTTGATCTGTCTTAATTTCGAAAAGAGCGGCATTTTGAGAACTGATCTGATCTGATACCTAAATTTTGAACACGTTTAATACAACGAAAACACAATAATGAACAGTCATTCATACCACAATATGCAGAACGTATTTAAAACATTTAACATTGAATGAACAACAATGATGGCCGTTCACTAAGCATAATACTCGATACTAACTAGATAATTCTGACTTCATATACTAGACATACTTGATATACTGCTAAACAGTACAGATACACTGCTGAAACAGTGCAGACCGGATTTGTGTACCCAAACCCGTCTTGACCGGCACAATTTATGTGCACGTCAGAACGCCTCCCCGATAATGGTACTCACCGGGTAGCTCGGAACGGAAGGCCTCGGAACTGAACTGAACTGGACTCGGACCGGACTGGACTCGACTCGATACTTCGGAACTTCGGAACTGGTGGGCCTCTGTATACCTCGGATCTTGCTCTCTCAGCTAGGCTCTGGTCGGGATACTTCGCACTTCTCACCGCCTCGTCTGGGTGTTGATCGCAGCCTCAGTTGCCCCCGCTCGGCAGGAGGGAGATACAGGAAATCCTGTGGGTACGCGTTGTTGTCCGTCCAGCTGTGACAGGAGACCGGGCCTGCAACGCACCTCCGGCGCGTGAGATGAGAAAGTGTCCCTGTTCGGGCGCCATTTATGTGGTAAATAATTTAATTACCGGGACTTAATTTGATGCGGAAAATCTATAACAATAGCTCAGTAAAATAAGAGGCAGAATCCGTGGTATTAGAGGTTCGGAACGGGCTTTATTCCATAATCAATTTAAATTGATGAGCTCCAGATTCCATCACCACGAAGGTTCAGGAAGTGAAGACCGTACTTTATTGACAAGTAATCATTTTTATACAATAGGCATTACAGTGAAGCAAATGCAGGAGGCGTAACAATTGATAGTGAAGATAAAACATACATGCGTAGCAAAAGTGGGTGTAACTGGGCGTAACTAAAGAACGTCATCAGGTATGATGTCATAATAGGGTGGTTCCATGAAAGAATTTCGCAATGTCAGCAGAAATACTTGGCAGAAATGCGCACGCAGCAGCATGACGTGAGATTGACGTGTAACTAGGGGATGAAGGGAACTTGACATTTAGCTCTACATGTGGAGACAGAAGTCTGGGGTTATGTCAACCTAATCCCAAATCATATCTAATATCCTATGTTTAAAGAACTGTGTTATCCAAAAAGAAAGGTCTTCTTAGGATAGAATCTTATTCTATACTGACTTTACTGTCCGTTAGTGCGTGTACAAGCGTCTAAGTGTCTACACTAGATGCGAGGGCAGAAATCTTCCATAGTAATAGAGCTATTAATTACTTGCATGAAGACAGAGAAGCCGGGCCTTTTGCTCGGTAGCTGAAAGAATGTTTACTTAACTACTAGACAGGAATGCATTGGATAGGGAGCGGAGCAACGTAGATAATCTTGAAGGTGAAATACAGTTTTTGGCAGGCAACAGGCTGATGTCAGGCACCGTTAGCTGCGCAGAGAATGAGGACAAAGTTCATGGATACAGATGCGAGCTCAGACTGGAGCTTTCAGAGGCAGAAGGCAGAAAAGACTTGATGGCATAATCAGGGGCCTACTCGTCTGAACTGTAAAATGGGATAAGTGAACCATATAAAGCCGGTGGCCTTTCATACTTAGGAATAGAATATCCGGCCCCTTCATGGCGGATCTGAAAGAGGACATGTTGACGGTGGACGCACATGTGTTTGCGTCTTCATAACTGGAACTGGAGGGAACATACATGTACTTGTGGTTTATACATGAAACCGTTGGGGTCCAAGATAGGGGACATAACTGACCATAAAAATCCATATTTCCACAACACTTTAGAAGACATCAAATTGCTTAATACAACGCTTAGGAACACCCAAACTTGGCTAGCAGGAAACCATCTCAAATTGAATGCCCTAAAAAATGAATTCCTTCTATTAGCTCCACCCACCCAAGTCCCCATAATGCAAGATTGGAATAAACATCTTACGGCACTCAATGTTCAACCTACCATCGTGGACTCAGCAAAATCACTAGACTCTTGACAGTAACCTCAATATGCAAAAACACATCAGCAATGCTACAAAGGGAGCAAACTTCCACATAATAAGGAAACTTAAACCCTTCCTACCATTCAATGACTTCAAGCAGGCAGTACAAGCTCTAGTTATACCTAGACTGGAATACGGTAGTATCTCTCTTTGTGGCCTACCCAAAGTATCAACTGCACCGTTAAGAGCTTCTATCAATGCTGCAGCGAGACTCATCACTGGCTCTAAAAGAAGTTCCCACATCTCCCCGGATCTACAATCCTTGAACTGGCTACCTCTGGAAGCCAGAATTCATCTGAAAATAGCGTGTATGACGCACAAAGCCATGCATCACAATTCACCCAGCTATCTGGCACAGAAACTGACGATCTCTGGTGGGATCAGATCTTCAAGAAGTGCGGATAACCTACTACTGAAACCACAAAGATTACATAAGAAGAAAACATATAACCAAACCTTCTCTGGGATGGCGTCCAGAATCTGGAATGCCTTACCTCCAGAAACCAGACTTAAACCCTCTATTGCTTCTTTCAAAAAGGAAGTAAAATCGATCCTCATGGCCAAATTCACCTGAGTATGGTCTATAGAAATCTCGAGTCCAATCGCACCCGTGCCCCTATCTATATTTTGATAGTGGGCCATCTAAGCAACCTAGACATTATATCTTCCTGCTGTCCAACACAACGGGATAGTTTTTGCGTTGCTCCTTACTGCTTTGCTTCTACAAGATGTTTTATATATGTGCTTTGATTTACATCTATTTGTTGTATAGTAACTTTACTGACTGTATAGCGCTCTGATATCCGTTTAGGATCTTGTTCGCCCTCTATAAAACTTTCAAAATAAATAAATAAATAAATAAATTGCAGTCTCCTTCTACACTGAAGAAGCTTTAGTCTGTGCTGGAATGTTAAAATTTTAGGAGGACTTACATTCCCAATTATACCCAGCGTATCAAGCCTCTTTATGCCTTGAGACAACCTACATCTTCAAAAGCCAGCTGTCTTCAGGAACATACAGCTATACTCCAATCTTTGCAGTCTGATCTTCTTAAATCTAAGTACCTGTTGACGTGTGATAACCACACAAACCTGGTGATACGAAGACTGCCAGGCACAGTGGATTTCACTTACTTGGCGTACAATGAAGGTGAAACAGTACCTATGGTACACAAATCACATTTGTACACTTCTGCCGAGATGCGGTTTTCCACTGTTGAAAAAGTTCTAACAGCTGTGGAGATGGCGGACCTGAAAGAACGCGGACTGGCACAGGGGAAACACATTTTGATGGTTACGCCTTTCCCTGCTTTAGAAGCCGTGACTAAGGCTAGTGTGCCAAACCTTAAAGCATTACATCCCCATTGGATACAATGGGTTACTTCTCTGACGTCTCCTGATGTCACGTTTATCTTTGCTCCCACTCTTCAGACACAGGAGTTCTTGCAATATGAACATGCTCATCCTCCTCCTTTGTCTTTACTTCCTTTAGGGGAGTACAAATGTATTATTTACACCGATGGCTCGGCGCAACCGGTCACCTGCTCTAAACATGCCTATTGAGCAGCTTGTGGCTGGTACAATGGTGAATGGTGATCTCAAGTCTAATATAGTGCATACACAAGCGCTAGGAGACTGTATCGCCCAATTGGCTGAGTTGTGCGCTCTGGTTCTTGTGTGTCATTCTTACTACTGTGTTCTGTAGAGTGGCGGAGCTTAAAACACGTCTCCCACTCACACAGGTTATCCATACTCTTGGCCATCAGAGTGTGGGAGCACATGCTGATGGTAATTCTTTGGCTGATGAAGCAGCCAAATATGCCGTAGCCACGTGTTCCATAGCAGCCGTTACAAGGTCCATGACTAAGATTGGTAATGAGATTTTGGCAGCAATAGCTGCTACTGTGGAGGGCACCAATTACCCACAGGGTTTCTCTTCAGAGTATTCTTATCAGTTAACTCCCAAACAAGTTCCCTTTGCAAGGATACCGGATGTTGGGGATCGGCTAATTCCCAACGCGGACCGCAGAGTCTCTTTGATCAAAGCCGCACACGAAGGCATGACTTCAGCCCATGCCGGAGTGTCTGTGACAGTTTCTATCTTGCAGCAACATTACTGGTGGCATGGTTTATATAAACAGACCCGTAAATATGTACTTTCTTAGGACATCTGTCAGCAAATCAAGCCTTCTACAGTAACACGTCCACCACAAACACAGCTAAGCATTTCTAATCAGCCTTTTGGTTGTGTATATCTTGATCACTGTGGTCCATTTTCTTCTGATACTGCATATAAATACATTTTGCTGGCAGTTGATTTGTGCACTAGATTCCTTTGGGTTAGGCCATAATGCAGTGCTGACGCTTGAAATGTCATCAGGGATATGCGTGTGGCACCTTTCATTCAGACGAAGGTCCAGTGTTCGCCTCTAAGGCGTATAAGGAGACGTTGAAGTCTTTGGTGGTGCTGGTGCAGCTTTAATCTCCATACAGGCCTAAGGGCAATTCAATTGTGGACAGATTAACCGTGACTTAATACAATCTTTGACAGCTAGAGTCTTCGGTACTGGCAGGAACTGGCTGGCACATTTGTTTGGAGTTAAACGTGCACTTTATAATCTCCCTAGAAGATCTCTGGGTGGGCGGACCCCATATGAGATGCACTTTGGCATCAAAATGTTTGTACCAGACCTTGATGGTCTAGATGCTGTGGTGGCTGCCGCAACCTTTGATGTAGATAAACATTCTACTATGTTACAGGACCTACAAGAGACCCGTGACAGTCTTGCAACTGAACATTTGCCCTCTGCCACTGATGCTGCACTGCTGATTCCGGTGGCTGGCTGTCTTCCGAAAGTTGGTGATCTGGTCCGAGAGAAGTTGCAGAACAAAAAAGAATTTGGTCCCTCTTATCGTGCACCGGTTCCAGTCCTTAGCTTGAAGGGTACTCGTACAGTCATTTTACTACCGCTTCCAGGTCGCAAAGACAAGAGATACATCTCAGTGGACAATGTCAAGTTACAATGTCTGGCCGATTCTGAATAGTGTGACGCATGCTGTTTCGTCCCCCACAATTTCTAGGAATCTTGGGGTTGGCACAACTTTCAATGCACCACACAACACTGTCATCGAGATGGACCCTATTGTTGACCATTAGACTATCCCAAATGCTTCCTCCTGCAACAAGGAAGTTGAATATGCTTAAGAGAGTCTTTGCATGAATTGCCTGAAAGTCTTTACAACATGCCAGCATTTCTTATGACTCATCCTCCACCTCATCAATTGGCCCTACCAAATTAAGTATTTTTGTCTCCTGGTTCAAACAGATTTACTTAGTCCCTCCATGGACCTACATCTGGTTGGTGCTCATCCTATTTTATCTCTTCATGTCAATTGGTTTTGTGACAGTGTTTTTCTTACTCATCAATGGTCATTACTTGCTCGAACACTCTGCTGTGAACTTAGTTGATGGTATTTTGTTCCCCCATTCATCTTTCCGCATCATGAAATGTGATCAGACTCTTGGTAACATTTCAGCGTTCCCAGTCGCAGATGGCATAATTTGGAACGTAGTAGATTTTGAAGTCCACGGTCTGACCGAGGTCCTCAACATGCCATACGTATTTCGTGTCTCCAGGGGTGATGTGATGCTTTTAATGCTGAAGATTCGTATTTAAATTCTGCCAATTATGCCGATTTATTCTGTTATCAACATTATGGGCATCATTTCCTGTATAAGACAAATACATTAAGACCTGTTTTTAATTACTCGCAATTGGAACATTGCCCTACACCGATAAAGGGGAGTTCGAAAACACTTAGAAAACTTATGTTCATACTTTAGAGATTATGATAGGTCAACGCCTGAGTCCTATTATTTTAAATTGAATATTTATTCAACACCCAAGGTCATGCTGACCCATACAAAATTAATTTATTCCAATACTTTTCGAAATTACCTGTCTATACAGGGATATGATCACTGGAAGGCCACCATTGATTTGAAATCTATTTGGGGTTCGAAGAGCTGGCAGGAACGGGGCACTGAAGCCTTACATTGGACCTGCCTCATCCCAGCGCAATTATTTTTGAATGATACAGTGTACCAAACAACTTGCTTTGGTTTGGCAACTGCAAAAAAGTTGAATGCCCCTGCCATTCCCTCTTTAGCTGAATATAACAATTGATGCTCATACACTAATTTTACCATTGATGTATTACAAGCTTTATTTCAAAATGAACCTTTTAATATCTCTGATTCCGATCTTTCAGGGTGGCTGGTATGGCAGACGAGTTTGAATGCCTGCCAACTACATTTTTATAACACTACTCCTGGTTATAGACAAGATAGACCCTGCCCACGATTTTCAAACACACATTTGGTTACTACCTATTCGGTAGGGAAATGATGTCAACAGTGGTTGCAGCACTCTACACTATCCTCCATTAAACATCACTTATCACTTTTGTCCAGTGACATTAATTTGGCTGACTTTGTATTGGGACCCAGGGTTCCTACAACAAAGAGTTTCATTTACGCAGCTTACAATGAAATATGGAAACTCTATCAAATTAAATCAGCGTCATGTTTGCATGAAATTGACTAGGCGAATTTAGAGTAGGTCCTTGCAGTTGTTGGCAATAGTATTAACACACTGTCTTCCTATATTTACACATTGGATAATATTTTTCTTCTGTTATTGATTTTGTACAAGAGGATTTATCTTTATTATACCATGGTCAAAATCAATTGCGTTCAGTCATGCGATTTGCATGGACTTCACAGGCTCTAATAATAGGAAAATTACCAGGAGATTATTTAAATGCATCTGCTTTATTTTTGACATTCACTCTGACTGACAAACAGTAGTTTATGTCCATGAAAGATGCAACATACACTCTTCTAAACATTGAAAAAATAGACCCCTAGCCTTTCTCTGTTGCGGAAACAGACTCTGCGGCTTGGTTAATTCATGGGGTTATATCTTTACGTTTCTCGTTGTTTCAGGTCACCTCTTGTATGAAACATTACCAACTAGGCCACTTTGAACCTCTGGGTAGCGCATTTCTGCATGAGTTGTGGTCTTTGCCCTTCACCTACAGATGTTTGTGGGAGGGAAAGGAAGTATACCTGACAGGGGAGGACTGTGATTCTACAGTAGGTCATTCTCTTGTTTGTAAAAACATTAAGTTGCACGGGGCTTGCAATGTGTCAGCTCCAATCCTTGCTTGTGTTTTAAAAGGTAACCCAGTTCCCGCAATAACTCCTGCCTTTACCCTGCTTACTAACGTTAGTTATCTTATTTTAAATAACCAAGACTGCTGTGGTTTGCCATCTGGAATGCGGTACATAGTAACGGTTTCACAACGCGTGACTTGCTGTAATAATGTGCTTTTTCCGCCTCCTCATGGGAAGCTCGATAGCTCAATTTGGCCTTCCATTCCGACTTTAGAAACAGATTTCAACAAATTGAGCAGACTAAAAGTGCTTTTAGTCCAACAAGAAGTACCCTTACTTCAGCGCGGGAGACCTTCAACTTGCAGGTGGCTAGAACATCTAGCGAGATTCAGTCCCTTCTGAATACGAACCTCCCTCTACATTTTGAGGAGCTTATACACCAAATATTCAATGCGTCTGACACACACTGCCTTGCACATTTTCTAAAGTTGTTGGTTCTGGCCTTGCGACTTCTTTTCAGACAATATTTGGAGTAATACCTGCCTTCATTCATTCTATTTTTTCCAGCGTCTTTGGTGGATTCCCTTTATTACTTGCATTAGCTGCTGGGATCCTGCTTCTACTGTGCCTGCTGCGCAATGGCTGCTCCTCTTGTAGTACTGCACAGACCGGGTCGGCTGCAATTGTTCTGTGACTGTACGCATGGATGCTTCGGTACATTGCCACTAGCAACTCTCAGCGTGTCTTACGGGTTGACCTTCCGCTTTTTATACTTCACTTGCGTGCAACCAGTGTTTTCTTCTCTACAATGTCCATTTGCATGGGCGTTAGATTTATGCCTCTCCAATACGTCATGTTCGGACCCGGTTCTCGACCAGTTGATGGGTTCCTTAATGGCCCATGAGCAGGACTGTTCTGAGGTTGGCCACATGGCGCGTGTGGCTGCACTTGGAGTCTTGGCTCAATGGGATATCTGTGAAGCTACATAGAATTTCCTGCTTCAAAGTTACATTGAATATCACGCAAGTTATTCAGCACAGCTCATGGAGGCACCCGACTGTGAGGAGCATGCTTGTTCCTTCAGCTTACAATATTGGAAGGTGTTGCCTTTTTTGGCTCATACACCCTGATGGATTGACTGAGTTTAATGAAACAAAAGCTTTCTGTAAGCTCCTCTGCATCAGAAGCATTTCTTAGATTTTTTTCCCCAAATGGTTTTCTCATTTTTTTTACAAAACATAAGGTGCTTTTGGACTCTGCTTCCTTTTTTGAACACTGTTTTCTTCCTATGCCTATATCCTATGAACTTACCAGGGGGAGGGTGTGGTATGGATGGTAGGTTCATTGTCGACATTGCTAAGCTAGCATGAGCTTCGCTGCCATGAGGCTGCTTTTGCGCATGTTACTACATGTCTTTATTTTTGCAAAACTGTGTTTGAGCCAAGTAGAACATTTGTAGTTCATATAGTGAGTGACTAGAAGCAACCAATTTGGTGTATGCAATATGCATGCGTCAATATATGCATTAAGAAGAATAAATGCAGACTTAGGGCCTGATTCTGATGCGGTTTGAAAAGCTTCCCAACCAAATCGGTTTGGAAATGGTTTCTGACCCACTCAGATCGGAAGAGTCCGACCGACCGAGTACGATGTATCCGGATGCTTTCAGATACGATTTGGTTGGAAACCCATTGACTTCAATGGGAGCATATGTTCCTAACTGCATTGTAATTGGGCCCGCGGTCGGAAAGACACGTTCCCGATCCAATTCGAAAGAAGCAAATACCTTTAGGAGGCCATCCTAACCGCATCATAATCGTGCCCTAGGTGGGAATGCTTTCCTAACCGCATCAAAATTAGGCCCTTAGTAATTGGCCCATCAAAGGGGGTTGGAGTTGAGACTGGGAGATGATTGGAAATGAGATCGGAACTTAGAAGCAAATATAATTTTTTTGCAATTCATTCCAAAGTCTGGAATAGGCAGGCTAGGTATGTTTAGGATTCAGGAATGGGAATGGAACTGTGGAATAATAAAGATAGGATGGTGCGTGACGGCGATACTAGTCTACTACTAGTCGATCTGATTTAGGATAGGTCAATGTTATTGCAATTGTTGTTTCCTGTCTAAAAATATTTTTAGAGCGATTATTTATTATTTATTTATTTAACACAAATCAGTTGTTGTCTCTTTAATTATGTCTTATGATCAGCATCCAGGGGCAAGAAGAAGACTGGGTGTGCTGGCAGTGCTGAGGCGGGTGCGGAAGCCGGAGGGGCCTGCCAGGAACAGCAGAAAGCAGCCTCAAGAGCAGATGGCTCTGCTGCTGACCCTAGTAAGTCCTCCTCGTGTTGTTATATTAATATTTCCCTAACTTTTACTGCTCTGTTATTTCCATTTCATAATTTTAATTTTTCCCAAATGGTCTTCAATCTATCTGTTTCTAAATTCTTGTTTTTGGTCCATTACGTACTAACATTGTTTCTAGTGTCGTTTTTGTTTTTACATCAAATCAAACTGACACTGACTAACCTCAGACTCTATATTAGTCTGTCTGCAGCTTGCTTTCTCCTAGGTTTACACTTAGCTTACCCTCTCCCCTTATTTGTGGATTACCTAGTAGTGGTACTGTAAGACTCAGAAAACCCATTTGCCCTATAAGGACTCCTTACTACTACTAGTACTAGTAGCACTAATCTGCTGTGCAGATTGCATGCCCTACGCAGGTTTGTTGAGATGAGAAGGATTTCTTTCACAGTCTCATGCTCAGTCAGTAAATGGTGGTCACTCAAGTTGGACATCCAAAAGTGGTGTATTTTACTTTTTCTAATCCGGCCTACTTCTTTTTTTATTAGCCGCAGTTGATGGTGAACACTGAACAACTGATTTATTTTTGATGGACATACTGTCTACTCTAGTTTCTGAATTGCAGATAGTGATGTGTGTGGTGCATGTATTATTAATTATGTATTTTCAATCTTGCTAATGAAAAAAATAAAGAGGGGAGGCTTATATGGCATCTAAAAAATGTGAAATGTTTTTTCCAGGCTTACCGACCACCAATGCCGGGGCCAGCAGTGAGGGCCATGCCACCCCGGAGGGAGCAGATGCCGCAGATACAGGGGGGGAGCCAGCAGCAGTGGCAGATGGTGGTAAGTCATATTCCTTACTTATTGAGAATGATGAATACTCTAGCTGCAAGGGTGTACACTCAGTACATTGTACTTCTGCTGAGACTAAGTAGTTGTGAACACTGAACAGTTGAAGAAGACACCCTTTACTTTGCATTAGTGGTGGGGGTTGAGTAACTAATGGCCTATTCTATTCTATCTTCAACTCAGCAGAGAAAGTTTTATTATGAAGACATAGACTCATATGACATGTAATATATGACTGGCAGAGAAGGATGCGTGGGTGAAGGAAGGGACCCCAGGATGAATATAGGTGGTTGATGATAGGATGCATGAGTGGTTGAAGAATGGGTGAAAGGTGAAAGAACGCAGAAAGGATGCCTGCCTGGGTGGGTGAAACTGTAAGGGTGGAAGGAATCCACCAGGGGGTTTGAGGGGGTCAAACTCAAAGGCAATCAAGGACGCATGGGTGGTGGTCGGTTATACGACAAATGCATGTTGTCTGTGAAAGGTTTATGATAGCCATGTTTGGATGGATGCATGCCTGGATGTTATCATCGTATGTGAAAAGTCAGACTGGATAAAGAGTATGTAAAAGAAAATTAAACTGTGCCAAGGGTGAAGAATAAAATAATGCTAGAAGAGCAATGCAATGATAAATGAAAAAAGCCCTAGGAAGAACAAGGACTATTTTTTTTCAAGGTTTTTGTTTCAAAGGTTTGAGATTTTATTTCGGAATGGACTACTCCCTTGACTTAGAGTAGTGTGCAAGCACATCATATATAGTGCATGACTATGTATTATGTACCCTACCCACCCATCATTAATCGCCTCCCTCCGTGTCCGAGGCCCACTTCCGCTCCAGTCGCTACCCATGTCATTTTGACCGTGTCAGCCATGGGCAGCCTATCGATTGCATGGTTAACTATTTACAAATCAATATGTCATCATCATCACATGAGTGCCATGATGTCGTGCCGTATATCATCATCATTCATAATTAGCATATACCATTTGCCTTATAGCAGTAGTCAGGGTGAAAGTAAAATTGAGCATTTGCCATTGATTTAACAGACTATGGCCGTAATGGAAAATAGATAATTGTGTAGTACAGCTGCCTCACCTGCAGACAGTAGTAAAAAAACATGAGTCTGCGACACGTGTATGTCTGTCTAGGGCACACGCTGACTGAGCTGGCATGCCTACAAGATTAATTATGCTAAACAAGAGAAAGAAAAAGAAAACTTGTCTACTCCATAGTGCCTAATGCCTTAAAGTCTAATCATCACATCCAAATCTTAGGGGCCGAGGAAGTGAGAAGAAAACCACAACTGCTAGTGCGACTGTGCCACTATAATTTTCATGTGTGTAATTTTGTGTTACTGTTTTGCTATGAGTATTGGTTACAATTGTCTTTTTTCTTTCTTGATATAGCTACTCCGTCCCAACCCAAGAGGCGGGATTTAGTAGCAAGGACATGGCAACGGAAGTTTGAAGCCATCCAGATGAATATCACTGGCTGATTGTCCTGGCAGAGGAGGAGGTGGCAGCTGCAGCTTCCTCCAATGCCCTGGGCCCCAACCAGGCCCCCTCCTGTGCCTCCGGTGGTACGGCGCCGTGTTTTGGCAGCCGCCCACCACCCATCATCATCATCAACCACTGCAGCCCACCCCTGTTGTCCCTGCAGGAGCTTTCAGTGCCTCATGCTCCTCCGGATGGAAGGCCCGATTCACAGAACTAACTCATGACAAAATTCAAAACTTACTACCATTTTGGTATTCACAGAAGGCACTTACTAATTTTGGTATTCACAGAAGACACTTACTCATTGATGAGTAAGTGCCTTCTGTGAATACCAAAATTAGTATTTGCACTTACTCATTTCGGTATTCACAGAATGCACCTGCTCATCAATGAGTAAGTGCCTTCTGTGAATACCAAAATGAGTAAGTGCCTTCTGTGAATACCAAAATGAGTAAGTGCCTTCTGTGAATACCAAAATGAGTAAATGGTAGTAAGTTTAGGATGTTGTCTTATGTTAGTTCTGTGAATCGGGCCTGGCGTTCCTAGAGGCCAGGCTGGAGGAGGTCCTGGAGGGCACTTGCCAGCATGCCCCACCGCTAGACCTCAGTCAACCACTGTGAGAGAAGCATTTGGTAACATCGTGTATTTGCTGACAGATAACTGTTTTAACTTGTCATGCTGTGAAGTTTTAGTAGCATTAGAAGACAGTTATGGCTTATGCTTTCATTATATGAGTCAGGCATTGACAGTAAATTGCAGTTGTGAAATATGTAGATTGTGTGCAGTTCCCTTACCACTTGCACTGTAGTGAATGAGTTTTGGTAAACTCATAGGGATAGTGGTGCTTGTCTAGAATCACACTGTGAGTTAGTGTGTATTTGGGATCACTGTGAGAGAAGCATTTGGTAACATCATGTATTTGCTGACAGATAACTGTTTTAAAACCTGTCATGTTGTGAAGTTTTAGTAGGATTAGAATCCAGTCTTTGCTTATGCATTGATTAAATGAGTCATGCTTTGACACTGATGTGGTGTACTTAAATATGTAGATTGTGTGCAGTACCATTAACTCTTCCAGACTAGTGAATGAGTTTTGGTAGACTCCTAGGATAGTGTTGCTTGTCTAAAATCACACTGTGAGTCTGTGTGCATTTGGGTAAGGATTGTGAGAGAAGCATTTGGTAACATTGTGTATTTGCTGACAGATACCTGTTTTAAAACCGGTCATGTTGTGAAGTTTTAGTAGCATTAGAAGCCAGTCTTTGCTTATGCTTTGATTATATGAGTCAGGCTTTGACATAAAAGTGCAGTCCTGAAATATGAAGATTGTGTGCAGTTCCCTTACCACTTCCACAGTAGTGAATGATTTTTGGTAAACTCCTAGGTATAGTGGTTGTTGTCTAGAATCACACTGTGAGTCTGTGTGCATTTGAGAACCACTGTGAGAGAAGCATTTGGAAACATCGTGTATTTGCTGACAGATAACTAATTTAAAACCTCTCATGTTGTCAAGTTTTAGTAGCATTAGAAGCTAGTCTTTGCTTATGTATTGATAAAATGAGTCAGGGTTTGACACTAAGGTGTAGTACCATGTACTATTCTGTTCACTGTGGCAGAACTGAAAATTTAAAGGTTTTACCTAAGCACTGTCCTAGAAGTAGTCTGATTATTTAGTCAGTTTCTAAGTACCAAATAGATTGCTTCAAATGTCTATGCAGTATGCATGTAGTGTTCTAACATTCTATACACTTGTCTTTTACACCTTCAATTCCCTAGTCAGTATCCATACACTGCCAGGAAACATCCTGTCACTTCCTTTGCAGTTCTCTAGAGACCCATTCAACAGCATGTACTAATCCATTCACTGTGCTAAAAGCCAATCACTTATAAATTCACCAAGACACTCTCTTTCCAGTACTCTAATGATTCAGTCACTGACTAAGTATTCATGCACTGAGCCAGGTCTTAGCACATGGACTTTTTCAAACCCCTATCCACTATGCATGCAGTCCTCCAACCATCTACACACTTGTCTTTCACACCTTCAATTCCCCAGTCAGTATCCATTCACTTCCAGCAAACACCCTGTCACTCCCCGTGCACTCCTCTAGTGACCCATTCAGCATCATGTACTAATCCATTCACTGCACCAAACCCTAATAAATTCACCCAGGAACTCTACTTGCAGTACTCTAATCATTCAGTCAGTAGTACCCAAGTACTCATCCAGTGACCCAGGCCTTAGTATATGGACTGCTTCAAACCCTTGTCCACTATGCATGCAGTCCTCTAACCACCTACACAATTGTCTTTCTCACCTTCAATTCCCTAGACAGCATCCATACACTTCCACGAAATACCCTGTCACTCCCTTTGCAGTCCTCTAGTGACCCATTCAACACCAAGTACTAATCCATTCACTGTGCTAAAACCCAAACACTTATAAATTCACCAAGATACTATCTTTGCAGTACTCTAATCATTCAGTCAGTGTCTAAGTATTCATACACTGAGCCATGCCTTAGCACATGGACTGCTTCAAACCCCTATGCACTATGCATGCAGTCTTCTAACCACCTAGACACTTGTCTTTCACACTTTCAATTTCCTAGTCAGTATCCATACAGTCCAGCACTTGTCACTGCCTTTGCACTCCTCTAGTGACCCATTCAGTACCAAGTACTAATCCATTCCCTGTGCGAAAAACCTAGCACTTATAATTTCACCTAGGCACTCTCCTTGCTGTACTCTAATCATTCAGTCAGTACCCAAGTAGTCATGCAGTGTGCCAGGCCTTAGCACATGGACTGCTTTAAATGCCTATGCAGTATGGATGCAGTCCTCTAATCACCTACACAGTTATGTTTCACACCTTCAATTCCCTAGTTAGTATTCATACTCTTCTAGCAAACACCCTGTCACTCACCCAGTGTGTCTCCTTATAGTACTGTAATCATTTAGTCAGTTAGCATGTAGTCTTTTAGTGAGGTAGGCCTTAGGGCATGAACTGCTTTAAAGTAGTATGCACTATGCATGTAGTGTTTGAACGATCGTCACACTTGTGGTTCAGGGCTATAGTTTCTTAGTCAGTTTTTATATAAAATGTGTTTGTACAGTAATGGAATAGTATACATTTGAAAGTTATTAATATACATTTATTTGTGATTCTTTTTTACAGATACAGAACAGGAGTGATTCTCATCTGTTTTCACTCTTCTCATGCAAGATTGTTTGGATGAAGGGTCCTTAGGTGTTTCATAATACTTGCTGTGCCGCACGAGTATTTTTTGTTAGGATCCCCTCGTAACAGAAGTCTTTGGCAAATCTTGCGAGTGACGAAGGTGGCATTGGTCTTTGTTTGCCCCATGGAAAAAGTAAAAAATGTCCTCACCACTGAAGAAAAACGTTGTGGGCGTGGTGCCTTCTGCAAAAAAAATTCCTCAGATTCGGTAAATATTTTAAAGCGGCAACATTTACAGTTTTTGTAAGTTAAACTTATACAAGTTTGTTAGCTGTATGCATTTTATATATCTGTGATTTGTTTCTTGTGGTATTTTGGTGAGAATACCATGTTGTTTTTTTTTAACAATCTTTCTGATTTTCCAGGTCTGTCGTCGACATCCGTGGTTCCCACAGGAGTGTTCCGCCTTGTTGTTTTGTAATATTGTTGTTACATTTTGTTTATTAGTTTATTGTTTATATTTATGTTAATAAAAAAATAAAGTTTGAAAATAGTTTATCGTTTATATATTTATTATTATAAAAAATAAAGTTTGAAGAAAAATTAATAATGTTTTTGGTTGTTCTCTTAACTGCTGTGTGACTCTTTCTTGTTCTTATTACTGTTATTTGATGGAGTCCACCATGGTGTTAAATTTTGGGGCACTTATCACTGGAATACTGGTGATATCTGCAGTTTGCACCAACTTCTGAATAGTGTGTTAGATTTATCTCAACTTTACTTTCGTTAAAGTGCTGATAATGAAATGGAGAGTAGCCGTTCCCGTGCAAAAAGACACGAGGTGCACCTTTCCGATTTATTCTAAATACAAAAATCCTGTATTGTATTGCACTGTGGTATTGGCTGCACTTACAGTGTACACACAAAATCTATTAAGAAATCTCATTGTATTTATATTGATTGGGAATAGTGCGTCAGGTGCTGGATCTTGACGAGATACACTGCTCAGTTCGTATATTGTCCTGCACACGAAAAAAATCACATCACAACTTTCACACCAATTGCAATGTGAAACAAATTCCGTCGATAAGACACGTTAGCACCAGGGATTTTACACCTGCTTTCTGCTGGTGTTAAGCAGGACAACTACCTGCACCATGAAAGGGAACACAGCCAAGAGCCACACCAGAACACCCACAGGTGCCATAGAGTCAATGAGCATGATACAGGGATACCCATGATGGCCAGAAGACCTATCTCAACAACTCCAGGACCGCCAATGCCCCCCAAACCCACATCTTAGTAAGTGTGTCTCTGTGGTCATTGTCTTAGCATGATAGGCACGAGCCCTGCAACATCACAGTGTGCTGTCACCTCAGCGTTGGCAGTTAGCCTGGATGTGTAGCTACGCACGCATCCTCCTGCATGCACAACTGACATGTGCTGGTCTGGGGTTCACAGGTCAGTGGAGGGGTGTGCCTATCCGGCAAGGGGAACGGGGTGTCTCGGACATGTCCGTGTACAGGAAGTGCGGTAAGTGTGTCTCTGTGTTCTGGTGTGGCCTGTTTCAAGAGCCGCAGCAGTCGATGTTGTAAAGTGGCATGCACCACCTCCAAACGGCACTGTGATGTTGTAGTTTGAATGTAGCAGGACATGCGCAAATAGGCATTACAATGGTGTGCCGTACGAGTGCATGAGATACACTGTACAAAAGTGTGGGGGCTCGTGGGAGGGAGGAGCAGCCGTTTGGCAGCATAACACACAGTGAACTCGACCATGTGCCACATGCTGGGCATCTCATCCATGATGACCACAGTCGCAGACATCCCACAACACCAACGACTGGCCTTTGTACACATCCTGTATGAATACAGCGTGGTTTTCACTTCTACGCTCGTTCAGTGGTGTGATGTTGGCGGGTTGTGTGACTTGTGCTCCTTGTTAGTGTGTTTCATTTTGGCCATTGTTTGTCTATACTTGTGCTGTACTTAATTTTGCATATGTGCCATTCTGCCCATCTCCCCCGTCCCCCCACTCCCTGCTTCTTCCTCTTCCTAGTGCTGTTGTGTCTATAATTGTGTTGCTGCACACATAAATACATGTAAAGAATAAATTAGAATAGTTCCTTGATTCTTTTAGGTTTCCAAACTTCTCTATTGGTTTCTTTTTAATTTTCCATATGAACCGTTTTTTTTAATATTCAACAACACATAGAAGTCAGAAGTGCAATGTATTCTATCAACACACTTTCTAGAACATTCTACAATATGTGCAGGTTAAAAGTTCATAAATTTTTTAAAACTTTACGATATTTTTTTGTAACATTTTCTTGAACATTTAACGACATGTGCAGGTTAAAATTTGACGATTGTTTTAAGTTCGAACAGTGCCTTCCAAATGCAAGTAGCAGGTGTGGCTGAGCTGAGCAAATTTTATCCTATGATATGTACTCCACTTTGAAACTGCTTTTTCTTAACCAATCACAAAGATGCTTTTCCACAAAACTAATGTGCACCCTACTTTTAAAAAAGAATGCTTTTCATGATATCTTTAGAGATAAGTTAGGAATTAGCATTTAAAAAACCTTTGAAATTCACTGAAAAAACCATAGGTTTCATGCACGTTATAGTTAGGAATTGGCATTTAAAAAACCATTGAAATTCACTGAAAAAACCAAAGGTTTCAGGGGCGTTATAGTTAGGAATTGACATTTGAAAAACCTTAGAAATTCAGTGAAAAAACCATAGGTTTCAGGGGTGTTATAGTTAGCTGGACATTTCCCTCGTACAAAACCCTAGAAATTCCCCAGTTATAGTTAGTTCAGCTAACTATAACTCGCTCCACCGCAATGCACTGCTGATGACGTCACATATTACATCACTCATGACATGGTCAGTGACATCACTGATGACATCTCCAATGACATCACTGATGACATCACTGATGACATCATCCATTGAGTATGTGTTTCTGAACAGTTTTAATATGTTTAATATATATAGGGAAAGGCCTGTTGAAAAATAAGTGGGTGTACAAGTGTGTGAATGGATGATTTTCTAAGTGCGTAACTGACTCTATAAGTGAGTCATTAAATGTATCTTACTGCAGACTAGTGACTAAACTGTGTGAATGTCTGTATGTGTCTGTGTGTTGGTGTATAAGTGGCTGCATGGTTTTGTGAATAGCTATATGAGTGTCTATACGGATTATTGATTGGTTGTCTGAGTATCTGTATGGGTGCCTGAGTGTTTGTGTGGGTAGGGTGTGTGTGACTCTGTGACTAGATGTGTGAGTGGGTAATTCAGTGGGTGCATGGTTTTAAGAGTGCATCTGTGATGGACTGTATGGTTGGGTGAGTGTATGTATGGGTGTGTTAGTGATTGAATGTATATCTCATTTGTACATGTGTCATAACTACATATGTGAAACGCAGTGTATATGTGTGTAAGAGTATATAAATATCTATATGTGAGAGTGTGTGATTTTGGGAGTGGCTGTATGCACCATAGTGCAAGGATATCTGTGTCATGTGCTGTTTGTTTTTCTGCAGGAAGACACAGAATTTGTTAGTATTTTTATAAGTAAGTGAACTTGAGTGTGTTTAAGTGTATAGGTGAGTAAATTGGACTGTGATCAATTATTTGCATGACTGACTAGATGTGTCAGTACCTCAATGGATGATTGGGGGTGTGTGAGTGTCTATATAGGTGTATAAATGCACAGAGTGGCTGTAAGTATGAGTGACTGTACAGGTGAGTGAGTGGATATGTATGTAGACCTAAAAGTCAATGAGTTGATGTGTAGTTATTGGTATTGGAGTATCTATGGTTGTCCAAATGGCCGTTTGAAATTTTGAGTCGGTGTATCAAAGGTTATATTAGGGTGTGAGAAGATGCACTAATTTATCACATGGATGACGTCATCAGTGATGCTATCAGTGATGTCAATCAGTGATGTCATTTGAGATGTCATGAGTGATGTCACTGACCATGTCATGAGTGATGTAATATGTGATGTCATCAGCAGTGCATTGCGGGGGTGCGAGTTATAGTTAGCTGAACTAACTATAACAGGGGAGTTTCTAGGGTTTTGTACGAGGGAAATGTCCAGCTAACTATAACACCCCTGAAACCTATGGTTTTTTCAGTGAATATATATATATATATATATATTTATATATATATATATATATATATATATATGTGTTACCTACTGGCAGTCGCCAGTAGGTAGTTATAGTTAGGACCTATTTTCCATAGGAAATCCGCAACATTCTATTCCCAATAGCTTTGGCGCTGGTTGACGAATCTTCGCGAAATTTTCAAAACTTTTGGCCAGCTTTGGTCCGCTCCTATCCTGAAAGTCTCGGGGCAATTCGTATAGCGGGGGCCGAGAAAAAAGGGGGTCCCAAAACGTGTTTTCCCCATGCAATTTTCCATAGGGACCTTTAGTCGCAGCGAGAGCGGAATTACACCAAATTTGGCAAAAAGGTAGCCCTTGGTTCAGAGTCGTGCCTTTTGGTGCAAATCCGTTCAGTAGTTCCTGAGAAAATCAAAAGTAAAATCACATAAATATCTGAGCGGAGCCTAACCACACATCTCATTGTGAGATCTGATTGGCTGTCAGCACTTCATCCAAGACTGAGCATCTCGCGCTAGTTGTTAGATGCTTTCAGAATCACACAGCCCAGGGGAAGAGGATTAGGGTTTGATGAATGGTTGAGAAAGGGTATTTGAGGGAAAGGTTTGACAAAGACAAACACTACACATGGACAGCACATAATCTTGGCAGGCAACCATCATGAATCTGTTAAGGGAGAAAAATGAAATCAATCAATCAATCAATCAATCAATCAGGAGTTTTTTTGAGCATGACTACTCACCCGTGAGGGTTTCAAGGCGCTAGGAGAGGGTGCATGAATGATGATGACTTGATGATGATTAGTAGTACTAAACCAGTAGTACAGGGCTGCAGTATAATTTTAAATATTATTATTATGCAATTGCCTTGCCGGTCTGCCCCCAGAGAGACCAAAATTAATTACATTTTATGTTTTGTTGTACCGGGCTTCCTTTTAAAGCTAGCAAAGAAAATTAAAAAATATCTGTAGGAGTCAAACATATAAGCAAGCATAATAAAAAGCAACACACACAGTCGTAAAGATTGAAGGGAAAAAAATAATTAAATGAAAGGATGATACTATAACTATGTTATGGTCAAATTGGTAGTTACATCTCGGCATTCCTCTTGGTCCTTCCTTCCATGGATGATCTATTCGTCAATCTTAGGAACGACTGCCTGCCTGGCGGATGCGGATTGGTAAGGTAAGTGTGAGTTATTTTTCCCAGTATAGCACAGGGTAAAGGCCGGCCTAAAAGTGTCATCAAGGAGAAAAGTAAAGTTAAACTGCATAAATTAAGGAGGAGTGCAACAAGAAAACTTTCAGAGGCGGCATGGCTAAATCATGTCTATTCTGTTTCCAGCATTAACCTACAACAACAACAGGACAGAGCAGGTCCGTGGCGCCCACCCAACCTCCACTTAGCTTCGAATTTTAGCCAGACAGCACTGAGCACACATACACAGCAACATAGCATTTTCCAAACTAAGCAACTAAATCAATGGTCCGCTGTCAGTCATATCACTACACTCGCCTCCACCTCTACACAGACATGTAGGTCTGGTGTGGTTGTTGTTGACTTGTTTACCTTTTAGGCCCCTTCCTGAAACACCCGAGTTATTCCATCAATCATCTCCGATCCTACTGACTGACTGCGAGTATGGTCATCATGGTTATCATGGTGTCCCACTCTGTCCAGAATCAAAAATGCAATGGATTGACCTGCAGTAGTACAATTTTGTTTTGGAACAACAAGAAGGGAAACAAGTCACTTTTTTGTGTGTCGATTAAATACTAGTAGACATCATGTACAACAACAACACAAACACCCATCACTCAGAGTCAGCATCTAATGCATGCCATAATTTCCCTGTTCTTACCGGGAAGTCCCGCTAGGCTTGGAAAGGAGAATATGTATAGTCAGATTCTTTGGAGGGACTCGATGTGGCAGTCACACATTTCTTGTACTATTCTCCTTCCAATGTCTGACTTGAGGGAAATGGATTTAGGGCGAGTCAGGAGTAGGCGTGGGCGAAAATTCCGTTCCGCTCGCGGAAATTGCAATAATTTAACATTTTCACGTTCCGCGGAGAGCGTGAAAATGTCAAAATTTCCGCAATCCGCATCTTACCGGAAATTTTTTTCTTGCTCGCGCTGTGAAAAAATACATTCTCGCATGTGCGCGATCGCCTTACCTGAATCCCCGCGTTCGGCGACAAGTTTTGCCGATCCGGTCACGTTCTCCACAAGATGTTGGATTGTTGGTAAGCCATTTGCGCTGTCGCGCGACAGTTCGCGCCTGCATTAACGTCATTTGTCGCGCGATCACGTCAGTCGTCGCGTGATCACGTCTTTCTTCTCGCGATCATGCACCGCGAGAGTATGAGATGATTGAGATCTCGAACATGTCATTCTCTACCGCGAGCGAGAGCGTGAGGATGCGGGCACGTCATATCGAACGCGAGCGGGTGGGACAAGTGAAAACAAGATGGCCGCGCCCGTGGGCAACCACATGGGTAAGTTGGAGAGCCGCGATCACGCAGAAAATACAGCGAACGGGCGGGAAAAAAACGTCAGCTTCTTTGCGATATTTCCGCGTGTTTGCAGAGATTTTTTACATTTTCGCGATAGTTTGCGTAAGTGAATTTCGCAAATTCCGTCTACCCCTAGTCCGGAGTGGACTGGAGCAGGTCTCAGAGGAATGGATTTACTTCCTCACTGGCTGCACACAGTTGCAACTCCAGTCCGGCAATAAAAGTGTAAGACGGTAGTGATGGATTTGTTGTGATTCGAACCAGAAAGACAGAGACACAATCAAATAATAAAAGTAAATAAGCATGAAAGAAAGTAACAGTCAAAAGCCTAGTTGTTGTCAGGGAAGTAGAGCTCGCCCTCAAGCTCTGGTGGTTCACCCAGAAGTAGATCATCTAACACACTAATTCCATGACCTATGTCGCCATTATCATCTTCCTGCTGTGCTACTTCAGGTATGGTGTAATCCGGTGGTATAAAGTGATGGTTAATTTTGATCATGGTTAAACTGTCCACGTTTTGGGGCGAGAGACTGGTCCTGTTCACTGTCAGAACGGCACCAGCAGCACTGAAAACATGCTCAGAAGAGACACTTGCAACAGGGCAAGCCAGATAGTTTATCGCCAGCCTGCTGAGCACTGGCCATTGGTGCCTTTTTCCATACCTATACAGCAATGGGCTTTGATGAATGTAGACCTCTGTTGGGTCATCCAGATAGTGTTACAGCAAACAAATGATGGACGGAATGCTGACAATGAAAACATTCTCCACTGTTATCTTGCCCACTACGCCATCCCAGTTTGGAGCCAGCCATATGCAAATCAGTCTCAACCCTGTGCCCCATGGGAACAGTCTAGACCGAACTGCCAGGCCAGGTCCTCCCTGGACCGGAAACAAGCATCCTAGGACCTGTTACAGGGTATGTCACCCTTCTTTGGCCAGGCTAGCGTGAATCTAATGGCACAGTGAGCAACGGACTCACGTCTAGGCATACCCATCCCACTTAGTTCAAAAAGTGTCACAGCAAACAAATGATGGGCAGAATGCTGACAATGCAAACATTCTCCCCCAGTCAAAATTACTGGGTTAAATCCATCGTTATTTTGCCAACTACGTCACCCCAGTTTAGAACCAGCCATATGCAAATCAGTCTTGACCCTGTGCCCCATGGGAACAGTCCAGACCGAAATGCCAGGCCAGGTCCTCCCTGGACCGGAAACAAGCATCCTGGGACCGGTTTCAGGGTATGTCACCCTTCTTCAGACAGGCTAGCTTGAATCCAGTAGCACAGTGAGCAAGGTCATCCAGATAGGCCTGGACCATCCGCTCAATGCTCAGGGGTGCTCTGCTTTGCTCGACCACTTTTGCCTCTGCCTCAGCACTGGACCTAACAAGCCCTTGCTGTATAAACCATTCCTATGCTGATTTTGGTGGGCTGATCTTGCTGTTGTAGATGTTGTTCTTGGTTTTGTTGGTGGTTTTGGCTGCTGTGAGCCAGCCGCACTGCCCTCAGGCTCTGAAGTTGAACTTGACACCGGCTGCCCTGAAGAACTTGTAGCCTGGAGTAGCGGCCCTCTAATTCCCAGCTGTTCTTTTTTTAAGCGACTGGCTTCCGCAGCTATCCAAGTTTTGTACTTGGCAACATCCCCCTCTGAAAAATAAATCAATGTGCTCAGTACTGGTTTGTGCTGTGGATGCAGAATTGTGGTACAAATGTGAGGGTTGGATGACACAATGCCTCTTTGCACACTTGTATTTTCAGATAAGCAAAGGGTTAAGCTCTCCACCAACTCATATGCTTCTTTATTCCCTCCACGCCTGCATACATTGTAGACACCCCTTTCAGCTGTTCCTGTAGCATGTGCAACAATGGGTTAGCTTGGCCCATAGTACAGTCCTCCTTGCTGACTTCATGTGTCAAGAACTCGAAAGGAAGTAGCATCTCTGTTAGGCAATTAACCAGGCCTCATTGGTCCATCCCATCTCAATGATCATGCCTTTCACAGTAGCATCCCCTCTTTGCATGACATATCCATTGATCGGTCTGTACTGCTCAAACAGACGTTCAAGCATGTAATAGGTTGAGTTCCAACATGTTGGCACCTCCTGGATGAGTGCTTTAACTGGCATTCTATGCTCACGTTGAATGATCCTCAGCTGCTTCCGGGCTTTAAAAGGATGGCTGAAATGTGTGCAGATTCTAATGCAGGTGGTCAGTAAGTTGCTGACTCGGTATTCTTTTTCAGAAAGTCTTGAACAATGATGTTAATGTAGTGTGCCAAACACAGGACCCTGAAATCTGAAATAGCCACCATCGGGCATGACCTCAACTATATTACTGCCATTGTCCGTGGCAACAAAACCAATGTTCAGCCCTCTTGGGTGTAGCCACTCAAAGACCTTGCTTTCAAAGTCTTCCAAATGTTTCCAGCAGTATGAGATTTCTCCATGTCAAACATGGCTACAGCATTTTTCCGAGTGACATTAAAAATCACAGCAGAGTCAACAACATCTGCTGCAGATATTTTTTCCCCAACCCCCGCAAAAGAAATCCAGTGTGCTGTGATGCACATGTAATCAGTGGATTGGCATCTGGTCTACATGTATGTTGTCAGGTAGATAGTGTGAACAGCACTCTCCTGAAAAACATGTCCGAGCAATTCTAGCACATCGTGATGCAGTGCTGGAACAGCAACTCTGGCGAAATAGGACCAGCTGGGAACCTTCGATATTGGGCAGATGGCTGTAACAAATTCAAGAAAACCCCCCCCTTCCACAAAATTGTATTGTACAAACCTACCGTTGGGTGGTTGTGTTCGTACTGCCCCTCCGATCTAAACATGCTGAGAATAGTAGCCGGATTTTTCTCTTTTCTGGTGCCACTGATGCAGGTGAATTCTTGACCCCAGATGTTGTTAGGCTCAACACACGTTTTTTTAATGTGGTACTCTCTTGCATGTGACCCCTTAGTGTCTCAGTCTGACTCTTACTTTTGTGCCACTGCGATGTTGCTGATGAGGATGTGGGTGGTACCACTGCACTGCTGGTGACAGGTCTACTTTGTGTACCAGAGAAAATGTTTCACTCTTGTTCACCTTCCACAGGGATCGGATCTCTTATTTCTTCATTCCCACCTACAATGGGTGCAGTGTTTTGGCCGCTAAGGTGCACCTCCCACTGGATCAAGTGGTGTTTTTTCAGATGGGTTGTTTGGCCTCCGGTACCGTAGTTTGTACCAAGCTTACCCTGACTAACACCTTGTTTACAAATCGAGCATATAGCAATGTTGACCTCCTTCCTGCTAACAGTAAAGAAGTCCCAAACTTTCTGGTGCTGTTGGTGCCACTTTCAGTGCAGGATAAACTGGTAGGTGGGTGTGAAGTTTGACTCTCTGCAGTACCCACTTCTACTGAGGTGGTTGTGTTGGATGTAGGTGGTTGCCAGCGAAATATGGAAGCTGGACGTGGTGTTGGTGGTATGATATGTGTTGGCGGTATCCGCGCTACATCCCTCACAGTAATTAGGGATGGGGTAATGTCGGTCTCCACTGGGGTGGGACTAATATCTGTGATGACTGGCTTGCCATCATCCTTCTCTTCTACATCTACCTCCATGACAATAAGGCATTCTGGAACCTTCCTTTTCCCTGGCCTTTTCTTGTGGCTTGCCTCACTCTCAGACTGAGGTGGAATCCAAGTGGTGTCTAGATCATCAAAAGGGGGCGTGCAGAAGATGTTGGTGGACTAACCCTCCTTTTCCTTGCTGGGGATCTGGAAGATAATGGATCTTCTGAAAGAGTGGCTTGCTCTTCTTTCTCTGCAGGAAGCTAGATCTCCTGTACTGCCCTTACTTCAGGAAGAACAGCTACTATTGGAGCGGTTGCGGCTGTTGTTGCCAACTAACTTAGTTCCCTGCATTGATTGGGTACTACTTTACCATAACGATAAGTCAATTTCAACATCACTGCTCATCGGCATTGTCGTGATTACACTGGCTGCCTCTGCAACAGACATGGGCTAGAGCCTAGGTTGGTGGGGTGGGTCCACTGATGCGGGAGTGCTGCTCCCAGCTTGCTCCCCGGGCACTGCTGCTGCAGGTGCAATTTCAGTTTCCCAAAAAAGATCTTGGGTGACATACCAGTCTTGGTAAGTAGCAGTGCCTTCTTGTCACTGGCAACTTTCTTGATACCGGAGGACCTAGTACCTTTCTTTGGGGCCATCTTCTTGAGATGTCAGCAGCACGCAGTGGCACAAGTTGAAGAGATGTCTGTGGTCACATGTCACGTGACTTCATGTGCTGCAGGACCTCTGTATGGCAGTACAGTGGGTGATGACGCCTCCCCCTCTTTTGTGCACCTAAGAGCAAAGAAGCAAGATGAAAATCAGTGAAATGTCGTATTCATTGTTGTGGTTCAATTACTACTAGTACAAACAAACAACTGTAATATATAACTTTGTGTATGGTCACACGTATTAATATTATTATATTTATTTAGTAGCTCAGTTATTTAACATAACAGTAGAGTGTAGATATTTGTGAGACTTTGACAAACACAAGAGCTTTCATGGTTAGTGTCCTAGTGTACAGTACTCTGAGGAAGGATAGGAATGAAGAAGAAGAGCAACAAAAATACAAATGTAACGGATCCTGTTTGACATTGTGCATCACGTGGGATTCAGCATTCAGGGAACTGCAGCTGACAGTGGATAGAAGCAATAAGCCAAGAGGAAGAAAGGAAAGAGAAAGACATGCAGGCCTAATGCAGAAACACACTGGCTGCCTTCACAAAATGGCCATCATCCACATGGCCAGGCCACAACAACAAGAAAGAGTAGACAGACAATACAGGCCTATGGCAAAAGCACACTGGCTGCCTTCACAAAATGGCCGCCAGCCACATGGCCAGTCTACCAAAACAAGAAGCAATACCCAAGAAGAACAAAGGAAAGAAGACATGCAGGCCTTTGGTAAAAGCAAGCACACTAACTACCCCCATCACAAAATGGCCAGCAGCCACGTGGTCACTCACAACAACAACAAGCAGGAGGCCTGGAAAACAATGAACTCAAGCAGGCCTATATGGACACAGACTTTACAAAATGGCCCTCGGCCACACAGGGAGGCTCAGCCAAGGCAAATGCTGGCCCACTATTACAAACACACTCACACACTGGCCAGACAAAGGAGGCTTGCTAAACAACACAGCTGTAATACAACAATGCCAAAATGAAAATCCACAGGGCTAATAAAAGGTTTGCAAGTTACACAACAACCACAGACATTCAACAAAGGTATGTATTTAACACGCATGAAAAAAAGTGAAAAACCCACACAAAAACACAAATAATGTTTAAATTCAACAGTTGCCACAGAAACAGTTATTTCATGCACCCATGAGTAGCTCTGGGCCTATTGATTGGAAAACCCATTGGCAGACTGGGCCACATAGTGAATAAATTCAAATCAATAATATTGCAACTTTATTAGAAAATGTAGTGAACTGTACTACATTTTTTGCAGATAAAAGAAGAAAAAAATGCATGTAAAACAACAACCAGCAATGCATGGCCACCACAAAGAAGACTTGCAGGCCTAATGCATAAGCACACTTGCTGTCCCTTCACAAAATAGCCCCCAGCCACATGGCCAGGCCACAACAACAAGAAAGGGATGACAGACAATGCAGGCCTATGCCAAAAGCACAATGGCTGCCTTAACAAAATGGCCGCCAGCCACATGGCCAGGCAGGCCACAACAAGAAAGAGAAGACAGACAATACAGTCTTATGGCAAAAGCACACTGGTTGCCTTTGCAAAATGGCCGCCAGCCACATGGCCAGGCAGGCCACGACAACAATAAAGGGACGACAGTCAACGAAGGCCTATGGCAAAAACACATTGGCTCTCTTCACAAAATACCACCAGCCACATGGCCAGGCATGCCACAACAAGAAGCAAAAAGCCAAGAGGAACAAAGGAAAGAAGACATGCAGGTCTATGGCAAAAGCACTACCACGACCACAAAATGGCCACCAGGCACGTGGTTACTTACAACAAGAACAAGCAAGAGGCCTGGAAAACAATGAACTCAAGCAGGCCTATATGGACACAGACTTTACAAAATGGCCCTCGGCCACACAGGGAGGGTCAACCAAGGCAAATACTGGCCCACTATTACAAACACACTCACACACTGGCCAGACAAAGGAGGCTTGCTAAACAACACAGCTGTAATACAACAATGCCAAAATGAAAATCCACAGGGCTAAAAATGTTTGCAAGTTACAACCACGCACATCCAACAAAGACATTTAACACACATAAAAAAGTGAAATACCCCCAAAAAACATCTTGTCTTTCAATCCAATGCCATCCATCCCCTAAATTATGTTTAAATTCAACAGACACCACAGAAACAGTTATTTCATGCACCCATGAGTAGCTCTGGCCTACTGGCAGAAAGGCCTATTGGCAGACCACTTGGCTAGTGAATTAATTAAATATTGCATATTGATTTCAAACGTTGGAGAAAATATAGTGAACTTTGCAACATGTTTTCCTTTTTAAAAGTAAACTAGAAAAAAATACAAAGAAACAGCTAGGCCCCTACTGAAACTACAGGCCACCCACCATGATACATTTAAAAAAAAACAATGACAAGTACAAAACAATTTAGGTGCAATGCACCAATAAAACAAACAACACCAATTTTCCAACTTGTGAAATCTCAAATCTAAAAGTCCTCAAATCCAATGATATATGATGCAGCAGAAACAAAGAGGGATTCTTCCTGCTCCAAATCTCAATGAAAAGTGACAGGAGATAGACAAAGCAACGGGAGGAGCCTGCTGGACAGGAACAGGAAGTTGGAGACCCTGGGGCACTTCCTTCCTCTTCAAAAAAAGAAAAAGGACTCCTTGCACAAAAAAGTACTGCCAAATGTAAATCTGAGGAGTTTTTTTAATCCAAATCAAAATTTCAAGAAGGTTTTGATGCTGCTCGAGATATATTCTTCTCCAGATTGAATATTCTGTTTGTTCGGGATCGCGATTTTCACAAAACGTCCGCCGGAAGTCTGATGGCGTGGCCGAATCACGTGTTTGCGATCGCACACTCTTGTGGGACCGTACAGCCAGCTACCAAATCTCGTGGTGCTCGTGAACGGATTGAAAATCTCGTCGGCTATCGCAGGCATCCGAGTAAGTCACTCCCACGCATGTAAAAACGCATTTTGAGTGCACAAACACAAAAAACTCAGCTCCAGTGTGGAACGCGGGGTTTTCGGTGACACCGCGTTCTACGCCCAATGCAGAGTTCTCAAAAATCCACAAACTCTGCAAGCGGAGCGGAGCGGAGCAGAGTTTTAAGCCCGGGGTTAATATGTAGTACCTTTTAGATAGTGTTCTGTCTCTTGTAGACTCTGCACTGCAACACTGAATATGCATTTTAAAATTACCCTCCAGTGGTCCTCCAAATTACAGATGCTCAGTAATTTGTGCTGATCTGCTGTCCCAACCAGCTATGGATTTTCAGGCGTTCATGGCCTCAACTCGGGGTGGTGCAGTCTTCAGTCTGACATTCAGTTACATGTTCATCAATGTGTTTCCACTTTAAAGATGCACTCCACAGCAGATTTAGTAAAAGCAAAAGGCATTTTGAATTCAGAGTTCTTTGTTTTCCTCACACGTTACAGGGCACAGATCCTTGATCACAGGCTGCCAGGGTTCACGCAGACATACTGAAAGGCAAAACTAGTCAAGGTCACAATCAAAAATAAGTACCTCCTCCCTTAGATCCCTATGTTATTAGAGTAAGTCAATGAAGTCAAGATTTATACAAAGCTAGATCTTTGGAGAGCTTACCACCTTGTCCGGGTTGGAAAAAGTGACATGTAGAAGACTGCATTGGACGAGATTTGGATTGTTTGAATATTGTGTAATGCTGTTCGGCTTGAGCAATGCAGTAGAGGCATTCCAATATTTTTATAATATGTACAGTGATTGTTTCTGGATCTTTGTGTAACTGTCTACATAGACGGCATTCAGATTTGTTCCCCAATGAGACCATGATCAAAATGTGTAAGCTGTCCTCCGAGCTCTAAAGAAAAATAGTTTATATTACAAACTCTCAAAATGAGATTTTAATGTGACCACGGTAGAATGTCTGGGAGTTATTTTGATGCCCTATTGGCTGAGCATTGCTGAACGCAAGGTACAGACTGTTAAAGACTGGCCAGCCCCAAAGAACATAAGAGACTTTTAGTGCTTCTTGGAATTCGCCAACTTGTACCTCCTGCTTATAGTAAACTTGTCACTGAGTCATTGAACTCATCTACTATGAAAGAAACAGCACTTTGTGCGGTCAGAGGAAGCTGAACGAGCCTTTCTATTTCTAAGAAAATCCTTCACTGAAGCGCCAATCTTGATGCATCTTAATCCCGTACTTCCTTACTATGTTGAAGCGGACGCTTCAAATGTAGCTATCGAAGCCATTCTGTTGCAAAGACATGAGAAAAGCGAACAAATGCATTCAATAACCTATATGTGAAAAAGGTGATTTTTTCAGCTAAATTTGAGGTTTGCAGGGCATTCTGGGTAAGGAAACGTTGGGGGATCCACGCAAGCCATACCTCCCTGGAATCCCCCGGATGTCTAGTTTTCAGAAATGTGTGGGTTTGGTAGGTTTGTGTTGTGATCTAAACTGTAGAATACTCTCTATGTCATGGAATGGAGTGATGCATCAGATGATGTATCATGCATTCCAGAGAGAGAAGCAACGGATGAAGTGTTGGTGCTGCTTCAATTATCCCGCTGTACTACCAATAAATTATCGATCTCAACCTTAACAAGCGGACTGATACCTTATTACACTGGCGACGAGTTGTCTATGCCTGATTGGGGACGGGCAACGCAGCGAAGCACCAACTTCCCTACGCATGCCACGAAGGAACTCTCTCTAGCCTTGGTCTTGGACTTGGACTTCGAACATTTTCCTGATATACTGCGAGAGGATCGACGTTCCTCGACGTTTGCGTGGGTAGGAGCGCATGTTGAAAGATTATTGGCAAGTTTATTGGATTGGTTTGGATTTACTCGAAGTCTTACCGTTGGTCTCCGCGAGCTGGTCCGCGAGCCACTACACTGCAACGCTTACGTGTGGAACGCACGTCCTGGAATGCACGTCTGGAATCCTACGCGCCTTGTCATTTATACGGCCATCTTGTTTTCAGTTACCATAGCAGTGTCTTCACGGAGTGGGCGAAGTACGAAGGAAGTGTTTTTTTTGGAATGAACTTTATGTAATGTTGATGCTGTCACTTTACATGCTGCAAAGGTAAAAGTTTATGAAGAGGAGCTTATACCTGAGTTTCTACATTTGCTTAGACAGCAATTCAACAAGACTTATAAAAAAAACAAAAAAACGAAGGAAACGTTTTTTTTAAATTAACTTTATGTAAAATGTCAGAGCTGTCATTTTACATGGTGCAAGGTTAAAGGCTTAAAAACGGGTGTTCACAGCTGAATTTCTGCATTTGCTTGGGAAATTATTCAGTAAGACATACATCCATAAGCACTATTTAAGCTACGGTTGGGTTAGGTGTTTCTGGTTGAGTACAACAGGAAGGAAGATGGCGTTAGCTTCATCTTCAAGTATGTCACAACCACCACCTTTTCTGTCCGAAGAAGGAGATCCAATTTTACACTGGAAAAGATGGAAAAACCTGTTTGACTCATACATTGTGGCCATTGGGGGAGAAAAGTTCTCAGCTGTTAGGAAACAAGCTATTCTTCTACACAATTTTGGTGTGGAGGGAAGAAATACCTACGACAGCATGGATTTAATCCCTGTTGGTGATGGTTCTCCTGGTGATGTGTATGAGATGTCTTTAGTCATGCTAGAGAAATATTTTGGTCCCCGTATCAATGTGATTTTGGAAAGACATACGTTTTTCACCAGGATCCAAGGTCCATTGGAACGTGTTGGCAGTTATGTAGCAGCTTTGAAGACTCTCGCTCGCACGTGTGAGTTTTCTGACCTTTCGGATTCACTAGTGAGAGACCAGTTTGTGAGGTGCACCAACAGTGTTCGTGTTCAGGAGAAACTTTTATCAAAAAATCCTTCTTTGATTGAAGCTGTAGCCATTGTGGAGGGTATGGAGAACACTTCCAAATGGGTGAAAGAGATTAGAAAGAACAAAGAAGAAAAAGGGCAGAAACTTAGTGAAGTGCATGCTATAGAAGAAGGTGAAAGCTTTGAGATTTGTAGTAGTCTGGCAAAGATTTCTCCTTCTAATAATAGCAAGACACCGGTTGAAAAGGACACGCGTGTTCGTGCGCCTCCTAAAAATGCTCATGACATAGGGGGAACGTGACAGTCATCCCGCTGAGGGAAGTAGCAATCCTGGTGATAAAACCACATCATCTTGCCCTAAACCTAAGTGTATGAGGTGTGGTAGTTATCCGCACTGTTTTGATAGGGAGGCGGTGTGCAACAAGTGTGGTATCAAGGGACATTACGCTAGAGTTTGCAAGGCTCCTGACAAGGCCCATATTCCACAGAAGAATGTTGAAGTTGTACGCACTATTCTTTTGAGTGTTAAGGCTGATGATGGGGAAATAGATGCTGATAGAATAGTAATGCCTGAATGCAAAATCATGGTTGATGGGTATGATTTCTCTGTCCTAGCTGACTCGGGGTCGCCTTTTACCATGATTGGTAATAAGCAGTGGGATGAGTGTGTGGGTCTTGATAATGTAACCTTATTGACACCAGACATCAATCCTGTTAGTTATGGTGGTTCCAAGATCAACGTCCTTGGTTATGTTCAAGCCCTTATCAAATTCAAGGACAGGCACACAATGGGCAAAGTTTATGTGGCTGAAAGAGGGGACAATTTGCTTGGATGGAGACATCAACGTGACCTTGGCATTATGCTTAACCCCTGTGCTAAGGATCCCAAGGATCAAGTTATGTTGGTGGACTCTTTGGATGCGAGTAATGAATGCTTTGATATGTTTTCAGAGGTCCTTTCTGATGCTTTGGGCTGCCTTAAGGGGTTTGATCATCGAATTGTCCTGAAAGAGAGAGCTATACCCTGTGTACACAAGGTGAGGAGAGTACCTAACATGATGGTTGAACCACTCAAAACTGAGTTGCAGAGATTGCTTGATTTGGGGGTTATTGAAGAGATTGAAGCCTCAGAATGGCTTGCACCCAATGTTCTTGCCTCTAAGGATGGGGGGCAGGTGTCAGGATGTGTGTGGACTTGAGGGGTCTGAATGAGTGGATTTGGGTGGATCGTCAACCCTTACCCAATATATCTGAGTCTCTCAGTATTCTCAAAGGAGCTAAGATTTTCAGTGTGTTGGACTTATCTTCGGCATACCACCAAGTTATGTTGCACAAGGACTCAAGACATCTTACATCTTTTGTGACACCTTTGGGGGCTTACCGCTTCTTGCGGATGCCTTTTGGGTTGGCGTCGGCATGTTTCCAAAGGGTCATGAAAATGGTGCTTGGGAAGATAACTAATGTTATGTTTTTCCAAGACGATATTTTAATATATGGGAAGGATGAAAAAGAACATTGCACAACTCTCTATACTGTGTTAGAGAAGTTGAAGGATGCTGGACTCACGGTTAAAAGACAAAAGTGCCGGGTGGGGTTGAGTTCTGTGACATTTTTAGGACACGTGATTTCTGGAGAGGGCATACAACCCAAGTTGGAGCTAGCTGAAAGTGTAGTGAAAGCTCCCGTTCCTCAAGACAAGGACCAGGTGAGGTCATTTTTGGGACTCGCTGAGTTCTATTCTAAATTTATACAAGGTTTTGCGAGTGCAGCTGAACCCATCAAGACCTTGTTAATAAAGGGGACACAGTTTGCCTGGTCTGATGAGTGTCAAAGGGCTTTTGATTGTATTAAAGCTGGAATAGGTAAAATGCCCACTTTGGGACATTTTGATGTTAACCGTAAGACTGTTCTGACGACGGATCCCAGTCTTAAAGGGTTGGGAGCTGTGCTCTCTCAGGTGGTGGATGGTGAGGACAGGGCTATTGCTTTTGCCTCTAGAGCTCTTAAGGATGCGGAGGCTATTTACTCATCTATTGAAAGGGAAGCTTTAAGTGTTTTCTGGGCAGTACAACATTTTAAATTCTACCTCTGGGGGATTCCCTTTTTGGTCCGAACGGATCATCGTCCTTTGATGCAAATTTTTTCGTGCCGCCACAATGAGAACATTACAACCAGGCTCAAGCGTTGGAGTGAGGGACTCCAGGAATTTATTTTTGTTGTTCGGTACATTCCGGGTTTGAGTAATAAATCTGTAGATTGTCTTTCTCGATTACCGGTTGGTCAAACCTATGACTGCAGTGAAGTTGAAGGTGTATTTTGGGTTGCTGAATCTGCCTTTTCATCTGAAAAGTGGTTGGAGGGTGTAGATAGTGACAAGGATTTTGTTCTCCTTAAAGATTGGGTAAATCATGGGTGGCCTGATTATAAGGTTTTGGATTCAAACATGAGACCTTATTGGGCTGTGAGGGAGGAGTTGTCTTTTTGTTGTGATAATCTCATGAGAGGTGATAGAGTAATTCCTCCCAGTGTTTTTCGGGACAGAATAGTTAACCTTGCTCATGTGGGTCATTTGGGTAGGAGTTTAACAAAAGCCCGGGTGAGGGAGAAGTACTGGTGGCCTAGTATGGATTGTATGATTGAGTGTGTGGTTAAGGATTGTTTGTCTTGTGCTTCTAATGATAAATCTCACACTCCTAACAATGCTCCTTTGTCCCCTGTTGTAGTTCCCGATAAGGTGTGGACGAAGTTGAGTTTGGATATAGTAGGCCCGTTTGATTTGTTACTTTCTTTTGAAAGGTTTGTTCTTTTGCTTGTGGATTATACCTCCAAGTGGGTGGTCACCAAGTGTGTGTCAGTGGCTAACACAAAAACGGTGATAGATTTTTTGAAGGATGTCTTTGTTTCGGAAGGAGTTCCAATGTTTTTAGTCACCGACAATGGGGTTCAGTTTGTCTCTCATGAAATGTGTAATTTCCTTAAGGATTTTAACATTGTTCATCAGAAGACAGCTTTATATTCGCCTCAGGCCAATGGATTAGCTGAAAGGATGAACAGGGTGGTTAAAGGTTGTGCTCAGAGAGCTCTGGAATTGAAGATACCCTTTAGTATTGTTTTGAGGGACACTTGATGGGCTCATCGCACTACACCAAATGCTGTTACACTAAAGTCTCCTTTTGAAGATTTGAGAGGGAGGAAAGCTTTTTCCAAGTTGAATCCTAGTTGGCTGCCTCCGGGTGATGGTTGTGGTATATCTGCAACCACAAGACGAACCAGAGTTACTGATTATCAGGGAAGATATAAGTCAAGTTATGATTCTAGGATGAATGTGAAATACAAGAAGTGGTGTGTTGGTGATCAAGTGCTTGTGAAGAATCCTAGACATACCTTCAAAGGTAGATCAGGTTTTCTGGGTCCTTTTAACATTGTGGCCATCAGGAAGAATGTGGTAAAGGTTGACACAGATTGCTGGTGGAGTATGTCTAGGTTGGTCAAACTCTCAGGTGATTTTCAGAATGTGGGGGTTCCTAAACCTGCTTTGACTGATGTGGATAGTTCGGATGGAGAGAGTACTCTTTACAGAGAGGAATTTAATTCTTATTCTCCAAGGTGTAAGAAAGTGCCTGTCAAAATGAAAGACTATGTGTTGTACTAGTGCTTATCTTCATGGTTCTTACAGGTGCCACATTGTGGCTATAAATGGGGACTGAGTCTAGCACTAGTGCTCATATTTAACTGCTATGTTTTAATTTTTGTATTCTTGTAGTGTGTTATCTTGTGTAGTTACTCCTTTTTGTTTGTTTATTGGGAAGGGGATGTGTTGTGATCTATACTGTAGAATACTCTCTATGTCATGGAATGGAGTGATGCATCAGATGATGTATCATGCATTCCAGAGAGAGAAGCAACGGCTGAAGTGTTGGTGCTGTTTCAGTTATCCCGCTGTACTACCAATAAATTATAGATCTCAACCTTAACAAGTGGACTGATACCTTATTACAGTTTCCCTAGATGGCCGCCAAGCCCGGGGCCAAAAACTCATGGGACCCCCTTTGCAAAACCAGGTTGTTTTGTGATAGGTAATTTTGATGTCTCCTCAATAGGTTTTGGGCCCTTGCCTGACGCGGGCACTAGGCCTACCCATGCAAGTGAGGTACCATTTTTCTCTGAAGACTTTGGGGAACGCAGGGTGGGTGGAATTTTGTGGACCCACGCAGATTCCAGAACTTTCCACCACAGAAATGTGAGGAAAATGTGTTATTTTGGACACATTTTTAGGTTTGCAATGGATTCTGGGTAACAGAACCTGGTGAGAGCCAGTGAAGTCACCCCATCCTGGATTCCCCTTGGTGTCTAGTTTTCAAAAATGTACAGGTTTGCTAGGTTTGCCTACATGCCAACTGCGCTAGGGCCCTAAATCCACAGGTATGCACATTGCTAAAAAAAAATTCGGCGCCCAGTGGGCTTTCTGCCGCCCTGGGGGGGAATCGGGGAAGGGGGTTTCATCCCGATATGCCCCTAAAGGTGCAGAAATACTGTGGCTATTTTTTGTGGGGGTGGGGGCATTGGTAGGACCATTTTGGGCAGCCCACACCCCCACGCATAAAAAAAGCCTGCGTACTCGCTGGCGCCTAGTGGGCTTTCTGCCCCCCCAGGGGGCAGATCAGGGGCCACTGCCACCATCTGCCCTCCCGGGGGGGCAGAAAGATTGGAATTTCTCTGGGGGTGGGGTGGGGTATTGTCATGCCCATTTTGGGGAGCCCCTACCCCTACACTAATAAAACAAAAAAATCCATGGTTTCTAGTGGGCATTCTGCGCCCCCCAGGGGGGCCAGATTGGGGGATACAGCTCCCATCTGCCCCCTGGGGGCCAGAAAGACTGTCATTTTTGTAGGGGGGAGGGTGGGTGCATTGGCGTGCCCGTTTCGGGCAGCCCACACCCTAAAAACAATTGCGCAAAAAAATCCCTGGTGGATAGTGAGCTTTCTGCCCCTCTGGGGGGGCAGATTGGGGGCTACTGCCCCATCTGTCCCCTGGGGGGCCAGAAAGGCTGTAATGGTGGCAGGTGGGTGGGGCATTGGCGTGCTTATTTCGGGCAGCCCCCACCCTAAAAAAAAAATGAAAACAAATCCCTGGTGTATAGTGGTCTTTCGCCCCCCCGAAGGGTCAGATTAGGGGCCAATGCCCCATCTGCCCCCCCGGGGGGGGCAGAAAGACTGTAGTAATTGGGGGGTGGGGTGGGGGCATGGGCCTGCCCGTTTTGGGCAGCCCCCACCCCTATTTTCTTTTTTTTAATTCCCTGGTGTCTAGAGGGCTTATTGCCCCCCCGGGGGGCAGATTGGGGGCCAATGCTCCATCTCCCCCCAGGGGGGGACAGAAAGGCTGTAATGGTGGCGAGTGGGTGGGGGCATTGGCGTGCCCGTTGCGGGCAGCCCCCACCCAAAAAAAAAACTAAAAACGAATCCCTGGTTTTTAGTGGGCTTTCTGCCCCCCCGAAGGGGCAGATTAGGGGCCACTGCCCCATCTGCCCCCCGGGGGGGCAGAAAGACTGTAGTAATTGGGGGTGTGGTGGGGGCATGGGCGTGCCCGTTTTGGGCAGCCCCCACCCCTATTATAATTTTTTTTTTTAATTCCCTGGTGTCTAGTGGGCTTTTTGCCCCCCCGGGGGGCAGATTGGGGGCTACTGCCCCATCTGCTCCCCAGGGGGGGGCAAAAAGATTAAATGTTGCCAAAATTAATTGGGGGGAGCAAAGGCCCTTGCCCAAGGGGCCGCTCCCCCCTCCCTGGTGTCTAGTGGGTGGATCCCTGCTTGGGGATCGCCCTCCTTTGGTGATCCCCAAGCAGGGATCCACTGGGGAGGGGTACCATTGGAAAGGGGAGATTCTCCCCTTTCCAACGATACCTTTCCCGTCTTTCTACGTGCTCAGGGGGCTGAGATAGCCCCCTGAGCACGTAGAAAGTGAAACTGAAATGAGCCTCTTGGCTCATTTTAGTTTCACTTTCACTGTAATGACGTTGGCGCGACGTGCGCGCCAATCGTCATTACAGTGAAAGGGGGGGGGGGGTCTCGGGAGCTGGGGAAGCTCTTCCCCAGCACCCAAGGCTATTTTGAATGAAAGGGAATCCCTCTGGTGCCCGCACCAGAGGGATTGCCCAGGGAATGCCTCATGACGTGCGGGACACTGTGCTCCATGACGTGTCCAGTACGTCATGGGCACAGAAGGGGTTAAGGAACAAGACATTTTTGTACCTACTAGGAAAGTGCAAAACAAAATTTGTGCCAGAACCATGAAAACCCAATCACAGGGCACCTGGAAGTTGCCAAAACTTTAGAACTCATTCAAAGATGGTTCTGGTGGCCCTCCTCATGCCATGATACAACAAACACTGTACAATGTTGCAAAACCTGTGCGAGTGCTAAAGCAAATTATACCAAACCACTAGGCTTGCTCATGTCTCTCCCTACTCCATCACACCCTTGGCAGTTGATTTATTTTGACATCATTACTAAATCACCTGCCAACCATAAAAAGGATACAATCCTGCTCATGGTTGACAGTCCAACAAAAATGGTCCATATTCTTGCATGTGCAGGATCACACACAGCAGTGAAACTGGCTACTATGTTGTTAAAGACAATTGTCAGATTGCATGGGATCCCCAAATATTATCATTTCTAATAGGAGTTTCCAGAGTACCTTTAAATTTTGGAAATCTTTGTGCTCCACATTACGAGTTGAAACTGCTCCGTCAACTAGCTACCATTCACAATAGTACGGCCAGATTGAAAGTCTAAACCATACACTCAAGTACTATTTGCTTTGTTATTTGGCCAACTCCACTGGCTCATGGATTGATCTGCTTTCGCTGGCACAAATCGCATATAACACTGCTGTGCATTCTTCCACCGGGTACTTCCCATTTTTCAGCAACTATGGACGACACGATGGGTCTTACCTTTCAACCAAATATAATTGTATAATAATGCTCCAACCATATCTGAGAGAGTCAGGAAATCCACTTATACAAAATTCAACAACATCACACTGAAGCGAAAGTAGCTAACAAGTTGCAGGCAGGCAATCAATGATCAAAAAGTCCAGATTATCACATAGGAGATAATGTTTGGCTCTCCAATCAGAAACTTAAAATTCAGGAAAGAAGGAATGTTCACCCACGGTTCTTTGGCCCATACCCTGTGATACAACAAATTAAACCAGTAAGTTTCAGAATTGTTTTTACCAGCTAACATGTGAATTCATCCAGTGTTTCATACCTCATGCCTCAAACCATCAAAAATCAAACCCTCAAAAAAACCTCCACCAGTACTCATTGCTGGATGAGCAGAGTTCAGAGTTTGTACAGTATTGGATTCTAAACATAGATGTGGCATCTGTTGGCCTGGAAATGATACGGATCTGAGGACAAATCATGGAAACCAGCTTCCTAATTTCTTATGCCACAATTAGTCAAGCAATTATATGCTCCACGCCCATATAAACGTGGCTCTGTGAAATGGTGTAAAAGAGGAAGTACTGTCAATAGTCCATGCTCATAATGCTATCTTGATACTGCTGGTCACAACCTCAGGGTAAGGATGCCCATGATATGACTATTGCCCTCTTGTGGTTTCCTTACATGGAAGGCTTCTCATGCCTTTGTGTTAGACTTCACTTGATTATAGTTGACTTCCCCATTGGGGAGCCATCTCTGAAAGAACCATATCCATTGCTTTCTAATCGGAAATACAAATCCAAGAATTCCCGTCTGCCAGAAATCTTGAGTGCAGCATGGCATAAATAGAAGCCATGCCCATGAGCATGTGCTCAGTTTTGAGAGGATTTGAACTCGAGGTGTGCAGTCTTTGCCTCTGCAGTTACAGATTCAGTGACTGCACTGGAAGTCTCCCTCTTCATGGGATCGCAAAGTAATGGAAGAACTACCCTGACCCAATCAGTTCAGTCCGTCACTGTTTTTCTAGCAAGGAACATTCCTTGGGACTTTCCCTTTGCCAATCTTTCATATTGCTCTGTATCAGAAACGACTAGGATATAGCAATTCAATACAGGAGAAAGCAGCCTAAAGAAAGTAAATAACAGAACTCAAAAGGACAAATTGTGTTATTTTTAAAAAGTGAGCAAAACAGTAAAACTCATCGTCAGCTATTAGAACTTTGTGGCTTCACCAAGGTTTGGATAACATTGTTTGTTGGGAAAGACACTGTAATAACCCAGTGACTACCTTATGTTGCAATAAGGCACTAGCATGGTGTGTTAACCATATGCTTCATGTATTACGGTAATTATGAGACTGTTATGACATAATTGTTGCCATGTGTTAGGCGTATCCTTTCTCTATATTGCATCTACTCTTGACTTTCACCCTCGAGAGCCTAAGTTAGCTAGTGCAGGAATAAAACAGAAATATAATCAACAGCTGCAAGGGCTGCTACAAGAAAGCAGGTAGGCCAGAGAACTTAGCGAGCACAAAGGTAAGAGAGGAACTTGCCATGAGACCATAGTAATTTCTTTTTGTGTAGCTGATCTCCTTCTCAGCTTCACACATCTCCAAACAATTCCCAACATTTGGCCACACTTGGAGACTGCTGCAGAAAAAACAGCTCTAGTGGTGCCTGCCGGGCACTCCCGATGAAAGTAGGTGTCAAATCTTTGGACCTCTGTCGAGGGCAAGGGGACTGAGTCTCCTAGTCCCAAGATGGTGTACGCTATTGAGGTTACTTATTTTCATTTTACAGATCTGCGGAGATCTGTGGAAATAACGTAGTTGTAATATACCCAAGTATTTGAACCTTAGTTTCTCAAAAACTACTCTTTCTCTCTCTCTCTCTCTCTCTTTCTCTCTCTCTCTCTCTCTCTCTCTCTCTCTCTCTATATATATATATATATATATATTCTCCACACTCGACCCAGATTTCGGAAATCTATGTCCCATTGGCAGGTGGCGAGCCAGAACCGGGCAGTTCTCCCGGTTAATTATATAGCACACAGCGTCTTCTTCACAGAAGGACTCGCACTCAGAAGGTAAACCAAGGTTTATTCGTTACGCGTTTCGTCAGACACACTGACTTGATCACTTGAACTGTTGAAAACATAGGAGGTTTTACAGAGCCGGTGAAATAAAGAACAGACTAAATGTTTGACAAATGGTATCTGTGACTTTGGCGGCCATTTCTAAATGTTCAAGTACGCAATCGTAATGGTAAATTTATACACATGACTGAGTAGTGTAAAAAGAGAAAACTAATTTCTCAATGAGCATATTGTTATTCAATAAGCCAACGTTTTGCATTATTTAATACACGATAGGGAGTCGTTGCTGTTTTCATGGCTGAGAAGAGCTGATAATTAAACATGTAATGTCTAAAACAAGCAAAATGCTAGCTATTATAGACAGATAGATACAGTCTATATTAAATACAAAGATAATTCTTACCACATGACAAAAAGACAGCAAACGCGAAAAGATATTCTTTTGGCAAAACTTAGGAAAGGATAGAGTGGCATAGTGCCCTCTTTTATGAAAACAAGCTCATAATGAAATAAATTAATTAAGTCAAAATGACACAAATGTATGAGAACACAATATTAGGTCCAGACCACCTCCAAAGATCAAAAAGAGCAGCTATGATTAGCAGTCACAATAGCCAGCAAAAATGCAACCTCCTTACTACATCAAAAAGTGCCCAAAGGAGACAAAATTAGAACAAGTAAAAAGAAAATAAGGGAATATCTTATCTGTACCCACAGAACCTGGAAGAAAAGGGTAGGGTAACCGCAACGGATGGAGAATCCGCTGGTGTGGCTACCCTTGCTTTCCTCCTGTGTAAAAAGAAGAAAGAAGGCATGAAAAAAGTGATATAGAAAATTTCGTAAAATCCAATCTTAAAATTGCACATAGTAATACTATTACATCATAGTACGTACCATTAAGTAAAATTCTTTAGACATAATTGAGCGACCAGCATAACAACAATTCTAAACATAATAGTATTGCTTCACAATAGTATAGTTTTAGCAGAAATTCGCAGAGGAGTAGGAACAAGAGTCATTCACTGTGTAAGTGTATACTTAGTTCTTCGTCTAAATTATGACCCTTAGGGAACTTGGTTTAGAAGCTGGGTACCGAAGTGGACAGACAGAAATGGATTACAAATGTACAGACAGAGCTTCATCAGCATTCATACCATTGGGAATTTTGGTATTGAACAGAATTATGTACTTCGATTCAAGTCTACGGAGTGCCTGTTGTCTATTCCCTCCTCTCGGGTGCTTGGGTACAGTATCGATAACACAGTAGGATACATCACTTGAATTCCCATGGTGGTGCTGGTTAATGCGTCTAGCTACCGGGTAAATGGGGTCATCATTATTGATGGCCCGAAGATGTTGTAGAATACGAACATGGACAGAATGAATGGTACTTCCTATGTAGCGTTTGTTGCATGTGCATTGCAACAAATACACAGCAAAATCACTTTTGCATGTGAAGCTTCCCCTTATGATAAATGGAGAGTGTCTTAGAGGAGAGGTGATTTCTTTGATGTTGGTGCCATAACGGCAAGCTTTACATTTGGCACATTTGGTAAACCCCTTGTTCGGTTTAAGCCAATCAGAGCCTCTGCTTACACTAGGGGTGTTACATACTAGTTCTTGTCTCATTGATTTCGCTCTCCTAAATGTAATAGATGGTATTTTAGATATTTTCTGACCCAAAATTGGATCATTGCGTACAATTTGCCAGTTTTTATATAGCATTTTGCGAAGTAGACCATGATATGTGTTGTAACCTGTTATTAGTCTAGGAGTCCCTATATCACAGTTTTTCTTTTTAGCTGTTTCTTTCTTTTTGACACTTTCAGGGTTGGGGAACAGAAGTTCATTTCTGGTGATATTTTTGACTTTTGCACTTGCTCTGCCTAGAGGGTTAGCACTATAGCCCCTCAGTTCCAGCCTTTCAAAGAGAGTGTTAGTTGCTTTGATTAGACCGTTTTCGGTACTACAATTTTGCTTCATACGAAGACACTCAGCAAATGGAATACTTTCCTTTAATGTGGTGGGGTGGAAGCTGCTATAGTGCAAAATTGAATTCCCTGATGTGGGCTTCCTGTAAGTTCTGGTTTCAATTTTTGAATCTTCCACAAAAACCTCCAGAACTAGAAATTGAATAGATGAAGTACTGGCATGACAAGTGAAAGTGAGGTTGAGAGAATTTTCATTAATCGCACTAGCAAAAGCAAGAGCTGATTCTTCCGTACCCTGCCAAAGAATAAAAAGGTCATCAATATATCTTACATATATTACTACATTTTCTGTCATTTCTTGTTTGTATTCGTTCATGAGTACCTGCTCCTCCCACCAGCCCATATGCAAATTAGCATAACTGGGGGCAAAGCAGTTACCCATGGCTGTCCCGTGCAATTGTTTATAAAACAATTTATCAAATGTGAACATGTTGTTTTCCAAACACCAATCAGACATTTCGAGCAGCGTTGTGGTGTGTGAATATAGTTCAATCGTTCTTTTGCCCAAGAAGTGTTTTAAGGCATTGAGTCCATCCTTATGTCTAATGCTCGTGTATAGTGTGTTAACATCCAGTGTCATCAGGACATAGTTATCTCTCCATTGTAAATCAAAGATCTTCATTAAAAAATCCCCTGTGTCCTTTATAAACGATGGAAGTTCTTGGACATATTGCTGCAGAAAATAGTCGATAAATTTGGACGTATCTATATATATATAAATATATTACATAGTGGCAGTCAACACAGTGTGGCTATCGTTAAGCACAGGATTGTTTGACTTGCAAATAACTATTGTGCCATTTGAAGAATCTTCACAAAATGTTCACCAAAAATTCTCATCCACCTCAGCTTCTTAATGAAAAGCTTCGGTGTGATCCATCAAGCATGGTCCAAGAAAAAGGTTAGTGTCCCAAAATGCATTTTCTCCCTTTAAATATTTATAGGATAATTGAACAGCGATGCCACAAAAACAGCTGAACAGAATTACACCAAATTTGGCAGAAAGCTATGTCTTGATACAGAAAGTGGGCTTTTTGTGATTTGGTTTAAATCAATTTGGTAGGGTTTGGGCGGCTGATCCTGCAGCTTAAGCACATGTTATGGCCGAAACCTGAAGGAAAAGTAACAGTTTGGTCAACAATGATATCATTACAGATGTCATCAGTGATGTTAACAACTATGTCATATACCATATTATGAGTGATGCTATATGGGAGGTAATTAGCAGTGCATGGCAATGGTGCAGGTTATAGTTATTTCAGTAGTAAAAGACGTTCAAGCTGAGCAGTTTTAGAGAGCCGGTGGTGTTGTACAGTGTTCCATATAAAGGAGCTGCTCTCCACCTAAAACTTGGGAACTACCCAGAGTTCCTACTTCTTTTATATAAGAGAATTTTTCATTTTTTGTTGTAAACCTGTTTAGCCGTTTAAAAAAAATGTGTGTTTAAAAAAAATGTGTGTTTAAAAAGTCACTTGGGTTGATCATGAAAGGGATTTCCACTTGGAAAAAGTTGGAGATGTCTGGACGGTTGATGTACAGATATGCTCTGATTTCCCAATTTAAAGGTCTCTAGTCAGCTCTGATTCACTGTCCACATGAACAATATGTTGTGGTTGCAATTACAGGACTCAGGAACATTGTCCCTGCACCCTGAAAATAAATCCAAAATATAAAGTGGTGGTGTGAGCATGCAGCGGCATGTAGGGCATCCAAAAGGGATAAACATTTCATTTTCTGGCCAAAACATGGACAACATGCTATGGCAGACATTACAGGACATGGTCACATGGTACCCATTGAAATGCATTGTTTGAAAGCCAGGTTGTGAGGGTCACAAAAAGGAGCATGTATAAAGGGTGATAACAGATTTTAACTACACTATAATAGAAATAATGTTTTGGTGGTGTTATACTAATTTTAGAGATTCTGGTGAGTTGTCAGGTGATTTTACACTGTGAAAAATACTGACCCTTTGCTGGGATTTATTGAAGAATGTTAGAAAGAAAACTGTTCACGCAATTGTAAAGGTTTTTTTTTCATATTGGTTTGCATTATATTGATATTAACATGAAAGCATTCAAATGCATTAACTGTGTATTATTCACATTTATAATAACCATAGCACACGTTGGTTCACATCTTGCTTCATCAAAGATGAATTTTATTTCTAGGCAAAACTGACATCAAAATGAACTAACACAGTGTTCCTTTACTATCTTTCCCATGCAAAATGTGTTTATTATTCCTGAAAGCCATAGAATATTATAATTGTTTGCAACAGTACACCTGCAGGTACAGGCTCGTCCAACATATCTTTTTTTGTTGCAGATAAAGCTTGAAGAACGCTGAAGGAAGCTTTATTGTGGAGGATACTAGGAAACTAATGAGTTCAAGATGGTATCTGTTCACTCTAACCTAATTGGATTGTCTTGTGTAGGTGTAGCGAATAGTAAAACCATGTGCTTTAAGCTTGTGCAGCATAACTTACAGTTCAGGGATGCTTTTTCAATGCTTTAGACGGCTTAGAGCAGAGTAGGATACTCTCTATGTGAAGAATGATTTAACTCAACTTTTCTTTTGAGGCAACTCAATGTTAGTTGTCGTCTTATTATATGACTATGATCGATTTGAGCTTCATATTAACTAATGTATTTGTATATTGATTATTGATTGACACACAATTCGTATATTGATTATTGATTGACACAAACTTGATGATTTTGTCAGCAATACCTTTAAACCTTAAATAAATCTTTATGATGAAAAATGTGGCCATTCTTTGTCTTCCTTGTGGAGCTTAATGTGCTTAACGTTATTTAAATGTATTGATTTGTTGACCAGCCTCAGTTGGAAACTTCAGTTTATCAGATAGCTCTTTATGGGCCTCAAATTTGCACAAGAAAAACGCTAACAAAATCTTTACCAGCCATAGGAAAATAAAGTCTGATGCTCTGAGTAAAACATTTGCTGCCAACAGTAGCATCAGCATGTCAGTTGATTCCTTGAGTGCTAACATTCTGTATTCATGACAAATGTGTGACACACCTGAATATCATCTTGATAGAGTTAGAGTTGTAGAACTGAAAGCCTTTCCTACAGATTATACTACTGTAATTAGACTTTACGGTTAGTGCTCTAGAAGGCTAAAATCAGGACACATTTTCTATGAGTTCTAAAATGAGTTCCCATCCATGTCAGTAAAACATTCAGAAATGCAGAGAGAAAACACAATCTTCCAACATGTCGGTTAACTCCCTATGATCAACTGCTCCTTCACCACTGAGTTCTAAAGAACAACTAGAGAGCTAACATTTTGTATTCAAGTCAAAAGTAAGGCACACCTAATGTCATTCCTGAGGAGCAGGCTGATGTAAAAGTACATTAAGAAGTTAAAACTTTAAGAGGTGGTATGGATTTTTAGTAATTTGAGGCATAATATGTTTTATAAGGGATATAAATAGTTAAAAAGACATCTGCGTAAATACTGCATCCCCTATCCACATCTTTCTCAGTCATATAACAGCTCCTCCATTTTAAAATAGTAGTATTTTGGTATAGCAAAAAATACAATGAAAATGATTTACATGATGCTATATTTAGGTTAGGTGCTTGGACCCTAACTTGTGTAAAAAAAAAAGCAACAGAAATTCACAGAAAAAAAACGAGGCAAAACTAAGTTAGAAAAATTAAAAAAAACACTGAAATACAAAAGTTATAGTTTAGTGAACTCACTATAGCTTACATATCCATCATGTACTGCATATGACCGACTCCGCCACTTGCTTGCCGCCGCCGCTGAGGGAGCCGCCTGGATACCGTCACGCCAGCGCTGCTGGCGCTACAGCCTGGGTCACTCTTTGCTGTTTGTCTCCCCCGCCGCCGCCATCACCATACTTGCGGCCGAGAGCGGGGGGAGACTACAGCTCCCAAGCACCCCTGCGGCTGCTGACGCCGCCAACGCGCCCGGAGGTGCTTCAAAAACCCGCGCCTCCCACTGAGGAGCTGGGAAACTGACCGACTCCGCCACTTGCTTGCCGCCGCCGCTGAGGGAGCCGCCTGGATACCGTCACGCCAGCGCTGCTGGCGCTACAGCCTGGGTCACTCTTCGCTGTTTGTCTCCCCCGCCGCCGCCATCACCATACTTGCGGCCGAGAGCGGGGGGAGACTACAGCTCCCAAGCACCCCTGCGGCTGCTGACGCCGCCAACGCGCCCGGAGGCGCTTCAAAAACCCGCGCCTCCCACTGAGGAGCTGGGAAACTGACCGACTCCGCCACTTGCTTGCCGCCGCCGCTGAGGGAGCCGCCTGGATACCGTCACGCCAGCGCTGCTGGCGCTACAGCCTGGGTCACTCTTCGCTGTTTGTCTCCCCCGCCGCCGCCATCACCATACTTGCGGCCGAGAGCGGGGGGAGACTACAGCTCCCAAGCACCCCTGCGGCTGCTGACGCCGCCAACGCGCCCGGAGGCGCTTCAAAAACCCGCGCCTCCCACTGAGGAGCTGGGAAATTGACCGACTCCGCCACTTGCTTGCCGCCGCCGCTGAGGGAGCCGCCTGGATACCGTCACGCCAGCGCTGCTGGCGCTACAGCCTGGGTCACTCTTCGCTGTTTGTCTCCCCCGCCGCCGCCATCACCATACTTGCGGCCGAGAGCGGGGGGAGACTACAGCTCCCAAGCACCCCTGCGGCTGCTGATGCCGCCAACGCGCCCGGAGGCGCTTCAAAAACCCGCGCCTCCCACTGAGGAGCTGGGAAACTGACCGACTCCGCCACTTGCTTGCCGCCGCCGCTGAGGGAGCCGCCTGGATACCGTCACGCCAGCGCTGCTGGCGCTACAGCCTGGGTCACTCTTCGCTGTTTGTCTCCCCCGCCGCCGCCATCACCATACTTGCGGCCGAGAGCGGGGGGAGACTACAGCTCCCAAGCACCCCTGCGGCTGCTGACGCCGCCAACGCGCCCGGAGGCGCTTCAAAAACTCGCGCCTTCCTCCGCGTCGCGGGACGCGCGCGGGCGGCGCTGGGCTGAGCCCGGGCAGAGGGCGGGCCGTCTGTGGCCGTCAGGGGCAGAGGGAGGCAGGGCGGGGCCATCCCCCTGACATCGGACACCAGATCACCCACTGCACTACTGGTACTGCTGCTGTACGCTACTTTTACTGCTTCGCCCTTTGTGCATTGTTGTGGTGCTGTGCAGTATAGTCGAACTTGTGGCTATTTTCTGGGTCCTGTCGTGGGGACCGCAACTTTTAGCCATATTTTACGATGTCAGGTCCCAAGAAAAATAAGATAGTCTCGGGGGCTGGCTCTATGAACAACTTTCTAGTCAAGAGGGTGACCAAGATTAACGAGGATAGAAGAGCTTCGTTGGGCAAGGTAGATGATACGGATCACGCTCCCTCCCTAGCTACAGCCGCTACATTGGAGGATTTCCTAGTTGGCGATAGAATCACGGACTTATTACCACAAGATAATAACGTTACCGAACTAATTTGCAATACAGTAGCCCCTATTCTCCAGGAGCATGATAACGCAGCAATGGCCTCCTTAGTGAATGATACGTTACGTCCTGATTCTGAGGAAGAGTCAGAAACAGTGGAAGAAATTAGGGGCAAGAGACCCGTTAGAACATGCAGAAGGCTCCAAAGTAAGAGGGGGGGTAAGACCACCCATAGGAGAAGGGTGGAAACTCATCGGCCGGATAGCCACAGTCCCCCCAAATCCAATCCAATTACAGAGTCTATGAAGGATCCCAAGACTACTCTGAGCCTAGAGCAGTTCGATCTGTTAATCAAACGTATTGAGGCTGCGGGAGACCTAAAACTTAAAGCCTGTATTGACTGTCTTACAGTCAAACTGGATACCGCTAATGCGGAAATCAAAAGACTTGGAGCTCTATTGGATCGACAGCTGGCTAAAACCTCTCAGGCGAATCCCTCACCCACTCACAATAGCTTAGCAAACCTTGGGGAGACGGGACGTAGTGCTACAAAAGCTCCCAACTCTTTTCCTATGATTCGTCCTGTTATTAGTTCAGGCCATAATCTTACTGTTCCCCTAGTAACTCATCCCCCATCAACAGATGTGGATTGCGTTCAGGCGAGGGGCTTGCAGAGACCTGACATTAGCAGTAGTGCTGTACAAAGTAGACGCGCCAACACTATTAATTTGCCCCCGGAATGCGCCCCATACGTCATTGTACTTACAGACGTCCCACTACTCTGCCCAGGTAACACAGAGCTGCAAGTGGAAGCGCATGAGTCCCTCAAGAACAAAGTGGTGGCCTGGTTAGGTGCTAAATGTGGTTTTCCTTCCAAACTTGCTGGAGACATAATCACGACAAGGAGAGTGAATTGGATTGGCCCATCAAGGAAATTTTGTAGAGGGGACTGCGTGGTTGTGAATTTTAAATATCCACAACACGTGGCCACTGTCCTCCTGCGGGCAGCTTCCCTGATGGAGGACTGTAACAGTATTCGTGTTCGCCCATTGGGGTATTTCTACAATAAGGCCAATTTTCCCTCCGCGCCGAGACCAAGATCTTATCCGTTTACCCCGGTGGGGCCTAATCCGGCGCAGCAATGTTCTTTGCAGGGCCGTGAAAATGCCAGTTCATGGGGTCCCCCAATTTTAACGCATAATAGGTTTGATGTGCTCTCAGGTCTTGACCTCTGTGATTGACGGGAAGAGGGAGAGGGTACAGAGGACGCCGCGGCCGCGGCCCCAACATCTATGGTCCACGTACCTTCTTCTGAGGTGGTCAAGAACAATTTACCTGAGATTATTATTAGTGATAATGGGGGAACGGTTAGGCTGTTATCTTGGAATATCGCTGGTTTGCGGGCTAAGAAGGGGGACCCCAGCTGGGAAAGCTTTGTCAAGAGTTACGATGTTGTTGCCCTGCAAGAGACTTGGGACTTGGAATGTGACTACTGGTTAGATGGCTTCACTTCCTTTTTCGTCCCTGCTTCGCCTTCTCCAGCTGGTCGGAACAAAGGCGGCCTTATGATGTTGGTTTCAGTGAATCTGAAAGGCAAATTGATTATGCTAGACTGTGCTTCCAAAAATTTTATCATTCTGGAGTTAACAGTAGAGGATGGTGATAAATTGTTGTTGGTTAACTGTTACAATGCCCCCAATAGTAACCCAGAATCTCTGCATTTTAACTGGTTATTAGATTTTTTAACTCTCTACGGAGACAAGCAAACCACTTTGTTTCGAATTATTTTAATGGGTGATTTTAATGTTCATTTGTGCTATAAATGTGTTATGGTTGAATTGGAGGGGCCAGACAGTGTGTCACCCCCTCATTTAGAACACACACTGAATGGTCGAGCACTTGAATATGTACTGCTGGGAAATGAGCTATTCGAACCTGAATTTTCTGATATCACCACACGGGTTGCTACCTACACGGGTAGGGCTAGCGATTCGATTATTGACTATATCTTTATCTCGAGATTCTTTCTCAATTATGTGATCACTTATAATGCTATTGATATGCCCATGAGTGATCACAATCCGGTTGGTCTGGTGCTAACAAATAGTGCCTTATTGTCAAAATCGGTTGTTCTCCAGCAGACTATTTTGCCTTTAAAAGTAAAGGACCAGGGGAGAAGACTTAAATGGGAGTCGGTTGTACCGGAATTTTTTTTTGTAACTTTATCTAATTCAGTCGCAGATGAGTTAAGGGTGTGTGCTACTCCTCTAGCTGGGGACAATGATGTTATATCTTCATTTGAAGGCATTTGCCGGTTTGTGTCTGGTAGTCTTCTAGCTAAAGGGCAGGGGAATAAACAATATCCGGTAAAAGGCTGGTTTGATAATAACTGTAGCAAAGCTCATAACCGCCTCAAAAAAGCCCTGAGTGCCCGCCCAAGGAACAAGGAGCTTGTGGCTAGGCCTGGGCCAAAATTCCGTTCCGTTCGCGGAAGTTGCGATATTTTGGCATTCTCGCGTTCCGCGGAAAGCGCGAAAATGTCAAAATTTCCGCATTCCGCAGCTTAGCGATAATTTTTTTCTTGCTCGCGCTGTAAAACAATACATTCTCGCGCGCGCGCGATCGCCTTACCTGAATCCCTGCGTTCTCCGACAAGTTTTCTTGACCCGGTCGCGTTCTCCACGAGATGTTGGATTTTGGTAGCCATTTTGCGCTGTCTCGCGAGAGTTCGCGGCCGCATTCAAGTCATTTTTCACGCGATCACGTCATTTGTCGCGCGATCAGGTATTTCTTCTCGCGATCATGCACCGCGCGAGTATGAGAAGATTGAGATCTCGAACATGTCATTCTACATCGCGAGCCAGAGAATGAGGACGCGGGCACATGAAATCGAACGCGAACAGGAGAAAGAGACCGCGAACACGTCATATCCAACGCGACAGGGACAAAGAAGAGAACGCGATCATATCGTTTTCGACACGCCGGCGGAAGTAATGTGAAGCTGGAGAACTCAACAATGTAAAATTTACAATTTGGAGAGGAATATCGGCTCTAGCAGCATGAAACCATCTGCAAATACTGATTTTGGATGAAAAGAACTCCTTACATTCACATTTGGCTTTCCTTTTTTGTGCAAGGACTCCAGGATTCATTTTTTTTTTACAAAGTGGAGAGAGGGAGGAAGTGACACAGATTCTCCAACTTCCTGTTCCTGTCCAGCAGGCTCCTCCCAGTGCTTTGTCCATCTCCTGCTCATTCTGCCTTTGGATTTGGAGCTGGAAAGATCTCTCTTTTTGTCTGCTGCATCATTGCAATTGGATTTCAGGATTTTTGGAATAGGATATTTTACAAGTAAGTGGTTGTTGTGTTTGATTGTGGGCATTGCAGTTGTTGTGTAACTACAATTTATTTTTGATAATTAATTATCATCATTCCTTTTTTTTTTTTTTAATTTATTTTAATTTTGTGGGTTGTAGTAGTAGGCCCGAGCTAGCCATGGGCATGGCCTCATGGGTGTGTGTGTGCATGATGAAGCAACTGTTCCTTTTGTTTTTTGAATATATTTCATTTTCAATCACATTTAGGGCATGGATGGCATTGGATTGAGTTGGGGAAGTGTGTATTTTGGGGTGGCCTTGCTGATGTTGTTGGGGCTCTCCATGTGGCTGGTGGCCATTTTGAGGCCTAGGCCTGCAAGCTTGCCTGGCCTTGTCTGCCAGCAGGCCTGCTTTCATCCACTGCTACCAGAGCAGGTAGCCACAGCTTTAGTAATCTACTGTTTTCTGTGTGTTCTGTTGATTTTAGACATCATTTTGGGCATGGATGGCATTGGATTGAGTTGGGGAAGTGTGTATTTTGGGGTGGCCTTGCTGATGTTGTTGGGGCTCGCCATGTGGCTGGTGGCCATTTTGAGGCCTAGGCCTGCAAGCTTGCCTGGCCTTGTCTGCCAGCAGGCCTGCTTTCATCCACTGCTACCAGAGCAGGTAGCCACAGCTTTAGTAATCTACTGTTTTCTGTGTGTTCTGTTGATTTTAGACATCATTTTGGGCATGGATGCCATTGGATTGAGTTGGGGAAGTGTGTATTTTGGGGTGGCCTTGCTGATGTTGTTGGGGCTCGCCATGTGGCTGGTGGCCATTTTGAGGCCTAGGCCTGCAAGCTTGCCTGGCCTTGTCTGCCAGCAGGCCTGCTTTCATCCACTGCTACCAGAGCAGGTAGCCACAGCTTTAGTAATCTACTGTTTTCTGTGTGTTCTGTTGATTTTAGACATCATTTTGGGCATGGATGCCATTGGATTGAGTTGGGGAAGTGTGTATTTTGGGGTGGCCTTGCTGATGTTGTTGGGGCTCTCCATGTGGCTGGTGGCCATTTTGAGGCCTAGGCCTGCAAGCTTGCCTGGCCTTGTCTGCCAGCAGGCCTGCTTTCATCCACTGCTACCAGAGCAGGTAGCCACAGCTTTAGTAATCTACTGTTTTCTGTGTGTTCTGTTGATTTTAGACATCATTTTGGGCATGGATGCCATTGGATTGAGTTGGGGAAGTGTGTATTTTGGGGTGGCCTTGCTGATGTTGTTGGGGCTCGCCATGTGGCTGGTGGCCATTTTGAGGCCTAGGCCTGCAAGCTTGCCTGCCCTTGTCTGCCAGCAGGCCTGCTTTCATCCACTGCTACCAGAGCAGGTAGCCACAGCTTTAGTAATCTACTGTTTTCTGTGTGTTCTGTTGATTTTAGACATCATTTTGGGCATGGATGGCATTGGATTGAGTTGGGGAAGTGTGTATTTTGGGGTGGCCTTGCTGATGTTGTTGGGGCTCGCCATGTGGCTGGTGGCCATTTTGAGGCCTAGGCCTGCAAGCTTGCCTGGCCTTGTCTGCCAGCAGGCCTGCTTTCATCCACTGCTACCAGAGCAGGTAGCCACAGCTTTAGTAATCTACTGTTTTCTGTGTGTTCTGTTGATTTTAGACATCATTTTGGGCATGGATGGCATTGGATTGAGTTGGGGAAGTGTGTATTTTGGGGTGGCCTTGCTGATGTTGTTGGGGCTCGCCATGTGGCTGGTGGCCATTTTGAGGCCTAGGCCTGCAAGCTTGCCTGGCCTTGTCTGCCAGCAGGCCTGCTTTCATCCACTGCTACCAGAGCAGGTAGCCACAGCTTTAGTAATCTACTGTTTTCTGTGTGTTCTGTTGATTTTAGACATCATTTTGGGCATGGATGCCATTGGATTGAGTTGGGGAAGTGTGTATTTTGGGGTGGCCTTGCTGATGTTGTTGGGGCTCTCCATGTGGCTGGTGGCCATTTTGAGGCCTAGGCCTGCAAGCTTGCCTGCCCTTGTCTGCCAGCAGGCCTGCTTTCATCCACTGCTACCAGAGCAGGTAGCCACAGCTTTAGTAATCTACTGTTTTCTGTGTGTTCTGTTGATTTTAGACATCATTTTGGGCATGGATGCCATTGGATTGAGTTGGGGAAGTGTGTATTTTGGGGTGGCCTTGCTGATGCTGTTGGGGCTCGCCATGTGGCTGGTGGCCATTTTGAGGCCTAGGCCTGCAAGCTTGCCTGGCCTTGTCTGCCAGCAGGCCTGCTTTCATCCACTACTACCAGAGCAGGTAGCCACAGCTTTAGTAATCTACTGTTTTCTGTGTGTTCTGTTGATTTTAGACATCATTTTGGGCATGGATGGCATTGGATTGAGTTGGGGAAGTGTGTATTTTGGGGTGGCCTTGCTGATGCTGTTGGGGCTCTCCATGTGGCTGGTGGCCATTTTGAGGCCTAGGCCTGCAAGCTTGCCTGGCCTTGTCTGCCAACAGGCCTGCTTTCATCCACTGCTACCAGAGCAGGTAGCCACAGCTTTAGTAATCTACTGTTTTCTGTGTGTTCTGTTGATTTTAGACATCATTTTGGGCATGGATGGCATTGGATTGAGTTGGGGAAGTGTGTTTTTTGGGGTGGCCTTGCTGATGCTGTTGGGGCTCGCCATGTGGCTGGTGGCCATTTTGAGGCCTAGGCCTGCAAGCTTGCCTGGCCTTGTCTGCCAACAGGCCTGCTTTCATCCACTGCTACCAGAGCAGGTAGCCACAGCTTTAGTAATCTACTGTTTTCTGTGTGTTCTGTTGATTTTAGACATCATTTTGGGCATGGATGGCATTGGATTGAGTTGGGGAAGTGTGTTTTTTGGGGTGGCCTTGCTGATGTTGTTGGGCCTGGACATGTGGCTGGTGGCCATTTTGAGGCCTAGGCCTGCAAGCTTGCCTGGCCTTGTCTGCCAGCAGGCCTGCTTTCATCCACTGCTACCAGAGCAGGTAGCCACAGCTTTATTGATCAAGTGTTTTCTATGTGATCTGTTGAATTTTTAGACATCACCTTCCTGAGAGTGTAGTGTGGCTGTACACAGTACTAGTAGTATAACATAGCTCTAGTTAAAAAAAATTCATAAATGGCTAGACTATCTTTTGTTTGCACTAGTACAGTACTAAGTAACTGAACCACAAAAACAAATGCAACATTTCACTGATGTTCTTCTCCTGTCTTCTTTGCTTTTAGGTGCACAAAAGACAGAGTAGGAGGTGTCATCGGCATCACCTGGCTACCCGTTGTACTGCCAGCCAGACAGAAGTCCTGCTGCGCATCACGCCCACGTGTGACCAGAACTTGTTGTGCATCTGCCTCCTGCCTGACGTCGGAATAAGATGGCCCCAAAGAAAGGTACCAGGTCCAGTACCAAGAAAGTTGCTGGTGAGAAGAAGGAACAGAAAAAGGAAGTGCCATTAACCACGACTGGTGGTGTGCCGGCCAAGGTTTTTTTTGGCACCAAAGCGTTGTCCGGGAACCAAGCTGGGAGCAGCACAGCGGTCCAGCAACCCCACCAACCTAGGCCCAAGGGCTTTACTGTCGCAGAGGTAGCCAGTCTACTAACGGGCAGCGGTGTTGAAGAAATGTCATTACCGCAAAGTAGTACACAATCAAGTTCAACGCAGGCGCAAACTCAGCAGATCAGTGTGCAGCCGGCGCAACCAGAACAGCAGCAGCAGCCGGCGCAACCAGAACAGCAGCAGCAGCCGGCGCAACCAGAACAGCAGCAGCAGCCGGCGCAACCAGAACAGCAGCAGCAGCCGGCGCAACCAGAACAGCAGCAGCAGCCGGCGCAACCAGAACAGCAGCAGCAGCCGCCGCAACCAGAACAGCAGCAGCAGCCGCCGCAACCAGACCAGCAGCAGCAGCCGCCGCAACCAGACCAGCAGCAGCAGCCGCCGCAACCAGACCAGCAGCAGCAGCCGCCGCAACCAGAACAGCAGCAGCCGCCACAACAGCCCACCATAGTAGTTGTTGCTCCTGACGTAGGGGCATTTCAGGAAATCGAGCTTCCTGCAGACAAAGCGGAGCGAAGTCAAACCACTGTTCCAGAACATCTATTGTCTTCCAGACCACCAGCAAGGAAAAGGAGGCTTAGTCCATCATCTTCTTCTTCAAGCCCCGCTTCTGATGATCGTGATGACACTTGGGTCCCACCAGCTCGGTCTGAGAGTGAAGTACGCCACAAGACATTGCTTCTGAAAAGGAAGGTCCCAGAAAAACTTAGAGTTATGGAGGTAGATGTAGAAGAGGGGGGTGATGATGTTGATGAAGACGAGCCAGTCATCACGCACATTACTCCCGCCCCAAAGGGATTGGAGACCGACATTCTAACCCTATCCAGAAAGGCTGCTACTGAGCGGGATGCAGCACGGATCTCACCAACACAGGTTACACCACCACTACCTCCAGCTGCCATATTTTCCAAGGCCCGGCAGGGACCTACATCCAGCTCAACCACCTCAGTAGGAAGTGGTAGTAAAAGTCACAGTGTAGGTGGACAGGGTCACATATTTTCAAGGACCCCCTCAAGTTCATCTGGTGTTGAAAGTGGCACATCCAGCAGTGCCAGAAAGTTCTCCTCCCCAGTTTGGGACTTCTTTTCTGTTAGCGCCAAGGAGGAGAACGTTGCTATATGCGCAATTTGTCGGCAAGGTGTTCGGCGTGGTAAGCTTGGTACAAACTATGGTACCGGAGGACAAGCAAGTCATCTCAGAACACACCACACTATTGTGTGGGAGGATCACCTACTTAAGTTAAAAGAAAGTAGGAAAACTAAACCCTTTGAAGTTGGTCAGGAATCAGGGAGCGATATTATTGTGGTGGCAGGTGAAGAACAGGGAGGCATTTCTAGCCCTGTCTCCAGTAGTGCAGTCACTGCAGTGGTAACGCCCACATCCTCCTCAGTAACATCAGAGTGGCACCGCAGTAAGAGCCATACTCAGAGTGTGGGTGAGACACCAAGGCGACCGGCGGCGAGTACCTCAATGAGACAATCTGTGTCGTTGAGCCTTAGTGGGTTAATGGCACCACTAAGGAAAGTAAGCCAGCCTACCATTGACAGCATGTTTAGGTTGGAGGGGCAGTTCCAACGCAACCACCCAACGGCACGATTGTACAATGCGAAGCTGGCTAAAATGTTAGCGCTGGACCTTCTTCCTTTTTCATTTGTGGAAGGGGTGGGTTTCCTTGAATTTGTGTCTGCCATCTGCCCGAAATGGAAAGTTCCAAGCCGGTCCTATTTCGCAAGAATTGCTGTTCCGGCACTACATCATGATGTGCTGGAATTGGTTGGACAAGCTTTGCAGAAGAGTGCTGTGCACAATATCCACCTGACAACAGACATGTGGACCAGTTGCCAAGCCACAGATTACATGTGTATCACTGCACACTGGATCTCTTTTGTGGGGGTTAAAGATCTACTATCTGCACGAGGTGTTGTTGACACAGCTGCGATTTTTGAAGGTACTCGGAAACATGCAACTGTAGCCATGTTCGCCATGGAGAAATCTCATACGGCTGAAAACATTTTAGAAGAGTTTCGCACCAAGGTTTTGGAATGGCTGCAGCCCAGAGGGCTTGGTATTGGTTTTGTTGCCACAGACAATGGCAGTAATGTACTTAAGGCCATGGAACTTGGTTCCTATTTCAGGGTTCCGTGTTTGGCACACTGCATAAACATTATAGTGCAAGACTTTCTGAAAAAAGAACCCATAGTAAGCAATTTACTGTCCATCTGCCGAAGAATATGCACTCATTTCAGCCATTCTTTTAAAGCTCGGAAGCAGCTGAGGATCTTCCAACGTGAGCGTAGGGTGCCAGTCAAGGCACTCATCCAGGAGGTGGCAACACGTTGGAACTCAACGTATTACATGCTTGATCGTCTGTACGAACAGCACAGGTCACTCAATGATTATGTCTGGTACAAAGGCAGTGATGCTAGTGTTAAAGGCATGACCCTTCAGAGGGAGCAATGGACCCTAATTCAATGCCTGACTGAGATGCTGTCTCCTTTTGAGGTCTTCACACGTGAAGTCAGCAAGGAGGACTGTACAATGGGCCAAGCGATCCCATTGTTGCAAATGCTAGAGCATGAGCTGAATAATGTGTCTGAATCCTACAAAGGTGTAGAGGACAGAAGGCAAGCCCATGACTTGGTGGAGAGCTTATCCAGGCGCTTATCAGAAAATGTAAGGATACAAAATAAAATTTTGTCACAAGACCATTACATTTGTGCCACAATTCTGGATCCACGTGCAAAATTAGGACTGTTCCGTTCTTTTTCCGACACTGATGTTGCCCGCTACAAAAGTTGTATAGCTGAAGCAGCCATCAAGTTTGAAAACGAAGGGCTGCTAATTAAAAGCCCGCCACATCAACCCACAACAAGTACTGATACTGAAGCAGGCCATGCAGAATCAAGTGCAACTTCGTCGGCTGAGGGCAGTGCGGTTGGCTCACAATCGCAACACTCACCATCACCATCGACTACAAAAACAATAACTGGATCATTCGGCCGAGTACAATCATTATCAGATTGGTATGTAAAGATGGGCCGTAAGCACAGTGCTGATGCACAGAAAAAACAGCACAAAAGCTTACCAGCAGCAACCCTGAACATTGAGCGGATGGTCCAGGCCTATCTGGACGATCCAACAGAGGTGTACGTTGATCAAAACCCAGTGCAGTATTGGTATAGGAAAAGGTCTGAATGGCCACAGCTCAGCAGGCTGGCGATAAGCTATCTGGCTTGCCCTGTCGCAAGTGTCTCTTCCGAACGTGTTTTCAGTGCTGCTGGTTCCATTGTAACCTTGAGAAGGACCAGTCTATCTCCCAAAAACGTGGAGAGGTTAACAATGATCAAAATGAATCAGCACTTCATACCACCGAATTACACAATGCATGAATCAACAGAGGAAGATGAGGACAGCGGCTCAGGTGACGGTAGTATTGTGTCAGATGATTACCTACTACTGGAAGATCCCCCAGAGTTTGAGGACGAGCTATACTTCCCTGACAATTAGGCTCGCACTTACTGTCTTCCTCCCTTTTTTCCCCCTTTGTTTGTGTCTGTTGTTCCGGTTATAAACTTGTGAATCGCAACCAATGCATTATCACCGTCTTCTAATCTTCTAATTTAAGATACAAGTTTCAGGTGTCTGCCATTTGACACTACAGTCCTCAGAATCCAGCTCCTCCGCTCGATCATACTGCATCTCCTGGTCAATTCCATTTCCCTCATGAATGATGATTGGATGATGGTAACAACAAATTCAAACTTTCCTCGTCCTTCCAAAACAAGTGGACCATGAATCTGATGACTTCTATAGCTATCCTCCTTCAGAGCCGAGAGAGACTGGCCATTAACTGAAAATAAGATGCAACAGGTAATGATTGATGCCATGCATTGTCCGCAGAAAAGCAGACTGAGTGATGTAGATTTTGTTGTGTGTGTTGCGCATGAATGAATTGATGTAATTGTGCACTGCCACTAATCAACTTTCTACAGAACACACTAGTAATTACTAATTTTCCTCTTCTGGCAAACAAGAAATGTGTACTTCTCTCCTGCATCTTGGTGATACATTGCTTTTAATTCAATACAGGAAGGGCACTCACTCAATCTGCTGCGCAATGCAAATGACTGTGACTTAACAGCACCGTCCATCATGATGATGGCGAAAGAGACGGCCTGCAGCGTTAACGAGATGAGATGCAACAGGTAATGATTGATGCCATGCATTGGCCGCAGAATAGCAGACTGAATGATGTAGATTTTGTGGTGTGTTTCGCATGAATTGATGTAATTGTGCACTGCCACTAATCAACTTTCTACAGAACACACTAGTAATTACTAATTTTCCTCTTCTGGCAAACAAGAAATGTGTACTTCTCTCCTGCATCTTGGTGATACATTGCTTTTAATTCAATACAGGAAGGGCACTCACTCAATCTGCTGCGCAATGCAAATGACTGTGACTTAACAGCACCGTCCATCATGATGATGGCGAAAGAGACGGCCTGCAGCGTTAACGAGATGAGATGCAACAGGTAATGATTGATGCCATGCATTGGCCGCAGAATAGCAGACTGAATGATGTAGATTTTGTGGTGTGTTTCGCATGAATTGATGTAATTGTGCACTGCCACTAATCAACTTTCTACAGAACACACTAGTAATTACTAATTTTCCTCTTCTGGCAAACAAGAAATGTGTACTTCTCTCCTGCATCTTGGTGATACATTGCTTTTAATTCAATACAGGAAGGGCACTCACTCAATCTGCTGCGCAATGCAAATGACTGTGACTTAAACAGCACCGTCCGTCATGATGATGGCGAAAGAGACGGCCCGTTAACTTAAGATGAGAAGTAACAGGTAATAAATGATGATAATTAATGGCATGCATTGGACACCTGACTCTGAGCTATTGATCTTTGTGTTGGCGTTGTTTGTTGTGCACAAAGTGAATGATGTCAAAGTGTACTAGTGTTAATCTATCTTTCTGTACACAATAAAGAATGACTCAAGTCAGTAATATTTATATTTCTACTCTTGTTGTGTTCTAAAAATTACACTTGTACTGCAGGCCGATCTTCAGTCAGTAGAAGTATCAGAGCTGATGATGAAGTCAGGAGGATGTTTCATGAGTGGCATAAAACGGAAAAGCCTAAAGGTAAACACGTGAACCACAACCACAGCACACCCAAATGTCTGTGTAGAAGTTGAATAGAGTGTAGCGGTGGGATGACTGCAGTGCATTGATTTTACTAACTTTAACTGTAAAATGCTATGTCTGGAATGGATAATGTGCTTTGCGTTTGTCCAACTCTTTGAGAGAAAAAAAAAAGGACTCTAAAGTGGTAACGTAGGATGTGCTAATGGTAAGCACTGTGGGCCTGATCTCTCCTGTTACTGTTGAAGGTCTATGCTGGAAACAGACTACAGTAGAGATGATGCATATGCATACATGCCACCTCGGAAAGTGTTCTTGTTGCACTACACCATCACTTGTGCATTTGTTTTCACTTTCTTTCTGAATATCCCCTTTGGTTTTCAATCTAAAATTACAGGCCGGGCCTTGTCCAAAACTTTGTAAAACATTACAATGCATATTAATTACCTTACCAATCAATCACCTTTTTATTCCAGCCGGGCAGTGGCGAGTGGTGAGGCGACACACCCTAGATTGATGGACGAGAGGAGCAAGAGGAATGCCGAGATGCAAAAAACCAGTCCACATTTTTGACCAGGATAAGACAGTAACAGTATCCACTTTTCACTTCTTTTAAAAAATTTGATTAATATCTTGTATACATTCTTTACAACAGTGTGTTCTTGGAGTTGTTATTATCAATCATCATTACGTTTTCTCTGTGTTTACGATTCTTCACTACCAATATTTAAAATTTCTATTTGCTATCTGTTAAAGTTTTAAGGCCGGAACAGAACAAGAAATAGAAGTGTATGTAATCCGGGTCTCATCATGCATGCATTTCCTTTTTTATACCTTAACATATGGAATGGATATGGTATGGTAGTCTTCAATGATTGTCGTTTGTTTGTCTATGTATGCATACTGTTTTTCTATGTCAAACCTTTCCCAAAATCCCCCTTCCCATCCAATCAACGGACCCTAACCCTCTTCCCCCGGGCTGTGTGACTTATTGTCGAGGTGTAACTAAATTAAAAGTACACCAATACTTAATCACACACTTGCTGGGGCGGATGTGGTGAAAGCAACACTACTTCAATTTCAATGCAGAGCGATGATCTTCTTCTGCTTGCCCACCCATGAGTAGGATATTTCACAGGTTATTTTATTTAACAAAGGAACATATACCTCAGCATGAATTGCCGGCATTGATTTGATTTGTTTGTTGTCATTCCTCATATACAGCACTAACTGTTAGACTGTAGGCATAGCCAAGTCGACAAAACTATAGTTTGTAACTCTGTCTAGTAGGCTATCCTCATAATATCCAGCATTCATTTTTTTTGTCAAATATTTGAACATATAATTGTTGCTCGGTAAATTCTGTGATGTACTTCATTCAACTACTCCTCTAACAGTCTCTCAAAGGCGATTGACTATCTCCTTTTCTTTTTTTGGAAATGCTGCTACCCTGCCAGTGTATACTACTACTATACTACCACCACCACCCCAATCATGGCATGTATGAAAAAGGAAACCATCTTCACCATGCAGCCAGTGCTGTGCCACAGTTGGACATAAACATCAAGCACCGGTAAGAGAGAAGTTTGGGGGAGGCAGAATCAATAATGGACATGTCAATGATGTCAGTTTCAAACACCACTCCAAAGAATGCATAGTAGGACCAGTCAATGAGTGAGGTGTGTCGCATCTATCTGTTTGTGTCTTATACAGTCAGCAAATTATTGAAATCAAACACACGCTATGGGCGGCCATGCACCAGCAAAGAAACAGTGTGATGTAAAACAGTTACCCCACCTACAAAACATTAACAACATTGCATGTAACATAGAAAAATATATTTAATTGACCCTAACAAATAAACTAAACCCACAAAAGCTGACCCACCCCCCTCCCTAACCCCAACGACTGTCCATAGAAATAGAGAACGCCCAAACGAGTGAGGAAACAAACAGGAATTAAAAAAGGGGCAGTGACAGGGACTAACTGGTGGGGCGGGACTGGAGGAGGACACGAATCTGGTCCTCTAAATGGGCGACGCGGCGTCTAAGGCCGCGGCAGTTGCAACCACAGTGGGGGGGGGCACCGGAGATGGCACGGTGGCGGCGGGCAGCCGCCAGACGGTGGCGCCGTACCGCTGGAGGGCGGTGGCTGGGGCCCGGGGCACTGGAGGAGGCTTCAATTGCTGCTGCACTCTCCTCCTCCTCCTCGGCTAGGACCACCAGCCGCCGGTATTCCTGCTGGATTGCCTCCAGCTTCCGGCGCCGTGCCTTGGCGGCCAACTCCTTGCGGTTGATTTTCGGAGTAGCTGTGTATCAAAAAGAAAAAAACACGACAATTGTAAAATATAGTCTTAATAAAACAGTAGGACAAGGTAATTATTTATACACATAGTGGCATGGTAGAGTAGCACTATAAAATAAAGCACAGTAGTACATAACATTTTAAATGTCGCCCGTCCTTCTTCCTTCCACCTGTCTTACACTTTTTAGTTGAACAGTGCACCAGGTGCTCTTCTCCATAAAACTTTCAAAGCGGAGTTGAAATCAGATAGATGAGGCCATTGGTTACTCAATACTCTGGCTCCTAGTCCTATACCAATTAAAGGGAATTCTAGTCTTCTAGTTCACTCTTCAAACGTCCCCAAGAACTCATACTTACTTACGACATCGGATAGCGGGCGGACTTTGTCCGCCCGCCATCCGACTGCTAAAAAGGGTGGGGGTCCCGTGGGGACAATTAATTAGGATGATGCGCCCGGCACAGTGGCGGGCGCACCCTGTTATTTTAATTTTAAATTCTGGTTGGCTTTGCTGAAAGCAATGCTAAAATGTTGTGCTGCTTTTCCAAGCACAACATGACGGGCCTCGCACGGAGCCTGTCACGTTTTGCTTTGAAAGTCGGGGGGTACCATAGCATCGGTAGGTACCCTCCATGGGGGCCCCCAAGCATACTCTGCAATGTGTGCATGCCTTTCCGTGGCGGACGGTAATGCCGCCACGCAAAGGCATTCCAAAATGCAGATTATATGGCTGCCGGTGTGGTGAGAGAGACACCACCGCCATATTGAACCCTTTTCCGCCTAGACATGTCTGAATATTTTCTACAGGGATGGCGGGAGGTTTGCCCCTGCTGTGACGGCAGTGAATTCCAGCCAGCCCGGCGGGGGCAATACGCACACCATCCTAATGGGGCCCTAATTCACAACTTTACAGTATACATAGACATACAGTACACCTTTGCAGTGAGTGTGCTGTCAAGTTCAACAATAGTTAAAGATTATGAATCTAACTTACCACCGCCTGCCACTGGTGCTGCCACTCCCCCTCCGTTGCTATCTGCAACTGCCGCATCCTCGCCCTCGGCGTCGCCTTCGCTGGCCCCAGCAATGGTGGTCGGTAGTGCGCCTAGAAAACATTACACATTTATTAGGCAACATATACACCTCCCCCCTATTGATCAGTAGCAAGGTTGAAAAATGAGTTAATACTAACATAAATCACTAGTACAAATCAGGTAGTAGTAGAGTAGACACTAAGTTATATGATCATTGTAGCATTTGCTTGATTAGCCCTAGCCATGCACATGTGACGTTACCTTTACCTTGCAGCTTCTTAAGACACCTTTGAGCCCACATGACCTGCCTCACACTGCTACTGTCTAGTCTACGCGCTGCGTACAGGCGGTCAACAAACATTAACCAGCCACTTTTTTAGGAAGAACTGGTGTACTACTGTTACTGTTAGTCCATATTGCTTATCCATAGATGCTACACTTTTTGGCACGGCTGAGAAATGCTTGCAAGTTGCAATATACTAACGCACACCATTTCTTTTTTCGCATTACAGACGCAAGATTCGCTTCTACGAACCAGAGCTTCTGAACGATGCACCAACTACCAGTACTAGGTTCTTCTGAGGTGAGGGGTCCCTTCACTCACATCTTCATTTATAAATGTATATAAACTAAATTGCTATGGGATGGTGGTGCTGCCTTCCACCACTTCAGTTATCATGATTTAATTCCCAACTGTATTAGTGTAACAATGTATTTTGTTTTAATGTTATTGATTTGCCGGTTGGTGCTGCTAAGATAACAGTGTACAGACCTTCTCAAATTGAAATAAAAATTTTAAACTTACATAGACTTCGTGGTATTTGGTGTGGAGTGGACTAACTTACACGATTGAGCAAATTAAAGTAAGGGTGTGCATGTGAATTGCTTCCACGACAGAGGTTGGGTGTGTTAATGTTCTGGGTTGTCTACTTGTTGGTTGTCTTGGGGGGAGGGTTCCGAGACCTAATAGGTATGACAAGACAGTACTATAGTCAAGCAGTGGAATTGTGGTGGGTGCGGAATTTCTGATTGAGGTGTGCAAGGAAGGTCCAACCTACCATCACCAACATCCTATTTTCTGGTGCAAATGTATGTGCAAGATCCCTACAACAGTTGTATGTCCTATAGGGTATCATATCAAAATATTAAGAAATCTGGTAGGGCTGTTGCTGTGAATTTTCAAAGCCTAAACATCAACAAGAGTAAAAAGTAGTACAAGACAACGACCCAACGGATTGTACGAGCTACTGGTGAATATGAGTTTTATATTACAACCTTTCACAAAGAGTGCCACTGGGCAAGACTAGCTACTACAGTACAGACAGACAGACTGATAGTATGTAGTAGTACTCAGTCATCGTAGCGGAGGCAGGGATAAGCTTTTTGAAACCGTACAGATCGAAGGATAATTGGTGGTAAAAAAATAGCATTTGGAAACACACTATAGTTCGGGAGAAATGGGGCAGTAAAAGTTATGGAATAAGAAATATTATTAAAAACAAGAAGACTTACTGGGGCCAGCAGAGGAGCCCTCAGCGGTGTCCTCCTCGTGGTGTTCCTGTCCCGCCGACTGCCCAGTCCCTGCCCGTCTGCCCCTGGGTGCTGATGAACAGGAAAGATATAAGAAAGACAAACATTGATGGATGGTGTCAACTTAAGCAAATACAATTTTTTTCAACAACGGTCAAAAAACACTTATCTAAACAATTGCAATAACTACATTGACCGATCTCATCTGGTCAACATGTAATATCGGGGGATTCGCAGTTCGACTACTTAAGTTACTATTTATCAACAGTAATCCATTCTTCCATTCTGATTCCAGAAAACTAAGTTACAAGTAAGCCTAAGTATTAGTACAACCTACCACCCAACCTAGCCCACCTATTCCAGGCATGCCAATTGTACATTAAGTATGCATTTCGACTGTATTCCTCAACAATGTGTATGATCCAATCATGGAGGACACATTAACATGACTACATTTTTTGTATATACACAATTTTGGTTTGATTGATGCTCATCTGCTACTGCTAAGTAACTGCAAAGCCTACCTCCACTCATTGAACAAACTAGAAAGGTTCTAAAGACTGGCGTACTAGCAGCACGTCACGTAACTGAGTGAGGGGGCATCACGCATACCACTAACCAATTAGAAGCTCATACAAAGTACCTAAACCTATGTATCAATCCGCCCCTATCTATTAGTGACAGGACAAAGTAAGGAGTGGACATGAGTCACTGTAGCATTACGTAACTTAATTTCTCTAAAATAAACTCGTAAAGAATCACGCTAAGCAAGCGCAAACGCAAAGCTGCAAACAAGTAAGATTAGTAGTAGCGCAGAAGAGCACCTGTGTCATAATCACAGAAGACTTTTAAACATTATTAACCTGGAATGTATTGCAAGCAGCAACATTCTATCTGGTTGGAAGGAAAAAAAGATATTCGCAATATATAACATAGAGCAGAAGAACAGACACAAAGTTGTAATAATTAAATAGGTACTCACCAAGCCCCGGGACCTCCACTCCTAGCAGGTCCAGCAGGTCCTGCTCACGGTCCAGGATGTCGGACCACCGGTGCGTCAGCTGTGCCTGGGTGCGCCGGACCCCAGAGATGCGAGACACTGCCCGGCGCACCTTCCCCCACCGCTGCCGACGCTCCCGGAGGCCGTACCCGGACCCAGGCCTGCCACCTGCTGCCAGGGTTGAGGGGAGGTGGCGCTGCACAAAGAAAATTAGTGCAGCCAACTCCGCCTCCCCAAATAAGGCCCGTGCATGCACCCCTTGTGGGCGCCGCCTTCCGCAAGGAAGGCGGTCGCGGCTCTGGCTGCGCCGGCGAACAGCCCTGCCCTTGGACATGGTTCTGGGGACGGGGCGGGAAAGAAAAGGTAAAATAAATAAAGGAGTAAAGGAAATAAATAGCAGGCAATACAATGAGAAAAAGTAGCTAAAAAACAAAAAAAAAGGTACACAAAAACCAAAAATATAGAGGCAGGAAAATAGTTAGAGAAATAATAAGTAATAAAGATCCGAAAAAAGTGGCTATAAACAAAGGATTGAAAAGATTTAGGGAGGATTGAAAATCAGGCCCCAGAACCATGCAATAGAGTGGAAAACAAGATGGCCGCGCCCGTTGCGACCACGTGGGCAAGTTCGCGCGATATTTTCTCCCTGAGCAAGCAAAAAGCAACGCGATCAAGTAAAAGCGATCGCGAACAGGAAATATCGACCGCGAACATGCATTGCGCGACCCGGAACAGGAAGTAAACAACGCCAGAGGGCGGGACAAGTGAAAACAAGATGGCCGCGCCCATGAGCGACCGCATGGGTAAGTTGGCGACCCGCGAACACGCAAAAAATACCGCGAACAGGCGGCAAAAAACTTCCGCATCTTCGCGATATTTCCGGCGTGTTTGCGGAGATTTTCTGCAATCTCGCGATAATTTGCGGAGGTTAATTCCGCAAATTCCGCCCACCCCTACTGTGGCACGACTGAGGAAGGATTATAATACGGCCATCACTTTACGTAAAAAAGAATTAAAAAGTAAAGCTTGGGAGGACCTAAGGGACAAAGCTACCCTAAAAAACAGCGCTGAGTTTTGGACAATAATAAATTCCCCATTTCTAACAGGTGCCCAAAACTCAGTACAGGAATTAAACATCTCAGAAGTTGAGTGGCTGTCTCATTTTGAAAAAATATATGACAGCCACAGAGAGTTGGGCCCTCTTATAACCCCTGTAACTGGTAGTCCAAAGGAGCCTGTGAGTTTTGAAATCTGTGAGGTACTTAGAGCCATAGAGGAGACAGCAGGGCGTAAGGCCCCAGGCCCCGACGGAGTACCAGCAGATATGTACAGGGCAAATCCACTGTTTTGGGCAAATATTTTAACTCGAGTTTTTAATGCCGCCGCATTAGTGGGTTTCCCTGAATCCTGGTCCCTCGCTACAATCGTCCCTATATTTAAAAAAGGGCAGAGAGGAGATCCAAAATGTTATCGACCCATATCGCTTTTGGACTCCTCGGTTAAAATTTTAGGCAAGGTTGTCCTGGCGAGGATTTCCGCGTGGGCCAGGGGAAATAACATTTTATCCGAGGCTCAATTTGGCTTCAGGTCAGGGAGGAGTACTGAGGACCAATGCCTCAACCTCCACCTTATTCTGTCCAAATACACTAAAGCAAAAGGGGGCAGCTTATTCCTGGGTTTTATGGACTTGTCCACAGCCTTTGATCTTGTTAATAGATCAAAGCTGTGGGCAATGTTGCTGGAGATGGGCCTCGATAGCCCTTTGGTGTACTTTCTAGCGGAGCTTCACAAAGATCTGAGGGCTCGCATTAGAATGACCACCGATGGAAAGTGCACTGAGAGCTTTAGATCTACCAGAGGGGTCCGCCAGGGTTGTATCCTGGCTCCAATGTTGTTCACGCTTTATGTGAACTCTTTGGAGGGTTACCTAACGTCTGTTACAAAAGATTTCCCGTGCATGGGGGGTGCACCAATTCCGGTGCTCCTCTACGCAGATGACGCGGTACTCATAGCTAGGACCCCAGTTGCCCTACAAAAGTTATTGGACGCCTTTTGTAACTTTATGAGTAGTCTCGATCTGGTGATCAACAAAAGTAAATCACATACCATGTCCGTCGGACGTGGTATGCGTAGAGAAAAATCCTTTTACTGTGACGGAGAGGTGATCACTAGTGTTAAGATTTTCACCTACTTGGGTGTGATCTTTGATCAGAGGGGCTCCTGGACACCGCAGGTAACATCCAAAATTAATGCGGTAAGAAGTTCATATGCTGCAATTTTGGGTTTTGCGAAGAGATTGGGGGGAAAACCTATGGAGGCCATTATGGCCATCTATAAAGCCAAGACAATTGCTATTGCTAGATATGGTGCAGCTGTCTGGGGTTACGTTAATGTCATAGATATCCAGACAGAGGAAAACAAATTTTTTCGCTCATTGCTGGGGTTACCCCAGTCAACTGCTACCTTCTCAGTACATGTAGAGCTGGGAATGGGTTATATTTTAGACATTTTAAATCTAGCTCCACTCTTGATGTGGATAAAGCTTTGGCTTAACCCAAACCTTAGCCTAAACCATCGGATCATCAAAGATTGCCTCCAACTTGATCACAGAAGGGAAATTCAGTGGCTGTCATATATTGAAACTATGACAGCTCTTTTGGGACGCCCTGAAATTTTTAGTAGCCCTGAAGCCTTGTGTAGAGCTGACTTAGCCCGCGATTTATGTAAACCCTCTGTGAGGGCTCACGTTATGATATCCCCATCCTGTGTGCTGGCCCCCTATTTAATCACGGTAACCAACCCTTTCCATAGATGGCTTTTATCCAAATTTCGGTTTAACCAAATTTATACAGTGCTGTGGGATGTGAAAGACTGGTGCAAGCTGGAGGAATCGGCTCCATGCAAATGTGATGGTTTCTCTGTTCAGGATAACGCCCACTTTTTGTTTTTTTGTTCCTTCTACCATGAACCGCGTATAAAATACTTAAAATCTATTCTGAAGGACTTGGGATTTATCCAGTATAAGCCTGCACTGTTTTATTTACAAATGTTGCTTTCTCCTCTTATTATGTATTGCACTGCTAGTTTTCTAGCCGCATCTGTGAGATGCAAGAAAATAAGGCTAAGTTTGGAAGAACAATAGGAATATGGATTCAGCCATATTGCCCATTTGAGTGTTTTTTAATGTATTTTATGTATCTATCGCCCTTTTAATCTGTTTTTTAACTCATAAATTGTTTAATATTGTATTAAATTCATCAACTGTTTTATGGATGAACCTTTGATATTTGCTGTAGTATGCTTTTATGATTTTAATTAATCGAATAAAGTGAATTTGACTTGACTTGACTTCACATAATGATATCACTCGTGACATGTTAAGTGAAAGCATATATTTATATATTTAATATTAATATGCAATGAAACTTATAGCTATATAATGCTGCCTTCAAAGTAATACAAATACAATAAAAAATGTTAAACTTCACATACTTCTTGGCTCTCTCACCTTAATTCTAGATAAATCCAGCAAGTCTTGCTTAGTGTTGGTCACTCTGGCCCATTGATGGACCATTGGCCGATCACCTATGGCTGGGTGTGTGCAAGCGTCTTGGGCTAGTGCATCTTATGCTGTACTTGCCCCAGTGCTCCTTTCTTTCAGGAAAGGTGTATCTCTTGCCAGGACTGCCACCTGTCGCCAACATGAGAAAAGTGCTGCCACCTCCGTCTAAAAAAAAATATTGCCCGGAGTAACCTGCTCGATCCTAGATCAGGTGGCTCCTCTCGTGGCACTGATTCACTGCCGGTTGGAGTTGTTAGGGTAACAAAAATCAGCTATAACACACACACGGGAAAAAATGAAAATCACAGTTTAAAAAAGGAGGCAAAAAAGTTACATGACAATGGGAGAGATTGACAGAATTGAAACTGAAGGAGTTTGATTAGTCAGGGAACATGAAGAAATAAAGCTAGAAATGGGCAGACTTTAGTAAAAGTGCCACTCCCTGTTCAAGATGGGCGCATGCATGCTTATTGAATTGCAGCACTTTGCGTTAAGTTGTTTTATGTGAAATGTGTCTGCGCGTGCAAAAAGCCACGTTTCAAGTAATTACTTATTTTGCATATTTTCTTTTTAATTTTGAGTAATTATTACACTAGAAGAAATTATGTCAATTTTACACACTCCTGTTTAAAAGACACACAAAACATAATTATCAATCATAAATTCAAACTGTGAGGATAACCAGCCAAACAAATTACCAGCAATCAAATTAACCACAAGTACAAATCTCGAAGCTGGTCATTCTATTGAAAACAACAAGCAGCTTATTACAGCCCCACATGAGCTCGAACCTCCGCTAAAAATAGACAGTGGAGGGCGCCACTTCATAGAACAGAGAACAGAAAATCAAGAGTTGGTTGCATCGCCACAGTCTAGGGGCAGAGGAAGGACATCCTCCCCTTTAGTTGAAAACCTTGGGTCAAGGGGGAATAAGGCCGCTCATGATGACAACAAAATAACCACAACAACGATCCAAAGCTTGGAAACACAACCCCTCGATGTCGGTCAAAGCGCCCAAGTGCACAAGGAATCGGAGAATAACATCATTATTTTTACACCCGAATAAATATCTCGCGGAAACTCCGACATATTAAACAGGTCCAATATTTTACAAATCTTCCAACACATCCCAGAGCTCTCTTTCATTGTGACTGAAGACCTCACTCAAGTTCAATTTAAGACATTGGGGAGAAACACAACAAGAGAGTCAACAATATTAAAATGGAAAGATAACTCAATAGTCCACAAGATCATGCAAGAAAGAGATCAATTTGCGAAATGAGGGATCAGTGTACACATACCAAAAGAGGAAAGGTACCCACACATGTTAGGAGGTGGACCTATTGATAAAATGACACTAACCCCAAGAAAGATCATCTTAAGAGGGACAAAACCAGTTCCTCGCATGTCAGCGTTTCTTAATATAAGAATACATCTCTCACCAAACTCCAACCTAATAGAAAGAGGACAAACCGTCCTATCTAGAAACCCCCAAAAGGGAGCTGCAATGACCCGAACATGCATAAAACGAAATTGCTCCTAGCACAACAAGGAACGACTGCCGGGGGAGTCGAAAGACTACCACTATGAAAGTCATCTCATGGTACGTGTACGGACTAGAAACCACGTTGCAAAACAGAGCCGCATTCGAATTTTTACAGTCTGCGGACCTGTTATGTCTCCAAGAAACCTGGCTACTCGCTCCAGTGGTCATCACAGGCTTTGTAGAATTCCAACATCCAGCGAAAAAGTATAATGTATTTGGTAGACCATCTGGGGGCTTATCCATATATATACACGAATTGGCCGTAATATAAAAGCTAAAACCGTGTTAGTCATGGACATGGTTCAAGCTATTCACCAGCAGGGACTCAAATTGAACGGCGGCCCATTAACAATTCTCCTTTTGAATGTTTATTTTAACAGCAAAGATAAACCAAGACACTCTGAGATGAGGGTCTTTGTAGACACACTCGAAGATTTGCTCAGTAACCATTCAAATAGTGGGATCATATTAGCCAGGGACTTTAACACCCAGAATCTGGGGACAGCAAATGATGCACTACTGCACCAGGATCGGGCTGGGATCTTACTAAATACATTTTTAAACACGTACAGCTCATCAACTACTCCACGAATAATGCTTCACAGGCGAAAACCAAACCCCCAATTGAATACATCTTCATGTGCAATCGCCTGTATGATCAAGCGGCAGAACTTCGAAACCCAGTGTTGCAGACCAGTGACCATCTTCCATTAGCCACAGCCATTTCACTGCAAACAGCCAGTCTCCCGTACATTCCCCTCCGAGGCCATTCCAATGGAGAGGAAATTCACGTACTTCTGAGAAGGCTAAAATGGAATCAAATAGATAAAACTAGCCTGTTAAACTGGAAAAGCAATTGGCCCGCACTTGCGAAAGACTTCGCAGTTGGCAATCTAGCTGAGAACTGGACTAACTTGGCGCCGAAGCTGTATTGCCTGTTGTCAGGCAAAAGACCACACCATCAGCAAGATTGTGGAGAAAGGGAGTGCAGCCAAATTCAACCAAGATGTGAAAAAATCACACAAAGCAAACGAGCCCTGAGACAAGCCAACCGTGAACATACGAGAGAGGGTAACGACAAAACACTTCAAAATCGGTTGCTAGCAAGAAAAACTCACAGGAAAAACCTATGGGACCACAAAAGGTAACTGCAAGACTCGCAATGGTTGTATATTTTCAGCCTGCTGACCTCCAATAGACAGGCTGAATTTTGGTTGTATATCAATAGGTTGTCCGGTCATGGCCACAGCCAGAGCAACGGGGTCGCCAGCCACACATGAGTATCCCATGTGACTACACTGTACTGTAGTGCTTCAGACCATGGACCAGTACATCATCAAAGTGTTTCTACTAATTCCAGTTCGATCAACTCTCATACAAGGATCACAGAAGAACCATCTGAAACTTCTGACATAGGAAATCGGGTGACACCATTATTAAAAAATATCAGAAAGGATGGGGCCCTGGGACCCAATGGCCTGCCTGGAAGCCTCTTCAAAGAAGACAGCGATTTAGGGGGAACCTTATATACTCCGCTTTATCAGTTCTGTCTGGATAACTCAATGGTGCCTGAAGCCTGGAAAGGATCCTTGCTTCAACCAATTCATAAAAAGCGTATCACTGGAGATCCAACCAATTACAGGTTGATAGCCCTTTTGGATATTGAGGCAAAAGGATATGCAAACCTCCTCCTGCAAGATCTGCAAAACTGGGCTAATGATAATGACATTCTCCGAGCATACCAGTCCGGCATTAGGCCAGGAGTTTCGACACTAGGTAACATTCTAGCCCTTGCCTATCTGCTAGAACAGTCCACTAAGGAAAAACAGCCCCCACTCTACTCATGCTTCGTGGATTATTCGGCAGCATTCGAGGGCGTCAGCAGTGATTTGCTGTGGAGGAAATTACAAGACTGGAGCATTCCGATTACCCTGTTGAAAGCAATTACTGCTCTTTACACCGGAACTTGGGTATGAGCGAGAGTAACGACAAACTCAGGGACCAAAAAAATCTACACAGACCATGGCCTAAAACAAGGGTGTGTACTGCATCCTTGCTTTTCAATCTCTACACTGCAGACCTTAGCAAAACAATTTTCAAAGCCAATTTGCTCCCTCCGAAAATTGGGTCTACCAGACTGTTTCTACAGCAGTATGCAGACGATATGGTGCTCATGGACCATACGAATACGGGTATGCAATGAATACTGGATGCACTAAACATCTATAACAATGAAAATGACCTAAGGGCAAACGTAGGGAAAACAAAGGTAGTAATTTTCAGGAAGTATGCGAACAAACACAAAAAACAATGGAAAATGGGTAACCTGAAAATAGCAACAACAACTAAATACAATTACTTAGGGGTTTGGATTATGATCAGTGGGAAGTCTGCAGCACACACTGCATCCATTGAATCAAAAGCCAAGGCAGTCACGTATGCCCTTTGCAAACTGAACTCCAAACTAAGTAGCCCGACAAATGGACCCATTAAAAAGGTCATAAGAGCTAAGTTACTCCCATCAATGACAACTAGCATTTCCCGCGGCATCAATTAACATCATGGAACGCGCCAATTGCCAGGCATTTAAACAGATCTTTCATATACCCGCTCATGCTCGGATCACCTTGGTACGTCTTAATTTTGGGCTAAATAAACAGTGCTATGAACATTGGGCATCATTGGTTCGGTATTACCGAGGGGTTTGTGCTGCCCCCCAAACACAATGAAGGCCATCTTGAAGGAAATTTTTGTGAAAAGTAACAACTTGTGGGCCAACGGCCTTCTAAGTGCTTGCACTAAATTGCACCTTGACTTGTCCAACTGGCAGGATTTTATTTATCAACCCGGAATTTTAAAAAACATCTTAAAGAAACAAGTTAGACTGCTATCCAAGGAAGAGGACTTGGAAGAACTAGAGTCCTCCAGCAGTAACATCTGGCTATTAGCCAGTTCCTTCCATGATAAACTGAGCCAGCCATACCTTGACTCCGCCCTGAACAAGTCAATTTTAAAGCAAATTCTGACATTGAGAATGATGGTATTACCGATAAAAGACATCAACAGCCATTGGAAAACATTAAAGGCGGTCACTACTTGCAGACTGTGCCACTAGTACGAGGAATCCATGGCCCACATGGTCTGCGTATGTCACCGTTTGAATTATGCACGTCGCACTTTACTGAAACCCTTGTTTTTAAAATATGGGATACGCACCTGTACAGATGCCATGAAACTTCTCTTCAAGCTGGAGATCCCAATGGAACTAGCAAGACTAGCGAAATTTCCGCCCAAAGGTGAAAGAACTATTACATAACAACTCAGTCAAAGACTAGAGATAAACTATAGTTCTGATCTTACGTTCCCACCTTTTTTTTTTTTTCTTTTGCAGTAATTACCAGAACGTTTTAAAGAAATGATAACGTCTTAGATATGACTAACAGTTTTGTTAAATGAAATGGCCATGTTTTATCTATGATCAAAAAGTGTCTGGACGGAGTGTTCTCCAACCAGCCTGTTTCTTTTTTCTAAACATTTTTATTCATTGAAACAATAAACAAATACATACATACAGTGAGAAGCAATGGTGGTAGTAAAGGAGAATAAAGTGCCAACATACTTCCAAAGAAACAACACAATTTCCATGTAATGAAATCCAAAGGCCTTGATGATGAGGGTAATCATGCTGAAAAAGAAGAGGACATAAAAAGCACTGTTGAACCAATAATTTTAAGGATTAATGATGGGCTATAAATCATTTACAGAAGAATGAGTTTTGTAAAGAAAAGGTAAACTATGAATGACAGAACAAAACCCTATTTGCTATATCTTATGGATAAATGAGCTTAACTTGGGTGATATTAACCTATAAGCAACACATCTGAAGCAAATACCAGAAGAAATATGAAACCACAAGGCATTTTACATGTCCTGGTAGTGAGTTAATTGCAGAATAAGGGGCATGGCTTGGCACAGATCGTGAGACGCAAGGAGCCACAAGGTTCCAGGTGACAGCTCTCTGGGATCTGGAGCAGTGTTTGTGGTGACTTGTGGCTCTGGCCCCTGCTACCAGAAAATCATGCGAAGCCAGGGCCCCTGCACAGGAGGTCTCCCTGCAGCAGTACCTGCAGCCCGCGAAGCCCACAGATGCGGGGTCAGCACCTCCCTCTCCTTCCTTGGTGGTAGGTGCTGCCCTAAGTTGTGCTCCCCCACACACAGGTCCATTGGAGGTGCCCTCCCCTCACATCGTGTAGGCAAGGTTAGTGGGGGGTTGTTCTGCGGGGGACGGCAGTGAATAACTAGTTGAGTTGGTTGAGCTGGCATACAGTAGGCTCGGCTCGGCTGTTGAAATTGCACAGCTGTAGGAGGGAGTTGGGAGCTAATCTCTGCCGTGGCTGATCGGTGCAGCTCGTGCGCAGGGAGTTTGTTCTCACCCTGAAGTGAGTTTCGTCACATGGTCATTTGTGGGTCACAAAGCTGGATTACAGGCGCTCAGCAACGCTGGTTTTTATCAGTGATTCACTGACTGGAGTGGTTTTGGAGGGCACATTGAGGGGGATACTGCACCAATTAATTCTGGGTGGAGAGCAGAACGTGCCACTTTCATTTAAGGTAGCCTGCAGTTGGGTAAAATTCAGTCAGTTCTGGAGTGTTCGCCATCAGTGTTGCTGACTCTTAGAACAGGAGGCTTAAGAATCCCTAGAGTCTCTAAGCGGTGGGCGATTTCCTTCAGCCCAACTCCGACTTTGCTATTGGTTGCCCAAACAACTGAAACTATGACAGCTACAAAACTGAGATCAGGAAGTACACTGATCACCAAACTGTGCCAAAAGACTAAAGCTAGCCCGCTGAGGAATAGAGCTCCCAGTTTATGTATCCTTAAAGGTGAAGGTAAAATACCAGCATTTTTTCAAAAACTATGATAATATGAATATGATTACTCCACCGTTAGCGAAACTGCACAGTCAACTCAATTAGAGGAGTTGAAGGATGTGGCAATCCCCCCAAGGTACATGTGGAAGATCAGTTGGTCACACTCTAAAACGCAAGTGTCATTTTCGGCCATGACAGCTCGTTATCTTCCAGGGGAGCGGTATTTTTATGTACATCGCCAGGGGGGAATTATATTGAGGGTTCATTTGACCCCCAGGACTCTCAGCCTCATGAACTCTGGACTATACTTTACCTGAGATCTCACCATTTAACTTAGTGTCCCCAGTTTAAGACAGGAAGGTGGATGCATCGCCTAAAATGCCAAAGCAGCAGAAACAATCTATGGCCCTGTTCTTAAGTACACCTAGCCTTACAACCTGGGATCATGTTCATCATTCTGCCTCACTTGACCTATTGCTGAAATCTCCAGTTAATACGACAGCTGACTATGTATGCTTTGTCAGATCTTTGCAGAGAGTTAAGCATATTTTGTCATTCATTCTCTCTTTTTTGGAAAAGAATACTGACAACTCAGACCACATTTTAAACATTCTGTCAATTACATTGAATTAACTACCCATAAATCCAAACTACCCATAAATCCAAACTACCCATAAATCCAAACTACCCACAAATCCAGGGAAGAGAATAACTCCAGGGTAAGGAGCTTTGTAACCAGTACAGCGGATATGAGTTACACACACATGTGATCCTAGCATCTTTCCACATAGAAAGGATAAAGGATGTGATAAATCCTTGGACCTAAGTGACCATGAAGCCCTCTTCAAGGAGGAAGGTCTATCGGCATTTGAGGGTACAAATAACGAGCCAGTCCTTCCTGGTCTTGAGTAGGCCTCAGGTGAATGATGTGAAGCCTTTCCCATCTTCAACAAAGCCAACAGGATTAAGCAGGAAGTTGCTGCCCAGAGGCCAGGTCTTCAGCCTAGAAAGAGATAAACTCACAAGAAACAAAATAATATTAGCCAAAAGGCAGAAAAGAACCATAAAGGTTACGTTTAAGGCTCGGGACTTGACATCTGAGAAGTCCACTCCTGCCGCCCTCTCATATTACTGAAACTTCCTCTGTATCCCTGGGTATGGCTTCTCCTGGCGTAGCTGCAATTCCAACTGAACCCATGAGATCGGATAAAAGGGCATTTTTCAAGCCCACTCAGGTCGATTATGCTGCACTCTTGGCTACCCAGGTAGAGGGGGCACTCTCTGTGTAAGCTGGAGTGGGGAATGCTATATCGGAGGAGGACGCATAGCGGGGGTTAAAATCCACTACCAATCTTTATGATGACGTAATTTATGTCCTCCAATTTGTGGATTTGTTTGCAGCTTATAAGAAGACAGAAGGGATGCTCAAGGGATCATGTATTTTATCTCTTTTTCAATCTATTCTATAGCTGGGTAAAGTCTATTCTAGGGTGGTGGGGGAAGAAGCCTTCAACTTGTTGGAGGAGCTTAGGTGGTCAATCTTTGATATTTATTTCGCATTTATCCATCAGCAGGTTCTCTGCTCATCCCGGCCAATGCAATCATGTTCCTTCTCTTCCAGGTGAGAGCCAGTTTATAAAAGATCCTTGTCGTGAAGACAAATAAGAGCAGGCACATTTTTCCTAACCAGGTGGAGCCTTCCAAAAAGAGTGAATCTAAATGGAACTGGATTACAGGTACAATCAGTTCAAAAAGCGAGTTTTCAAAAACCATCCTGTGACATCTTAGAGTCCTTTGCCTGTTGCTAGGGACTATAGAATGTGATGATGTGAATAGCTGTGACTGTTCACTAGGAGCTGAGCTGTGTAACCTGAAGCAGCAGTTTGTAGCTGCTGTGCGTGGATGGGATCCTTCCTATGAATAAACCTGCTTACAATAGAAATCTGGAGTGATCAGCCTTTATTACACTTGGCGACAGAGGATGGCTGCGGGAGGATCCCAACATTAATTCAAGAAGGACCCGAAGAGCATTGATATTTGAACCTACTTCTCAAAGGTACTGTAAAAAAAAAAAAAAAAAAAATAGGGATTCAGGCAGGAAAATCCTTATTTTGATTAAAGGGACTTTCGGGCGTTTTGCTTGCACCCCACCTGAGCTTTTGTAAAGTCTGGGAATATGCGCTCCTGTTAAAGATCGCGCCAGCTGCGTTGTATATGGACTTTATTTAAATGCTGGCATTGGACACTGGGATCGGCCTTGATATACTGTAAAAGGAGCGTCCGCTATATCTCATTTGTTGCGGCTTGGCTTAACCGTTGGGGAAAGGAGGAAAGGAACGGCACTGTTTACCATTGAATCGGTCCCTACCGTAGAACTTCAACACAGTGCGCTCGAGCAGCATTCTTCATTGTTCATCCTTCAGTGGCGTTCTCCCCGGCCTCAGCCTCCATTCTTGCTGGCATCGCGAGACTCTGCATCTCACGTCATCCCGTCACGGAGCTTTCAGTTGTCATGGTGATCTTTGCTGTTGACACGCATTACGTGACGGCGTGACGGCCATTTTGAGGAACCTTGTAACAACGCTGAGGGTTTTCTGCTAATTGGGGCTACTCGCGAAATGTACTGTGTGGCAGACACTCGCACGGAAATTTAAAGGAGCGGATGCTGGTGTCAACCTTTATTTCTTTTGGTGCTGGTGTCAACCTTCATTTCTTTTCAGTACAACTCAACAGGTATTTCCTCGTGTGTCACAACAGTGATACACACACTTCTAAATTGTTTAAATTTGCTCCAATTCAACAGGTATTTCCTCGGGTGTCATAACAGTGATACAAACACTTCTAAATTGTTTAAATTTGCTCTCTTCAACAGTGACACGCCCACTACAGCATGTTCAACCAGTGAACGGGACATACAAGAATAGAAATAAATATTTGCATTTTTGATGATTACTCTTATGAGACACAGTGTGTCCCAACAGTGACACACACACTTGGTCAGCTACAATTGCTTTACAGGGCGAATACTAATATTTCCTGTGTATTATTGAACGCTCTGGTGTGTAACAAATAAGCATGTATATGTAAATACAGTTCTGCATGAAGTGCTTATTTAGCAGTGGGAGGGTTGCTGAATCTTATATTTAATCTAGTTTCCTTTGTAGTTCAATATGCAAAACGTAACTGCACCCCCGTTTTTCTTGTCATCTCCTGGCGATCCACCCATAAGATGGCAAAAATGGCGCAAGGTGTTTGAGAGGTATGCTAGAGTATGTGGTGCTTCGCTAGGTGCGGAGAGGAAAACAGCGTTACTGCTTCATTGCCTAGGCTCGGAAGGTCAGGACGTCTTTGATCATCTTCCTGACCTTGAAGATCGCAGCCTTAATGAATATGAGATATGCATAGCAAAATTGGACAAACACTACTTACCAAAAGTCAGTACAATACTCGAGAGGTACCATTTTGGTCGTAGGTCTCAATTAGACAATGAAAGTATCGAGAATTACATAACCTCTCTTAGGAAACTAGCCTCCTCCTGTAAATTTGGTGCCACTCTGGATGAGCGAATACGACACCAATTTATGTTAGGCTGCAGCATTGAACGAGTAAGAGAAGAATTGTGGCAGAAGGATGAACCAACACTAGATGATGTGATAGTCATTGCAAAAAGGATTGAACACTCAATAAAATGTGTAGATATAATTAAGAAAAATGGTGATGTTAAGGAGAAAAGCTCAGTTCAAGCAGTTAAAGGTAACTTGAAAGAGGAGGTAGACCACAAAGAGGTCAAGAAGAGAGGAGTCTTTAATGAGACACAAAGTAAATTTAATTTGTCTATGGTCAAATGTTTTCGCTGTGGGAAAATGGGTCACTTTGCTAATGATAAACATTGTCCTGGTTGGAAAGCCACCTGCAGCAAATGTAAGAGAAAAGGGCATTTATCCATAGCATGTAAAGGGAAAAATTACAAAGGCAAGATTAATGAAGTAGATTATGATGTTGATCATAATTTTGTACATTTTGAAGATGTGGACTGTGGTCAAATTCAGGTTCAAGTCATCCAAAATGGGGAAGGGAAAAATTGTCCCACAGATGAAATTCTGGTTGAAGGAAAATCAACTAGAGTTCTTTTCGATTCTGGTGCCAAGATCACCATAATATCAAAAGTGTTTTATCTTAAAGAAATGAAAGGTAAAATCAAGGTTTTTCGTCCGGACATAAGACCATATGCTTATGGCGGAGAACCAATACACTTATTTGGTTATTTCTGGGGCCTGATAGATTATAAGAACAGGTTAACTAATGCAAAAGTGTATATTTCACAAAAGGGTGATAGCATACTAAGTTGGTTTCACCAAAAAGATCTGGGTGTGATCTTAGATCCTAATGCCTCACCGTCAATCATTCTAAAAGAACATTTTCATTCTAAGTCTAACTCGAGCATTCATCAAATTTCAGACAACGAATTCTCATACATGTTGAGAGAGAAATTTCCTAGTGTCTTTAGTACTAAGTTAGGTTGCCTCAAGGATTACATTCATCACATTCGCTTAATCAATGGTGCGAAACCTGTGTGTTGCAAAGTACGCAATGTCCCAGTTGCCGTCAGAGAAAAGGTTAAAGCAGAATTGGTGCGACTCAAAGAGGAAGGAGTAATTGAGGAAGTTGAGGCGACGCAATGGCTTGCTCCGGTGGTGGCCGCACAAAAATCGGATGGGTCTCTTCGTTTATGTGTGGACCTCAGAGAGTTGAATAAGAATGTAGTGGTTGATCGGTTTCCCTTACCAAAAATAGCTGACATGTTAATGTTATTAAAAGGGGCAAGAGTTTTCAGCACACTAGATTTGAGGTCGGCATATCATCAGATCAGATTAGATGAGGATTCAAAAGACTTAACTGCATTTGTTACTCCTTATGGAACATACCGCTTTCTAAGACTTCCTTTTGGCTTGGTATCAGCTGCCTCTGTGTTTCAGAGGGCGTTGGAGAATGTGTTGAAAGGGCTAGACGGTGTCAGGATTTATCAAGATGACATATTGATCTTTGGTGTGGACAATAAGGAGCATGATGAAAGACTCTTAGAGGTTTTGAACAGACTTAGTGATTTTGGTTTGACTGTTAAGATTGACAAATGTAAATTTAGACGAAGTTCCATTGATTATCTTGGTCACACTATCACAGAAGGTGGTGTCTTGCAGAAAGAGGTTTTGATTACCTCGATACAGAAAATGGTCTCGCCCACAAATAAGGAGGAGTTAATGAGTTTTTTAGGAATGGAAGAGTACTACAGTAAATTTGTACAGGATTTTGCTTCGTTGTGTGACAATATGAGAGCTTTATTGCGCAAGGGTTGTGAGTTTGTTTGGAATGATTCTTGTGAAAAGGAGTTTTGCATCCTGAAAGAGAAGTTAAACTCCGCTCCCAAGTTAAGCAGTTTTGACCCAGGTAAAAAATCCATTTTAATAACTGATGCCAGTTTGAAAGGCCTGGGTGCGGTTCTTCTTCAAAGAGGTGATGGCAAGGATGATGTTATTCTGTTTTTGTCTAGGAGTTTAAGGGGTGCTGAACTGAGGTATTCAGTAGTGGAAAGAGAAGCTCTGGCAATTTACTGGTCTGTGAAGAAACTTAAAAATTTGCTGTGGGGAAGTGTTTTTGAATTCAGGACAGATCACAAGCCGTTGTGTGAGATTTTTAAGAAAAGGGGCATTGATGCCGTCTCTAGTAGAATCACTAAATGGGTTGTGGGTCTACAAGATTACAATTTTGACATCAAGTATCTACCTGGGGTAGAGAACAAAGTGGCTGATGCACTATCTCGTCTTGTCCTTAAAGGGGATATAGAAGGAGAAAATGAGATTGAGCAAGATGGGGATTTAGTATGTGCTATTGAAGAAAACATCATTGACAAAGTAAGATGGGAAGAGGCCCTCCAGGCTGATGTTGATTTAATGAAAGTACTGGAGAGTATTAATGTAGGCTGGAGAGTTAAACCAAAGGGTAATGAAGTTTTAGAGAGATTTTGGCATGTCAAGGATCAACTGTCCGAACTAAATGGCCTGCTTGTTAGGGGTATGAGACTGGTTCCTCCAAGTTCCATCAGGGAAGAGCTGATATCTCTGGCACACATAGGACATTTAGGAATTTCTAAGACAAAATAGAGACTGAGGTTATCCTATTGGTGGCCCGGGATGGATTTACAGATTGAAAGGAAGATTAGGGACTGCATTGATTGTGCTTTAAGTGAGAGAGTAGCCAAACCCAAGGTACAGCCCATGGTCATAAGGGATCGTCCTGACGGACCTTGGAAAGAAGTAGGTTTGGACATTGTTGGCCCTATCGGTTACGCTAGTACAGAATGGTACATACTGGTTCTTGTTGATTTTTATTCAAGGTGGCCAGAAATAGCTATCACACGTGGTATTGAAACGAAACATGTCATTTCGTTCCTAGAAAAGCTCATTGCCAGGGAAGGAATACCTTCCAGCATTCTTACGGACAATGGTATCCAATTAGTTTCTAGGGAAATGGAAGAGTTCTTATCCAAGCATGGTATTAAACACAAAAAATCCTCCTTATACCACCCAGAGACAAATGGTATGGTTGAGAGGTTCAATCGTGTGCTCAAAGAAACCATTGAAATGGCTAAGTCGTCTAGTTTGGACTGGCGTCCTGAAGTTTGGAAGAAGGTTGAAGTCTACAGATTATCCCCACATGCTGTCACCAAGAGAACACCTTTTGAGCTCTTTAGAGGTAGGTGTGCCAATTCTATTGTTACTCCCCCATGGGTTAATGATATGCAACCAGACAGATTTATGGAAAATGAAAAAAGTAATTGGGAGCTAGCAGAGTCCAAGAAGATTGAATATAGAAAGAAGGTTCATGATTTGAGGAAATGTGTTAAGAAAACGGTAGTCAAGGTTGGGGATTGGATTCTCATAAAAAATCCATCTAATAAAAAGTCTTCAACTGCATTTTTGAAGCCAATCCAAGTCATCAAGACTTTCGACAATGCTGTTAAGACTGCTGATCACCGCATATGGAATTTGAACAGGGTGGTGGTGGTTAGAAAGGAGTTTGTTTCTAATTCTAACAATTCAAATTCTAACAACTCTAGTAGTGTGTCTCCTCCAACTCAGAATGCTCCCAATGTCGTTCGGAAGTCTTCCAGAGTCTCTTGTTCTCCAAGGTATCTAAATGATTTTGTTAAGTAAGATACATATTGTTTGCTCTTTTGTCCTGTAGGTAAGCTTTTGCACTTTATAATTTGCTCTATTCTTTTAGAAATGTACATTTGTTTGTTGTTTATTAGGAAGGGAGATGTGTGACATCTTAGAGTCCTTTGCCTGTTGCTAGGGACTATAGAATGTGATGATGTGAATAGCTGTGACTGTTCACTAGGAGCTGAGCTGTGTAACCTGAAGCAGCAGTTTGTAGCTGCTGTGCGTGGATGGGATCCTTCCTATGAATAAACCTGCTTACAATAGAAATCTGGAGTGATCAGCCTTTATTACACATCCTTTATAGATCCTGATGTCTCCAGGGTCAATCTACTGTCCTAGAACATTGCTGCGCTGAAAAGGAACTTTGATTCACTCTTGATGGTTATCAAGGATACGAAAGTTGCAATCGCTGCCATACAAGAAACCATGGAAATGGACAACTGGGTGCTGCCTGACTATGTTGATTTCAATTTTAAAGCAGTAAAGGGGCAATAAGGGCATCTTGCAGGGGGAACTAGCTTTTTGAATATCTGTTAAAAATTATGTTGTGGCACCTGACTTTTTTAGGCATTCCCCTAACTTTCTAGAACTTTCTTGGCTTCCTTCAACTAAGATATACAAATGGGGCCACAAGGGGTGGCCTGACTTGATACTTACACTTCCCTCCAAAACAAAACAAAGAAAAGCAACTTAAGGAGTTGGCATTATTATAGGATAAGATTCAATTGTCACTCCCCTATGTGCCTATTCTTAGGATGGGTGACCTAAGTGTAAAGATCCCTCCTAAACAGCTGAGGAAGGTTATCCAAAGGGACAAAGAAATTGCATTGAACATTCCCTGCCACGTCTTGGGGAGTCAGGGGAAGATGGGTCTGGTAGGCAAATAAGGACGCTATATTACAGCTAAAATATGACTATAATAAATGGTTGGAGTTCGGGGGATCAGCCCTTTCAGTCGACATTTGATGATTGGAGGAAGACGTCTTTCATTGAATATGGAATTATTAATTAATATTATTAATATTGATAGAATCTGATATCACGCATGAATCACCCCTCCAGGGGTATCTCAGTGCTCAGTCAACTCAAAACTGAGTTTGCGATCTAGAACAGTACTGTTTTTTTGATTCAAAATCTTTTACTTGGTTTTACAAAGAAACACAAATTTGCAGCTTCCCCGAGCTCAATACACATGCCAAGATAATCAGTAAGCTAAAGACAATACACAGCTTCCCCACAAATTCTCTGCATGACTGTTAGTCTTACTTAGGCGCAGACTTCCTGTCATTGCAATGCCTTACATGCATAATTTGAAGGTCTCATGTTTACTCTGCGCTCTACAATCAGGAGCTAACAAGTAAAACATGCCTTAAAACAACAAAGACATTTAAGCGGTGCCTACTGCACGCGACCCTAATGTAGACGAGGGGAGAGTAGGGAGGGCGCCCTTCGGACCTGGAGGATCTGAAAGGTCCAACATTCAAAGCTCGGGGGAAGTGTGAGGCTGCCCCGGAGGAGTCAGTTGAAGGCCCGGAGACCCAGAGCTCCCGAAGAAGGAGGAGCGGGAACCTGACTATAATATCAGGAAGAGGTGGAGGGCCCGAAACCAAGCCCACCAGCAAATAGCGGTAACCCCTTCAACAGGTAACCCACCAGGGCACTCCAAATGAAGTCAAAGCTCTTGCAGGAGTATTTAATACATCTGTCATCCGTTCGAGGGAGAGTGTTCACCATAAGTGGGCATGCCATTGGGTTAGAGAGGGAGCCTCCGGTTTCTTCCGTGCTGGTGCTATTGCCATTTTGACCACCCCCCAGGCGAAGCCACATAATAGAGCGGTCTCCCTGTGCTTGATGCTTCATACTAGGGTCTTAAATCCCCAAAAGTGAGTGTTCTGGGGAAGCAGGGATTGAGTACCCCAGAATCCGTTTGATTTGGGACAGAATTTCCATCCAGAAGGGTTAAATGGAAGGGCAGTCCCACCAAATGTGACGGAAATCCCTCAAAGAGCTGCATCACCTCCAAAATCTGTCGGAAGTGTTTGGGAAAATGGTATGCAGTTTCTGGGGGTGGAGGTACCATTCATACATTATTTTATAATGGGCTTCTCTCAAGAACATGAAGTGGTTATATTTAGCAATGTCTTTGTATAGGGAGCTCCACTGCTTCTCTGTTATGGAAGTGTGCAGCAAGTCATCCCAGAATCCCCTATGGCACGTGGCTTGATGAGGGCCCGCTGTGAGAAGGAGAGGGTACAGAAAAGATATGCAGCCTTTAGTTGTATTGCCCGTTTGGACAAACCTCTCTCATGGGAGCAAGTCCCTGGACGTGGCTAGTTGCTCTTGGGGTTGTTGCACCCAGTGTTCTAATTGGGAATAGTGGTATTCTTCTGTAGGGGGTAGCTTAAAGAGAGCAATGCAGTCTGCGAAGGAGCGTACTTCTCCTCGCTGAAAGAGGTTAGCTAGCATAAGGCATCCACACTCCCTCCACCTGTAAAAAGGGCCCTTTAGCATTGCTTGGGGAAAGGCAGGGTTGAAATGGATAAGGGTGTGGGGGGAAGGAAAGGTTGTTAGATGCAAAGTCTTGGTTACGCTGTCTCCTACTTTAAGGGCGGCGGTGGTGGGGATACCTAAATAGACATTGTTTGGTCTGTCTTGTTTCGGTTTCCATTGTAAGTCCCAAATGGTTCTTCCCGCTATCTGTCTGTCCATATGGAGCCAGTGTCTTTTTGGGGCTTTTAGGGACCACTCGGCCAGGACCCAGATGTGAGTGGATCTATAATACAGACGGAAATCAGGGAGAGACAAGCCTCCCTCCAGGCGTGGCATTGTCAATAACCTCTGGGATAAGAGGGCTCTGTGCCCCTGCCAAATAGTGTTGTGGTCATCCTCTTCAACTCTGTGAATACTTCTTTGTCCATCGTAATTGGAAGACCCTGGAACAGATAGAGGAGGTGAGGTAGGACGTTCATCTTAATGGCGTTTATTCGGTCTATCCATGTTATGTATGTAGCTCCATTTTTTAAAATTGGCTTTGAGCTTCAAAAAGGAGGGAAAAAATTGCCTTGTAGCAGTCTGTTGGTTTGGGGGTGTTTTTAATACCAAGGTAGGTGATCTTTTTTGCGGGCACAGCAAAACAGTGAATTTTACTTGGTCTCTGTCATCAGTGCGTGGGGCTTAGTCAGGCTGAGCAAACCCCGCCACCCATTCAAAAAGATGCAGCTCTGCCAGTATAGCTGGTAATAATGCTCTAGGATTAGAAATGGGTAACAGCACATCATCTGCGAAGAGAGATATTTTATGTTCATCGGGGCCGAATCAAATACTGCTGATTGCTGGGTTAGATCTTATCTGTACTGCGAAATGGTTAAATACAGAGGGCAAAGAGCATGGGAGATAGGGGGCAGCCCTGTCTTGTGCCCCGGGAAAGAGTGAAAAAGTCTGAGGCCACTCACTTTACTAGAACTTGGAATCTTGGGGAGCAGTAGTTGGGTTTCACCATACCCAGGAAGGTCTCTCCACGCCCAAAGAGGCATAGGGTGCACATTAGGAAGGGCCAGTCGACCCGATCTAAGGCCTTCTCTGCGTCCAATGATAAGAGGGCAGCTGAAATGCATTCTTTTTTTTTACATTATCGATTAGGTGCATCATTTTATGAATATTAGCATGGGTCTGGCGTCCTTTAATGAATCCCGATTGGTCGGGGTGAATGAGGGTAGGTAAGATATCTTTAAGCCTGCTGGCCTAGCCTGCTGGCCAAGATCATGGAGTACAGTTTAGCATCTAGGTTCAGTAATGCTATGGGCCTGGTTAGTGTCTCCCCCATGGATGGAGATACCTGTTGGGTAGTTACTATGACGTTGAAAAGGTCAGTGAGATGGGGAGTTAACTCGGCTGTGAACGTACGGTAGAACTGGGCAGTCAACCCGTCAGGTCCTGGGGCTCTCAGGCGTTTGAGGCCATCTATTGCCTTTTGAACCTCTTCTCTGGAAATAGGTCTGCTAGGCTCATCGGGGCAGATTTACAAGCCCCCTGCGTGGCTTTTCCTGTCCTTGTAAATATGGCCCATTTACATGCAGAACTTTGCGTGAAAGGGGCGTTCCATGGGTGTTGTTGTGGGCATTATCACGCAACACCCATGGAACCAGACACATTTCCAGATTTACAAGGAATCGTAAATCTGGAAATGTGTCCGTATGCTGTGCCACCCTATGGGTGGAGTAGCAAGGCGCAACGAGGAGAAATGTTTTAATTTCTCCTTGTTTTTTCCTCTTTCAATGCGTGCTGTATGCTACAGCATGCATTGAAAGAGGAAAATGCCTGTAATGATTGTTTTTGTGCAGGAAGGGGCACCTTCCTGCACGAAAACAATCTCTCCATGACGCAGGCATCCTTGCACCATGGTGCAAGGGTGCCTGTGCTGGCGCATGGCAGCTGTTTGTGCACCAGCGCAAGGGAGAGCACAGGAATGCAACATATTATTCTAAATACTTTGCATTCCTTTGCTCTGAAAGGGACTCAGTGCGGCACAGCCAAATGGCTTGCGGAATGCAGTGAGTCACTTTCTCGTAAATCTGCCCCATCATTCTTGGTTGGGGAGACCTGTGGCAGCTTTAGTGAGTCCAGGTACTGAGATTCGTCCTGCTCTAGTAGGGCATTAGCTGCATAGAGTGAGCAGTAGAATTCACGGAAAGCCCTCTCTTTCCCCGCTGGCTAATATGAGTAGTACCGTTGCCATCAACTATTTGTTTAACATATTCTTTTTCTTGTTTTGCTCTAAGCTGTCATGCTAGTAGGGGGCCTATTTTATCAATCCCATCACATCCCCGGGCCTGGAGGCGCAAAATGGATTTTCAGACCTAATGGTGTGTATTACCTGAAGTTTCCCCTTTAGTTTAAGGTCTGAACGGATGGACGGAGCGACCTTGTGTGCGCTCTCCGCATGCCGCACCTCCAGGACAACATTTCCGGAGTCTGTTGCTTTTTTAAAGAGGTAGCTAGGGTGATTCATTTTCCCCGTATGACAACCTTGAAGGCGTACCAATTATTCAAGTGGGAGGTGTCTGTGGGATCATTGACAGCAAAGAAGTATTTAATTGGCTTCCTCAGATCATCCCGGAGGAGACGATCTCTGCTAAACATATTGGGAAAGTACCATCTAGTGAGTTTGGAACGTGGAGCCGGCCAGTTTATCAAGACTTCCAGCGGGCATGGTCTGAGAGACATATCGGGTGTGGGTGGGCACCTGAAATCATCTGTTGGAGTGTTTGACTAGCAAAAATATGGTCAATCCTAGAGTATGATCAGTGGGAGTGAGAGAAAAAAGAGTAATCTTGCGTTGAAGGATTGAGAACGCGCCATGTATCCAACAGCCCCATGCTTTGTAAAGAGGATTTAAGAGAATGCTTAAGACTCCTCCCGCTGATCTCTGTGGGTAGGTAGTGTCTATTAGAGGGCCCCAGATGAGATTAAAATCTACCAACAAGATAATATCCCCCATGGTGAATCCTCTAAGGTGGTTAAGAAGGAAAGGAGAAATTCCGATTGCCCTGCTTTGGGAGCATAGACCGTAGCTATGGTGCATGGCCATCCCAGCAATACCCTTGTAACCATCAGGAACCTCCCCGTCTTGTCAGTTTTGATGTCATGGGGTTGAAAGTGAATTGAGGAATGAAAAAGGAGGGTGACACCATTCTGTTTAGTAGTGGCTGAAGAGCAGAAAATGTGTGTGTAGGTTTTGTGTTTTAAGCGGAGGTCATCTCCTTTTTTAGGTGGGTTTCTTGTAGAGCTACAATGCGAACAAACTGGTCCCTGTAAGAATTTCTAAAATTGTTGACTATTGTTAGGGGAGTTGAGGCCCCTTACATTTCATGACATACACTTAACTGCCATTTAAATAGTGGCGTGTAGCACCTTAGTTAGGGCATATAATCTATTGGGTTGGCCCAATCACCAGTCCTCCCGGTCCCAAGCCCACCCGTTCCCCCCAGCAAACCAAGCGAATATGCAATATACTAGGCACTACGTGAGAACACTAAAACGGAAAAAAATAACTTTTGACTGAGAAGGCTCCAAGGTGATAAGGTTAGTTCACTCTTGGCGACTCTAGGGGTGAGACCACTTCCGCTCCAGGAGCCACATTTGCACACATGTTTGGACACTAGTTTCCTATAACAAATTGACTTTTGAGCTGGATTGAGTCACAGAGAAAGTTAAATTGGCAAGACAAACACCTGAATGTTGTCATAGTCCGGTAAAGGAAAGGTGTTCATCTTCTCTGTCCCTCTCTTCCCCCCTCCCCTGACCCGTATCCCGGGAACTCAGTGCCGGGAGAGTCTTCAATTATGTCTCTTCTCTCCCAAGACGCCATCTTTATTTGAACTGAGTGGCCGAGGGGACCACGTGTCATGACCCTGGGTCGTGGGTTGGAGTTCTAGATCATGTCAGCACCTTGTCGTCTTGCTACCTCTTTTGGGTGTCTGCCAGGGACCCGGTGAGTGTTGTTTGCTCTGTATGGTCTCTCCCTGAAATGGCTGCCTGCAGCTGTGGAGATTTCTCGAGGCCAATCAGGGCCGCCGCTCCCTCCACGTCTGTGAAGTGATGTTGTTTGTTACCAAATGGGAAGGCTATGCCAAAGGGATAAGTCCAGCGGTACTTCATCTGGTGCTCCCTCAATGCTGCTGTGATCGGATGGAACTGTTGTCTGCGTACCAGGGGGGCCAGGGCAACGTCTTGGAAGATAGAACATGTTGCGGCCTGAAAAGTGCCTGTATCACTGCTCCTGGCTTTCCGGAGGAGCAATTCCTTGATTTGAAAGGAGCTACATTTGGCCAATATGTCTCTTGGGCGTCTGTGGTCTCCTGGAAGCCGTGGGCCCACCCTGTGCACTCACTCCAGCTGCACCTCTAGTCCGACATCTCCCAGGACACCGGAGAAGAGGCCCACCACGAATGTTTCCAGGTCAGCGTGCTCACTTCCCTCAGCCAGGCCTCTCACACCTATATTGTCTCTATTATTATTATTAGTCCGATTTGTAGCGCGCATGGCTGCCCCAACTACGGGACATCCCAGCGCGACCCCAACCAAGACCAACGTCCCGGTGACACAAGCAAGATATAAGCTAGGAAAATGTTAATTTAACAGAGCCGGAGAAAAGACAAGTTTTTCTGGCTTTGCGAAAGGCCAAGTGCTTCTGAATTACTCTGATGGAAACAGGCAGTGAGTTCCAGAGTTTGGCCGCCAAATTCCGAAAGGAACGGCCGCCTGCTCTAGCTTTAAAGACACAGGGAGTACAGACCTGGGTACAGCCAGCCGATCTCAATAGGCGTTGCGGAACATATAACTTGAGTAAGTTGGACAAACGCACAGGGGCCTGACAGGACAAGATTTTATGCGCCACACATAGTGCTTTAAACTGAATACGTTTTTCAACAGGCAGCCAGTGTAGCTTAGGGAGCAGAGAAGCAACTGAGCTGGACTTTGGAGGTGCTACTAGCAGCCGGGCTGCAACATTCTGGACCCTCTGCAGGCGCTTAATACTGGCCTTATTAGCGCCCAAATAAAGGACGTTTCCATAGACCAGCCTGGACAAGATTAAAGCCTGGATTATGGTTTGTCGCACTTTAGGGGGAAAAAAACCTAACAGGGGTCTAAAACCCCGCAAGAGCCCAAAACACACCCCTGCCACTGCTTTAGATTGAGCTTCAAACGTCAGACCCTGATCAAACCATACCCCTAAGTTCTTCACAATAGGGCGCGGGTTTAAGACGCTCTGGCCAACACTGTTCGGACCATAGTTCGCGGTCCTTCCCGAACAGTAGGATCTCTGATTTGCTGGAGTTAAGCTGCAAGTAGTTGGCCGCCATCCAGTCAGCCACTGCTAGAAGATCTTCCTTGAATTTCTCCAGATTGTCACCGCAATTGTTAGAGAAGGAGATCATCATTTGGGTGTCATCAGCATATGGCGCCAGCCCTCTATTTTTTGCTACCGCAGCCAGGGGGCTAACATAAATGTTAAACAAAAGCGGGCTCAGAACTGAGCCCTGCGGTACCCCTGATGCAGAGCAAACTCCTGAGAATGGAACGGAGGCACAGACACTTGAAAGGGCCTTCCCTCTAAGAAGGAGCAAAACCAGCCCAAAGCCTCACCCTTAACACCAATTTCTTGCAAACGAGTTAGTAAAATTGCATGTGAAATGATGTCGAAGGCGGCACTTAGATCTAAAAGGATCAGGGCCTCTGACTCACCCCTGTCCAGACTATCCCTGATAGCTTCCGTTACTACCAATAGTGCAGACTCTGTCCCATGACGCGCTAGGAAGCCATGTTGAGAGGGATCCAGAATGGCATTCTGTTCGATGTACTCAGAAAGGACAGAGTTAATATGAGATTCAGTCACCTTTGTCAAAAAAGGCAGCTGAGAGATTGGCTGATAATTGCTTGGTTCCACGGGATCCAAGGAGGTTTTCTTGAGCAGTGGAATGACTTTGGCATGTTTCCATACCTTAGGAACCACTGCAGATGACATAGACAAGATCACCAAACCCAAATCCCAAGGGGAGATCACGGGGCGAAGCTGATGAAACAAGGCAGGGGTCAAAGGATCTGCCGGAGATCCTGACTTTTCAGGCGGAGTTCGTCGAATTTGTTGGATGATAGGGATGGAAAGGATACCAGACTGATACCCACCATTGGGCCAGGGATTTTCGGAACCTCCCTCCCAGCACGCAGATCTGCCAGCGGCAGGTTAGAATAAATCTGCTCAACCTTGTTCACAAAGTAATGAGCCAACTCACTACACTGTTGGTTAGAGACGATCGGGGAGGTTACCACTGAACCTGCACTTTTCATACCTTTGAGCAAGGCGAATATCGACTTAGCCGGATTAGTACTTGTCTATATTGTCTCTACAGGAGGGGTTTTCAAAATCCTCGCATTTTAGCAGGGTAGGGCTCAGTTGGGTGGTCAGATCGGCGGTGCTTTCTTCCAAGGGTATCATTCGGCCGTGGAGCTCCTGGCATTTCGTCCCTAAGTCCAGGGTGCGGGTACCGACCGAGTCCACGTCTGCTTTAAGCGTGACTAGCTTTGTTCCCATCTCTGCTCTAAATGCATAGAACGAGGCGCCAGTGTTGGCCTTGATGGCTTCACTGAACTGCCTCTTGCACTTTTTCAGAGTTGCTAGCAGGTTTTCTCAAGTGAGCGCCATCCCGGCAGTTGTGTGAGCTCCCCCCTCTTTCTCCACACAGGACCCAGTTGAGGTAAAATAGCAATAGACTCTATTAGTTTGAGTCTTTTTTTGCTGTGGCATAAGGACGAGTACCTCAGTTAGTGTGGTGCTACCCCGATCAGTTTGTGAGTTTGGCATGGTCTAGGTAGTTTGTGGCACGTTGGGGCATTTACCCTCAACCCGTGACCCCCTGTCGCAATGGTGCCCTAGGTGGTTGTTCAGTTTGGCTTAGTGGGCTGTTTCACCAAAAATCCCTGCTGGCCACTGGTTTGTGCGTCAGTGTCTGTTAGGTGGTCTCTCCTTCACAGGGCCTACCCCTCCAGGGCAGGCCTGACTCTGTGCAGATTTAGCCCCCGGTTTGGGTCCCACAAGGTGTGTGAGACCCTGCTGGTGCCACGTTAGGATCAGACAGTTTCGGTCTGTCCTGTCAGGAGATTCTTCAATGCTTCGGTTCCCCTATGATGCCCACGATGTGGTTGGGAGGCACGCCCGAAGTGGTCTCCCCTTGCTACTTGTTAGTGCAGTCCCACCTGAATTTACTTTGCCCGTGGGGCCTCCCTTCTTAATGGCTTTGTGAAGCGTGGGGATGTCTAGCCACTGGCTTGCCTTATGTTGTCTGGTAGTCGCTCTACTCTCCGCACACCCCCCCATTCAGTCCAGGCCCAGATCTCTGCAGCATGAGCCCCAGGATAAGGTCCCACGAGATCTTGGGGGCCATGCGGGCACCATTTTAGGGTCAGGCATTGTCGGCCTAACTCACCGAGAATCTCTCCAGTGCTTCAGTTCCCAGCGAGGGCCCAAGATGTAGTTGGGGTAGCAAGACCAAGACACCCCCAAGTCTCTGCTGCTTAAGGGCACGTTCCCTCTTGAATTTAAAGTTGCTCATTGAGCCATCCTCCGTTACGGTCGCGTGGAATAAGGGGGTGTATGCCGAATTTGCCAAGGCTCGAATCTTGCCGCCTCCCCGCCTTGACCTCCTGTATTCCGCGCCAGGGAGGGATGAGCTGCATGCTGGTTCCTCCTCAAGATGCTTGACCACATCCACAGACCAGGACCAGTATTTTTGCCGCGGCGATCAGCGTTCGGTGGGCACTGCTGCCATTGTGAGACTCTCTCCACCACACAGGATGTCTCACAATGGGCTTGAAGCAGGCACTCCTTGGCGGTTTAGTTTGTGTCCTCTTGCCACGGCGCACTTTACTACTACATCACAGGTGGTTTTCACAGCATTCTGCGCACCGTGGGGACCAGATTCATGGGGTTCTGAGCGGAGCCGATTGGAGTGACATCTTCGCGGCCATGATGGCTGGCCACGTCCCTCAACAGTACTGTTTTTAATGCTATCCTGAAGTTGGTATAGTTAGGGCAAGATCGAAGAGAGAAAGGCAAACTGTTCCATATGGCGGGTGCCACATAAGAAAAAGACTCTGCCACCACATATAGAAAATGAATGCGAGGAATTTACAAGCAGCTCTTGAGTTTCTGACAACAATATTGGGATCCTTTTCCCTAAAGTTCAGCAGATTTCAAAAAGTAACACTTTCCTTTAGTGGCAACTAGTGTAAAGATTGTGGAAGAAGAGCCGAGGGCATTCTGGAAGGCTGGTCACAGATCAGCCTTGCGGGCGCATTTTGCACAACTGGTAGTTTGGCTATTAAGGACTTGTTGACAGAAGCCAATAGTGTATTTCTGTACTTACCACAAGAGCCTGCACCAAAGTCTTTCTGACTGTCAGAGGGAGAAACGGTAGGGCTTTCTTTAGCAGGCATGAAGTAGAAAAGCAAATGCTTGTGGTGGATAGAACATGCTCCCTCATATTGAGTCCCTGGTCAACCTTAACACCGATGTTTTTTGCTACCTTACTGGGAGAAGGGGGCTTGCCTAACTCCAGAGGGCACCAGTCTGAAGACCACAGATCTTGGCCTTTCCCAAACAGAATAATTTTGATTTTACCTGGGTCAATTGGAGAAAATGATCTATCATCCAGCCAGCAATCACCTTCATACCAGCCATAAAGTGAGCCTTTGCGTTGTCAATGTCTCCCTCGAGAAAAATGACCAATTGTGTCATCCGCGTAAGACACGGTTTCAAACCTGTGAATTCTAATGACTTTGGCTAGGGGTGCCATGTAAATGTATGGTTCAAAAAGGAGAACTGCGGCACCCCTTTATCATCTAGCCTTGGTTTGGAATTAGAGGTACCCAGTGAGATGTATTGTCTTTTATCTTTCATGAAGTCCTGAAACCAGGCTAGAGCCAAACCCGCAATGTCAATCTCTTGTGGGTTTGAGAGTAGCTTTGCATCGGACACCATATCAAAAGCAGCAGATAGGTCTAAGGATACGAGTATGGCCGGGGCATCTGCATCCAGTGAGCACCTAATGATAGCAGGCAGTGCTTTGTTCAGCTCTAAAACCTGATTGTAAGGGGTCCAAGATCTGGTTAACTTCAAGATACTTAGTCAGCTGTTGTTGATTAAGTTTCCGGGATCTTGGAGTGATTAGCTGATCGGCCTCGCTAGACTTCAAATTTCGAGATGGTCTAGATTCCCTCAATCTAGCTTCCAGGAAACTGGGGTCTTTTCCGTTTAGGCAACTAAATGCATCCAACATACCTTGAAGCAAATACACTCCTGGATTAGAAGCCAGTGAAGCTTTCTCAGGAGGTGAGTGACATGTGAGAGCAAGGCTAGGGAAAGATCAGTCTTGCAGCTAAGTTCTGAATGATTTGTAGTCTGTGTAGGTCAGTACGAGGGAGACCTGCATATACTGAATTAGCATAATCTAATTGCGAGGAAACAGCTGCTGTAACAATAAGTTTCCTAGCATTAAACGATAACACAAGGGCAATTTTGCACAGCGTCTTTAGTACATAGGAGCATTTAGAAACAACTTCCCCTATCTGAGGTTTAAGCTACGGAGTGCCGTCTATCACTAACCCAAACTTTTAACAGAAGGCGATGGGATGGGTGAGACCACTGGGGCAGAAGCTATTGCTCCATTGATTAATCCCATATGTAAGAAGAACGATTTCCATCCAATTGTGTCTGCATTCTGCTTGAACTCGTTAGTTGCTATCCAACTTGTAACACTTCTTAAAGTGCTCTGGAATTACTATAGCAATCAGCTGTGTAGTTCATATGACATGATATTAAATTAAATATTAACACAGCCGTTCTTATATTGTTGTGCTGATTTGCTCCAATTATAAACTGTTGAAAGGGACCACTGTTTCCTTATAGTTACCAGTGGACCTGCAGCACTTATTAATGCCACCCACTTAAGTAACCCCTTAAAGAATGTCCCAGGACTGTCACTGCAGCCTGTATGAAGTTTTAAACTGCCAATTCAACTTAGCAAGATAGCCCCCTTGCCTAGGGTAGCCCCTAGGGCAGGGTGCATTATAAATAAAAGTCTGCCCATGTACTTTTAAGTTTTCCATATTCTAGGAGTAGAAAAATTCCTACATTTGTTTTTTCACTACTGCCTATTTCTTCCATAGGGTTGCCTTATTAGATTTAACACATGCTTAAACGTTTCATGTTTGGTGCCTGACAAATTGTAATTAAAACTCCTCTTTAATAGTAAAGTTAGATTTTAAGTTACAATTTTAAAACTTTTAGAAAGTTTGCATTTTACTGCCCTAACTATTTGGTGTCTGCAGCCTGTCCCTGGGTCACATAACTTAGTGCAGTTGGCAGTAAGGCTTTGTTTATTACTCCCAGACAGCCACAAAATAGAGGGATTCAGTGTGCATGGATGGGCCATCATATGACATGATGGGGGGTAACTGAATAGGCTCTTCTGTGCCTTCACATTAAGGTTTATGCAGCCAACATGGGGCAAGGGCGTAGGAGTCAGGAAGTTTCAAGCACTTGAAAGGGAATTCTGTAAAAAACTCTCCTGCGTCAAAGGAGGCACCGGGTAATAAAATAGGACCCTCGGACCCACTCTTGAATACACCTCTGAACCTGTGGAAAATTCAGATGCAGTGTTGTACTGTTCAGAAAGAAGGATTGGTGCTCTGACACCTATTGCCCTGCTTTCCTGCTGCTGTTCTGCCATGCTGAATGTGTAAGAAGGACTGGACCTGCACCTTGAACCCAGGACTCTCAGAGTGACTCCAAGGGCTAGCTGGCCGGCATCCTGGTCAGAGAGTCAGGGACAGAAAAGCCTCCAACAACCTTGAACCGAGCACCTGGGCTCTGTCTGCTTTGAGTCATAACACCCATGTGGTACCATCCTCAACAGGGGATTCCGCAATGTTCGGTTAACCAGGATTGAAGGTAGTTTTTTTACTGGGTCTAACTGGGTCCCTGTATCTGGCCAGTGCTCATCGTAGTCAGCCTCAACTTGTGGCTTTGTCCCGGTCCAATGTGACAAAGCACATTCACAGCAGCTCCTCAGGGACTGTGAGCCATTTTATAGGAAATAATGTAAACTTGAGCACCCCCAAGGTGTTGGAGTGGTTTACATGAGCGCTAGTTACATTGCACAAGATCAGATACATTTTTGGGGGCATTATTATAGATCGTAAACTCAGTTTTACAAAAGCACCAGTTACATTTCACAAGGTCAGGTTAATTTTTTTGTTTTTAGTGGCACGGAGATTAAGTAATGCCGACGCCGTCCCTGTTTATTCATTATTTTTTGGGGAGTATTTTGTTGTTGTTGCTGCGTCCAGTGCTCCTAAACCTAGGGGCTGGGACACAGGTTAGGCAGTGGGCTTCCTGGCAAATAGATGATGCAAGCAGTGTTTGCAATGGAAAACTCTGGAGAAGGGTGAATAGAGGTTTGGAGGAGGAGGGATGTGACGTCTCTGCCATTGGAAAGTACTTCACTGCTTTAGTAGGCCGAGACTAGGCAGCACATGCACTTTCTCTTTGAGACATGCTGTTTCACTCAATGGGCTTTCAGTCCTCCCTTCGTCTTTTTATTTGTCCCTCCAATTGTCATCTAAAAATGCTTTCTTGCTAGTGGTTAATCCTTCCTCTTTGTCTCTCCTTTCGTGTTTAGTTTCCCCTCACAGAGCACCGCCCTATCACTGTTCAGAAAACGCTGCTGTATTTATTTGATGATTTGGGAGACTATTTTTTCTTTGATTCCTGCTCGTGTCACTGTTTGCCCTTCTTCAGTGGTTTCAGCATCGACGCCTGTCACTTAATTTCCATGTCAGGTTCAAATAACTAGATGAAATGACAGATGCTTTAGATGATGTTTTCAAAATCGTCTCTTGAAATTTTCTTTGACTTCAAAGTGCAAGGATTTCCCCCAAACCTCTCCCACCTCTCTGTTTGTTGCTTTAGTGAGCCTCGTTACCGGACCTTCAGGAGCCCAGCCTTGCAGCACAGTTAAGGGCAAGGCTTTAGTAAATACTGTCACATTTTCTCTGGTGCTTATTTAATGTGAACTCAAGCAACCCGAAGGAGCGTCCTTCAAGGGCACTAGTTACATTGCACAATGCCAGATCAATTTGTGGCAGCATTTTTATAGAGCACAAACTCAACTGACTCAAAAGTATTGAAGCATATTACAAAAGTGGCAATTACATTACACATGATTATGTTAATTTTTATGTTTTTAGGTGTGCAGAGATAAAGTGATGGAAACGCTGCCCATATTTCTTCATTATTTCCCCTCTACCTGACAAATGGAAGCCTTTTGTTGTTGTTGCTATGTCCAGAGCTCCTATAACCAGGGGGCTGGGACAGAGGGCGGGCCGGGAGCTTGCTGGTAAACCGTTATGGCCTTCTTTATGAGCCTTTTGCACCAGCGTTGCATCAAGTTTTGTGACACTGTGGCGGCGTAAAATATGCGCCGTACTGCGCCATATTTACAAAGTGACTCATATAGGTATATGCATCACTTTGTAAACCCCGGCACTACATTATACCTGCATCAGGTATAATGTACGCAGGGTGCATGGGAAAAAGGCTGGTAGTAGTGGCTCAGTGAAATTTATGAGATTTCACTATGCCACTTCTAGGATGCCACTGCGTCAAATTCTTATGCCTGCTTCACAGCAGGCGTAAGGAGTGATGGAGGCCCTTTCACATGGATCTTTCCCCATGTGAACGGATACATTGCTGGACCTTTTGTACCTAAAGATACATCAGGATTACTGATGCATCTATAAATCCTACTGTAAATACAGTGCATCCATGGTGTTGAAAGAATATTGGACTTTAACGCAGCGAGGCAACACTTTTCATAAATGAGGTCAATGGTGTGAGCAGTGTTTCCAAAGTCTGTAGAAGTGCGTCTGGTGAATGGAGGCCAGGGGGTGGAGGGATGTGACGGCCCCTCCATTGGATAGTAAAATCTAACATCCAAAACGATGCGGGTCCAATATGTGTGCACTGAAGAATATAAAATTGATACAATATTACTGAACGTATATATTCCACTCCACCTCCAGTGGCCCACCGTAAAAAAACCATTCTGGAACAAACAATATATCAATGTATGGAAGGAGTGGACAAGTACTCTGTCAACAATACATTATTGTAGTCCAAAGAAATTATTTTCTGAAGTCCAAGAAATTTCTTCCAAAAAGATTATTTTATTCTTTCAAATTATTTTCAAGTTGGTGCTCCAACACATTCTTAGAAGTCCAAACACAATCTTAGTTACATATAAACACAGCCAACGCGTTTCGTCCCCCTTGGGACCTCATCAGTGCTGCAAGAATAAAAAAGAAATTATCACTAATGAGTAAATCATTCGTCTCTATAACCCAATTCCTGCTTACAGTCAAATTAATGTTATCAAGTACATCTATAACCTATACATCCTGCCTATATGACAATCTTAAATTTGAAGAATGTACCTCTATATCCTGCCTAAATGACAATCTTATTTTTGAAGAATTTACCCAAAACCATACTCACATAATATTGAAAAGAATAACATGTTAATTTGTCATGCTGAGATTTAGATCACACAAAATGATCTGATAGAATATTCAGAACACATCATTGAAATCATTGCTCATGTACTTTATTACAATTCTCTATCCAATTTTGATTATAATAATCTCTCATTGTCGTTTCAATATATTGACCTGTCACATACCTCCTAAATAATGACACGACGGCTTTAAATGCCAACCTTGGAAGGATATCAGTATCATCCAGGTCTGTTATTTAGTTCTCATCAAATTAAACGTTAAATATGATTGTCAATTTTCTAATTGCAATTTATTTTAATATAATTCATTATTCCTAGACTTTATTATAATTGGCTGTCCCATTTCATCCTTTGTATCGTTAATTCTTTTTACGATAAGATAATCTATCGCATACCTCCTAAATATTACCGCGGTGGTGTGAAATATTAGTTCTGGATTAGTGCCAGTATCATCCAAGTCTTTGTTTTTCCATCAATTTAAAAGCTTTCTAAATAAGAAAAAATATAATAATCATATTATTCCCATATTACTATTTACTACAGTAGCCTCCGTTTCCCATCCTTAATCCTCACCTCATTCTATGTCCGTTCTAGTTAAATAGAGGGTATTCTCCACATATCGAGTCCTATAACAACATGACACAGAAGGACCAAATCAGTAGTCCTTTCTGAACCTAATTAGACAGAGCATCATCCTGAAACAACCAAATCTTCAGTTATATCCTCATACCTTCTATTCTGGCACTGGGTTCCTTGTGGCCTCCACCTCCTTTTGAATTACACCGCTATTACCTTGTGTCTTTTACTTTTCCTTTATATACTATTATTCAGCCAATCACGTGTCCCGCCATTCCCCTCCTTAATTAACATAAACAGTTTCCTCTCTGGTCCGTACGTTGTCAACCAATCAAATTCATTATTCAGCCTTCTCCATTGAACCACTATACTGGTGCGTAGAATGTTCCCCACAAATATCGTTGGCCAATCATATTTCTCACTCCCTTAGCTTGCAATTTGCATAACACAAGAGTGCTTCCTACTCGGTCCTCATACCATTGGCCAATCAGATCCGGCTTCCCGTATCCTTACTATTCTCAAGCATTCTCACAATCCATCATGATCGTGATGCACTGTGTCTTTAACTTAATGAATCCATTAGTGCTTCCTGCCCGGTCCGCATGGGAGCGGCCGCGCAAATCCAGCGTATTCCCATATATTTACTTCAACAGAACAATAATATTATCCAATAACTTTTACAGTTCAGCGCCACTAATTGTGAGTTCGTCAAGGCTTTACACTAATCCACGAGTGCTTCCTAATGCCGGTGGCCCATCAAATCAGGCATATATAATACTTGCTACCCTTGGGAACAGTGATCCTGTGTGCTTAGTTTTTTAATCTCAATTGATAAATCCAGTACTAAGACCACTGCAGTGGTATACAATTAGTCAATCGTAGATGCTTACAAAGTATAAACAACTAATCTTATTCTGTAAATAAATAACTCATCGAGAATACTGAATGATCCAAGCTAATTAAAATGCACCTTCTTACTGTATGCGTATCACAGGTTGCTATCACTTCCAAATTTAAAGTATACACTGTCTTATTTGACACATGAAAAAAATCCACAAATGATGGTACGAAGTAACCCTATGTCCAAACCGTCATACAAATACAGGCCCACATTTATGCATATACTATTGATTCCATCATTCCAAAAAGTAGTGGAGCTCTGTATTACTGTTAAGCCCCAGCTTCACTGATCTACAACGACTTATCCATCTAGCTTCATTTTGTCTAATCCTGAGTTCCCAATTACATCCTCTTTTTCCTGGTAAAATTTTCTGCATACCATGGAACTTAATACTGTTCTCCCCTGGATGTTTCTCTTTAATATGCAAATACAGAGGGGATCTGTTATCATGATTCATTATGGGTCTTCTATGTTCCTGTATCCTAAGCTTTAAACTACGCTTAGTTCTACCGATATAGATCTTTCCACAAGCGCATATTATGGCATAGATAACGCCCATGCTGTTGCAATTGATGAATTCCTTAATATTATATCTTTTCATAGTGTTATACATGAAATTTTTGATCTTATTGATGCGCATATCACACACATTACAAGATCCACAAGTAAAGAAACCATTCGGTGGTTTAGGCAACCAATTTAATTTCACATTTACTACAGGTTCAATATAATTCCTTGTGATCATTTCTCTTATAGTTGGACTACGTTTGTATACCACCCCAGGTTTATACCCAATAACATTGATTAAACCCGGTTCACCTCTTAATAGACCCCAATTTCTTCTCAGAGCCTTAAAAATTTCATTTTTTTGTGAACAATAGGTTGTCACAAATGATATTCGCTGGGCAGAGCTGCTTCTGTCTTTCTGTACTAAAGTAGCATTTCTCTCAACCTTCATTATCCTGCTCCTGGCTTTATGGAGAATATTTTTGGAATATCCTCTCTGTGACAATCGTTTGTGGAGATTGTCCAACTCCTTAATGAAATCAGTTTGTAAATTATAATTCCTGCGTATCCTCCCCTTCTCCCCATAAGGGATCCCTCCAATCACTGAAACTGGATGGGCACTTTCAGCCCTCAGTATAGAATTAGTAGCAGTGCTTTTTCTGAATAATTTACTATTGATGGAGTCCCCATCAATGAATAATTCCACATCCAGAAAATGTATCATTTCTGAGCTGCATCCCATCATAAAAGTGATATTAAAATTATTACAATTGAGATATAGCAAATACTCATTCAGTTTCTCAGTGTTTCCTCTCCAAATCATTAAAACATCATCAATAAAGCGGCCCCAAAACAGAATATAATCTGTCTATTCTGAAGCATTCCGACCCCAGGCATGCTCCCTCTCAATCCAACCCATAAAGAGGTTGGCATAAGAGGGAGCAAACCTGAAACCCATCGCTGTCCCCCTAATCTGATGAAACCACTCATCCTCAAAAAGAAAAAAATTATTGTTCAATATTAATTGACTCATTTCCACTAGCATCATAGAGTGGTCCCTCAAACTTGCACTGCGACTGCTTAGAAAATAATTCAATGCCTCCACACCTTTCACATGATCAATGCAAGTGTAGAGTCCAACCATATCTAGTGTGACTAGACTCATACCCTGTTCCCATTTAATATCTTGCAATTTGTTTAGAACATCCATAGTGTCCCTTATGTGAGACGGTAAGTTGGTCACCAATGGTTTTAAAAACATATGTTATGTTAAATATGTTATATTAAATATTTTTATAGCGCGCAATAGTTACTCCGAGGAGTGTCCCAGCGCGAAGCCAGGGGGGGGGAGAGCCAAAGTAGAGAGCTAAAGGAAACTTATGGAAACAGATAGGTTTTAAGGAGACGCTTAAAACAGACTGGGTCCTGCGTATTACGCAGGAAAAATGGGAGAGCATGCCAGGCAACGGCAGCTTTGACAGCAAGCGAGCAGCCCCCAATCCTAGACCGGGAGAAGCGCGGAACCCTAGCAAGTAAAAGAGCTGACGAGCGAAGTGCTCTAGTCGGAACATAAAAGGCAAACCGCCTCTGCAGACCCAAATTATGTAGGGCCTTGTGGGCGATGACCAAAGCCTTGAACTTAACCCTCTCAATCAGGGGCAGCCAATGCAGGGCATGAAGATGAACGCGAACACTACAACTTCTAGCAATGCCGAGAAGAAGCCTAGCGGCCGCATTCTGGATCACTTGTAGTTTATTCAAGGAATAGCCGGGCAGGCCAACATATAGGGCATTGGCATAGTCCAGGCGGGACAAAACCAATGCCCGAACAACCGTTTCCTTAGCCGATCTAGGGAGAAGAGGGAGAAAACTCCTAAGAACCTTAAGAAGGCCAAAACAACCGCCCGAGATCTTCTTCACCTGGACCGAAAATGACAGATTGTCCTCGAACCAAACTCCAAGGTTTTTAGCGGAGCTCCCATTAGAAGAGGGAGGGGGAAAATCCGGGGGCCAAATCTTACATCTAAAGTCCGAGGAGAAGTTACCATAAAGAAGGATCTCCGATTTGTCTTCATTGCACTTGAGTTGAGCCCTGCAAGCCAACCAAATACCGAAGACAAACACTTCTGCACAGGCAGAACGGAATCATCCCCCTTGCCCCAGGTGAAAAGAAGCTGGGTGTCATCGGCATAGGCTATCACCTTAGCCCCCAACTTCTCGGCCAGAGATACCAACGGTGTAACATAGATGTTAAAGAGGAGGGGGCTAAGGGATGAGCCCTAGGGGACGCTTGTAGAGACCTCCTGCTGGGGTGAGGCTGCGGGAGGCAGCCAAACCTGTTGGGTACGACCCTCCAGAAAGGACCTCAGCCAGGCCAGAGCCAAGCCAGAGACCCCAATCTCGGAGAGGCGGGAAAGCAGTCTGGCATGCGGCACCGTGTCAAATGCAGCTGACAGATCAAGCATCACCAAAGCTGCTTTGCCACCAGCATCTAAACAGTTCCGAATAGCCTCCGAGATCTCAACTAGCGCTGACTCCGTGCTATAAGATGCCCGAAACCCAGACTGGGCTGGGTGCAAGGCCTCAGATATTTCCACAAATTCGGAGAGTTGTCTAGTCACTGCCTTCTCACATACCTTAGCAAGGCTGGGGAGAAGGGAGATAGGACGGTAATTGCCGGGCAGTGAGGGGTCAAGGGACGGTTTCTTCAGTAAAGGAAGAATTTTGGCCTGTTTCCATTCCGGTGTAATAATAGCATTGACCTCCGAATTAATGGTCTCTGCGACTGCTGCCAGCAATCTGGCTGCTCAGCAATCCGAGGGCGAGCCGGACTTGAGGCCCTTAAGTAATTTGAGAGTGCTAGCAAGATCGACAGGAGAGAAGACCAACAGGACGTGGTTCAAGGCCCCCTGAAGAGGCACAGTCAGTCCATCTTCCATCCAGGAAGCCGCACACACCGGCAGGGACTGCTGTATCAAACGGATTTTATCCGAAAAGAAACAGGAGAGGGTGTTGCACCAGTCATCCGTGGCCGGGCCCGAACACTTAAGAGCGGCAGGGGATGTAAAACTCTGGACTATGTGGAAAATCTCCTTCGAATTATTACCAGCCTGCTCAATACGGTCTGTAAAGTATTGTTTTTTAGCCTGGAAGATGGCAGAGTAATAGATCTTTTGCCTGGCCCTCAGAGCGGCCTTGGCCAAAGGACAATACTTTTGGCGACGCCAAATCCGTTCCAGCTTTTTGCAATCTTGTTTGAGCAAGCGTAGCTCAGGCGAAAACCAAGGTTTAGATGGCGAAACTCTCGAGGACCGAGAGGAAGTGGGAGTAGCCAGCAAGGTCATAGACTTGTCTAGCCAGTTAGTAAAGCTAGCGAGACTCTCCACAAAATCACCAGTAAGGGTCGGCCTGGAGGCCGCCAGGGCCCCTGCCAAGGAAGCGGGCTCCACCTTCTTAAAGGCTGGTTTCCGCGAGATAGATTCGGCAGCATGGGGAGGGCCAGCCTTCCAGGAGAAAAAAGTGATGAAGTGGTCAGACCACACAAGGGGAAGAGGATCCTCTACTAGAATATTAAAATTAGAGCAAATAGGATCAAGGATGTGACCAGCCTGATGTGTTGGGAGGACAACCCATTGAGACATCTGGGCAAGCTGAAGCATATCTTTTAGAACAATAGCATCAGTACACGACCCTTGATCCAAATGTATGTTCAAGTCTCCGAGGAATAAGAACTGCGAAAAACGAAGCGCCCTAGAAATTAACTTATCGCCCCACTCCTGAATGGTGGCATTGGCAGAACCAGGGGGGCGATAGACCAGCGACCCCCCAAGTAGAAAATGGGGGGAAAGCCTGATACTAAAGTCTAACGCTTCTCCTGACCCCCAAGCATGAGACTCGCCCCTAATAAGCTCCCACTTTTCTCTGAAAATAACCACTACACCGCCACCCCTTCCTTCTAAGCGGTCAGCCCTAGCAACTTTGTAACCCGCAGGGATAGCCAGAGTGACAAAAGGTTCAGAGTTGGAATCGAGCCATGTTTCCGTGAGGAACAGAAGATCAACAGGGTGATCAGAGAGGAGCTCAAAGATGTCGGAGTGATGTTTTTTAAAGGAGAGTACATTGATTAAGGTGGCAGAGATGGACGGTGCCGTATCCAGCTTGGGCCGATGGCCTGGGGTGAAGGAGACAGCTGAGGAAGAGTCCGGGAGACAAAAACCAGATATAGTACAGACATGCTCCTGAACATCTGACAGATCGAACTGAGGGTGTGAGGGGCATAAATATCAACAAACTCTGACAAATGTTCAGTCATACTCCCAATACCCGATACTATCAGTCTCCCTGGAGGATCTGTTCTGGATTTATGCACCTTAGGCAGAGTATATATGAATGGAAAGGTGGGGTTCTTTATGAATTCCGCCTCATCTATAAGTCGTTGTAGATCGGTGGAGCTGGGGCTTAACAGTGATACAGAGCTCCACTACTTTTTGGAATGATGGAATCAATAGTATATGCATAAATGTGTGCCTGTATTTGTATGACGGTTTGGACATAGGGTTACTTTGTACCATCATTTGTGGATTTTTTTCATGTGTCAAATAAGACAGTGTATATTTTAATAATTTGGAAGTGATAGCAACCTGGGATACGCATACAGTAAGAAGGTGCATTTTAATTAGCTTGGACTATTCAGTATTCTCGATGAGTTATTTATTTAGAGAATGAGATTAGTTGTTTATACTTTGTAAGCATCTACGATTGACTAATTGTATACCACTGCAGTGGTCTTAGTACTGGATTTATCAATTGAGGTTAAAAAACTAAGCACACAAGATCACTGTTCCCAAGGGTAGCAAGTATTATATATGCCTGATTCGATGGGCCACCACCATTAGGAAGCACTCGTGGATTAGTGTAAAGCCTTGACGAACTCGCAATTAGTGGCGCTAAACTGTAAAAGTTATTGGATAATATTATTGTTCTGTTGAAGTAAATATATGGGAATACGCTGGATGTGCATGGCCGCTCCCATGCGGACCGGGCAGGAAGCACTAATGGATTTATTAAGTTAAAGACACAGCGCATTACGATCATGATGGATTGTGAGAATGCTTGAGAATAGTAAGGATACGGGAAGCCGGATCTGATTGGCCAATGGTATGAGGACCGAGTAGGAAGCACTCTTGTGTTATACAAATTGCAGGCTTAGGGAGTGGGAAATATGATTGGCCAACGATATTTGTGGGGAACGTTCTACGCACCAGTATAGTGGTTCAATGGAGTAGGCTGAATAATGAATTTGATTGGTTGACAACATACGGACCAGAGAGGAAACTGTTTATGTTAATTAAGGAGGGGAATGGCGGGACACGTGATTGGCTGAATAATAGTATATAAAGGAAAAGTAAAAGACACAAGGTAATAGCGGTGTTATTCGAAAGGAGGTGGAGGCCACGAGGAACCCAGTGCCAGAATAGAAGGTATGAGGATATAACTGAAGATTTGGTTGTTTCAGGATGATGCTCTGTCTAATTAGGTTCAGAAAGGAATACTGATTTGGTCCTTCTGTGTCATGTTGTTATAGGACTCGATATGTGGAGAATACCCTCTATTTAACTAGAACGGACATAGAATGAGGTGAGGATTAAGGATGGGAAACGGAGGCTACTGTAGTAAATAGTAATATGGAAATAATATGATTATTATGTTTTTTCTTATTTAGAAAGCTTTTAAATTGATGGAAAAACAAAGACTTGGATGATACTGGCACTTATACAGAACTAATATTTCACACCACCGCGGTAATATTTAGGAGGTATGCAATAGATTATCTTATCGTAAAAAGAATTAACGATACTAAGGATGAAATGGGACAGCCAATTATAATAAAGTCTAGGAATAATGAATTATATTAAAATAAATTGCAATCAGAAAATTGACAATCATATTTAACGTTTAATTTGATGAGAACTAAATAACAGACCTGGATGATACTGATATCCCTCCAAGATTGGTATTTAAAGCCGTCGTGTCATTATTTAAGAGGTATGTGACAGGTCAATATATTGAAACGACAATGAGAGATTATTACAATCAAAATTGGATAGAGAATTGTAATAAAGTACATGAGCAATAATTTCAATGATGTGTTCTGAATATTCTATCAGATCATTTTGTGTGATCCAAATCTCAGCATGACAAATTAACATGTTATTCTTTTCAATATTATGTGATTATGGTTTTGGGTAAATTCTTCAAAAATAAGATTGTCATTTAGGCAGGATATAGAGGTAAATTCTTCAAATTTAAGATTGTCATATAGGCAGGATGTATAGGTTATAGATGTACTTGATAACATTAATTTGACTGTAAGCAGGAATTGGGTTATAGAGACGTATGATTTACTCATTAGTGATAATTTCTTTTTTATTCTTGCAGCCCTGATGAGGTCCCAAGGGGGACGAAACGCGTTGGCTGTGTCTATATGTAACTAAGATTGTGTTTGTTCTTCTAAGAATGTGTTGGAGCACCAACTAGAAAATAATTTGAAAGAATAAAAGAATCTTTTTGGATGAAATTTCTTGGACTTCAGAAAATATTTTCTTTGGACTACAATAATTTATTGTTGACAGAGTACTTGTCCACTCCTTCCATACATTGATATATTGTTTGTTCCATTGGATAGTACTTTGCTGCTTTTTCATAGGCTGTACAATGCTCTTGTGATGCAGTCGCTCACAGAAGGCTAAAGTGCAGTTGACTTGCCTTGAGGCACTTGTATTTCTGTCTCTGCATTAAAAAGCCTAGGAATGAGTCCATAAATATTTCTTAAAGAAAGCATGTAATTATTGTATAGCTCTTCAATTCCTGGCGGCACAGCACCCAGATAATGTGCTGCATGGCTAAACCCAAGGATAAGACCATTTGGCTAGTTGGCTATGCCACTGCCTGTTTTATACTTGTAACACCTTAGAATAGAAACAGTATATTGGATGATGCAAGCAGCGTTTGCAATGGTCATTAGAACCACTTGGTTCAATTACATAGTTATGGTGATAATATTGTGGTTAAATCTTAATGAATCCCCAAAAATGTGCCTTCACATTCTCTCTTGTCACTCGTCCTTTTCCCTCCTGTATCTCACTGTTGCTGGCATCATGTACCCCATTGAGTAGTATAGGGATAGTTTGCGGAAGACATTGTGACGCAAAGGGTTAATTAGTTTGAACAGTGTAGATGAGCGGTAATACATGCAGAAAACCTGAACAGTACAGAGAGTTCATGCTGTTGCATCTAAGCTTGTTTTTTAGCATTCCACAGACGTGACTTTCTGCAGCTGGTGTGTTAAGAAGGTAGGGGAAGCGGGAAGTGTGGGAGAGAGGCAGCCGGTTATGTTGACCCTGAGAGAGTTCAGGAAAAAGCCAGAAGTGTCATGGCAGCCAAAGGATACATTCTGTTAGCACAGCTAGAAATTGCGAGAAGGAGACAGAATATGAAACAAGCCAAGCTTCGGGATATTAAAAGACAGATGCGTGTGTGAGGGAGATGAAGCTCGCAGATGGGGTTGTGCAAACTGCCATCGCCTGTAGGTGCCTCCTTGGCCGTGCTGTTCCTTGGCTGTGACGCTTGAGGTCAATTCCTGGGTAGTTTTCGACCGACCCGTTTACTGGCGTTGCAGGAATCTTGAACTGGTGGGCAGTGCCGGTTCTATGGGAAGCATTAGATGAGAAAGTGACTCCTCTTTTAGTTGAAGATGCAGTTGAAAGTGTGAAACTAAAAGGGGCAAATTTGGAGTTGAAAGCAGCAGGGCAAGTGGGATGGCTTTTCCTGTCTGCGCTCCGTACAGTGTATAAGAAAACATTAACTCAAGATGCAGAGATAAGAAAACTGCGGGATGAGGTTGCAGACTTGCTTGAGAAGCAGCTAATTATGAGAGAGACTGTAGAAAGTGCAGTGATACGTGGTGATCAAATGGAGGCAAGGTGCACCACATTAGCAGTGCGAGTAGCATAACAAAAGAGTAAGCAGAAGCCTAGAGTACCCTCGGCTATGAAAGCGAGGGCACTAGTGCGTAAAGAGACCTGGGACCCCTATATTTGGCATGGGACAGTTTCTGATGACGATTATTGGGACTGGGAGGATGAAGTGAAAGTACGTGTAGCAGAACTAGGGGAAGTTGTAAGTGAGAATGAAGGAACCTTGGACGCTCGCCCTCTCATGCAAAATAAATCAAAGGGGGTGGGTGGAGGACAGGTACAAAATACCCGTCTAGTGAGAGACTATACAGAAAGTCTATTGTTAGAAAAAAATAACACGTATGTTTAGACAGATGCCTGAGGAGCCTCTGTTTAAATGGCTAGTGCGATTGTGGGATACTGGAGAAGATGGTACATTTTTTATTACCAACTGATGCCATGTTAGGACAACGATTGCGTGGTGCGCAGGGACAACACGCATATTCTCTGATGGTCTGGTTGATAGAGGGAATGAGACAATTATATCCAACTGCGATGAATGTAGAAGAAAATTGGGGCACTTGGCACACGATTACAGAAGCAAGTGAGAAATTACGAAAATGGGAATGCAGAATGCACTATACTCCCAATTATTTGCAGGACCTGATGTTGAACCTGTAACGGCAGGAATTAGAGCACGGTTAATTAGGAATTCCCCTCCACATATAAAAGGTGCTTTGTGAGCCCTTCTAGGACCTTCCCAGGGGAGACCGGTGGGGAAAGTAGTTCTATCAATGTTGTAATTGGAAGGGCTTGACAAGCAGAAACCAGCTAGAGCTGTGGGACAGGATAAGAAATACAAGGGAGGAGAATCCACAATAAAAGTAACTAGACTGCAAATGTGGATAGATTTATTAAATGCTGGAGTGAGAAGGAGGAAATAGATGGGAAGCCAACCACTTATTTGCTTAACAAATGTTAAGCACTGCAGGGTAAACAGAAGTAAAAGAATGCACATAGTGAAAGGCAGCCCTCTGCACCACCAATAGAAGAGACAGAGAAAGGAAAAACAGAGCCAAGTAAAAACAGGAAAGTACCTATCTCAACTCTATATCCTGACTTGCCCAGCGCTGGCTGGGAAGTCCCAGAGCCTTTATGAAGGTCAGGCCAAACCCCGGGAATGATAGCAATGCAAGAGGTAAGCTCCGGGGATAGGTGGCCATATGTACCTCTTGGCAGAAAGGAACACAACATGTTATGGCACTGCTTGATACAGAAGAGGAGGAAACTTTAATAAATGGGAACCCCAAAAAACTGCCAGGGAAAAGTGTCATCATCAACGGTTATGGGGTTGCTGAGACAGAAGCTAAACCTGTCAGACTTAAATTGTCAATTAGTAAAGGACCACCATTTACAGCAGAAATACTAATGGCAGAAGTACCTGCATACATTATTGGCATGGATCTGTTACTTGCGACCCAATGGGGGATGTTCACTTTTGGTGTGAGGTCTGTGCACATAAAGAAATCTATGACAATTCTAATTGGTCATGCAAAGTGGAGTCCATTACATGTGCCCACTCCGGCAGAGCCAGTGTGTCTCAAACTATATCGAATACCCGGAGGACACAAAGAGATTTCGGAAACAATTCAAGGGGTACTAGATGCAGGTGTGCTTAGGCCAGCTGTAATTTCATTTAATTCCCCCATGTAGCCCTTAAAGAAACCAGATGGTACTTATAGAATGACTGTTGATTATCGACAACTGAAAAAAGTGGCTCCACCATTGGCAGCTACAGTCCCAGACATTATTACTTTGATTGAAAAATTGAGCAAAGAGGTGGGGGAATGGCATGCTGTAATCAATTTAGCAAATGCCTTTTTCTCAATTGACGTTGATGAGGCAAGCCAGGACCAATTTGCTGTGAGCTGGCAAGACAGACAGTACACCTTCAGAAAATCGCCCCAAGGGTATGTGCATAGCCCCACATTGTGTCATGGATTGTTAGCTAGAGATTTTGCCAACTTTTCAGCAGGAGACACCCGCCTTGCACATTATATTGATGACATCATAATTACTGGAGACACTACAGAACAGGTATCAGAAACACTAGAGGGGTTGATTGAATACCTACAACAAAGAGGGTGGGCCATTAACCCTAAAAAGGTCCAAGGCCCTGCACAAGAGGTCACATTTTTGGGTGCTATTTGGTCAGGACCAGCAAAAAGAATACCACAAAAAGTGATTGATACAGTACAGCAGTTAAAGGTTCCTACAACAAAAGCAGAGGCACAACGATTCATTGGCTTGATGGGGTTTTGGAGGCAACATATCCCTCATTTAGGATTAATATTGAGACCAATTTATCGAGTGACTAGGAAAAAACATGCTTTTCAATGGGGGCCTGCACAACAAGAGACCTTTGAAGAGGCAAAAGATGCATTACAGAACTATTTTGCACTAGGTCCAAGCACAGAAGGAGACCCATTTGAGTTAGAAATGATAATACAGGATGATGTAGTGATGTGGAGCCTATGGCAAAGGCAGGGAAGAAAGAAAGTGCCACAAGGATTCTGTTCAAAGAGATTAACACCGTCAATGAGCAATTACACCCCTTTAGAGAAAGAATTAGCTGGAGCATATTGGGCACTGGTGGAAACAGAATGCATAACGGGTGACCGGCCGGTTACCTTAAGAACACTAGTCCCTTTGCTGAGTTGGATGAGAGAAGGAGGGGTTAATGCCAAAGTAGGTAGAGCACAGGAGTCTACCATCGTAAAGTGGAAATGGTATCTGCAGCAGAGAACAAAGCCTGGGACAGTTGGAGTTTCGAAGTTACAAGAGGATATGCTGGGGGCAGTGGACTTACAGGCAATAGCCCCCTCATCAGAAGTTATTAAAATGGAACCTTCACCATTCAAGACAGCCCCACCCTTTAAACAACTTACTGAAGAAGAACACCAAAATGCATGGTTTACAGATGGAACGGCTCGGTATCATCAAGGCAAAAGACAATGGCAAGCAGTTGCATTCCAGCCTGCTACTGAAACATTGTTGTTGCGAGGAGGAGATAATGGATCAAGTCAGTTTGCTAAGCTGCAGGGGGTAGCAGCAGTAATTGAACAAGCCCCCATGGGAGTGAAAACATTTGTGTACACTGACAGTTGAGCCACTTATAAAGGACTAGTAAGATGGGCTCCAACCTGGCACAACGATTGATGGAAAATTAAGGGCACTCCTATCTGGGGTGGTGAGCAAGAGTGTCAGAACTATGTGGGCCATGTGGACGCCCATTGTTCGTCAGACACCTCCCTTGCATCTCTATTTAACAATACCGCAGATCTATAAGTACAAACACATTTACATTTGCATTCACATTTACATCAGATGGCCAAAACAAGAACTGTGGTCATCAATGAAGAAGCAAAAGTAGCCTTGGCAAACTGGGCCCATGCAACCTCGGGGCATCTGGGGAGAATGGCACTTGTGTGCGGGCACAGCAACAGCAAATCCCAGTGTCTAAAGAACAAGTGCCACAAGCAGTGAAAGAGTGCCCTACATGTAACCAAATGGCCCGGGCTTTGCATGGGTGCGGCCCGCGCTGCAGGAGCGCCTGCGGCCTGAAATGCATCTCCTGGCGCATTGATGGCATAACAGCCGTGGGCCGATCCACAGTGCCCGATGGGGTATGGAGTCCCCCCTCTGCTCAGCTGCAGTAAAGTGCGGCATGCAAATAGACACGATTTAGTCTCCCGCACTGTGGGAGAGCCTGCAGCCTGAAATGCACCTCCTGGGGCATTGATGGAATCACAGCCGTGGGCCGATCTGCAGTGCCCAATGGGGTATGGAGTCCCCACTCTGCTCAGCTCCAGTAAAGTGCGGTGTGCAAATACACAAGATTGGGTATCCCGCGCTGCGGGAGAGGCTGCAGCCTGAAATGTGCCTCCTCGCTCGCTGAAGGAGTCACAGCAGTGGGCCAATTCGCAGTGCCCGATGGGGTACGGAGTCCTCCCTCTGCTCAGCTCCAGTAAAGTGGGGCGTGCAAATAGACAAGATTCGTGATGATACTGCTCAGGGGACTTATATACTATACTATGCTTTTCAAGAATGGATTATAATGCTTTAGTTGACTACAGTATTCAATATCTATTTTGAATTATTTTCTTGGTGTTGAGGTGCATTGGGACGCTCTAAGAGCTCTATTAGGGTTCCTATTAAAAGTATACTGTGGCGCCTCATTTCCAAAAGACTCCAAGTTCCAGGGAGTGTGTGTAATAGATTGTATGCCCACCTTATTATGTTAGAGATAGCTTTATCGTATATGCTCACCAAAGATAACTCAAGAAGTAATGCTTGAACTGGAACTGATTAAACGAAATGTAACAATTTCCGTAAAATCAGCCCTTCTTTCACTTTTATTGGTTGCCAAGTTTTAATATGTGTGTATTCCAGAGGGAAAGCTAAAATAGGAGGAATTTTCATGTGGTAAACCTCAAGCAGAGATTGGAAATGCCTATTCCCTGTAGAAATATATAATCTCTGCAATGCCCTCCACATGGGCATCTGCCTTTCACCCTATATGTTGGAAGTGGGAAGCATTTTGCACATTTGTAAGGGAAAATTCGGCCCAGATAAGTATATTATTTCACTGTCTCAATCAGAGTGCCTCCCAGTGGCCAAGTGAAAGGGGTAAAGGGAAGGACTTTATTTTATTAGATATTAGGAACAAAAAAGTACTCTTTTGTGTCTTGATTTTAGAAATTTAGGGCCAGATGTATGTAGCTAACATTTTGCAATTCCCTAATTGCGAATCACAAGGATTCGTAATTAATAAATTGCAAAATGAAATGTATGAAGGTATAGTACACCTTTTGCGATTCCTAAGCTGTTACAAATGACCTACCTCATGAATATTAATGAGGTAGGTCGCAATTTGCGACCCCCTAGGAATCGCAAAAATCACGGGGATGGCGGCCTGCTGAGATCAGCAGACCACCATGTCCGTGTTTGCTTTTCAATTAAGCAATCTTTTTTTTTGTAACGCAGCCCGTTTTCCTTAACCCCTTCCACATGCGGGTAATTCTCCCGCGACGCGGGGGGGGTGGCGGCGGTGGCGCTGTGCTTGTGACGAGCCCAGTTCATCATGAGGCACAGTGGAGCTGTGCTCATGACGAGCTGAGCTCGTCTCGACCCCGCCCACTGATTGATTCTCCCTCACAGGCGAGGAATCAACCACGTGTGGGTGGGCCGCGGCGGTTATGACGAGCCCAGCTCATCATGAGCACAGCTCCACTGTGCCTCATGACGAGCTGGGCTCGTAATGAGCACTGAAGTGGATAAAGGAAAACAAGATGCTTTACAAAACGAAAAATGAAAAGTTTGCTGCAGATGATCTGGTGGTTTTGATAAAGAAAACAATCTGTGAGGAGGATGGAGCCAACAAATCCCAATTGTTTTAGCCCTTTCTGTCAGAACGCTGGCAGCATGGCTCCTGATGTTTGATGATGATGATTTATATAATTTGAGGATATGCTTTTTCCAGTCTGATGAAGAGACTGGCGATGCTTGGAATGATTTCCTTATCCCCATTTGCTTGACTACCATACTCCAGAATGCCTTGTTGTTTTTACACACTGCAGTTGCTGCCTTGATAAGAAGAAGTGCCAAGTTCCTCAAAAATTCAAGGTGGGACCAACCACTTTACTGGAATAGCCCCGCAGACACAGCAACTATCACTTGGCTTCAGTCATTTTTAGTACTCATCTCACCAAAGGAAGGGTCACCTTCTATGGTCTAATGAGTGCTGGATAAACCGAGGGGCCTGCCTGAGCTGTTCAGAGACTGCATTGGAAGCTGACCAAAGGCAAGATGCCCAAAACTAATTTTCATCTCAGAAAGAATGTGTCAGTATACATAATAAATCACCCTAATAATTGAAGCTGATGGTAGAGAGAAGTGCATTACAACAGGACAGCCTGTTCTTTCAATAATGTATTGGGTGGAGTGATGGTTGAGAGGCCTGAGAGTCTCGAACAATCACTGCCCAGTGGAAAATAACGAGACTGCCACATCAGCGTTTGTCTACTCATGAGGTGCTCAGGCAGGACCTCCCCTCCATGCAACTGAATAAATGCAATGGCCAGAAAATCAGATGTGGAGAAAGCCTGAAGAACTGCTCAGACACAGATCTCCTGCACGGTCTAGCTCCATCCTTCCTCCAACACCATGCAGGTGTTCCTCACCGCCGCCATTTTTATCTCTTCTGTGATCTCCGAAGGTAAGACCTAAGAAGCTTCTCAATATTTTTAGTTCACTTTGTACAACTCAGAATCACATAGTCCAAAACACAAACTTTAAAGTTGTCTGCCAGAAAACAACTCTGACTGCCACAACAAGAAAAGGCAAAACAGCACATGCTTACAATATGTACCCAAGTGCTAAACAACACAACCAGTGAGGTACAAACCATCTCATCCTAGCAACATTCGGTAAATGGGCAGGGGATCCTCTCCCTGAGTATGTTTGATAATAAGAATGCACTGGGTATTAATTCAATTACTGGGGAATATTGGGGTTGGAGTAGTTTCATGTACAAGGTATTTCTTCCAGTAGGCTACATGGCTTCTGTATGGATACAGGCAAATGAGGGGGTAAGTAGAAAAACAGTACTTCAACTAACTAATTGCTTTCCAGATTTTTATATTGAGGTTTTTTAAAAGACAGTTGCGTCCAATAATCATGCATTTGAACCAACTGACCGTTTTCCATTTTTGCTGATTTTCTTTACCTATTTACTGCTTGTTTAGATCTATATGAATTGCAAAATTGGTAACTGGGCTTTTGAAATGATAGCTCCTAGGCCTTCCAGTGGCTATGCAGTTTCACTGGATGGAAAACATGGGACATTTACATCTGATTGTCAGACTGTGCCTACGTTTGTCAGTGAAAGTTTTTTCCATTACTTTGGACATAATTAATAATTTACCTTTTCTATGTCAGGTGTTCATCCATGCCCAACTATATGGTACCTCCTTTGCAGTGTTAGTCTATTTGTCATCATGCTGTCTGGGCTGTTGGCGCTTTACAGCTCCTGCTCACTCTTCACACCACCTCTCACCGCAATTGCCACCTCCGGGCCACCTCTGGGCCGCCTCTGGGCCGCCTACTGACCCCCCCGCCTGTCAGAAGGACCCAGGCGTGCGGCAAGGACCAGACCACGGCCACCACCAGCGTCCGGGAAAAGCAGGAGGCGGGAAACAGGAAGCCCCCCGCACAGAACAGCGGTACCGCCGGTATCGGCTGAGCTGAAGGAAGCAGGAGAAAGCGGAGCAGAGCAGAACAGAGCTGCGTGCTCCCTGCTCTCACTCACTCTCGCACAGCGTCTGGCGTCTGGTTCTGGTTCTGGCAAATCCTGGAACTGGAAGGCGATAGATGACCTCCTAATTTCTTTCTTCAGGAGTCTTTTCCCTAGAGGGCATAATAACATCCACCTGACATTTATGTATTTTCAGTCCTTCCAGAATGTCACTATACCCATGGTTCCCAGAGGGCATAAGACTCCCTGCTGCTGAGCAAAAGCTCTAGCCATGAGAGTGCTTAAAAAGACATTAAAAATCCAGGGGAGGTGATGATTAGGGTGAAGACACGGAAAGAATGCTTGGTAGAAAAGCTGCGTTGTGCTGAGTAACTTGGTGGTGGTCCCATTGTACTGGGACCACCACCAAAAGAGATATGTAAGTAAGTACATTTATTATTGCTTGGTTAATTAAAACCATTGCATGCAATTGTGCATATTAAAACATTACCCCACCATATAACATTCGTTAAAAAAAATATGTTTCAAAGATTCACACAGATGCTTTAAAATGCATGATGGCATCTAAATGATACACAAGTGCTTTCCAGCTCTCACGCAGGATAAAAGCTTTGGACAGAGTGTGCAGGGACGCAAGGAAGACTTTGAATAACCGCAAATAGAAAGCAGCATCAAGTAAAAAACAAGCATTTGCAATGCAATAGGTCTTGCATTTGTGGGAGGTTGAGCAATGGGCATTGTAAATAACAACGCCTTTTATTTATGTGTTTTGAAAACCTGCAAGCAGCGTGTAAATGCACACTTTGTACTTTTAGTCGTCGCTCACGAGAAGCAAGGCTGGCAGTAACTGCACCTTTCAGTAACTACACCTCTTTTACTGCCAGCCTCGTAAGAAAGGACTAAAACTAGCACCGGTTAACCAAACAGAAGCAAGGGACAGAGTAATGATGAAGCCAACCAATAGGAAACAATGGGTTAACCCACTGTAAGCTAACAAAATGTATGTGTACAGGCCATTGATGGGGAGATTCTGAGAAGCCTGCATCATCATGGCAGTCAGTATAGCCCTAGTCCAAGGTAGAAAGAACATTTGGAAGCAGGCTTTCACATCTTCATAGAAAAGAAATGTAGCAAGCATTTAGCAAAGGTTGAGTAAAATCAGAACACGGGAGACATTTAATTTAGTCTCAATCACACACACTTTGCAATATATATGCCAAACCTAAATCCTCACATGCATGAATATTACTAATTAAAACCTGGCATAAGAGCAGCCCTTCAAGCATGAAATTGATGATTTGAAAACAATCAACCGTAATAAAATATTATTGGTCAAAGAGTGCCAAACTAACACCAAGACAGATTAGGAAACCAATGATTCCATTCTTCACAAAAATCAGGAGGTAAAAAGACCAATTCATGTTTTGTGTTGGAACAATGCATTCCAATCGCCTATACAGTTTTACCTAACTTAAGAATGCGCATTCAAATGCTATTTTTTAAACAATTAAAATGTGCTGATCCGTTTACAGTGGGTAGATCCCAAAATTAATTGTTGCGTGTGAAATAACAATGCCAATCTAATTGTGGTGATCCCATTCTTTATTAAAAAAAATAATTATTTATAAAAAAATAAATAATAAATGGAGGTGTAAACAGGCGGAAGTGAGCCAACCAGCTTGTAGGGGCGGGAATGTCACAGAGGGACAATTACTCAAATAACCAGATCCAGTGAGGTGACCGTCATCCGCAATGCCATCTGTCACTGGAAGTGTGCTTGTGGTGATAGGGTCATCAATAAAACCGCAATAAGGGGCATATTATCAAGCCCCTTATCGCCGCGTTATGGGCACTTTACTGCCGATAATGCAGCGATATTTGCATCGCCCTATTATCAAGGCAGCCTTAAGGCAATTAACGTGGCTTACAGCCACGTTAATTGGCTTAACGCTGCCTTGGTAATAGGGCCCCTTTCATGATAAACTTATCGTGAAAGGGGGCGTGCAGTGAGTGTTGCGGTGAGCGTTCCACCGCAACACCCATTCACTTCAACGCTGACACCTATTATTAAGCTTGGCGATAATAGGTGGCTGCGCCGAACTTAAGACCAGAAAAATTCTGGTCTTAAGATGGCGAAACGAGGAGAAATGCTTCATTTCTCCTCGTTTGTGCTTTTTACATGTGTGCTGCCTTGTGCAGCACACATGGAAAAAGCAAAATGCCAAGGTTTCTTTATGTACAGGAAGGTGTCACTTCCTGTACATGAAGAAACCTCTTTTTAAAAATGCCAATTTGTAATTTACATGTGTGCTGCATGAAGCAGCACACAAATAAGTTACAAAATGGCATTTAATGTTTGTTTATGTGCAGGAAGTAACTCCTTCCTGTACACAAACAAACCTTCCCTGCTCGCAGACATCCTTGCACTCTGGTGCAAAGGTGCCTGCGCTGGCAATAAGTTGTAAAACTTATTGCCAGCTCAGGGGGAAACGCTAGGCTGCACCATATCCTTGGTAATATGGTGCAACCTAGCGTTTCCGAAGTGGCGAAGAGAGGCGTTAAGCCAAGATGGCTAACGTCTCTCTTCGCCTCTTTGTTGATAATATGCCCCCAAGTGAGAAAACTGAGAACCCGTTATGCTATGGAGGTTAGAGCCCTACATTAATAAAATCCAGGTCCCACATAACCAATCAGTTGTGCGGGGTGGGGAGAGGGGCAGGGTATGTAACAAGGCTGATTCCACTTTGTTTTCAAAACCTCCTGTGAATTGAACTTCAAACAGCTCAACTAACATCGTCTGAAGAAATGTTACATTGTTTAAAAAGAAAATACTGCTAGAGGCTTTCACGACTACTGCACCGGATCTGCCGCACTGTTTGCTACAGTAACTACCTCACACAAAAGTCCTTCACATAAAAAGAGGCTTCAATTCTGACCCGCGAGACTAGTCTAGTTCCCCTCCTCCCAATACCCGCAGCCACCAAATGTAATGCCCACTGAAGATGGACAGCCTCCAGGCAATCTTCCAGATTTGATAAAAGTAATTTCTTGACATACACGACCGAACACGTTTTGTACCTACAAAAATGAACACTACCCCAAGACCTCTGTAGGTCTAAGAAAAGCAGTTCAGGGAGAGTCTCTGTGTGTGTTTTTTAAAAGTAGGTTGGTGTGGCAATCCATGGCATTATAAAATGTGAGCAAAGTCACCTGTGTCTGCCGCCAGCTCTTCAGCTTTACGGTTAGGGCATTGTAAACCAGCAACAGAGCCCTTTGTCTTCATCCACCTGGCTCCGCTGTGAGGCAGGTTCAAGCTGGAGCCCACTGACTCATTGAAAGGGAGTGGGAGGGAGATCAGATAGAGTGGGGTGTAGGAGCAGGGGAAAAGACACGAGAATGAAAGCAAAACAAGTACGGCGTTCATGAAAATGGTGCCACAGATAGAAAGAGCTCATACCTACAGTTCTCTGCAGAGACTAGAGCCAGTCCACATCTGGGGCAGCTACGAGGAGCAGGGACAGACAGAGGTGCCCCCTGCTCTGAGGTAGCCTGCGGCACAACCCTCCAGCTGCTCTGCTACGAGGCAGGTGAGGCTGGAGTCTGCTGACTGATTGGTGGGGGAGGGAGAGCAGGGAAAGTGGGATGGAGAAGCTGGTAAAATACACAACACTAAAAGCAAAACCAGCGCAGCACTTGTGAAACGGGTGCATCACTGATAACGTATGCTCACAAATATTCAAAAATACACAACAATGAGAGCAAAACTAGCGCAGCGCTATTGAAATGGCTGCAGCGCTGATAATGTATCCTCACAATTATTAAAAAACAAGCTGGGTGGAGGGCGCCAGGAAAGTGCACAGAACAGAACAGGTACCCTCCAATGCCTCTGATGATGAGCAGGAAATAAATGCTTTGTGTGTTAGCTAGGAAGCAAAATGTGTGCCTGCAATAGCAGGATTGGAGAAAATCATTTAAGAAAATAGTGCTCACAGACTGTAACTGAAACATACTGAATAACAACAAAAGTAAAAGGGCCAGTCCTCATGGGAGGCTACAAAGGCGGAACTAAGGAGGGACTACTAAGCCTATTCATGAATCAAAAGTAACAATTTCGAATGGACAGTAACAGGAGCCAATTGAAAAGATCAGCGGAAAATGGGCGGAGCTTCAAGACCATACCTGAATGCAGAATCTCGAAGAGACAGCACAAACATTGCCTAGGTGAGACCTAAAAAATGCAAAAGTATTGCATTTTCTGCTCTTGCTTGCTGTAAGCATAGCGGAGTTTGCTATGTTTGGGGGGGGGCACCATAGCAAACTGCAATGTCCTGGGGTGAGCACCCCAGACATTGCTGGAACAGGCCTGGGTGGGTGGTGGTACCCAGGGCCATGTAAGGCTCCATGAGGGGGGCGGCCCCCCTCTTATGTAATTAAGCCCCATGGAGGTGGTGGTCCCTTGGGCTTTGCATGTGCCCAAAAGGGGGCCCCATGAACCCACCTCCTTCATGCCCACATGATTTAACTTACCTGGGGACTTAACAAAAAGATACGTGGGAGGCCACACATCTTTTTGAAAAAAGATTGCCACAGATTTGCAGATCCACCCACGGGTCTGTGACAAAATAGGAAACAAAATGCTTTTAAAACGTGGTGGGGTACCTGTGGGAACCCCCAACCATATCGGGGGGGTCAGGGTATTCCTACTCTGCTCCCTGTTCTTGTTCACTGACCATGTCATGAGTGATGTAATATGTAAGGTCATAAGAAGGTCATTACAGGGGTCACAAGTTAAAGTAAACTCAATTAACTATAACTGCTGAATGTCTCTGGTTTTGTACGAGTAAAATCTGCCCTTAATTATAACGTCTTCTAAGGTTTTTTAAATGCTAATTCCTAACTATAATGTCCCTTCAACCTTTGTTTTTTATCTTGAATTTGTACGTTTTTTTAACTAGTAGTCACGTTTGCAGAGTGGTGGAGAAAGAGGAGCTGGGCCTCCGACCATCTGGTAGGACTTACAGGAGATCCCTCAGCAGGACAGTGGATGTCATGCCCCAAGCAGTAGTGCTCCACGAGCCGCATTTACAGAGTGGTGGAGAAAGGATGTCCTTGGGGGCCAACAACCTCACTGTAACCTCCAGTAAGTCCCACACAGCAAGATTGCTAAGGAGGCGAAGCCCCCTTCTCCACCACTCAGCAAACGCACCTTCTGGCACACTACTAATTGTGAGATGAAGTTCCCTTGGCTCTTGAGGGTCCTTAGGGGCCAACTAGCCCTCCTGTTACCTCCAGTAAGATCCACACAACTGGATTGATGGGCGGTGGCCAAAGGCCACGCCCCATTTCCCCACCACTCTGGAAACAGGCCTGCTGGTACACTGCTGCTTGGAGGAAGAAGTCCACTTTAGTCCTGAGGCCCTCAGGAGGACAGGGAACCTCATCCCCCCACCATCAGTGTTCCGGGAGTTGCCCATTCAAAGTGGGTGCCTCTAGGGCACCCACTCATCAATGAGACTGTGGGGGGAACCTGAAGGCCCCCACGGTCCGGGCCAGCTTCCATCCTCCTGCATGAGCCAGCATTGCTTTTTACACACAGGGAGCTGCTAACATGCAGCTTCCAGTGTGTAAAATGCAAAGTGCTACGCTTTCAGCTAGCAAAGGCAAAATGCTCTTGCTTTCTCAAACTGAAGCATTTGTTTGCTATGGCATGACAACCGAGTCAGAAGATGGCTGACTACACTTCCTGATTTGAAGTGTTTAGATTTCAGGTACCAGATCAGAAGGAGTTGCGGATCCACTGTGGTCACAGTTGTATATCTGGGAAATCTTTAAATTTCTCAGCAACTACTGAACGGATTTACACCATTTAACAAATAGGTTGCTTTCTGGACCAAGCGCTACCTTGCTTCCAAATTTGGTATAATTCCATTCAGCAGTTTGGGCTGTAGCCATGTCTACATTTTCCTATGGAAATGAACATAGAGAACCAGGTGTTTAGGGACCCCCGTTTTTCTCGGCCCCCGCTTGATGGCTGAAGTGACTGGCATAATAGTTTTGAAAAAATTGCCAGCATTCGTTAAACGACGCCCGATTTATTTGCAAATGAAAAAACTCTACATTACATCCTAACTATAACTACCTGCTGGCGACCACCAGTTGGAGATATGTACATAGATCAGTTATTTCATTTTCAATTGATCATTTGAGAATATGCTACTATCATGAATGTTCCATTACATGTAGTGTTTATAGACCTCTGTGCTGCAGTTTACCTAGTTCTCCAAGAAAAGTTGCGGGCAGCCCTTAGTAAAATGGGGATCTCGGAAAAAGTTCTGCAAATCACTATCAAATTACACATGAACAATCATGCTCAAATCAGATGGGGGTGAGGGAGGCTTACCAATCAAATCAAGGTAAACAAGGAGTGCAGCAAGGGTATGTCCTTGCTCCCACTCTTTTTACCCTTTATATTAATGGCCTGACTGAACCACTTTTGAACAGTAGGGGTAATCCACCAAGGCTTGATGGGCTAGTTGTGCCTGCATTGCTAATTGCAGATGATACCCTTCTCATCTACCAAACTCAGCTTGGGCTTCAAAACCTAGTAGATCAGTTCAGCAAGGGATGAGAGGAATTTGGATTAGAAATAAATTCCCTAAAAACAAAATGTATGTTTTGTAATCATCCGAAGCAGTTTAATCGAAGTATTAATCTGGGGTCACAGTATTGGAGGAGGTAAAACAATTTGATTACTTAGGGGTATCGTTGACGAGCACACAATCTGAAAAAAGAAGGAAGTCAACCTATAGATCGCTGACGCCAGAAATTCAAGTCTACCAAGCATAGGGTCTAGGAGCTGCACTTTATGGGGTGGAGCTATGGGGCTATACTAATGTGACTTTTATTGAAAAAACTGAAAATACATTTATGAGATCAGTACTGGCGCTCCCCAAAAATACCCTATTAATACGAATGCAACTTGACACTTCTGATGATGACATCAGAAATTACATCACTGTATTTAGACGCCTATTTACCCATGTCTTCTTCCATTAATCTTTAGCTATACATATATTACAAATATTTATTTTTCAGAAAGACACATATGTAATCAGTGATGTAATATCTGACGTCATCTGCAGAGGATTGCGGTCGCGTGAGTTATAGTTGCCTGCACTAACTATAACGGGGGAATTTCATTGGTTTTTTACGAGGGAAATGTCCAGCTAACTATAACATGTGTGAAACCTATGGTTTTTTAAGTGAATTTGCAAGGTTTTTTAAATGCTAATTCCTAACTATAATGTGTGTGAAACCTAGGGTTTTTTCAGTGAATTTGTACGTTTTTTTAAATGCTAAGTTATGTATTTATTAATATATATATTTTTTCACGTTTTTCACCGTGCGCGCACCATGCGCGCGCTGTGGGCACTCGGTGAGCATCGCGCACCGAGCACCCACAATGCGTTGTGCGTGCCGTGCGTGCACGGTGCGCGCACCCCGCGCTTTTTCGTCAAAAAAATAAATGTTTTTTTCGCCCTTGGGGGTCCTTCAGTGACCCCCTGACAAAGGCTAGGGGGTCAGCAACTGTCCACCCTGCCCCCTTTTCACGTTCTCCACCTTCGTTTTTCACTGCCTCAGACTGCGAGAGACAAAATGGCGGCCGACACTTCCTGATTTCGACCGATTCGAATGTTTACTGACATCTAACAACCAATCAGAATTGCGCTCGCGCACGTCACCGTGCGCGCACCTTGCGCGCACGGTGCGCGCTTATAGATATATATGTACTTTTAACTGAAATTTTCTCAGGAACTACTGAACAGATTAACTCCAGATATTCAAAAGGCACATCCCTGACCTGAGGACTACCTCTCTGCCAAATTTCAAGTAATTCTGTTCAGCCGTTCGGGCTGTACCTTGGACTAAAGGTCCCTATGGAAAAATGCATGGGGAAAACGCGTTTTGGGACCCCCTTTTTTCTCGGCCCCCGCTTGACTAATCACCCCGAGACTTTCAGGGTAGGAGCGGAGCGGAGCGCCCCACCTATTTTGAAAAATTCGCGAGGATTCGTCAACCAGCGCCAAAGTTATTCAAAATAGAATTTTCAGATTTCCTATGGAAACACGGTCCTAACTATAACTATCTACTGGCGACCGCCAGTAGATAATATATATATATATATATCGGAAACAATTTCCCGACTCTTCCCACTTCCCAGCCGGTAAAGAGAGAAGAGAGAGTCACGGACACCAAATTCTTTGTGGCAGGAATCAGGTCTTTATTTCTCATTCACAGCTATATATATATATATATCTGGCAGTTGCCAGTAGGTAGTTATAGTTAGGACCTAGTTACTATAGGAAAATGGCAACGTTCTATTCGCAATAACTTTGGCGCCGATTAATGAATCTACGTGAAATTTTCAAAACTAATTCTTTGTTGAGATCAGTTCCTATGTTGAAAGTTTGGGGGTGATTCATTAAGGGGGGCCGAGAAAAAAGGGGTGTCCCAAAACGTGTTTTTTCAATGTTAATTTCCATAGGAAACTTTAGACAAGGCTACAGGTCGAACGGGTGAACGGAATTACCCCAAATTTGGCAGGGAGAAGGGTCTTGGTCTAGAAAGCACGCTTTTGGTGTAAATCCATTCAGTAGTTTTTGAGAAATATCGAAATTTGGGAACTCTGCCATCTGATTGGCTGAGGAGTTACGAGCACGAGCTTGCTGCTGATTGGCTGCGAGCGCTGCGAGCGTTTGCAACTAGGAAGTGTTGGCCGCCATTTTGTGATTCCGTTGAAGCGAGTAAGGGGGGAAAAGGGTGAAAAATGTGGGAAAGAGGAGGGTAGGAGCACTATAACCTTTGTGGGGTGTTTAGGGTGTGCTATTGAGGGGGTGCGAAGTGGACTAATCATACCTACCGGTGTGAAAGTTCTAGGCTATGAAAATTAAGTGAGGTATTGGCTAGTGTGTAATGTTTCTAAAGTGAGCTTGTGCGCGACTTGAGGATTAAAACGTGAGCCCACACTGTGCTGCCGAATGCGATCCGGCTGCAAAAACTACGAGCCGTACAAGTGTTTTCCGGCAGACTCGTACAGCTGTACGAGCGAGCCAGTACGATGCGAGCTACGTGAAATTCACCGGCCGAGTCGTTTCCGGGCCCGAACCGCTCCGTACGTCTCGGTCGCAAGCTAACCGTGGCGTGCAATGGATGCAATTCTCGACTCCTGGTGCCACTGGAGTCTGCAGCAGTGGGCACTCCATGTGCCTGTTAAGACTCCACGCATCCCAGATATGTCGCTGAGTCCTGAGTCATGAATGGCGGAGACCACATCATCTTTTCCACGGCCCGGCAGATCTCACACATGTTGCTGAGTCCTGAGTCATCAATGGCGGAGACCACATCAGCTTTTGGGGCCGCTAAGCCTGTGGAAGTTAAGTTCATGCCACGTGGTGGTAGGTCCCTGATGGCCATATGAGCTTCGGGTGGCACTAAACCTGTGCATCTGAAGTTCGCGCCAAGGGGGTGGTAGGCCCCTGAGGGCTATACAGATTAGGGTGCGAGTAACCTTCTGCGGAAACTTTGAAAGACTCTTTATGGGTGAGACACATGGAGCGTCCGGCATCTAGTCAGCACCGGCAATAAAGGATGTGACGTTGTCGATCTATTATATTTGCGTGGTCACATGGCCTGTGACGCATGTGCCAGATGGGTGTGGTGTGTGTGCAAACCTGCCCTCAGGGAGTGGGCGGGAGATGTGGAGAACTAGACCACTGACCTGCACACCAACAGCGAGTACGCCTGCGACAGGTGGGCCATCATCGGAACGTAATCTGAGTGGCGTGGCGTGGTGTACGATGGAACAGGGCAGGGATAGCTACAATGGCGCAGATGGCTCATAGTACTGCGTCTGTGAGTGGAATGGACAGGCTGCAGTTGTCCCTCTGCGAGCCTGGGGGCGTACTGTTCAGAACTCACACTACATAAGTATTGAAAAATCATTTTGTGATTCAGTCCGTCAGCTGGCATTTGCTCGAGGTATTTGTGAAAACATATCGGAGTTCCTTCTGTGATAGATACCCCTTTGACGCTGCCTCTCCCCACATCAGGAGGTAATGCACCCTCTTCCCACATTACCATCATACCCTCAACAACCTTCTTGGGCCTGGAAGTGTCCCTGTGCGGTTGGACAAAGAAGAGTCTTAGACATGTATAGATTTACATATAAAAAATGTATTTAAAGAAAAGAACAACAAATAAGACTGAAGGGAGTCTGGTGCTGTGGTCGCTGGTACGAAGTTGGGGTGACTGCCATTCAGGATTCAGGACACAGTTACACATGTGGGATCGGTTTGTGTTAAAGAGGGTTAGTGGCACAACGTGCTGTTGGCCTTGCATATGGAAATATGCCTCACTGATCAGAGGGAGTCTGGTGCTGTGGTCGCTGCCTCGGACTTGGGCTCACTGCCATTCAGGACTCAGGACACAGATACACATGTGGGATCAGCTTCTGTTAAAGAGGGTTAGTGGCACCAGAAGTATTGAGAGGGTATGAGCCTGTGATGATGCTTGGTGTGGACAGGCCGCACTGGGAGCAATGCGTCTTGGCTATAGGACTGCGTCATGTGGAATCACAACTCTATCTGAATTGTGAGGCCTGCTGATCGTAGTGTAGGCCAGAGATAGCGGTGAGCAAAGGCCCACAGCCATGTGCATACGTTGGTGATGTCACCGGCCTGCGTAATGCAGGTTCAGTGGCACCACTTGTTGCCAGCCTTCAATATGAAAATACTCCTCACTAATTGAAGGGAGTGTGGTGGTGTGGTCGCTGCCATGAAGTTTTGGGTCACTGCATATGGAAATATGTCTAACTGATGAAAGAGAGTTTGCAGCTGTGGTGGCTGCCATTGACTTGGGGTCACTGCCATTCAGGACTCAGGACACAGTTACGCATGTGGGATCGGCTTGTGTTGGACAGCATTAGTTGGCACCACGTGTCCAAATTGCGAGGTCTGCTGCCCGCAGTGTAGACTGCTGAGTGTTCGTTTGTACTTGAAAATTAATTTGGTGATTGTACTAAAGGTATAACTGATATAAAAAATGTTCAAGAAGAAAGGATACTAAAAGGATATTATGTAGATTTGACGCCTGTAATAGTTACTTGCCTAGTGACTCTGTAGTTAATGAATGAAGAAATAATTTGCATTGGGAGCCCTAGTGAGTGCAGTGTAGGCATATGATGAAAAGATGAAATGAGTATAGAATACACTGACGAAGTGTTGTATTTCCTGAGTACAATCTTGTTGTTAGAAATTAGCATTTAAAAATGGAATTGCGAGCTGTACAGACTGCAGTGTAGACTGCTATTCCATTTTAGTTTTCATTTGAAGATTAATTTGGTCATTGTAGTAAAGCTATAACTGATATAAAAAAAAGTTCTTGAAGCAAGGATACTAAAAGGATAATATGTAGGGTGTAGGACTGTGATACTTACTTGCCTACTGGAGTCTGTAGTTGCATATGGAAATACCCCTAACTGATCAAAGGTAGTGTGGTGGTACGGAGTTGGGGTCACTGCCATTCAGGACTCAGGACACAGTTACACATGTGGGATCGGCTTGTGTTAAAGAGGGTTAGTGGGACTATGTGTTGCTGGCCTTGCATATCGAAATATGCCTCAGTGATCGAAGGTAGTGTGGTGCTGTGGTCGCTGCCACGGACTTGGGGTGACTGCCATTCAGGATTCAGGACACAGTTACACATGTGGGATCGACGTGTTGAACAGGGTTAGTGGTTGTACATCTACATTCCTAGTTTGAATTTGATAATGAGTAGATTGGCAATAAATATAAACATAGTTGGAATTTTCACCAGAAACTACTTTAAACTTTGTTATTTCTTTTTCAAACTTCAGTATTATCTTCCATTTGTTGATCAACACCTAGACATATCCAACTGTTATTTTCTGTACAGTTCTCTTGACTAGCAAAGAAACGTACGTCTATATCATCACAAATTTGTTTTATAACATTTATATTAAAACTCGATTTTGTGCCGCAGAAAAACCTAGACTTATCCAGATGGTTTCTGTTGACTTTGAATATAAACTTGCAGATGTCTATCGATCCGAACATTGGTAGGATCCAATTTCTCGATGTGAAAGTATCTTCAAACTGAAGCGGTATATTTTTTTCCTAAGTGTCTTCTCCTGTCAATTTCTTCCCACATTTCTTTCAATTTTGTCTTCTCAGAGTTGGTGATATATGACGTGACATAGTGAGAAACAGCAATTGAGTTATGTGCATCATATTGTATGTTCATATTTGCATTTCACATCTTAAAAATCTCCGTATTGTAATCATTATTGTACTTCGATGCGTCTGTTCTGTTTAAATTATAAGTATTTTTGGGTGATTTTCGAGTGATGGTACGTCTCATTGCTGACATAAAACTGTTCACTCTTCCTTTGGAAATTACTGGACGTGGAAAGGGAAATCGACAGTTTGTGTAAAATGTATGTTTTGCGTTATCTTTTCGTCTGCAATACTTTCCACATTTATGACTTCGATATGCAAATACACACCACTAATGGAAGGGAGTCTGGTGCTGTGGTCGCTGGCAAGAAGTTGGGGTCACTGCCATTCAGGATTCAGGACACAGTTCCACATGTGGGATCGGCTTTTGTTGAAGACGGTTAGTGGTACCATTTGTCACCGGTTGCCCACAGTGTAGAGCAGAGGTAGAGGTGAGCTAGGTTCCACAGCCATGTGCATACGTTGGTGACCCACACAAACCTTGCGTAGTACAGGTTCAGAGGCACCACGTGTCGCCGGTCTTCCATGTGGAAATACCACTCGGTGATCGAAGGGAGTGTGGTGCGGTGGTTGCTGTCATTGAGGACTCAGGACACAGTTACACATGTGGAATCGGCTTGTGTTGAAGACGGTTAGTGGTACCATTTGTCGCCGGTCGCCCACAGTGAAGGGCAGAGGTAGTGGTGAGCTAGGGTCCACAGCCACGTGCATACGTTGGTGACCCAAACAAATCTTGCGTAGTACAGGTTCAGTGGCACCACGTGTCGCCGGTCTTCCATGTGGAAATACCCCTCGGTGATCGAAGGGAGTTTGGTGCTGTGGTCGCTGCCTTTGAGGACTCAGGACACAGTTACACCTGTGGGATCGGCTTGGGTCAGCAAAGGTCCACAGGCAGGAGACATTGACTTGAGCTGCACAGATTGCGAGCATTTGGTCTTCTTAACCCATTATAGTCTCTTACACAATTTGTGTCGCTACTAATGTTGAATTGTGTACCATGTAACTCCAGTGTAGGGCGGAGGCAGCGGTCAGGATGGGCACACAGCCACATGGCATTGAGTTGAGCTGCACAGTTAGTGGCACCTAGAGTACTCAGCGTGTGCACACCCTGTGATGAGACGTGGTCCCGGCGGACCGCACTGGGAGCAATGTGTTTTGTCTAATGAAGTCTGCGTTGATAAGGCCACGTGGGGATGACTTATGGTGCAGTGAGTAAGTAGCACCTGAAGCACACAGCGTGTGCGCAGCCTGCGTTCATGCGTGGTCCATGCGGGCCGCAATGGGAGCAACGTGTCTTTCGAACTGGACTGCAACATCTACAAGCGCTACTGCATCTGAATTGTGAGCTGTGCTGTCCGTAGTGTAGATCGAAGGCAGTAGTCGGTACAGACATAAGTCTGCGGTGCTGTGCAGCTGGGTTCGCAGGAGACCTGTGTCGAGGAGGCCCGCGGTTATGGCGACTGCCATGTGCCAGGTTGAGGGCTGCCCTTCTGACAGACTCGTTGGTCTTCCCACAAGTGAACCATGCCTAGGGCCTGGTCTATTTAGTCATACTCCTACACTGGAGTGGCGTATGTTGGAGCAGCGCACTCCGCTTCCAATTCCAGGGGGGGGACAACACAGGTACATGACCAAGATCTTCCACACTGCCTGAGGTAACATGGTTGCATCCACTGTGCACTACACTACAAGTATCAATAGTATATCTCCACATGGAGAGGTTTGTGCTTTGCATAGTGAGGTCTGTGCAGCACATGAGTGTTACACTTGGCATTGTGTGCTTTATCAGTGATGGGTGACTTGCGTCCTTCATATATAGTTGGTTTCTCATCTCCCAACATTCAGCTATTGTGTGGCTGAGGGGCATGGCATTTTGGGAAGGTCCGTTGTTCTGTTTTGTGCTGCCTCGGTGGTAGTAGGGGGGGTGGTACAGGGGGGAGGTTCTGGTGGTGGTGGGGCTCGGTGTTGTGGCGTTGTTGGGTGTATCACGTGTTGGTCTTTAGATGTGGCTGTGAGTTGGGTCAAATAACGAAGTAGATAGTCGACTTCCTTACACCAGTTAAAGGTTGATTTTAATTTGTTGCAGCTAACTCGGCTTATCGCCTGCTTTTTGGATCGCATTGTAGATTTGGCTGGTCGTTGAAAATATGGGGAAGTGGTGTTTTCGTGTTTTTTTGCACGGGAACGCCTACTGTGCATTTCATTAGCGTTAGCTGTTGCACTTGTTTGTGGCGATTTTGTTGGTGTAAGGTATTGATGGAAGAGTGGTGAGATTTGCAATTTTCACTAAGTTGAGAATGGGAGGATAATTAAAAAACATAGAAAAAAGATAGGTTTAATGAACGTTATAAATAGAAATTAGAATTAAAAAAACCTTTGAAATTCACTGAAAAAACCATAGGTTTCAGACACGTTATAGTTTGAAACTAGCATTTAAAAAACCTTTGAAATTCACTGAAAAAAACATAGGTTTAAGGCACGTTTTAGTTAGAAATTAGCATTTAAAAAACCTTAGAACTTCACTGAAAGCACCATAGGTTTCAGGGACGTTATAGTTAGTTGGACATGTGACTCATATAAAACCAGAGAAATTCACCTGTTATAGTTAGTTGAGCTAACTATAACTCGCGCCCCTGCAATGCACTGCTGATGACGTCACATATTACATCACTCATGACATGGTCAGTGACATTACTGATGACATCACTGATGACATCTCAAATGATATTACTGGTGACATCATCATACACCAGTAAAACCTGCTCTCTCTTCCAAATAGCATAGAAAATTGCTTTTTCACAGGTGGAGCTGCATCTTAGCAGCTGCCCGTGTGGAAAAGCAATGCCGGCTCCCGCAGGAGGTGGGGGGCCGGTGGGACCGTGGGGGGATTGGGGACCCCCCCACAGTCCCTGACGGAGAGGGCCAGCCCCGGGGGATGGGGTCCCCGGGGCTACATGTGGACCGGGAGGGGGGCCACGTACCCCGCTCCCCAAAATGTAATTTAAAAAAATATAAATATATAAATAAATTTAAAAAGGCCGGCCCGAGGGATGGGGTCCCTGGGGCCATAAATGGCCTAAGGAGGGGGGCAAGGCAGCCCCCCTCCTATATAAAACATAATTTAAATAAAAGGGCCATGCCCCGGGGATGGGGTCCCTGGGGCCGATTATGGCCTCGGTAGGGGGGGCCCCTTCCTGAATGTTTAATTTAAAAAAATAGATTAGGGGGCAGGCCGTGGGGGATGGGGTCCCCAGGGCCAAAATATTAGGAAAAGAAGGGGGGTCACACAGCCCCCCTCCTTAAACATAAAAAAAGAAAAAGACCGGCATCGCGCCAGAGGCTACGCCCCCTTCTTGTAGCACTCTGCAAATGCACCCCCTGGTGCGTTTGCAGAGGGGGAACAAATTCCCCTTGAATACTGGAGGTCCCTGGGGGCCAACTAGCCCACCAGAAACCTCCAGTATGTGCCAGGGGGCTGCGTTGCAGAGAGGTGGCATGAGGCCATGCCCCTTTTTTCACCACACTGCAACACAGCTCTGTGGCACTTACTGGAGGTAGCTGGTGGGCTAGTTGCACCCCAGGGGCCCTCAGTATTCAAGGGGAGTTAATCCCCCAACTTAAAACGCGCCACGGGGCGCTTTTGCACAGTGCTGAAGGGAGGGGATGGGGCCTGAGTTCACATGTGTGTAAACAGATCCTGTGGCGTAGTTTAAGTTGGGGAATTAATTCCTTGTCAATCCTGAGGGTCCCTGGGGTCCAACTAGCCCACCAGGTACCTCCAGTGAGCACCACGGAGCTGCGTTGCAGAGTGTTGTAAAAAGGGGCGTGGCCTCTGAACACCTCTCTGCAACGCAGCCCCCTGGCGCATACTGTAGGTACCTGGTGGGCTAGTTGGCCACCAGGGACCCGCAGGATTGAGGAGGGATTAATTCTCTAACTTTAAAAACGCGCCACAGGGTGTGTTTGCAGACATGTCAACGCAGGCCACGCCCCCTTCCTTCACCACTGTGCAAACACACCATGTGGCACGTTTTAAGTTGGGGAATTAATTTTCTTTCAATACTGAGGGTCCCTGAGGGCCAATTAGCCCAACAGGTATCTCCAGTATGCGCCAGGGAGCTGCGTAGCAGACAGGTGTTCAGAGGCAATGCCTCTTTTTACACCTCTCTGCAACGCAGCTCTGTGGTGGTTATTGGAGGTACCTAGTGGGCTAATTTGACCCTAGGGACCCTTAGGATTCAAGGGGACTTAATTTCCCAACTTAGAATGGACACAGGGTGCGTTTACACAGTGGTGAAGAGAGGGGACGGGGCCTGAGGTGATGTGTACAAACACGCCCTCTGGTGCATTTTAAGTTGGGGAAACAATTCCCCTTCAATCCTGAGGGACCATGGGGGCCAAGTAGCCCACTAGGTGCTTCCAGGAAGCGCCACTGCGCTGCGTTGCAGAGAGGTGGTGCAGGCTGTGCCCCTTTTTACATCTCTCTGCTACGTAGCTCTGTGGTGCTTACTGGATGTACCTACTGGGCTAGTTGGACTCTAGGGACCCTCAGGATTGAAGGGGAATAATTTCCCCAACTCAAAACACACCACAGGGCGCGTTTGCACAGTGGTGAAGGGAGGGGATGGTGTTGGAAAGTGGCTCTATATATACTGGACCAAAGTAAAATCAGCTGAACTACGAATTCCGATTTACTCACCTGTTATCAGGAGAGACCTCAATGCTGCATCTTTGAGCCCAGTATTCATCCTGAAAAGTAATTCTAACTGTACTTACCAGTAACTTGAATTTCCTTCCATAGGCTAACATTGATGTGTTTCACTTGGAAATTCTTCTAAGTGTGGAGCTTTGCAACTTTAAAATATTCCTCTAAAATCAGCCGAACTACAAATTCCGATTTACTCACCTGTTATCAGGAGAGACATCAGTGCTGCCTCTTTGAGCCCAGTACTGATCCTGAAAAGTAATTCTAACCGTACTTACCAGTAACTTGAATTGCCTTCCATAGGATATCATTGCCTGCTTTTTGCTGAAAAAGTTTCTAAGTGTCGATTTTTGAAACTTATAAATATTCCTATAAAATCAGTCGAACTACGAATTCCGATGTACTCGCCTGTTATCAGGAGAGACCTATGTGCTGTATCTTTGAGCCCAGTACTGATCCTGAAAAGTAATTCTAACCATACTTACCAGTAACTTGAATTTCCTTCCATAGGCTAACATTGACTGGTTTCACTTGGAAATTCTTCTGTGTGTGGAGTTTTGGAAATGTAAAACATTCACCTAAAATCATCTGAACAACACATTCCGATTTACTCACCTGTTATCAGGAGAGAACCCAGTGCTGCATCTTTTAGCCCAGCACTGACACTGAAAAGTAATTCTCACCGTACTTACCAGTAACTTGTATTTCCTTCCATAGGAATCCATTGTCTGGTTTTCACCAGAAAAGTTTCTAAGCGTCGATTTTCACAAACTACACATATTCCTTTAAAATCGTCTGTATGACTTAAACGCATTCTTTCAACTGTTTACAGGAGATGCACCAGTGCTGGATCCAGGATCCACCACTGAGTAAGAAAAAGTAACGATAACACTACTTACCTGCTAATTGAATTTCCTCCCGTAGGATAACATTGGTGATTCTATGTGAAAAAGTTTCTAAGTGTCAACTTTTAAAATACAATAATATTCCTTACAAGTCACTACTGTAACCAAAACGCTTTTACTCAACTGTTTACAGGAGATGTCCCAGGACTGAATCTAGGATCCAGTCCTGTGGTTAGAAAAGTAATCCATACAGTAACTAATTGCATTTAACTAGAAATTCCCATTGAGCTCAATGCTGCATTGTGTTTGAAATTGTGTTGCCTATTGCAACAAACTGTAACTATTGCATTCAAAAAGTCTATTTTCTATTTGAAAAGTATTTAACTAAAGTAATTCATTCTGAGAAAGTATATTTTGTAATGTAATGTATATTGTAATTATAATGTCATTTAAAAAATAAATTATCTAAATAAATAGTTTAAAAAAATGTGAGTAAATCAGTATAAAAAAAAATAAATATAGCAATTAATACATTTAAAAATTGTCATTTACAAAACCTTTGAAATTCACTGAAAAAACCATAGGTTTCAGGGGCGTTATAGTTAGGAATTAGCATTTAAAAAACCTTTGAAATTCACTGAAAAAACCATAGGCTTCAGGTATGTTATAGTTGGCTGGACATTTCACTCGAACAAAACCATAGAAATTCCTCCGTTATAGTTAGTTCTACTAACTATAACTCGCGCGCCCGCAATCCACTGCTGATGATGTCACATATTACATCATTCATGACATGGTCAGTGACATCACTGATGACATCACTGATGACATCTCAAATGACATCACTGATGACATCATCCAGTGAATGTGGTTTGGTTCGTTATTTAAATATGTATTATATATATAGCAATCTGCATTAATGAATGAGTGGATATATAAATATCTTGATGGTGGATTTAGTAGCAGTGTGATTAGCTGTTTACTTGAGTATTTTATTGTGCCTCACTAAATATTTTGGATAGTGACTAAACTGTGTAAATATCTGTATCACTATGTCAGTTGCTGTGTAAACTGCTGCACCAGTTGGTTACTAGCTACAAGAAAGTCTATATTAGTTGTTTTTTTTATTTCTTTTTTTTCAGAGTTTTATATAGCGCAGACTTGACCCGAATCCAATCAGGTATAAGAGCGCTTTACATAGCACCAGTTATGTTACATGAGGAATTGATTAGTTAACTGAGTATTTGTATGCGAGAGTGAATGTGTCTGTGGTTCATTGGGGGGTGTGTGACTGCCCAAAGATGTGTGAATAGTTGATTCAGTCAGTATATGAGGTTAAGACTGCATGTTATAACTGTTGTTTGCATGAGAGAATATCTTTATGGGTGTGGTGTTGTGCAAATATATCTCTCAATGGTACATGTCCAACAATCTATAAAAATAAAAGGCAGTGTATGTGACATTTTTTGTATATAAATAAGTATACATTACATTTAGATATTATATGAGTGACTGTATGGATAACAGTATACTTGTACTAGTGATTTTATAACACACTAAGTATGAGTTACTATCTACATGAATAAGTAAGGGTTGCGTTTGTATAAGTCTGTAGCTGACTTAATGTAGGTATGTTCCATAGTTTGCATAAGTGAGTTGGATAACTCCATAAGTGAATAGGATGTGTGCTGGTGTGTAATGTCGATATAAGTGTTTAAGTATATTTGATATTGTTCTAATAATCTTTTTCAGCATGTATGAATGAATCTATAGGTAAGTGTTTAGATGTGTGTGTAGATCTAGGGATCACTGAGTGGGTTTTTTTAAACTTATATTGGTGTGTCAATGGATTCAAATAAGGTACTTTGTATTTTACAGTGAGTGATGAAAGGTTATACTAGTGTTTGATGAGGTGTATCTGATTGTCAGTGGATGATGTCATCAGTGATGTCATCAGTGATGTCATTTGAGATGTCATCAGTGATGTCATCAGTGATGTCTCTGACCATGTCATGAATGATGTAATATGTGACATCATCAGCAGTGGATTGCGGGCGCGCGAGTTATAGTTAGTAGAATTAACTATAACGGAAGAATTTCTATGGTTTTGTAAAATGTCCAGCTAACTATAACACCCCTGAAACCTATGGTTTTTTCAGTGAATTTCTAAGGTTTTTTAAATGCTAATTCCTAACTATAACATACCGGAAACCAATGGTTTTTTCTGTGAATATATATATATAAAGTCCTTCTAGCAGTTGCCAGTAAATAGTTATCGTTAGCACCTAATTTAAACAGAAAAAGCATTTTTTATTCCGTTAAAAACTTTGGTACTGTTTGAGGAATCTTCATTCAAATTTCTAAACTAGTTTGCCAATCACTTAAGCTGCTGTCTGGAAATGTTATGGGGGTAAAAGGGGGGGGGTTCCAAAATGCATTTTCCCGAATGCGATTTCCTATAGGTATTTTAGACTCGACTATAGCCCGAACCGCTGAACAGAAGTACACCAAATTTGGCAGAAGGCTAAATCTTCAGTCAGAAAGAGTTAATAAAGAAAAAGGTTTCTGTATATCTAGAGAACCCGATCTACCATGGTAGATCCACAGATCCATGATCCAGCAGCAATGACGTGAGAGAAAGTTGCGGCCACCATTTTTATAATCTGGACATGGTTCCTGGGGGAGGAAATAAAGTATAAATAGGATATAAGGGGTTAGGATAGAGGTAGCCTGACCTCATGGGACTCATGGAGGGGTCTTTGATGGACCCCTCATGGGAAAGAAATAGTCCAAAAATGTTTTGCTTATGTGTGCAAGGATCCGCGGATCAACTGCTGTTCTTCTCATTGCACCCGGTGTAGATCTGCAGCAGATCTGTGGATTCAGATCCCCATTTGAAAAAAGACACCCACTTACAGACCTACTCACACACCCACTTACACAACCACTCACACACCCACTGACATACATAAAGCCACTCAGAGACCTAGGACACCACTCGCACACTGATACAGCCACTCACACACTCACTCAGAGACCCAGTGAACCACTCATATACCCACTCATAGATCCACACAGGCACTCAGACACCTACTCATACACCCATGTATGCACCCATGCAAACGCTCACACACTCCCTCACACACCTGTACAGCCACTCACACACCCACTCAGAGACCCAAAAATCCACTTGCGTACCCACTCACATACCCACAAAACCACTCATGCATGTACTCCCCCACTCACATACTCACACACCATTTACACACTCACAGAAACACTCATACAGCCACTCACACACCCATACAGTCACCCTTACACCCACTCAGAGACCCAGGAAAACAGCTCACATACCCATTTAAGTACTCATACAGTCAATGACACACCCACTCAAAGTCCCAGAGAACCACTCACACACCCACTCACAAACCCAGAGAGGCACTCATAAACACATGTACACACCCAAACAGCCACTCATGCACCTACTCACAGACCCACACAGCTACTTTCACACCCACTCACAGACACACACACTGTCACACCCACTACACACTCAAACACCCACTAACACACTCAGGTTACAGGGATGTTATAGTTAGGAAAAAGCATTAAAAACATGGAAATTCACTGAAAAAAACAACGATTACAGGGATGTTATAGTTAGGAAATAGCAGTTAAAAACATATACATTTACTGAAAAAACAAAGGTTACAGAGACGTTATTTTCTAGAAAATAGTATAAAAAACACTAGAAATTCACTAAGAAAACAAAGGTTACAGGGATGTTATAGTGAGGTTCAGGTTTTACACACACAAAACAACAGAAATTCAGTAGAAATAGTTATCTCAAGTAACTATAACTAGTGCCCTAAGGTAACTATAACTCACACCCTCGCCATGCGCTGCTAATTTACTTACATATTACATTACTCCTGACATCTTCTGAGACATCATTGATAATTTTGCTGAAACATTTGAAGTGAAATTATTGGTGAGAAAACTGTGCATGCTGGGGTGCAATTTCTAGTTTCCCTAGGGTAAGAGTTATAGTTACCTGAGAGAACTATAACTAGAGATGGTGAATTTCTTTGGTTTTGTGTCTGTAAAATCTGAATGCTAAGGGGGTTCACTTTGAGGGAGAAGGTTCAGATATTACTACCTTTGACTGAAAAGAAACTCCAACCCCAGTGTCGTACAGGGTATCCATCCCACACAGAGAGGGGGTGGGATAAATATATCACGTAAATCTGTTAAAAGCATGGGAAGATCCACCCCCCACTCAAAAGGACCAGGTAGTCTCTGTACGCTATGTGAACACCAGTAACCCCCTAGATGTTCCCATTTAATCATGACAACAAAGATGAGTCAGTTAAAATGGGAATTACTTTAATACAGAGCAAAAACAACACCTAGCTACATCATTAGACCATCATTTCAGGTGTTCCCAGACACACGTCCCTAGTGTCCCACAACATCATCAAAGACAGGACCTGTGTGGTTAAGCTTAAACCATCCTGCATACCAGCTGCAAGAAGACAGGCAGTGGAACAGGAAGACTTGCTAAGTTCTGACATATTAGCAACCTATTGCTTTGTGCTCACCAGTGGTTTTGGTACCAATAGGGGATGGGAGTCTTCGTTTCTGTATTAACATCCGCCAATTGAACGCCATCTGGCAGTTCAATACCTATTCAATGCCCCAGTTAGATGTACTGGTAGAGAGGCTCAGTGAAGCAGGTATCATGTCCACCATAGACCTCACAAAGCGGTATTGGTAGATACCCCTTATGCCTGAAGCACGAGAGAAGACAGCCTTTGCAACCCCTTCAGGGATTTATCACTTCAAGGTTCTGCCAATAAGCCTTCATGGGCCCCTTTTTTTATTCAGGGAGGGACAGGAAGCCTAGTTTTGATTTAGGTCCTGCTCAGAAGGCACCAATGGAATATTGAAAACAGGAAGAGCAGTTCCTATGGGAGGAAGTGGGGAAAGCACAGGTCTTTCTTCGTAATGCCCTCACACACCCCAAGGGATGTCATGCTTCATCATTTGGGCATTTGCCCCTCGTCAGGCCGGCGCTGCAATGCCTGACGGGCTCCCGAGACCGGGGCTCTTTGTCGGGGATCTTTTGAAGAAGCCGTATGGGTGCGTGTGGGTGTGAGGGCAGGGTAGTGCACGAGGAGTGAGATGTTTAAAAAAGGTATAGGGCCGTCCTACTAATTTAAGTATTTTATTAATGAGGTGGCTCTAGCCTTAATAAAAAAGTGTGGCAGCCCTAATTAGGAGTAATGGTCCGTGAGGGCTAGTCATGTGTGGGTGTGGTCAACATGTTTCGTGCCCCAGCTGCCCCAAAAAGGGTCAATGGCACTTCGTCAGGACCAAAATAGAATGTTTTAAGGTGAGTGCACTACCGTTTAGCACTAGTTGCTTGAAACGGTAGGGGGTAGTTAATAAAGGAACTGGTACTGGGATGAGGATCAACCCCTCACGACCTAGTTCCGGACAGACGGGGATGAGAACAGAGCACAATAGTTGCTCCGATTTGTAGGTAGACTGGCAACTTGCTGGCGTCCTACCCTCGCTCTGGGCCCCTGCCACCTTCCAGAGACTCACAGACGTATTGTTACAGGCCCATCAGGCCTACACAGTGGCATACTTAGACCATATAGTGGTACATAGGCCTGTTTTGGGAACACACCTGAAACAGCTAAGGCCAGTTTTACATACCCTGAATCAAGCGGGGCTCACATTGAATCTGAAGTAGACCACCTTTGCCATGGAACACATTGAGTATTTAGTGTTCACCATACATGCAGGGGTCATCCGACCACAGCTGAACAAACTCAAAGCCATTCACAGGATTCCATGACCCACTATGAAAAAGGAGATACGCTCCTTCTAAGGACTAGTAGTATACTATAGCAGGTTTGTTCTACAGTTTTCTGAAATCATGGACCATCTACCTCACTTGTAGACGGGGAAACAAGTGCCAAGGACTGATTCAGAAGCATAGCTTCCAACAATTGAATTTGGCACTATGTCAAGCCCCTGTTCTCACATGTCACATTGATAAGACTTATGCGCTTCAGATCCAAGGCTCTGGTCGGGGTTTGGGTGCTGTTTCATCATAACTCGATCAGCAGGGTGACCTACGCCTGATCTTGTATCTCAGTCACAAGTTGTACCCTAGGTAAGTAGATTATTCCCTTGCCATCAAGTGGGCTACAGAAGCCCTACAGTATTACCTATTGGGTTGTACAATTTTTACTTTGGACAGATCATGCCCCCCTCACTTGGCTGACCCTGCATAACGATTCAGACTCTAAGGTGCTCCGTTGGTTCCTGGTCTTACAGCCTTTTTCGTTTCAGGCCTTCCATGTTCCTGGGAAGTTGCAAAATAATGTGGATTTCCTGTCTCGTTGCCCGGTCACTAAAATGCCCCACACATCCATTCTTGTTGGGAAGGCAGTGTAGTCAGGCTGCTACCGCACCCGGGACTTCTTAGATTGCTGACACCATCGAGCCAGCGGAAGGGAGTTGCAGTGCTCCTGTGACTCATGACGGCATCACGTTGCCCCCTGAGTGAGTTGGTACCAAAAAGAAAGGACCGCAGTGGTTCAGGGAGGACAGCAGTATTACAGAAGAAGCAGACTCTGGTGTGTGCGCAGGAAGAAAGGATACATCAGACCAATGTTGTCTGTATGCAGCAAGGGCGAAGACACTGAGGACCATCGGGTAGTGGACGTGGGTACAGGGGAGACTGAGGTAGAACGCAGTGAGCCCAAGGAACAGGACAACTATTGCACCATTAATGCCTCCAAGTCCAGAGGTCCCAGAGAGCAGGCAGACACTGTGGCTCCAGACCCTGCAACCCTGGGGTCCTGTAGCTTCAGGCACATCCCAGTTTTTCATTTGTTTACATTACAGAGGTGGTGGGCTGGTATATGGTCACCACAGCTGGGCCTTTGGGGAAGAAGAAGCACACTTGAATAAGTGGGTATCACCTGCTCCATGAGCACAGTGACAGGCACAATAGGTAGAAGTCACATACACCTTTTGCAATATAATTTACCCTTTACTGTATGGTTTATTTTGAGGACTAAACTATGCCTGATCTCTGCATCAGAAGAGGTACAGAGAGGATGGTGAGGACATGAAAAGGGAGCCAGGATCAAGCCCAGGATAACCAATAGCAGAGAGGGAGGAGAAGAAAATCCATACCGGACTTGAGAGGCTTGTAGGAAAATTTCAAAAAGAACAAAAGCCCACCTCTATAATTCTATAATAAAGAATCAAACTATATCTATTGCTGGGCACGTTCATCAAAGGGAAGGCAGGGTGGAGGATGACCACAGTCATCTAATAAAAACCTTTACAATTAAAAGATCATTGCAATAGCACCATCAACTGTGTGCTTATTTTCTATATATCAAACCATAAAACAACATGGTGCAGTGCATCAGATTCCAATTGAAGCTTATCAAGTTTTAACACATAAACAATGTAAATAGCAGATAAGTTACTCTATGAATAAATTCTGTGCAAATGCACTATTAATCAAAGTTTTTAGTACCAATTAAAAAAAACTACATTCTCACATGTTTAAAGTGCTGATTGTGCGTCTCATTAATGTAAGAACAAAACAATCAAATTGATTTGTTGATGTTTTCAAAATTTGGAGAGATCTTTAAAGTGCTGGATTGTACACAGTAATTGCATTGTCAATAGTTTAGGCAGAGTTTTTAAACTTTTGAAAGTTGAGTTTTGCCAATTTACATCTACAGTTTGCCATTTAGACCTCACTAATTACATTAATGTAAAAGTTGAGGTTTAAGGTTCCTCCCCAACTGTATTCCATTTTAACAACACTGTCCAGTCTTAGGTCATCCGTATGAGCAAGGACCACATTGTTAGCAGTTTCTTTCCAGCTAATGCCATGAATTTCAAAAACCTTTTACTGAGCACTAAGTCATCTCCTTGAAGGGAGGCTACTACTGCCTGCCTACATGTGGTAATGCTTTTTCTTCTAGAATGATTTGTTTTTGTTGGTGTATGCATAAAATGTGCAATAGGTCCTCCCTCATGCAGTTGCACAGGCGACATGCAGTCTCGATAGATGGGCTTCTCCTAGAAAGGAAGTTATGTAAAATAATAAAGCAGCCCAAACTATAGCCCTTCAGTTTCAGTTTCAGATCCACTTTAAGGCCGAAGGGTTCCCTCAAATGGCTTTGTGGTTTCAGGTGGCCCAATATATGGATCAACCATCCTCCGTGAGTGGGATCTTTAAGAAAGCAAATCCTTGTCCATCAACATAGAGGACTTTTTAGCCCCTGAGTTCACTGCCTTGGTAAAACAAAAACCTGACTGACAAATAGCACCGATAGTGGTTCAACCTGCAGTCTTTGCATGGCTAAGATCATGTATTCACTTGCTTGGGTTTCACCTGCACTGGGTACTGCTTTCCGCCAGATGTTGTATAGTGTGCCTTCCTTGCTCTTTTTATTTTATAACACATTTTCAAGTAAGCAACCAAGCTTGCCAGGTCTTCTCTGCACAGTCTGAATTCTAGCCTTAGTTGTGGAATGGATGTAAGGCACAGCAACTAGAACACTCATCAGTAGATGTCTATAATCGATTTTTCAATGATTCCAAATACCCTCCCTCTTGAGTGCTTCTTTACTATTTGCTAGGGTGGGGGCGAGTTTTGAAGTGATGACCTAGCCCAGAGGTTAAAGAGACGGGCCATTTAGAGAGTTCCTTAATGTGTAGAAAGCAGCTAACGGTATTTCTCCTTGTTGCTATTGAACTTTTGTACGCTTTAAATGTCCCTCTTGCTACAAACATTATCCCCAGGTACTTGTACTCTGGTTCTGATTCCAGCACATCACTGTTTAAATAGCATACTGGTGCTGGAAACCTCTCTGTTCTGATAGACATTATTTTTGTTTTTTGGAGATTGAGTTCTAGCCCCTTGTGTTTCTGAGAACTTCACAGTGGTGTTTATTAACATCTGGAGGCCCACCTTTGTGTGGTTGAACAAAACAACGTCATCAGCATACATCATGTTTGAAGCATTAAAACCTGCCACCTTTGGGGAGTGAGAGTTTACCTTGTTAAGTGTTGATGTGAATTCTGCCAGATATAAACTGAATAAGAACAGCACTATGACACACCCTTGTCTCAAGCCACTGCTCATGTGTATTTTCCTTGAAAGTGCAGTTCCAGTCACAATCCTGATTTTTTATTGGGATGTACAAACTGGTTAGCATTTTGAAGTGCTGTTGGAATACCACCTTGCTGCAGTTTGGGCCAGCGTAAGTTACGCTGGACAGCATCAAATGCAGACCGAAAGTCCACGAGACATAGATGTAGGTTCTGTTGCTGGAGCCTTGCTTTGTTAATTATTCGGGAAAGCATTTAGTTATTAGTTGATGTTCCTGTATCCCTGATAAAGCCAGTTTGGTTTGGAGGCACTAGGGATTTTTCCTCAGATCATTCAGTGAGCTTAGTGAATAGCACTGATGCAAAATATTTTGAGGCATATTTACAAGAACTTAACGCCACCACAACATCAATTTTTCGAGTTATGGCAGCTTTTTATATCGCCGTATTAATAAGTTGACGCTAACTGCAGTTAGCAGCACTTTTCTGGCGTAAATGTGAATTTTTAAGATCGCCACTTCTGTTAGCATGACTTAGAGAAAATGAGATGCAAGGTCGGCGTTCCCATGCAAAAACTGCTGCTAAACCCACTTTGCGAGATTTACAATTAATTTCCCATACGGCAATAATCCCCCAAAACTGTGGCTAAGTCCATTTAGAGGCAGTTTTTTAAGACCAGAAAATAGCTGGTCTTTAAAATTGGTGCAAACACTTCGGTCCACATATTAGAAGTTTGGTTGCTAGACAGCGCTGCCGGAGCATTGCTACGCAGCCCTGCTCCAAAATAAAAGGACAGGGATGCACCCTATTAATAAGATAGGATGCATTCCTGGGCCCCATTCATGAAAATTGTTACATGGCTGCGATAAAACAGTTTTGCGACAATTTTCACTGTGCCCTCCTTGTGACACCATGGATGCGCTGTATACAATGTAAAACACACAAGATGATGGATGGAATGTTGCACATTGGTAAAACATTCACCCCCAGTCACAGATCTGGGTTTAATCCATTGTTACTTTGCTCACCAGGCCACCCCAGTTCAGACATGGCCATCTGCAAATCAGTCTTGACCCTGTGCATCATGGGAACAGTCCAGCCCGAACTGCCAAGCCATGTCTTCCCTGGACCGGAATCAAGCATCCTAGGACCAGTTTTGGTGTTTCACCCTTCTTCAGCCAGGATAGCTGGACTCCAGTGGCGTAGTGAGCACGGGACCCACGTCTGGGCATACCCTTCCCACATAGGGCGAACATCAAAACACACAAGATGATGGACGGAATGTTGCACATTGGCAAAACATTCACCCCCAGTCACAGATTGGGGTTTAATCCATCGTTATTTTGCTCACCACGCCACCCCAGTTCAGACATGGCCATATGCAAATCAATCTTGACCCTGTGCCTCATGGGAACAGTCTAGCCCGAACTGCCAAGCCATGTCTTCCCTGAATGGGAAACAAGCATCCTAGGACCAGTTTTGGGATTTCACCCTTCTTCAGCCAGGATAGCTGGATTCCAGTGGCGTAGTGAGCACGGGACCCACGTCTGGGCATACCCGACGCACTTAGGGCAAGAAAGCAAAAGACACACAAGTGCTGGATGGAATGCAGAACAAATCAAAACATTCACCCCAGTCAAGAGATCCACAGTTAGTTTGCACTTACCGTCGCTGTTGCTGCCACAGTTGCAAACTGCTTCAGCTGATGACGAAACTGAGTGGCTTCTTGCTCCTTTGAGCACTAATATTGTAGGAGCCCCTTCCTCCATTGGTTTTGGAACAGATTTCTCATAAGTGCCATCTTCTACCGGCAGCAGTTCAACATTGCATCTTTAGTAACCAAAAGCATGCATCAAATGCAGACTAAGGAGACCCTCTAAATTCGAACATATTGCGGCCCAGTGCACTTTTTTTCCAGTACCCCCATCATTCAGTACCATTGTCCAGTAGAAATAGATTAGAATTACGAATGAAAAGGAGTACCCGGAAATATTGTAGTCCATAAAGATCAAGTAGGTGTTTCAAAGTATATGTTTTATTCTTTCTTTACTTTATGTTCATAGATACATTTTTCTCATACAAAGAACATCCAGCCATCGTGTTTCATACAAACAGGAATTTTAACTTCATTAGGGCTGTACGTATACGGTAATATACAAGAAAAGTAATAAGACAATTCTTACTGGCACATTGGTACAATACAACACAATGTACTAATGCAAGAAGGGAAACAGAAAAAGAGATTCATTCACTACCATACATATATATCAAAACATAATATAAAATAATCAGAAATCAAAAATCACAATACTTCAAAATGAATCTAACTTTAGAAAACAAGAATTGTAAAAGAACACACAAACATCATCACATTACAATTATTACAGAATGGTAATGTTCAGTGGGCCTATATAATCTCATTTGTATAGAGGGGGACTCAAACATGCAAAATAATAAGCTCACTCTCATCATCTAGAGCTTAGTTCTTAGTAACTCAAGCAAAGTAATGTGCGTCTTATACTAGCAGTACTTGGATAGTTTATAATGAGTTACTGAATCCCCAGTCATCATGCTATGAGTTCCTTCACTACCTATTATTCTCAATCACAGAGGGATCACCCACATTATATCTACTTGTCCCCATATGATGGTTAAATGAAATATACCTCATGCATTTATTCACTGCATGGTCAGTGGGCGGTTTTCTTCTTAAACATGTTTTATATCTTACGACCCACACACATTAATTTAGCTCGTTAAGGTCGAGTTTTGGAATGCTTTGAAGGATGTGTTTAATCTGGTGAACTATTTATTGAGATTTTTTTAGATCTGGAGGGTATAATGTTCAAGATTTGTTGCCTGTCATATTGCGGTTTGAGGTATTTTGGTACACCACAAATGTTGCTTTATGCAAGTTATGTGCTGTTGCACACAAGGACTAATTGCACTTATGGGGATTGTACTATTGGGGGAATTTACCTGTACATTACTGAATTTTGTGTGTCTTCATGAAGTAGGGATTTGATCTAGAGCCCATTGGTGTTGCCACATGAGTTTGTTATAATAGAGATTTTGTGCTCTTTAAAAGCATAATTCTTCAGACAATTTGCATGTTTTTTGCAGGATATTGATTACTTACTTTTGTATTTCATCATTTATTTATATAAAATGTGTATGTAGAGAACAAAAAGATACTGTGAGGGTTGCGCATGCTAGTATTTCCTACTTTTGAAGATTTTTGTGAGAAACTTTAGTCAGAATGGGAGATTCACTTAGAGGGGGCATCATACATGCAAATGAAAAGGGGGCAAAACTATAATGTGAAATATAAATTCTAGAAAAAGAAATTGAGACAATTGAATGGAAAGTGCTAATTGAGAACAATTATGATATCTTAAACAAGGTGATAGAAAATCACCAGCAATATCAAAAAGACAAAAAATTGAGACAAATCAAGACAGATGAGCATGACTATAGAGAAGGCCACATATAAACCTTTGCGAAAAAGTAAAATAATGTAAATACAATGGAGGACAGGAAGAGAGCCAGAGAGGAGAGTTATGAAACCAAGTCAGCAAGTAAAGTTCCATTGCGTCTATAAGTAGTACCTACACCATTAATATAACATCAGAAAACCCTTTAGGGGAAGGAAAATTGTCTTTTTAAAAAGAGTTGGAATGGCTATGAATAAGCTACATACAACAAAAGAAGGAAGCAAAAAACACAGAAGGGTTGGAAGGAGGTGGAAAGGGAAAACAGGTAGAAAGACTGGGTGTACAGACCCACTCCAAGAAGAGCTAGCTGGTATGATCCCTGTTAATGCTATTGCTCGCAATACTGAACTTCAAACACTCTGAATGATACTAGCACATACAAGGGTTTAGAAATTATAAATTTGTCAGAAAGATTACTTGACCAGAATGAAACTAATGTTTTGAGAAAGGGTTTACATTTTTGTCCCTCACAAAAGGGGGATGTGGTTGTGGTGCATATTTCCCTGTTCAAATTCACAAAAGCTTTAAAATTCAAGGAATTTTAGCTTCTCAACAATCACATCAATCTGATGTTGTGTTTCTGAGCAGATTCCCATGCACATACCATTTCAGATATTCATGATCTACAGTGTCTTCTGTTTATTGAGGATGATTAAGTCAAGGACATGAAATCCTTACTGTGTGATCTTGATACTACAAAGAGTTTGGATGTGGAAAGTGAGTGAGGCCTAAACCTAAATGTATTCCCCCAACAGCATACCATCAAAAGATTGATGAATTCAATTAAAGAGTGACCCGTGAATTACATCTTTTGAACACCCCTACTAGGTTTGGTTTACAACCTCAAAATAATATTTCACGTGAGGAGAGAGAAGCGCTTCTCAGATTACAGAATTATACTAATATGGTAATCAGGGAGGCAGACAAAGGCAGAAATATGGTCGGCATGAATAAGGTTGACTACAGGAATGAGATTACCTGCCAGTTAAATGAACGTCAGTGTTATGAATGTATTAAAACCAATCCCACCAATAAACTCACAATATTCATCTATATGAAATTGAGAGAATGGAGAGACACATGTTTACTATCCGATGATGAGTACTGTTATCTATTGGTTGGGTAAGCAAGGTTCCCCTGCAGCTATGTCTTGCCTAAGTTTCACAAGGGAGGTGCTTTTCCTCTAGGGACACCCATCATCTCAGGGATTAAATTACAGAAATAAGTGATCAAACTGCCATCATATATTATGGACAGCAAAGACATTCTTCTCAAGTTCAACAACTTTTCATGGTTAGAGGACATTCAATTTGTAAGGTTAGATGTAACCAGCATGTATACATGCATACACAAGGACTTTGAATAAAATTCTATTTGTATAGCGACTTACAGCAGTTCAATACTTTTTGGATAAGGACGGAGCGACCACTTTGAGTACAATGCCATGATTCTGGATTTGATTGACATAATTTTATCCAGGAATTATTTCATTCATGATGGCCATTGGTATCATCAACTGCAGGGTACAGCTATGAGTTACCGGTTTGCTCCCTATTATGCGGCCCTTTTTGTGGGCTGGTATGAGAGGGAGCATGCCTGGGGCAAAGGTACCTCCCCTGGACTGAACATATAGTTTTCTGGGGGAGGTAATCAATTGCATCATCTGCTTTTGGGCAGGTTCCACTGAGACGTTGTATGATTATTTTTTCTATCTTAATGATAATCCTTATTACATCAAATTAACATTGCACCATCACAAGGATAGAATCAACTTTCTGTACCTTCAGTTTTATGTGAGAGATGGTGTTATTCATTGCACCGTGTTTCGTAAGGAACCAGCCTGTAACAGTATCCTAGATGCATCTAGCGCACATGAGAAAATCTGCCATTAGAAACATTCCATGTGGCAAAATGGTTTGAGTAGGATGGATTTGTAGCGAAGACACTATTTTTAAGAAAAACGTAACCAACATCAGGAGACCTTTCCTGAACAGAGGTTATAATGCCAAGGCTTTGACAGAGGCAGAAAGGAGAGTTTATCAACTACCGAGGCAATCAACTTTACAGACAAGTATTTGCAACAGAAAGAACACACGAGGAAGGGAACAAGACAAACTGGCCTTCATCAAGACATACTCAGTGCATAGTGAAAAGATTTTAAGGATCTTGCGAAAACACTTGCATCTCCTTTTGGATATTCTGGAGTTATGCAACACAATTTTACAGAAAGCTGTGGGTGTTATTCAGGAGGGGACGGACATTAAAGGATTCTCTATACCCAAGTTACATTACCTCAACACAACAAGGAGGTATTCGGTTGCCATCCAAACCATATGGTTTTTATAAATGTAATACCTGTTATGTATGTCTATATGGCAAAAGCAAAACAAACAAGTCTAGATTCAATACATCACAAGAACACAGTTTAAAATATTTTATTAATTGCAACAGATGCTTTGTAGTATATGTAATTGGCTGCTAATGCAATATAGTTTATGCAGGAACAACTGTCCGTGATCTTAAGTCACGCATATAAGAACACCGCGGAGCATTAAGGAATGGAGATAGCAGATATTCCATGGCTGTCCATTACAGGGTGACTCATCCAAATGACTTGAGCTTTTGGTTCCTAGGAATTGACTATGTTATTGAGAACTCATATGAGAGGAACAGGGAATTGATTTTTAGACAACTTGAGGCCAATTGGATATGCCGCTTTAGAGCTATCACTGATGGCCATAACATAGACAATGAATTTCACCACTTCTTGGGTTAAGATCATGACCATATATTCCATTAGTCTATGAAACTTTATTACAGACTTACTCTGACACTTTCAATTGATATGGTAAGCAGAGGTACATTAAAGATCTTCATATATAGATGAATGGTGCCTGGACTGACCTCCACTGCCACATCTAATTTTAAGCTTACATTTTTTGTACAATTGAGTGTGGTGAGGTTTTCTTTCCCAGCACAATAGTATCTTGTGACTATTAAATTGTAAGGTTGATATCTCTTGATCATTATGCCCATCTAATATTACTTCCAACCTTCGTGACACACTTTTGACATAATTATTTTTCTGAATCTTCAGCATTCTGATATTGGAATTTTTACTTACATCATTGTCTCTTACTCAATGTATTTGTAATAATGTGATTGTGATCCCACTTATTTCATTCAACCTTTTTATCACTATTTTGTCTGATACGCTGTTCTGTGATAATGCATATGAATCATTGGGATTGGTTATACCATTTTTATTCATCCTAAAGCTCTTTATTTAAAAATGGGTGGCATCTGGAGTGACCTCCAGTGCTGCATCATATTTTAAATTTCATATTTAAGGGCTTCTCTCAGCACAATGGTATTCTTTGACTTTAATTCTAAATATTTGTTTTCTTGGCCACTATGCCATTCCAGCCTCACCTCAATTGGATATTGGCAATTTGATCGTTTATAATGTGCAACGTGTCTAAGGACCTTAATTTGTAATATTTGTTTTCTAGGCAACTATGCCCTTCCAGTATTACCTCAATTCAATTTTGGAAATGTGATAGTTTATATTATGCAACATGTCTAAGGAGTATATTACATTAAGACTAAACAATTATAATATCTCAATATTTGAAATTGCACCTTGACTCTCCAGTGATCTGTGATAACCATCTATATTGTTATAGGATGATAAGCATACATGGTCTTTTATGCCACACTAAGATAGAAGCCACCTTTGTGTTAGTCCCTGATATCCGGTGGCCATGGTTTTCCGTGAGCTCCATGAACCAGCTGATGACAAGTAGCATTTCCAGTTTCTTTTAAAGAGGGTGCTGTCTTGGGCAGGCAGCATTTACATGACCAACAGGATTCGTATCAAGTTACATGTGGTTACTGGGCGCTAAGCTTAAGTTTTGGAATGGTGTGTTTATTATGGTGTACAGCTCTGACAAAAATGGGATCGCTCGAATGGAGGTTTGTTACCACAATCCAAGTTTGTCCACTTGTGTTTAGTCACGTTCTGGGACCTGCTTAAGTCCTTAGTTATTCTCTTGTGAATAGATTTCATGATCAGTGGGACGGTTTAACCTTGAACATGTTTTCTATCTTTCAGCCCACACACATTAAATCAGCCAATTACGGTCGAGTTTTCGAATGCTTTGAAGGATGTATTTAATCTGGTGAACTATTTATTGACGGTGCTTGTGTGGTTTCACACAGTTCGACCACTTAAGTTTCACCGTATACGACTAACTGAGGTCCAGAGGGTTTAATGTTCAAGATTTGCGGTATGAGGTATTCTAGTGCACGACAAATGTTTTTTTTTCGTGTTATGTGCTTTTGCACTCAAGGATGATTGCACTTACTGGGATCGTACTATTGGGGGATTTACCCCTATGTTACTGAATTGTGTGTGTCATCATGAAGTAGGGATTTGACTAAAAGCCCTATTGGGGTGCCACATGGTTTTTATAATAGAGATTTTGTGTTCTTTACCCGTATAATCCTTCTGACATTTTGCATGTTATTTGCAGGACTTTGATGACTTATTTTTGTGTTACATCATTAATTTATATAACATTCGTATAATTCTTATAGGTATCATCTCTGGAGGGATTCCTCCCGGAATATGTTCTGATAGAAGTAACATGTTTCCCTGGATGGATCTCATCCGTGAATATGAGAGCTGTTTCTTACATTAGACATTTATCCAACACACTTGGAAGGATTTCACAAAGAAGAGAAAAAATCTCCATACTAGGAGTATAAAGTGAACAAATGTATATGAGGTATGTTCTATTTAAGCATCATATGGGGACAAGTAGATATAATGTGGGCGGTCCCTCTGTGGTTGAGAATATTAGGTAGTGAATGAACTCACAACATGAGGACTGGCTATTCAGTAACTCATTATAAAATATCCCAAGTACTGTTTGTATAAGACACCTTAGCAGTGCATTACTTTGCTTGGGGTACTTAGAACTAAGCATTAGATAATGGGAGTGAGCTTATTATTTTTACATGTTTGAGTCCCCCTCTATACACATGCACTTCTATAGGCCCACTGAACTTTATAATTTTGTAATAATTGTGTAATGTGATGATTTGTTTTGTTCTTTTGTAATTCTTGTTTTCTAAATTTAGATTAATTTTGAAGTAGTGTCATGTTTTATTTGTGTTGATATATAATTGTTTTGTATTATGTTTTGATATATATGGTATTGAAAGAATATTTTGTTCTGTTTCCCTTCATGTATTTGTACATAGTGTTGTAGTGTTCCAATGTGCCAGCAAGAATTGTCTTACTCTTGTTTTTTGTATGTTACATACAGCCCTGACACAGTTCAAAATCCTATTTGAACTAAACACATTGGTTGGATGTTCTTTGTATGGGAAAAATGATTCTGTAGACATAAAATAAAGAAAGAATAAAATATACTTTGATACATATATGTGATCTTTATGGACTACAGTACTTCCAAGACTACGTTTCTATGCAAGTTCCTTGTGTTGTGCAATTTCTATTCCCCACTTCTCAAATGTTATTTTCTTCTTTCATACCTGCTGTGCGATTTGATTATTTGCCCAAGTAATAATAGTAGATTCTTCCATGTTCTTCCGCGCTGGTCGCCCGAATGCAACTGTTAAAATGTCAGTGGTAGTGATGTGCTGCAGAGAAAGGTGTTCCTGGGTCACAAGTAACATTAAACATTTATTAATTACATCATGCTGACCACTGCACTGCACAGCAGGCAGTAGATCCAACCCATAGAACTACCTACTGATCGCGCTTATTAACATTGAAGACAAATTACTATTAGACCTTGAGGCTTGGGCTGCAGCCAGCAACATGGTTCCAATTAAGCAAATGGGATTTAGAGCTGGCATGAGCACAATGAGCAACTTTCTTGCGCTGAGCCTCCTTGTTGAAAAAGCTATTCACAAGACCTCTAAATTAAAGACCTGCTTTGCTGACCTAAAATTGGCTTTTGACATGGTCCTGAGAGACCACCTTTGGGCAAAGATGGCCAGATGGGGTGCACCACCAAACTACTGGGAGGCATAGTCAACTTTTACTCATAGACATGGGTTAAAGTCAAGCTAGGCATGGGCAACAGAACAACAGTGAAGAACCCCACAATCACCGGCCTAAAGAAAGGGTGTGTGCTTGCCCCTTGCTTATCAAACGTCTTCATGGCAGACCTAGACGAACGGTTATCTGAAGGACTAAACGATCCATCCAAACTAATAAAGAGCCCAGTGGGGTGCCTACAATACGTGGATAACATTGTTCTATGTAGCCAGACCCCAATTGGTCTTCTGCACCTGATAACCAAATGACTTCCTTGCATAGAAGTGCTGGGTCTAGAATTTAACTATATTGAAACAAAGGTCATCTGTTTATCCGCAAACGCTTATCATCACAATATCAAATTCAAGTAGACAACAGCAGGGAACAAACTAGAACTGGTCCTGGACTCCAGACTAAAGTTTAAAGAGCACCTAGTTCAAAATAGGGCTCAGGCTAATAAATTGTGTTTCGCACTAAACACACTACAAACAAAGCTGGGGTGCATGTCACACTCCCATCTACAAGTAATAGCAGCTAAGTGTCTCCCTACACTTACTTACGGTTTGGAACTTTTAAAGGGAAAGGATGCGGCCACTCTAAACCAACTTCAGTCTACCCTCTTCAAATGCATTTTTGCCTTCCGTAATACACTTCTCAAGCTCTGGTTTGATTGGAATTTGGGTTATTCCATCAATCCCCGATAAGGATGGACGCACATATCAAACTGTGTCGGAAATTGAGATCGACAAAACCAGATTCACTGGCTGCCTTATGCTGGACCAAAATGAAGAACCAGCACACAACCAAAAATGACTGGCTAACGGTACTTCAGCAAGCGTTAAACACCTTTAACCTGTCCAAAGCGTGGGACCTAAACATCAGTTTTACAGCATTTAAAAATATTGTTAATAAAGTAGCCAAACTACAAGCCTGGACACTCGACGATGCAGGGATGGCTCAAGCAGAACACAGATGAATGATTCTGCAAACCTACGCAGATTGGGGCCCACAACCCTACCTCATACGTCATATATTCCCATCAATATAACATTATCTGTTTCTAATCCGCCTGAGAGTCCTCCCATCATAAGACCAGATTCCAGCCTGGAAACAAACCTGGTTGGTCCCTGACTGTCATTTATGTGGCAGGTAGAAGGAGACTGTATTAGTTTTTTTTTTGCATTGGCCCAACTGTCAGGCAGCTGAGATGGAACCTGCTACGACTGGCCCTCCAGACCCTTCAGATAAGATCCTGCCACTCCGCTGTGATGATGCACTTGAACAGTCAGTCGCTTTAGCTCTCTCTGCAGGGCAACAAAGATCCTGCTACAAGTTAATAGACAGACTGTCCAGCTCATGGAATTCAATCTCAAGCTCCCGCCATAGAGTTTTTTATTTATAAACCACTGTACTGCATCATAGTAATTATGGGTATTCTCTGCCCCATGAGAGTTTTAACCGGTTTTTAAATTAATTTTCCTTTTTAAACAAAAATCACACTGAATCAATTGAAATTGTGCCTTATCAGTTACAGATTTTTAAAATGTTGTACTGGTCTGTCTTTTGTAATGATTTTAATTAATCAGCAAATAAAGAAAAGTTTGTTTGGGTGAAAATTAATTTATTCTGCACGGTACCGGTGTTTTGTGCCTTCATTGCCTCCTGGTCCTTGCTCTCAGCTTTCAGGTGACTGTGATCATAATTCGATCTGAGTTGTATTGTGACCTGCAGAATGACACTGTTGATTGGTTCTATTAACTCCATGAAGCCTGGTAGGTCTGGAGGTACCTGACATGTTTTACTGCAAGTATAACCCCTTCCTGCACTGTTGTTTTTAGAGCTGCAGTACTCTTTGATCCTAATTAAGATCTGGTGTGCCGCTCATTTGGTGATTTTAGGTGGTTGCATTTTCAAACTTGTCTAATTGCTTCTGGTGGTCACTGGGACCTGTTTCCTTCTGGATAACCCAGGGTTCTGCTTGTATCTTGTGTACTATTGGTGACTTCTTTTGTGCTGGAAGGACGAGGCACACCCAGTTTTTTTTACATTAAATTTATTTTGCAAGGTGGACTTTCCTATTGTTGAATGGCCTCCATTGGTGACTCAGGAGCTGGCACTACTTTTTTAGATGCTCTTCTGAAGATGCCATATATCTGATCCATCTGTTCGGTTTAGCCCCCTTGAGAGGGCTGCTTGTTGTGGGCCTTTCTTTGTCACTTGCGTTGCTTTTTTGACAGATACTAGTTAGCTCTGGCTCAAGAATCAGTTGTTCCGATGATATGAGGAGGTCTCTTTAAAGAGGTCTGTAGACTCATCCTACTCTGAGATTGGGGTCATTAGGTATTATCTTTAACTTGTCATCTTTTCAGGGAGTTTGTAGATTGCTTGTTTTTTAGTTGGGCAGTTGTTGGCTTAAGTTGAAGTTTTATTCAGTTTTAGTACCGCATCACGTTATTCAGGAAGGGTGGATAAATTGCCAGTGGACCGCAGGTAGAAGCCACTACCGATTGTGCTGCATCTGCTTGTGGTCACTGGATTAGATTAATTAAGGACCCCATTTTGTCATTGATCACAAGGGGGACACATCCCAGCAAGGGAGTGCAAGAGTAATCGTTTATTGCAATAGACGTCACGATTGAAGACGCCACCCCGGGAGCACACAACAAATATTATAACTTCAACAACTCTAAGGACCACAGTAACAACAACGTAGTAGCGCGTATTTCAACCCCATTATTAAGTAAATTGACCCACAGGTCAAGTTTCTTTGACTGATACATTTTAACTTCTACTGCCACTTGGAATGAATTTAGAAGAGTCTCCCAAGTCCCCTACATGTCACCTCTATGATGTTGCTGCATTGGGGAGTTTTGAGTGTTGTTTAATATGACACTAGTTTCAGTCAGATCCGGGAGTCGATCCCAAGAGACCAAATTACACTCTATTGTATCTGTTTCTACCAGACTCATTTCTTGCAACTGGGGGGTAGCTTCCAAGGTAGAGGCAAATGAAATGGTGGAAGAGACCAGCCTGCCCAACAACCATCTAGAGTCATTTGTTGGTTAGTTAAGTGTATGCTCCTGGGGCCAAGGTGCGTATGCTTGTGGATCCTGTTTGCTTGTTACTTCATGGAATGGAGAGCAGAATGGTGTTACTTTTAGAAGCATGTGTGCACCTCTGCCTTTGTCCAATTGTTTTCAGCATCACCAATGTTTTCCCCAACCTCATTCAATTCTACCTGGTGGGTTTGGTTTGACACCACCATCTACTTTTGAGGTTCAATGGAGAGTGGGAGACATGCCTCCACTTCCAAAGAGTCACCTGTCTCTCTCTCTCTAATTCTTTAGATAATATTTGGTTGTTGCCCTTGCACGGGTCTTACTGGGATTGCTGAAGGGAGCAACTTTCCTGTTGACCGTGAGTCGTAAACCATAAATTGCATACCTCTGAACAGATTCTTATGTACAGTTCTTATCAATCACCACACTCCACAAATGAAACTGACACTTTGTACCTAGAATAAAGCTGAAGGTGCCTTCATAGAGCACTGATCTTGGCATTAATGGTGTGCCGACTATCTTTGCAATATGCAATGTTTTGTATGGCTTGGAGATGGAGACTATTTGGAGACTACTCTTAAATCTTGTTTGACACTCCCTAAAGCTCTCACCCACGCTCCAAGCTACCTAGCTGCTCAAGGAGTACTGCTGCCTACCTCTGCCATCTCACTTATTGCACCCCATCAGGATCGAATCTCCATCTGCTGGTGCTGTTGCTGTAAGGCTGCATGGCCAGCTTCTCTGCCTCTCTGCCTCAGACTGCTTCATCCTTGGCCTTGTCGCTGATGTGGGCCTTCAGGTGGGCTGACTTATAACTATCCTGCAGGCGGTTTTCTATCCCGTGGGACAACAGTATTCTAGTTGCCCCCTAGAGAGGTCCTGAAGAGCCAAAATGCTGGGGCTTGGAGGAGACTTTGATAATAAAGTCCCTCGGGCCTCCATATACTAGCAGTGCTTGGAGCGGCCACGGCTGTGGCAGTGCCGGGGGCAGCTTGAGTGCGCAGAACAGTGTCGCTACAACATTTCCTGAACGTAAACAATCCATCCATCAGCCTCTGATATGCTTATTATGAAAAGTTATGACAAAGGCAGGAAGGCTGACTATTTTATTGTGAAAAGTGTTGGTTAATGCCAACGGGCCTTTAATTATGATCTTATAGTCACTACACTTAGTTAAGGGCTGTAGACCGATATTTTATTACAAGGAATTTCACAGATGTACATTGTGCTCAAGGGGTGCAGTTTGGTTACTTCTTTGGATAAACACTTGTAGTTGAATATTTGCTATGGAATAATACCATTGTTAGGCCGATTTCACTGGGGTTGTCTATTGCTTTGCTAATTGTAAGTTTGCATATATTTGTTATTCTGCGACTGTTGATGATGGTTGCTGGCTTATGTGCAAGACAGGAGGCCTCAGTTTGTTATGGCGATAACTCAATAATGAAGATTATTATCTTGATTGGTTCATTGGGAAACGTTATGTCAGACGCCACAGGTCTTATATGTTGATTATTAAACATTACAAAGGGAGTAGACCTGGCCTACTTATTGTGAAATACATTTATTAACTCCAATAGGCTTTTATGGGTGGATTGTTTTGACACTGTATTGAAGGCTGTAGACTGATATTTTGTTACATGGAATCTCACAGATACCTTGGACAACCCTTTGAATAGAAGACTGGCATTGTAGTCATTCTTATTAAGCCTTCTTATGTCTGGTGCATTCTGTCGGATCCTTGTAAAAAAAAAACTCTCATTACCTAAATACATAAAGGACCTTTGGGCAAGGCCTCTTCTATCTGTTCAAGTGTCATTCTTATTCTGCTTCTCCCCATGACAGCATATTGCTTGGGGCCATCGTTTTGTCCATTTCTGCAATTGGCTGTGGGTAACAGCATTTGTCCCGATCAGATGTGCACATACATCTGAAAATGAGGCCACTTCTTCATCTGGGCTGGTGACCAAACCATTAGTTTTCCATGTTTTCACTTCATAGGTCAGCTTTCATTTATTTCATTCTTTTTCATGAGCGTCCTGCAGCTCACACACACTACTACCGGCTGCTCGCTTGCCCCAAAATTTAATTTGTTGAATCCGCTGTTGTCACTGTTTCTAAACTGGTTCCCCATCTTGAAATTGTATTGTCTATAGTGTATCATTGTTTTATAGTTCCAAGATGGTCCATCTATTTAGAAGTGTTATGTCGGCCACCTTGGTTGAATATTGCTTTAGCATTTTAAGATTTTATTGTGCACACTTTGTCATTGCTTTTACTGCTCCAAGGTGGCCAACACATTTCTACTTAATGTGGCATTTATGTTGAATGTAAAACCGTTGTACACTGTGTACAATACCATTGAAAGGTGACCGCCTCTTCCTGTGTTTAATATTGTATTTGCATTTTCTCACCAAGTCACTTGTATTCATTTTTCTATGTGCACTCTTTTTATTTATCGTACAAGTGGGCATTTGTCAGTATGTTTTATTGTAGGTGTATAATCGGCTAAATGCAAGAATGACCCATTGGGTGAATGAATTGATCTAAAGGTCCAGGAATGAGTGGCAGAGTGTATTCATGATGACTTAGTGAGTTCCTAAAATACATCAGTGACAGAAGAGGAACTTTCAGTTAAAAGCTAAACTTATTAGCACTGCCAGTGCTTTGTTTCTTTTTAGCAATTTCCTTCTCATGCCAATTCTTGTGCGCATTAAATATGGAAAATGACGCACCAGCCTGTGGCTGAGCATCAGTTAATGTATGCAGTCCCCAGATTGGACAATAGTCCAAAAAAGAGAAATGTGGGTGTGGTTTGGGGTGGGGAAGAGGTTTGACGCCGCGGCCAAGGCGACTGACTCCGGTATCTGGGGATCACGGCTCGATCCCCGGTGCCTCTGGGCAATAGCATGCTTAATCTTCCCGACGGCCCCCAGCGCCTAGAGACCCTTACGGGTGATTGTTCGCGCTTTACAAATGTGGATTAATATTATTGTTAATTGAATACCAATATATATTCTGCAATATGCTGTACAGTAGAACCAGGGTCTACCTTAGAAAACGTTGTCAGAGCCTACACATATCATAAATATAAGTTTCTGACTAGCATGCTGGGCCAAGTAGCAAAACAGTTGCATAATGGAAAATCTAACAACACACAAAATCTAACAATATAAACATTCTTTTCTTTTCAGGGAGTTCCCTCATTTGCGAGCATTGCTTAAGCGTCAACAACAACAGTTGCTCTGGCAGTTTTGACCTGTGCCCCCAAGGAGTCACTCACTGCATCAATGGCCTGCGGAATAAAACAGTAGGTACGTGTCCATGGATGCATGGATGAATTGTGTCTTCATTGCTGACCTAAGCCTGGTAAATGCATTGTGCACAGGGGGCTGTGAGCTCCCCCTGGACACAATGGTACTGCAGAAGACGCCACAGGTGCTTTTGTGTCCCCTTTTGTAATACAGATTGTGCTGGGGTGCATGGGGGCGTGGCTCCATGTAATTGAGGGAATCACTTTGCCTCTGTATCCGTGCCGTATTACCGACGTGGTCACAGACATAAACATGCCTTTAAGAGGTGTACTGAAAGTGTGCTACAAAAAGGTAGCGCTCTTTCAGTGTGCCTTCAAACGGCAGCCCTCTCGGGGAGAAACAGGGTCCCATGGACCTCCTCAGACATTACCCTGAATGAGGGTGCAGCCACTCACTGCACCCAACTGCAAGGGGATCTCTAATCTCCCTTAAATGTGCTGGTGGGTTGCCGCCTGCACTGTGAAACTAGGAGCACCTTTCAAACAGCTGATCAGTATTTCAATTGAATGCACAGCCCCCAGGGCAGCACTAGTTTGCAGCTGCTCTGAAGGCAGCACATTCATTCTAATATGGTGCACTTTCCTTATTTGCTCCGGCCGCAGTTCAGCACAGTGTGTGAAAAGAAAGACCATGCTAATTTTACAGAAAGTGGGTGTCATTTAGGTAATTTTCAATTATGCATACTTTGGAAAATGTCAAAGGTAACACCATTGTGTAATTTATTACATTTTCTGGCCTGGAAGCTATTCGAGCATAAAAGGTCTTGGGAGACAGAGTCTGACAGAAAATGTGCCATACGAGAAATTTCCAACATGAACCATTACCCTTGTCGGCAAATTTGAATGTGAGGAATGCACCTACGTTTAGTGTTCAGTGGAGATTACCGAAACTGCATTTTGTGTACATTACATGTAATTGTTCACAATTTTCTGAAATTTCACATAATTTTGGGATAACAATTATGAGATTTTGCACTCTTTTGATGTAGAATTTATGGAAGGTACACATTTTGCGCCATATTGGTATAGCACTGGGATATTGTCAGCTCAAACTTATGGATGGGCTAGTCCGATATTAGCATTTAAACCTAAATGCATTCGAACTTTGTTTGAAGCTGAGAAGATATTCTGGAAATTAGGTTAGAAAGACCATTTCCAAAATCCTGGAAGATGTTGGTGAACAGTGCAGTGGGAGACCAGCTAAGGGTCTTGAATTTGCTACAAATGTGTTGGGGTGAGAAGTGTGTCTTACTCACGCACACAAGACTAGCTCAATATTTAAATTGAATTGTATAGCCATTTGTTTTTATTTCACATCAATCAGTTGTGCCCTCTTCCACTTATTATGACATCATTTTAACTTTTGGAACATTTTTAGACCATTCTTGCCATGCCAGAAGCAAATTGTTCTCCTGTGAAAAGTCAGAACAGTAGCTGTTGATCTCAACAACACACATTGAACTGAGAGAAGAAAGTTCATAGTGTGCTGAAGGGCTGGGAAAGGAATGAAGAAATTCTAAAAACACTCTAGAAAATTGCCCAGGTTGCCACAGCGTCATTCGGAGATAGAGGGCCAGTGTTTGTCTAGGTGTTAGATATTAGGCCGCTTTTTGTTGCTATTCCCTTTTCTCTTAACAAGAAAATGTGTTCTTTCTTACATAGGGCCCAAAGTTGTTTTAACTGCATTCAAGGGTTGCATGAAGCCCAGCAAACAGGCCACCTGTGGAAAGGAGGTTGTGATCACGGGAGCTGGCATTTCCTTGCAGATCACACGAAATTGCTGCGACTCAGACAAATGTAACCATCATGAAATTCATGGTAAGCAACATGCCTGATCTGCCATCCAACATGTGACCGGGCTCTTGAAAATGAAAAAGGTTTAGAAATGTGTAAAGGGGGCCTCAATTTGTAAAATTGGTACTCATAAATTCACCATAGTAGCATTACCAACACATACTTTTAGATCTAAGATGGCTTCTATTTGGAATCCCAAGGAAAGCAATGCACCTACCCTCACCGTAGAATCCAGGAGAGCGTTCAATCCGCAGACTCATTATTGGATGAATTTGCAGGTATTTAGCAAATCTTGATAGGACTGTCAAAGAAGAACTGCGCATGCACCAATTAAAGGACATGTAATCAGCTGAAAGCAGCCTGTACAGAATGCTGCTGACATATGCAGGGCTGCATAAGGCAGATTTGTGTGACTGAGGTTTTTGAGGTGACAGGATGCCCACAATGTGACCAGTGATAGAGCTCTTTAAAGCTTAAACATTCTCATACAAATTCAGGTTTGGAAAGCACTCTTCGATAAATCTTTAGTTCTGACTGAGGCTGGCATCAAACATCAATACAAGTCAATAACCTGAAACCCATTTGGCTCCACAAGTAAGACAGAGAGGGGTTACATTTCAAAATCATAAAGGTGTATCAAAGGGTTAGCAAAGTTTTAAACTCAAATCATCAAATTCGTTTTTAATCAATACATAAATGTGTTAGTCAATTTATTCAAAGCAAATAATCATGAATAAACACTATCATACGTCTCAAAGGCAAATTAAGCTAGGTCAATTCTACCAAAAAGAGACCACCCTACCTTGCTAAGTCAGGGAAAATTTCTGCTAAGATGTCAGGAAAAAGGGTTCTGCTGTAAAGGCAAGTGAACATGCATCTGCTGTAAATGCACCTGAATCTCTGTCTACATTGCATTAGTTTATATTACACAATTCTAACACTTGATACACCTACCCATGAGTCCCACACGAAGGGCCAATCGCTTTCAGGTACATGAAGATAACCCAATGTTATTATTTTCACAGGCTACTGCAGAATGATCCAACCCTAAACGTACTTTGTACTAACGGTAATCTGTAACTTAATGAGATACGCTTGCTTCAAGAAGTACTCTGCACATGTACGTTAGTGTGTTCTGAACGGATTGTGTAAACACAACTTTTCACATAGGAACAGAAAACGAAAGTGACACCATTTGAGATTGCTGCTTCACTTTCTCCCGAAATAAAGAAAGATACACAACATGGAAAAAGATGGCAGCCAGATACTGCACTAAATATTTTAAAATGAGGTCTACATTAGCTGTGGTCAGTCTAAACGTGAATAGTGCACACCTAGTACATTTGCGTGCTACATGTTAATATCAGTATATATTTCAAAACATTTAATAGTGAAAATATCATCATCACAAGCACAGAAACAGCAGTAGGTATAGTCTTGTCAGATTCTGACCCTCCACCCTTGCTATACCTGGGCCCCCGGTTTCCCCCACTGGGTACATAATTAAACCCGCACGACTGTTTGCCCCCATTGATAGGGCTGTACAGATAAAGGGAAAGGTGGAGGTTCAAAGAGGGTGAGTGGGATAATAAACAAAGGCTTACCAATAAAAAAGAATGAAAGAAGCAGAGAGGAAGACATTAAGCAGAAAGAGGAAGATACAAGTGATGAAGCTTGCTAATGCCCTAGAATTGAGACAGTATGAGCTTCCAACTTCCACTGTAGCACCTTACAGGGAGAGATGCGTCTCAGACTAGTACCTAGTTCATGGGTGAATGATTTTTAACTGGCCCCTAACCTGTTTCCGTTATGTGTAGGTGAGAAAATATAGCTGCTTTACTAAGCACTTTCCTTAGCAGGCAAAGTGGCTCCAATGGAGCGTAGTAGAACCGTCTGAAGGTTTCTATAATTTTCGGATTTGGGTGGAACATTAATATAGCCTTAGAGCTCGCCATAGCGGACTCAACTTGGCCATTATAGGCCTGCTTCGCTGTCAAAGGCCTGAGCCAAAGGCAAAAGCCTTAAACAAGGAAGCCGGCCTTTAATGGCCAGTAAAGCCCATTACGGAGGGCTCTAAAGCTATTAAAACATTCCGCCCCTAAAGAGCCAAATGTTCTAATTTGTAAAACAAAGGCCTCATGGATCCGAGGGGGTTGAAATCAAATTGGGCATCATGAGGCCTTTGCTAAACATTAGAATGTTGATGACCATGGATTCAACCGGCCGTGAGAAGCCCAGAGCACTCCATTGTTTTTAATAGAGCGCCCAACTTTCTAATGTTCTAATCAGTGTTAAAACAATTTAAAGGTCCTAAGAAGATGCTGAATGTGATTTGGAAAAAAATATTCACAGAATTTTTTATGTTTGGGTGGTATGTGAAGGGAAAGAATCTGACACTCTTCCATGGATTGCCTAATCTGATGTGTATGAATCAATTTTGCTACGTATGCTCAGAAAAACGTTGTCATGATTGATTCACAGAGCAGTGGCATTACATTCTTTACAGAACATTCTAACAAGTGAGTTGTGAACAGGGAGTCCAGAAGAAGCAACATTGGTGACAAGAAAATTTGGCAAAAGGCCGAAATGTCAAGAATGAAAACAGTAATTCACTTTTTTAAGTTTCTCAAAAATGAGAATGGAGGAGGTAGGAAGGAGGCACCTCAGCTCAATGGGGATAGGTGTTATTGTTGTGAGGCACATGGTCACTTAAAGCATAATGCCCCAAATATTCCCCCAGCTGGACAGATGTCCGTCTAGCTGATTTATAGGAGTTGCTCTAGAAGCTTGTCTGATGTAATAGAGCTGGCTGTGAATGGCTTGGATGGGAGGTAAGGTACTGAACCTCAAACCCCAACCAACAGCAAGGAATACCAGGAGGCTGTGTTTGTAAAGAGCATCAGGTTGGCTCACTTGTAACACCACCACTCCCTGTCCAACTATGTCTCTTTCAGAAACAGTAGACCAGTCAAAGAATTTCCTCACAATCCCTTTGCACATAATCATTGCAACTGTCAGTAATGTCCAGCTGAAGATGGATGGTGAGTCCAGGCCAGCTACTGTTGCCCTTAAATAAGGTCTAGGTATGGCATGCCTTCTGAGCATGGGTCTTAGAAGTGGTGGTAGCGCTAACCAGAGCACAAGCTGCCATGGAGTATGCTTACAACCAGTGACTTGGAAGTGCCTTGGTAGGTCTAGTCATGACAGGAGCACTATCCCAGGTGCCTTCATATATGGTGGAGAAAGAGAAATACCAGCAGTAGATCTTGCTGTAAGTTGAAAGTTGAAAGTTTCAGCAAAAGTGGAATATATGAAAACTCCACCAGAATGTACTAGCACAAGCCCAATAGTGGTAAGTCTATGGATTCATAATGGTTATGAATATGGACTACCCTCCAGTGAGGAGCTGGGAAGAGACAGTTGTTCTATGGTCACCGGAGAAGCCTGTGGAGCCCAGACACAATATTAAGATGTACAGTGAAAAGAGGCTGGCCTATTAAAATAGGAAGACACTTGATTGTGTCAGACTTCTTGCCCTGACCACTAAACCACTAAAAGGGGATACAAACTCTATAGGGCCTCTCATTTGGACATCTTTGCACCAGCTCAAAACAAGTGCATTAATTTGAGACAAGCTTCAGGAGTATTGCTATTTTCTTACCCCAGTTGCGGACAAAATGTGCACTCTTAGAATATGCTTGGCTGGTGTGACCTGTGAGGAGTAGAGGAGCTGACTTCCTTTATAAAAGGAGGTGCTGAATTCCTCTTAAAAAAATAGAGGGTGTCCTAATATTAGGATGATCTGCACAAGGCCCAGCAGGATGGAGAATATGAAGGATGCAAGGCTGGACTGGCCCTATCAGTCATCAGGTTTTTCCCTGGAGGATGGAATAGTGGTTTCCTTAGTGGGGGCTGGTTTTAAAAGCACTGCAAGTTTCTTGTGTATTCAGACGTTTTCAGGCAACAATAAAAGTGTCAATATTACTCTAGTGATTAAAGTACCTGCTGGAAAGGGATGGAAGTTTTGCCTAGTGGCAGTTTTGACTTATCCAAGGTAGCGCAGAGGGTTAATGTGCCTTCTGCAAAGAACATGTATCATGCATTTCACAGAACAGTTTATGCGTATAGCTCATTTGGTTACTTCTTTTGTCACAGAGATTATTTATGACTCTGCAGTCCATAAATTGCAATGGTAATCTGGCACAGTGAGCTATGTACTGCCATCAAAGAGCTGCATGCAAGCTGCATGGTATAGGTTAAAAAGTTATGTTTTTCCTACTCTTTCTTTATCCAGATGTTGCTAAAAAAGGTTTGTTTGGATTGAAATAAATTCTTATTAGTAAAGTCAATGCTAACCACTGTGCTATGTTCTGAATCCAGGATTTGGGCTTCTCCAGACCAAGCACTCTTAAAACCTGCCTAACAGTATAAGTAGCATGTGAAGCCTACATCCCAGAGTCCCCTTTGCCTTATGAAATATTTTCTATACTCTGATTACAAGTGTATGATACATTTTCTCTTTATGTATGTGTGCTCAAACACCCTCAACTGTCATGAAAGGTGCTATAAAACAAAAGAAATATGTGTGAGAGAGAGGCTTTACAGAGATGAGAGGCAGGTGATAGTGAGGGAACCATTAAAGAGCCCCAATTAAGATTGTCGTATCCTGGTGCCCAGTAAGGTCATCATTTACTATGCTTCAAAAGCTAATACAATTGAATATATAAAGTGAAAAATGTGTTGTAGAATGCAACATTTTCCCGCAAATTTTCCTGGGGGGAGAACTCCCCCCAAAATCCCCCTTTGTAGTCGTCAGGCTCTCTAGCTGCACATGCTATGCACTGTAGGGGGGCTGGTCTGACAAAATTTGCCAGGGTTGCTTTGGATTCCGAGTCTGGCTCTGGGAGGATCCGTCAATGAATAGAGCCCACCCCAGAGCCATCAAGCTCCACATCCAAGTATGCAAAGACGAAAACAAGTTTGTGGAACTTGCAAAGATAATACCACTTTTCTTTGTGCTGGGCATCCATCCTGAAGACTTTTTCCCATAGGACTGGTTCACCCTTACAACTAGAAGATATCAGTTGTGACCGGGAGTATCGATCCACTATCACATCCCTCCGGTGCTACAAACTAAAAAACAGTGTCAGTCTTAATTGGTTTCGAACTGTATTGAAGTAAGATCTTTACACAGGTAAGTGTAGAATACTTTATTTAGTCAAAAGGATAACCGCACCCTCATCTTGCTGGCAAACAGTACACAAGGTGAAGGCAGCCTGTCAACATTCCAAAGCAGCCTTCATGTCAACATTCTAAGCATTACCATTATGAGAGGTAGGAGAGGGGTGGATGGAATGTACCAAGTGGCAAATGATAACACATCTTCCTCCCTAAAGAAGAGCAATAGTAACATACAATAAGGTTGTGGGTTTAACCTAAGGCAGGGGGCATAGGTTGCCCAGTGAGTGGAGCCCCCCTGGACAGATAACAAACAATAGAGATCAGTGTTTTAACACATGTTCAAACCATTCTGAAATCTTTGTGCCAACTTGGGGGATTATGTTGTCTCAGCCCCCTTCCCTCTTGAGCCTCACCTGCTCTGGAACTCTGGACCTGAGACCTGCTGTCCCCCTCTTGGTCTATCTCCCTTGGACCCATGGCCACCCGATCCATGCTCCATTTTTTCCCATCTTCCAAGATGACAACATTTCTTTTAACCTCTCTTATTTTCTCCGGGGCATAGTACCTGTCATCTTTGCCACCTAAACTCACAGGTTTCCTGATATAAACACTTTGCCCCTTGCTGAAAGGTCTTTCCCTTGCAACCCATTTTCTGTCATACCACTCTTTGTACTTCTTTTGTCTTGAATCAATTTTCTTACTGATTGCTTCTGGATTGATCACCACTAGATCCTTGGGATTCATCCAATTAGGTGACAGTTTTGAACCCACCTTCATCCCTCTCAACAGTTCAAATGGCGTATGCCCCGTGGAGAGGCTGGGTGTAGTGTGGTAGGACCAAAGCATGTCTCTCAGCGCCACTTCGATGGAAGCCCCTGATTTGACCGTTAGTTGGATACACTCCTTCAACATTCAATTAGCCCTCTCTACTTTGCCATTGGCCTTGGGACAGTACAATGGGGTACGTATGTGCGTCATGGACATGTCCTTTAGAAACTCCCTCATCTCCTCCGACACCAATTGAACACCATTGTCCATGATCAAGGTGGAAGGTATGCCCTCCTTTGAAAACACTTCACTCAAAAATTCTATCAACGATATTGTGTTGATGTTGTTCACAAATTTGTGGGTGATCCAATTTGAGTAATAGTCAATAAGCACTAAAAGGTACCATTACTGTGGTCCCTTAGCCCTTATGGGGCCTGTGATGTCAAATCCTAATTTGTCCCATGGAGACCTTGGGATCTCAACAGGAATAATTGGGGATCGCCTGATACATCTTGATTTATCGCTTACCCCACACGGATAACAATCCTTCACTTTCTCTTCCCTACACGCATCAATACCTGGGAACCAATATTCAGATCTCAATCTTGACTTGCATAGGCTCCTACCCAGGTGCCCCTCGTGGGTTAGGTCAATGATTTGTCTTCTTAACCCCTCTGGAGGAACGATTCTGCCTGACTTGAGGAGATACCCTACTACAATTGACAGTTCATTCCGTACATTCCAAAAAGGTTGAATGCACTCTGGTAGGACTTTGCATTTATTGGGCCACCCTTTAATAACCAATGTTTTCACCTTGCTGAGGGTACTATCCTGTTCCATGTGATTGTCCCACTGTTCTTTTGTCATAGCTGGGAGTTTAACTTCCAGGACACCCTCCCTGCCCATGACTTCTTCCTCCTGTCTATCCACTGGGAACCTTGATAAAAAATCAGCCACTTTGTTCTGTTGGCCCGGAACGTATATTGTCCTGAAATTGTAGCCTTGCAAACCTAGAACCCATTTTTCTATGCGGGGAGTCATGTTTTCTAAGACCTTGTTGCCAAACAAGTAGACTAAAGGTTTATGGTCGGTGCACACCTCGAATGGCAAACCCCACACATAGAAACTGAAATGTTTAATTGTCCAATACACCGCCAACGCCTCCTTCTCAATTGTAGAGTAATTTGACTCAGCCCCAGACAAAGACCTTGAAGCAAAAGCAACCACTTTCACCGCACTTCCAATCCTTTGTGAAAGCATGGCTCCTATTCCTTTGCCACTTGCATCCGTTGTAATAATAGTGTCCTTGTTTACATCAAAGTTGCCAATAAATGGTGCTGACACAATTGACTCCTTTATGTTATCAAAAGCCAGTTCTTGATTTTTCTCCCAAATGAATGGCGTGTCTTTTTTTAAGATTTCTCTGAGGGGATGTGCTAACATTGCAAAGTTCTTAATGAATTTAGCCATATATTCAGCTAAGCCCAAAAACGAGAGAACTTCTTCTTTGCAAGATGGAGTAGGTGCTCTCCTCACTGCTTCAACCAGATCGATTTTAGGCTTTATCCCCTCCTCAGAAATGGTGTGCCCTAGATAGTCAAGTGAGGTTACACCCACTTTACATTTGCTTTCTTTCGTGGTGAATCCCACATCCCTTAACCTTTTGAGTACTCTCTCGGCATTCAAATTATGTTCAATGTCACTCGAACCATACATCAAAATATCATCCTGAAAACACATCGATTTAGGACAATCTCTTAACACATGTTGCATTGCCCTTTGAAACACAGAAGCCGATCACGCCAGCCCAAACGGCATTCTTAAAAATTTGTAGTTCCCAAATGGGGTGGTGAAAGCAGTCAATGGTTGTGAATCAGGATGGAGTTTAATTTGGTGATAGGCCGATGAGAGGTCGAGTAAGATAAAAAACTTAGCCCCTTGCAACGTGCTCATCATCTCATGTATCCTAGGGAAAGGATGTCCACCACAATGTTGGCGTTCAATGCCCTTAGGTCTACACATAGCCTAATGCTTTTTCCCCCATCCTTACTTGTTATGACAATGGGCGCCAACCACGCTGAACATTCAATCTCTTGTATGACACCTTGTTTGACCAATTTTTCCAATTCCATTCTTAAAGGTTCTCTCATCAATAGGGGGATCGAACGTGTTTTGTGCACCACTGGTGTAGCTCCCTCCTTGAGCTCTATTTTATGCATGTAGTTTTTAAGTACCCCCAAATTTTCATTAAACACTTCAGGAAATTCTTTTACCAGATTAGACCCCACCACTGGGGGATCAATAAGAAGTACCTGCTCCTGGTTATTGGGGTTGAGCTTAATTCCCAATTCCCTCTGGTGTTTCCACCCTAATAGACTTGAGCCCTCCCTGGTTACGTATACCTTCCCCAGAGTGTGCTGTCTTTGAAAGATATTCTCATTCTTACCATTCCTTCCAACGGGATGGGCACTCTATTGTAGCCTGAGGGAGCAATATCAGCTGTCTCTAGTTTGATGTTGTGTTTAGAAAACTTCTCATAGAACATGTTCTTATCTACTAGGGTAAAAGGAGAGCACAAGTCTGCATACACCTTGAACTTTTCCCCGTCCAGACTAATCTCACATGTGGGATACTGTGTGTTTTCTTCCTTGCTCTCATCCTCTATCTGAAAGATATAACTCTTTTCCTCCCCCTCATCAACCGCATTGTGTTCAACCACATGAACCTTGGTACTACCAACATTGCATACTTTAGAAAAATGTCCTTTTTGTTGCACTTCCTACATATAACATTCTGGCTGGGCATCGCCAATTGTTAGCTAAGTGATTGTGGTTTCCACACCTAAAACACTTCAGGCCTTCCATTTTATTGCTAGTGAACTCTTTTTTTCTATTCTCCACTTTGCAGACTGCCTCCACACTCAAAGAATCTTTAGGTACAGACTTTTCTTTGACTTCATCTGAAACTTTCATTTCTCTCATACATGTTGCTGTGTGTTCCAGACCTTTTGCTATACTAATGGCTTCCTCCAAATCTGGATTTCTTGTAAGTAATTCCTCCTGAACCTTCTCCTCATTAGTGCATCTTACTAATTGATCTCTAATAAGAGAATCCGTAAGCGCCCCAAACTCACAAGTGGCCGCCATACCCCTCAACACAGCAATATAAGAGGACACCTTCTCCTCTTTCTTTGAATTCTTTTGAAGAATTTGTGCCTTTCAAGAACCACATTTATTTTAATTTTGAAATGCGCCTCTAGCTTTCGTAAGGTATATTCCTAGACATCAACCCCTTCATCAT